>NC_134712.1:217093307-218343307 GCF_049634645.1 Pelodiscus sinensis
TGCTGGCAATGCTCCTCTTAATGCATCCTAATATGCCATTAGCCTTCTTGGCTACAAGGGCACACTGTTGACACATATCAATATGTACCAGTTCCGACTTACATACAAATTCAACTTAAGAACAAACCTACAGTCCCTATCTTGTACGTAACCCGGGGACTGCCTGTAAAACAAATTCCCTTTTTCAGGAATCTTAAAAAAAATTATCTTGCCTGGTTCACACAAAGGCTGCTTGTGATAGCTCCCCCAAAACAAAACACAGCATTTCTTGCAAAACTGAATAGTGTTTGTATGCTAGTGATATGATGTGGTGGGACAGGGCTCCACCCAAAAGGGCTCAGCGTTCCTCCCCCTCCCGGGTCAGCGGGCAGTCACTCCACCACACTTCACTCTCCTATCCCTGTATGAGTTTATACACTCATATATACGTGGCCACTCTATCCAATGCAAATGAATGGGAAAAAATGAACTATTCAATAGTTATTTGGAACAGGAATTTCTCACACTGAAATTGCAGATCTAAAGGATAACTTCTGAAATGTTCATTAGGCATCCGATTAGCCAAGGACATTCAAGACTTGGATTCTACTAAAAGAACCAAGCATTCAAAACAAAATGAAAATTCCTTTTGCTCACACACTACACAGAAAGCCCCTTATATTCGTTTTTCTGATCTGTGTAGCAGCTGCCATGTGTTCTCTGAAGGTAGTAAGCGCATAATGTCACTTGCTCTAAAAAAACCTAGTAACATGACATAGATACAGACATAATTACACTTCAGTTTTACATTAGCAAAACTCAACTTAAAACAGTTGGATCCATTAAGGTTTTGAGCATATACAGGCAGTCCCCGACTTACGCGGCTCCGACTTATGTCGGATCCACACTTACGAACGGGGCTTTCTCGCCCCGGAGGTCGAGGTGGCGGATTGCTACCTGCGAGCTCCGGGGCGAGAAAGCCCCGTTCGTAAGCTGCTCCGGTGCCCCTGGTCTGCTGGAGACGGTCCCCAGCAGACCACAGGCACCGGGACTGAAGCGGCAGCAGCGGAGGGTTCCCGCGCCTCTGAGACTTTGCCAGAGCAAAGCCTCAGAGGTGCGGCACCCCGCTGCCGATGCGGCTCTGCTCCCCGTGTCCCTGGTCTGCTGGGGGGAGGCGCAGCTAGTGTGTCCCCCCTCCCCCAGCAGACCAGGCTTTTGTTTTGGACCCTGGGGCAGAGCAGCTGGGGCGCTGCCGATAGGACCTGGGGCAGAGCAGCTGGGGTGCTGCCGAGTTGGTCCAGTAGTGCCCAGAGCGGCGCTGCAGGACCAATAGGCAGAGCCCCAACTGCTCTGCCCCAGGTCCTGATTCAGCCGCTGCTGGTCAGTTTCAGCAGCGGCTGAATCAGGACGCCTGGGGCAGAGCAGATGGGGTGCTGCTGGGTTGGTCCAGTAGCACCAAGGAGCGGCGCTACTGGAGCAACCCAGTAGCACCCCAGCTGCTCTGCCCCAGGCGTCCCCAAGTTAGCTTCTGCTGAAACTGACCAGCGCTGACTACAGGAAGCCCGAGGCAGAGTTGCTCTGCCCCGGGCTTCCTGGAATCAGCTGCTGATCAGTTTCAGCAGCAGCTGACTTGGGGAAGCTTGGGGTTCTTAAATTGAATCTGTATGTAAGTCAGAACTGGCGGTCAGTTTCAGCAGCGGCTGAATCTGGACGCCAGTTCCGACTTACATACAGATTCAACTTAAGAACAAACCTACAGTCCCTATCTTGTACGTAACCCGGGGACTGCCTGTATTCACTGAGCATAGTGCAGGCTCCATTGTTTTAGAAAAATAAAAAGAGAGTATAACTGGAAAACTGAGAATTATTAATGTACCTTTCAGACGATGACTTAAAATCTGTTCCAAAATGGCCGCAAAATTATTAAATTCAGGGGAAGAATCATCAATAGTCTCAAAACAGGAACGATCAATCAGAGTCTTGACAGAGAACCTAGAAGAGGAGGATGGGATACTGATTTTATAGATACATTGTACCATTTGATATAGAGGGACAAAACACATTTTATATATAAAAATACCTGGAAGCGATCAAGATGTTCAAGTTATAACATATATGGTTCTCGGTTAACTAAAGTACAAGATGTAACCTAGAAAATATTGTAAATCATCATCATTATTATTATTATACTTAAAGCTTTCATAGATCCACAGAATTCAAGGCCAGAAAGGACCATTATGATCAACTAGTCTGATCTACTCTGTAGCACAGGACATGGAACGTCCCAAAAATTACTCTAAAGCAAATATTTCAGAAAAAACATCCAATTGTGATTTTTAAAAGTTGTCAGTAAGGAGAATCCACAAAAACCCTTCAAATTGTCCCAACGGTTAATTATCCTCATAATTAAACTGAAATGGAAATAAGGTATACATTTTTCTCTAGATTCAACATCCTGTCATTGGATTAGGTTATATGTTTCTCTGCTGGACTGAAGAATCTATTATTAAATGTTTATTTCCCATATAGATACCTATAAATTGTACTCAAGTTGCCCACTAACTTTTTCTTATTTAAGTTAAATAAGTTGATCTCCAAGTCTTTTTCTAATCCTTCATGTCTCCTTTGAACCTTCTCAAATTTATCAACTTTCTTCTTGAATTGTGGACACCAGAAGCAAATGCAGTATTTCAGAAGAAGTCATGTTTGTGCTAAATAGAGGTGAAATAATATCTCTAGTCTAAAAGGGTGTCACAAGGAGGAAGGAGAAAATTTGTTCCTCTTGGTTTCTGAGGACAGGACAAGGAGTAATGGGCTTAAAGTGCAGCAGGGGAGGTTTAGATTGGACATTAGGAAAAAATTCCTAACTGTCAGGGTGGTCAAATATTGGAATAAATTGCCAAGGGAGGTGGTGGAATCTCCCTCTCTGGAGATATTTAAGAACAGGTTAGATAGATATCTGTCAGGGATGGTGTAGACGGAGCTTGGTCCTGCCTTGAGGGTGGGGGGCTGGACTCGATGACCTCTCGAGGTCCCTTCCAGTCCTATTATTCTATGATTCTATGACTTGAGATTCTCTCATTTGCACTGCCAATCGCATTAGGACTTTTGGGTGAACCATCAGACTGATGCTGCACCCAAAACCGATTATTTTAAACTGATTATCTACAATAACCCCCCAAATCTTTTTCAGCATTAGTGCCTCCCAAGATAGAGACCTTATGATGTAAATATGGCCTATATCCTTGGTTCACAGATGTATACATTTACATTTAAACATATTAAAATGCATACATGCTTGTGCCCAGTTTATCAAGCAATCCAGATGCCTCTGAATCAGTGACTTTTCTTCTTTATTTACCATTCCCCCAGTGTTTGGATCATATTTGAACTTTATTAGCAATGATTTAATAATTTCTTCTAGGTCATGGATAAAAATGTTAAAAATAGCATATGGCAAATAATCAATTACTGATGGACTCTACTGAAAGACACTCAGCTGATCACTATTCCTATTTACAATTATTTGAAACCCTTCAGTTAGCCATTTTTTCATTTAATGTGTTTCAACATTAATGGTCAAGTGAGTTCTTCAGTCAACTCTTTTAAAACTCATGGATGCTAATTAGCTGGACCTGCTGCTTTAAAAATATCTAAAGCTCATGTCTTATATTTAACATTATCCAAAGATACTAGTGGAATAGAAAAAGCATTGTTATCCCAATATGATGAGAGCATACTATCAGTTCATCCCCAGAGACAGGATATTGATATTTATTGAATACTTCTACTTTTTCATTAATAATTCTACCATTTCCAACTAATAATGGACTGATTCAATTGTCTGGATTCCTTTTGTTCCTAATGTAGCAGTTTTCAAACTGTGGGTTGAGATCCCAAAGGGAGTCACAATCCCATTTTAATAGGGTTTCCAGGGCTGGCGTTAGATTTGTTGGGGGCTGAGACCAAAGCTGAAGCCCAAGACCCACTGCCCAGGTCCCAAGTCAATGACTGAAGGCTTCAGCCCTGGGCAATGAAGCTCAGTTTTCAACTTCAGCCTCAGCCCTTGGTAGTAGGGCTCAGCATATAGGCCCCCTGCAGCTGAAGCCTTTGGATTCTGGCCACTCGGCTTGCGGCAGTGGGGCTCAGATGGACAAATTCAGGTTTCAATCCCCCTTCCTGGGGTCACGTAGTTATATTTGTTGTCAGAAGAAGGTTGCAGTGCAATGAAATTTCAGAACCCCTGTCCTAATATTTTTTTAAACTTCTTATTGTCGTTAAGATAAATCTCTGGCCAGCAGAGTTCTTCCCTATAATTCTTAACTTCTGACATATTCATTATTATCAACTTCCCCTTTCTTTCATTTGTTTTTACTTATTTATTATAGCTATGTACACTTCCCCTCCAAACCAGGATGTTTTTTAAACCAGCACAGTCTTCTTACTTTGTAGTGGCTTTCTGGTCATCTAATAAGGTATTCTTAAAAGATAATCAGAAAAATGTGAATTGGTAAGATCTTCCCTCTTAGCTGATATGGCTTAATTGTTTTAAGCTTTGTTAAAATGGCCCTAATACATCATCAAGTATATTACTGATCTGGAATTCACTGTACAGTAAACTTCCGATAATCCGGCACCTTTAGGACCCAGGGGGTGCCGGATTATCAGATATGCCGGACTATCAGAAGGAAGGGCTATGAGGGGTCTGGGGTGGGGGGGATGCTACCCCAGACTCCCTCATAGCCCTTCCCTCTGATAGTCCGGCTCTGCCCCAGGAGTCCCTGCTTCAGCCGCTGCTGGTCAGTTTCAGCAGCGGCTGAATCGGGGATGCCTGCAGCAGAGCAGCTGGAGTGCTGCCGGGTTGGCCCGGTAGCGCTGACCCTTGGCGCCGCGAGACCAACCCGTCAGCACCCCAACTGCTCTTGGGGACGCCTGGGGCAGAGCAGCTGGGGTGCTGACGGGTTGGTCCCGCAGCGCCGCTCCTCGGCGCTACTGGACCAACCCGGCAGCACCCCAGCTACTCTGCCCCAGGTGTCCCCAAGTCAGCCGCTGCAGAAACTGATCAGCGGCTGACTCCAGAAAGCCAGAGGCAGAGCTGCTCTGCCCCGGGCTTCCTGGAGTCAGCCCTGGTCAGTTTCAGCAGCGGCTGAATCAGGATGCCTGGGACAGAGCAGCTGGGGCGCTGCTGGGTTGGTCTGGTAGCGCCAAACCTCGGCGCTGTGGGGACCAACCCAGCAGCATCCCAGCTGCTCTGTCCCAGGTGTACCCAAGTCAGCTGCTGCTGAAACTGACCAGCGGCTGATTCCAGGAAGCTGGGGCAGAGCAGCTCTGTCTCGGGCTTCCTGGAGTCAGCCACTGGTCAATTCCAGCAGCGGCTGAATCCGGGACAGCTGGGGTGCTGCCGGGTTGGTCCCGCAGCCCCAAGGGGCAGCGCTACTGGACTTACCCAGCAGCACTCCAGCTGTTCAGCCCCCTGCTTCCCGGATTCAGCGCTGGTCAGTTTTAGCAGCGGCTGAATCAGGGAAGCTGGGGGCAGAGCAGCTCCAATGGTCCGGCTGCCCGGAGCACTTCCAGGTTCCTGATAGTGCCGGACCATCAGGAGTGCCGGACCATCAGAGTTTTACTGTACTTGCACATTATAAATGTGATCAAGTCATTACCACTTGTATCTAAACTATCTTTCATTTTTCATTCTGTGAACAGTTTCTCTATATGTTAAGGTTAAGGATGTAAAATCTCGTTTAACTAGTTAATTAGTTAAACACTATGTTTAACCGATTATATTGGGCATGGGTCCATTCCAGCCAAGTTTGGCTGGAGTGGCCCCTTCCTGCCTGTGGGGATGGCGAGACCACCACAGACAGCCCGCAGGGCATGCAGGCCCCAGACACTGGAGCAGCCCCTGCCTGTAGGGTGCCCAGGCCCTCCGAAGACAGAGGCTGCTCCAGACAACCAAAGCAGCTCCTCTCTGCAGCAAACCCCAGTGGGGCTGGAGCAGCCCCCTGCCTATGGCAGGCGGGGAGCTGCTCCAGCCCCCACCAGGTAACAGTTAACTGGCACCAGTAAAGATCACCCATTAAGGATTATGTTTACTGGTTAATCTTTCACATCCCTAGTTGGAACCCACCTTTCAGATGATTTTATGGTATCTTCTCACAATGAGGATACCACTCCGGGGGTGGGAACTCCCATTATTAGGAAGAGACAGATAATGGTTATGGGGGATTCACTCATTAGAAACATAGATAGCCAGGTTTGTGATGACCAGGAGAATCGCATGGTGACTAGCCCGACTTGCGAAGGTTGTAGATCCCTCAGGACTTCCAGATTGACTTATGGGTATGCTGGGAAGGAGCCAGTGGTCATTGTACATGTAGGTACCAATTACATATGGAAGGATAGGAGAGAGGTTCTGGAGGTCAAATTTAGGCTGCTAGATAAGAGACTTAAGTCCAGGACCTCCCTAGTACTATTCTTTGAAATGCTTCCAGTTCCATGTGGAGGGCCAGTTAAACAGGAAGAACTTCAGGGTATCAGTGTGTGGATGAGGCAATGATGGAGAGAGGTTCAGATTTATTAAGAACTGGGGAAATTTTGGGGAAAGGGAGAGCCTATACAGCAGTGGTCTCCAACCTTTTTACACCCAAGATCACTTGTTAAATCTCCAAACAGGCAAAGATCTACCACCCTGCTCCTTTCTTGAAACCCCACCCATTTCTTGAAGCCCCGCCCTCTCTATTCTCCTCCTGTCCATCATTTGCTATCCCCAGCCCTTACTTACGCACTCCGATAAACAGTTTATTTTTTAATTATGCGATGTATAAAATTAAAATCACGTTTATAGTTATGAAATAAATGGTCTGTTTTTTATTCATGCTATTTAAATCTAAAATGAAGCATTTATAATTATACATTTTGTGGGGACAGAGTTCTGTAGCTGGGGATAGGAATAGGGACAGAGTTCTGTAGCTGGGAACAGGGGAGTGGGGACAGAGTTCGGGGAGTGGGGAACAGAATTCTGTGGCTGGGGAGAGGGGAGTGGGGACAGAGTTCCGTGGCTGGGGACTGGGGAGTGAGGACAGTGTTAGGGGAGTGGGGACAGGAGAGTGGGGACAGAGTTAGGGGAGTGGGGACAGGGGAGTGGGGAGTGGAGACAGAGTTCTGTGGCAGGGGAGTGGAGGCAGAGAATCCCCTGTATCTGCCTCCTCCCAGGATTCCCCCGCCCCCCAGAGGGAAACCAGCGCGCGCCTGCCCCAGGGGCCGACCCCCTCCCAGCACAGGGAAGCCCCCCCGCGCGCCTGCCCCGGGACCGACCCCCCCCCCCCGGCGCAGGAAAACCCCGCACGCGCCTGCCCCAGGGCTGACTCACCCCTCCTGTGCAGTGCAGGGAGCCAATGCTCCCTCCCGCAGTACACCGGGCAGAGCAGCTAGCACTACTTCCGGAATCGCCAGAAGTGGCGCTAAGCTGCAGGATTTCTGTCCATTCCCCGGAAGCCTACACTACCTCCATTTTCACTTGAGGTAGGTAGTGGGGCTTTTCGGGGGTGGGAGGAAAATGGGGGTGGGGCAACAGGACGCCTCGCGATCGACCTGTTGGTGACCACTGCTATACAGAAAGGATGGGATTCACCTAAATAAAAATGGAACCAGATTGCTGGCACTTAAAAAGGTCGTAGAGAAGTTTTTAAACTAAAAGCTGGTGAAAAGCTGAAAAAATACAAAAGAGCATGTGGGGTTCAGACAGACACATCACTAAGGGGAGGTTCTCTATATCGTAGTAAGACAGAAGGAATGGAAACTCATAAAATACGGGCAGGATCTGATGAGAAACAATCAGACTATAACAAAGTTTAAAAAAAAGCTAGATAAATTTATGGAGGTTAGGTCCATAAAAGGCTATTAGCTGGGGGTACGGAATGGTGCCCCTGGTCTCTGTTAAAGTCTGGAGAAGGACTGCTTGATCATTGTCTTTAGTACACCCCTTCTAGGGCACCTGGCACTGGACACTGTTGGCAGACAGGATACTGGGCTAGATGGAGCTTTGGTCTGACCCAACATGGCCATTCTTATGTTCTTAATCAAATGAAAAAAAGAGTTCTATTCAATTACATCATGTAATGGCAGACAGCTAAAAAGTGACATGTTCTTCAAGTGTTTATATATCCATGCTAGACATCTAAATAATAAGGTGGGTAAAATACAGTGCCTTGTAGTAAATTAGAATATTCATATACAATCACAGAAACTTGGTGGAATGAGGCTAATCAATGAGTCACAGTAAAACCAGGGTGCAAAATATACTGGAAAGACAGAACAGTATATGCTGGTGCAGGAATGGCACGATATGTGAAAAAAAGCATAGAATCAAATTAAGAAGAAATCTTAAATGGACCAAACGCTGCCAGAAAGTCTCTATGGACAGAAATTCCATGCTTTAAGAATATAGTGGTAATATATTACTGATCACCTGACCGGGATGGAGACAGTGACTGTGAAATGCTCAGGGGAATTAGAGAGGCTATTAAAATTTTAAAAATCTTCAATAATAATGGGCAATTTCAGGTGTCCCCGTATTGACTAGGTACATTTTACATGAGGATGGGATTCAGAGATAAAATGTCTTAACACCTTATATAACTGCTTCTTGGAGCAGCTAGTCTTAGAACCCACAAGAGAAGAAGCAATTCTTGATTTAGTCCTCAGAAGTGCACAGGACCTGGTCAAAGAGGAAAATATAGCTAGACAATTTGTTAACAGTGATCATGATATAATAAAATTTAACATCTCTCTAGTGGGAAACCACCATAGCAGCCCTACTCAGTAGCATTTAATTTTATAATGGGAAACTACACAAAAATTAGGAGGCTAAACAGAAATTAAAAGGTACAGTGCCATAGTGGAATCCCTGCAAGCTGCATGGAAACTTTTGTGGTGGAAAGTTTAAATAGAAGCTCAACTTAAATGTATATCCCCAAATTAAAAAAAAAAAACATTAAAAGAAAACTAAAAAAGAAGTGCCACCGTGGCTAAAAACAAAGTAAAAAGCAGTGAGAGGCAAAAAAGACATGGTTTAAAAAGTGGAAGTTAAATCCTAGTGCGGAAAATATAAAGTAGCATAAACTCTGGTAAATGAAGTGTAAAAATATAATCAGGATGATCAGTAAAGAATCTGAAGAACAGCTAGCCAAAAACTCAAGTAGTAAAAACATTGACTACATCAGAAACGTGAAGCCTGCTAAATAACCCATGAGGCCACTGGATGATTGAGATGCTAGGGAGGACTTTCGGACAATATGGCCACTGCGGAGAAACTAAATGAATTCTTTGCATTGGTCTTCGTGGCTGAGGCTATGAGGGAGATTCCCAAACCTGAGCCAATTTGGGGTACATCTAAGGAACTGTCCCAGATTGAGGTGTCATTAAGATTTTGGAACAAAAGGATAAACAATATACAGTAAACTTCCAATAATACGGCACCTTTAGGACCCAGAGGGTGCCGGATTATTAGATATGCCGGACTATCAGAAGAGGGGGCTATGAGGGGTCTGGAGTGGGGTGGGAGGGGATGCCACCCCAGACCCATCATAGCCCCCCCTTACGATAGTCCAGCTCTGCCCCAGGCGTCCCTGATTCAGCTGCTGCTGGTCAGTTTCAGCAGCAGCTGAACCGGGGATGCCTGCAATAGAGCAGCTGGGGTGCTGCCGGGTTGGTCCCGCAGCGCCGAGGGGCGGTACTACAAGACCAACCCCGCAGCTCCCCAGCTGCTCTGCCCCAGGCATCAGGATTCAGCCTGCTGGTGAAACTGACGTTCCTGGTCAGTTTCACCAGCAGGCTGAATCCGGACACCTGGGGCAGAGCAGCTGAGGTGCTGCGGGGTTGGTCTCGTAGCGCCGCCCCTCGGCGCTGCGGGACCAACCCGGCAGCACCCCAGCTGCTCTGCCCCAGGGGTCACCGATTCAGCCGCTGCTGAAACAGATCAGCAGATGATTCCAGGAAGCCCCGGGCAGAGCTGTGCTGCCCGGGGCTTCCTGGAATCAGCCGCTGATCTGTTTCAGCAGTGGCTGAATCGGGGACCCCTGGGGCAGAGCAGCTGGGGTCCTGCCAGATTGGTCCCGCAGTGCCGTCCTTTGGGGACGCCTGGGGCAGAGCAGCTGGAGTGCTGTCGGGCTGGACCGGCTTCTACTCATAATGGGCCATGGGCTGCTTATCAGGTACTGGTTACCCGGTAAGCATCACCCATTAACGGTAATGATTACTGGGTAACTGGTTACCTGTTCACATCCCTAATAAAGACAGGATGGAGGTGAAAATCAGACCATCTGACTCTAATTTAGTCTACATCCAGCTATGAGATCTGTTTTAGACTCAGTAAGCTCCACAAAAGAACTTGATAGTTTGAGAATTTTATTAGGCAAATTGCTGCGAACTTGGATGAACGGAATTTTCAGAAGTCACTGTCTGTTAACCCTCCTTCAAGGGCAACCCAACGATCCTAGTAGGAATGGGACCAGTAAGCAACACCCTTATTGGGTGACGCCTACCAGTAACTGGTTAACCAGCAGCCCACTAGACTAGAACAGTCCCCTGGTTGAGGCTGAGCCCACTGCACTACACCATGTGTGGGGGGCACTCCAGCCTCCAGGGAAATGGACTCGGCTGGGCTGAAGCAACCCCTATCTTAGCCTGGTTGGGTCAGGCCTCCCTGCTCATGGGATCCCAGTTAAGCAGTTAATTGATTAAACATAATATTTAATAGTTAACTGATTAAACAGGATTTTACATCCCTAGATCTTAAGTACTGAAATCTAAATTTCTGCTAGAAATAAAGGATTAACTTCTCTTCTTTCACTTTGTATACCATTGGCTTTCCTCAGCAAGGCACCAGTTCATATGATCAGCCTAAAGGTGTAGTGGACCAGCTCCCACAATGATGTACATGCATGTGCCACACCTCCCACAGATTTCCTGAGCAACATAGATTGCCCATGCCACCAGACTAATTGTGCCAGACTACCATCAATGGCTGGAATCTACAGAAAAGTTATACCTGATTCCCTTTTTCAGGTTCCTCTGTGTACATGCCACAGTGGTATAGGCTAGATTACTACTTCATTAGGCATGCTGCAATTCTCCATAATACAATATGGATGAGAGCATTCTTAGTAGTTTGTACCACCAACCAACAGACAATACAAATGACTAATCTCAAAAAAAAAATGCAGGGGGGGGGGGGAAGTACTTCTAATATTAAGGGAGAAAGGTATTCCAAACATGGCATAGCTATAACACCACTGCAACAGTCCCTAACTGCAGATTATGCCCTTTAAGAAGGTTCTCAAAAACCAGTGCTTCTATAAAGTATCTTACAATTTCATTCTTCAAAGACGTTATTCTCTTCATTCAAGGTAGTCATGGACTGGGCCAGCAAAAAATAGCCATAGAAGCAATTACATTTTTCAACCTGCAGAAGACATTGTGAGTTCTTATTAAGATTTTAAGTCAGATGGAGATCTGGAAGGTTATCATCATCTTTTCCTTGCAGCCTCTTCTAATCCTTATAACAGGACAAGAACAAATTGTTCCAGTCATCTGCACAGGGTTTAGGAACCTCATTTGGGATATATCCAGGCTAAGCGGCATAATTCCAAGTTAACAATGCCCCAACAAGAGAAGATTCTAAGTATAGATATTATTTTAAAACACCGAGTGAATCTGCTAGACATGTTTCTATTTGTGATTTTGTACTGCTACACTATTATTCTTTGCTATCATCTTTTAAAAGGCTGGGGGAGGGATGGAGCCAAGAAAAGAAAGGCAGGGTGAAGAAGTTCATTTTCCTCTGTTCTCAAGTGATCTGAAGCCACACTAAACACTGCCAGCTTCCCATTACATCAGTATTTGATTTTATACTGAGAGGTGACAAGTTGAGATTCCCTAAGCCATTAAACGATTTACCATCAATTGTCCTGTGACATTTCATTGTTATCAAGTTTCATTACTTCAGATGCATGTAGTACAAATGGAAACAGAATAATGTCTTAGCTACTAAGAGCAAACTGAAGAAATCTGCATCAATGCTACTTATCTCAGGCTGAAAAGCACAGGTGGCTTAATTTTTCATTAGACAACTCTGCCAATGCTGGACAAATAGGGTTTGAGTTATGACCCTAACTTCAAGACTTTTGATTATTGGGGAGTCCAGCTTTGTGAGGCAGCTCTCAGCCTTGGTAATATAACAGAAGTTCAATGCCTTGACTATCTACATTCAAGCAGCTAGACGACAAGAAAAATAATGACTATTCCACCTAATGTATGCAGTGCTGTCGTTCTGTCCAGCTCCTGAATGTTAGAAATAAGGTGTTGGGGAGGACCAACTTCTCTTGGGAGGGAGGAAAGGAGAAAGAGAGATTTCAAGCTACAAAATTCTTTCCAGGTTTCATTATCTCAGCCACTTATCTCTCTATTCTATTAAATAACCAAACAGTTCTCAGCTTTGAAATACAAGCGTCATGAAGCAGTACTTGCCCACTGTCAGGTGCCTTACATAATTCTGTCTATGCAGAAGCATTGTTTCATCAACTCCTGTACATGGGAGTTTCGGCTTTGTGACAATTCTGCTCAGGAGTCACAGTCTTTGAATTCTGAAGCATCAAAGTGTGGAAATGCAATGATATCTCAAAACAATATTTCCAAAAATATTAGAATTAATCCACCTTATCACTTATAGTTCAGGCTCTAGCGCAATGCCATTTATCTTCAACTCCGTGGTCTTGAATAGGGATGTTAAATTTAGTTTAATCAACTACTTGATAAGCAGGGGAGCTGCAGCAGGGTCCCTCCCCCCCAATGCACTTCTGATTTTTAAACAAACATATTAAGAGCAGAGGTGCAGCATCTGGGACTGGACATGAGCCAGGAATCAGCTGATTCCCCACTTGCACCTGGTCCTCGCTACTTCCCTGCCTTCTGCTACTCCCCTGCCTCCCCAGCACCGGCTCCTGCTCCCCCCACTTGCAGTGTCCAATAGAGGCAGCAATGGGGGGAGGAGGGGAAGTGACTAGTCACTTACATCCTAGTGTTGAAGTCTCCTTCAATGAAAAGTGGTTCTGTGCTGATATGTAGATCCTATGATTGTTTATTGCAAATGTTCCTGCCTGCATTGAAACCTCTCTTCATAGAGCAGAGGCGTAAGGCCACACTTTGGATGTCAGCAAGGCATCTGCTTTAAGATAAACATCTTTAAAACACTCCAAGCACCTCATTTAGAATCTTCAGTAGATACTATTTCAGGGACTCAGTGTAACCTGTCTCAAAGAATTTATGAGCATTGACACAGGACTTTCACATTCAAAAGTGGAACCTATACAGAAATTCCAAAACTTAACGCTTCTCTGTGTGGAACCTCTAACAGAAATTTATGGCCACACTATGCTTACTGGATCAAACATCTATATTGAGGCAGATTCTTTGCTTGCATTAATATAAAGGTAACAGCAGTCAAGTTTTTGAAGACTCTCTACAGGGAGTTTGAGTAATGGCTCCACTATATGGAGAGATCCCCAATATAAATCTGTAAGTCTCTTCAACTTTGAATATCACTTTTCTTTCATCTTACCTTTAAAGATTTGAGATAAGAACACAGAAGACAATCTCCACCATACAGGGAAAAGATGGCACCGAAGTTGATAAATTGTCAAAGAACTTGATGCTTCCTTCTGGATGTCAAGGCTATGAAATCTCAACACATTCTGAGACAATACTGCTAGAAAAGCACTGAAGCTGTTAATAGATTAATTATTAAAAGCCATCATATAATTATAAGTGCTTTTAAAAAATGGTAAAGTAGTCTCTCCCCCAACCTTTTCAATTTATTTTAAACAGTCTCTTGCAAAATATAAAAAGTTAATAACTATACATATATGCCAGCACAAGTACTGTAGTCAGGCTGAACAAACCAAAAGACACCTTCACCTGAAAATCCTCAGGCCAACCCTATATATCCTGTTGTAATCATGATAGAAAGGAGTCAGCCTGTTTGGGGAATAGTTTTCAAGGCTCTATGCAAAAATGTGACAACCAAGAGTCATTTTATGAAAATAATGTGACAATACTATCTTATCTGACTGTGAGCCTGAATTTGTGGCATAATAATAAAATCTACAATTTTAAGAGTCTCTAAATGGTCATGTAATCCATCTATATTCTGTCATTTAGTTAATGAAGAGCAAGCACAGAAAAATCAGCAGTAAAAGGGTAAGTAAAAATTAAAATAATTCAGACAATATTTCAAAGAGATATGGTGAAGTAATACCAAAGATTTTTCAGAATGATAATCTGAAAAACTCTCCTCTTTGGGTACATCTACACTGCATGGCAATTTCGGGATATCCAAGGTATCCTGAAATAGCTACCCCATGTCTACATAAGCCACCTCTTATTTTAAACTGTTTTTCGAAACAACAGACACACTATTTCACCATCCCAGTAAAGCTCGTGGTATTAGGGATAGGAATAGCTCGAAATAGTGTGTCATTTCAAAATTTGGCACTGTGTAGATGCACCAAATTTCAAAATTGATTCGAAATAAGATATGCAATTTGCTAGCAAAGCACTGAAGCTATTAACAGATGTTCAAATTTTTAAATAGATTTATAATAATATGATGGCTTTTAATAAAAACAGAGAACTTTCCACATTTGACTAAATCACCTAAGGGTACACTAATGACACTCCTTATACCACCGAGGGATGTAAAATCCTGGTTCATCAGTTAGCCAGTTAAATGTTACGCTACATCTAGACTTCAGCGCTTTTTCATGATACCGGAGGTATTCTAGAAAAGCACTGCTGCGTCCAAGGAACGCATCTGCTTTTCCAAAAACATTTTTGGAAAAGCGGACACGTTTTTTCGCCATCCCAGTAAACCTTGTTTTATAAGGAAGAAGGGATGGCTCAAAAGAGCAGGTTTTTCTGAAATTTGGTGCTGTGTAGACATGTCAAATTTCAAAAAAGTCTCTTCTGACAGAAAAGTGGAGAAAGATATGAAAATTGCAGTTTGCATATCTTTTTCCAACTTTTCTTTGTAATGTAGATGTAGCCTTAGATTGACCTAACTTTTAATTGGTTAACCAACTAAAGCAGGAGCTAGGCTGGGGAATCACTACAGCCCAGCTGGAATAGCCCTCCCAGCCCATGGGGCTCCTGGATACCTGGATACCAGCCCCGCTTTAAAGATGGGGCTGATGCCAACTCCCAGCTCCCACTGGAGCAGCCCCTGCCTGCATGGTGCCCAGGCCCATTGCAGACAGAAAGTAGCCCCTGTCTAAGGTGGACCCAACTGTAGGGCTAGAGCAGCCCCCTGACTGCAAGTTGTTCCAGCCCCCACCATTCACAGGTTTACCAGAACCAGTAAACCTTTCACGTCCCTAATACCAACAGTATTCGAGAGTGTCTCAAATAGATAATGTATTACAATGAGCTACTTGATTGGTTCTTTATAGTTTTTTAGTGTACACCTACTGAAGAAAACTTTACAATATCAGAAAGGCTTAATAATCGAAGACAGGTTTTGATTACTTCCATAAAACTATTCCTTGCATTTTTCTTTAAAAAAAAACTCAAAAGGATAGAAATAATTGATAAGATATACTGGGGATGCAAAATCCCATTTAACCAACCAAAGGTGAGACAGACTAGAGCAGCTCCGGTCAGCTCTGCCAGGGGCAGTAGCTGCTTCGGCTGGCTGGCCAGAGCGCCCTGTCCGCAGTGGGCCCTGCTGGCTGGAGCAGCCCCTTGACCACAGGGAGCTGTTCCAGCCCTCACCTATTAATTGGAACCAGTAAGCCTCACCTGTTAAGGGTGAGTCTTACAGGTAACCATTCACACCCCTAACATATACCAGCTTTAAAAGTGAACATAAACTCCTCTCTCCCAAGACATACAACTTTGAAAATTTTAATTTTGAGCATTGGTGAGAAAGGCAGCAGCAGAATGTTAAACTGTTTTATTCTAATTGTAAACATATTGTTATTTTAGAGCATGACTATAGGAATGTACAACTCATTCATTCACATATTCTGTTGCCTATTTTTCAGTCACATATGTGTTAAATATCAGAATTAAAGAAAAATCATTCTCCAATAGAGAGTAGGAAATTTTCCTTTGTAACAAAAGAGATTAGGTCTAAACCACAACTTTCCAGACAGTAAGCTCTGATTTAAAAAAAAATGGTTACAATAGTAATTAGTAAATTTTGAAACTAAGTCTGTGAGCAGGCAGCATCAGCACTTCCACTGCTTTTCCACCAGTCAAAAGGAATTGACAAAACTAGAGAATTTTATTTATGCCATTTGAAACCCAATGGGTAAACACAAAACGGATTTGTTTCTTGCACACTTTATTCAGTTATTGTATTTAGCCTTTTCAAACTGTTCTAGAGGAAAGTACAAAAAAATATTTACTTGAAAAGTAGAGTAGTGGACCACTCCCTGAAGTCTGGATGTTGGGGTACTTTCCCAGGGTATAGCTGCCTAAATTACTACTCCAGATACACGAATAATGTAGATGAAGTTTGTGTAGCTTAGGTTAGCTTATTGCAGTGTCCACACTGCATTGCATTGATGCTCTCCCACTGACTTACCTTACTCCTTTCAAGTACAGAAGCCAACTGGAGAATGTGGTCAATTTAGTGGATCTAGTGAAGACCTGCTAGATCTGTGGTCACCAATCAGTCGATCACGATTGACTGGTCGATTGTGGGGGCACTGTCAGTCAATCGCAAGGCAGTGTTCCCAGCCCCGCCCACCTTGCTTCCTCTGCCTTCAATGAGGAGCCCGCGCTGACACTCAGCCTCCTACAAAAATGGAGCTAGCTCCAGCTTTCTGCACCACAGGAAGTAAGGAAGGTAGCATGGGGAAGGAAGGGAAAACAAAGTGCATGCTCCTCCCCTGCCCACAACAGTGCACGTGCTTTCTTGTCTTCCCTTTCTTCCCCATGTTCCAGGCAGGTGGCTGGAGGGGTGGGGGGGAGAGGGGGGAAGAGGGAGGAGGGTTAAGATGGTGGCGCAAGATCCAGAGTGGCTGCATTTCTTAAAGAAGCCACATGTGTGCTTCTTCCAGAGCTGACTGCAGATCCTGCCCCAGAGATCCTGCTCCCTGGAGACCCCCAAATATCAGCTGAGCTGTTCCTACTCCCTCCCACTGGCCAGACCCCCACTAGCACCCTGCCCTGCCCCCTGGCCAAACCCCCACAAGTCCCCTGACCTCTCCCCCTGGCCAGACCCTCAATAGCATCCTGCTCCTTCCCCCTCCCTTCTGAGCAGACACCTACCCTCAGCTTGCTCTTGTACCCTACTTTCCACCCAGATTCTGCACTCCCATCTCTATCCCACTCACTGGCAGCCCTGTCCCGCACACTGGAGCCCTCATTTTTAGCCATACCTCAGAGCATAAAGCAGCCTACAAAATCCACTAACCCTGGAACCCAGAAAGAGTTAGTCTAGCTAGCCTGAGGCCTTGAACCTCAGTCCTATCTACCCTTCCCCCTCCCGCATGAGGGTGGAGTGCCAGGGGAGAGAGGTATTTCAGTTGGAGTCACATCAGTGAAGCTAGGAGGGTTTTGGAGGAGTTGTTTATTTGCATCTTTCTTGTGTAGTCCCGACTGATTTTTCTGTGGATCAATGGCCCCTGACACAAAACAGATTTCCCACCCCTCTCAGACAATGTTGAAATGTTGTAAGTTTGACATATTTTATTTAAAAATGAAGCCTGGCCAACATAGGTGTGCGCACGGGGTGTGCACAGGCACACCCTAATGTTTCAAAGGGCCGCCTGTGGTGCAGGGGTGCAAGCCCCTGCACTAGAAGCAGTGCGCTCTGGGGAACAGGCACTGCGCCTGTTTGCCACGCATGCACAGCTGCGTGGTCAAAACTGGCGGGTCTTAGGATCCCGCAGAAAGAGGCGGCAGGGACGCAGCAACATTACCCTGCTACTCCGTCAAGCGCGGAGAGTTTAAACCCCGCGGGGAGGAAAGAGTAAGAGAGGTGGGGGGTGCCCCGGGCAGGGGATCGGGTGCAGCGTGGCTGGCCCGGGGAGGAGGAGGTTGGGAGCAGCGCGGCTGGCCGCGGGGGGCCCTGAGGGGCCTCGTTCGCAGGCTTCCCTGCTCGGTGGGAGGGGAGAGAGAGTGTGCAACGGGGCTTCCTTCCTCTGTGGGGGGAGGGTCAGCCCTGGAGGCAGCGCGTGGCAGAGGCTTACCTCCGAGGCTGGTATAGTAGACTCCCCGCCCCAGAACCTTGTCCCCCACCCTCCTGTCCCCATTCTCTCGCCCCTGCCCCCAGCCACAGAACTGTCCTCCTATTCCCCCGCTGCAGAAACCTGCCCCCCGGCACCCTGTCTCCCGCTGCAGAAACTTGTCTCCCACTGGCACCCTGTCCCCTGCCCTCCCCCCACCCCCTGCACTCTGTTCCCTCTCCCCTGCCCCCAGCCGTAGAACCCTGGCCCCACTGGCACCCTTCCCCAGTACCATGTCCCCTGCTCCCAACTGACTTTTCTGTGGGACAGTGACCCCTGACTCAAGACCGGTTCCCTGCCCTTCTCATAAATAAAGACAATGCAGAAACTTTTTGTGTTTGACAATCTTTTATTTAAAAATGAAGCCTGGCCAACAAATCCCCAATTGGGGCCAAGCCCCCATCTGGCCATAGCCACTCCCGCACTTCCCCATGCCCCACATCCTATATCTGTACACTGGAACCCCCTGCCCTGAGCCCCTCACATACCCCAACCCAAATTCCTGCACCCTTACATCCACAAACCAGTGGCTTGCTTAGTACCCCAACATTGCCCGGCCGGGAGCTCCCTCCCTGAGCCAGGATCCCCTTCTCCACCTATTCCTGCATCCAGATTTCCTCCCAGAGGGTATGTCTACACTGCCACCCTAGTTCGAACTAGGGTGGCTAATGTAGTCATTCGAACTTGCAAATGAAGCCTGGGATTTAAATACTGAGTAACAGTAGTTCGCATTAGGAGCTTTAATTCGAACCACCTAGCCCGTGCCGCATGTAGCCTGGGCAGGTAGTTTGAACTATGGGGCATTTAAAAATGGCGGCACCCGGGAACATGCAAATAAAGCCCAGGATATTTAAATCTCAGGTTTCATTTGCAAGTTCGAATGACTACATTAGCCACCCTAGTTCAAACTAGGGTGGCAGTGTAGACATACCCAAAGCTTGCACCTCTCACCCCTTCCCACACCCAAATCCCTCATTCCCATCCCAGAGCCTACACCTCCTGTCCTCAACCCAGCAAGGGTATGATAAGACTGCAGGAGTTTTTCAAGATTCTGGAGATATCCCAGAAAAACTCTTCTGCATCCAGAGATGCATTTGTTCTTCTGTTTTTTTTAGTGGAAGAGCAAACATGATCTTTCAGTCACCCCTATATTCCTTTTTTCACGAGGAACAAGGGGGCTTCCAAAAGGAGGAGTTTTTCTGGCATTTGGTCCAGTCTGGATAGGCCAAATATTGGAAAAACCTCTTCCTACAGAAGAATTGGAAGAAAAAAAAAGCAGCAGTATAAGGATTGGGGATAGCAAGTGATGGAGAGGAGGAGAATAGAGAGGGTGGTGCTTCAAGGGGCGAGGTGGCACCCAAGACGTGGCTTGGTCTGTTATTTAAAAAGTGATCTAGGGTGTAAAAAGGTTGGAGACCACTGGAGTAGGGGGAGCACCAGAAGGGTGAAAGTCAGGGCGACCCTAGAACTCTGTTACAGACCAGCTGGCGGCTGCTGGAGGAGGAGGGAATAGGGGAAGGGTCAGAGAGGAAGGGGCTTGTGCTGAGGGGAGGGGGGCAGGTCAGGAGAAGAAATGGGAAGGCACCAAGGGACAAGGTGGAGGAGAAAGACAAATGCCAGGGGGACAAGTGGAGACAATGAGGAAAAGAGCAGGAGGGGAGGTGTCAGTGAGAGGGGGGACAGAATAATGCTGGGAGAGGAGAGGGGAAGGGCTTTAGAGGCTAAAGGGGAAAAGGGGAGGTGCTGGGAGAAGGCTTGAAAGAAGGGGTGGGCATGAGGAAGGCGGCGATGGAGCAAGGCATGTGTGAAAGCACAGGGGCATGAGGGGAACGGGGGCAGAGGGTGGTGAGGGGGTGGGCATCAGGGAAAAAGGGGGCAGGGGCAGTGAGGGAAGGGGGAGGCATCAGGAGGGTGCAAGGGTAAAGGGAAGGTGCAGGGGATTCTGGGGGTGAAGCAGAAGGGCAGACACCTGTAGGGAAGGGACCAGCACCAGAGGAGAGAGGCAGGGCAGGTGTGTAGAGGGAGGTGTTAGGAGAGGGGATGAGGAGGGATAGCTCACGTGATCAGAGTGGGGCTCCTAGAGGAGTGGGCACGGGGGGAGAGAAGGGCTGGTGGAGGGGGGCAGGTATCAGGAGAGCAGAGGTGGGTGAGGGGTTGGGGAGGGTAGCAGGCACCAGGGGAGCTGATGGAGCAAGGGGAGGAGACAGGGCAGCAGAGGGAAAGGGTAGAGATTTATAAGATATTTATTAATAACTTGGGTGCCACAGTGGGACATACAAACAAGCCACAAACTCAGTACTGGTCCACAACACAAAATGTATTCTGCTCATGGGAGGAAACTCTTAGAGGGAACACTTTCCCCAGCCTCTCTGCTCCCCGAGTTAATGTCACACACATTGGGTTAATGCAATTGCAGGACAGTTGCATGAGGGGGGTTTGGTGGGGGCCAAAATAATCCCTATTGGTAGGAGGATGGTGGGAAAAGTCCTTGGGGGGGGGGGTGTCACATGACACCTTTTACTTCTGGTCACGTGTCCATATTGCACCGATAGTGTTACCTCCAGAGGTGTGGCTAATGGGAGCCAGGGGGAGTGGCTAATGGGGGTGAGGCTAATGGGGGTCAAAGAGTACATTTTAAAAAAATTCTTTGGGCGCACACCCTAATGAAATGTGCTGCGCACGTCTATACTTGGCCAACAAGCCCCCATCTGGCCACAGCATCATAATACTCCTGTACCCACCACAGATCCCTAACCTGAGCCCCTCACACACCTGAACCCCATGCCCTGAACCTTTTACATCCCCAAACTCCTGCACCCTCACATCCTCAGTCTTCTGCCACAATGCTCCTGCACCATCCACACACTGCAAACCTATGCCCTGAGCCCATCATACACCCAACCCTGTGCCCTTCATATACCTCAACCCAAACTCCTACACCAGCACATCCACAAGCCTGCAGCTTACTCAGCACCCCAATCGTCCACCTTATCCCAACATTCTCCAGCCTGGGAACCCACTCCCTGAGTGAGCATCCCCTTCTCCACCTCCTCCAGCACCCAAATTCCCTTCCAGAGCTTGCACCTCTCATCCCTTCCAACACCCAAATCCCTCACCTCCGGTCTTAATCCAGTGAGAGTGAGTAAGAGCTGGGGACAGCAAATAATGGAGAGGAGGGGAATGGAGAGGGGATTCAAGGAATAGGTGGGGTCTTAGGGAAGGGCTAGGGTAGATCTTGTCTTGCCCTGAAATTTAAAAAGTGATCTCGGGTGTAAAAAGGTTGGAGACCACTGTGCTAGATCCCCTAAATCAGTGGTCCCCAACATGGTGCCCGCAGGGGCATTTGTGTGAGCCCGCCAAGTGCTCGGGGCTGACCCCACCCTGGGTACATGGCGCATGCTCAGTGCTGGCCACAGGTGCGCGCTGCGCATACGCAGCACCTGCCCCGGGCACATGGGGAGCGCCAGTCCTGGTCATGCGGCGAATTGGCCGCCCTGGCCCCAGGCACGTGGCAAATTGGCTGCCCCGGCCCCAGGCACGCAGCTATAGGGGGAGTGCCGGCCCTGGCCGCGCGGGTATGGGGGGGGTGCCAGCCCCAGGCTTGCGGTGAGTGGGTGGCCCCGCCCGTGGCCACGTGGTGCATAGAGTTGCTGGCCCCAGGCACGTGACTCATGGGGGTGTGGCATATGTGCGGCCCCGCCCCGGGCGCACGAGTGTCCCTGCCCTCTGGCGCCCAGCGGGTGAACAGCCCCGCGCCCTGGCACCTCCAAATGGTTGGGGACCACTGCACTAAATTGACCCCTGCTGCATACATCATAGCAGTATGTAAACAAGACCTGAGGAAAAAAACATGTTCCTCTTTCCTTTCAGCAGCTAGGACGATATGGGTTGATTCAAGCTTGTAATTTATCCACTAAGCTACAGACAGTATGAAAGAAAGAATTCTACAAGCAGGATCTAAGGAGTATACCCTGATGTGAAGGAGAAGGTGCCAAGAAACAAATGTGGGCATCCTTATCATTTCGTAAGCCTCATGTCATGTTATTTTGTGTCACTTGTCAATCCCTATGTGAAAGCCTTAATTTGAAAATATAATGGTATATATGGAGAAAAATATTTTATACTATAGAGATGCTACAGTTAAGCATCTATTCAGCGTTTTTAGAATACACTTATTTTCAATTAGTTAAAAGTTATTACATGGCATTTTAGTCAATATTTAAATAATCTATTTGATGGCCTACATTATGTTGATGGGGCTAGGAATTCATATTCACAACATTATTGTACTGTTACTCAAGGTTTCCTATGATTTAAATAGGTAATAATGCACAGGCAGCAAAAATAAGCTTCACATTTACAAGACTGCTACAGCACCAGAAGAACTGTTGAAGTGTGTGAAATAAATAATACATATTTTAGAGTGGGACAGAATCATCTCAAGTCCATGCTTTCACAGAAGAATTTTAAAATACGAAAAATGAACACTTTAATGATATTTAACTTAAATAAGAGTAAAAAAACTGGGTTCAATGCATCTGTTTTTGTAAGCATCTACCACTTACCTTTTAAAAGTTGGTAACTTTATATTTGTACTACATGTACACAGCGAATAAGAGAGCTTCAACCTTCACTTTAAGTTTTACCAATGTAAGTGGGTATAAAAATTAGAACCAGTTAAAGATATTGTTCTGCATAGAGAAATTCAACTGTACCTCACAACATACATGAGGAAAGCCTGAATGAAGACATGGCTTGAATTAAACATCCTCAAATGTTTAAAATCCACTTTGACTCTTGCTTTATCTATTGTGAATACACATAGAGCTGATAAATATTCATAATCATACAGCAAAATCTCTAACAAGTACGCTTTTCCAAAAAAAAAAATATCTTTTGTCTCAAGCTACCCGGCTGAGCTAGTAGTCCCAGTATTTTGATTAAATCGCATTAGCTTTATAGTCCTGTAGATACACTCACTGCCTTGTAAAAGTGAAGAAGAATAAAGCAGGCACGCAATTTATGCCGGGCCCTTGGGTGGCTGCTAAACAGCCATTTTTAAAGGCGCTGAGTCAGAAGGGAAACTCCCATCCTTCGTTTTTAATCCCACTGCAGCCCCAAAGCCAGGCAGCCCCCCCAACACGCACACACCGAGGGCAGGACAGCGCTTAGCCTGCCACGCTGCCAGCCAGGGACCACTAAAGCCCTGGGCCAGGCCACACACAATACCGCCCTGCGGACACGCTGCCCAGGGCGCCGGGGTGGGGTTCACCTGCGGAGGGCGGAGAGGGAGATTCACCTGCACAAGGCGGGGCGCGAGGGGCGGGGGGAAGAGAAGCGGGCACAGCGGGCAGCAACCCCCGCGGGGGTGGGGCGGGAGGGGACCTCGCCTCCCCAGAGGGCGGGCACGAGAGGGAGGAGCCGCCGGGCTGGGGAGTCACCTGCAGACCGTGATCAGGTTCCTCCTTTCCACCGCCGCGTTGCGGGACTGGACGCTCTTCCTACGCGCCGAGACATTCAGCCCCACAAGGCTGAGGGAAGCCATCGCCCGGGAGGCAGCGGGAGCCGCAGGGGCTGCCGTGGAGCCTTTGTTCCCGGCCTCCTGCTCTCCGGGCCGCTGCCGCCACAGGGTGTCTCGCTCGCCGGTGTCTGGGCGGCAGGTGCCGCTCGCTGTGCATCCGGCCGGCAGAGGCGGGGAGGGAGCCGGGGTCCCCCGCCTTCGGCAGCCCGAGCAACCGCGGCGCCTACAGAGTCCCGGCTGCCAAGACCGCAGAGCACCGGCTCCGTCAGCCAATCACACGGCGGGAGGGGGCGGGGCTTAGATGCTTCAAAGGCGCGCGTGCTCTTCGCGGAACCAACTGTCAAGTGGGCGAAGATGCGGCGCGGGTCGCGTGGGAAGTCGGCGAGGAGGCGGAGCCGGAACACCTCGGGGGCGGGGCGTCGGAAGGAGGGAGGGGTGGCTCCTGAGGACCCCCGCCCGCTGAGAATGGGAAAAGGAGGCCGGGGGTAGGCGATGGGGGGAGGGTGCAAGTGCCGTAGGGGAAGGACCCTCACTTACATCCCCGCTGTGATATATGAAATTCCACCCCAGTAGCTTTGAGGCCAATAGGCGCGACCCTAGGTGTAGTCAGAGGGCCCACTTGAGGGAGTCCTGAATTTGGGTGGGTGGGCAGGACGAGTAGGACAGGAAGTAAGCCCCAGCCCCCCTCCCTGGCCAGTGGAGCAGGGTAGGCCCTGGCATCCTGGCCCCACTCCCTGCTGGCCCAACAGGCAGAGCTGGGTAAATCCCAGGGGTTGGCCTCTTAGCTATGCCCCTTCCTTCCTGGTAGGGGGCAGCTGAGGCAAGGATATCCCAGAGCACACTGCCCTAGTCTAGGCCCATGCTACCTCCAGTCCCTTCCAGGGAAAGGGAAACTGCCCATTGGGGACATTTGCACTTCTGCCTCAAGCAAACTGCCCTCAGGTTCTCTCTGTTCTGTGGATCTCCTGGAGATTTCCCTCCCTGTTCCTATTCACTGCACAGCCCCACACATCTCTGTGCTTCCCCTGTTTGGCCCACTGAACTGTCAGGTAGAGCCATGACCCCTCAGGCACAGAGTCTTTTAGACTTCTTGTCATGGTGTGCCTATGGCTCTGGCTGGTCCTGTAGAATTATCTGCCCAGACTAAGCTTAGTGAGCCAATAGTTGAATCCTGTGGTTGCCACTTTGGATGTAGTTTTCAGTGATCAGCTCAGTTGAGCTGAGATTCCTCAGTGGTAGGGTATTTCCCTTTTGTACAGGTTTTCAGGGAGATGAGAATACCAGGTGCATGCTGGGTTTTTTTGTGTGAGGTTTCCTGTTGCCACAGTTTCTTAAATAAATAAAGTTTTTGTTCTTCTACAAAGAACACTGTTGCTTGTGGGGAGAGGGGTGCTCTTCAATTCTGGTGTATTGGAAAGCTTATTGGGCAGCAGGTTGACTTGCTCCTTGACTATGTGAACATGATATACCATTTCTTTAACTGATGGAGCTGTAAACAGTGACCCATGACAGTCAAATCTTCTCATTCCATAATCTGAAAAAAAAACCTATCCTAAATAATTGAAGAGAAACCTGTGACTCAGCTTTTCCCACCCGGGTGGCTAGTTGACAGCTAATGACTTATTTTCAATGTCTAATGACTAACCCACCTTGTAGCTTATGTTGCAAATTATATTGTGATTCCTTATATAGGGAACTACAGTTATTTTCTGTTCAGTATTTCTCCATGCCTGCTCATCTAATACAAGGATACCCTGCTCTACAGAGAAGATTTCTAGATGCTTTTTTTGAGTGGATAGTAGGGTGTTCTCTAGCCTCTCTGGGTACAAGCTTGATGTCATCTCTAGGTGTTAACGGTTTTAAGTTACAGATTTTCAGTTTTTTACTGATGCAGCCTGCTGAGCCCATAGCTAATCTACCAAGGCTCTGATGAGCCGAATGGGCCCAGTCAATTTATTCAAACATACATTTGGTATTTATATTGTAGTAGAACCACTACTCATACTTCTGTACCAGGAATTTAATTAGTTCCAGTGTGGAGAATGACAGGTCTCCTTACCATATAATTCACAAGGTGGAGTAGGTTTGCCTCTGCCTACACTCAAGAATTAAGGTCTGAATATTAGCACCCATTTGCCTGAGAGGGGAACATAAGGTACAGCAGGGTCTCAAGGTGGGACCTTGGCCTATGAAAGGCACAAGGTCTCACCCTAGCACTTCAATTCAAAGCCTGTCACCAAAATTCTAGATCTTTTACCTCTGAGAACCATTCTGCGTTATTCTAAGGTGCTGCAAGGAAAGCAAGAAACTCACTGGTCTTCCTCCAACTCACTCATGGGAGTGAAAGTTCCTTCCTGATCCTCCTAAATGCGTGATCAACCAGACTCAAAGCATGTCAGGCCAGGTTCCAATTCCTAATTTGGATAGGGTAGGCTGCTTGAACTGAACTAAAAGAGGTTCCACATGGTGTATTTGCCAGGATAAAACTGGGGAATGTTAGCCAGCCAGAATCCTGCTCTCCTAGCTGGGCAATGGGTACCAGAGACTCCCAGGAGGAGGAGCTACCTATTTCCCCTTCATGAATGTCTCCTACCCTTGCTACTGGAACTGTTTCCCTTTCACTGCTGGCCCCAACGGTTTCCCCCATTTATAGATGTGGGTAAATTTCTTAGGCTGTCTATATACTGGCACCCTTTTCCGTAAAAGGGATGCTAATGAGACACTTCGGAATTGCAAATTCCGTGGGGGATTTAAATATCCCCCGCGGCATTTGCATGAACATGGCTGCCGCTTTTTTCCGGCTCAGGGTTTTGCCGGAGAAAAGTGCCAGTCTAGACGGGATCTTGCGGAAAATAAGCCCTTGAAAGTAGGAATAAGGGATCTTCCGGAAAAGGGCTTATTTTCCGCAAGACCCCATCTAGACTGGCGCTTTTCTCCGGCAAAACCCCGAGCTGGAAAAAAGCGGCAGCCATGTTCATGCAAATGCCGTGGGGGATATTTAAATGTGTCTCATTAGCATCCCTTTTACGGAAAAGGATGCCAGTGTGGAGACAGCCCTTGAGTTTAGGGAGTAGGCTAGGCCATTCAACACTTCCTTTCTATATTTCCACTCTTTCCTTTCCAATGGAGCATGACAGATTGCTAATATCAACACTTATCCCCGGGAAGGGATAGTCAATTTCTGATACAAAAAAGTTACTCATTCTATATACAAGGGCTGAGAGAACTCATTGTACTGTTGCTTAGAAACATGCATCCCAGACTGGCCAGAAAAGGGCCTTAATCAATGGCTGAATCCTGTCCTACCTATAGGGGAAGAAATGGAGATCCAAAGAACAGATGTTAGGAGCCCTCCTTACAGTAAACAATAAAAATAGAAAACTACCAAGTAGTGAAGGGTATTTTTAATGTCAGAAGGAGAAAGACAAACAACTATTCAAAGATTATACTGAACTGGCCCAAGACACTACTGCTCTCACCAAAGGACGTACAGAAACAGCTCCTGGAGGCAGTGAGCAGACAGAATGCTTTGCTGGAGCACATGCTGCTGTCAGGAAAGCAGACAAAGCAGCACCCTCAGAAAGGATCCAACCATGTTCTATAGCCCCTGGATAACATCTGTCAAGATAGGTGTCTGTCAGGGATGGTCTAGGTGTCTGTTGGGGTGATCTAGAGGGTACTTGGTCCTGCCGTGAGACTGGACTTGATGACTTCTTGAGGTTCCTTCTAGTTCTGGTATTTCGTAACACAGTATGGCTACGTCTACACTGGCCCCTTTTCCGGAAGGGGCATGTAAATTTCATGAGTCGTCGTAGGGAAATCCGTGGGGGATTTAAATATCCCCCGCGGCATTTAAATAAAAATGTCCGCCGCTTTTTTCCGGCTTTTAAAAAAGCCGGAAAAGAGCGTCTAGACTGGCCCCGATCTTATTCCTTCAAAGTAGGAATAAGAGCCTCCGGAAAAGGGCGCTTTTTCCGGAGGATCGGGGCCAGTCTAGATGCTCTTTTCCAGCTTTTTTAAAAGCCGGAAAAAAGTGGCGGACATTTTTATTTAAATGCCGCGGGGGATATTTAAATCCCCCGCGGATTTCCCTACGACGACTCATGAAATTTACATGCCCCTTCCGGAAAAGGGGCCAGTGTAGACGTAGCCTATAGGGGGAACACCAATGTGTTCAGTAAAGCTCCACAGCCTTGTTCCTGAGGCCATTTCCACAAGGCAGCAAGAAAGACAGCATGTGGCAGCCAAGTACATTTGAGCCTTTCAGTACACAACATTCAACTTTATATCCAGACATATAATCCAAGGAGGCACATGTAGAAGCAGAGGTAAAGTCTGCACATCTGTGAACAGGAGTCCACCAATGTTGTGTGCTGCTCCTTCCAACCCACGATATATGGATGTCACTTTCATTTAAAAACTACTCAGTAATTAAAAACACAAATGTTGTAATTTTTTTAAGTTATTTTGTTAGTTATTGCTATATCTCAAAAATATTAATGTGAGAAAGCACCTGCAATAAGTGTACACTAAACTCACCAGTTTTCAAGTTAGTTTTTGTTTTGTTACTCTTGAAAAAAACCCTAAGATTACAACGTCACTTTTGCTAGCCATAATAGGTGCTCAAAAAAAAAAAATCAAATCGTTTCTGGTTTTCCACTACCTGCTACACAGTTGCAACATGTCTTATACAAAGTGTCTCAAGTAAGGTGTCAATAGAAAAGTTATGATTCGCTGAATATTATAATGCTATTTGTATGAATATATCATTTTCGTATCTGAAGCTATAAATATTACCTATTTACTTATATTTCAAATGTTTTCTCATGCAATAACATCCAGAAAGTATTTAGCCTGCAGACTGGGAAGGGACTATTCAAGTTAAATGCCCATCAAGGTACACTTAACTGACAACAGGCCATGGAAGATGCCCATCCATACTAGAGACTTTTCTGTAAACACCCTAGAGCAGGGGTGGCCAAAAGGGGGCTTGCGGGTCAGATCCAGCCCACCAAGCCACAGGATTCTGCCCATGACTGCCGTGCTGGCACCCTTACCACAGAGCAGCTGCAGCCGCTTTAAACAGCAGGCTTGTAATTGCTATGCAGTCTGGGCAGGGAATAGAAAGCTTTGTGCTCTGTCTCTGCCCCCTAGCAAAATCCCTCAGTTCCCATTGGCCAGTTTCTGGCTAATAGGAGCCAAAAAATTTTGCTGACAGCAGGGGCAGCAAATAAAGTCTCCACACTCCCCTCTAGGGTTACCAGATAGTTTCACAAAAAATACCAAACAAGGCCGGGGGGGGAAAATACCAAACACGGAGGGGGAAAGATTGGCTGAGCAAAAAAAAAAGGTACCGGCCAGACACAGTTGGCCTTCCATCCAAGAAAAACAGAAGGTACCAGTATCTGTTTTGTTTTTTACAGGACAGAAGACAATTGCCAGACTGTCCAACTGAGACCTCATCAGAGCGGAGTAGAGCAGAAGAATGACTTCTTGTGTCTTGCTCACAAGACTCCTGTTAATGCATCCCAGAATCATGTTTGCTTTTTTTGCAACAGCATCACACTGTTGCCTCGTATTTAGCTTGTGGTCCACTATGACCCCTAGATCCCTTCCTGCAATACTCCTTCCTAGACAGTCACATCCCATTCTGTATGTAGGAAACAGATTGTTCCTTCCTAAGTAGAATGATAGTCTCCACTGGAACTTGGTTGGTTGGATTCTTGTTTAGTAGATTTGAGATGGCTTTCTTTTGATTCTAATAGTTTAATTTCAGCTACCAATCATATTCTGCAGGAAAACAAATATACCAACATGTTTCCCCTCCGTGGCCATGTCATTAAATTGCCACATGGTGGCCTCTTTTAATAGGCAATGCCCAAGTGGATTTCTATTTTTAGTAACCTCTTATTTCCTCACCTGTGTGCAATGACACTTCCATGACAATAGTTTAAATATGCTGTGTGTGTCCTTTGAAATATTTTGTTCAAAATGTTGGTATAGCTACAGTGGTCCTAGGATATGAAAGATAAGGTGGTAATGGTCTAGTAAAAACTAACTCCTGTTGGTGAAAGACAAGCTCTTGAGCTGCAGAGGTAAAGAACTCAAACTCAAAAGCTTGTTTCTTTCACCATCAAGTTATTCCAACAAATGATTTACCCCACTCACCTTTATTTTTATGTGCAAGTCAAATGACATGCAGGTAAGATCTCCTGAATTCACAGTACCAGATTTGGATATAATAAAACGAAACAGAATTGGAATTTTTCCATGATGGTAAGCCTCTCAGGTAAAGTTGCTTAAAAAAATAAAGTTAAAATGAGTATTCCTGATTTAATGAATAGCTGAAAAAAATTAGGGGACAATTCACAGAATCTTAAGATTTGTTTTTTTCTCTTGGTAGTGAGGTTAACAGTGGAGATTTAAGCACATACATCTTTGAGAATGTTGAAAGAAATAATCTGGCAGTGATATTACAGAAACTTGAGGAATACTATATTACACAATCTTCTTCACTTATGTGAAACTGCATACAGTATTAATGAGAGCTAAATGTATGTTTCTATAGAACTAAGATTCTGATTTTAAAAAACAGGTTTATATAGGATATTAATATCTCCAGTTTGGAGTAATTATTATAACACAGATTTCCTATTAAAGTAATAAGTGCCGCAGAAATTACCGTAAATTACAGTGAACAGTTGGTAAACTAGAAAAAAATTAAGGAGTGAACAGAAGGGCTTTAGCAAGTGCTCCTGTTAAAAAAAAGGGGGGGGGATTACACAGTTAGCAGACTCCCTTAGTTAAGACCAAGTATACTGTAGGAGATATGGTACTGAATATCATAGATGTGTTTTATACTACTGTGATGGCGCGTTGAGGAGCCCCCAACCCTACACCCTCATCTGCGGCCAGACGTGACTCCGCCAGCCAGTAGAATAGAAAGAGTTTATTGCTTTTCCAGGATACAGCACAGGCTCGATGTTGACATAGGAGCCAGGGCAGCCAGCCTTAGACCTCTGGGGAAGGGGAAGAAAAAAAGGGGTTCACAAGCCCGAGCCCACCAGTACTCAACTTACACTCCTTTCTTCATGATTGCCCCAGCCAAGAGTGCCAGCTCCTAGGCCCTGCCCTCCCAGCCAGCCTCTCCGCCTCCCTTCCTTTGTCTCTCCCTCTGGGAAGAGCCTTGTTAACTGCTCAGGCTGGGACTAGGTGTCTGAGCCAATACACATGTGGGGTGAGTCATTGGGAATCAAACAACCCAGCGCAGAAGGTGGGGACGCCGGGTTAGAAAGCAGACAGTCCCCCTCCACCCCGTGTCACAATTACTATTTCTTTTATCTTTTTATAGTGAAAATGCTTGAAATAGTGAGTACTGTACATTTTGTATTGTATTTGAAATCAATATTTAAATTTTGAAAAACCTAAAACATAATATCCCTTTAAATTTAGTATAGGTTAACAGTGCAATTAAAACCACAATCACCACTATTTTTATCTAGTCAATTTGTTTTCCATGAATTGCATGCTTTAACTAATTGACAGCCCTAATTACAAGGAAAAGTAATTTTTTATGCTTCTGGATGAAATAAAAATAGCTATTTTCTCTTGGCTTCATAAAGAGGACAGCTTCCACATGGATGGGTATAAGAGGCAAAGGGAGTCAATGCCTTCCCTGGGTCTTAGTGCTCAACTCTCACATCTTTCTATCCTTCTGGCCATTCCTGAAGGCTACGTCTAGACTGGCATGATTTTCCGGAAATGCTTTTAACGGAAAAGTTTTCCGTTAAAGGCATTTTTGGAAAAAAAGCATCTAGATTGGCACGGACGCTTTTCCGCAAAAGCACTTTTTGCGGAAAAGCATCTGTGGCCAATCTAGACACGCTTTTGCACAAAAAAGCCCCGACCGCCATTTTCACGATCGGGGCTTTTTTGCCCAAAACAAATCTCAGCTGTCTACACTGGCCCTTTTGCGCAAAAGTTTTGCGCAAAAGGGACTTTTGCCCAAACGGGAGCAGCATAGTATTTCCGCAAAACACACTGATTTCTTAGAGTAGGAAGTAAGTGCTTTTGCGGAAATTCAAGCGGCCATTGTAGACAGCTGGCAAGTTTTTCCAGAAAAGCAGCTGATTTTCCAGAAAAACTGGCCAGTCTAGACACAGCCGAAGAGTCTTACAGCAGGCTGTTGCAGATGCCTCATTGTTTTTGCAGATACAGACTAACAGGGCCACTACTCTGAGGCCTTGTCTAAACTGGCATGTTTTATTGTCAAAAACTGCCCTTTGGCAATAAAACAGTGAAAGCATTTACACTGCAATGTGACCTGTTGGGAAAAATACCAGTTTTGGTGACAAAAGCAAGAGATTTTTGTCTCTCCCCTCCCTTTACTGTTGAGGAAGCACCACTGTGAACTCTGTATGTTTTGTTGAGAGGACTAGCTTCCACCAGCATACCACAATGCCGGCCTTAATGGCTGTGCTCAGTATTTTGTGATCTTCGCTGCCCTGTAGGCATATGCCCTTCCCCTTTCATGGCTCTGGGAAATATCTGATTGAGCTGCTCTATTTGGGAAACAGAACAAACAGTTGGAATGCTCTTGTTCTGCCCTGCTAGGAATACAATGGCAAGAAGACTGCTGTGCTGCTATGTCATTCCTACTGATTAAGAGCTCAGCTACTGAGAGCAACATGAATGCAGGTGAAAACCAAAAGGGAATCCCAAGAAGCATAGGAATCAGCTCTGCCTTCCCATAACATTCCACTGTCGGAAGCTTACCCACTTTGCTAGCTCCCGTCTACAGAAAGCCACATTGCTTTGCTCTATGAAATGTCCACAAGTGGAGGCAGAAAAAAAAAAGTTCTCATTTTTGCACGAGAACAGCACTTTTGTTGCAGTCTTCCCCCATTATCTTAAGTGAAAAGCCTTCTAGCTTGCCACACCTATCAGAATCATAGAACACTAGAACTAGAAGTGACCTTGAGAGGTCATGGAGTCCAGTCCTCTACCCTCATGATATAATACTGAATCTGTGAAAGAGCCACTATCTGGTAATGAAGCCATTTAACAGGCATGCGCTAACTCTGAATTTCCTGACAAAACAGTTGTGCATTATTATAGGACTTTAGTTTCAGTGCTTTGTGAGCTATAATAAAAAATAATAAGTCTGAAAGTCAGTTTTATTAAAAAAGCTGAGCAACTGACTTTTGTACACCATTGGACATATTTTGTACACCAAGTTAAAACTAGAGTTACAGTATGCACAAAAAAGAGAAGACTATGAATATTTATTACTTTCAAGGTCAAAGTTTGAGATACCATATTATTTTAGTACCATCATAAACTTGTTTAAAATGAATTGAGTTCATAGACGTTCATTACAGAGTTCACTACAGAAATAAGGCACAAAAGATAAATGTTAATAACCTGACATTTTCATTAAAAAAGAAATATTTGTCACCTGGAAATAAACTATTCTTCCTTCTGTAATAAAATTGATTCTTTACGGTACAAATTAGAAGCAGTTTCATTAGTATTTTTCCCCCCCAACATGCCTTTTATGAAAAAGTTACTATAAAACAAATGTTTGAGAGATTTCAGAGTTTGATATGCGTCTACAAATCATTGTGATATTTCTCTGAATAGCATCTGCTGTTTTAAATCCTAATAATTTGGGTCTGTACCTTTATATCCTAGGATAGCAGAACTTTAGTACTTATTGAATGAGTATTTAAGGAACTAAAAATAAGACCAAATAAACTTACAGTTCAAACTATTTTTAATCTCTACATTATAATAGTGTTAATACATTTAAGTATAGTCCTAATCTGAATAGCGACTTTGCAAAATAGTTCCTTATTTCTAAAGAAATATTTATTCCAAGTCATTTAATGGACTGTTTTTCATGGTTTAACTCTTGGCCTTATTGAAGAATGAACATTGGCACAGTTTTTGTTTAGGTGATACACTACCAGAGGAAGTACATTGCTGGGTTAATTGCAGATGTTATTTTCAGGGTGATTTAACACAGGTAGAGTCAAGATGAGAAGGTTTTTGCCATGATAATCTTAACTAAGTCTCAGAAGGGTAGCAGTGTTAGTCTATAACTTTAATAATAATGGGTAATATATAGGATCATGAGCTTTTGGGGGTAAAACCCACTTCATCAGATGAGTTGGCATGGAAACAGAATCCAAGCTATATATAACAGCAAACACAGTTACCTGCTCCACACACTTGCTCTGGACCTACATCACTCCCAGATCACAACATCCTCTTGGGTCACTGGCCCCCAGCAGTGGCTTTTCATCCCCTTTCTGAAGGTTATCAGCAGTCCTTCATCTAGTGCCTGCCACCTTGACCAACTGGAGCCTTAATCTAGTCTCTTACTTCAGAAGCAAGCCACAGTACTTCCAGGCCACACAACAATGATGGCTAGACATAGTGCAAAAGGACAGGAGGGGGAAGAGACTCAGGCCTATTGACCACTGTGGGTCCCAACCCAGGAACCCTCTAGTAGTAGCCTTGTCCTGCCCTTCTGTACTCCCCTGCTGCCTTTATTTCCCTGGGCCACTGCCCTGTAAGTCTTTGCACTCTCCTAACCCTTGAAGCAAGGCCTGCAGCCTGGCAGGTATCAAGCTGGAGCCTCCCACTGCTCTCCAGAAGGTGCATCTCCAAGAAGTAGACCCTTCACCTTCCCTGGCTACAGCTTCACACTCCCACCTTCGGGTGTGCAGTTCCTATATATAGAGCTGCCACAGCAAGCCACACCCTGATTGGCTACTAAAAAGCCTCTTGCTAATTGGTCAGGGCTGTGTGCAGGCTCCCTTCTACCTGCTTTAACCCCCTTCTGGCCAGAGGGGGGAAGTTATCCCACCACATAAGTTTGCTTAGGCTATGTAAAGGTAAAATTGCAAGAGGTAAGTCAAATGTTTTTAACTAGTTTGTGGATAGCAAAGGCAGCTGCATTTTACTAAAATACTTTCTATGTAAAGCAGAAAGAATATATTTTGCTAGCTTCATGCCTGGCAATTTGAAATCACAGCTACCTTGAGATCTATTTTTGGAGTCATGATGTACAGCAACTGATTCAACCCCCAAAGTTTGTGACTGCAATTGGCTGAGAAAGATATGCAAGTAACAATATTAATATTTGAATTTCACTTAAAGGTTTTACCTCCATATCCTTTCTATTGTCTCCTACTTACAGGTTTGAGAGAGAATAGTGGTAAGTAAGAGTTTGCTTTCTCTTCTACAGTAGATGTAACCCAGGGAATCAAAAGGATGCTGAATTAAATGCTCTAAGGATTTTAATTTTCATGTAATCCACACATCTATGGAGTGTGGTTACCCCAAAGGTGTGTGGATTACATTAATGTTATTCTAGTAGAACCACTTCCTCTTTTCTCCAAAATGCTCAGATGCATTTCCTCTATAGGTTTCATGTATTTATTTGTTTATTTATTTTACTGCAATCTGTTAGCTGCTAGTCAAAGATTTAGAGACTTTGTTTTCTGTTGAATTAGAAATCATAAATTAAAAACACAGTGTCTGCTCACAGAGTATAGATATGGCTTATAATCCCTATGACTGGGATGGAGGGGCTGAATCTTTGATACCTTTTGGAAAGTAACTTTTTTTTTTGTTTTCAAACAGTTTAACCATTTTAATGCAGTTTATTATTCTAGATTGTTAACACCCTGCTTTTGATGGAGAAGTGGTTTACATGGCAGCACTTAAACAATTTTAATTTCTTCTCATTACATGATAAGCCTTAGCTGTTTCTGATACTTGTAAGTACAGAAAACTGTATTTTTTGTACTGTTTTCTTTACTTTCCCAGACTAGTCATAATACATCTTAAATATTATAGTAAACACGCGATCCTGTGATCACCTGGCTATGTTGCATTCATACTTCCTAAACTTCTTTCACGGAGGGTTTAAAAATCTTGGCTAACTCTACTCGATTCACTTTCATCTCCATGTACTCAATTAATATTTTGCTTGTTGTTTAATTAGCATTTCATGCTGTACATATGTATATAGATATGTATTCATAAACTTGTCCCTCCTTATATAATTACCCTTTAATCTCTTTCAACAATTACTTAAATAGGTTCCCCAAAACAACAGAAGGATGAGGGGTTGCTCCCTATCTCTTCCTTTGATGTCTATCGTGCTCTTAGCTGATCAAGAAGTTGGGACCTAGCTACCAACAAGGGGGAGGCTACTAAGAGACAGATCTGGTCGCAGCCTGAGAGAGCTGAGGGGACTGAAATAAAGTAGCTTGAACAGAATAAGTTCTCAGTTACTGCAGCTTCTTGGTGGCAATTAATACATAATTTGATCAATTCCACCACCTCTGGGTGTGGATCACGGAGCCTCTGTTACTGCTCTTTTATCTTCTGGTACCATAGTATTATCACAATTCAACTTACAAAACTCCCTTAATATGTGTATAAAACAATTTTCTTCTTGTGAGAGTCTAACTCCAGTGGCCATTGAATAATACCCAATGAGGCGTTCTTCCACAATTATAATACTTCAGTTACAATATCCCTGGAGACCTAACGGTGGGAGACAAATAGTAACCACAAGGTAAGCCAAATTAATCTTATGGTCAAGACCTCAAGTGCTTCTTTGTGCCTATGCATACTATTTCCCTCTGGAGGACATATGATTGCAGAATTAATCAGTTAAGAAAAGTAAAAGTAATAAAATAAAAGTAACGTACTATAGAAAGGAAACAGCTCAGAAGAAAGAAAGTTTCCGGTGAGATGTACAATGTTTCCGACTGACATCGAGTTCTGACTGAGAGATCAATTGAATTTCAACTTAGATTTTTACTTAGTTTCCTATTCCTGGGAAGGAGATTGTTCCTGTGAACCTCTCAGGGTCCCTTCTATGGGTGCCAAATCTGTTGTGTAATCTTCAAATTGTGTATTAATTATATAGATTACTTATGACATTCCAATTACCACCTTGAGGATTGATAGGTCTTTGTCCCAGAATCAGGCCCAGTATTTAAATTATTCTGTTGTTGGGAATCCTGATGTGCACAGTTGTAACACTCACACTATAGGAACTATTGTATATTTATAAATATAGTTTATTAATACATTTAGCACAGTCACAAACACCCCAACTTCAAGAGATAAATAGGAATTTACATTTATATTTCCATATATTCACACCATTCCTTCTAAAACAGAGCAGGCAAGATTGGACCAGATCCAGCCTACCGAGCCTTCAATCCAGATCACCCCGCCTCACCCAACCAAGATCCTCAAGCAGAGTGCAGGCCCAAGTCACTTTTAAGTGGTTGGCTGCTCCATGTGCCTCTTGTTGCCACACGCCCAGGGAAGGGGAGGCTTTGTGCACTACTCCTGCCTCGGAACAATCTCTCAGCTCCCATTGGCCGGGTGCCCCTCTCAGCTGCCATTGGCCACTTCCAGCAAATGGGAGTTGAGAGATTGTGCTGGGGGTGGGAACAACATGTGAAACCTCCCCCTTTCCCAGCATGTGCCACAGAGAGGCACATGGAGCAGTCAGATGCATTGAGACCTGGGGCTGTGGCAGGCAGGGAGCCTGCCTGAAGGTCCTGCTGAGCTGCTGGCCAGGAGCTACCTAGTTAAGCACCTCCTGGTTGGAGCCTATACTTGGCTCTGCACCCCAACTCTTCCCCCAAGTAACCACCAAATCCTTTTCATCCATCCATGCCCAGGTCACAACACCCTTCCAGACCCTGCACTCCCTTTTATACCCCTCTCCCAGGCCAAAACCTTCTACTGCACCCATATCCCCTTCCAGGCACTGCACTTGAATCCCCTGCCCCAGGTCACAACCCCCTCCTTCATCCAAATTCCCTCTCAGATCCCAAACCCTTTCCTGCACCCCAGTCCCCTACCCCAAGATCCTTTCTGCAACCAACTTCCATTATAGACCCCCACATCTCCTTAGAAAAGTGCAGTCCTTTACCACTTACCAAAATCTTGGAATGGCTCCCCATCAAAAATTATTGTTCGCCCCTGTTCTAGAACAACCTGAAGTGTTATCTATCATCTTCCTCATCACCATCACTTTCTGCGTTGTCACCAGTGGCCATCATTCTGTATGGACTACATATCCTTCTCCTACCTATGGTGAAAGAAAATAACTAATTCTTAGCCTTCTGCACAGCCACAACATAACATGTCCTGTAGTGCAACGTTCTAAAACAAATACCTTAGTTTAAATAGTTCTGTCTCCACTACTAGGCTCAATCAAATGTATTTAGAATGGAGTTTTGATCTTCACTTTTCTCTGAGTATGCTACTCAATGCAATTAGTAGAAACTACTATTCTAATTGAGGTTCTAATATAGTTTCATTGTGCTTCCCTAATTTATTAATATAAAAGGAAAGAGAAATTATTACAGTGAAATAAAGTTCTGTGAGAAACTTTAAACTCTTAATACAGACAGCCTGAATTAAGCAGATTATCTAAAATTTGAAACAAGTCTACGTTTTCCATGTATGAACAAATTAATTCTAGGAATTTTAAGGTAACTGTAAATCATAGTATTAATCTGTAGGAAATTAGTTACATGTAAAGGATCCATCTCAATCTCAGGGCCTGATCCTACTGAAGTCAATTGAAAGTCTCATATTGACATCAGTGGGATTTGGATCTGACTTTAAAGATTCTCTGCAGCAGAACACTTAGGCCCGTGGTCCCCAACACGGTGCCCGCGGGCGCCATGGCGCCCGCGGGGGCATTTCAATGCGCCCACCAGGTGCTCGGGGCTGGCCTGGCCCCGGGCACATGGCGCACGGGCGCTTGTGGGGGGAGCGCGCTTGGTGGGGGGAGCGCCGGGCGCGCGGGGGGGGGGAGCGCCAGCCCCGGGCGCGTGGCACTCGGCGGGAGGGGGGGAGCGCCGGGCGTGCGGCACTCGGCGGGAGGGAGGGAGTGCTGGCCCCGGGCGCGCGGCACTCAGCGGGGGAGGGGGGAGCGCCGGCCCCGGGCACTCGGCCCTTGGAGGGGGTCCTGCCCCCGGGCGCGCGGCAAGGGGGGGGCCCGCCCCCGGGCAAGCGGCTATGGGGGGGGCCGCCCCCGGGCGTGCTAGTGTCCCCGCCCCCTGGCGCCCGACAACCTCAAAAGGTTGGGGACCACTGACTTAGGCTATGTCTACACAGCCGTGTTATTTCAAATAACAAAGTCTGCATCTACACTACAAGCAGTTATTTCCTCATAATGTGGAAATAATGTTGAGCTGGAAGACTTCTTACTCCAAGTCCTGTAACCTTCCTGCTGTGTAGATAGCACGAAATGCCAAAATTAGCTATTTCAACTAAAGCTACGCAATTGACATAGCTCAAGTTGTGTAGCTTATTTTGGCTTTAGCCCTGCGGTGTAGACTTGCCCTTAAGCATATAATTTCAAGTATGTAAGTAGTCCCACTGACTTCAGGCTAAACTAGTGCCTATATACAACCAAAAAATCTGACTTTTTGTAGGATTGAATTTGTTACATATATTGGGTTTTAAATTTTATTTGCTTGTTAGAGAAAAACAATCAGGTCTAAGTTAATGTTCACTCTGCTCAGAGGCTTTTTATTTTGAAATATTTTGCAGGTTGGGTTTGTTTGTTTGTTTGTTACACTTTAAACAGAGAAATGTCATGAGAGGTAATATAATATCCATATCTGGTAAGTAATTTGCCTTCCTACCATAATCTAACTACAAGTTTGTATAAGTGAACTGATCTGACACACAGAAGAAAGATCAGATCAGTTCATTTGTTCTTGTTTTTTCTCCTCTCAGTTGTATGTAAGTTCACTTGTTTAAAGGTCACATACATTCACAGTCACCTGGCAGGTTATTAAGATTTAAGTGTTGTAACTGCTTACATCATTCTAGTGGAATCCTATGCTTAAAACCCTCAAGTTCAAACATACACATAAAATTGATACATATTACAGAAGAGAAATTTCTGTGGGATTAACATATGTATATTAATTTTCAGCTTGGAATTAACTTTTAGGATTAATTTTGAATCCTCTATAACTAGTGCTTTATAACTGATAAAAATTGAATGCAAAAGTTTCATTGCTTACCAATATAAACAAAGAAATAATTTTTACCTGGAAAATCATGCAGCATATTGGCATAACTCTTTCTAGGACAAGGATTCTTGCCATTTTAATACAGGCAGTCCCCGGGTTACGTACAAGATAGGGACTGTAGGTTTGTTCTTAAGTTGAATCTGTATGTAAGTCGGAACTGGCGTCAGCCGCTGCTAAAAAATGATCAGTTTCAACAGCGGCTGAATCTGGACTCCAGCTCTGACTTACATACAGATTCAACTTAAGAAACCCAGGCGTCCCCAAGTCAGCTGCTGCTGAAACTGATCAGCGGCTGATTCCAGGAAGCCTGGGGCAGAGCAACTGGGGTGCTGCTGGGTTGCTCCAGTAGCGCGGCTCCTCAGCCTTACTGGAGCAACCCAGCAGCACCCCAGCTGCTCTGCCCCAGGCGTCCTGATTCAGCCGCTGCTGAAACTGACCAGCAGCGGCTGAATCAGGACGCCTGGGGCAGAGCAGCTGGGGTGCTGCCGGGTTGGTCCGGAGCGGCGCTGCGGGACCAACCCGGCAGCGCCCCAGCTGCTCTACCCCAAGGGTAGGCAAGAAAAGCCTGGTCTGCTGGGGGGGACACTAGCTGCACCCCCCCCAGCAGACCAGGGAGACGGGAGTGGCGGGACCGCCCAAGTCCTCCACGGCTTTGCTCCGTCTCCCTGGTCTGCTGACCTGGGAGACGCGGAGCAAAGCTGCAGAGCATGCGGGCAGCGGGACAGTCCAGGCGCGCTGCGGCTGTCCCACTGCTGGCATGCTCCGAAGCTTTGCTCCCCATCTCCCTGGTCTGCTGGTCAGACCAGAGAGATGGGGAGCAAAGCCTTGGAGCATGCCCGCAGCAGGAAAGCCCAGGCGCGCCATGGCTGTCCCACTGCGGGCGTGCTCCGAGGCTTTGCTCCCCATCTCCCTGGTCTGCTGGTCAGACCAGGGAGACGGGGAGCAAAGCCGGGGAGCACGCCCGCAGGGGGACCGCTCAAGCGCCCCCGGGCTGTCCCGCTGCGGGCATGCTCCAAGGCTTTGCTCCCTGTCTCCCTGCAGACCAGGGAGATGGGGAGCAGTTTTTCTCGCCCCGGAGGACGGGGGCGGCGCATCTGGGCGTCCCGCCGCTCCCATCCTCCAGGGCGAGAAAAGCCCCGTTCGTAACTGCCTGTATTTGGCAAATTTTACCCATTCTACAGAACTATGCATATTCATTGCAGTATATAAATAATAATATTAGCAATAACTAAGACTTGCAATTTATTTCCAGAACTATTTTTGACTCCTAATAGTATTATCATTTGTGGTGAGGTAGTGCTTAGGGGCCTCATTCAAAGTTTGGGTCTTTATTGTGCCAGGCTCTCCACACATGCAATAACAAATGGTCCTTCTCCAAAGAGGTTACAGTCTTAATATATTACAGCCGTAGTCTGTGGCCAGACAAGAAGTTAGGGGAGGAGAGATGGAAACCGTGATATCTACGTAGCTTTTTAAAAGATATGCTTTAATTAGACTCAAGGCAGAAATTCTGTGGCCTATGTGTATCGGGAGTAATGGGAAGCAGATAGCCATAATGCTCCCTTATGGTCTTAGAATCTGAGTCCTCTTCATCCCCGTCCTTTAAATATCATAGGAAGAACAGGTTTGCCTGCTTTGTCCTCAACATGCTCATAACACTTGCAACTCTGCATTAAGATAATGACTATAAACAATTCTTATCTTTCAGGTCTTCTGTTAGTTACTTCTAGCAATCAGGAAGGATTTTTTTCCCCCTTCACACACCACTGGTTTGAAGTACAGCCCTTGCTCTGGTTATCCCGTCCTCTGAAGCAGCAGAGACTGGCTAGTGCTTTGATCAGGACATGGATTTGGATGGACCAATGCTCTTTTTAGATACTTTGGTAGTATGTTTCTCTCCCACATACAAGGTCATATTGCTTGCCATATTTGGGGTTGAGAAAGGAGGGGTTCACCTTCTTCTGTAGCATAGAGTGTGTTTGGCTTGCTAGGATCACTTGAGTATTTCTCATCTTTTTCTCTATTGCGGTGTTTCTCAAAGTGGTCCATGGAGCCATTCTGGGAAAGCTACTACTGGGCCGCTTTGGTTTGTTTACTTACTACCACAGAACCTCATGGCTCCCACTGGGTGCGGTTCACACTTCCCACAGCTACTCTTGGCTGCAAATTAACAGCCCATGCTTCTTCCCGCGGCTCCACTTTGATAAAATGTCAAACTGCAGCTAAGGGGAGCCACGAGGCTCTGTGGCTGTGGAACTGGTAAGTAAACAAACCAGAGCGGCCCGGTAGCAGCTTTCTCAGAATGGGTCCACAGACCACTTTGAGAAACACTGCTCTGTTCATGGATAGTACCTTAGTATCTCATTTTCTCTGCCGATGGCACAGTTTTAGTAGTTGGGTTTACTGTAGGAGTAAATGATTGATGTGTAATGCCCTGTTTTATACAGGAGGCCAGATTAGGGGTTCTAATAGTACTTTCTGGCCCTAAACTCTGTGAAACTATGGAAGGGAAACAATCATGTCTAGTACAATAAAAAGGAGACAGAACACACCATCTATTCTTTATCAAATAATTTGTAATCACCATGACACAGGTGAGATCCAAGAAAGATGTCATAGACATTTATGAATTTTTAAGAGGGCGCTTCCCCCTGCATCAGGAGCAGCATAGCAGAAAGTACAAAAGATCTTGAGAGAAAATTGGCCTAGCAACTGATAAAGGCAATTCCTTCCCCTTCTGGTATAGAGAGTCCACATGGGGAGGGGAAGGAGGAGGAAGGATATGCTTTACTAGGGACTGTAGGCCCTGGGAACCCTGCCCAGGCTGCAACCCCTGTTACTATGAAGAAAATATTGAGGCAAATTGTCACTCATACCTGAGGATATTTATGGAAACATATTTCCCTGAATCTATGTATCTGTTGTCCAGATCTTGTGAGATTTGCTGGTGCCAATCAGAAGCAGTGTTAGAGGAGTCTTAAGCAACCTTCCGAACAGTGAGTTGTTGTTGGGCCTGGTGAATTGGTGCTGCAGTGAACTGGAGCAATCTGACTGGGACATGGATCATACAAAAAGCTCAGATTCTTGGGAGAGGAGGCTGTGGGTGTTTGTGTGTGACTCTGAAGTCTGAGCTTCAGATAGTCAAACAAAACTTATAGTGAGGCTCCTCCCCAGTGACTGTAAGGAGCAGGAGGGATGCAGTCCTTCCCAACCTGTGTGTGGAAATCCACCAAGCTCCTTGAAGGAGGGGGAAGGAGCTAGATGCTGCAAGTGCAAGTCCCACAGTCCTATCCCAAGCTCCTTTCAGGATGGGTGGAGGAAGGCTGGATGCTGCATTGCAAGTCTCACTCCCCTCTCCTGAGCTCCTTCAGATTTCTTTTTAATGCTCATATCCATACATAATGCACATTAATTTTAGGAAATCTCAAAGTAAATACTTCCCTCTGGAAAAGTCATTTCATAGTTGGAGACCAGAGAGCCACATATCTCCTAAGGAGTTTTAGAGCTGTTGAAGTAACAAGTCAAACCCTGAAATGAAAGCAGATAGGGTGCTATGATTATCTAGAATATTCATACTAGTTTTTGAGATGAGAAAATTGGAGACAAAATACATTATGAATTAAACTAAATTAGGTGATTTAGCTGTGTGATCCAGTGTCTCACAAAATATATCTACTAGTCTTCCGCATTTGGACCAGTCTGTGCTTGCTGTTGTGTGAATACTGTAGGCAGGGGAGTATATCGCTCCTTAATGCAAAAAAACTGTGCTTTCTGGCAAAAAACACTCTAATGGAGGGAGAAAGGACACTAAACCTGTCTCTCCTCCCTACCATGGTTCAGGCTGTTATAGTGGGTTCACTCCCATTAGGAGGATTTTCTTCTGGAGTGTCTTTTGGAGCATTACATATTCTGGACTATTCCCAACACAATGGCTGTGTCTAGACTGGCCAGTTTTTCTGGAAAATCAGCCGCTTTTCTGGAAAAACTTGCCAGTTGTCTATACTGGCTGCTTGAATTTCTGCAAAAGCACTGACTTCTTACTGTAAGAAATCAGTGCTTCTTGCGGAAATACTATGCTGCTCCCATTTGGACAAAAGTCCTTTTGCACAAAACTTTTGCGCAAAAGGGCCAGTGTAGACAGCTGAGATTTGTTTTGGGCAAAAAAGCCCCGATCGTGAAAATGGCGATCAGGGTTTTTTTGCGGAAAAGAGTGTCTAGATTGGCACGGACGCTTTTCCGCAAAAAGTGCTTTTGCGGAAAAGCGTCCGTGCCAATCTAGACGCTCTTTTCCGAAAATGCTTTTAACGGAAAAGTTTTCCGTTAAAAGCATTTCCGGAAAATCATGCCAGTCTAGACGTAGCCAATGAGGACAGCACTTCTTAGAATTAACAAGTTAGAAAGTCCTCAATAAATAGCAGGGCTTAGAGTGAGATACTAGGGGATTTTTCAGACTGTTTACATGAGAGACAGTAATCCAATAGTTTATTCAAGACTCTGTTAAACATTCTCCTTTGAGTGGGTGGGGTTATAAACATACAAATTAATCTGCTGGGGATAGGCAAGGTCCAAAGGGAGCGGTAAAAGCTTGCAAACATCAGCTATTGAAAGATTTTTCATCATTACAGCTTAATGGAGGATGAGTAAAGTGAAGTCCATCGCATGTCCTTAACCACAGTGGACCCGTCAATTATTTTATAGCCTTCCAGAAAGAGAAACGGGAAATTAAGAACAATTTTCATGGTAAGTCAGTACATTTATTTTTACTAGCAGATGTATCTGGCATTGCTTGAGTCCTTAACTGTAGTGTGTGTGTGTGTGTGTGTGTGTGTGTGTGTGTGTGTGTTACTTAAAGAGAAAATGTATATGCTTTATTTAAAGGTAGGGCTCGAGCACAGGGTGAGTGGTGTGGAGCTCAGGGCGGAGGGCTGGGAAGAGCTTTCCGGGGGCCACTTGTGGTGGCTCTCCCTGGATGACGGCTCATCCTGGGGGCCTGGTTTCCCTGGCCTGCAGCTGGCCTGGGGTGGAGGGTTGGGTTCCAGGGGCCAGCTCTGGTCCAGGCATTTTCCCCTCCCCCGCAGCTGGTCAGGAGGATGGGGCCCCAGGGGCCAGTCCCAGCCTCCAGCTGTACTCCCCTCCACCAGCTTGCAACTGGTTCAGAGCCCGGCCACAGCCAGGCTACAATTTCCAGCCGTGGCATCTCCTTGGGATGGAGGGCTCTTTTTGGGAGCCCCCATGTGCCAGCATTGCCCCACTGGGCTCCACTCTCACCTCCCATGGGTCAGGTCCAGGGCTCCTCTGCATGCACTGGAACTGAGGCAGCTCCCCTCGCACACACAGCCCTCCTCCCCGGGCCTGTCACTGCTCTGCTTGCTGTGGCCAGAGTAAGTGGCTCCACGACTCTAGAGCCAGTTGCTCACCCCTGCTGGCTCTAGCCCTAGGAAAGCTGGTAACCCAGCTTCCTACCCTCAGCTGGTGCCAGCTGTAGACCTGGGGAAGCTGCCCGGCTGGTCCTGGGATGGTACTCAAACCCTTCTTCTTCTCAAGTTTTCCAGTGTATTCTCAAATGTTCTCTGTGACAGATGGCATGAGGAACACCTCTCCTTTTATAATAGTATAGATTGCAGACATATTTCACAAAAATCAATGATACGTAAAAAGAGAAAATCCAAAGTAACTGCAGGATCCTTTAAATAAACATGTTGTATAGTTGTTGTTTTGTAACTATGATAAATTACAGAAAAACAAATGTTTGGATCATGCAGATACAAATGCATGTGTGTGTATAATTTTCATAGAGTTCTGCTGAACAACTGAAGGTAGAATATGATCCTGGTCTCTAACAAAATGTCATCTAGATATTTATCCTCAGCTTAATAGCTGTAGGTTTTCTCAGTTAAATGCCAGCTTATAATTACATTTTCTGGGATGCTTCATTTCCTAACTAGATGAATATTGGTTCTGAAGTTAAAAGAAGCTTAAAAACTGAAGGCAGAATATGACGTTGGCTTCGAATAAAATGTCATCAACATATTCGTCCTCAGCTTAATAACTGTATGTTTGTTCGATGAAGTGCTGATTTATAACTACACTTTTCTGAGTTGCTTCATTTCCTAACTAGATTAAAATGGGGTCTAAAAATGAAAGAACATCTGATGCAAATGGAAGAGCTGGTGATACCGCTATAGCAGGCCAGGACTGTGAATCAGAAGGCAAATGGTAAATATTTTAATCTATTTTAAACTATTTTAGCATGTTAGCTTGGGCCAGCCGCACTGACTGTGCAGACAGACAGACAGAAAATTCAGTCATTGTGCTCCTTATTCTTTCTCACAGGAAGGGGAGTGGCAGTTGTATGTACTATACTTTATTAAAAGGCATAACTAAGTGCTGAATTGAAGCTGGAATAGGTAAAAGCTAAAGTGTATATGCCCAAAAGTTAATTAGGAGGTAGGGCTTTTAGGGCTGATTAAGGGGTGACCAAGGCCTGGTCTATTCTTAAAACTTAGGTTGACCTAGCTATGTTGCTAAAAGGGGTGACAAATTAATTCCCGTGAGAGACATAATTAAAAGTCTGAAGCCCCAGAGTAGACACTGCTAGATCATCAGAAGAATTCTTGTCAAATTAGCATCTGCTTTTTGAGGGCATGGATTTACTATAATAATGGATAAACCGACGTTTGTAATGTAAGTGTACCCAAGGGTCAAGGAAAGTTTTATACCCTGAATACCATTCCTGCTACCTCATCCATCTCTCTGATAGCAGTGAGCTGTGTCAGGAATGGATTGTATGAGTTCTCTTCCCTTCCCTATTTAGAATATTGCATAGTGCCTCAACTCGTGGCTTCTCGTGCCATATAACAGTCAGCAGAAGACATGAATCATCATAAATATGTTAGAGGTGAGGGATTGTGTACAGCCTGAATGCAGATTCTAAGAATCAGGAGGTTTCATGGCACAAGCTGGAGGGAAGTGCTTTGACAGAGGTGGGTCTGATACAGATGTGTGCAACTAATACTGTGCAAAATGCCACATAAAACCTACAGTCACCACTGCCAGTGTTAGAGAGATAAATCAGCAATATTTAATTTTTCATATGTATCTCCTTGGGCTTCCCTGAGCCTATAGCTCTCCTGCAAAATCCATGAAGCAGTTTGACTTTCTGTTTTTGCTGTTGTAACATCTAAATGATTTTAACGGGCTTTGCTTGTAAAGTGAGTTTTTTTTTCAGCAACATTTCTAGAGAGCTATGGGCCTTTTCTTGGCTTCTTTTGTGGAAGATTCCAGAATGGATCATTGACCATACAAGGAAAAAGAATCATATTACTGGAGTTCATCTTCCTATTATTTCACACTAAGGGCACATCTACACTACACAGAAGATTGATGCTGCCATGGTTGACTTTTTTTTTTTGGGGGGGGGGGGGGGGGAGGGTTGATTTAGCAGGTATAGTATAGACCAGCTAGATCAAAATTAAAGGGTGCCCTCATCAGCACCAGTACTCCTCACAAGAAGTAAGGAAAGCCAATGGGTCAGCCTCCCACTGTGTGAACAGCACAGAAATATATGCATACACCATCTTATAGAACTGGAAGGGGCCTTGAGAGGTCATCAAGTCCAGTCCCCTGCCCTCACAGCAGGGCTAGGTACCATCCCTGACAGGTTTGCCCCACATCCCTAAATGCCCCCCAAGGATTGAACTCATAACCCTGGGTTGAGCAGGCCAATGCTCAAACCACTGAGCTATCTCTCCCCACAGTGTGATGTGAGATGCACTCCAGCTATGTAATGTATGTAACTGGAGTTACATATCTTTCTTTGGCCTTCCCACAAAGTGTAGACCAGACTTAAGGGAGCATGTTTGGACTATATTGGATGAAGACAGCTCCTAAAACTTTCCAGTACTTTCCAGTACTTTCCAGTGCTCTCTCTTGAGTTCTGAAAAGAGAGATCTGGTTATGTATCACTTACTGAGTGATACATTTTAAAAAGTCAGTAACACAAAGAGAAAAACATTTCTAACTATATGGTACCCAGAAGATATGATGATACTAGTTTATTGTGAAAACATTGTTAGCTGAAATTTACTCCCCCTAGCCTTGCTCTTGATCTGTAAGTGTCTAGAGACTTAGGTCAGCTTAATTATATCATAAGAACATAAGAATGGCCGAACTGGATCAGACCAAAGGTCCATCTAGCCCAGTATCCTGTCTACTGACAGTGGCCAGCACCAGGTGCCCCAGAGAGGGTGGACCGAAGACAATGATCAAGCGATTTGTCTCTTGCCATCCCTCTCCAGCCTCTGACAAACAGAGGCCAAGGACACCATTTTATCCCCTGGCTAATAGCCTTTTATGGACCTAACCTCCATGAAATTATCTAGCTTCTCTTTAAACTCTATTATAGTCCTAGCCTTCACAGCCTCCTCTGGCAAGGAGTTCCACAGGTTGACTACGCACTGTGTGAAGAAGAACTTTCTTTTATTAGTTTTAAACCTGCTACCCATTAATTTCATTTGGTGTCCTCTAGTTCTTCTATTTAGGGAACTAATAAATAACTTTCCTTTATCGGCCCTCTCCACACCACTCATGATTTTATAGACCTCTGTCATATCGCCCCTCAGTCTCCTCTTTTCTAAACTGAAAAGTCCCAGCCGCTTTAACCTCTCCTCATATGGGACCCGTTCCAAACCCCTAATCATTTTAGTTGCCCTTTTCTGAACCCTTTCCAAGGCCAAAATATCTTTTTTGAGGTGAGGAGACCACATCTGTACACAGTATTCAAGATGTGGGCGTACCATAGTTTTATACAGGGGCAGTAAGATATTCTGGGTCTTATTTTCTATCCCTTTCTTAATAATTCCTAGCATCCTATTTGCCTTTTTGACCGCCGCTGCACACTGTGTGGAAGTTTTCAGAGAACTGTCCACGATAACTCCAAGATCTCTTTCCTGATTTGTCATAGCCAAATTAGCCCCCATCATACTGTACGTATAGTTGGGGTTATTTTTCCCGATTTGCATTACCTTACACTTATCCACATTAAATTTCATTTGCCATTTTGTTGCCCAATCACTCAGTTTGGTGAGATCTTCTTGGAGTCCCTCACAGTCTGCTTCTGTCTTGACTATTCTAAACAGTTTTATATCAGATAGGATGTGACACTTTTCAGAGCCCTGCGTGGTGGTGTTAAGCCAACAACTTTCTAGTGTAGACCAGCCATCAGGAAAAGACAAACTAATACAAAGCAGTATAATGTTGGTACTATTTGTCATATTTTTAACTGGATATTAATTAGGTCTCAGCGCTCAATGACTAGACACATTTTTCTAATTTTAGATGTAATGGGATGATACCACTTGTTGCTAGAGTTCATGAACTGTGGAGTACTGCTTTACCTGCAACTGCTGATGATCAGCAGCTTTGTTTTATTTCATCTAACTGATTGGCCAGAAAGCTGCAACTATTTATTTTGTATGTGAACCTTGCTATATTCATGACAGCATTGCGTCATTATAATAGTACTATAGTACTGTCATAAAGCCTTATCTACACAAAGGAATTATAGAAAAAAAATCCTACTGATGCTACCATTGGTTCAGCTGAGTGATCTGTTTGCGTGATTGAGACTAAGTTTGGCTTTGTCACTTTGTTGCATGATATAACTCCAGCTGGTGTTTTTTGCAGTGAATCATCAGTGTAATGCTTCATGGACACCAGATTGTGTTGTAATAATGCTAAAAGTGAAATAACTCCAGATAAACCATAGAAGTCTAGGACTGAAAGAGCCTAGGAAAGGGGAACTTCCCAGCAAATTGTATTTTTTTTCCTGTTGTACTATATATGTGACCATTACAACTGGTTACACTTTGCCCTTCCCATTTGTATTTTCCTCGTATAGTTGTCTCCTTTCCTTGGTAACAGATTCTACTCAATACCTTGCTTTCTTGGAAACTAGATCTCAAATCCTGCAAGCTAATATATGCAGAAGGATTCTTACACTGACAGTCACACTGAAGTAAATGGGACTCCACATATGTACATAGATTCCTCTGTATGGATTGGAGCTTAAACCCTTTTTTGATCTCTGCAGTACTCTGACCCTTGGGCAGGGTAACCAGATGTCCCAATTTTATAGGAACAGCCCCAATATTTGGTGCTTTGTTTTATATTTACATCTATTACCCATTGGCCCCTGTCCTGATTTTTCACACTTGCTACCTGGTCATTCTACCTTTCAGTCAACTTGGAGATATTTGGAGATAATCTACACATTTGCCAAAAGTAGGGATTCAATTAAAAAATCAAGAAATGTAGACTAGCAAATATTTTTCAAAAGATTACAGGGAACTACTATTAGTGAATTCTGAATCACTTTTTGAGAAGTACCATGATGCTGATCATTAACATATTTAGAGGTTTTTTAAAACACTTTGCAGACAACATTTACAGAAGTATACTAAGAATGATCTACGAACCATGTTCATTTTATATTCTCTTGCCTTGTTTAATTTTGTTTAGATTTAACTGTATTATTACTTTAAAAGTTAGTTGCAGTTAAATATTTTTTCTTTTACAATTCATTGAAAAAAATCATTCATATTTAGCAATGAGGACAAGAAGAAGCCAAAGAAACCTAATACGGTCAGCCCATTAACAATGGTAAGATATATGCTATGTATATATTCAGGTTTAATAATATATTTAAAATAACGTTTTCTAATGTTTCAATTCTTACTAATAAGACTTGGTCTACATTTCTGGTATATCTGTGTGGAAACAGCTTATATCAGCCAAACAATGCTTTTGTCTGCATAGCTTATTCCACACACGGTTATCCCTCCTTCTCCTCCAAGTAAAGTATGCTGCACTGGTAAAAGTGACTTTCCTGGGTATCTCTGCTATTGTACCAGTATAACTACATCTCCCTAGGGGATTTTGCTGGCACAGCTTCCTTAGTCAGGGACCACACCTCTTCATATTCTGACCAGCATAACTATGCAGACAAAAGTTTGTAGTGTAGACCTGGCCTTAAAAGTTTTATCTGTTTTACTGTGTTGATTGGGGGGTATTATAATTTACCAACAAAATAGTATCAGTAAACAAACACTAGTGTAGATGCAATTACACTAGTAAAAAGGTGTTTTATATTAGTATAGCTTATTATGGTTTCTGAACTAGAATAAGATACACTGGTATAAGCATTTTAATACCAGTACATGTGTGTTCAAGGTGGCTAAATTGCACTAAGAGCTCAAGTACCTAGAAAGAATGTTTCTCTTTGATTGCAAAATAAGGGCCAAATTTTGACCTCAAGATCTTATTTCTGTCGATTTTAGTGGGATTTTAAGGGTAAAATTGTCTAACAAGAACCACACTATTCTAAATAGAAAATATTCTGTACAGTAGATACTACTTAATATTATTCAGCAGCACAAAATCCCTCTAAACATCTTGTTCATTTTAATTGGATTATGCACTAATATGATATCTGCATTAATATTAATGAAGCTCCAGCTTACCGTGGTGAAAGAACAATCGGTCTGTTTCTTTACTTTGCCACACCAGTTTTACACCATTACAATCCAGTGACACAAGTGCGTGTTAATGAAGTGGAGTGGTATGGAGAGCCAGACTTAGTACTCTTATTAAATGTAAGGTCTGACCCAAAATCAAGTGAAGTCAATGTGCTTTGGATAATGCCTATAATACATCAAGAAATACCTGTCTTACTTTTCTTATTGTCACATTGAAATTTGTATTGCAAGTATCTCATGAGGACATCACGTGGTCAAATGAGTAAGTTGTATGATGATCTCTACATGTTTTTGTACTACTTCCATTATGTTGGTTTAGGAACTAGTATAACTCTAGTGGTACAACCCTCTGGTATGGCCACAGTCATCCAGTATAAAAAGGGCCCTACCAAATTCACTGCCATAAAAAAATGCATCATAAACTATGAAATCTGGTCTCCTTCATGAAACTCAGGTCTTTTGTGTGTTTTGACCTTATACTATACAGATTTCATTAGGAAAATCAAAGTTTCTCAAATTGGGGATCCTCATCCAAAAGGGAGTTGTGGGGGCTCACAAGGTTACTCTACTTCAGACCTTACTTCTGTGCTGTCTTCAGAGCTAAGCAGCCGGAGAGCAGTCACTGTTGACTGGGCACTCAGCTCTCAAGCGAGTGTCCCACCAGCAGCAGTATACAAGCAAGGATGGAAATGGCATACCATGCCAGCCTTGCTTCTGTGCTGCTGTCTTCAGAGCTGGGCAGCTGGAAAGCAGTGACTGCTGATTAAGAGCCTAGCTCTGGAGGCAACAGTGGAGAAGTAAGGGTGCCAATGCCATGCCACACTATACAGACATCTAGACTGCTGCTGACAGAAGCTCTGCCTTCAGAACTGGGATCCCAGCCAATAGTCTCTGTTCTCCAGCCACCCAGCTCTGAAGGTAGCACTGCCACCAGCAGTAATGCAGAACTTGAGTAATAGCACCACATCTACCTTCCCTGTAATAACTTTGACCTCTCCCACAACTCCTTTTTGGTTCAGGATTCCTAGAATTCCAACAAGGTGAATTTTCAGATTTAAATAGCTGAAACCATGAGATTTATTATTTTTAAAATCCTATGACTGTGACCAAAATAGACTGTGAATTTGGTAAGGTCCTAAGTATAAAGGTCCTTATATCAGTGTGGCTTATTTCTATAAATTTAAATTATTTTTTTCAATGTACATTTTAATAGGGTAGAGTGGAATAATATAAAAACTGTACAAAAGCCTTAAGCTTTTCTGATTTTGTTATCTTTACTGCGTATCCCTTAAGTTGTGTTAGCCCCTTTTTAGTGCATGAAATTAGAGTAATTTTCAGCAATGACTCTTTTCACATGAAGGTGTTTCCATTTTCAGTTTCGGTACTCTGATTGGTTGGATAAATTACTAATGGTGCTAGGCAGTGCCATGGCAATCCTACATGGAGCAGCTCTCCCAATCGTCATGATAATCTTTGGTGATATGACAGATAGCTTTGTTACTTCAGGAACTTCTTTAGGTAAGACATCACCTCTTTTTTTAATTGGTGACATTAGAATACAGCTTGCATGGCAAGAACAATTTTTTTGCATTACAATAAAAACAGAATGGAATGGCATCTTAGCCTCTGGAGTCAGCTTGCTCCTACTGGATGAGCCAAATTACTCTGTGGTCCATTTATTACAGAGGAGATATGCCGGAGTTAATTTTATCCTGTTTCCATGCCATCCTAAAATATTTCTGCAGCGCTTGTACTTTCTTTGCAGTGTCATAGAAATTGGAATGTCCTGTGATGCTGGATGTGGAGTTAAGGGAAGAAGAAAGTGTAAAAATGTGAAATTGTGATACGAGGTATATGGAAAAGAGGCAAAATACATATATAATACCTCAAAAATAAGAGGCAATGTGAAAGTTACAATAATTACAGAGATATTAGTAAATAAATTATTAAATTATGTAGTTTAAAGCCAGAGCCAATAAGGCAAACAAGATAAGCATGATACTAATAATTATTTTTATTTATTAAATATACATATTTTAACATTAAAATATACATTTTAATGCAGTTATAGACAAACAGAAGGACAAAGTTCCTGCCCCAAAGACTTCAGTGTCAGGTTCAGTTCTCCAGACATGTACTCCTACCACCTTACTTTGAGGGACAAAAAAAATCTGATTCATTAATATCTTTGTTAGAACAGGAAGCCTTCTTGCTTTAATATCTGGGTCCCTGTCAGAACAAAATACATTGATTACACCTTCAGTGCATGTATATAACTTAAATATGAAGTGCTGAGACTGAAGTCCATTCATATGCACCCAATAAGAAAGGTTTTCAGGAAATAAAGGAAGAAGCTTCTCCTTTCCTATAATGTTTGTACCTTGCTTGAGAACAAGGTCACTGTCGGTAGACAGAATACTGGGCTGGATGGACCATTGGTCTGACCTAGTGTGGCCGTTATGTTCTTAACAAAAAAATGCGTTTTATAATGGCTTAAGGGAGAGAACTTCACGGTTGTTGGCTTTTTTTCAGCAATGTCATCTATGGCTGTGTCTAAACTACATCCCTTTTCTTGAAAAAGGGATGTAAATTAGACACTTCGAAATGGCAAATGAAGCCTGGATTTAAATTTTCCATGCTTCATTAGCATAATGGCGTCCGCAGTTTTTTCGAAATGGGGATTTTCGAAAGAAATGGCCGTTTAGACAGGGATTGATAGAAAATAAAACCCTTTTTTGAAAGATCCTGTACTCTTTGAAATTTAAATCCCGGGTTCATTTACAATTATGAAGTGTCTAATTTATATCCCTTTTTCAAGAAAAGGGATGTAGTTTAGACACAGCCTCTGTGTCATCTTGTTGCGTTAATCAGAGCCATGTAGAAGATTCAGCTAAAACGTGTATTCTCCCCCTGCTAGACCACATTAGCTCTTATCAATTTACTTTTAATACACTTTCTGGCTTTCTAGAAATCCCTTATTTCACATAGCCTTCAGTAAATGGTGGCTAGACTAATGACTTTACATGCACTTAGAATTTCCTAAATTTCTCTCAAGACTTACATTCTCTGGGAACCCTGGAAGCAGCTGCCGCACCGCACAGGGCTAGGGGCTGGAAGCAGAACCCTGTAAGTGGGCTGGGGGCAGCAGAACCAGGCAGATGGGCCAGAAGAGATCAGGTCTCCAGGTTCTCGCAGGCAGCTGCCAGAAGGGGAGCCCTGGGAGAGCCCGGATACCTGACCTTCCCTGGACCAGCAAATTTCCTTGTCGGGGACCACTCCGGTCCCAAGGGTGCTCGACAAGGGAGGTTCCACCTGTATTACACTTTTTCTTCTTGAGTACTTAGTGAATTTGTGTATTCATTGTTGATCATTTTCCAAAACATGCTCCTTTGCTTTCCTCACAAGCATCATCCCATATGCTCTATCTAGAATGAAAGGGAAAGATTTACATTTTTTGTGTAAGTGTCAAAGCTCCAATCATTATCTGTTTCCCAGTAATGCTTTCCACCATTTAAATAATTATTGTAGAAAACAAGTCTTGTAGCAGTCCTTTTTTATTTGGAATCTTATGCCATAAAACACACATGCATAATTCATGATGCTTAAGGTATAAACTGAACAATGTGAGTACAATGCTTATTTAATAATTATAGCAAGAAAAGGCTGCAATATCAATCATAATTGCAATAATAATATTTGCTTTTCATTGAACTATGTATCCAAGCATCTCAAAGTACAGTACTTTACAAATGTTAATTAATAAAAGTTTATCCAAAACTTTTATATGTAGGAGTAGGAGGTAATATATCCCCATATCGGAACTGGAGAAATTGAAGCAAAGTGATGTTAAGCTATGGTCACTAAGCAAGTCAGTGGTGAAGCCAAGAGAGTAGTTTAGATCACTTTCTTCTCACCAATATGCTTTAGCAACAGCAGTTTTCATATCCTCAATTAGCAATAATTAGTTTAATAACTCAGTTACCTAACATATCAGAGTACAAGTCTGCACTTTTGGCCTTTAAAACCTAATCGTGCAACTTTTTGTACACCCTCAACTCCCATTGAAGTCAATGGGAGCCTATGTTAGGTTGTGCTGCTTAGGATTTGCTCAATACCTTGAAATATTAGGACTTTATAAGAAAATTTATGAAACATGCTTTAATGTGTATATATTTAACAATTTCTTATGGGTTTTTTTAGTGAATATTTCTTCAGATCCTTTGATGAAACTTGAGGAACAAATGACCAGGTAATTAGGAATTGTTAATTATTTTCATGGTTGCCTTTCTTTTAGGCAGTGGTAGAGGTCTCTAGTTAGGATTACCACCCATTCCTTTTTTACCAGGACTGCCCTGTATTTAAGATGTCTTGCAGGCATCCCCATTTTTTTTAAAAAAGGGGGCAAAATGTCCCATATTTGCATGTCCGCTGCTGGCCCTTGAGTTCTCCAGTCAGCACAGCTGCCTATTTGTGACTGGCAGTAAAGCAGGCACCACCATGTGGTGTCTGGAGTCAGGCAGGGTGCAGAGGGAGAAACATAGAAAAAAAACCAGGTAGCAGTGTTTTCCCTCCATGTGTACCCTAAAGAAGGGGGGAAATCTTCCAGCCTTTCCAGAACATGGTGCTGAAGCCCTGACTGCTGGCACCACCCATCCCCCAGGGCTGAAACCCCTTTCTCTGGTACCCCCACCACTGGCTGCAGCCCCATTCCCACACAGCCGTTGCTGTGGGGCTGAAGCCCTTTTGCCACTGCAGGAATGAAGCCCCATTTTCTGTGTGGCTCCCACTTCGGGGCTCAGCCCCCCCTGTTCTATTCCCCCCCCCCCCACTGTGGGGCTGGAGTCGGATGGGCGAAGAGCTACCAGCACTTGGAGCTTTGCCCTGAGCACCAGTGGCCCCTCCCTGTTGCAAGACTGAAGCCCTGACTGCTGAAACTCCCCCGCCCCATACACACATTGGGCTAAAGCCCTGAGCACTGGCAGCACCCTCCCACCCCCTTTAGTGTCCTGTATTGGGCCTAGGGAAACACGGTCACCCTGTCTCTAGTAAAACCATTGTTTCCCTCAGGGCAATTTTATATTTAAACCTATGAAGTAGACAATTGGCTGGTGATTTAATGTCAGTCAAAGTGTTCTGTATCATTAGCGGGTTACACATATTTTCAAAAAAAAGTGTATCTCTCATAGAGCAGGAAAGTACCTTGAGAGGTCATCAAGTCCAGTCCCCTGCCCTCATGGCAGGACTAAGTACCATTCCTGACAGATTTGCCTCAGATCCCTAACTGTCCCCCCTCAAAGATTGAACTCCCAACACTGCATTTAGCAGGCCAGTGCTCAAACCACTGAGCTATCCCTCCCTCCACTCTGTTACTTGAGCTGGTTTAGTACACTGGGTTCCCCCAAAGCTTCTTGCATTCCTTCATTTCCGTTTTCCCACACACACACACGCCCTCTCGGCACCCTCTCATCCCCCTCTGCTTTGGGGGACATTCTACAAGTCCCACATACCCAGTATTGGGAGGATTAGCAGAACTAAAATGAGGAGCTATTATAAACTGGAATGTGTTACTGGTTGCCTTGCACTGGGTCATTAACTTAGCTGGTCTATAGATAATGATGGAGGTAGCTAAAATTGGTAGCTCTGCTGACTGAATACTAAGGGATCTCTGGTGTGTGGCTTCTGATCCTCCCCCGTTTCCACAATTTCTCCTTTCTGGGTTTGATCAGAGGCAATAGGATTCTGCCCATTGATGCCTAGAGCATCACATTCACAATCGATCGGATGCATCATTCAGAAGTTAATTGTTATATTCGAACATGCTAGCAGAGAAATGCTGTCTAACTGAATATAAGGTTTCACAAGCTCAGCGAATTAGACAGCAGATTTCAAGTCACTCTTCATCTTCTGTTGTTAAAAAAATAAAATAATGGCACATAAGATACCCTACTAACTAGCAGAAATAGTGGATTTTGACCTCCATGACAGCCCCTAGTTATGTCCATAATAAACCGACATGAAGTACTTTTCATTTTCTCAGACACATCTATCTGTAATAGACTCCTACATAAAGCTATTGATTTATTGCAGCAATGTAGCTTGTTGACTGTAGGCTGTTAGGGAGATAGATCAGAGGAGCAGCTAGAGAAAAATACTAGAGACAGTCAAACTTGGGGAGGAAAGTTAAGCATATGATTTTGAATGATCAACAATGATTAATTCCTGTAAGGGGTAGAGTTTGGATGTAAAATCAAGGTCAAAGTGCTCTGAGGATATTATAGTGACTCAGCCCATTCCAATGGTGCTGTTCCAACAAAAGAAATTCTCATAAAATGCTGGATGAAAACTGAGATAAGATAAGGTCTGTCAAATGATTATGCAAGTGTGTTACAGATATGCAAAGGGATTGCAAAGGTGACATCACTACTAAATGTATTTACTATCCTCAGCACTGTAGACCAGAAAACTTCTTTCCAATAAATAGGATCAATACAGTGGTTTGTTTACCTATCATATCTAATTTAGATATTATAGAGTACTAATAACTGTAGTACCTAGCATTTATTGCTACTGTATGAAGCTAATTTGAGTAGAAAGGATTCCCTGAAACTATTCTTTTTACAGTGGTAACAGCTACAAAGTGCTAACTCTCATGAGTTAACCTAAACATGTTCTAATTTGTTAATCATTATACTCTCCTTTTTTCTTTAAAACCAGGCAGGGTACTAATTCAAAGTCTATTGAAATAAACAGATATCCACTCATTTCAATGAAGTCTTGCTCAAGCTTTAGCAAAGAAATAAAAGCTACCACTGTAGCTCAGAGAAGCAAAAAACAAAGATCAGGGACCATTTATAATTCTAAGACATAAGAGCAGCCATACTGGGTCAGCCCAAAGGTACATCTAGCCCAGTACCCTCTCTTTCAATGGTGGCCAGTGCCAGGTACCCCAGAGGGAATTAACAGAATAGGTAATCAACAAATGATCCACACCCTGTGTCCATTCCCAGCTTCAGGCTAACAGACTAGAGATGTCATTACTGCCCATTCTGGCTAATAGCCATTGATGGATCTATCCGCCACAAATTGAGTAGATGTTGTCAGAGAACAGTCCACAAAGACTCCCAAGTTCTCTTTCTTGAGTGATAACAGCTAATTTAGACCCCATCATTTTATAAATATAGTTGAGCTTGTTTTCCAATGTGCATTACTTTGCATTTATCAACATTGAATTTCATCTGCCATTTTGTTGCCCAGTCACCCAAAGTACTTGAGAGCTGCCCCTAAAACACAGAATGTATAAGCAGAGAGAAGTGAACAGAATTTTTTTTCTGTATTTAAAGTTATGATGTGGGTGCTTTTATTTCATTTAATTCTGATGGTTAGCAAAAATTGTTACAGAAATGGAAGAAGCATAGACATGATACAGATATACAAAGTAGGGAATGACATAGAAAAGTTAAATCCTATTTACCCTTTCTAATATTACAAGAACAAGGGAACATCAAATGAAATTAAAAGGCTTCACATTTAAAACTGATACAAAGAAATACAGTGAAAACTTTGTTATCCAGCACTTTGTTAACTGGAAAGCTTGTTTAACCATCATTGCTCCCAGCCACAATATACTGTGTCTTTGGGCGGGCGTGGTTCTGACTCCTGCCTGTCCAGTTTGCTGGTTTGGTGCCTCTGGCCATTGCGAGGCTTCTGACAGATGGCACTGCCTGATGATGACATCATCAGGCACCTCCTGAGTAACTGGCCCGCTTGTCTGCCTGCCACTTAAGAGGACAACACAACAAAAATACCCCAAGTGAGTGAATTTGTGCATTGGAGGGGAGTGGTCCACTTCCTCATTCCTACAGGCCTTGTTAGTCCTTTATTTCTGCTGCATAGTACTTCTCTATCTGGCATAACCAGAATGACAACCTAACTCTCTGCCTTCAGAACAAACATTCTGAACAATATCCTGAATGGCTAGGCATTCCCAAGAGGGTGGGGGATGGTCATCGTGATAGGATGCAGGGGAAAATTAATAAGCTAGAGTATTGGGCACTTTCAATTAACCGGTAACCCCCATTTCCCATGAATGGCAAATAACAAAGCTTTCACTGTATATTTTTATTTGATGCCAGTTGGAACTCATTGCCAAAAGGTATCACTGGGGTTAAGATCTTTCTAGGATTCAACAAAGGGTTGATTAGATGTTTGTGTGGCAAGTGAGAGTATGTACCTTTACAGCACAAATAGATAAAAGTAAAAAATCAGGATTGAAAATCCTATGCTTTGAGACATAGGAAATTACTAACTTACGAATGACAGGATTAAACTACCCTGTACATATGTAGAGGAGAAACTGTTAACCTGAAATTGTTTTATCTTAGATATTATAGGTTAAGCACTGAGTGGGATTGAATTTTGGAGGCTGATTTTGAAGGACATTTGGCTGCTGAGAAGAGACGGAGTAGGATGAGAGGAGTCAGGGAGTGAAACTATGATTAGGAAGGGAAATGCTGTTGGGCTTTTATAAGATGGTGTCCCTAGCAGGGTAAGAAGTAGACCAATTACTGAAAGTGATTGTTTGCTTTATGTTTATGTTGTTGTTATGCTTAGGGTGGTTAAATGAAAGTTAAGATTTTTTTTTAAACCCAGGAATTGGAGGCATAGTCAACTACTGGGTTTGAAGAGATCTGCAGAGCCCTGTAAATAGAAAAAGAAGCCAGGATTGCCCAATATTTATAGACAAATGTATTGGGTGGAAGATTAGAGTGATAACAGGGCTATAGTAGTAAGCTAGAGACACCAGAGTTGAACAAGGAAGGGGCTAGTTATGACAATTTACATTTAAGATAGAAAAACCTATAATTCAGGATTCATATATGCAATTTTATAGGAATCCTACATTTATAAGAAGACTAATTAATGATGAGTGGTAACATTATATTTCCCCATGCACTGGTTATTCCATAATTATCCATTATAAGGTTCTTGCACCTTCCTCTAAAGCATCAGGTACCCTGTATTGTATTGCCTCCTGTCAGAAATAGGATGTGGATATAGGTGGACCACAGGTTTGAGTCAGCGTAGTAATTCCTATGTCTGTGTTCTTTTATTCCTTCTCTCTTTTCATTCATCCCTCATTTTCTTTTTTCCCTTCCCTTTCCTTGTCCTTTTCAGGTTCTCCTTCTCCTTTTCCCCTTTCCATTTCCCCTTCTGCTTGTCTTTCCCTTTCAGAAACCACAATTTCTCTTTCCTTCACAAGTGTCAGCCTTTCCCTTGGAGATTGTCGCCCTACCTACTTTCATTATCTTTCACAGGCCTCACCCATCTACTGAATAACCAGCATGCCTGGGATTGCCCCTGAAAGCAGTTTGTCAGAGATAATTGTATTAAATTCTAGTCCCTACATTAATAACAAATTTCAAAAACAGGAATTATTAGCATAAAAATTATATGGCTGAATTCAGGAATTGTGTTCTAGAAATGCACCTATCTCTATATAAAAACAAATTTTTCCTGATGGGTGATAGAATGACATCAACATGCACAGCCCCCAACCAACTAATCTTCTCTCTACTGTGGCGGGGAACATTTGAAGGCATTTGGGGAGGCAGAGGCAGGAAGCTCTGGCCAGGAGGGGAGCTCGCAAACAGGGAGGGGAGACATGGGCTCCCACTGCAGCCTGTGGGAGTTGGGGGAGGAGAATTTGTCCTAAGAGAGTGCAGTGGCTGCAGAGCCAGAGCATGCTGGAGTTGGTGTGTACAGCATGGGGCTGGAGCCGCTGCTGAGCATGAACAATGTGGAAGGTACCAGGAATGTGGAGCGGCAACTGCTCCTGTGGGGCTCGGAGATGTCAGGGACTTGACATGGGCTTTTTTTTTTTTCTTTGCACAAAAGGAGGAATGAAGCCTGTTCCAGGGAGGAAGAGGAGGGTCCTGCCAATCCTTCCTGCTGCCAATATCAGGGTGGCAGGGCCATGGGATGGGTTTTCACTGATTTCCCCTCAGAGCCCCCCCTGCCTGCAGTCCTGTCATGCCCCTTTGGCTCTGTGAACTCTTCATGAGTACATTTAGACAGGCCTGGGGAATGGGGGTAAGGGGCGAGGGCATCTGGGGGGCTGAAGAGGCAGAGCAGGGTCAATATGGCAGGCAACAGACTGTTCCTGCTGGGTGACAGAATGACGTCATCACATCATCAAAGTCAACAGGCTTCCTCAGTGAAGCAAAAGGGGCCGGAGCAGGGAAAGGTTGGTGCACGTAGCGGCCAGAGAGAAGGGGGTGGGCTCAAGTAGCGGCCGGGGCGTGGGGGGGGGGAGAGTTTGGCGCACTTAGCAGCTAGGTGGGGCCTTGGTGCACATAGCAGCTGGAGAGGGAGGGGGGTTGGCAAGCACAGTGAGCAGGGGGCACAGCCCCCTACTTGTTTCTTACTAAAATAATAGATATATCTAAAATCCAGTCTTCATCCAGAACATTTGTTGTTGAATAATTAATTCACAGTACAATTGCAATTAACTTTCACAAATGATTCTACAAAAATAAATTTGTTCAATAAAGAATTTCACACAATTCAATATGTGAATAAGTGTTCCAGTTTTACTCAAATTTACATATTCTTCATGGAGAGACAAGGTGGATGATGTTCACCTTTTATTGGACCAACTTCTGTTGCTGAGAGCAATAAGTCTGAGACTATAGACCTCTTCTTCAGATCTTAATATGCTGGGTCAAACCCAGTTATGATAACACTGCATACTGAGTCTTTATAGTTTTAAAGCATCTAAGATTGGTATTTAGCTAATCATTCAGCTTTAAGTTAGCCATTAACCTATTGTTACAATTCAGTTTATATATGATTAATTTTATAAGTTATGAAATCTCAAAGTAAATTGAGTTGTGTCATGCAACAATGGGAAAGAATCAATCACTTTCTTCTAAGGTGTGACAAGGGATTTTATTAGAATATCGAAAACAGTATTATCACCAAAGTGACTGTCTCTTTTTATGCTTCACTGCAGCACTTTTGCTTACAACCTTCCCAATCCCCCTCCTGTCTGGCTTCCAATTCTAGCTACAGCTTTAAAGAAAAAGTACACATAATTTTCCTATAAATAGGTGCAGGAGGTTTTATCTATATTTTGCTATTATTTGTCTTTACGTAAATGTACTAGTCTGGTAATGACATTTTCCATGTGCCTCACAAAAAGAAAGTTTAGATGTAATTTCCTCAAGCTATGGCACATGGAATAGTATTGAATAAAATTGAAATTGATGTACATGTTAAAAATTGCTGAACTTTAAATTAGTATAATAAAATGGAATTCCACATAAGGAATTTATTGGCATCTACTGAAGTTGATATAATAGTTTTTGGTCCCGTATGTGTGGAGATTTATTTTGATTTAACAGAATAACCCTATAGAGGAGTTTTGGGTTTCAGTAAGTGCTCTCTGAATTGGGGTCATAGTTTTTGTTTTGTTTACTTCAGAAATACATACTCATTTTAAAATTAAATTATCTATAAGTTCTCTTACTGCTGAGTAAATTAAATTGTGTATAACTAGTAAAGGATGATGACAGTCAGACTTGAAATATAATTTAAATTATGTCATCCTTGCTGCTTCAATAGATTCAGAAGGGGATTTTCAAATTCCATCTTTTACTTTCTTCATTATTTTCAGTACAATGCTTCCATAGTAGAGAATTTTGTGTGAAAATATTCCAAACTAGCTGGAGTTACCTGGCATTGCTTGGGAAACTGGAGGAACAAAATGTAGAATAACAGTAGTCCATTATCTCTTTTTTTAATGGTAGAAAAGTTGCACTGATTTCTATAGGGATTAAAATATAGGTCCACGTCAGCCTCCAGAGGGAGGGGGTTACACGCAGGAGGGGTGCCCCAGCTCACACCCGGAGCTGTGAGGGAGGGAAAGAGGGTCGCTTATGTAACCTCATGAGTGAGAAGGGATGAGTCCCAGACGGTGCTGGGGGACACAGGCGGCAGGCATGGGACCTAAGGTGGGCGGAGCGGCCCCTGCAGCACAGCGTGATGGGTTACTTTATTTTTACAGCTTGAGCTCGGGCCCGATCAGGTCCGAAAGTACCTTCTCCTGGATGAAAGGTTATCCCATGCAAAGTTTGGTTGCAGTAGCTCTTATAGTGTCCACATTATTAGCGCACTAACATACAAACGTTCTCCTTTATATTTTATTTTAAAGAATCTTTGCAAATTTCTTCCTTTCAGCTATGCATACTATTATTCTGGAATAGGCGCTGGTGTTCTGTTGGCAGCCTATATGCAAGTTGCATTTTGGACTCTGGCAGCTGGCCGGCAAATTAAGAAAATCAGGCAACACTTTTTTCATTCAATAATGCGACAGGAAATTGGGTGGTTTGATGTGAATGATGTTGGGGAACTCAATACCAGACTTATAGAGTAAGTATATATTTAACTTCTCAACTGTGTTTCTTGACCTTATTAAATACATGTCTGAGCTATATTAAAATATGTTCAAAATTCCTATATGAAAATCTAGTGAATTTACTATCTTTGTATAGAAATGTATAATATAGAGAGCCCTGCAGACTAGACTCCTTTACCACAGGACAGGGAAGTCACAGCAACATCCATGCTACCAGGACGCCTAAATCCTATTCTGGGGAATAATTATCAACAAAGAAGAATATAGTTCCATTTTCCTGCACATTAAGGTCCTTACCTAACAAGATGCTGAGTAATTCTGGCAAAAGGTCAGGAAGCCTCAACTCTAAATCACTTTCCTCTGTCCACATGAGACCTGCCCTGTCTTTCCTAGGACACATGAGAGCTTTCAAATCAGTCCAATATATGCATATAGGAGATGACATGTAGAGATCTGCATGGATGCAAAATGTGTATCTTCATCCGCATCTGAATTCACAAAATTGAGCTATGGATATCTGAACTGACATCCGCAGATTCGGATACCTGCGTGTATAAAGCGGAAATCAACAGATTTGCAAGGCTGTAATTATATGGGATAGATAGGTTGAATTCAGCATGAGCAGAGTCTAGGGATGACCTTTAACCCTGGTGAAGGTCATTTGGACAAGGTTACATTACATTTTCCATGGGGAACATGGAGTCTTCCAAAGTTGCATTATATTTTCACCTCAAGTGAGCTGTCTTGAAGGCTACTGTTGACAAAGATTGGAATGGGGAATTTAGGGAATCTACAGTGAGTGTGCGTGCCTGTACACAAGTTGACCATATGCCTCGAGTGAATCCTCCAATATTTGCATGTAAAGTTTGAGAAAATCACCCTGAGTCTACAGGGTTTTCTTTCCTGGCCTCCTCCCATGTGTGTTTCTGTTGAACTAATCATTTTTGACCTATGATAGGTTTGGATATAAAGTGTGTTACACCAAAATTAATCTGCATCTTAGAGCTTTTAGAAAATGCAGCAGAATGAACAAAGTATACTGCATCAATAGAAAAGCTATTGTGTTTTCTATACTTTCCTCAACTCTTTGAATGTACTTTGTTTTTTAGTGATGTCTCCAAAATTAATGAAGGAATTGGTGACAAAATTGGAATGCTCTTTCAGGCAGTAGCTACATTTCTCACAGGATTTATAGTTGGTTTCACAAAAGGATGGAAATTAACCCTTGTAATACTGGCAGTCAGTCCTGTCCTGGGACTCTCAGCTGCTATCTGGGCAAAGGTGGGTGAAAGTTATGAATTTTCACTGAGATGTAAAAATATACTAAAGTGATTTGTTTCAAGTGAATGAGCCTCTTAATTTTCTCCACTGCATGGTGGATTGATGGTGCAGCAATCAATCTACTAATGGTCGATTTAGTGGGTCTAGTGAAGACCTACTAAATCAACTACTGATCACTCTGCTGTCAACTCTGGTAATCAGCCAGAATGAGATGAGTAAGGGGAGTCAACAGGAGAGATTCTTCTGTTGATTCAGCTCAGTGTGGACCTGTGATAAGTATGTCTAAGCTATGTTGATTTGAGTTATACTACTAACATAACTCAAATTTCATAGCTTAGATCAGCTTGTCTCTATAGTGTAGACCTGCCTTAAGAGTCATAGTATATTTAATTCCTTAGGGCAGTTACAATAGCCTAGATTTAGGCTTATCTATACACACACATTGAACTATAGAACTCTAACCAATGCTGGCATAGTTAAGGTCTGGGGCGGATGAGAGTTTTGCGGGGCCCAGGGCAGCATAATTTCGTGGGGCCCCCCTTTGGAGAAAAAATAGAAAAAAGGCATCCCCCCTGTGCTCACTTCTCCAGTAGCCCCACTCTGATCATGTGAGCTACTCCTCCTCATCCCCTCTCCTAACACCTCCCTCTACATCCCTGTCCTACCTCTCTCCTCTGGTTCTGGTCCCTCCCCTGCAGGTGTCTGTCCTTCTGCTTCACCCCCAGAATCCCTGGCACCTGTACCTTCCCATATCCCTGCACCCTCCTGGTGCCTCCCCCTTCCCTCACTGCTCCTGCACCCTTTGCCCTCTTTTTCCTTGATGTCCACCCCCTCACCACCCTCTGCCCCCATTCCCCTCATGTCCCTGTGCCCTCACACATGCCTTGCTCCATCCCCTCCTTCCTCATGCCCACCCCTCCTTTCAAGCCTTCTCCCAGTACCTCCCCCTCCCCCCTTTAGCCCCCAATGCCCTTACCCTCTCCTCTTCCAGCATCACCCTGTCCCCCTGCTCCCACTGACACCTCCCCTCCTGCCCTTTTCCTCATTGTGTCCACTTGGCCCTCTGGCATTTGTCTCTCCTCCATGCTGTCCCTTGGTGCCTTCCCCTTCCTTCTCCTGACCTGTCCCCTTCCCTGCAGCACAAGCCCCTTCCTCTGCCATCCACCTTCTGCCTTCCAGTTTGCAGGGCGGCCGCGACCCCGGCCCAGGCTCCAGACCATGTGCCGAACCACGTGGCTTTAAAGTCCCGGGCCATGACGTCACGCCATGCCTGGGCATCTCCCCTCTTAGCTGTTGCGTGGCATTTCAGCACGCTGCGCATGCACTCCCTCAGCCCCACGTGGTCTGTACTGGCCGGCACCGGGGAATCTAAAGTGTGGGGATGCGGTGCCCCGTCACAATCCCCCTCCTCCTCCGGCTCTTCGGCGGACAGCCCACCAGGAAATTCCCGGTATCCTGCCAAGCCAGTCCGCTCCTGGCACTGGCGCGGGGTCTATTGAAGCGCAAGGCTCGGGGCAGCCACCCCGCTCACCCTGCCCAATATCTGCCACTGGTTAAGGTGATATAATGTAACACTGATACCAATAAATTGTCTCTAGTGTGGATACAGTTTTACTGATTTAAAGGTGCTTATATTGGTGTGGGAAAGGGAAGATGCCATACCACTGTAAGGCACCCTTATAAACATATAACTGTGTACACAGAAGGGGTTGTATCAGTATAAGTATATTGATTAAAAACTTGCACACTTAATCAAATGGTTATATTGATACAGAAACGTTTAGACCAAACCTTAGTCTCACAACTAGAGCATAAACTACTGGCTGCTCTAACCTACCCAGCATCAGAGTGGTGCAGATCTGTTCTGAAAATCAAGGAGCTATATCCAGTTCACAAAGGACCTCCCAAACAAACTCCTGCATTCGGTCTCCGTTTTGATAGCGGCTAATACTAACATTTAATTTTATATTATTGACATATTCTTTATTTCTTGTGACTGTCTAGCCCATTCTATGGTAAATGGCATCATAGTACATTTTTTGGAAAGAGGAACCTGTGGTGAAAAAAACATAAAATAACATGCTCAGGATTAATTTTTGTTTTGAGTAATTGTTTAAAATATTTTGGTTTTGTACAGATACTCTCTGCATTCACTGACAAAGAACTAACTGCCTATGCAAAAGCAGGAGCTGTTGCAGAAGAAGTTCTGTCATCAATTCGGACTGTGATAGCTTTTGGAGGACAGAAAAAAGAAATCAAAAGGTCAGAACATGTTTTTCTTTTCATCAGCTAGTTTTAAAAATTACTTTAGATGTTTTGAGTTTTTCTTGTATCTTCACTGCTGAAAGTCTGTCTACACCAGAGGGAAGACTGACAAAATTGGTTCCTGAATGGAAGTGATATTCAAATAGAAGTAGAACAATATCGTATTCAGTGCATTTGGGGGTAATTAAGGTAGGAAATTACCTAAGAAGGATGTTCTCTTTTACAGGTTTTATTGTGAGCTGAATTATGATTATTTATTTTTCCAGAACCTCAGAAAACAAAGACATAGTGCCTAAAAGAGCACACAATCTAATTTTCATATAATGCAATAAGTGAGAGTCAGAAACAGACAAAAAAGGGGATTGGGAAAGAAAAGACAAGAGTAACACTAATAATATAATGTGTTTACTCACTAAGCCATGGCTTTTACATATCTTGACAGTTCCATTAAGTTAGATTTATTTATTCTTCTTGTAATATGGAAACACATTTCTGTCATTTGTCCTAACCTTTTATCTAAAGATGACCCTCAGAACCACAAAACTTGGCAGAAACTCTCCAGGGGCTGCCTCAGGTCAGAGGGGGCCATCTGGTTCAACTCAGCACTTTTTTTAGGGTGCACTGTGGTATGTGAGTGTACCTCATCAGTGTTCTCCTCTTACAGAGAGTATCATCTTCAAGCCTCTGGTATGTGGTCCTGTGTGTTCTGAAGCAAGCAGTTTAATTTATTTGTACCTGAGTTCCACCTGTCATAGGATGATAGACTAGCCACCCTTTTGGGGCCATAATTAATGAGCTGTTTCTGAGCTGGGGGGGGAGGGTCAGGATTAATGAGATCAGATAATAGCTTCATGGACACTTGGCCCTCATAAAAGGCTAACTCTGAATATGTCCTTTTCACTCTCACAGGGTGATCTATTTGCTTAAGAGACAGTTTATTATTTTCCTTTTTTAATCTAGGAAAGGACTGGTTTTCAGGAAACTGAATACAGCATAGCTCAGGTAGAGAAAAGAGACTAGTATATCTGAATGAAGGTATAAACTTGTATCTTACAGTGAAACAAATGAACGTCCCTTTTCTTTAATCAATCATCTTTATCCTTACATTGGCTGCCATTAGCCAGCAGGCGTCGTCCCGGAAGCTGGAGCGGTCATTACATTAACAAATATAAAAATATTGTGCAAAGAATACTAACGAATATGCTCCAGTGAGGCTCATTAACTTTTAGTTCGCTCATCAATGTTTTTGTAATGTATTTTTGATATATCAGATTGTCATTTATTTGTTAACATGTCTGCACCTGGAAAAAAACGTAATATGCTATATTTTTTTAACATTCCCAACATGTGATTTTTTTTTTGTAGGTATCATAAAAATTTAGAAGATGCCAAAAACATTGGAATCAAGAAAGCTATTACAGCCAACATTTCTATGGGTATTGCTTTCTTACTGATATATTCATCATATGCATTAGCATTTTGGTATGGAACCACTTTGGTGCTATCTGAAGATTATAGCATTGGCAAAGTCCTTACGGTGAGTGTACCTCAGTAGATGAGCAATTTTAATTTAAAAATACCAAATAAAATTTTGGGTACTAGTTTATGTTTAAACCGAATGAGTCTGCACTGAGTTACACTGAATGCAAACATGTTGAAGTCCATGGAATTAAATACACTATAAATTGACAATGAATTTGAACTGTTGAACCTCATTTTTCAACCAGGCTAAGTAAATAAAATGCAATGATCAAACTACCAATGTGTGAGCATTCGCTGTCTCATAGGACTGGTAACAACATAATAATTATTTCATCTGTAAGTCACTAATTTTTAAATCAGACCAGGTCAGTGTTGACCAAAAGTTATTTTCATCTGATACTATTTGGTAACTGTAGGAGTCGGAATCCTTGAGTGGTGGGTGAAAACCCAGCTGCGGAAAGCATGCCCCAGCTCTTTCCCTTCTGCCCCAACCCTGGAGACAAGCCCACCCACCCCCAGCCTGATACTTCCTGGCCACATGGAGAGCAGGGCTGCCTACTACAGCCCCAGCCCAGCCCTCCCTGGTGACCAGGGGAGCTGGGATGCTACACCATGGCTTTACCTTACCCAGTGGGAGCCCCAGCCATAGGTGGTTGGGCATATAGGCAGTCTTGGGAAGGCTGGGCCTTCCCTTACCTAAGTTACCAACTGCCCATGTCAGAAGCCCATACTACAGGACAGGGGTAAAACCCTTTTGTAACTATCGCCTATATCCTGTAGATAGAGCCAGTAAATGAGAACCAGTTTCTTACCAGCATTTCTGTGTGGCATAACTTTATTACCCATATACATGAAAATATTTGTTTTGGTCAAAAAACAGTTAATATCTAAAATATTTTAGCAGTAAAATGACTTAGTTCCTAACAGAAGGCTGTCCTGTTTGTTATATGCAGTTTTGTTTGCATCTGCCTATAGGGAGGTTAACTTACTACCTCAAACCATCTCTGGCTTGTCCCAAGCATCAACACCAGAGTCCAAACAATATCCATCTGTGGTCATCTCAAGAAGGAATGTGATTCCCAAATGACTCTGAGTCCCTTTTCTTCCTCTTATCCTTTATCTTTTTCCTCAGTAGCTGCCCTTCCTTTCTTTCCTTCTTTGAATCTAGACATGCTGAACATGCTTCTAGACCAAAATTAGTAGATATTCATGAATAAGTTTAGTTATCCTATTAGAGTTTTGTAATTGGATGACCCGGTAGCATTCTTTTCTTCATTCTTCTTTTATTCTTCAGGTCTTTTTTGCTATATTAATCGGAGCATTCAGTGTTGGACAGACTGCACCAAGTATGGAGGCTTTTGCTAATGCAAGAGGAGCTGCCTATGCTATCTTTAATATCATAGACAATGTAAGTATCTTTGCTATGATTATCATATGAAAACATAGAGGCTGCGCCTAGACTGGCATGATTTTTTGCAAATACTTTTAACGGAAAAGTTTTTCCGTTAAAAGCATTCGCAGAAAAGAGCGTTTAGATTGGCACGGACGCTTTTGCGCAAAAGTATCTTTTGCGGAAAAGTGTCCATGCAAATCTAGACGTGGTTTTGCGCAAAAAGCCCCGATCGCCATTTTAGCCATCAGGGCTTTTTTGCACAAAACAGTTTTTACCTGTCTACACTGGCCCTCTTACGCAAAAGCATTTGCGCAAGAGGGCTTATCCCTGAGCAGGAGCATCATAGTATTTGCTCAAGAACACTGATAATCTTGCATTAGATCGTCAATGTTCTTGCGCAAATTCAAGCGGCCAGTGTAGACAGCTGGCAGGCGCTTTTGTGGAAAAACTTGCCAGTCTAGACGCAGCCAGAGAGTCAGATTTTTAAATTCCTGGCTCTCTTTCTGGGCCTGTGATTAGTAGGTATATGTAATTGTGAGTGCAATTTGATATTGTAGAAAGGTCTAACTATCTGACATGGTCTAGCAATGAGGTATTTATATACAGGCAGTCCCCGGGTTACATGGATCCGACTTACATTGGATCCCTACTTACAAATGGTGTGAGGCAACCCCGCACTAGCTGCTTCCACCCAGCAGACCAGGGAAACGCGAAGCTAGCACGCCCCCCGCCCCCTCCCCCAGCAGACCAGGGAGACGCGGAGCGGCTTTTCTCAGCAGACACCTCAGCTTGAGAATAAAGGACTGAGGGAAGTGAGGTGTGGGAGAATAAAACTGAGCTCTGGAGAAATGTTTGGCTAGAGTTTCCCCTACAATATGTACCAGTTCCGACTTACATACAAATTCAACTTAAGAACAAACCTACAGTCCCTATCTTGTACGTAACCCGGGGACTGCCTGTATTTAAATGGCATCATGTGCATCCATTAAAAAAATTAGAAGTGCATATTTGTGCCTGCAGTTATTCCTGCTTGCAACACTTCAGGATAAAAAAGGAGGCCAGGTTAATGTTGAACTGAAAATGAAACTCAAAGTCCTTGTGCAACTTGCATAACAAGAAAGGGGGATAAAAACAAGAATGGATCTTGTGAGTCTAAGCTATTTTTGTGAGATTGATTATCTTTAGTTATTCATAATTTAAATGTTTTAATTTAACCTGCTTATTTCCAATTATTTGACAATTTAACACTTACTTTTGTGCCCAAAATGTGAAACCGTTTATTTGTTTTCTTATAAACAGGTATGTATGTATGTAAGCAGTGGCACTATGTGAGTTGAATTTATCAGTCAGTTGCTTTATCTACACTAACCTATTTTTTTCTAAAATGTGCAACTGTTGAAGCATGGGTAGCAGCAATGGTTGGAACACTCTACTGTAGGCAGGATTTACATGCTTACTGATGTTTTTGCAACCAAAGATTCCAGATCTTCTCAGGCCACCATTAGAAGTAATGGTGGTTAAAAACTTGGGTTCCTGGTCTATGCAAGTGCTGCTGCTCTTGTTACAATCAGGAGAGCTGCACAAGTGATGGTGCAATTGTGAGCATTTTCTCAAAGGTATAGTAGACATTAGATTCTACAAGCCTTCAAAATGTGGAATTCTGGTGAACTTCATTTAGAAGTCAGTTGAAGTTCTGTGGACTGAGAGCTTGCAGAATTGAGGCTTCAGAAGATAAGCTATGATATTCTGAATAACCAGAGACTGCTTGTCCCCTCACATGTCCTTGGGAGGAATTCCATTAGTGGAAAAAGGAAAGGCAGCTAAAGAAAGTATATTTTTAGAATCAGGATTTTTTTTAAATTAATACAATCAACATAAACATTTTGCTACTGTATACTAGTATTTTATAAAACTGTTTAGTGGGATGGGATGGTTCAACACAAAACTAACAACTATAACAGATAGGCCAAATACATGAATGAGCTTGGAGACTGAGCTACCTCTTGATTTTAAAGGTGACCTATCCAGGTCAGGGTGAAGCCCTTGCATCTGGATAAACAGAGAGACTCAATCTCCAGTGCCGTCTACCAAATTTAAACAAATGTTTTAATTCATTCTTTTTTCAAAGTATTTTTCCATCTGTTGCATAAATAACTAAGGAACAGAGTAATGAAGAGACAAAACAAATAATACTGGTGACAGGGGCTGGAAGCTTCACCTTCCAGTGGTCACCCAAGCCACTAAAAAATACATTTAATATTGCTAAATAATTATGATGTTGTATTCTAAGACTTTTAGCAGCTGGCATAATGCAAAGGGATTGTCATTATGAAACATGATTGAATTTACTCTTTTTTTTTTCCTTTTCATTTCTATTTGGCATTTTGTTCTACTTAGGAACCTCACATTGACAGTTTTTCAGAGGCTGGCTACAAACCGGACAACATTAAAGGGAATTTGGAATTCCGCAATGTTTTCTTCAATTATCCATCTAGGAAAGATGTAAAGGTACTGGAAGTGAAGATGACTTCAAATTAAAGATAACTTGATCATTTAGTGACAGGAAAATGTTACTATAAAAAAAACTTCTGTTTTCAAAAAGGGTTCCAGCTCTCCCAGACCAGATGGACCAGACTCCATTGCCACAAATGGTTTTCAGTCCATCCAGTTGGGAGATTTGGCAACCCTATTTTCAAAAACTGGAGTTAGCAAAGGTTCCCTCTTTAACTTGGACTGCTAACTTGTGTGAAAAACACTAATTGCCTTGTTTTCACTTTGATTTGAAATCAGAGAAAACACTCACAATTACCTCATGAAATCTGGTTCAGGCCCCTGGAGCCTAAGGTTTATACTAGTGTATATGCTAATAGCAGTGATTTGGGGGGGATTTCCTTCTATTCTGTGTAGATCATCATCTTAGAGCTAGATTCCACATAGGGTAGAATGAATAAGAGCAAAGTAAAAACTTTTGAGCAGCATGAATGGGATCTAAGGCCAGGTTTACACTACAGAATTTTGTTGGCATTACTGTGTCGATCATAGGTGTTTAGAAGTATGATCCCTGCTAACATAGCCATGCCAGCAGAAGTCCATAGTGTAGACACAGTTATAGTATCAAAACTGCACTTTCACCAATACTGCTTGTTTCTAACATGGAGCGTAGTTTTATTATACTGATACAAAGCAGGGCTGTCCATTGACCTGAGTTAATGCCTGCAATTAACACAGGATAGGATTAATGCGTTAAGTTTTTAATGTGTTAATCGCAGGCGTTAATGCTGCGCTGCCCCTTTGAATTGCCGCTCCAGCGCTTTAAACGGGCAGCACAAGCAGAGACCCTTTGAAGCGCCAGAGCAGCACTTCAAAGGGGCTTTGCAACGCAGAGCCAGGGATCCCTAGCTGATCCCCGGCTCTGCGTGCGCTACCCCTTTCAATTGCCGTTTTGGTGCTTTAAAAGGGCAGTGCATTAGGAGCTGGGGATCAGCTCATTAAAAAGGTGTGGCTAATAAATGAAGCTGCTACTACCTAAAGACAGAATATAGTACATATATGTGGCAATGTTTCAATAGAAAATATAGTAAGCCATTGTGTAAACCGCATCTATATTGTGCAATGTATTGACACTAAATTAAGTTCTGCTGAAAATATGGAGAAATTCCACGTAAGTCACTGAAATTTCTCCAGATTTATATTATGAAAGGAAGAGCAGAAATTGACCCATTATATTTTTGCTAAGTTTTTTTTACTATTCTTTTCTTAAATAGATATTGAAAGGCTTGAATTTGAAGGTTAATTGTGGCCAGACAGTAGCTTTGGTTGGTAGCAGTGGCTGTGGGAAAAGTACAACAGTTCAACTGATCCAGAGATTTTATGATCCAGAGAAGGGCATGGTAAGATACCTGAACTGAGCTGGACGCTTTATATGTCAAATTACTGTAATATTGATGAAGTTTGTATCCATGATTGGGACATTTACACCCATGTTTTAATTTTCTTTATCTTAGATTACCATTGATGGGCAGGATATTAAGACCCTAAATTTAAGATATCTGAGGGAGATTATTGGTGTGGTGAATCAGGAGCCAGTTTTATTCGCTACTACTATTGCAGAAAACATCCGGTATGGCCGTGAAGATGTCACTATGGAAGAGATTGAAAAAGCTGTCAAGGAAGCTAATGCCTATGACTTTATCATGAAACTCCCTAATGTAAGCAAGTCAATTCTGCTGCCAAATTCTCTCTTAAACCTTTTAATACTAAATAGCTCCTTAGGAGAACTTTCCATAACTCAATAGTAATAGAAATGTAGCCGTGTTAGTCTGGTGTAGCTGAAGCAAAATGCAGGACAATGTAGCACTTTAAAGACTAACAAGATGGTTTATTAGATGATGAGCTTTCGTGGGCCAGACCCACTTCCTCAGATCAAATAGTGGAAGAAAATAGTCACAACCATATATACCAAAGGATACAATTAAAAAAATGAACACACATGAAAAGGACAAATCACATTTCAGAACAGAAGGGAGATGTGGGGGGGGGGGGAAGGAAGGTAAATGTCTGTGAGTTAATGATATTAGAGGTGGGGAAGGTAGATGTCTGTGAACTAATGGTATTAGAGATGATAATTGGGGAAGCTATCTTTGTAATGGGTAAGGTAGTTGGGGTCTTTGTTCAATCCCCCCCGGAGAGTGTCGAATTTTAGCTTGAATGACAGTTCAGAGGATTCCCTTTCAAGTGCACATGTAAAAGGTCTTTGTAGCAGAATGCAGATAGTTAAGTCGTTGAGACAGTGTCCTTTCTGGTTGAAATGGCAAGAAACTGTTTTTTCTTTGTGATCTTGTCTGATATCTGTTTTGTGGGCATTAATCCTTTGGCGAAGTGTCTGAGACGTTTGTCCAATGTACATAGCAGATGGACACTTTCGGCACATGGTAGCATAAATTATATTTCTGGATGCGCAGGAATATGTGTTCTTGATCTTATAACTCACTTGGTTAGGTCCAATAATGGTATCAGCAGAATGAATATGTGGACAAAGCTGGCAATGGGGTTTGTTGCAAGGGAAGGTACCAGGGTTGGTATTAGTGTGGTATGTCCTGTGGTTGTTGGTAAGAACCATCCTGAGGTTAGGTGGTTGTCCATAACTCAGAAGTTAGAGATTGCTAAATCTATAATTGCAAATTCCAACCTTGCCAAGGCTTTTTCCCGTCTTTCTTGAAAGATGGCAGAATCAATGTAATCTGCTAGTCATGGTTTGATGAGCACTTTGCAAAAATTAGATAGACCAGTGGTTCTCAACTGTTTTAATGGGGTCAGCAGGGCTGGCTTAGGGCAGAAACACTAGTGCTGAGGGCCGAAAAGCTCAGTTTACAAGCCCCTTGTCCTTGGGCTTCAGCTATGATCCTCCCTCACCTACCCTCTGCCCAGGATGGTAGGGCTTGCACAGGCTCAGCCTTTGGTTCCCCTTCTGGGGTCTCATATTAATTTTTATTATCAGAGGGGTTTACAGTGCAATGAAGTTGGAAAACCCCTGATTAAGACTGAAAAAAGCACATGATCTGCTCATGAGATAGTCTCACTGGTTGTGCTTTGATAAAAGGAAAGTGCTTTGTGGACATAGCAGACTGAGCACATCTTGGCTGTGTCTACACTGGCATGAATTTCCGGAACTGCTTAAAACGGAATACTATTCCGTTTTCAGTTTTTCCGGAAAAGGAGCGTCTACATTGGCAGGCTGCTTTTCCAGAAAAGCCCTTTTTCCGGAAAAGCGTCTGTGGCCAATGTAGACGTGCTTTTCCAGAAAAGAGCCCCGATCGCCATTTTCGCGATCGGGGCTTTTTTCCGGAAAAGACTACTGTGCTGTCTACACTGGCCCTTTTCCGGAACAGTGTTCCGGAATAAGGACTTATGCCCGAGCGGGAGCAGAATAGTTTTTCCAGAATAGCGGCTGATTTTGTACAGTAGAGCGTCGTTGCTTTTCCGGAAATTCAAGGGCCAGTGTAGACAGCTCGCAGCTTATTCCGGAAAAGCGGCTGATTTTCTGGAATAAGTGGCCCAGTGTAGACACAGCCTTTTAGTCTGTCTTTTGTTGATATGGCACTTTAAAACATGAGAGATTTGGAAACTTATCTTAATACCTTTGCAGAAGTTTGAAACCATGGTTGGAGAAAGAGGGGCACAACTGAGTGGAGGTCAGAAACAGAGAATAGCCATTGCACGAGCTCTAGTTCGCAATCCCAAGATTCTTCTGCTTGATGAGGCAACTTCAGCTTTGGACACTGAAAGTGAATCAGTTGTGCAAACAGCACTGGACAAGGTCTGTATAGCTTTAAAACAAAAACTATGAATTTAGTTCTAATCTTTAAAACTTTTCAAATTTTGTGTGAGCTAAACTTTGAGGTAAATTTTTATTTTATAAACACATTTAAATACACAATTTGAAATTCCAATTCACCAGCAATATATTTAGCTGAATGGATTCACTAAGCGTTACATTTACCTGATCACCAAGGAACTTTTGAAAATTTTACGCTCATTATTTAAGGCAGCTGGCTGCATCTTTGCCGGTCTTGTAGAGCCCTATGTAGACAGGGCCATTTGTTGGAAAAACCCCTCTTTGCACAAGATCCCTTATTCCTCAAAATTAGAGGTTTACAGGATCTGGTGCAAAAGGGTTTTTGTTACATAACTACACACACACAAACCAAAACAATGTAAAACTTTTAGAGCCTATAAATCTACAGGCAGTCCCCGACTTACGTGGATCCGACTTACGTCGGATCCGCAGTTACGAACGGGGCTGCCCCAGAGTACACGGACTGCGGGACCTCGCGGTCCTGCCGCCCGTGTACTCTGGGGCTTTGCTCTGCGTCTCCCTGGTCTGCAGACCAGGAAGACGCAGAGCAAAGCCGCGGAGGGGCTCGGGCAGCGGGGCAGCCCAGGCGCGCCTGGACTGCTCCGCTGCCGGCTTCCCTGCGGCTTTGCAAAGCTGCCGGGGGGCTCGGGCAGCGAGGCACCCCAGGCGCGCCTGGGCTGCCCCGCCGCCGGCTTCCCCGAGGCTTTGCAAAGCCGCGGGGGGGTGCTCGGGCAGCGAGGCAGCCCAGGCGCGCCTGGACTGCCCCGCCGCCGGCTTTCCTGCGGCTTTGCAAAGCTGCGGGGGGGCTCGGGCAGCGAGGCAGCCCAAGCCGCCTGGACTGCTCCGCTGCCGGCTTCCCCGAGGCTTTGCAAAGCGGCGGGGCGGCTCGGGCAGCGGGGCACCCCAGGTGCGCCTGGGCTGCTCCGCTGCCGGCTTCCCCGAGGCTTTGCAAAGCCGCGGGGGAAGCCGGCAGCGGGACAGCCCAGACGCCCCACGGCTGCCCCGCTGCTGGCGTCCTCAGAGGCTTTGCTCCCCATCTCCCTGGTCTTCTGGTCTCCAGCAGACCAGGGAGACGGGGAGCAAAGCCGCGGAGGACCCAGGCGGCGGGACCGCAGTGCGTCTCGGTCCGCCGCCCGTGTCTTCCTGGTCCGCTGGGGTGGGGGGGGCGCAGCTAGTATGCGCCTCTCCCCCCCCCCCCCCCCAGCAGACTAGGCTTTTCTCCGGACGCCTGTGGCAGAGCAGCTGGGGTGCTGCCGGTTGGTCCCGCAGTGCCGCTCTGGGCGCTACTGGTCCAACCCAGCAGCACCCCAGCTGCTCTGGTCCTGATTCAGCCGCTGCTGGTCAGTTTCAGCAGCGGCTGAATCAGGACGCCTGGGGCAGAGCAGATGGGGTGCTGCTGGGTTGGTCCACTAGTGCCGAGGAGCGGCGCTACTGGAGCAACCCAGCAGCACCCCAGCTGCTCTGCCCCAGGCGCCTGATTTAGCCGCTGCTGAAACTGACCAGCGCTGACTACAGGAAGCCCGAGGCAGAGTTGCTCTGCCCCGGGCTTCCTGGAATCAGCTGCTGATCAGTTTCAGCAGCAGCTGACTTGGGGACGCTTGGGGTTCTTAAGTTGATTCTGTATGTAAGTCAGAACTGGCGGTCAGTTTCAGCAGCGGCTGAATCTGGATGCCAGTTCCGACTTACATACAGATTCAACTTAAGAACAAACCTACAGTCCCTATCTTGTACGTAACCCAGGGACTGCCTGTACTTGCTCCTACCTCTTGTTCAGCCTATCACTAAGACAAACAAGTTTCTTTACATTTATGGGAGAAAATGCTGCATGCTTCTTATTTACAATGTCACCTGAAAGTAAAAACAAGTGTTCACATGGCACTTTTGTAGCATCATTGCAAGGTATTTACATGCCAGATACAAAAAAGTTTACTGTGTCCCTTCGTGCGTCTGTCACCATTCCAGAGGACATGCTTCCATAGTGATGATGTTGATAAAAAAATGTGTTAATTAAATTTGTGACTGAACTCAACTTGGGGGGAGAACTGTACGTCTCCTGTTCTATTTTTCCTGCATTCTATCATATGTTTCATGTGATAGTCTCAGTTGATGACCCAGCACATGTTTGTTTAAAGAGCACTTTCACAGGAGATTTGACAAAATGCAAAGAAGGCACTATTGTCAGATTTATAAAAATAGCTACACCGCTTGAACCAAGGCTTTATAATCTGAAGTGCCATCCAAAATCTGAAAGGGACAGATGGTGAACATGCTTTCAGATGTCTTAAAAGAACAATACTCCAATGTGGGAACTACAGAAACAAATTACCAAAAAAAAAATCAACCTTCTCTTGGTGCTATCTGACTGAGATGATGAAAATGAACGTGTGTTGGTCCATGTTGCTTTGGATCATGATTGATCAGAACTTGTCATCAGCATGGATGCATATCCTCTGGAATAGTAGTTGATGCATGAAGGGAAACATGAATCTTTAGCACATCTGGCACACAAATATCTTGCAGCACCAACTACAATAGTGTCATGCAAATGCCTGCTGTCACTTCTAGGTGACATTATAAACAAGCAGTATTCTATTATTGTTTAACAGCATATTTAATTGCAATTTTTAAGAGTCATGTTATTAATCACAATTTTATTAATCGCTTGACAAACTTAATTTAAAGCCTTCTCTCAACTGGTATTTAAACTAGCTAGCCCCTCAGACACTTGATAGATATTATCTGTGACAATAAGACAACTCCAAAATCAATTGGGTAATTGAAGTAACTTTATAGACAAAATTTTAGAGAGTTACAGGTATAACTTTTACTTAGCTTGAATAATGATTGCAATATCAGGGCTTTTGAATTCAATTAGTTAATGTATGTAAATTGCTTTTAAAGTAAAGCTTTTAATAAAATGCAGGCTTTCCTCTTTTCAGTAACCTCAATATTTCAAAATTACTCTGTCTTGAATTGGAAAAAAAAAGTTGATACCTCAAATTCCAAAAAAGTTTTGAATTAACAATGTTAATACAGAAACTTTAGATATTTTTGATCAAAAAGGAATATTTTGAAATATTGAAACAAGATTATTTCTGATCTAACTATGAAACAAATAATAATTTTGAGATGTTTAGATTGCTTTTTCTTTCAGTTCACCTATTCAGAAAATTTTTTAAAATGTTAAATGACATTTTCACTTGAAAAATTTAAATGTTGATAAAACCACCATTTATAAATTGGAAATTTTCAGTCAAAATATTTCAACTGGCTCTACACTGAAAATGAAAAATTAACATGTACATGCTTTTAATCTACTTTTATGCCATTTCTAGGCCAGGGAAGGCCGCACTACCATAGTAATAGCTCATCGTTTGTCTACTGTCCGAAATGCTGATCTTATAGCTGCATTTGAAGATGGAGTCATCACAGAACAAGGGACCCATCATGAACTGATTAAAATTAATGGAATTTACTCCAAACTTGTTAATATGCAGGTAGTTTTCTTTCAACCTGTATTCTAAGTTTCATCATGTTCTGTATTGCTGATTTTTATCATTTGATTTTGTCAAAGCTCCAACCATACAACATTTAGTCAACAATGAAATTGTATAGGAAAGAGTAGAAAGTGTTGCTTGAGGCAGAGAACTAAATTACATAACTGGGAAAATATGCAAAGGATCAGTGCAAAGAAATGGAAATGAGTCAGGGAATTTTGAGGCCAAAGTCCTAAGAATATTGGATTAGAGGTAACAAATGAGGAAAAGTGAAGACAAATTGTGTCCAGTTCTAGCTCTTATCAACACTCTGAATCCTTAGCCACCTATTTAACTTCCTAGTGTCTCAGATGAACCTGGCTCCCCAATTTTTAAAAAAAATCTGGTCCATCTCCATCATCTTTTTTTTTTTCTTCCAGAATTTTCATGGAATTCTGCACAAGTTGGCAAACTTTGCTTCCCTTCTTCAGTATTTTAAAATATGCCCACTAAGAACATGATTCTCATTTACATTAAGCCTCTTCTACACTACTCTGACAATGGAAATAGTTTTAACATGGGTGTAATCCATTTTAAGTCTGCTTTCCTCTAATAAAACAGTTCAATGGAACTCAATGTAAATAAGAAACAATAGTTTTTCAATCTATTGTCTTACCACATTCTTGAGGAGTTAGATTCTACACAGATGAATAAGAATGGCAGAACCACACTGAGTAGAGACATAGTCAGTTTTATAACCACTAGAGTGCCATATATGGTTTAGACCTAATCATTATTCCATTTATTTAACAATGGTTTGACTTCTCTTGAGTTTAATCATCATTTGGAATTTCAAGCTGTTATATTAACAACTCATTTTATTAACATGACATTGTACTCCATTTCAGACAATAGGAACTGAAGTTCAGTCAGAAGAAGCTGAACACACAACCAAAGTGGCACCGAAAGAATCAGTAGGAAATGGCCTGAGAAGGCGATCGACTCGAAAAAGCACCAAAAAGTCAGAAATACAGGATGATAGCCTTGATGTGAAAACTGTTGAACCTGTATGTGTCTTTGCTTGAAATATTTTTCTTTTATTACACTGCATCTAGTATTCTTTGTTTGCTTTGTGGGACCGTATTTATTCAGATAGAAATGATTTTCCCACCTAATGCCTAAGAAAATTCCACGTTTGCAGAGAGCTTGCTCAGTCTGGCATAGGAGAAGAGGGAAAAACTTGCTAAGGAGATGTTAATATATTTTAATATATTAATGTTAATATAATGTACAAACAGTGCATAAAGAGTGGATTAAAATCTCATAATGTGATTAAAAACATGCACATTCATGCTAACACGGGTTTGGTTTGTATAAAAGCTTATGGAAAGAATTTAGGTCCAAAGGTCAGATGAATTTAACCATGACAATTGGTTAAATTATGAAACAGAATTATTTGAAGTAGTCTATATAGATTTTATCATAGTTATGAAATTGAAACAAAACCATTTAATCGTTCCCCTAATAAATTCTGAATATCATATTTGAATTAGTACAAACATTTTACAGTCTGTATGTTGACTTGTTTGTATAGCAAACATTAGTAAAAATGATTTAATTGTAGATAATGAAAACAAATTGTTCCTAATAAATAACCCAGTCAGATCCAACAAATACTACCGAATGCACTGTCAAAGATAAAGTGGTCCGAACACTGCACTTTTTATCTGGGCAAACTCACTGAAGACCATAGGAATTGTATGTGTAAATCCTGCAGTATAAGTTTAAAAATGTGATTGTCAGAAATAATATGGACTTGTTTTAATAACACATTGATCTTTTTCCGTCTTTTTTTCAAGTATTAATATTTATACTGAGTAACAGAATTACTGTGTGTTATTAAAAAGCAATTAGTTTTGGATAAGCAGGATTGAAGCTGGGAGCATATAATTGACGACATGCCTTCTCCCCCATTGATTAATTACATAATTGCTATAATGAAAATTATATATTCTAGGATGAAGATGTGCCTCCAGTTTCATTTTTGAAAGTTATGAAGCTGAATAAAACTGAATGGCCTTACTTTGTGGTTGGAACTTTATCTGCAATTGTCAATGGAGCATTACAACCTGCATTTGCAATAATATTTTCAGAAATAATAGGGGTAAGTTGAAACAAAACATGCAGTAAACTACATCACCCACTTTTAACTTTGACTCTGATTCTCACTTACATTTAAGTGTCTTTAAACTACCCTCAGAAATTTTTCAGTTTTTACTTGATGACTACACATCAACCTCTACGTTGCACCTTAATACAGAGCCCTGCATTGAGAAGCTCAGGAGTGTTCCCCACCTCATCTCCAAGAAGATTTGCTCTGGAATAAGGCTTAGCTATGACCCATGCTTACCCCATCTCTCCCACTTGTGCATCCTTAGAAGCTGAACCATAATCTGGCCCAGAAATAGAACAATGTCCAAAAATAAAGCAAAAAAAAAAAAAAGCATGATGTGAATGAGTAGAAGGGAAACCCTTCTTAGTTGAAGGAATAGTATACAGTAGGTAACTGATTCACTGGCTTCTTGAGGTATAGTACCAGAAAATAAGGATGTCAGAAACCAGGCTCTTTAACAATATCTACACCAGAATGAGAAATCAAGTTATTACTCTTATGTTCTATTCCACTGGTGTAATGTGTTCTCTGATGGGTAGCAGCACTTCATGAAAAGAGACTTCTGCTTCCACATCGTCCTTCAGTCTTTGATACAGGAAATAGCCCCAAGGAAATATGACAATCTTTCAATCCTGTTCTTCCACAATATGCCCATGTCAGTGCAATGTTGTAAATAATTTGTCATCAGGGGGATGAGAAATAATTGAGAGACTATAAATTAAAGGACCCTTTTCTCCAAAAAATTATTTTTTTAGAAAATTCTTCATTGTTTCTCAGTAAGCTAAACCCAATGAGCAATTTTAATTTTTTGTCTGACTTTACAAGCCACAGGTAGGAGATTTAAAGGATTATATTCTAAAAACTATATCAAAACTCAGGCATGAGTGACAAAGACTGGCAAACAGGAGCTTTTTCTGAGTAAATATGAGAATTTCTGACTAAGGTAGATCCACAGTTATTATAAAAGTGAGATAATGGCAGGAGTGATACCCAACTCCACTACAACAAAATTCAGGCAGGCTGTCTCGGGCTTTTTATAAAAGATTTAACAATGCTCTCACTCTTCCATTGCTAAAGTAGGGATTATCTACACTAGCAATTGAGCAACAAAATGTCTATAGTTCACTGGTGCTTAAGTCCTCCTTCCCCTGAAAGATAAGAGTTTTGCCATGGCGTGTAGCAATGTAAACAGTGCACTGTTGGCAGGAGTGCTCTCCTGTCAATAACATAAACCCTGCTTGTTGCAGGTGAAGGTATTTTGTCTGCAAAAGTGCTGGCAAGGCAGTGTTTACACAGCCTGACTTTTAGTGACACAGCCATGTAGACATAACCCTGTCACTAAAAGCTGTGGGCTACGTCTATATTGGCAAGATTTTGCGCAAATACTCTTTAACGCAAGAGTTTTTGCATTAGAGTATTTGCGCAAGAGAGCATCTACACTGGCATGTGCCTTTGCGCAAAAGATGTGCATTTGCACAAGAGCATCTGTGCCAGTGTAGACACTCTCTCGCGCAAAAAAGCTCTGATGGCCATTTTAAACATCGGGCTTTCTTGCGCAAGAAATTGATGTTGCCTGTCTACACTGGCCTCTTGCGCAAGACCAGTTGTGCGAGAGGGCTTATCCCTCAGTGGGAGCATCAGAGTATTTGCGCAAGAAGCACTGATTTTATACATTAGAACGTCAGTATTCTTGCACAAGTATTCGTGGGCAATGTATACAGGTGGCAAGATTTTGCGCAAAAGCATATGCTTTTGCACAAAATCTTGCCAATGTAGCCGTAGCCGTGTAGTATACACAAAGCCTCAAGTATTTTTTTCAGAAGATGCACTTCTAGAGGTGTTAAATTTCATTACTCTCCAAGCCTAGCAAGGACCCACACTGATGGGGATTTCACTGGCCTATTGCTTTATTAAAAGTAAACATCTCAATATTGGCCCCTGTTGTGGGGTAAGGAAGATAAATAATGATAATAAGACCAGCATGGTGCACTGGAATCTACTCAGGAAAGCCAATAATAGATACATACTAATGCCTATAAGGGTTATAGGCCTCTTTATGGTTATCTGAGTCTGTGGATTTTCTTTCTTTTAGTGAAATTCACTTAATCCGTATAAAGCCAGATAGTCAACTGCTTGCATTGGCCATACACTCTGGAACTAATTTCCCTCTTGGTCTTTACAATCACATTGCTCTCATCTATTGTATGTCTGGATTCCAACCCGTAAATACCACCCTTGTTTACAGTAACTTATAATTGGTTAGCCTAATCATCCCAGTACTTTGCTGCTTTTTGGAGGGGTATGTACTGTATTTTTGAAAATAATTTATATGTTATTTAATCTAAAGCAGTGATGCCATCTAGAACAATCCTGCTGACATATTCTACATTTTCTGTTTTTTTTTTTATTTCTTTTAATTTTAATACTAATGGCACATGGATGAACTAGTAGATCATATATTTCTTTTTCCTCACTAGATATCATATTCTTCTTTGTTGATATCAGCTTTTGGCTGTAGAGAACTGATTTCACAAACAAGAGGATTATGATTTCAAGTGAGGAATATGTAGTAGAAGACAATGAAATTCTGAGCAATGTGGTGTCTGCTTACATACATTTTTTTTAAAAATGAGAAGATGCAGAAAATACAGTTGTGTTTACATAGCATGCATTTAAAAACTAGTCTTGGTTTTCCAGTGAGGCTCAAAAAGATATTGAATTATTAATTAAGGTATTGTTCAGAATTTAACTCATTTTGTCAATTCACTGAATTATGTGAAATTTGCTACCCTTAAAAATAAAATAAAAAAAAATCTTGGTCCAACAGTTAATATACTTGTTATCTCTTTAATTGTGTTTAATATATATATTTAGATTGTATGTGTGAATGCAGCAGAAGTGAAACTACGTGGTGCTGAAGGCAAAAACCATGTATTTGGTTGTTATTGCTACCTCAAGTCGGGGCATTGCCTCACCCCCAGTACCCTTAATTCAAGCACTCCACTGGGTATATGTACATACAACAATGCAATATGAAAAGATCTGTACATAATTTAATTAAATAAAATGAACTTTGAATTTTCTTTAATAGATTTTTGCAGAATCAGACCATACCATTGTAAGAAACAAGGCCAACCTGTATTCACTGCTATTTTTTGCTCTTGGAATAATTTCTTTTGTTACTTTTTTCCTTCAGGTAAGTTTTTATTATTTTGTCCTTAATATAATGTTCACTTTATTTTAGAAGCTGCTTCTAAAGATATTAAGCTTTCATTGTATTTGAACCATATAACAAGGGAGAAAAATAATTGATAGTACACTTCTCGTACCAAATGAGCTTAAAGTAAACTTGGAGAATGTTATATTGTGCACTTAATTTTAAAGACTGCATAGAGGTAAACTCCTCAGATACCAATCTAGTAACATTACATTGCAGTACTTTTCACCACAGGATGCTTCCCTCATCATTATGAGTTAAACTCTTTTATCCACATTTTCAAAAGTAGTCCCTGAACTTCATATGCAAAATTGTGCACATACCCATTTTCCCACATGCCGAATCAAGCTTTTGTCTGGAAAATGAAATGTTCATGAACAAGTCAGATAGCTCTGTGTATTGCAGGGGTGGATTAACTCTTCTGGGGGCCTGTGGCTTTTAGATTTTCTGGGGCTCCCTAGGCTCTGGGGTGGGGCAAAAATGTGAGGCTTAGATGTAGGAGGGGGCTCAGGGCAGGAGGTGGTGATGCAGGAACTGGGAGGGAGTTAGTATGTGGGAGAGGGCTCCAGGTAGGAGATAAAGGTGTAGGGTCTGGTTTGAAGTTAGGGTTCAGGAATGGGCTCAAGGCAAAGGGTGAGGGAGCAGGTCTGGAAGGGAGTTAGGGTGCAGGAGTGGGCTCAAGGCTTGGGTAGGAGGTTGGATTGCAGGGCACGTACCTGAAGACACTCCTGTTTGGTGGCACAAGGCCTGAGAGGGGAGGGAGCAAATGGCTCAGCAAATGGCATTTTTAGTATGAACAAATATTTATTTTTCTACTTTTAATGGCTGGAAACTACATAATAGCGAAGTCAGATATTTGCAGTAGATTCATAGAGTTGTTTTTCAGCTGCAGTTGCAGAAAGTATGGTAATACTTTCATACTATGGTTATGACAATAGCACTACTGAGAAAAGTTAATGACCCACCAGAAAAAGTGGCAAGACAATGCTTCCCCATCATTTTCATTGTCATAGTCCCATTTATCACCTACTTCCTTTGGGTATGTCTACACTACCACCCTAGTTCGAACTAGGGGTGGTAATGTAGGCATACCGCACTTGCAATTGAAGCCCGGGATTTGAATTTCCCGGGCTTCATTTGCATAAGCCGGCCAGCGCCATTTTTAAATGCCGGCTTGTTCGAACCCCGTGCCGCGCGGAACGAGGTGTACAGATAGTGCGGAATGGCTTGCTAGTTCGAACTATCTAGCCCGTGCCGCGTGTAGCCGCGCGGCACGGGGTTCGAACAAGCCGGCATTTAAAAATGGCGCCGGCCGGCTTATGCAAATGAAGCCCGGGAAATTCAAATCCCGGGCTTCAATTGCAAGTGCGGTATGCCTACATTACCCCGCTAGTTCGAACTAGCGGGGTAGTGTAGACATACCCTTTGAGGGTATGTCTACACTACAAAGTTAGTTCGAACTAACGGACGTTAGTTCGAACTAACTTTAATAGGCGCTACACTAGCGCTCCGCTAGGTCGAATTTGAATCGAACTAGCGGAGCGCTTAGTTCGAACTAGGTAAACCTCATTTTACGAGGATTAAGCCTAGTTCAAACTAGCTAGTTCGAATTAAGGGGTGTGTAGCCCCTTAATTCGAACTAGTGGGAGGCTAGCCCTCCCCAGGTTTCCCTGGTGGCCACTCTGGCCAACACCAGGGAAACTCTATGCCCCCCTTCCGGCCCCGGCCCCCTTAAAGGGGCACGGGCTGGCTACGGTGCCCGTGCCAGGTGCAAGCCTGCCAGCACCCAGCCAGCAGACCCTGCACCTGGCACGGCACAGAGCCACCCACCCGATGTCCCCCAGCCCACCCCCTCTTCCCGGGACCAGGCTGGCGGCTCCTGGGAGCTTGCCCTGGACCGCAAGAGGCGGGCACCTTCCTGGGCTAGTGCGGACATCGTGGACCTCGTCCACGATCTCCGCACTAGGCACAGGAAAGTGGCCGTCTAGGGCAGGAGAGCTGCCAGCCTGGCCACCCAGGAGCAGGTGTGCATGAAAATCAAGGGGGTCCACTGAGACCCTCGACCCTGAGCCCTGAGCTTACAATGGCCGTCCTGGGTCAGACCAAAGGTCCATCTAGCCCAGTAGCCTGTCTGCCGACAGCGGCCAACCCCAGGGACCCTGGAGGGGATAGACCGAAGACAGTGACCAAGCCATTTGTCTCGTGCCATCCCTCTCCAGCCTTCCACAAACTTTGGGCAGGGACACCACTCCTACCCCCTGGCTAAGACTACTCCATGGACCCAACCCCCATGACTTGATCTCATTTCCCTTTAAACTCTGTTCTAGTTGTAGCCTTCACAGCCTCCTGCAGCAAGGAGTTCCGCAGGTTAACTATTTGCTTTGTCAAGAACAACAACTTTCTCTTACTAGTTTCAAGCCTGCTACCCATTCCTTTCCTTTGGTGTCCTCTAGTCCTTCTTTATGGGAACTCAGGAAGAACTTTTCTGAATGCACCCTCTCCACCCAACCCCTGCTTTTAGAGACCTCTATCCTGTCCCCCCTCCGTCTCCTCTTTTCTAAGCTGAACAGTCCCAGTCTCTGTAGCCTTTCTTCATCTGGGACCTGTTCCCAACCCCTGATCATGTTAGTTGCCCTCCCCTCTCGCAGCCTTTCTCTTCCCCTCTCCCACCTCCTTTTCCCAGTCTCCCCCCGTTTTGTTCAATAAAGACAGAGTCAATGTTGGAAGAAACGTTATCTTTATTTTGTACATCAATAAGAAGGGGGGCTAGGGAAGGGTAAGTGGAAGGAGGTGAGGGAGGAATCGGGTACGAGCCCCCGATGGGGAGGACTGGGCTGGCTCTGCGGGCTTCTGGGGGTGGAAGCTCTCCTGCAGCCCCCCAATTGCTCCCTCTCCCCAGATGGCAGCCTGCGGCAAGTGCAGCCGGGCTGATGGCCGAGTGGTGTGATGTGCCCAGTGTGGGTACTCCGGGCACTCCAAGCCAGAACTTCTTTGCAAGCGGGGCACCCCTCAGAACTGTGTGTCCGGGGTGGGAGTCGGGACCCTTTAAGCGCAGCCCTCGGCTAGCCTGAGACAGCATCTCCATGCTCTAAGTCCTCCTCTTATGCCCTGCCGGCACTGCTTCCGGCCATCCTTAAGCCCTGTTCAGAGTCCACTCAATGTGGACTTGCTAGTTCGAATTAGCAAAACACTAATTCGAACTAGTTTTTAGTTCTAGATGCCTTAGTTCGAATTAGCTTAGTTCGAATTAACTAATTCGAACTAAGTTAGTTCGAACTAGCGTTGTAGTGTAGACGTACCCTGAGATTACACGGATTCATGCTTGTGACAAACAATAAGTTAAGCTGATTACCAAACACTGTTGTGTTTAGGACAGGATGGCTTAGATGACTTTCAATGGGACACTGAGGCTACGTCTTCACTGCAGGCTTCTTGCACAAGAAGCTTTGTGTGGAAGAGATCTTGTGCAAGAACGCATCCACACTACAAAAGTGCATTTCAAAAGCAATGCGCTTTTGCACAGGAGAGTGCCCAGTCTGCATGGATGCTCTCAAAAGAAAGCTCTGCTTTCTATTCACAGCATAGCCACCAGAGCACTTTTGCTTTTCTCAATTGGCTTTTTGCGCAAAAACCCTCTGTTACCCGTTCACACACACCTTTTTGCACAAAAACCCTGTACTATAGATATATCCTGAGAGTGAAAGCCAATGGGAACTTTGCCATTGATTTCAATGGGCCAGGATTTCATCCTGATCCTTTTACATTGAAGTCACTGACCCATTTAATCATGATAGCAAATTGCTCCTTGAAGCACATTAGTGGAACAAGTGTTGGAAAATTTGTCTTTGCTGTACAATTTTTATTTAGAAATGAAGGACTTCAGTCCCTGTGCTCTAATTCTGCTTTCCCTCACAAGTAGTAACACTGCCTTTTAAATGTTGTTAATTGTTTATAGCTTAAATATTGTGTAATCTGTAAAATGTGTTTTGTCTATGTCACTCATGTGCTTATTTGATAGTGTCAAAATAGTTGTATTTATGTAATAACCACTCTGTTTCTTCTCAAAGGGTTTCACATTTGGCAAGGCTGGAGAGATCCTTACAATGAGGCTTCGATTCATGGCATTTAAAGCAATGCTTAGACAGGCAAGATTAATATGTATTTAGCTTTCCAGAGTTTTATCCTCTTATCCTTGTCTGTTCAGGTGTTTAAAATACCTTTAAGTTTCAAATCATACTATGGTTATATTTACACAAAAACTGCACTGATTTATTTAAATCAGTTTTAGAATAATGGCGTGTGATCTGCTCAAGAAATATTTATCTTGATTTTATCTCGGGTCATATGAGACACTTTTGAACCAATTTAAGAGTGTCTACAAAGGGGACAGGAGTTGCATAGTTTGTCAAATCAGCGTAGCTTATGAGTGCTGACATAGCCTAACTCTATGACTCCACGTAGAGTGATTGGACAATAATTGTGAAAAATCAGAGCAATGGGTGTGGGTTAATAGGCACCTCTATAAAACAAGTACCAAATATTGTGACTGTTACTATAAAATTATTGTCACTCTACGCAGACCCTTAGATCCCTTTCTGCAGCACTCCTTCCTATATAATCATTTCCCATGTTGTATGTGTGAAACTAACTGGAAACTAAATAACTGTTCCTTCTAACTTGAGTACTTTGCATGTGTCCTTCTTGAATTTCATCCTCTTTACAGCAGACCATTTCTTCAGTTTGTCCAGATCATTTTGAATTGTAAATCTATCCTCTAAAGCACTTGCAACCCCTCTCAATTTGGTATCATTCACAAATTTTATACGTGTGCTTTCTATGCCATTATCTAAATTGTTGATGAGGATATTGAATAGAACGGGTCCCAGAAGTGTTCCCTGTGGAGCCTCACTTTTTATGCCCTTCCAGCATGACTATGAAACATTAACTACTTTCTGGGAAAGATAATCCAACCAGTTATAGTAGCTCCATCTAGATTGTATTTCCCTAGTTTATTTGCAAGAAGGTCGTACAAGACTGTATCTAATGCTTTACTAAAGTCATGGTATACCACATCTACTGCTTCCCTCTTATCCTTTCAAAGAAAATTATCAGGTTAGTTTGACGTGATTTGTTCTTTACAAATCCACACTGACTGTTACTTATCACCTTTATTATCTTCCAGATGTTTGCAAATGGATTCCTTAATTATTTGCTCCCTGGCACAGAAGTTAAGCTCCCTAGACTGTAGTTTCTTGAATTGTCCCGATTTCCCTTTTTAGAGGTGGCCACTATATTTGCCCTTTTCCAGTCTTCTGGGATCTCTCCCATCTTCTAGGACTTTTCAAGGAAGATCGCTAATGGGTCACATCTCTTTCAGCCCCTAGAGTATTCTAAGATGCATTTCATCAGGTCTGGTCACTTGAAGGCATCTAATTTTTCTATGTAATTTTTAACTTGTTCTCTTCCTATTTTAACTTCTGAATCTGCCTCATTTTCCCCAGCATTCATTATGCTTGGCATCCAGTCAGCACCATCCTTCTTGGGGTACGTCTAGACTACACGCTTTTGTCGACAGAAGTTTTGTTGACAGATACTGCCGACAAAACTTCTGTCGACATAGAGCGTCTAGACACATTCAGTTCTGTCGACAAAGCAAGCTGCTTTGTCAACAGAACCCTGTAGTCTAGACGCAACCTTACAGGCAATAACACCTTCTGTCGACAGAAGGTGTTATGCCTCGTAAAATGAGGTTTACCAGCGTCGACAAAACTGCTGAGTTCTGTCGACGTTATGTCGACAGAACTCAGTGGTAGTGTAGACACTGGTATAGTTTTGTCGACAAAAGTCCACTTTTGTTGACATAACTCAGTAGTCTAGACACACCCTTGATGAAAACCAAAACAAAAGTCATTAAGCATCTGTGCCACTTCTACATTTATCTCTTATTGTATTTCCTTTTTCATTGAGCAATGGGCCTTCCATGTTCTTGGTCTTCCTCTTGTTTTCTTGTTACTCTTTATGTCTCTTGCTAGTTTGAGCTCATTTTGTGCCTTTCTAATTTTGCCCCTAAATATTTGTGTTAGTTATTTATATTCTTCCTTTGTTATTTGACCTAGTTTCCAATTTTTGTAGGACTCGTTTTTAATTTTTAGATCACGCAAAATCTTCTGGGTAAGCCAGGGTAGCCTCTTGCCATACTTTCTATCTTTTCTATGAAGTGGAATAGTTTGTTCTTGTGCCCTTAATAATGTCTCTCTGAAAAACTGCCAACTGTCTTCAGCTGTTTTTCCTCTTAGACTTGCTTCCCATGTGACATTACTTATCAGCTCCCTGAGTTTGCTAAAATCTGCCTTCTTGACATTGAGGCATGTCTTTACTATGGGTTTTGCCAGAAGAGGCAATGCAAATGAAATGCTGATTATGCAAATGAAGCGTGATAAAATGCTAATCTCCTCCGATCCTTTTTTGCACAAGGGGTTTTTGCGCAAAAACAAGCAGTATGGACATTTCTGTTTTGGGCAAAAACCCCTTTTTGTGCAAGATCCTTATGCCCAAAAGGGGTTTTTGTGCAAAACGGAAACATCGACACTGCTTGTTTTTGTGCAAAAACAGTCAGAAGAAATTATGCAAATGAAGCGTGAGAAAATGCTAATCAGCGCTCCATTTGCATTGCCTCTTCTGGCAAAACCCATAGTGTGAACATAGCCCTATAGTCTTTATTTTGCTCTTTTCCCTCCTACCATTCCTTAGAATCACAAACTGTATCATTCACACAAGCTGCCTTCCGTTTTCATATTCTTAACCATTTCCTCCCTACTTGTTAAAATCAAATCTTGAACAACCTCTCCTTTAGTCGCTTTCTTTTGAAATAAAAATTTGTCTCCATACTTTCCAATAACTTGTTGGATAATCTATGCCCTGCTGTGTTACTTCCCCCACAGATTTCTGGATAGTTGAAGTTCCCCATTACCACCAACTCTTGTGCTTTGGATGATTGTGTTCATTGTTTAAGAAAAGCTTCATCCACCTCTGTAGTAGACTTCTGTAGTAGTAATCTGTAGTAGACTTCTACCATGATATCATCCTTGTTTTTACCCCTTTTATCCTTGCCCAGGGACTCTGAACAAGTCTGTCTTCTATGTCCAGCTCAACTTAAGTCTAAATGTATGCATCTTTAATATATTTTTCATTTAACTCAGAAGCTATCCCCTCCAAAGTGCTTTACAATCATTACTTAATTAATATTCTAAACCTATGAGCCCATATCACTTCACAGATGTAAACGAGTATGATTTATTAGCCCTGTCTGAAGAATGTAGTAGGATACACGTGTATCAAACATTGAAAACTGTTCTGATTAGTTTTCCAGCCCTGCATAGACATTTTACAGATGTCTTCTCACACTCATTTGCCAGAAGCCTTCAAAATTCAGACACATTTCAGGGCAGACTCAGCTTGTGTTTTGTAGATTTCACAGCAGCTTACTAGAAGGTAAAACACCTAACAGATATGTCTTAGCTACTTTGGAGAAGAAATGCCACTATAGTTTTTCAGATCTTCGTAAATATATTTCATGTCATTTTGTAGGACATCGGCTGGTTTGATGATCCTAAAAACAGCACAGGGGCATTAACTACAAGACTTGCTAATGATGCCTCACAAGTGAAAGGAGTATGTAATATATATTGTTTGGGGATTTTTCATATTTGGATCAGCATATAGTAATGTTGCACTATAGATGTGATTTGCTTATAGCAGTCTAATTTTGGTGATCATTGATTATAGAAAGGTTTTGAATTTCACAGAATATATTTTATGATAAAAACATGATATATGTTTACAATATAGTATTTTAGTAAGCTATTAGTGCTTATTGTCTTACTAGAAGATTTACCTGGCATTGCTGAGGTCCTTAACTCAATTCAGACAGACAGACAAACTCTCTGAACTATATAGTAGATTACTGTTATCTCTACTATTAATCCAATTACTATGAATTTATTTATTCAAGCAGTCTATTTAAAGTTACCTATCTAATCTCATTAGATGAGTATGTAGCAACTGCAACCATAGTATCTTGGGTCTCAATTCAACAAAAAATTTAAGGTTGTGCTTGACTTTAGGAATATTAGTAGTCAGTGATTTCAATGAGACTATTCTCATGCTAAAAAAATAAGTACATGTTGAAGTGTTTTGCTGTATTGGGCTCTAAATGAGTACGAAAATGGTTAGTGCAAACTTCCCTTCCATCAGTTAGGCAATTGAATGTTCCAGCATGCTCCTGGCAGATTTGAAGTTATAGCTGTAAATGCAAAATTCGGACATTTAGGGTGTGTCTACAGGGTTTTGTCAACAAAAGTGGACTTTTGTCAACAAAATTATACCTGCATCTACACTACTGCAGAGTTCCGTCAACATAACATCGACAGGACTCAGCAGTTTTGTCGACAGCCCAAACCTCATTCTACAAGGAATAATGCTACTTGTCGACAGAGTTTTGTCGACAGAAGGCATTATTGCATCTACACTGTCCTTTGCGTCTACACTGTCATGTCGACAAAGCACCTTGCTTTGTCGTCAGAACTGGTTGTAGTCTAGACGCTCTTTGTCGACAGAAGCTTTGTCGACAGTATCTGTCAACAAAGCTTCTGTCGACAAAAGCCTGTAGTCTAGATGTACCCTTATAAACTCACGATTCAGCTTTTTTAGCTGAGTCTATAAATTACAATTTCGATTCTGAAGTTATCATATGGAAACTGGAGGGAGAGATGAATCCACAGCAGAAGACAAAAAAAGGAGATCTAGATAGTGGAGAGATCTTCCAAAGGATATCCAGAAGTTCTAACTTTGGATACATGTAGAACTAGATTATATGGTTTCTAGAGGTGCTCTACTATAAAAGTATTTTTCATGTCTAATTTCTATGTTACTGCTTTATGCAAAACTATGGCATACAGTTGTTTTATTTGGGTTTTTGTTGTTCCAGGCTACAGGTGCCAGGCTGGCTATGATTGCCCAAAATATAGCTAACCTTGGAACTGGAATTATTATATCACTGGTCTATGGCTGGCAGCTGACTCTATTGATTTTAGCTGTTGTGCCAGTCATTGCTATAGCAGGAATCATTGAAATGAAAATGTTGTCTGGACATGCAAAAAAGGATAAAAAAGAACTGGAAGCTGCAGGAAAGGTGAGTTCCAATGAAGTTCATGTCTCTCTTTACATACTACTGTGTAATTCTGTTTAACGGGGTTTAGTAATGGATCAAGAATATATTATTTCTTAGAGAAGTTGAACTATACATTGTTGTGTTGGAACAGAATCTGGACACCATGTATGAGGCAAGCAGGAGGGTTTATTACACACAGCACTGGTGGAGTGTCACTTTGCTTGTTAGGCTTGGGGAACACTGCCAGACAATAGGTTACAATGGATTATATAAGATGCTGATGGGCGGATGAAGTGATTGGAGTGTCGGGGGGGAGATCCTGGACCCCCCGGATAGGTGCTAACTGTGAGGCAAAATTAAAGCAATAATCTAAAGGTTACATAGTGTTTTCTGCCCATAGCTTACAGAATACCTTATATCTAGTTAACCAAGTACTTAAACAAAGCAGACATCAGTTGTCAATTATGTGTTAAGGGGCGATGTGTCTGTTAGCGTCAGGAAGGTATCTTTGCAGGGATGTGATCCATTGGTGTTGCACCTGGGGGACTAAAGCAGAGGCAGTAAGGGTACATGACAATTGCGCATTTGTTCCTAGCACCATTGAATGTGTTATGTCCTGTCTCTCTCACCCATAGGGCCTTTCCCTGGGATATAATTGTCTGGGTAGTTATCTTTATGATGGCCTTCCTCTGATGGGCTAAGGGTGGGGGGCAACCTTCATGTACTGTACTTTTGGTATAGGTGTTTCTGTGCCTGTTCCAGACGTGAAATTTAGAATAGGGATTCTTAACATAATATCATAGCCTGCCTCAAATTTTTACCCTACAGTTGTATTCTGTTCTTTTCGCATGTTGGGAAATCTCCTAGATATGCACAGGGACATCCCTAGGCATATACAAAATATGCGGCTGCATAGGGCACCACATTTTCAGGTGCCCCTGCAGAGTCATGTGTACTCGTATGCTCAGGAGTGCTGTAGGGCTTCTCTGTGCCCTAATTCCAATGTGGTCATGATCAGCAGGAGCTGTGCCCCCCTGCTGCCAGGCTGGGGGTAGAGAGGAGCCCCCAGCTTCTGCAATTCCACTCCAGCTCAGGAAGCCCCTGAGTCCTGGTAAACTGTGGTAGGGGTGAAGGAAGCAGCACGGAGGAAGGAAGGATGGAAGTCTTAGGCCCCCAGCAGAAGCTGCATGTGAGAAAAAGCCCCAAGCCCCAGGCAGGAGCCACATGGAAGGATTGAGGAGAAGAAGCAACAGGAGCCATGCAGGGAGTGTTGGGGGGAGGAAAGAATCACCAGGTGGCCAGGCTCCTGTGCAGGGGAAGCACCAGGCCCCTGGCTGTAGCTGCATGGGGAGGATTGGGGGTGAGAAAGGAAGCACCAGGTGGCCAGGCCCCTGGCAGGAGCCTCATGGGTAGAGAAAGCACCTGGATCCTGACAGAAGCTGGGTGGGGGCTCAGTTGCATAGGGCCCCATAATTTGTAAGGCTGGCTCTGAATATGGAGCTCAAAACTGAAAACATCTACAACTAATCGATACTGTTTACATTGTGGCAACACCCAGAATATGCTACACTCTATGGATCACGTACCTCTTCTATCTTTTTTTTTTTTTTTTTTGGCCTTCCCTTCTTTCTTTACTAGCATCTTTTGCTTTTTTGTTTCATCGCTCTTCAGCTTGCCATATCAGATAGCCAAACAGTCATTATTTCCTGGAATACGGCACTTGAGACTTGCTAAGTGTATTTATCTGTTAACCTTTCCTCCAGAGACGTTTAACAAATAGCTGACAGGATTCAAGTAATCACTGCTACCTATCTTACATTTACAATAAATAACAATATTTTTCACCGCATGTAATCTATCCATTCTAATATCACAGTCTACTGGTTCTGTATATCTTGTTTTGCTATATGTATCATTCTTGTGTGTAAAGTTGGAAATTTGGAAATATGGGGTACGGAATGATTAATGTTTTTATGTACAAATAAAAGCCATGAAAGGGGGTTTCCAGCGCTGGTGCACTTTAATGACTGGAGCATCAACTTAACAATAACCTCCTTTGTCCTTTTAAGTTAAAGCAGTGGTTGGTCATAGGAAGATATGTGACCATCCCAACTGGTGGGAACTGATCAGATAATTTTCCATAGAAGGTGGATAGAGAACAACAAGTTCCTGTCCAAAATGGAATGTATAAAACAATGGGAAGCTAGCTGTCCCTTTGTCTTTGTCTGTCTCAACACATCCAAGGGAATAGCCAGGGACCCCAGGGAGAAAAAGATTTTTCTCCGGCTTGGAGGTTTAGCTGTAATAAGAACAGCTTTAGGGTAAGCTTGCAATAAGCTTTAGTGTGTTAGAACTAGCTATGTGTTTCCTTTTATTTTAAATTTGTAATCTATTTTCCTCTGTCTGGTTTCACTTGCAACCACTTAAATCCTTTTGTTTGTACTTAATAAAATTACTTTTATTTGCTATCAAGCCTACTGTAAATAATTGTTACCTAGGGGAGCCAGTGTGCATCCTTCTTTCGTTGTTAAAGGGGACTTGCCTGAATGGTTTATTTGGGGTTCTGGTCCCATTTGGGGGGATGGTTTCCTGGATGCTGTGCCTGGCACTGCATTCTCCTCAGAACTGAAGTGATTCACTGAGGGAAGAGGTGTTCAGTGCTGTGCCTTGGTTGGGGGAGACCAGGAAATCTGGCCCGGCAGGACAGGGTGGTGAGAAGCCCCAGAGAGCAAGGAGGCAAGTGTCAATGTTTTATTAGCGCATCAGGAAGCAGCCCCAAGGGGTCTTCAATGACTGCACCCCATCACAATGAGCCTGCTGTGTAATAATTTCAGTATCTAGCCTTATTGTTAAACCATTTGGCACTGCATATTCTAGTTGATCTAGCAATTCTGCTTTTGTTTAGTGGAAAAAAGACGCTAATGAGGAAATAATGTACCAGTTAAACTGTAGCTGTTCTTCTCTATTGTCTTATTCAGCTGAAGAATGAAAGTTAAATACACTCATTTAGTTGTTTTTGGTTTAATGTAGGAGGCCTATGATTTGAGTCCTGAAATCTTAAGTAGGTTACTAAGCATTTGTCACTGTTAAAATAAAGTAATTTGATTAGCGAGGAATTATACATATTTAATTAAGAATATATTTAATTAAAATGAAATATACTTTTGCTTACATGATTGCGTAATCCAGAAGCAATTCAAACCAGAGTCACTGATTATTAAAGAGCTTTGATTTCTGATTAGTTTTCCTCTGCATAATAGCAAATTTTAATTAAGCACACCTCCAAATAATAGCACAGTTAATGAGCATGTTCAGGAATAACCGTGGAAGAAGCTGGAGTGCTGGAAATACAGAGCCCAAATAGTTGCTGTGGGGATCCACCCTCAATTATTTAGTTTGTATCTCTCTTGCTAATTCCCTTTCCTGTATGTTACTTTGTTTCCTCATTCTTAGTATTTCTGCTACTTTTTTTCCAATCCATCTTGTACCATGATCTATTTTCACAACAAGGTGTGTGTGTGGGGAGGGGGGAAGGAATCTTAACTAAAATTTAATATGAACTATTATTATGTTACATTACCTAAAAGCTAATAGAATGTTGGGAATCATTAAGAAATGGACAGATACTAAGACAGAAGTGCTCATATTGCCTCTTATAAATCCATGGCATGCCCTATCTTGAATGAGTGCAGATTTGGTTGTCCCATCTTAAAAAAGATATATTAGAATTGGAAAAGGTACAATAAAGGGCAACAAAAATGAGTAGCAATATGGAACGGCTTCCATATTAGGAGAGATTAATAAAACTTGGACTATTCAGCTAAAAGAGACAATGAAGGGGGAATGAAATAGGTCTATAAAATCACGATTAGTGTAATTCTTAACACAACACACAGTTAACCTGGGGAACTCTTTGCCAGAGGATGTTGTGAAGGTCCAGACTATAGCAGAGTACAAATTCATAGATACTGTAGATATACAGTATCTACTGTAGATACTGTAGATATAAATTCATGAAGGACAGCTTCATCATTTGGTATTAGCCAGGATGGGCAGAGATGGTGTCCCTAACCTCTGTTTATCAGAAGCTGGGAATGGATGATAGAATGGATTGAATGTTGATTCCCTCTTGGGTTTCTACCATTGGTCGCTTCAGGGACCATTGGTATAACTCATTGTGGCTGTTCTTATGTTTTTACTTTGGATATAAGAAGTCTTCTTCATATTAAATAATTTTCCCTTTATAAATGATGGACTCTTGATGGGATTTTCAAAAGCATTTAGTGGACTAACCATCCAAGCCCCCTTTTAATAGATGTTGGGTGCCTAAGTCCTTTAGCCACGTTGCTTAAGTCCTTAACTCAATTATCATATTTTTTTTTTGGAAAATAAAGTGAAAACGTACATGTTAACTTAAATCTACCCTCTGGGGTGGGACTGGGGTTAAGGGGTTCAGTATGCAGGCTTCCCAGGGAAAGAGGACTACCCCACATGTGTCTCACTACAGCAAATTGGGGACAGGTGACAAGCGCCTCTCCATGGCTGCTGCAGTTCCAGTTGGCACAATTAGGGGAGGGATGCATGGCTCCTAGCTGGAGCAAGTCCAGGTTTGTCTCCTGATGAAGAGGAACAACCAGCAATGTTCCTATAAGAACAGGTTGGAGGGAAGCTTCAGTCCTCCCCTCCCTAAAGGGCGTGTGTGTGTGTGGGGGGGGGGAGCTCAGTGCCTGCCCAACCCCCTTATCTGCCCAACGAGTCTGTCTCTTTCCTGTATGGATTTATAAGAAGCAATCCCATTCCAGGCACATCCCATTGTCTTGGCACAACCAAACCAAAAGTTTAACTTGCTTTCAGTTATCAGAGGAAGTTGCATACCAAATTTGGTGGTCCTAGCTCTTATTTAGGAGTAGTTCTTGAACAAACAGATAAACTCCCTCAAATATATACTAGATGGCCTCAAGGGAAGATATTCCAGAGTGAATAGGAATTAGGTGCCAAACTGCCATTTGTGCCTTTGAAAATCCATATATTTTTAATTGACTAATCATTTTGAATATCCAGGTTGGGATACCTTAAAGAGAGTTGATGTTTCAGAAAATTCTGAGCATCTACCTTCTGAAAATCAGACCATCTAGAATTGAGCATTCATCCTCACTAATCACTATTGAAACTTTTAATTTTATGATTTTATAGCATTTATCCAAAGCTCTTTTTAATAGTTCAGAATTAGAAAATAAAGTGTGATTTTATTTTTCTGTTATTGAGGATATGCTCTTTATTGCAGATTGCTACTGAAGCCATAGAAAATATCCGAACAGTAGTTACTTTGACCAAGGAAAGAAAATTTGAATATATGTATGGACAAAATTTGCAAGTACCATACAGGTAATAAGCATCAACTTAAAACAATTAAATTTACTTTTTGTTTTAGAATTGAATGACATTTTTCATTGAGAGGCTAAAACAATTTATTCTCTTCTGGTGTATCACAAAATATCCTACTTCAAACCCAGTTTTAATAATAAAAATATACTATATCTTTTGCTTCAAACAAACATAAGCAATTGTAATCAGAGTAGTTTCTGTTCTTTGATTAAATGAGATTTTTCTTTTATATGGTGTTGCTTTTGTTTGCTATTGCAGCACCTTGCAACCAGGAGTCCTTGTCTTTCTGCATGTATGTGCACATCTGCATTGTATACTCAGGCAAAATGTTTATTAAAAAACAGTGAAATCTTGCATTGGTAAGAACTGAAGAAACAAGTTCCAAAATTATATAGCAATTTCAATAGTAGATCACTGAGCAGTTAAAGTATTTCGTCAGTCTAACAATACAGGCAAAATAAAGCATTGTCTCATATTTGACATGCTTGATTGGGGCTTACAGTTGAACCATAAATTGTTCTACTGGGATCAGTATTGCTCCCTGGAGAATCGAGACCTGTTGATGATTTTCTTCTTGTGCTGTGAGGTTGTACAATTTCAAAAATATGTTGCTTAATTAAGGTCTTGAAAGTTGTAATCATTCCATGGACTGTAACATAATTTTAACATAATAGTGTTCTATAGGGTAGGTCAACAATTGGGACTGCCAGATGTGTTTTGGATCCAGCTATAGCATTTCTTCATCTGTCCCCACCTTTTGATTTATTCTTGCAAGGAGGTTGGATCCTAAAATCTACAAACACAAGGTTGTTTTAAGGCTCAGTCCTGCAGGAGATTGGAGAATGACCTCAAAGTACTGAGCAGTTACAATTCCCACTGAAGTTAATGGAAGGGAAGGACACTCAGCACCTTCTCAGACATTAAAACTAAAAGTAAAATACAGTTATGTATATATTATGTGACAGTATTCATTCTTTGTTACAGAAATTCAATGAAGAAGGCACATATCTTTGGATTTACTTTCGGCCTTACACAAGCAATTATGTATTTTACCTATGCTGCAAGTTTCCGGTTTGGTGCCTATTTAGTGGGAAATGGGTACATGGATTATAAAAGTGTCTTTTTGTAAGTGTCTTTTGGAATTTCTTTTTTGTCCATATAGGGGAAGATATATATTGGGGAATGGTATGTTTATGAAAGTAAAATAAGGAGGACAAGAAGAACAATACATAGACCATCATTTGTCTACATACTGACCTGCAGCACTAGTCGTCATCTTGAATTAGGATAAATTATTTGCTTTCTCTTTCCCATTTGAAATGTTCTTAGTAAGCATGTTAACGGAGGCCTTCATTTAATTGTATATGGAATTGTATTTAGACATTAGTATAGCCCTCAATGTGCCTTTTCTCAAATATTATATATTGGCTTTTAAGGAACCCTCACAACCTCATTATTTGATGGTTTTTATTTTCTCTCTTGTCTTGTTCTCTCAGGGTGTTTTCAGCCATTGTATTTGGTGCAATGGCATTAGGACAGGCCAGTTCGTTTACTCCAGACTATGCCAAAGCCAAGATATCAGCAGCACACATGTTCATGTTGTTTGAAAGAGTCCCATTAATAGATGGCTACAGTGAGGAAGGACTGAAACCTGTAAGTTAACCACTGTGTTATGGACAATATTACCTACTACACTAACTGATGTCAAAAGTGAGGTTTTTTTCCATCGCTCAGAAATTAGGTTTTTAGATTAACTGATTCTTGGGGCCATTAACATTGTGTTTGTTTTATCCAAAAACTGAGGGCCAGATTTTACTTATTAACTCCATCCAGATCCACCAAAAGGAGGAGCGGCAACTGCCCTGAGGCCCGGTGATTCAAAAGAGCCCAGGGCTCCCAACTGCTACTGCTGCTCCTGTGGTGGTGGGGAAAGTGGCTGGGAGCTCAAGGTCCTTTAAAAAGCTGCTGGAGTCCCACATAGCATGCTCCAGACGGCTGTCAAGATTGGCTGTTGAGGGAGGGCATGGTGGAGTGCACACCAGGCGGTTCTGCGGATTAGCTGCCTCAGTCTTCACCCTTCTGCCTGAAGCCCCATCTCTTTCAGGAGCACAGAGGTTCCCTCCCCATCTTGCCCTGGAGCCTACTAAGTCTGTCAGCCCCCTGACTCTATCTTCAGCCTGCTCCCTCCTCACATTTCTTTGTGGAGAATTATCTACAAAATCCAGTGAAAATGGGGACAGTGCTGCAGGGCAGTTGATTCCCCTTCTATGCAGGAGGAGAAGATCCATGCATGGACCTTGGAAATATAATTGAGCCCTACATTAGTCTTGTAAAATGTTTTGGGATCCAAACTCAATACAAGATATTAAAAATAAATAGTAGTATGCTATAGGAGCTAAGAAGTAGGTGGCGCTAGGTGGACATCACTCAAAGAGGCAGACAGGATGATAGCAGTTCAGTATATTAATTTTAAAAGCCAGAGATGTGCATGGAATTGCAACACAAATAAAGATGGCAGGACTTTGCTCTGAGGAACTTACCATTTAACTAATATTGCCCATTTTTAAAATAACAAAGTGTAAGAAAATGCTGTTTACTATTATTACCATATATGCACCCAAACACTTATTAGTGTCAAACTCATGCTTCCTGATAAGTGTTTGGGTGCATATATGGTAATTGCATAGTAATTTAATTTGAAAAAAATCTAAAGCGGGATTACTTTGGTACACAGGCCAAGAAAATCAAAAGCTTCTGTTGTTCAGTGTCTGAGAGTCTGAAAGGAGCCTGATTTACAGAAAGTATTAAATGAAGCCAGTGAACCAAAATTACTATCATTTTTGAAAATCTGACCTTATGTTAAAACTAGCATGAAGCCAAGATAGCAGAATCTGTGTCTTCAAAATAATTGTACACCGTATGTTAATTTTTGAATTGTGACAAAAAGGACCAGATCCTGGCTATACTGAGGTTAATGACAAAATTTCCATTGAAGTCAATAATCTGGATGGTTCTAGTTCTCTGTACATTGCTTTATGATCTGTCAGAATTCTCCTAAAAATTGATCTGACATTATCATTTCAATTATAGGAAACATTTGGTGGCAACATAGCATTCAAAGAAGTGGTATTTAACTATCCAACTCGACCAGATGTCCAAGTGCTTCAAGGCTTGAATATGAATGTAGAAAAGGGACAGACATTGGCTCTAGTAGGCAGTAGTGGCTGTGGAAAGAGCACCGTTGTTCAACTGCTTGAGAGATTCTATGATCCTCTTGGTGGAGAAATGGTAAGTGATTCCTTGTGTGAACCTGGTAATATAATAGCAAGTAATAGGTACTTGGAATATTTTTGTATACTTTGTGAAGATTAAGTGAAGGGACTAGTGAATTTTTAGGGTTCTGTGTACAGCAAAGAAGGCAGAATGAGAATTTACCACACTTCCCCGCTCATTTTGCGTTAAGGAAACATAAATTCATGGATGAAAATTGCTACATAGACCTGATCCAGAACATACCAAATGTAGTGGAAAGACTTCTAATGAATTCAGTGGGATTTAGATGGGGCCCTAGGATGGCTAATTATTATAAGCCCATAAAATGTATTAGATGCAGATACTTTATACATGTACTAATATAAATCCCCCACCCCCTTGTGACTTAAAACTATGAACTGCAGGGAAGTATGGCACCTTCACTCCTTATTTAATGTTAAAGACCAAATGTATGCAATTTAGAGTGCATCCAGACACCATGATGATGAATGCTTCCTAAATGCTTACAGTAATTTAGGCTTGGAATATATGTAAAGTTCACAGAACCTCCCCACTACATAATCAACATTTTGAAAGCACTTTCATATCAATTGTTATGACATAGCAAATTAAGGTTACTTACTTGTGACCAGGGATCTTCAAGATGGACTCTGCATATTCCCACTCTTGGGAAGTACTGACTGTATGCAGCCAGAATGGTGAAACCTTCTAGTAGCAATGCCACTTAAATCCCCACCCTCTTTCCCTAGCCATCAGTGTTCTGAGAACATGGTAATGAAAAGGGTAGTGGCACCTATTACTGCCTCAGTTCCCTCTAAATACTACTGAAGAACACCAATTTAATACTAACAGTAGAACTCCACAGAAATGAGGAAGGTTGGTGGGGAGTGTGAATATGCAGCATCCCTCTTGAACTCTGGTTACAAATAAATAATCTTCATTTCCTCCAAGTATCCTCTGCATATTCCCAGTCTAGGGATAGTTCGGCAAGCAGTACTATAAATTGGAAGGAGGAAATAGAGTTCTAATTAAACAGTAGTTGGAGCATCACTCTGCCAAACTGCACCAGACCTTGTTGCTACATCCAAAACGTAATGTCTTGTAAAAATGTGAATTGAATTCCATGTTCCAGCCTTGTATCTCAATAAGAGGACTCAGTTTAGTGAATACTGCAGATATAGCAACTATTAGAATAAAATGGGCTCTAAGAGGAACAGGAGGAGAAAGTGAAGTTCCATTATAACACTTCAATACACTGTCTGACCCTTAAAAGTACCTGCATGTGAGTTAATATATTTTGTCCATGTAATATAAGGCTGTTCTCGTTGCATCCAAGATGTGTACTCTGGATTCTCCTTCCCTTGTGTGAAGTTTAGGAAAAATACGGATACGTTAATACTTTGATTAACATGAAACTCTGAAACCACTCTGGGCAAGAATTTAGGGTGTGCTCAGAAAATACTATCGTTTTTGAAAAATAATAGAATGGGTTCAGTCATCAATGCATGTAACTCATTAATTCGTCTAACGGAAGTGAAAACTATTATAAAAGTTCTTTGTATACAAAGATGAATCAAAGAACGACTTACTTGAGGCTCAAATGGAAGAGACATAAATTGTGTTAAAACTAATTTTAAATTCCACAGAGGGACCAACTCCCATACTGGGGGATACAAATTCAATACACCTCTTAAACAACTTTTCATCAACTTGTGTAATAAGATGGATTTTCCATTAGCATGAATATGGAATAGTGCTGTTGCAGCTAAATGGAATTTCGTGGAGAAGAAAGATTCCTCCATTTTTTTTATTACAAATATTCAAAAATAAGTATGGGAACTGAGACTGTTAACATCAACATCAATTTCCAGGTAGATGCTGCACTTCAACAGAGCATGATGTTTCTGAATCTGTTGAAGTCCATGCTGTCTGTCTATTACCCATGTTGTTAGATATAATGATTGATGATCTGGGTAGAAACCCTCCTCTCTTGGGATAGTAACTCTATCAATAGCAGGAGCATCTCGTATTTGCTGTTGGGTAAACTGAGTAATTCCAGGTTTTACTGTTCCCACAGTCATGCTGGAGTAGCTAAAATTATCCTGGTAAAATCTTGTTTTATTTTCTTTAAAAAAAAAATACAAAACTTTGAGGATTCGCGGCAATAGGGGAAATGCATACATCAACAACATTCCCCAATGTAGGAGATCTCTGACCATCAACAATAGACTGTCCAAGCCTTCTCTTAAGCAAAAAAGCAACATTTTTACATTGAATTTGGTAGCAAACAAATCTGTCTGGAAAGCCTCAAAGCTTGAACAAGTTTGGACGAGCTATGTCTTAAACCGTTCATGCATCTGTGAAGAGTCCTTATCCATTCTATGATTTCACTGATTTGCTTCAATATGAATGGCAGTTGAGTAAATGTTATATATAGGATGCACAAATTCCAAAATTTTAATGACTAGTTGTCCAACAACCAAGGAATTCTTTGTCCTTATTTGGCATTTGTAGGATTCCTTCCTTTTCCTGTGTTTGAAAGGATGCTTGTGATAGTTGCTGTTGTATGCATGTCTCCTTTGAGTACAGTAAGACAAAAAGGAAGAAGGTGAAACATATTGCCTATGATATCTGAACATAGATGTAGATGGTCTTCCTCTATAAGGCAAGAATAGCCCCAGAGATCTAGCTGTGGAATGAGACATTTTCTTTTCTAATATCACATCAGATTTTGTACTACATAGTCTATCCACTTAAAAGGGTAAAAAGTTCTATACTGAAGGTCTCATTTCCATAGAAAGAGAGTAAGATCATAATCATGAAAGCTTATATAGAGCTGTTGCCAATGCGATATATTTCATAGTGGTATTGGATAAAACAAATGATGTTCTAAAGGCATTCCTGGTCACATTTTGACCCTCTTTGATTAAAGTTGATAATTTTTTTTGAACCTCTCCAAGATGTTTGATGAAGACGGACATGTTTTCCCACAGTTGAAACTGATATCTGGCTTTTATCATAAGGAGTAGAGCACTGAAAACCTGACTTAGGTTTTTGAAGTGTTGCTGCTATAACAAAAGAATCTCTCAGGTGGAATTTGATAGAACTTGTCAGCCTTTTTTGAAATTTGTTGGCATGATGCTGGATTAGAAACAAAGAATGTTTGTTGATGCCACAACTCTTCTACAGAGGCAATAAAAGTGTACACCCAGTCCAAGAATGTCAAACTGGATGGACAGCCTCCTTCAAAGCCACAGAAGGTAATTTTAAAGTGGAGGATATTCTGTCCACTAATTTGTGAGTTGATCCTCTGAAGGAGATGATGTTGATGTTACTTCCACACTGGGATCAGGAAGTGAACCACTTTCTGCTTTTGTGAAGTCTTGAGATTGATCCTGTGGTGGACCCTCTTGATAGTCTCAGAGGACATCCCCTGCAAAGAAAGAGGAATGTTCCCTAGCTCTAGAATGTGAAGATTCTGACTGAAGATGATCCAACACCAGAAAGACAGACTTTCTGTGATGGTATCTATAAAATAGGCATTGGCTAGTATGGCCAACGCATCCAGGGATGCATAAGCCAGACTTGTCAGTTTCCCCAACCTGGTATCATATCACCAGCTTGGTACATAGGATATCCATAAATTACTTGGAGGAGGAGGACTCTGTGTAGGAAACACTTGAGTCTCTGTTATGAGACTTGTTTCCATTCAGCCACCAATTTTGAACTCAAAGGAATCAGTGAAATAGCTGATGCAGGAATTTAAAAAGTGAGAAGTGGCAAGCCGGTTGGAATTGTCAATAGTGGGGATATTGAGTCAGAAGATCCCTCATGTTCAGTAACTCATCTCAATCTCTTATCAGGCAAGCATTATAATAGTAATATCATATCTCCAGTAATATCAGATACATTAAAATGTGCCTCTAAATGAAATTTGTGTTGTAACCATTTATACTATTCAGTTGGCATGATCAGATATGATGGTCTTTCCTTCAAGGAAGGGCAGGAGAGAGGATGTCTTAATTGGCACTGGTAATAGAAGCTGCTAGTAGTACTCTGGCTGCAACCAGTATATGCTCCCCAAGAATGGGAATATGCAAAGAACACTCAAAGAAAAATATTTTGCTACCATTGTGCTCTGGAACTTTAACAAGTTCAAAGATTTTACCTGAAAGGAGAAACACATTTTTCTTGGAACTCTGATGTAGTTCATAATAAAGAGCATTTTAGATATCTGCTGGTATCTTTGAGGGGCAATAAAAAATTGGGGCAGGGTTTGGGAACTCTCAAAATACTTCTTGGGTCCAGGAGAGATTTTCTGTCTCAATCACAGCGTGGTGTTCCCCAACCCTTCATATCCCAGTGGTTAGGGTACTCACCTGAGACGTCAAGATTTTGGTTAAGTTTCCTGATCTCTGACAGTCTCTAACATCCCAGATGAGTTCCCTCATAATGGCCTATTGGCAATTCTGGGGTCTCTCTTGTTCTTGTTATGCATTTGGCATGGAAACAAATGCTGTAACCATAGTATGTTCTGCAAAATTGTATTCTTCTTCTTTGGGTAGCTATAATCATAGAAATGAAATCCAGTTCCCAGTGCTGAGGCAGGAATAAGTAAACTTTGTTCATCCCTGCTAGGTGTTCAACTTGTTCTTTAAAATTTCCAGTAATGGGAATTTCACAACTGCCCATGGGAAATTATTACAGAGCTGGTCATAAAGAAGTTTTTCCTAATATGGAACCTAAATCTCTTGCTGCCGTTTAAGCCCATTACTTTTGTACTCCATGTTTGTTGAAGGTAGGATAACTAATCTTCATCCTCTTCGTCACTGCCCTTAGCATATAGGAACACTTACCAGGAGCCCTGTCAGTCTTCTTTTCTGAAAACTAAATGTGCCCACTTTTTAAAATCTTTCCTTATAGGTTTTCTAAACCTTTTATCATTTTGTTACTCTCTGGACTCTCCAATTTGTTCAACTCCTTTCTAAAGTTTGGTGCCCAGAACTAGCTACAGTATTCCATCTGTGACCTCACCAATGCCAGAAGAGTGGAACAATTACCTCCCGTGTTTTACATACTCTGGAAATTACTAACAGGAGAGTTGTATTTGCCTTTTACACAACTGTATCCCATTGTTGACTCATATTTGTGATCAAGAACCTGCAAATCCTTTTCAGCAATAATTTCACCTAGCCAGTTATTCCCCACATTGTACTTGTGCATTTGATTTTCCCTTAATTGTAGTACTTTGCATTTATCTTTATAGGATTTAATCTTGTTTATTTTAGCTCAGTTGTTGAATTTGTCAAAGATCATTTTGAATTCTAATTCTGTCCTCCAAAGTTCTTGAAACCCTCCTCTCCAGTTTGTTATCCACAAGTTTTTAAAGCGTATTCTCTACTCCGTTATCCAAATTATTAATGAAAATATTGACTAATATTAGACCTAGGTTTGGCCAGTAGATATAAGAACATAAACATGGCCATACTGGATCAGATCAAAAGTCCATCGAGCCCAGAATTCCAACAGTGGCCAGTGCCAGATGCCCCAGAGGGAGTGTAGTACTGTGTTTGTCCATGCTGACAATTGTTTATAAAGCATCCTGTCCATAGCACTCAGACTCTAAGGCTGTGTCTAGACTGGTTTTGCGGAAAAACTTGCCAGCTGTCTACACTGGCCGCTTGAATTTCCGGAAAAGCACTGACGATCTCATGTAAGATTGTCAGTGCTTTTCCGGAAATACTATGCTGCTCCCATTTGGGCAAAAGTCTTTTTCCGAAAGACTTTTGCACAAGAGGGCCAGTGTAAACAGCACAGTAATGTTTTCCGCAAAAAAGCCCTGATCGCGAAAATGGCGATCGGGGCTTTTTTGCGGAAAACCGCGTCTAGATTGGCCACGGACGCTTTTCCGCAAAAAGTGCTTGTGCGGAAAAGCATCCTGCCAATCTAGATGTGCTTTTCCGAAAATGCTTTTAACGGAAAACTTTTCTGTTAAAAGCATTTTCGGAAAATCATGCCAGTGTAGACGTAGCCTAAGGGTTTGCCTACTTGGGAAATTTTTGCCAGTTATGCCAGTATAATTGTATCCGTTTAAATTCAGAACTTAACTTATACAAGTAACGTTGCCTTGTAGACAAGACCTAAGAGTATGATCTTACTCCATTTTTTTCAGTGTTTGATCTATGTATCACTTTGGACATATTTTTAAAATATAAACAATGTTAGAAGGAATTAGGCTCAAGATTAGAAAGATATTCAAAGGAACTGGGATTGAAGACTTGAATTACATCCTTTGAAATCTCCTTACAAATAAATTGAAGCCACCAAAATCATTGTATAAAGCATTTTGCAAAGAATTGTTGATATGAGCTGTACAGAGTAAAAAAGTTGATGTGACATTTTTCATATAAGGTAAAGCTTCCCTAATCTCTGACATTTAAGTATTCTTGCTTTTTAGCTGCTGGATGGCCAACATGCAAAGGCATTAAATATCCAATGGCTTAGAGCTCAGATTGGTATTGTCTCACAAGAGCCGATCCTGTTTGACTGCAGTATTGCTGAGAATATTGCATATGGAGATAACAATAGGGAGGTATCACATGAAGAGATTATAAATGCAGCAAAAGCAGCCAACATACATTCCTTCATTGACTCTCTGCCAAATGTAAGTTAAATCTTTGTTTCTTACCCAAAACAAAAGGGGACTTGCAATGAAAAATAAAAAGGCGTTGTGCCCTTTTATCCTTCTCTGGGATGTAAAGGGACCTAAAAGCGTTTGTTTTTTTCCATGTCTGTTGATTTTAATTTCTAGTGTAATATTCTCTACAACATTTTTTTGGGAGAATCAATAGGCTAGTGGAGAACTAGAAGGTTTATGAAACCAAACATGTGAAACCTGATTAACCGAGAGAAATACATGTTTTTAATGAAAAGATTGCTTAAAATATTTTGTTGTTTAAAACATTGTTAAATAGTGGATAACAAAGCAAACTATCTAAAACACTTGGTAGAAATTATCTTTGATAAGGATTTAGTTAGGGTCTGAGAACATTGCCAAACTGAATGATCCTAGGAATCCTCCAGCTAAACCTGCAAGGGAGGGAGACTTGGTATTTCTGATCATTCTAAGATTAACAAAAAAACAAGCAGGTCTTCCTTGAACATTAAAATTAAGAAAATAATGTGCAAGTTGAAATTCCATTGTGAAGAACTGCTGTCCTTAGAAGACCTGCAATTTCCTAAAGTTGAGTAATGAAAAATACATTTTACAAGATTTCAGGTAAAGAGGGGAGTTACAATGTTTGGAGACCATGAGGCGTTATAATTTTTTTAAATGTCCTAATTAAAAAAACCAAAAGTCAACTCAGAAACATCAAACTGTGCACATAGCTGGCCTATAAAAACATGTGATTTTATTAACTTTACCCTCAGTCTACTCCCCATATCCTCTCATCCTCTGTGTCATATCTGTAATTACATTGTAAGCCACGAGAGAGAAAGAATTCAATAGTGACCAGCATGATGAAGCTAAATTCTGAATGGGATATTTGGACTCTGCCATAGTAGAAATAATAATTTGAAAGCAAATATCTGTACAACTGTTTTGACTTTATTTTAAGAATTGATCTAAAGGTAGCCAAAATGTAATCGTTTATCTGCTCTATAATGTTTTAGAATGTTTCAAATACAGTATTATTCCTTTCTGTGCATATCATCAGCTGCTCAGAGTACCAAAAGGGAAGGATGATGGAGTAAATTCTAGTAATTTTTCAGTGTGAATTAATGCATTTGATCCAAAGAAGTCAATGGACATATACCAATTTATGTCAGTAGAAGATATGGCCCAAAGCTTAGTTAAATATTTTGATAATTTATTATCTTAATCCTGAAAAGAAAGAACTCAATTAAAAAATCAGAACAATGGTCAACTTTTGGGCCCATTTGCTAGTTTATTAAATATAAAATATTATCTCCTGCAATAAAACTGTAGTGTTAATTTAGTCAACAGATTCATATGCGGTCCATACAGTATTGTAGAACACTAGAACTGGAAGGGACCTCAAGAGATCATCAAGTCCAGTCCCCTGCCGTCATCACAGGACCAGTACTGTCTAGACCATCTCTGATGGATGTCTGTCTAACCTGCTCTTAAATATTTCCAGAGATGGAGATTCCACAACCTCCCCAGGCAACCTATTCCAGTGTTTCACCCTCCCTGATAGTTAGGAAGTTTTTCCTAATGTCCAACCGGTGCAGGGTTTCAGGGAATACCAACCAGTTCAAAAGTAAATTGCATGCGTATTTTAAAAGCTAACATTATTGGATGCCCCAAGTCAGTTATGACCATCAATTAGATGTGTACATAATTTAGCCTAAAACCATAACATTCTCTTTTTAAATTATGATTTTTTTCCCTTCAAGATGAACTCACTAGAAAAAAGATGGTCTAGTAGGTAGGATGCTAGCCTAGAACTTGAGATAGTAGAGGTGTGGTCTAATTCCTTGACCTGCAGCAGGTCCTGTGTGAACCTAGCAGTGCCTCAGTCCTCATCTGTAAAATGGGGATATACACTTGACTTCCCTACCTCATATAGATATTGCAAAGATAAAAACATTAAAAATTAGGATGTTCAGGTGTTATGGTAATGGACATCATATAAGCAGCTAAGATGTTTGAGGTCTTCACTAACTGTGGTACAGTAATCTGTTTCCAAAGAACTGCTGAAATAAAATATTCAGGAGTAGAAAGCTCAAGTTCTATGGGACTGTGGTTTAAATCCATATCCAGGCTAAATTGCTGGTTGGACACACCTTCTAAACTTGTATTTATTATATTTAGAAATATAATACCAGTGTGGGAGACAAAGGAACTCAGCTCTCGGGTGGTCAGAAGCAACGTATTGCCATTGCACGAGCTCTTGTACGTCATCCTCAAATTCTGCTACTGGATGAAGCCACATCTGCTCTAGATTCAGAAAGTGAAAAGGTATGTAGTGTTTATGTACACAGGGGAAATCTAGAACCATAGTTGTTAATCCAACAATTGTGGTTACTGCTGTGATTTCCATAAATGCCTGTTACAATCCAAAGTCTGGGAATCTGGAACTTTTGTACAAATGATATATATAGGCAGGCATTCCTTGAGTTACAAACATCCGACTTATGAACATCTACACAGACAAAAAAAGCTCACCGGCAGCCCCAGGGACTAGGCAAGGAGGCACAGATGATGATGAGCAGCTGCCCGGAGGACTCTGGAGGAGCAGGAGGCAGTCCTGCAGCCAGCTGCTGTAGAGAGGTGGCACTTTGAAGGGGAAACCACTACTTCTCTCTAGTCCCTGCTTCTCCAGAATCCTTTGGCCCATGCTCATGCCACTCGCCATCTTCTATGCTAGAAATGAAGTATACTTTAGGTTACCAAGTATTATCAACTGCAAGAATTCAAAAATTATGGGACAGGCATCCTGGAAGACTGGCTTAATGAGATTTAAAATTAACTACATGATCTTCTTCTTTGCTTTCTTGTTTTTGTGCTTTTAAGGTACACTTGAGAGGTGTTAAGTTTTTCCATGCAACCATGATGGCCAGAAACTTACTTCTGTTTACTTTTAAATGAAAGCTGAGATCCTCACATAATCACTTTTCTCTAGGAGCTGAGGTTTTAAGAAAAATACTTATCACAGACCTAGTCATAAGTTTATGAAACTTGCCGGCATTGACTTGCTCACGTAGGGTACATCTACAGTGCAACATTATTTCAGGATACCAGAGTATCCTGAAATAGCTATCCTGTGTCTTAATAGCAAGTCCATTATTTTAGCCTTGCTATTCTGATGTCCCTGTAAACCTCATTCTACAAGGAGTACGGGATGTTTCAGAATAGTGCTTTATTTTGAAACTTGGTAGACAGCACCAAATGATGAAATAAGCTATTTTGAAATAGCAGCAAAATAAGATACACACTTTGAGCTATGCAAATTGCATATCTTAGTTCGAGTTATGGTGCAGTGTAGATACATCCCCAAGAACATTCTTCATTATGGTAAAGGACTAAGATTCCTGGAAATATTAAATGCTCTGTTATACTTATACTCACTGTAATTTAACACCAATTTTTCTATTTTATTCCAAGCATACACAGTTCCAGAGGTTTTAACTGGGGAAGAGTTGGATGGGGAAGGGTAGAAAAAAAACTTTACTTAAAAAAACAAATGGAAGAATCCCATTTTGAGGAAGTTAGGAATGTCACTGGCAATTGGTTTGAGAGTTTCTCCAGTTAAACTGGAAAAAAGCACTCTTATTCCAGAATTGGAATGTCCACACTGGAAGTTATACTGGTATAACTATAGTGATATTACACCAGTATAATTATGGCAGTAAATTTTCCCAGTAGACAAGACCTATATTTTCAGTTGTGATCTTTAATGATTTTTATCCCTATTCGAAATTTCTGACCTATTGAAGATGCAACACAATTGGGTACATTGCTCAGTCTCAGATTAAAATAGGAGCACTTCAAGTCATGCCTCAAATACAGTGGCAGAGGTGGGGAAATGTATGCTGTCCTCACATACTGTCCGCATAATAGATCCAGCACTAAAAAGGCTTCAAGTTATGTTTGTCAGCGCTGAGTTTTTTCTGCCAAAGCTCAGTTTTCTTCAGGGTCTCTTACTATTTCTTCTTGATTTGAAAGCCCCAGCTCCTGGCATCATGTAATTGTGTGAGAATTTCAGATGCCATTTTAAAAGTATTTCCTAGCTTTGTGAGAACAGCTTGAAAACATGACCCGAGTGCACCCCGAATATGCAAAAACAAGAGAGCAATAAAAAGATCCAAAATATTATTTTTCAAAATGTCATGATTTATACTTTCATGAGAATTGGGGGCCTGCCTCCTGATTTTTGAATGGTTAGAGTTGATAATACTGATATGTGGCCCACTGTGGTGAAGGCATGCTTCTCTTTGGCTTTAAAGGGAACTTTCATGAAATATGGAATGACTTCCTTAGAACAGCACAATACAAGCATTCCACCACTTCTTAACACTATCCTAAAAGGACCAGCTCTGTGCCTGTACAATACTTGGTCTTTCTGCTGAAATTGCCAATAAGGCTGCCAGCTGTGACTATTTTGGTGATGTGGACACAGGTCCATTAGCAACTTTCCCAAGATGTTCACCACTGTAGTTTGAATAGACATCCAGAAATTCATCAATATTTACAGCTCACTCGTGCATACAAGCTAGATTTAAAACAGGAAGCTAGATAGTCATCCCCTTACTATTCCCTTGTGCCATCCAGCCTCATCTCTCTCACTGATCATTTAATTTAAATTGTAAATTACATCAGATTTGATACCTCACTTAGCAACATCTGAAAGGGGTTTCTTTGCACTACATTTGTCGCTTATTTTAGCAAATTATCTTCTGCTTTGGTAATTGACCAGGTGGTCCAAGAAGCACTGGATAAAGCAAGAGAAGGTCGCACCTGTATTGTGATAGCTCATCGCCTCTCCACCGTGCAAAATGCTGACAAGATAGCGGTAATCCAGAATGGAAGGATCGTAGAACAAGGAACACATCAGCAACTCTTGGCTGAAAAAGGCATCTACTATTCTCTGGTTAATATTAAAGCTAGACCATGAAATATGTAATTAAAAGCAGTGCCATGTTTCTGTGCAATTGTTTCCATACTTGGCAAATGACAATATTGCCAATCAGTCCTTGTTTTCAGGAAAGCCTATAAAAGAGAAAAGGTCCTGATAAACCCTGGAGAGCCAAGGAACACTGAACCAAATATAAACTGTGACCAATCTCCTACTCCAGCAGTGTCCAACCTGCGGCTCATGAGCCGCATGCAGCTTGCAAAGAAAAATTTGGCAGCTCCTGATGGAACCGGGCCAGAGCCCGGAAACGCTCAGGTCAGCCGCTCACGGCCAGGCAGCTCTGAGCCACGTGCATGCAACAGCGGCTCCCGCTCTTGGTGCAGCTCCAGCTCTGGGAGCTGGGCATAAGATTAGACGGGGAAAGGGAGATGCCTGGCTCTGGAGAAGGGGATGAGAGGGGAGGGGGATCAGGTTAGATGGGGTGCACATGGTGTCCCAGCATCCCACCCAGAACATACTTAAAGACAGCCATTCAGCTCACACACCCAGCACCAGTAGAAGGATGTATGCGGCCGTAGCAGCGGCTCTGGCTCAGGACCCGAGCATAAGGTTGGAGGGAGGGGGACTGGGTTAAAGTGGGGGGTGAGGGAAGTTCCTGGTTCTGGGGGAGGAGAGGAGAAGGGATGGGGATTGGGTTAGAGTGGGGAGTGGAGGGACTAGGAATCCTGGTACTGCATGCCAGCTCCAACTTCTTAGGAAGCATGTGGCTGTCATGGGGAGCAGAGGAAGAGCATATGCTTTCTGAGAAGTTGGAGCTGGCATGCAGTCCTGGGATATTCTCTCTCTCTCTCTTTCACTTCTACTCACTCCCTACCCCCTGCGCAGGCTGGCAGCAGGAGGAAGTCAGTCCCTGGCAAAGCAACAGACCCGATGTTTCAAGAAGCACACTAGGGGGAGGGGAGCGGAGGAGAGGGGAGGGGAGGGGAGGGGAAGAGCTGCTCGCGTGCTTCCTGAGACCCAGGATCCCAAACCAAGCTGTCCCTGTCCCTGACCCCTCGCCCTGAACAGCCTCCCCCGACCAGCACCATGTCCCCTGCCCCCACCAGCACCCTGCCCCCACCAGCACAGTTGGTGTCACATTAGTGAGGCCTGGGTTTTTTTTTTTTTTTTTTTTTTGGAGGGGTTGTTTTTTTTGCATCTCTGACTTTTCTGTGGACAGTGACCCCTGACTCAAAACAGGTTCCCCACCTCTCATAAATAAAGACAATGTTGAAACATGTTGGCTACATCTACACTGGCCCCAAATTCCGGAAAAGGGATGCAAAGCAGGTAAGTCAGAATAGGGAAATCCACGGGGGATTTAAATATCCCCCGCGGATTTAAATAAACATGTCCGCCGCTTTTTTTCCGGCTTGGGGAAAAGCCGGAAAAAAGCGTCTAGACTGGCGCGATCCTCCGGAATAAAGCCCTTTTCCGGAGGATCTCTTATTCCTACTTTTCCGGCTTTTCCCCAAGCCGGAAAAAAAGCGGCGGACATGTTTATTTAAATCCGCGGGGGATATTTAAATCCCCCGTGGATTTCCCTATTCTGACTTACCTGCTTTGCATCCCTTTTCCGGAATTTGGGGCCAGTGTAGACATAGCCGTTGTGTTTGACAATATTTTATTTGAAAATGAAGCCTGGCCAACAAGCCCCCATCTGGCCGCAACATCATAACACTCCTGCACCCCCCCCCCAAGCTCCAAACCTGAGCCTATCATACACTGGAACCCCCTGTCCTGAGCCTCTCACATCCCCAAACTCCTGCACCCCCACATCCTCAGTCTTCTGCCACAACACTCTTGCACCATTCACACACTGCAGGTCTGTGTCCTGAGCCCATCATACTCCCAGCCTCCCTGCCCTGAGCCCCTCCTGCACCCCAGCCCAAACTCCTGCACTCTCACAGCCACAAGCCTGTGGCTTGCTCAGCACCCAACCCTCCACCTGACTCGAACACTTTCCATCCTGGAGCCCTCTCTCTGGGATGGTGTACCGGTACCTACTTCCCCCTGGCGTGTGCCAATTGTTTAGAATCTAAAGATTTATTAATAAAAAGAAATGATTGGAAGTAGAATTGTTAAAGAAATCACATTACATACATCAGTCACCAAATTCCTGATGCAGGCTCTTAGAGATGTAATAAACTGCTACCTTAAAAGTCTTTGGAGTACATCCAAAGGTTGGGTCAACACATCTTTCTTGCCATTTGTCCATACCAAGATGGTTCTGAACTTAAAAGCAGGACTGAAGACAAATGAAGGAATTCTTAGGGCCCCTTTTATGATCTTGCCCATGTGGAAGGAAATCCATTTTTCTCCTGTGTGTAGGAACCTCCCAAAATTGAGTCAGCCAGTCACATTTTCAAGCAATCTGTCCTATGTCCTTTTTAGGCAGCTAGCCCTGGTGGACCTGCTGGTCTGCAAGTTTGCAGCTGAATTGTCCATGCAGCTATTCACTGAGTTGTCAACCCTCACAATAGCTGGGTGACGCCTGCTGCTGTCTCCCAGACACATTTAAAATACAAATACAGAGCCAATAGTAATAACGTAACATACAAAAATCATACATGCATATGAGTAGCATAACCAGAATCAGCTAAGCTTTCATTAGACACCTCACTTGGCCCACTTTGCACAGATTTGGGGCAAACACACAACAGTGGGTGCAATGATGTTGTGCCTGCTCACATGAAATCCAATAACCTCACACCTGGTCTTCATCACCAGCCCTCCCTACAGGGAAGCATGTGCTGGAGGAGGGGAGAGCGCTGATTCACCTTCACAGGATAGCATGGGACTGAGGTCAGTCTCTTGCCCTCCTTCACAGTGGGAGCTCATCACCTGCCTCACAGGGAAGCATGGACCGGAAGCTTCCTTGCAGGGAGGCGTGGGACTGAGGTCAATCACCCATCCTCCTTTGTAGGGAGTCACAGGTCTGATCCTCGTCACCACCCTCCCTCACCGAGACGCATGTGCCGGGAGAGCTCTTTACATGCTTTCCTTCGTGGGGAGGCGAGGGACTGAGGCTTGTCTCCTGCTCTTGCTTGCAGGCCAGGACTTCGTCACACACCCTCCCTCATAGGGAGGCAGGGTCTGGAGCTTCCTGGCCCACCTACCATCATAGGGAGGTGTGGGTCAGAGACTTGTTACCTTCCCTCTCTTGCAGGACGGAATGGGATGGGACTTTGTTGCCTGCCCTCCCTCACAGGGAATTGCAGGCCAGAGGCTCTTCACCCTCCCTCTTCACCCACCCTCCCTCACAGGGAGACACGGGACTGAGGTCTGGTTCCCTCCCTCCCTCGCGGGGAGATGTGAACCGGGAGCTCATCATCTGCCCTATATCGCAGTGAGGTGTGGGCTGGGTGCTAGTTGCCAACCCTGCCGCATAGGGAGACCTGGGATGGGGGCTTGTCACCCGCCCTCACTTAGAAGGATGTACGGGAGGGGGGGCTCTTTGCCCCCTCTGCCTTGCAGGGAGGCGCAGGATTGAGGCTCGTTGACCACCTTCCCTTGTAGGGAGTCATGGGCCTAGTCTTCATCACACCCTCTCACAAGGAGGCGCGGGACAGGGCTTCATTGCCTGCTCTCTCTTGTAGGAAGGTGTCGGCCAGGGCTCGTCGCCCACTCTCTTTCGCAGGGAGGCATGAGCTGCACTCCCCCACAGGGAGGGATTGGCTTGGTCTCATCACTGTAAGCCAGATGGCTTAGTCCTGGGGCTCGGGCCTATGCTCAAGCCAGTAAATAAAGCCCCAATGGTCCCTTTCAAATCCAACCCTGAGTGGGGCAGGGCAAGCAAACAAGTACAGTTCGACAATTAGGTAGGCCCAGGCCCTGGTGCAGGTAAACAAACCACAGTTCACTTGCAGGAGAGGGGGAGACTGACACCCGGTGTGGGATGGCAGGGGGGATACAGGCCTTCCTTACTCCACTGTGTCCCACCCCAGGGCCCTGGCAGGACTGACTGCCACTGCTGTCAGCAGGGATCCAGCCCACAATACACTGGCTCACTCAAATATAATGAGATCAGCCTGACTGTCATCAGCTTCCCCTGGGCCACTTGCAGGCTCCCTCTTGGAATATACCTGGTGTTGCAGCAGGTTCTCGGAGTCATCTGGGTCTGAATCCTCAGGCATGGTCAAATGGGTCTTCATCACCCAACCTCCCTTGCAGGGAGCCGTCGGCTAGGACTTTGTCACCCACACGCTATCACAAGGAGTTACAGGTCAAGGGCACATCTGACCTCCCTCACAGGGCATCGCAGGCCTGGTCTTCGTCACCCACCATCCAACACAAGGGGACATGAGCCTGGGTGTGAGCTGGTGCTTCCTGGCCAGCCCACCCTCACAGGGAGGCATGGCCCAGAGGATCATTGCCTATCCTCCCTCGCAGGGAGATGCAGGCCTGGTGTTCATCACCCAATCTCCCTTGCAGGGAGCCATTTGGCTGAGACTTTGATGCCTGCCCTCCATCACAGGGAGGTGCAGGCCAAAGGCACATGTCACCCACCTTCCTTTGCAGGGAGGCGTGTGATGGGGCTTCATCGCCCACCTTCCACCTCAAAGAAGCATGGGCCAGGAGCTCATTGAATGAGCTCTCTTGCTGGGAGATACAGAATTAGGGATGATCACCCACCCTCCGTTGCAGGGAGACGCAGGCCAAGCATCCGTCTCTTGACCTGCCTCGCAGGGAGGTGTGGGTCTGTTTTTTATCGCCTACCCTTCCTTGCAGGGAGCCATCAGCTGGGGATTTGTTGCCCACCCTTCATCACAGGGAGACACTGACCTGATCTTTGACACCTACCCTCCCTCACAGGGAGGCCTGGGCCTGGGGTTCATCACCTGCCCTCCCTTGCAGGGAGCCATTGGCTGGGGCTTTGTTGCCTGCCCTCCATGACAGGGAGTCACAGGCCTGGTCTTCGTCACCCACTCGTCCCTCACAGGGAGGCATGGGACAGAGGCTTGTCTCCCACCCTCCATTGAAGGAATTGCAGCCCTGGTCTTCATTGCCCACCATCCCATGTAGGGAGTCGTTGGCTGGACTTCGTTGCCCACCTTCCATCACAAAGACGCATAGGCCGGGAGCTCATTAGATACTTTTGTTTCTTGTTAATCAAATGCTGTGTGCAAAAGCTTCTCTCTGTTTTGGCGGCTAAACAGACAGCTTTATTGATCAGCAAAGCAAAGTGAGCCAAACGTGGTCCCAGCAGAGCCGGGCCCAGTAAGGCTGGCTAATACAATCAATCCTAGTATCTTTATACCCTTAACCAAACAGTCTGACGTCAGGGCATCCAATTACAGAAATCGTCAATTAAACTTGGAAAAACAAAGCCTTATCAGGAAGATGGTGGGCAGGTACTAGAGAGTGAATCTCCTGTCCCAACCAGCCCAATTAACACATTCTAATAGTCCATCCTGTAGGCCTCTCTCACGGGGTGACAGAAAGTTCACTCTGGTCTACATGCTAAAGCAAGAAGCTGAAATGGTTTCTGTTATATAAGATGGCTTCTAGCTAAATATGAAAATGGATTCCACAATACCCTCTCTCACAGGGAGGTACAAGAGTGGGGATCATCACCCACCCTCCGTCGCAGGGAGATGCGGGCCAGGCACATGTCTCCCGACCTCCCTTGCTGGGCGGTGTGAGCCTGGTCTTCATCATCTACTCTCCCTTGCAGGGAGCCTTCAGCTGGGGCTCCATTGCCCACTCTCCATCACAGGGGGGTGCAAGCCTGGTCTTCGACACTCATCCTCCCTCACAGGGAGACATCGGCCCGGGGTTCATCACCCATCCTCCCTCACAGGGAGACCTCGGCCCAGGGTTCATCACCCACCGTCCCTCACAGGAAGACCTCGGCCCGGGGGTCATCACCTACCGTCCCTCACAGGGAGGCACAAGCAGGGGCCACATCTCCTGACCTCCCTCCAGGGAGTTGCAGCCCTGGTCTTCATTGACCACCCTCCCTTGCAGGGAGTCGTTGGCTGGGACTTCAGTGTCCGCCATCCCTCACAGGCAGGCCCAGGCCTAATCTTTGTCACACACCTTCCCTTACTAGGAGGCATGGACCTGGGTTTCATCTCCCACCTTCCTTGCAGGGAGGCATGGGCCAGAGGCTCATCACCTGTCCTCCATCGCAGGGAGGCACATCTCATGACCTCCCTCACAAGGAGGTGCTGCCCTTGTGTTCATCACCCCCATCCCTTGCAGGGAGCTCTTGGCTGGGGAATGTGTTGCCTGCCTTCTATCACAGAGAGTCATAGGACTGGTCTTCAACATCCACTCTCCCTCGCAGGGAGGCCTGGGCCTGGGATTCATCACCCACCCTTCCTCACAGGGAAGTGTGGGCCTGGAGCTATTCTCATGTCCTCCCTCACAGGGAGACATGGGATGGAGGTTCATTGTCACCCCTCCTTTATAAAGAGGCACATTCCTGATCTATGTCACCCACTCTACCTTGCAGGTAGGCATGGGCCTCGGTTTCATCTCCCACCCTCCCTTGTAGGGAGGTGTGTGCCTGGGCTTCATTGCCCACCTTTGATTGCATGGAGCTCATTGGATACCCTCTCTTGCAGGGAGGTACAAGACTGGGGATCATCACCCACCCTCCATTGCAGGGAGACACAGGCCAGACACACGTCTCCCAATCTACATCGCAGTGAGATGCGGGTCTGGTCTTCATAGCCTCCCTTGCAGAGAGCCATTGGCTGCGACTTCACCAGTTGCCCTCGCTCGCAGGGAGATGCAGGCTTGGTTTCCATCACCCACCCTCCCTCACAAGGAGGAGTGGGCCAGGAGTCATTGGCTTTGACTTCAATGCCCACCAGGAGATGCAGGCCGTGGGCACATATCCAGCCTCTGTCACAAGGAGATGCAGGTGTGGTGTTTGTCACATACCCTCCCTCTCTGGGAGGGATGGGCCTGGGTTTCATCGGTCATGCACCCTCGCAGTGAGGTGTGGGCTTGAGCTTTGTGTCTCACCTCCCATCACAAAGAGGCTGGACCAGGAGCTTATCACATGCACTCTTGCTGAGAGGTACAGGATTGGTGCTTCTCACACACCCACCCTTGCAAGGAGGTGCGGGGCGGGGGAATACATCTCCCAACTTCCCTTGGGGGAAGGTGCTAGCTAAGATTTCATTGCCTGCTCTCCTTTACATGAAGGACTGGCCAGCTCTTCATCACCCATCCTCCCTCGCAAGACGACTCAGGCCATGAGCTTATCTTCCACCCGTCCTCACAGGGAGGTGTAGTCCTGGTCTTCATCACCCACCCTCCCTTGCATGGAGCCATTGGCCAGGCCTTCGTCACTTGCCCTCCCTCACAGGGAAGTGCGGGCCGGAGGTTTTTGCCTGCTCTCTCTTGCAAGGAGGTGCAGGACTGAGGTACACTGCCTGCCCTCTTCGATGTGAGGCGTGAACCGTGAGCTCATAATCTGCCCTCTCTCTCAGTGATCTGTGGGTTGGGTGATAGTTGCCAATCCTGCCACTCAGCCCTGGAATGGGCGCTCATCTTTCACCTTCTCACAGGCAAGCGCGGGTCTGTTGCCTGCCCTCTCTCATAGGTGGGTGCAGGCCTGGTCTTCGTCTCATGCCCTCCCTCGCAGGGAGGGGTGGGTTGGGGCTTCATCACCCACTTTCCCTCCCAAGAAGGAATGGGCCACCCTCCCATGCAGGAAGGTGTCTTCCAACGGCTTTTCACCTACTCTCTATCACAGGAAGGCATGAGCCGTGGACACATCCCCTGATCTCCCTTTCAGAGGGGTGCATCCCTGGTCTTTATCGCCCACCCTGCCTTGCAGTGAGCCATTGGCTGGGACTTTGACATCTGCCCTCCATCACAGGGAGGCGCAGGCTGACGGCATGTCTCCCAACCTCCCACACAAGGAGATGCAGGCCTGTTCTTTGCTACCCACCTTCCTCGCAGAGAGGCGTGTTCCGGGGCTTCCTCGCCCACCTTCCATGGCAAAGCAGCATGGGCCAGGAGCTGATTGGATGCCCTTTCTCACAGGGAGGTACAAAACTAGGGATTATCACCCACCCTCCTTCGCAGAGGAGTGCAGGCCTGGTCTTCATCGCCTACCCTCCATTACAGGGAGCCATAGGCTGGGGCTTTGTTGCCACCCCTCCCTCACAGGGAGACATGGGCCTGAGTTTCATCGCCCACACACCCTTGCAGTGAGGGATGGGCCAGAGCTTTGTCACCCACCTTCCATCACAAGGATGCTGGGCTAGGAGCTCATCACGTGCACTCTCGCAGTGATGTACTTGACTGGTGCTTATTACACACCCTCCCTCGCAGGCAGGTGCAAGCTGGGGGCACATCTCCCAACTTCCCTTGGAGGGAGGTCCTGGCTAGGATTTCCTCACCTGCTCTCCCTCAGAAGAATGACAAGCCTGCTCTTTGTCACCCATCCTCCCTCGCAGGATGGCTTGGACCATGGGCTCATCTCCCACCCTTCCTCACAGGGAGGTATAGGCCTGGCCTTCATTGCCCAACTTCCCTTGCAGGGAGCTGTTGGCCAGGCGAGCTTCCAAATTGCGATGGCAACATGCTTCTGGAGGGAGTGGTGGGTTGCATGTGGGTGTCATGTCACCAGAGGGCAGGGGCAAGCCACTTGCAGAGTTCCAGGAAGGTGGCCATCTGCCTCCCTCCAAAAGTTCTGGAGCCACTGCTGGTTGACCCACTGCTCCATGACTATGCGGTCTGATCAGTTGGAAATGGTGTCCTGTCACTAGAAGTGGTGGTGCATGTTGGGCAGGGGAGGATGGATGGTATGTGGTGCAGGAGGAGTGTCTGGGCCTGGGTGAGGAGGGCCCCCATTTCAGCTAGTCATCGTCTTCCTGCAGCATCATGTGGGCAGCCTGTATAAACTTTGCCAAGAGTTGCAGCAGGAGGTCCAAGAGCCTGGTGCTGCAGGTCCAGCTCCATGTTGGAAGTGCTGTGGTGTCTGCAAAGCAACCAGAGCACATGGTGAGAGTTCGCTGTCCCTCAAAAAGATTGGCAGAAGAAGAGTCTGAGACATGGATGTAGAAGGGAGCCCTTTTAAGCATGAGCCTCTGGCAGCAGCTCCAGGAAGTGACTGCTGTCCTGATGCCCTGCCTGGAGTGTTTCCAGGTGGGGACTTTAAATGCAATTCGGGCTCCAATCAGTGTGGACACTATATTTCAATGTAAATATGTGCTATTTCAATGGGGATTTGTAGCAAGCAGGCGATATTTTGAAATAGTTATTTTAGGAGTTATTATTTTGAAATAAATAAGCACATACTGTAGGCATAGTCTAAGGCTGCATCTAGATTGGCATGATTTTCCAGAAATGCTTATTAACGGCAAAGTTTTCCGTTAAAAGCATTTTCGGAACAGAGCGTCTAGATTGGCACGGACGCTTTTCCGCAAAAGCACTTTTTGCGGAAAAGCGTCCGTGCCAATCTAGACACGGTTTTCCGCAAAAAAGCCCCGATCACCATTTTCGCGATCGGGGCTTTTTTGCGGAAAACAAATCTGAGCTGTCTACACTGGCCCTTTTGTGCAAAAGCTTTGCGCAAAAGGGACTTTTGCCTGAACGGGAGGGCTGTGTCTAGACTGGCCAGTTTTTCCAGAAAATCAGCTGCTTTTCCGGAAAAACTTGCCAGCTGTCTACACTGGCCGCTTGAATTTCCGCAAGAACACTGACTTCCTACTGTAAGAAATCAGTGCTTCTTGCGGAAATACTATTCTGCTCCCGGTGCAACCATTATCTGCATGTTAATATAAAAATCCAGTAATATCACATATGCCTGCATCTTGAATACTGCATGCATATTTGGTTGCCCCATCTAAAAAAAGACATATTGAATTTGGAAAAGATACAGAGAGGAGCACCAAAAATGATTGGGGGCGAGGAACAGTTTCCATATGAGGAGAGATTTAAAAGACTGGGAATTTTCTGTTTGGAAAAGAAAAGACCAAAGGATGGGGGGGATACCTTAGAGGTCTCAAATCATGAATGACATGGAAGAATTGAATAAAGAACTGTAATTTACTCCTTCACTAACATAACACAAGAAGGTTACCCAATTACATTTATCGGCACCAGATTTAAAACAGAAATCATAAATTGTTTATTCACAGGCAGCCTATGAAACTCTTTGCAAGGTGATGGTGCAAAGGCTCAAACTATAACAGGGTTCCAATAAGAATGAAATAAATCCAACCACCAGCAATGGTTACTATCCAAGATGGGCAGAAATGGTGTCCTTAGCCTGGGTTTGCCAGAAGCTGGAAATGGACAACTGGGGATAGATCATTTGATGGTTTCCTGTTCTTTTCATTCCTTCTGAAGCAGTGTTACTAGTGTTAACAAGGCTGTCCCAGTCAGGCTGAATGTGACTCATTCCCAGCAATTGATGGGATGTGTGAATACCAAGTGCAGAGGACAAAAGTTGTCCAGGAAACTCACCAACAGAAGGCAGAATTTTGCTTTCAAATGGCTTCACAGCAGATGCAATCCAGAAGTTCTGATAGAGCCATTACACACAGAACCCTGCCATTGGCTTCAGTGCTGAACAACGGAGTAGGAAGGTCCCTGCGATTTGGCCCAAGTGCAGGGGTATCCTCTCTTCTGGCAGTGCAGAACACTGCTCACTGGGCTATTTCTAGTCCAGTTGAATGAGATCCCCCCCCAACCCCCCAGAAATTCCTGCATACAGACCTGGGAGTGATGGTATGTGCTTTTTTTGAAAATGTGGACTGCAACTTTTTTTTAATATAAAGGGGTTCAAAATAGTGTGTAGTGAGAGTGCATAAGAGAGATTAATGAAAATTTTGAGTGGAAACAGTGATTTTGTTATAACATACTAAACATTTATACAGGAATAAAGGTTTTATAGAAATTACCTTCTGGGTTCATGATCCCTGGCTCCTGTGGCCATCTTTACCTGCTGCTGCTCTACCTGATGAGCAAGGCCAGTGTCGGGTGAGTGCAGGAAGGGCTTCTGGCCAGCAAGACCAGGCATGGGGCTGCTCCTCACTGGTGGGGGGTGCCATTCCCCCAGCCCTGCTGTGCTGCCACAAGCCTCACCCGCCCATCCCCCCACAACACAGCACTTACAAGAAGTGGAAACTTGGACAGATGACCAGGAGGAGTATATATATATATTGCTTGAGAATGCAGGGGAGTAATCAGGAAAGAGAAAATGCAGTTGAAATTGCATGGTAGCAAGAAAGGTTTCTTATTCTATGTTAGCAATAAAAGGGTGATCAGGGAGAGTGTGGGGCTCTTACTGGATAAGGGAGGTAAAATACAGGCAGTCCCCGACTTATGTGGATCCGACTTATGTCGGATCCGCACTTACGAACGGGGCTTTCTCGCCCCGGAGGTCGAGGTGGCGGATTGCTACCTGCGAGCTCTGGGGCGAGAAAGCCCCGTTCGTAAGCTGCTCCCGGTGCCCCTGGTCTGCTGGAGACCGTCTCCAGCAGACCAGGGGCACCGGGAGCGAAGCCGCAGCCGCGGCGGGTTCCCGCGCTTCTGAGGCTTTGCCAGAGCAAAGCCTCAGAAGCGCGGGAACCCGCCGCGGCTGCGGCTTCAGTCCCGGTGCCTGTGGCTAAGGGTGCATTAGGAGGAGCATTTCCAGCAGATCTAGAGAAGTTCTTATTCCCCTTTGTTCAGCATTGGTGAGGCCACATCTGGAATATTGTGCCTGCCCAGTTCCCCCCCCGCGCCCCCCCCCATACCCTGCCCCAACTATAGAAAGGATGTGGATGCACTGGAGAGGGTCCAGCAAAGGGCAACCAAAATGATTAGGGGGCTGGAGCACATGACATATGAGGAGAGGCTGAGATATTTGTATTTATTTAGTCTGCAGAAGAGAAGAGTAAGGGGGGGATCTGATTGCAGCCTTCAACTTCCTGAAGGGAGGTTCCAAAGAGGACAGAGAGAGGCTGATCTCAGTAGTGACGGATGGCAGAACAAGGAGCAATGGTCTCAAGTTACAATGGGGAAGGTCTATGTTGGACATTAGGAAAAACTATTTCACTAGGAGGGTGATGAAGCACTGGAATGGGTTACCTTTTTAAGTCCCAGCTTGACAAAGTCCTGGCTGGGTTGATTTAGTTGGGATTGGTCCTGCTTTGGGCAGGGGGCTGGACCTGATGTCCTCTCGAGGGCTCTTTTAGGCCTAGAATTCTAGGATTCTATGAGATGGGGTGCAGGAGAGGATGAGGGGGTGAGGTCTGGATGGGAGGAAGGATGCAAGGGCAGGTTGGGAGTAGGTTGTCTGTCCAGGAGGAGGAGGTCAGTAACAAGAGAAGGTGCAGTTTGTGGCCAGGAGGGAGGGTGAAGAAGCAAGGGTGAGTGCAAAATCAGGCTGAAGGTAGGGTATCTGGCCGGGGGAAGGGTGCAGGAGCAGGGTGAGGATAAGGTGTGCCAAAATTCGTTAGCCATTTTCCCTAAGGCTAGCTCTGCTTGAGGTTCCACCTGGCTTTCAATAATTTCAGCTCTCAGTAGGAGATACTTACTGGTAGTGTAGACTAGGCAGTTTCTTCCACAGAAACATTGTCCCACAACAGGTCTCAGCATGTAGACCGGATTATTAGTGATTGCTGTTCTAACAAAAGACTCTCCATGCAATCTGGTGAGGCCTATCTTTAAAGAGGAAAGAGGAGCAGGTCAAATAGTGCCTCTGACTCCTACGCCAAGCCTACACCTCCAAAAACTACACAGGTACCCCACCCTTTCTCTCCTTCTCTCTCCCACTGGGATTTGGGATCCAAGTTCCCTACTTAGCAAGTATAGGTTAGTTGAGGGTGTGCCATGCCCAAATCACAATGAAAGAAGTGTCAGGGCTCAAGCAATTAGGTGTTGCAATTCAAGCAATTTTGTCACTTTTATAACTGATGGGAAAATGTAAGTCCTGGGGCTATGAATTGCCAAGCTTACATCTGCCAAGGCTCAGTCCTGGCCGAAGTTAAGCGCAGAGGCCATGGGCATCCAGTATGCTAGGCAGGGGAAGGCACAGTTTTTCCAAACTGCCAAGTATGGCTCGGCTCCCACTTCCTCTCAGAACACCTGCTGTGGGACCTCTCCGTGCTCCTGGATGGGGAGTCTGGAGCCTCATACCCTCCTCCCTTCCCAGTGCTAGGGGGTCAGGGAGGCTCAGGCCACATACCCTCTTCCTACCTTATGCTCAGGGCCAGGGAGGCTGGGATGCCCACGTGCACACAAATGCCCCCTTCCTTCCCCACCCTGTGGTGGGGTAGGGCCTCAGCAGAAAGGGTGAGGCTGTAGGTCAGACTGTACCTATCAGTCAGGGCAGGCCAAGTATAGTTCAGTCTCTTTTTACTCATACAATAAGCAGAACATTTCATTGCCCTGGCACTCAGTAAAGAGATTTGTAACTCAATACTGGCCAAAACTGATGTCGTGGTCAACACAGCTCTGTCTGCCTCACACCTCGGCAGAGTAGGTGTGTTCTTGTAAATACAGCCTGATCCTGAAGCCTTCCCCCCATCCCACTTCTGGCTTATCACTAACTGGCACCGGAGAGCTCACTCAGGGTATGTCTACACTACCACCCTAGTTCGAACTAGGGTGGTAATGTAGGCAACCAGAGTTGCAAATGAAGCCGGGATTTGAATTTCCTGGGCTTCATTTGCATCTTGCCGGGCGCCGCCATTTTTAAATGTCCGCTAGTGCGGACTCTGTGCCGCGCGGCTACACGCAGCACGGACTAGGTAGTTCGGACTAGGCTTCCTATTCCAAACTACCATTACTCCTTGTTTCACGTTTCATAGGAAGCCTAGTCCGAACTACCTAGTCTGTGCCGCGTGTAGCTGCGCGGCATGGAGTCCGCACTAGCAGACATTTAAAAATGGCGGCGCCCGGCAAGATGCAAATGAAGCCCGGGAAATTCAAATCCCGGGCTTCATTTGCAACTCCAGTTGCCTACATTACCACCCTAGTTCGAACTAGGGTGCTAGTGTAGACATACCCTCAGACTTTGCTTTGAAATCATAATAGGAAATTATTAGATTGGCCAACATCACTGAAATGAATGTGCCAACATTGCCATAAAAAGCAGCAACTCTGTGAGGAAGCTAATCTTTTATCATACATTTCAAATGTATGTGTTTTCAGGCATATATATTTTATACTGTATATGCTTTTAAAGTGTGCATTTATGTTTCAATTTCAATTCAGAATTCCAACCCATGACTAGCTTGGCAACACTGCATGTAACTAGTGGACTACTGGGAAAAAGGGGAAATCCAGGGAGGTTATATGCTCTCCCTATGGGTTGTGGCAGGGGGCAGGGATAGAGAAATCCCATATTGAGCATTGAGGATGTCCCCAAGACATGTTGCCAGACTTTTGTGTCAGCTGTGGAGGAGCCAATGGCTGTGGTATAGGTAAGGGCTAATATCTGCAGCTTCCCCAATTATCACCTCTAATAACATTAGCTCACAGACATTTACCTCCCACCCCCCATAACCCTTCTGTTCTGAAATTTGATTTGTCCTTTTCATATGTGTTCATTTTTTTGATTGTATCCTTTGGTATATATGGTTGTGCCAATTTTCTTCCATTATTTGATCTGAGGAAGTGGGTCTGGCCCATGAAAGCTCATCACCTAATAAACCATCTTGTTAATCTTTAAAGTGCTACATAGTTCTGTTTTTTGTTTCAGCTACACCAGACTAACACGGCTACATTTCCATCACTACATTTATTAAGACTTGGGGACTGTGCTGGAGTCGAGAGGATGCTGTGAAGGCCAACACACTAAGGGAAGGCCAACACATGGAGGGAAGCTCCATCAAAGTTACCCAGAATGGGCATGGATGGTGTTCCCTAGCTTCTGTTTGTCAGAAGCTGGGAATGGGCGACGGGCAGGAATATTTGATGATTACCTGATCTGTTCATCTCTCTGATGCACCTGGCATTGGCCTCTGCCAGATGGCAGGATACTGAGCTAGCTTCACCCTTGGTCTGACTAGTATGGCCCTTAAGTTCTTATGTTCTATTTTTATGTTGTCATGATAAGGAAGTTCCAGCATCTCTTGTAACCTAGCTGGAGTTCCCCAAATAAACAGGCTCCATCAGCTTTGTGTCAAGGATAGTGTTGCCCTGACAACGAAGCTCCGGAATTCCCTGTTTCCTGGATACAGCTGCCATGGTAGCTGAGGCCTCAGCATTTCTATGTAGCCTCCTTCTCTCCTCCTCAATCACCCTTCCCCTTCCCGTGTTGGGATCCATCCAGACAGGGAGTGCGCAATATCTGGCCCCAGCTTCTATAAGGAAAGGAAAAGCAGGCAGCACACAGACAAACACCAGCTGGGGTAGCCAAGTTTAGGAGCATAGACTTGGCAGGTACAGCTCTTTTTAAAACCATCTGAATAATTCAGCAGTAAGTTGTGCTAATGTGAGGTGGGGATCCAAGCTGGGGTTCTTAATGTGACTCAGGGACATCAGGTATTTCACAGCAGTGAGAGCCAAAAAGACAGGGCCAGGAAGTATGCTAATGGATGTGGGTAATGAGAAAGACGGAGAGGGAGTTGGTGTTTAGTCTGGCTGGTGCATTACTGACTATACATTAACAAAGTTCAAATCACAGGCTATGTCTACACTACGAGTTTTGCTGGAAGAGGCAATGCAAATGAAGCTCGGATTAGCATTTTCTCATGCTTCATTTGCATAATCTCTTCTGATCTGTTTTGCGCAAGGGGTTTTTGTGCAAAACAAGCAGTGTGGACATTTCCTTTTTGCTCAAAAAACCCCTTTTGTGCAAGATCGTTATACTTCCTTTTTTGAGGCATAAGGGGGTTTTTGCGCAAAAAGGAAATATCCACACTGCTTGTTTTTGCACAAAAACCTCTTGCACAAAAACAGATCAGAAGAGATTATGCAAATGAAGTGTGAGAAAATGCTAATCTGTGCTTTATTTGCATTGCCTCTTCCGGCAAAACTCGTAGTGTAGACATAGCAGCTACGTCTACACTGGCCCCTTCTCTGGAAGAGGCATGCTAATTTCGAACTTTGGAATAGGGAAATCCGCGGGGGATTTAAATATCCCCCGCGGGATTTAAATAAACATGGCTGCCGCTTTTTTTCCGGCTTGGGGAAAAGCTGGAAAAGAGCGTCTAGACTGGCGCGAAACTCCGGAATAAAGCTCTTTTCCGGAGGATCTCTTATTCCTACTTAAAAGGAACTTGAAAGTTGGAATAAGAAATCCTCCGGAAAAGGGCTTTATTCCGGAGGATCGCGCCAGTCTAGACGCTCTTTTCCGGCTTTACCCCAAGTCCGAACTACCGGTACACCTTGTTCCATGAGGTGTACCGGTAGTTCAGAATAGGAATCCTAGTCCAAACTACCTAGTTCGAGCCCCGTGTAGCCGCGCTGCTCGGGGTTCGAACCAGCGGGGTTTTAAAAATGGCGGCTCCCCGCTTATGCAAATGAAGCCCGGGAAATTCAAATCCCGGGCTTCATTTGCAAGTGCGGTATGCCTACATTACCCTCCTAGTTCGAACTAGGAGGGTAGTGTAGACATACCCTGAGGGAATAAGTGAAAGGTTCCATGGATCTCCTGCTCCTGGTTGATAGGAAGTGAAGCACTGTGTATTTTAAGATTTAAACTTTGATATCTTCTAGGGAATAGGAAAAAGAGAGTTTAGTAAAAAACAACAGAAATTAGCTCAGGCATTACCTGTCAAATGAGGCCACCGTGTGGCAATTTAAAGACATATGCCACAAGGGGGAAATGTATGAGTGGCTTTTTGTAAGCTGACCAGTTACAACAGAATATGCTTGCTATCCTGATGATAAAGCTCTTTTCCTGTAAGAAAGCATGTTACAGGACACTTTTACTCAGGGGGGAGCATATAATCACACTAGCTTTCCAGGCATGCAATTTGCATGTCTACTTCATGTAAGCAGAATACTAACCAAACTTATTTTCCTGAAACCACTTTCTCAATAAAAATTTGTGTTGTGCACAAAATTAATGTTTTTATTTTTCAAATCTGCCACATGAAGGAGGTGGGGTAGATGTTGCACCCTTTTAAGCTGAGCAAGAGTACGTATGTGTGCGTGTGTTGGGAAGAGCGGGTGTACGTGGGCAAGACAGTGTGACAGGGTTTTCCCACTGCGGAGTGATTCAGCAGGGGTTAATCCTACTTTAGGGGATGAAAAAGCCACATCCTGTTGGTTCTCCTAGGCATGCTCCAGCTGGAACACACATATAAAAGGGAGTAACTCAGCTCATTTGGGGCTACCTCCCTAACAAAATGGAGGTGCTTTGCACATTCCTGTGGAAGGACTCCTGACACTTTAGGGCACAGACCACCTTGACAATCACCAGACACTAGGCCATCCTGCTCTGAGACTAAGGATGGTCATTCAAACTCAGCCACAGGGCCTCTTTAACTATCCCCCAAAGGGTAACGGGGTGCAACAGCCCCACAACAGACACATGCGAGGAAGGGGAAGGAAAATAGAAAGGAAAGATGTGTGCTTGCCTTCGGTGACACAGGTCTAAAAGTAGTTGATAATCAGGGATTCAGTAAAAGACAAAGGCTGCCTGCTTGGCTGAAATAGCTGCCGTTTTAGAAACATGTACAGGGTACTGAATGGCCTTCATGGGCTGAGTGAGGTAGGGCACCCATCTGCCTACAATGTCTACAGCCATGGGGCGCCCAGAACAGAAGCTAGCATGGCAGCAGCATAGGCAAGATAGTCATAATAAATTGAAAAGTTAGATACTCTATAAGACAAAGTTCTTGCTATAGGGTCTGTCTCCTCAGCCTGAACTAGATTGCTGCCTGGCATTCAGACGTGGCTGCTGCAGGGCAGTAATCAGACTAGTCTTCTCTCAGAACTGCATCAGGATCCTGGCTTTCTGAGCAGAACTCTTCACTGGTCTCTTTGTGCTCAGCATCTGATAAGTCTTGCTGATTGAGGAAAAGAGTAGGCAGCAGATTCCACTGCTTCCTGTGTTGGATGGCAATGTAATTGTGCAATATCCTGCCCAGCGCTTTAAAAAATGGAGAAATCACATGTCTTCAGCTGCATTTTTTCATGGTTTTGATGTAGGTTGAGTTGTTTGTTCTCTATCTGGCACTGGTTGATGCACCCAAGTCATGCTCACTCATGGAAATCTGCTTAACAGTGGTCACAAACTTCTCCTTACTTTGATGGTTGGACACAAGAGTTTTCTGCACCAATGTTTCTCCCCAAATTGTGATAAGCCCCATGATTAAATCTCCTGCAAGTATTTTCCTTTGTGATCACTGGAAAGTAAACTCTTCCCAGCATGGCAAGGTGCAGTCCATAAGGAAGGAACAGAGAAATAGAACTAACTTACTAATAATATAAACATGAACAAATATGTAACACTGAACAAATTAATGCATGTTGGTGCAGTCGAGGGGCAAGCCCCCTCAACTGTCTAGAACTCCCCAATGCCTGGGTTAGGACTCCCTTTTCGCTGGGCCAACCCAGCTCGTTTATAGTTAATGTCCCTCTATCAGGGTACATACAGCTTTCCAGCCTAGTTCAAAGCGCAGTCCCCTCTATCCGGGTCCATATGGCCTTCTGGCCTGGTCCAAAACATAGTCTCCTCTAGCAGAGTATATACAGCCCTGAGGCCTAGTCCTAAAGTACAGTTCCCTCAAGCAGAGTGGAGGAGGGGGAGGAAGACCCAGGCCCTCCTGTTCCACCGGTCCCAGCCCAGGGCCCTGTTGGCAGTGGAGGAAACACGCCGAGCTCCCAAAGGACAATCCTCCGCCCTGGGCTCCTTCCTATCATTTCTGGGGTGCTGCACGGCTCCCATGGCGTCGCTCAGCGGGGTGGGCCCTCCCCTCCCAAACAGCCTCCCTGGCTGGGGCTGTCACGGGGGCCACTGACGCTGCTGCTGGAGCTGAGGCAGCTGCTGCTGGGCCTGTTCTGAAGCATGGGCCTGAGCTCCTTCCCCTCTGGTGGTCTGCCCCAATTGAGCTGCTCCAGAGGCTTTTATAGTTTGTCTCCAGTGGGAGCACGCCCAGCAGGGCTGTGGGGGCAGGGGCCTTCTTGGCCAGCTGGGCCAAGGCCATTCCCTTGGCCTCAGTGCGGAGCTGGGACACCCTATCACAGGTGCCTTTTGGAGGAGCAGGAGTAGAGGGGTTTTTTAATAAAAAAGCACCCACCTTGGGTGAGACTTGGGGCACTGAGATTCCTGAGTCTACAACCTGATCTGAGTGGGTGAAAAAACTAGGAGCAGGAACTCTGTTCCTCAGAGTAGGAATGGCAACACTACCGAAGCCATAGAAAATTGAACCCGTTACTTTGACTCAGAAAAGAAAGGACGAATAAGGAAAAATTTTGCAAGGACCTTACAGTCAATAAATATCACACTTTTATATAAAACTATTCATAAAAATTCCAACTTACTCTTTGTTTCAGAACTGAAGTGTCTTAATTGCAATGTGTCCTAGAGTGATGTGTTGTAACTCCTCTGTGTGAACATTGAAGGCACAAATAAAAAATACAGGGTTGATGTTAACATAGTCCTGTTTAGAATGGACCTTTTTGTTCATGCCAGCACTCACTGGGGAGTTATAGTATAGCATGATAGCATGAACTGAAAAGTCATACCCCTATAGATCAAACCCTGGGGCTGTGTAGATATGGCTTAAAATGTCATCTATTTTTTACTGCTGTATTACAAAATCTTTTATTTTAAACTCAGCTTTAACATTTAAAAATGCAGTATCTATTGCAGCAAACCAAGACAGTCAGCTGCAATCATAGTAATTTGTATGATTAAATTAGATGTTTCTTACTACATTCTTTATGATATTACTAGCTGGAGTTACCTGGTGTTGCTCGGGAAAGTGGAGGAACAAAATGTAGAAAAATAGTAGTGCAGATTTTCGAGCCATGTCTGTCTCTGGTCTTGACTCTCAGATGCGCTTAATTCTGCTTGTATTATATGTTGCTTGTCTAGACAAATCTGCCTCTCTTCTACATGTTCAGGTGCTCTTGATAAAGCCATTCTTTTTGCACCTGCAGTCTTTCTTCCTAGTTGCCTTTTTTTTTAATGGCATAATATTTTTGTAAAATGGGCTAAAAAATGCAATTTGTTGTGTATTGATCAATTTTTTTAGGAAAACTAATATAATCCGTTCAATAATTAAAGTGAGTTACCAAAAAATAGAGTCAGTATACATGTTCAAATATAAGTTGACAGTTGATATAACTGAGGTGTGAAGCCTGAGAGGAGAGAGGGTGAAGAGAGCCACGCGCCCGCCGCTGGCGCCTGAGCCTGTCCTCCGCTTCCTTGTCCCTCCACCAGCCTTAGTGAGTGACTGTCCCCACCACTTCCTCCAGGAGCCACTTCTCCCCGCACTGCCAAGCTCTGTGCAGCCCTGGGGAGAGTCATTGGTCTCTCATCTCTTCCCTCCCACAGTCCCTTAAAACCTTCTTCTGGATAACAGGTTATCCCATGCAAAGTTTGGTTGCGGTAGCTCTTATAGTGTCCAAGTTATTAGCGCACAAACATACAAACATTCTCCTTTATATATTAGATTGTCATCTCAGATTGTGGTACCTGGTTTGTCTGCTTTAAGGAGTTTTACTTCTCATGAAAGTATTTTCTGGAAACAGAATCCTTCATTTAGCAAGCCTTGTAATTGTGTTTGGGGATGGAGTGAGGTGGCACATTTCTACCAACCAAAAGCCCACTTCTGCGTTTGTACTCAGGCAAAATTTTCATTAAGCCAATGGAATTCTGCTTATGTGAGGATTGAAGGGCAGGTACCAAACTGTATAGTGATCTCAGTGTTAGACTATTAAGCATCTCAGCTACTTGATCAGACCTACATTACCCAATATATAAAGAATCGTGTCATAATTGACATAAAGGTTTGGTTTAGGCTCAAAAAACAGTGAAGAAGAATGTGGTGTTCTACCGGATCCAAATCAAAATTTGTTAAAAGAAAGTTACTCACCCTGTGCAGTAATGACTGTTCTTTGAGGTGTGTGACCCCATGGGTGCTCCACTGCTGGTGATGGGTCATCTCTGGAGCTACAGTTTGAAGCTTTTTCTTAGCAGTTGTCAGTTGGCCTGCGCACGCGTGGGAAGCACCTTGCACCATTGTCAGTTTGATGCCTTGTGCCCGGCATCCCCACTTCAGTTCCTCATCTACGCCCGAGTAAGTAAAGCCATGTCTACACTGCAGAGCTTTTCCAGGATACCAGAAGTATCCCAGAAAAGCTATGCCACGTCCAAGGAACGCATCTGCTTTTCTGGAAAAAAAATTGGAAAAGCAGACGCATTTTTTGGCATCCTTGTAAACCTTGTTCTAGGAGGAAGAAGGGATGTTCTGAAAGAGGGTTTTTTTCGATATTTGGTTCCGTGTAGACCAGCCAAATGTTGGAAAAGTCTCTTTCAGAAGAAAAGTAGAAAAAAAGATACGCAAATTGCGAGACAGGCAAATTGCGTATCTTTTTCTGACTTTTCCCTGCAGTGTAGACATAGCCTAAGACGCTGAGTAGAGAGGAGGGAGGGTCATGGAGTACCCATAGGGACACACACCTCAAAGAACAGTTGTTACTGCACAGGATGAGCAACTTCCTTTTCTTCTTTGTGTGATGTCCCTGTGGATGCTCCACTGTTGGTGATTACAAAGCAGTACTCAAACTGGATGGCGGAACTCAGAGTTACTGCTTAGCGACAGAGGACAGTACAGCTGTAGCCACTGCTATATCAGCTGCTAACTGAGGCATGATAGTGTAATGTCTGGCGAATGTATGGTCAGATGATCAAGTGGCTGCCCGGTATATGTCTTGAAGGGGCACACTGTTTAGGAAAGCCATCGTTGTTGCCGTGGCATGAGTGGAGTGTGCTCTCAATGAAGCTGTCAGGAAATGTATTGTGCTGAAATTGGTGTGCCCTTGGAGTGGTTGCAATGGACACAAAGAGGCATGAGGACTTGTGGAACGCCTGTGTTCTGTCTATATAAAATACTAGAGCCTGTCTAATGTCCAATTGTGAAGCATGGCATCTCTGGGGGATGCATGGGGCTTCAGGAAAAACGCAGGTAGGACTATGGGCTCATTGATATGAAAGCAGGTACTGACTTTGGGTAGAAATGATGGATGTGGTCTTAAAGTCACTTTGTCCTTGGCAAATATAGTGTCAGAAGGCCCATTATCAAGGCCCCTAACTCACTTTGCCAAGGTAATGGCCACTAAAAATAGCACCTTCATTGTAAGGAGCGGGAGTGGGCAAGTGGCCATAGGTTCAAAGGGGGGGTTTCATAAAGCAATCTAAAACTAAGTTTAGGTTCCAGGAGGTCGCTGGGACCCTGTACGGAGGATAGAAGTTCAGGAGGCTTTAGAGGAATCTTCTGGTGACAGGATGTGCAAAAACAGATGATCCATCAATCTGTTCATGGAAGGCCATAATCGCTGCCAGGTGTACCTTGCCAGATGAGATGGATAGGCCTTCACTCTTCAAGTGGTATATGTAGTCAAGGACAGAATGAAGTGGAGCCTTGTGCAGATCGACATGCATCTGCTGACACCAGAATGTAAACCATTTCCATTTTTGAAGGTAAGTGGTTCTGGTGGATAGGTCTCCTGCTACAAAGAAGAACGGTTCTTATTTGTTTAGAACAGTGGGATTCGGCACTGTGGAACAAAACAGGAGTATGTGTGGAGGTGGAGAGTATGAGGCTGAGGGTGAAGTCATTTGCCCCTGTTATGAGAGAGGAGACTGTATTGACGTGGAAGTGGGTAAGGTGGTTCGACAGACATGTTGAAGATACAGGAACCAGGTGTTTCTGGACAAGCATAGAGGTATTAAGATTACTTGAGCCTTGTCCAATCAGATCTTGCGCAGGAACCTTGGAGATGAGCGGGACGGGGGGAAACATAGTGATTTTTCTTCCCCTGCAGCTCCACGTTATGTTTTGGTCTTGAGGCTGTTGGGATACTTAAAATATACAAAAATGCTACTGTTGTATGATAGTCCTCAGATTGTTGGAGATTAGCTCATCCCAAAGTACAGGACATAAGAACATAATGTAAGAATGGCCATAATGGGTCAGACCAAAGGTCCATCCAGCCCGGTACCCTGTTTACCGACTGTGGCCAATGCCAGGTGTCCCAGAGGGAGTGAATCAAACTGGTAATGATCAAGCGGATCTCTCTCCTGCCATCCATCTCCACCCTCTGACAAACAGAGGCTAGGGACACCATTCCTAACCCATACTGGCTAATAGCCATTTATGGACTTAACCTCCATGAATTTATCTAGTTCTCTTTTAAACCCTGTAATAGTCCTAGCCTTCACAACCTCCTCAGGCAAGGAGTTCCACAGATTGACTATACGCTGTGTGAAGAAGAACTTCCTTTTATTTGTTTTAAACCTGCTGCTCATTAGCAGGTTTAAACCTCTGTAATTGTTACACCCGGAGGAATTCTGTGCCAAAAAATTAAACAGGCACAGAATTCCTCCAGGTGTAACAAATTACAAAGATTTAAACAGCAGCCCATTTAAACCTGCTGCCCTGAGGTGGGGCTGGGAGCTACAGGGTAACCTCCTGTCATCATGCAGCCTGTGGCTTGTGCTCCCCGTTGCCATGCAAGAGCCTGCAAGTTTATTTATTGACAAATGCAATTTTCTGAATGTTGCAGAATTTTAAAATGTTGTTTGCAAAATTTATTTTTTTGACACCAACATGTTTAATTTTGTGGCACAGAATTCCTCTACGTGTAACAATTACAGAGGTTTACAATATAAATCGTATTTTAACACCCAAGATAACTATACTGTGGGACAAGGAATAACAGTAAGAATAGTAGCCCAGTGTCTGAGAGTCTGTAACGTCGAAATGCTGGCTGTCCCCTCTGGGGGGCGCTGTTGCCTGAAATGCTGGCTGTTCCCTCTGGGCGGCCCATGCTGCATGGGGAGTGCAGGGCCCAAACGGTCGCTTGCGCCCCCGCAGCGACCTGGCTGAGCGGCGCAGAAGTCAGCTGAGTGCCACGGCAGGAAGGGAAGAGGGGCGCGGCGGTGACGTACATGGCCGGATGTGGGGCCTGGACGTGTACATCACTGCGCCAACCCCTTCACCTCATGCCGTGGCGTTCGGCTGACTTCTGTGCCACTCAGCTGGGCCGCCACAGGGGAACCCCGCGGCGGCCCAGCTGAGCAGTGCAGAAGTCAGCCGAGTGCTATGGCGGGAGGCGGGTGGGGATGACCATTTGGGCCATTTGGGCTCCGCAGTCCCCCGAGTGAGAGGCAGAAGGGGGAGGAGAAGAGAAAGAGAGAGAGAGAGAGAGACAGAGAAAGGCAGGAGGTGGAGGAGAGCTGAGAGAGAGGGGGGGGGAGGAAGAGGAGAAGAGAGCGAGCGAGAGCGAGCGAGAGGCCGGAGGCTCAGGAGAGAAGACCGACGTGGAGGAGAGACCTGAAAATCCCATCTTATGATGGGCTAATTGGCTAGTAACAGTAAGAATCATACATGCAGCATCCTACAAGCATTCTTAAAGGTCTAAATACTCAACACATTTTTATAACACTCTAGTTTAACAATACCAACATACAGTCAAGTCACAATGACTCAGTCACAATGAGTCAGTGAAGTGTATGTGTCTTTATCACATATACTTCAACTTTTATGCTTTGAAAGGAAGAATTCATTCTTGCCTAGGGAGAAAACAAGGCGAACTGCCTAGGCATGTCTATTTTATGATTTCTTTGGTAGTTGTATGATACTGAGGAAAAGATGAGAGGCATAAAGGTACATTATTGAAAGACTGGCTCTGGAAATGTAAAAAAAAATAGCTCCTTTTACACTATGAATGTAGTATTCCCAGGGAGCAGAATATTTGTTTGTTGCAATGTGTCAGTGTCATGTGGATGGAAATAGAATTGAGCTCAAATGACGAGACAATAACAAGCCTCTTTGTGTACCGTCAGAGCCAGTCCTAGCTTTTATACAGATCATGCCTCTACCTAGAGGGGCAAGTTTAAGGAGAGCTGTGTGTGAAAAATAAACATCTTCTCTGTTACAGCTGTTCTTGTGTCCCTTGGGTCCTAACTCAAACCTAAACCTCTAACCTTCTTCCCATCCCTATTTGAGGCTACAGCATAGTTTTGGTTGACTGGGATTCAGTTTGTTCTGCCTGAGAGTAGAAAAAGCTGACCCTTGATCACAGAATTTCTAGCACGTGCCATTTTAGCATGAATGTTGTGAAATTTGGATTTTTTTCTTGATGATCCAGCTCCCGGAGTCACATAATTATTTCAGGTTTTATTTTTAATTAAGCTTCTTGCTCTCCCAGTTGCAAAGTAAACCCTGAAAAAAAAGATCCCTGAATGGGAATTTATAAAAACCAACATTTATTATTTTTGTAAATTCTCATTATGTGTAAGCCAATCAGGGTTTTTCTGGTGTGCCTTACTTACGATTTCTGAATGTTTGGAGTTGGCGATACTGTCACCATTGCATTCTGCCTGAAGAACCAGCTCAAAGTCACCTTCCCCAAAGTGGAAGAAACCAAGATCCTTTTGGAGAAGGAGGACTGCCAGCAGCAGAAGGAAATTCCCTCCAAGATATAGGGATAAGTGGTTATGTTTGTTTGTAGTGGGCAGAGTGAGAAGCCAGTTAAAGGGTTTGGGGGGAATAAGTATAAAAGTGTTAACTGGGTGGCAAAACAGTTTTGCTTGGGGCTGGCTCTCTGTACAATTTTCCTCTGTATTTTCTTTTCCCAGGTGCACTGTGTACTTGCACTTATCACACTTAATTATCTGTGTTAGGGTTAATGAATAGTAGAAAAAAATCAATATTTTATTTTCGTGTTCATTTTGAATGCCAAGTAAATAAAGGTTAACATTCATTCTAGGCTTCTCATAGTTCTCTCTGTTGAATGGGGGGAAAGGGCACCAAAGTCATAGTTTTTGTAGCACACCAAAAACCCTTGGGCCAGCCCTGCTCACTTGTACAGTTCAGGACATAGGCACTGATTTCTGTTATTTCCCTGACTGGTTCTCCGTCCCCACTCAACCCCAAAGGCCCTGACCCCCACTCTATCTTTTCTTGTCCCTGCTGTGCCTGACACTTGCTCCTCGCCACCCCCTCCTCTGAGAGCCCCCATGCCCGCTGCTCACGTCTCTCTTGCCTCCTGTCATGAGTCTTTCCCCCTATCTCTTCCCCCCAATCACTGCTTGCTCCTGTCTGGACTTCCTCTGAGGCCCCTTCTCCTGAGCACCTGTCACTTTATTGTATTTTAAGGGGAACAGCCAGATCACTGCTACGCCCATGATGGGGTAGGGGGTGTTTGCCCCAACGTCTATACAAAGGGGGCATTGTGAGGTGTCAAATGAAAGCTTATATTCTACTGATTCTATGTATGCTACTCTTGTACTTGTATGATGTCTGTATATGGAGTTATAAATATGGACTCTGTGCTGGTATTGTGAATGTTCTCTGCTTGAGAGGCGTCAGTCGGCTTGAGACAGAGCTATGGGCCTGGACTGCCTGTTGTAAAGGATTGTCCAGTCAATGACTATGCTAATTAGCACAGCTCCAAGGATAATGGCTCTAAAGGTGGCCAATACACGCCTGAGGAATGCTTCTGGAAACCTGCCACCAATCAGGGCATAATGGCTGCCAGCATGTGAAACACAGACAGGTCACGAACATGTGACCCACTCCAGCTTGGGAGACACCAGGAATGGATATAAAAGTGCCATGAGGTGGACTCCATTTTGTCTTTAATCTTGCTACTGATCCCAGATGCTGCCTTACGAGGGACAGCGAGTCGGGAAAGATTGCTGACCCATCCTGACATAGGATGTACACCAGAGCCTTCTAAGCTAGCAGTTTGCAACATCTCTGCTAAGAGCCTGCAGCAAGAACTTGGTGATTGGTACATGTAATGGATTCTCCTTAACCTTACTCTCTACCTTTTCTTTCTTTTGTTAAGAAACTTTCAGAATCTAAAGGATTGGCTCTGTGTGCTCTTGTGGGTAAGATCTAAAGTGTATATTGACTGGGAACCTGTGGCTGATTCTTTTAGACCAGTAGAACCTGATCAGTTCTATAACCCCACACCTGTGTATAAGGCCTGGGGCTGATTTTGGCACTGGGAGAGCTGGGGCATGAGGGGTTTTGATCTTGAGGCTTTCTTGCTGGCTGGCTTGGCAGCTGAAGTGCTCTGTGTTACTGGTTTATGACCTGTTTTAGGAAAGGTCTCCAGTCTAGGGCTGTAAGCAGCCCTGGTTTCGAGCAATTTGCTGAGTGGACACCTTCAGCGGTGCCCAGACCTGGCCCGGTCCGTCACAGCACCTCCTATTTGCTGCTTTCTCCTTTCTGCCCATTCAAGCCTCAAGGGCATGTGCGGAGGATAAGGCAGAGAGAAGCAAGCAGCAGGGACCGGCTTTTTATCACTCTCTTCTTCCCTGTATCTAGATTCTCAGTAAGTCTCTACCCATGTCTCCAGGCTGCTAAAATTCAGGTCTCTACCAAAATTTAGCATTACATTAATAAATAAAGGAAACACTGCGCTTTGAACAGAAGCTTTTCTCACTTTATTTAAAGTGGATACACTTAGTCCCCCCACCCCCAAAGACTTAGTCTCCGCCCCCAAGATTACTCATTTCAATATTTAACAACTATTATTTTATCTCTAGCTTCTCCTTCTCCCAATAGTCTACACCCCTGCATCCACACCCTGGGAATGGGATAAAGTTTATTAACAACAGAGAATTGTGTGCAGCTGACAGGGAACGTTGCTCTTCCCTATCTCACAGGTGTGTTATGAGAATAAAATACAAGAAAAATTATGAGACAGTCAAAACCAAGATGGGGGAGGGGGCACAGAAGTACTGATATGAGAGAGGTTTGTGGCCTTCAGAAATTCTGGTCAACTGCTATCAGGGAGCTGTTGAATTAGCCCCAAGTAGAAAGGGTAACCGTTTCTGGAGTCAATATGATTTAAATGCAAATATGGACAAAAGTACTGGTATGATGCACCTTCTAATACAACAGATGTTGTATTAGAAACATAACCAATATGTGGGAGCCAAAGGAACTTTACACTCTGGTGGTCAGAAACAGATATTGCTCAAGTTCTTGTACATTATCCTCAAATTCTGCTACTGTATCCAAGAGTCTAATCACAGAATTGTGGATCTGATGATTAAATCAGGAAATTCAAGCAGGATTTGCTCTGAAATTTAGGAGCAAGTGCTAGAAATCAGGAGTCTCCTGTATAATCCCTGGGTCTTGGCAGCACTATCAAGTTTATTTCTGGGAAACTTAAGTCTAAGTGTGGACTATTTTTTTTCTTGTACTCTTTGCTTTCTTTTTTCCATATTTCCCCCAAAATGAGCATGGTTGCCATTCAAATTTGCTATAGCTTTTGATATACTGAAGTGCTTGTGGCACCATCAGTACAATTTGGCCAATGTAGTGCAACATAAATAGTACAATAAGGTACAGTTATCAACCCACGATCATGAGTCAGGGTTCCCTCAATATCATGAGATTGACTTACACATATTTTAAAATAAATTCTAGGTTCTATTTGATTGCTTACCTGCCTTTGGATCTTGTTTTCAAGTTTTTTTCTCTGACCATGGAAGCCAGACATTTTCATTAAAAAAGCCAAAACAAAAAACTTTTAAGATGAGAGTCTCACAATCACTTTTCTCCAGGAGCTGCGGCTTCAAGAAAAACAATCACAAAACTTGCCATAAAATCATTAGAACTGGCAGACTTGAGTTACTCGCGTAAAACGGAATTTATTCACAAAGGGAGAAGCACTAAAATCACTGGAAATGTAAATCTTGTGTTACACCACAATGAGTATAGTGCAAGCTTTTCTACTCTATGCTCAATGAATAATCAACTTCAGAGTGCTAAGAGATTTTTTTTTAAAAAAAGTTCTTTATTGGGGGAAAAAAAAACCCTAGCTTGAAAAAAAGGCTACGAATGTCACTTTGGGAACAGTATAAGCTAAAGCAGAATAAAGCACTCATTCTGAATAAATTTATTTGGCACTGTGAGGCCACATCTGAAGTATTGCATCTAATTCTGGGCCCCCACTACAGAAAGGATGTGGGCGCACTGGAGAGGGTCCAGCAGAGGGCAACCAAAATGATTAGAGGGCTGGAGCACATGACCTATGAGGAGAGGCTGAGGGATTTGGGTTTATTTAGTTTGCAGAAGAGAAGAGTGAGGGGAGGATCTGATAGTACCCTTCAACTTCCTCAAGGGAGGTTCCAAAGAGGACGGTATAGCCCTTTGTTAGCAAAGCAGCCACCTTTTCTAATGGCTAGTGAGGTTTCCAGCTTCATTTCCTACTCCTCCCCACAACTTGTGTAGCGTGTCCAAGTCAACGGCCTTTATGATAGAAACCCATTGTTTCAGAAAGGGGAAGCCATTCAGCATTGATGGCTCTCACTGTTTACCCTTCTGAGGTGTCCCATATCCTAGCATGAGCACAGAACGTCTACAACAGCCTGAGCTTGTTGGGTTCAGATTGTTTTTCAATATCATTAAACATTAAAGTGAACATTAAAGTGAAGCTAATTGCACCATTATATTATGGTATCTAGCATAATGAGGTTTTGATCTCAGTTGAGAATTCTAGTTGTTCTACTGTAATACAAGCAATAAAACAAGAATGATTCTGACTTCTCCAAGGGCTCCAATACCTCCAGAAGGACAAACAGTGAGTTGGGATTTTAGAATCTCTGCTATGTCAGTTTCATCATCCGTACACAAGAAACTCCCCTTTCAGAAAGTTGGCTGCTCTGCATTAAGCAGTATAACTATAAACCAATCAATCAACATGAAACAAGCTTTTTGGACTGTTTTATTTCTAAGAAAAGAAATGACAAATTTTAACAAAAGTCTTATTTAAAATCCAAAGGAAGCTTAAAATCCTGAGTTTTTTATCAGACTATACTTACTGCCAGTTTAAAAGTGCAATTTATTTCTGTGGTGTAGCTGTGATATTTGTAGTCACAAGCATGTCATCCCTTGGAAATTTACAAGTAGTCATCCTAGTTTCCACTCTTAATTTAGAAAGGGAAGCATCTTGAATTTTAAAAAGTATTTCCAAACTATAGTGACCTCAGTACTCACCTGAGAAATTAGACAAATAAGCCTTTCACTAGAAATAATCCCAATGGTGAAAATGGAAGATAGCTAGTAATACAAATCATATTACTTGAAGAGCCTGTTATTTAGTATTTCTTCTTCTTGATTCTTTCACAAATAAAAATGAATAAAAATTGTTACCAATGTCCATCAAGAAAGCACCATAGCATATTAGCACAGAACTACAAATAAGTACACCACAGAAATAAGCTTCACCAAATTATTATATACTCTATCAGATACCATTACAAAGATTATAAAAACAAGACATCTCAAATTCTCCATTTTCCAAAAATCACAATAGTCTGATACATTTGCATTGTTGAGGCATAGTTTAATATTGCATAGTTCTACTCCGATGGTTTGCCATAGTTTGCATTGTTGCTGCAAAATGAAACTTGCATTGCTGCTGCAGTAAATCACTTAAAATATACATAGGTTTTGCATTAGTTGTGCTTAATTATTCTGAACTATCATTAAGTGTTTTACACAGAGTTTAACGCTCCTTGTGATAAGCATTTCATTCAGCTAGTACCAGATACAATAATGCACATTATGTGAAGGCACAGTAATGTCACCATCAACTCTAGAGATGGGCTGTGGCCATTAGCTGTATCATGTCCTGAAATGACTGGAACAAATTCTTACACAACATTTCTGCATCGGTCTCTGGGCATGATTTCCAGGCGGTGCAGGTCACAACAATTCTATCAGAATAAAGGTTAATGAGTTATTTTAGATCATGAACTATTTTTTTAAGCACATCCCCACAAAAACTAAAATTACTGGCTGAAATTTGAAACATGGATATCTAAAACTGGGCACCTAAATAACACTGCACTGGATTTCATAAAACCTAAGCATTCTGAGTTCCTGCTGACCTCAGTAGGACATGTATATGCTTAGCAATTCTGAAAATCAGGCTGCTGTAAATTTAGGTGCCTAGATGGATTTGGTACCACACTTTACTCATTTACTGGACAACACTTTCAAATGAATCTTTCTTTACTGCAATTAGCTGTAAGGTTCTGAATATTCTCTCTCCCCCTCTTATTAACTTTGAACTGCTTTTACTTTTGTAACACTGATATAATCGGTCAACATAAAAATTGGGAAGATGTTCAGCTTTACAGTCTTCTTCTGAGTAATGCCAAACCCAAGAAGGTCAATATAGAACCTTACCTGTCATCTCTGATTCTATAGAAAAAGCCATAGCCGTGATGTATCATGGGGACCATAGCTCCACTGACTTTAGTATAGCCAGTCAGGCTAGTTGAGAGCACAAAATTTCCACCTCCCCCGCTGTGAAGTAAAAAAAATAAAAGCAAATTGTTTGATTTTAATTAGTATTAAAAAGTGGAACTAAGAAATGCAAAATGATTTCACTGATTTCACAGATCAAGAGCTAGGCAAGCTGAAGGCCACTGTGATGAACCCATCAACTTTCAGGGGTTTGACTTGTGTATTTAACAAGACTAATGATTACCTTCTAGTGAATGCAGGGTCTGTAAAGAGTTCTGGCACAGGGAGTCCTTTCTCTTTTGCTATGAGCAGGAGACCTAGAAGATGACGGTCAAACCCTGTCAAACAAACAAGAAACTTCATCACTGAGAGAATGTGGGAATTGCAAAGGATGGACCCAAAACAGAACATAGGAGAGCCCTAAAAATAAAGAGAGATCCAGCCTGAAGCACCCAGAAGCCATGTCTTTAATGTGATGTCCAAAGAGGCCTTTGTATTCAATCTTCAATGGAGATAAAATACAAAGAGACTACCTCATTACTACCCCTTCCAGGTCCAGCGTGAAACATTTTCCCTTTCATAGCAGGATGCAATCAGAACCTTCCTAGAAAGAGACCAAATGATCAAGGGCACAAACAAGCTTTTCTTCACATGATCTGTTTTGACACTTCCCTCATCCATTTAGCAAGCAAGGTTTGAAGGTGACAACACTCCATTTGAATTCACCACAGGTACAGACTAGAAAGAAAAGACCAGCAAGGTCTCAAACTTGGGTACTGACAGGCTGTCTAGAAAGGAAGATATTTCAGACTAGGCAGAAACTACTGAGCTGCACTCCCCCTAGAAATCTGCTCTGGCCTCCTGCTACAAGATCAGAAGACTTTTCAGGCCTGATGCCTTCCTGAGGAAATGAAGTTATTGCTACTGAGCATGTAGCCACTTAAGATAGCTGATAGGAAATGCTGAGGAGAGGTGGTTCTGGCCAAGCCCTTTGTCTTAAAGTAAGTCAGGTGCCCAGAACCACCAGCTCTTTCTCTTCTAAATTTTGTAAAGGACTTAAGCTGATAGGCATGGTCTAAAGTGGCCTCTGAGCATGCCAACCAGATCAGGCCATCCAGGTGAGCTAGATTGGGGGCACAGCTAGTTTGAGGCTCCCAGTGGAAGTTAGGTACTAAGCAGTCTGATGGCATCAGGATTTAGGTAGCTGTGTGCATACCCAGCAGTGAATTTTTAGACACCCAAAGGAGTTTACCACAGAACTTAGGCACCTACAGGGATAGGCAGCAGCTGTGCTGGGTTTTGAGGATCTAAATCTTGGGAGTTATGCTTCTACATTACAGGTAGGTGCTAAAGTCCCTTTGTGACTCTAGCCCCAAAGGACTGGAGTTACTTAAACATCCATGGACAGAACCCTTGCTCCCACTCTCACCCCCTCTTGCACATCTCTCCCTGCAGGGAAGAAAGAAGCAACATATAAGCTAGAAGGGGTGGAAGAAGGAAAGGGCCCCCCAACAGAAATTCATAATATTTCTGTTCCCCTGCATGGTTCTGGATTTCTCAAACTGATCTACTAAGGAGCCAATGAAATCATATTAGCACAAAGTAAAATTCTTTTTTCAGGCACAGAGTAAATTAGTGGTTAGAAAGAAAATACCTTTTCCATTCTCGCACTCTTTCATCATCTTGTTGTGCTTTGCAAATGCCTTTAGCATCAGCTGCTGCCGTTTATGCAACTGTGTTAAATAAGAAGAACAAAACCAACCCAGTTGAATATTACACCAAGAGACGCCGATAAGCACGTTCCTTCCTCCACAAGCTTTAGAGCTTAAAAAGACAAAAATTTAGGAGCATGGAAAAGCTACGTTTGTGCCTTATATCTCTATTTTTTTCAAATTCCCTGTGATTTTTTTTCATGAATCCTACTTCTTGCATAATGAGCTCTTGATAGTTTGTTTCATAGGTTTTAGTCAGTCACCTCCTGTGCAAAACAAAGTTCTAAAACTTACAACTTTTCTCTTCTTTTGCCCTCCACTTACAACAAATTGAAGGAACGAAAAATGGTCACTTTAAAATAAAGAAGTTAAATACAATGTCTTTCCTACACTTGCACCTCCTTAGAAATACATCAGGCAGTAGTACCACACACAATTGCATTTCCATAGGCATGGAAGTTGCAAAAGTGAAAAGAGAAAGCCATACAGAAATAGTGAAGAGTCTCACTTCATTGCTCTTAAACACGCATAGTAGCTAGATGCACAAGGAGGGGTTAGGCACCAAAAGCATAAGTTAGGCAGCTAAGTCTGATATATGGACACCACTGACATTCACAAAACCATTGCTCAGTTGCGTCCTAATTCTGTAAGTGCCTAAGTTTCCATCAGTAAAGTCCTTACAATAGCAGCCTTCCAAATTTGAGTGGTGCTGTGACCCCATGTGCCAGGTTGTAATGCCCATAGATGGGAACCTGTCAAGCTAGTGGGACAGGAGCCAAGTTGTCACTGTGGGGTGACTGTTTGGTCTCCACACCCTATACAACCACCACTCATAGTGGTTATTTATTTTGAAAGGGTGGGAAGGTCTTAGTTTCAGATTTTGCCTCAGGCCCCCAAAGGCTCTGTATGGCCCTGACAATGCATCCTGTTGCTTATCTCAGCTGAGGGTCCAATCCCATAGGCATGCTCAGAGACCATCATATAGCGTGCCTACTCTAACCGAACCTGTGCAAAGTGACAATGAGGGTGCCCATCTCCCTGAACACCCCATAGTTAAGAGCACTCATTCAGCACATGGCAAACCTGGATTCAAATCCTGACTCTGTCTGATTCACAATGAAAACCTGAACTCATTTCTCCCATTCGAGTGCCCTAACCACTGGGTAATGGGATAGTCTGGGGTGAGCTTTTATAATTTCTGCTGTTGAAACTGTGGTACTGTCATTGGACCAGAGTCACAGAATGATTCTACAGCCTAGTAATCCCACATTTCAGTCTCTGCTCCACTTAATATTTAAGTCTTTCCTACGAAGTGGAATAGCTTCAGCAACAGACACGGAGACAGCCATAGGCCAGTGCTAGGGACATTTACCTAAGTGGTGGGAAAACTGGGTTCAAGTCAAACAGATCAGGAATCCAAGTCACATTGTGGTGACTACTTTAATCTTCTTCTGAATGCCGTGTTCAATGCTATATTTCTTCGTTGGATGTCCAAGCTCTCCAGCCAGCAAAGAGCGTCGTCGCTGGTTAGATTGTGGATATCCTCCAATGAGCCAGTTAATTTTCATGTTGGGCATTTGCAACAATGTGATGCAGAGTTTGCGGACTGCCACAATTACAAAGTGGAGATGGCAACAAATTCCACTTAGGCAGTAGATAACCGCACCTGCCCTGACCAGTCCTAAGCTGGTTTAGGACACTCCACAGTCTCTGGGGAAGATCAAAGCCTTTCTGCTCAGTGGTGAGATCCAACACCAGATGTTTGTTTGGGGCCTCCACTTGCTGCCATTCAGCTTGCCATAGTTCCTTGACATTGGCTGTGACTTTCTTCGCTTGCTGCCAGGGAGGCTTACGGGATTTTAGATGCGATGGTGGTGGCTGATCAAAGTATTTCTGGATGGGAAGAGGTTAGCTGCGACAGTTGATACGTTGGTATAGTCTGTATTCCTGCTCCAGTCAACGAATGCTTGGTGGAGCGATGTTTGCCAGCAGCAGTAACCATTCTATGGCAGTGGGCTTTATCACTCACATGGTGCTATTCACCTGAGTGTCAACTAGCTTTGTGTGGGCTAATCATTGGACTTGACAGAAGAGGGGCATCATCTTTGTTCTTCAGAAGGGCTCACCTAGCCTAGGTATCTTACTCCAGGAGAGGGTTCATGGCTGTGAATCCCAAACAAAGACCTAACTCCCTTTGATGAGCAATTTATAGGCCACACACACCCTTCTCTTCAACATTTCCTACTGGGTAGCTTAGGCAGTTCTCCTTTCATCATGCTAGCTTCTGTGAATCCCTTTTTAGGTGCTTAGCTCTCCGCACACACTGTAGAGGGAGCCTGAGCACCTAAATTGGAGAGTTTTGAGTTTTCAGTCTCCCTTAAGAATCTATCCAGAGGTGCCTCTATCCAGGTTAGTGAGACACTGAAAAGAGCTACCATGAAGCTGAGATAGACTGGCTCACTGCTAGATCCCAACTCAATCTCCCTAGGCAAAGCTTTGTGAACTTCAGTGGAAGATTAGCCTGCAGGATCCAGATCTAAGCTGCTGTAGTTAATAATTAAGGCTGTGAGTTTGTCATGGATAGTCATAGATTCCGTGGCCTTCTGCAGTGGCCAGTGCAACTGCCCCAGGGGCTGCCTGAGCAGTTCAGGCAGCCCTATGGCCAGCCACATTGGCTGCTACTGAGGTAATCTCAGGCTGCTATCCTCCCCACTCCCAGCAGCAGCAGAAATTTGAGTATGGGAGGGAGCTCAGGGTGTGGGAGGGTGTGAGGGTTCTGGACAGTGCTTATTTCAGGGGGCTCCACTGAATCAGCAACATCCCTTTACCTCAGCTCCTAGGCAAAGGCATGGCCAGGAAGCTTTGCACACTGCCTCCAAATGACAGCAACACCCTACAGCTCCCACATATAAATCATGGATAGGTCACAGATTGTGAATTTTTGTTTACTGCCTATGACTTTTGCTAAAAGTACCCTCAACTAAAATGTAGCCTTATTAGTAACAAGTAAATCTAGAACTATAATAAAAAACAGGAGGCAAAAGACAACAGCATTAGTAGAATGAATGTACTGAAAGAAGAGAAAGCAGTAAGAAGAAATAGCTAGAGATTTTAAAAAGTGTTTTAAGAAAGAATACTATCAAATTACAACAGAGCATAGAAAAGTAAGAGAATCGATGGGCCCATTAACATGATAGCAAAGCAAGGATAACTTGGTTATTGAAAAATAATGATTTCTTTGGATCACCAAAACACTGGCAATGTATCCATAACAATGGTCATACTGGGTCAGAGCAATGGTCCATCTAGCCCTTTATCTTCTGAGTGGCCAATGCCAGGTCCTTCGGAGGGAATGAAAAGAACATGCAATCATCAAGTGATTCGTCCCCATCATCCACTCCCAGCTTGTTGCAGACAAAGGCTACAAACATTCAGAGCATGGCACTGCATCTCTGATCAATAGCTATAGGTGGACCTCTCCCCTAGGAACTTATCTACATCCATAGGTTGACTGTATGTTGGGTAATGAACTACTTTTTTGATTTAAAACCACTGACTGATGTATATGTTGCCTACTAATGAGAAAAACTGGAAAAACTAAGGTTCATTTAAGCAATGGAAACAGCTATTAATTGTCATGTAAAATGAACGATTACTTTTATGGATTATATGAAATTACGGGTAAATCAAGGAGCTAGAAATATTCAATTATTTTAAAATAACTGCTTCTTCCTCTACCAAGCTATATTTTTGCTTGCCAAGAAGTGTTACCCATTACACGGTTTTAAAAGTGTAAGGCTGTGGCTACATTGGCATGATCTTGCGCAAATACTCTTTAACGCAAGAGTTCTTGCGTTAAAGTATTTGCGCAAGAGAGCATCTACACTGGCACGTACCTTTGCGCAAGAAATGTGCTTTTGTGCAAGAGCATCTGTGCCAGTGTTGACGCTCTCTTGCGCAAGAAAGCTTCGATGGCCATTTTAGCCATAGGGCTTTCTTGCGCAAGAAATTCATGTTGCCTGTCTACACTGGCCTCTTGCGTAATAACAGTTGCGCAAGAGGGCTTATTCCTGAGCGGGAGCATCATAGTTCTTGCGCAAGAAGCACTGATTTCACACATTAGAACGTCAGTGTTCTTGCACAAGAACTCCCCGCCAGCGTAGACAGGCAGTATGCTTTTGCGCAAAAGTGGCCGCTTTGGCGCAAGATCATGCCAATGTAGACACAGCCTAAGAGTTTTGTGATCATATTTAACCTTAGATTTGATAGCGAGGTAAGTCCTAATAGTTGATGTATTTTCCTGGTAATGTATAAATCAGCAAATTGCTCCAAACACTAAAATACAAGCTTCTGCGTTGATACTATATTCTATTTATTTATTTATGGACCACATATAAAAAAAAGACAAGCAAATAATTTTTTTCTGTTGTTAGAAAGGAAATGGGAGGGGGAGGTATATGTGTGGGGAGAGTACAACATCAAGCAGAAAGAGTAGGGTCGTATACGGCAGTTCACCTAAGAGAGAAAATGTTGACAGCCAGGCTTTAGGTGACACTCCCCCTTTAATTACACCAGAGGAAGACGACTTCTCTAGTTACTGACCCAAATAATGGCATATTCTCTTATCCAAAGTAGATCAAATGGCAGGACTTTTAAAAATGTTACAGCAGAAAAGGATTTTCAATACATACACTGCAAGATGGATCCAGCATAGATCTGCACCACTCCACTGCTTCCATTGTACATGGTCTCATAGTCTCTGTGCGTCCATGGAAGAAACGTCTGGTCGAGGCAGTTTCATAACAGCAGCCTGGGCTTAATAGCAAAATTAGGACAGAATGTTTCACTACAATAATAAATCTTTTCTTCTTTCTAAAGGAAAAATGTAATATAACATTTATTCTATCCTTTACACCCAGTTACAAGTAAGAATAAGCCACTCATTTTCTTTTAAACATCTGAAATGTAATACAACCATAAGAAAGTTTTCAAGAGGTGAGTTATGGCTAAGAAAATACAGGTGCCATTATAAAATCATAAAAAATCTGAACTGTTTCAAGAGCTGCTGTTTGCAATTTCTAAGGCTTCCATTTTCCCCTACATAGACGAGTTAAAAATAAGCAAGCTTTAATTTCCTATATATTCTTCCATCAAGGTTAAGACATGTGTCCCACGCAAAACCCACATATTGGGGGATCCACTAGTAACAAGGGGCATCTACGAACAAGTTTAAGAAGAGTTCTTACCCAGATTGTTTTTGTTCAGCAATTAATATAACCCAGTGTTCAATGGCCTTTCTCCAGATGACAGAGTCAGGCAACCATCTGCCAGCTTGGTGATGACTCACATTTAAGCTATTTTAATTGCTAGCGGATGGCGGTAAAGGCACCGGTAGGAGAGGAACATAACCACAAACAAAGAGAGTCTCTCCAGTAACTTTTGGCTGGGATAACAAAATAAAACTTTCCTTAGCCACTTGCTTCGGGTGTAAGAACAGGTAGTACACTATTTTTTCATTATGTTGTTATATCTTTGACAGATGGCATTTGTTGGTGATAGGGACTGGATGATAATAGTGAGTTTGCTAAGTCTTCTACAGGGTAGGGATTTTGGAAGAGAGATTTATTATCAAAGAATAATGTTTAACTATAAGCTTTTCTTCGCACTTGGGCCAAAAGAATGGGAATAAGCAACTAGTGAAGCATGCCGGGTTGACCCCAGGATATTAGAGACACACAGAGAGTGAGGTAATATCTTCTACTAGATTAATTTCTGTTTGTTCACTAAAAGATCTTAGTTCACCTACTTTATCCCTCCTCTAGTGAGATAATAAATACAGATCTTTGTGGGCCAACTCCTAGCCTTACTGTTTATCTAGTACTGCTCATGTGTATGTTTTATGGAATGCTAATAAAGCTCTGACTGGCTACTATCCATTAGAGCTGTTAGATAGCGGTTACTCGCCTATTCTATAGTCCCCGGGGGCAGAGCTGACAGCCAGTGCACTCTGGCCCCACTCCTGGGGGGCTCCCTGCCACCTTGTGCTGCTTCCTCTGTATCAGGGGGTGCTAGGCAGGAGCCAGTCCGCGAGGGAAGCCAGTTTAAAAACCAGCTCCCTTTGCGGACCGGCTGCCTACCACCCCATGCTGCTGCCTCTGATCCAGAGGCTGTCGCACGGGGTGACAGCAGGGTCTGAGCTCCCCATGGACACAAGCTTCTGGGGGAGTGAGCAAAGGCTGCTGCTGAGAAGCAGCCTCCCCTGGCCCCCACACTGCCTCTGATAGAGGCTGCGGCAGGCAGGGGATGAGGGCAGATGCACCGCAGAGTAGGTGCTGGGGGGAACTGGCTTTTAAGCCAGCTTCCCCTAGCACCAGCTCCTGCTCCCCACTCCGCTGCTTCTGATACAGAGGCAGTGGGGGGAATGCAAATAGTCGAGAAGATTACCGATAAGCCAATCGTATACTTGACTATTCATTTACTCCCTACCCTCCATCTCAGTACATAGTAGTATAGCATCTATCACACTGTGACATAAAGGACTTTGTCCTGCACCTTTTGAAGTCAGTGGCAGAAGTCCCACTGTTTTCAATGGGAGAGGATCAGGTCCTGTACAACTATATAAAACATTATGACTTATTTCTTCATTCTTCTATGAATGCAGCACAACACAGTGGAATGCAAAGCCCTTTGAATTTGCCCAGATTTATCAGTTTGTTCCACGATCCATTTAATTGCTAGCCTGGGTAATAAACTTTTCTTACTGTCCATGAAGTTTATAATAGGCCAGCTGGACAGCAAGCTGAACAAATGTATCAGGATGAAGCCGGTTCTTCTTGGTCAGTGCTTTGCCAAAGGCTGTAAAGGCATAATTCACGAGCTGCAAGTCAGATACCTAACAAATAAAGAATTTAGGTTACCACAGGAGAATTCAACAAGTGTTCCAATCACAGCCTGCTTCAATTCAAATATAATGAACTGCGCATTCACCTCACAAAACAATGGAACAGGTTTATCTCTGAAAACTCCACTGAAGCCACAGGAGTTAACCACAGGATTGAATATGGACCAGTTGTCTTTGTTCTCTGGCCTGAGGCAAGGCCATTACAAATGTTTAGAAAAAAAAGAAAGCCTCAGTGATCCCTAAGAAACAGATAGAGAAACCTCACCTGCTGAGCATACAGTTCTTTAGCTCGTCCAATGTCATTTAGCACTTTCTGGTTCAATGTGAAAACAAGTTCTTCTGGCCATGGAATGTCCCGCACTTTATCTGATCCCTGTTTTGATTTTTAAATAAAAAAAGAATCAATATCCATAAGAGTGAAAATGTTAATTAATCAGAATGGGAACTTAATGGATCCATACCTTCCACCTTCCCTCACTTTCAATAATCTTCTGATCAAGAGAAGAGCACATGACTACCAAAGCCATGGCATCAAAAGGAGAATGCTAAAACACACAAAACAATATACCATAATGCTTACATAGTTAGAAGTTGATCGAACCTCCTAATTTCCACCCCCATTCCTTCTTAGTTATGCTGAAGATTTTCCTGTTCTGTGTAGAATTCATTTTGGCTGTGTCCAGACTCCATGCCTCCGTCGACGGAGGCATGTAGATTAGCCAGATCGGAAGAGGGAAATGAAGCCGCGATTAAAATAATCGCGGCTTCATTTAAATTTAAATGGCTGCCCCGATCTGCCGATCAGCTGTTTGTCGGCAGATCGGGAGAGTCTGGACGCGATGCCCCGACAAAGAAGCCTTTCTTCATCGACACAGGTAAGCCTCGTGAAACCAGGTTTACCTGTGTCGATGAAGAAAGGCTTCTTTGTCGGGGCATCGCGTCCAGACTCTCCCGATCTGCCGACAAACAGCTGATCGGCAGATCGGGGCAGCCATTTAAATTTAAATGAAGCCGCGATTATTTTAATCGCGGCTTCATTTCCCTCTTCCGATCTGGCTAATCTACATGCCTCCGTCGACGGAGGCATGGAGTCTGGACACAGCCTAAGAGATTACATGTCTAGCCCTTCTTCCTGTACAGATATAGCCACATACAGTATCCATCTATTCTCTTAACAGCACTGCAGCCAAGAAGACTAGCACAATATGGCACCAGGGTGATGAACAAACCTGGCAGAAACAATGTGTAAGAGCAGTACTTAGCATGTTTTGAGAACTAATGTCATACAAGAAAATAATACTACTATTAACTTGCAATTTTTTTTTTTTACATAATATTCCCCTTCTCTTAACTAGTCATCAAATTCAAGAAACTCCCTCCTCAAAACATTCTTAAAAGTAAGATTTAGACTTTCAAAATCTTGTATTCAGTCAAAACTGCACTGCATAATCTCTTCTTCAGATGTATATACCACCTGCCCTTGGATGTTTGCAAGATAAGGTGTCCTATACATGAAACTGCACTAAAAGACCGACAAATTTAAAACCTATAAAAATATTCAGTTTCAGAAGGGGAAAAACTGATACAAGAGCCTGCTGTAAATCTGCTAGGAAAAAGGGAATGGTATTTTTTACTTACATCACAGTTTGACGCAAATGTCCCATTGGAAAATATTATGCAGTTGTAGGATTTGTCTCCCCAGCATACAGTTGGATCTCCTGTTATAGCCAACTTGGTGATCTAAATCAAAAATTAATATAATGGGATTTAGAAATACTGAATGTGCACCAGAATCTTGTCTCATTAATTACACTGGACGTATGTAGATCCTTTTTTAATGAGTAACCAACTCCACACTTGAAAGCAGCTATTATTTACTGCACTGTACTGCCCTAAGGAGATTTTAGATGAACTATGACTAAGGTGGCTCTCTTCATGACAGTAGACATGTCAAAAATGGAACAAATATATCCATCTGAAGAAAAATCATCTGTACAAGCCTGGTATTTGTAGTTTAAAAATAAAAGGCTAGATTATGGTGATCAGGGCTTCTGTGGCTTACAGAATTCAGCAAGACACAGAGGGTAAATTTACACCACATTTACACCTCCAAGATGGAAGATCTATCAGATATTGGTCCAGTCCTGGCCATCAAGAAGAGGCAATGAATCCTGGCCATGTCAATTTTCCTATGCTATAGAGGCAAGGACACAATGGAGCTGTTAGACTGTAAATCTTCAGGTAGATGGTTAAAATGGCTTTCCACAATATTTTATACAAACAAATCATATGCACAGTCACAGATGCACAAACAAAAGCTGCTTAAAGAAAGAAGTAAAATTATTCTGAAATCTGGAACTACCGGAGTATAATCCTCAGGGGTTCCATCAGGACTGGAATCATCAAGGGAGATCACAAACAAGCTGCTCTGAATTTTTTCCAGTAGATGTAAATTCTTTGGATTGAGATTAATTAAATATTCACGTGTCTATAAGACAATTAAAAATAGTTAAACCATTGAAATATTGCAAATCCAGTTAATCAACACTGTTCTGAAAGACCACTGAAATTTTCCAACCTCTGCCCACTTGGTTCTCTCCCCACTTGTTAAGGCTGCCAGCCCTGGTCCATCAGGTTCATTATGGCACCTCTTTTGGATGTATGCAAGTTGCCTTGAAGAAGATTTTGAAAATTAGTAAAATAGAATGAAGACATGGAGACTGGATTAAAGTTTTCACTTTAGTAAGCCCAAAATCTAATTATTATTTCTTATTTCATATCTAATTATCAGATTAAGTGAATATAAGGAGTGTGTCACCCCTGATGAGGATAAATGATAGTTTAATGCCTTGTCTGCACTGGAGACTTGCTCTGATTTCAACCTCTGGAGATTGCTGCACCAATGCAAACCCATAGTTAGGCGAAGAAAACCACAACTTGCACCAGTGACACTTAACTTAGTTTCAAACATGGGATACCTCTAATGGTTCAAGTCACACTATCCATAAAAAACACTAGGACAGTGCAATGAGACAGTCATATTGGTAACTAGTTATAAATGGCTGAAGGGCAAATCTCCAATCCATGCAAGGCCTGAGAATCATAGGAGAGAAACATACTCGATCCAGATTGTATCACACACCAAACCTTAAACAATGTAGCAACTTTCTCTTCTTCACCATTGCATACCCAGCACTTCAAAAAACTGTTTATTCAAAGTTTGGTACTTAAGGGCTATGTCTAGACTGGCATGATTTTCCAGAAATGCTTTTAACAGAAAAGTTTTCCATTAAAAGCATTTTCGGAACAGAGCGTCTAGATTGGCATGGATGCTTTTCCGCAAAAGCACCTGTTGCAGAAAAGCGTCCGTGTCAATCTAGATGCACTTTTCATCTAAAAAGCCCTGATTGCCATTTTCGCGATCGGGGCTTTTTTGCGGAAAACAAATCTGGGCTGTCTACACTGGCCCTTTTGTGCAAAAGTTTTGCGCAAAAGGACTTTTGCCCGAACAGGAGCAGCATAGTATTTCCACAAGAACACTGACAATCTTACATGAGATCGTCAGAGCTTTTGCGAAAATTCAAGCGGCCAGTGTAGACAGCTGGCAAGTTTTTCTGGAAAAGTGGCTGATTTTCCAGAAAAACTGGCAGTCTAGATACAGCCAAGAGGTCTACCTGTGAACATGACTCTGAACATACTGTATTTGGTGTTCCCTCTCTACCATGTTAACCCTTTAAGACGATATCTTTCTGAATTTTTAAGCACAAGTTTTAAGATGCAGTTGACACTTTGTATTTGGCACTTCCACCTACTAACTAATCGGTTAAACAACATTAATATAGATGTATTCATATATAGCAACTGAAGTGAACGAGATATACCACTCTCAAAATCACATTACCTGTAAAGATATATCACCCTCAAGATCACGTTACCTATGTACTTCCTTAGTGGCAAAAAGCAGAACGGCAATACCCATAAGTAGCAGCAAGTTTGTGTGCATCATTGAGCTAATCTGTATCTGGCATTTCTGCTAGGAACTTGTTCGATTTTCATTTGTTCCTTTCTTTAGTGTTTGCTTGATCCATCACAATTCTCAGTATGCTGTATCATTACAACATCATCATGAATATGCTAATCTGTGCTTCATTTGCATAGGCTTTTGCACAAAAGGGATGCAATGTAGACATAGCCCAAGGGTGTCTGCACTCAGCCAGCTAGCTGTTTCCAGGAGTGGCACATGGGGCCTGGCAGAGAGAGCTTGACTGAGCCCTGCTGAGCTACCAACTGGGAATTGCCAGTGGTAAGCCCCTCAGCTGCAGCCTGCAACCCTAACCCCTGTGCCAACTCTGAGTCTGCACCCAAACTTCTTCCTAGAGCCTGTACCCTTCATCCCACCCTGTAGCCAATACTCTGCCCCAGCCTGGAGCCCTGTCCTCCACCCAGAGTGTTCTGATGCAGGAGGGGAGTTTGTGAACTCAGGGAGGAGTGTGGATATATGTGGGGGATCCAGGCTGGAGCAAACTCCCTCCCAAAGCTTGCATTCCTCACTCCTGCACCCAAAAACTCTGCCCCTGCCTGAAGCCTCCTGCATCCAAACTGCCTCCCAGAGCCTGCATCCTTCAACTCCTGCACCCCAACATTCTGCCCAACCAGATGAATGTGAGTGAAAGTGGGGAAGGTGGAGTGGGTAGGGCAGATCCTGGTTTGCCCTTAAATTCAAAAAGTGATCTTGAGCATAAAAAGTCGGAGACCACTGGTCTAAGTCTACATCAGCAGAATATGACCTATAAAACAAGCCAACCTGTGCACAGTTTAATACTGTGGTCTGGAAAGTTAGCATCTTCACTTCTTTTTTAATTAATTAAAACACTTTTGGGAAAACATAACTATTATAATAGTGATAATCATAATTATTAAGGAAATTCATAAATCTCATATGCTCAGAGGAAGAATACCTATGCCAATTCCTTAGAGAGAGCATCTGAAGCAGCAATAAATGCATAGCAGTGTGCGCTAACACAAGGTCTACAGTATATAGTGTCAAATTCTCTCTCTGCACCTCTCTTAGTTCTAATTCAACTTATTTGTACTTCCTTAGTGGCAAAAAAAAAAAAGAAAAAAAAAGACAGACTTTCCAGGCCTTCATGCAGGGGTAAGAAATGTAGCTGGTTTCCAGTAATCCCCAGCTGGCAGAAAGGCCCTTACACATGTTATCAAACAACATATGTTATGGCTCAATCATGTCTCTGGTGAAATCAGAAGCAGGAAAAAAGGTCAATATATCACTGCTAAATGTGACTTCACATGCACAGCTAGCTTTGATTATGTTTAAAATGTGTTCAAGAGGGAGCAGAGTGAAAGTGCGGTGGTGGATTTTGTTTGGTTAGCTTTTTGTTAATGATTATGGTGAATATCTCATTGCAACATAGATTGATTCTCAGATCTCACAGATAATCCTAACACAATTTCATGCCAAGAACTCCAACACATAATTGATATTTGCTACTCAAACACCTTCATGAGATACTTTTAGAATACCACATTTGCTTGTTTTTCAAGGCATCTTACCATATTTTGCAATACTATATACAAGCTCATGTTTCATGCCTATTATAAGCATTCCTTCACCTTCCAAAACACTTTAAACTTATAAACTGTTTAGCAAACAAGGCCCAATCCATTTTGTTGTGCACTTTAATAAATATGAAGTAATTTGAAAACCTGAAAATCTCTGGAGGACTCAGTATATGATCTTCATGTACTGCATCAAAGGCAAACACACGACCTCGACACAAGACTATTAAGTGGGATGGGCATTCACCTTCACTCTCTGAAAGGAAGATAAAAACACAACAATTTTTAGATAAAGGCATAAGAGAGGAGACAAGTTATAGACACTTAAGTGACCCATGTACAAAAATGTACAAATACCAGACGTTATTTTGGCCTTTAGCATTTAAGGCTTTGTAAATTTAAAAACAGCAACCAAAACCAAACTTGCCATCTATTTTCAGAGTAATTCTGTTTTTGAAATCTGACAGTAAATCTCAAAGGCTGCATCTGAAAGACTGACAGAATCCACAGAGGCATGCAAACTTTATTATTAACCACCACCAATGTTTATTAGGGATGTAAAATCCCGTTTAATCAGTTAACTAGTTAGTCATTACTGGTTAACCATTTAAACCATGGGGACGGACCCCCGCAAACCTGCCAAGGCCAGGCTAGAGTGCCTCAACCCATAGTGCACTGCTCCGGCTAGACTGGGTTCGCTGTGGATAGGGGCTTCTCTAGCCCACCAGTTAACTATTCACACCCCTAATGTTTATTGCCTTTTTCATAACTAACAAATTTATAAGTGAGGAAACTATTCTCACATCAGGGAGTAAAAATGCTACATGCAAAATTACTTCCATACTGATGAAAGAAAAAGGATGACACTGGGTGAAGTTCAAGAAGGTAGGCATAGCAAGTGGCTGTAAAGCAATTTCTCAAAGTGTCCTACAAAACCATTCGGAGAAACCTGCTGACTGGTCACTCTGGTGTGTTTAATTTACCAGCTCCTATTGGCTACAGTTCACTGTTTGCAGCCAAAGGGAGTTGTGGGAAGCGGTTTGGGCCAGGCTGCAAAGCTCTGTGGCCGCAGAGCCGGTAAATAAACACACCGGAGTGGCCAGTTAGCAGGTTTCTCAAAATGGTTTTGGGGACCACTTTGAGAAACACTGCTGTAAAGATAAGCAAAAACACTTTGTAGCACATGCTATAATGTTTTGCTATACAAATCAGGAATTAATGCAAAAATGGATCAACTAGTACTCAATTTGAATAGGCAAATCTGAGTATTTGAACACTGGTACATGAATGTTTAATACTATGCACAGATGCAGTTATTGCACTCACCACTGGAAGTCTTGCCAGTAATTACTTAGACAATATTATTAATTATGCCACACAAAAATTAACAACATACAGTTAAGGTTTGACCAAGTTGAAGACAAAAAAGTTAGAAACGCATAAAACACAAAGCTAAAGTTGCACTTCTGAAATTAGGTCTCTTCAAACTTTAACTCTGCCTCATATCTTTGCTTTAGAAAAATGAGAAATGTACTAAACTATTATGTATATGATATATATAGAGCTCCATTTAATGAATGCCCATAAAAATGCATTGATCTTATTAATATACTAATTGGTTTGCTTTATATCCTTCTTTATAATACTTCAAAATTTATAAATTCCTGTTTTAGATGTATAGCAAAATTAAGACATTGTCCCTCCTCTAGAATGTCTCTACATGTAAATCTCATCATTGGAGATGAAATTACAGCACTTATGTGAAAACAGCAAAAACTAGTGGAGTGATAAAGTAGCACAAAAAGTGCTGTCAGAAACATATGAAATACACTACATGCCAAGAAGCGAGATCACAGGCTTGCATCTTCACAGCGACATAACTGAGGTTCTTTGGGTGCTATGGTTTCTATTGCTTGGATTTTCTTTTTTAATCAATGTTCTTGAAAGGTCATGCACATTCAAACCATTGCTAGTGTATGCAAACTTAACTTTTCTTTAACAATAAAAGAAATTCCCATATTCAAATGTTTATTACAGTCCTAACAAGGAATTGTGGAGGAAAGGAGAATAGGGAATGCATTCCCCATGTTCTCTTGACTTCCTGAGCTCACTAATCCACACACCTTACGGTCTATGGGGGGGAGGGGGGGGGAGAGAGAAGGGGGATTCCACTCCAAGAACCTTAGGAGTTATACAGGAGTGTACTGAAGTAAGTGCATCAACATCTTACTGAGCCATATGAGATTTGTTGGAGAAATCCCCAATCTTTACAAAGCTTATTAGGTACCCCCGCCTCACTCTAGTCTTCCCATGGTTCTTATGCTTGTAGTATCCACAAAAGCCCCAGGAGCTTAAAGGGACAGATTACAGAGGACACTTGGCAAGTAAAACTTTTGACAAGACAGAAGTGAGATGGAGGGAAGCTGAAAATTTGGAGGAGGGAGAAACAAAACACATGGGGAGCATGTTCCTTAAAAGGAGATTATGGGGACAGAAATATGGAGGGAATTACAAGTCCATATTATAATTTTCAGGGCATGCATATTTACTACTGGCATAAACAAGTGCGATAGTTGCAAAAAAATAATTTGATATAACCCAGTTTATTCAACAGCAAGAAGTAAGCACTACATTCTATACCAAAAGGGACACGAGGTGAGGGTAAAAATAGAATCATAGGGTTGGAAAAGACTTGGAATCCAACCCCCTGCTAAAAGCAGAACCAATCCAAAATAAATCATCCCAGCCAGGGCTTTGTCAAGACAGGACTTAAAAACTTCTAGAGATGGAGATTCCACCTCCTCCCAAGGTAACCCATTCCAGTGCTTCACCACCCTCCTAGTAAAATAGTTCATCCTATTCCAACTTAGACTTCCCCCACTGCAACTTGAAAACATCGCTCCTCGTTCTGTCATCTGTCACCACTGAGAACTGCTTCTCTCCATTCTCTTTGGAATGCCCCTTCAGGTAGTTAAAGGCTGCTATCAAATCCCCCCTCACTCTTCTGTATACTAAACACACCATATATACTCAGTCACAAGCCCGTTCATTCATAAGTTGATCCCCCAAGCTAAAAATCACATGACCCGTTCATAAGCTAACACTGTATCAGCGGTTTGCAAACTACTGGTCCCTGCTCATCAGTGTAAGCCACTGGCATGTCAGGATATTTTGTTTACCTGGAGTGTCTGCAGGCATGGAGTCCTGAAGCTCCTAGTGTCTGATTCCCCATTTCTGGCCAATAGGAGCGCTGGAACTGGCAGCTAGTACCTCAGCTCTCATGGCTTCCTGCAGCTCCCATTGGCTGGGAACAACAAACAGCAGCCAATGGGAGCTAAGGGACTCCGTACCTACAAATGCACCAGATACATAAAATGTGCTGTCTGCCAGCAGTTTGCCCTGCTAGGCTGGGAACTGAAGTTTGCCAAATCCTTCCGCTCCCGCCAAGTTTAAAAAAAAAATTTGGTAAAACAAAATGACCCATTCATAAGCTGACTGCCACTCTTTACTGTGTCTTTTTTTTAACCCCCTCCCCCCCAAAATTAGTTTATGATTGAGCATATGTGGTTAAGTCCAAATCCCTCAACCCCTCCTCATAAGTCATGTGCTCCAGCCCCCTAATCATTTTTGTCGCCCTCTGTTGCACGTTCTCCAATGTGTCCATTCCTGATGCTCTAACCCTTTATTTGATCTGACCTGACTCCTTTATCTTTGTCAGTATCCAACCAAATTATAAAGATAAATTCCAATTTAGAAGGTACAACAAAAATCAACTCAGCTGTGGGACGTACACAGTACAAAGATGAGGTAACCTGTGACACCAATATATGACTAATCAAAATTCTCTCTGGCTAGAGCAAGTTTTTAAACAGGCAAAGAATACAGTTTTTGTTTCATTGTTAACATGACCACACTTTAGTCCTGTAACATAAATCAGTTATCTGTTACCCCAGCAAAGCTGCATATGTTTACCAGTTCTAAAATAGCTGCTTAAAGAATCTCTAGTAATCCCTGGAATCTTGCAAGTACAGAACAGCATTCGGAACTGGTTCATGTCCAAAGGCATATTTCCATGTCTATGCACAGCCAGTTTTTCCCTGCAGTAAACAGAATATACAAAAGCATAGTTTCTGATTAACTTTTAAACATGGGGAGAAAATTACATCAACAAATCAAAATGGCAAAATTCATCCAAGTATAGTGGAGTTACATCTAGAAAGAACTTGGCCCATTTTGTTCATGATTGTAAGCGTGCATAGTACACTGATATTTAGAAACAATTACATTTTTTTTATTTCTTACGTTCTTATTAGCTCCCAGTATTTCAAGGTATGCCATGTAGCTATGCATCCTCTTTCTATTTGAGTTCCTTCTTTGGGTGGCCAGTAGTGTTCAAGGTAAGGGCCTGGGCCTCCAAAGTTGTAATATATTTGTGTTGGTATGCGGGCATCAAGATAAGCCACATTCAACCACCATTCTTCCAGCTGAAAAGGAACAGAGATAAGCATCACAATATATTTTAGGCATAGGTCTATATAAGTGGTTGCACTTTCTCCCAATGTGAGTTGTGGCCCCATCTTAATGGGATCACCAGGCTGGCTTAGACTTGATGAGTTCCAGGGCCCCACTGCCCCAGAACCAAAGCCAAAACTCAAGGGCTTCTGCCCTTACCAGTGCAGCTTATATTACAGGCCCCCTGCGTGGAGCTGAAGCTCTTTGGCTTTGGCTTTGACCCCACCCCACCAGGGGCATTGTGGCTCAGGCTTTGGTTCCCACTTCTGGGGATATGTAGCAATTTATTTTGTGAGATGTGCAGTGCAGTGAAGTTTGAGAGCCCCTGCTCTATAATAATCACTTGAGAGTTTTATTGTACCCATCTATTTTTTTTTAATACTATGAAACAGTTCCTGAAATGTGAAAGGCAGACCAGCAATCCGCAAAGCACTTGCTGAGTGTGCTGAGACAGCTACATTACATTTCCAGGTGCTAAATTACTTACTTTGTAACCAGTTGTTGTAGCTGATGACTGTTGCAATTCCCAGAGATGTTATTTGCTGTTGAAATTAAAAGTTTAGCTGACAAAGCTAGGAATTAATGTAACAGACTTCTGTAAGATACCCAATTTGGTACACCACAATGTTTTTATTTAAAAAAAGCCTAGAACAATACAAAATTAATATGGTGCAAATAATATGGATTAAAACCTGGCTAATTGACAGGTCTCAAGAAAACCTGAACAGCTCTGAATAAGCTTGAAAGCTCATCTCTCTCACCAACAGACACTGATCCAATGAAAGACATTACCTCTCCCATCTCTTCTATCTAGCTTCCACCATATGATTGTAAATGGGCTATAATCACTGAGCAAGAGTGTTTCTTGTAGGATCCCTCAGGGATCGGTTCTTTACCCTACACCAATGGTCCCCAAATGGTGAGGTGCATCCCAAATGGGGGCACAGAAAAATGAATATTGGGGGCATGATTAGGAAGAAAATATATTTACAGATGACAAAGATTGGTAAATAGTGCAGACAGGTCACTAATACAGAGCAATATGGGTCCCATGTAAACTGGAACAAGTAAACAATGTGCATTTGAAGAAGACCAAAAGTAAATGTATACTTCCAAAAACAAAGAATATAGGTTTAGTTACAGGGATGAGGGGCTGTATTCTGGGAAAAAGACAATTTAAAAATATTGTGGGCCAAAGCCTATCAGTTGAGTATGAGTTCCCAGTGTGATACTAAAGGGTTAATGAATAAACACGGCAACACTGAGTGGGAGTAGGGAGTATATTATTACTTCTATCTGGCACAGGTATGACTACTCCTGGAATACATTTCCAGTTCTAGCATTCACACTTCAAGAAGAATGATGATAAATTGAAGAGTCATTAGAATGATTAAAGGACTGGAAAGCATGCCCTATAGTCAAAGGTTCAAGGAGTGGAAATTCTTTCTCTCAACAAAGAAAAGTTTAAGGGGCTAACTATATGTAGCTACACAGAGAACAAAAAAATTGATAATGGGCTCCTCGATTTATCAGAGAAAGGTATACAGGCAGTCCCCAAGTTACGCGGATCCGACTTAAGTCGGATCCGCACTTATGAACCGGGCTTTTCTCGCCCCGGAGGATGTGGGCAGTGGGACTGCCCAGACGCGCCGAGGTCCCGCCGCCCTCATCCTCCGGGGTGAGAAAAGCTGCTCCGCATCTCCCTGGTCTGCTGCGGGGAGAGGGGGGTGGGGCCCAGCAGACCAGGGAGCAAAGCCGCGGAGGACCCGGGCGGCTGGAGCGCCCAGACACGCCGCGGTCCCGCCCGGGTCCTCCGCGGCTTTGCTCCGCGTCTCCCTGGTCTGCAGACCAGGGAGACGCAGAGCAAAGCCGCGGAGGACCCGGGCGGTGGGACCGCGGCGCGTCTCGGTCCCACCACCTGCATCTCCATGGTCTGCTGGGGGGGGGGGGGGGTGTGCAGCTAGTCCACCCCCCACCCCCCCCAGCAGACCAGGCTTTTCTCGGGACTCCTGGTGCAGAACAGCTGGGGCGCTGCCGGTTGGTCCCGCAGTGCCGCTCGGTCCCGCAGCGTCGCTCCTTGGCGCTACTGTACCAACCTGGCAGCACCCCAGCTGCTCTGCCCCAGGAGTCCTGATTCAGCCGCTGCTGATCTGTTTCAGCAGCAGCTGAATCTGGACGCCTGGGACAGAGCAGCTGGGGCGCTGCCGGGTAGGTCCCCGCAGCGCCACACCTCAGCGCTGCGGGGACCAACCCGGCAGCACCCCAGGTGCTCTATCCCAGGTGTCCCCAAGTCAGCTGCTGCTGAAACTGATCAGCGGCTGATTCCAGGAAGCCCGGGGCACAGCAACTCTGCCTCGGGCTTCCTGTAGTCAGCCGCTGGTCAGTTTCAGCAGCGGCTAACTTGGAGACGCCTGGGGCAGAGCAGCTGGGGTGCTGCTGAGTTGGTCCAGTAGCGCCGCTCCTCGGCTGAGGTGTGGCGCTGCGGGAACCTACCCGGCAGCGCCCCAGCTGCTCTGTCCCAGGTGTCCAGATTCAGCTGCTGTTAAAACTGATCAGCAGCTGATTCCAGGAAGCCCGGGGCAGAGCAACTCTGCCTCAGGCTTCCTGCAGTCAGCCGCTGGTCAGTTTCAGCAGCGGCTGAATCTGGATGCCAGCTCCGACTTAAGTACAAACCTACAGTCCCTATCTTGTACGTAACCCGGGGACTGCCTGTAATATAATTGAGTAACTGATAGATGAAGATAAACCAGAGGTTCTCAAATGGGGAGGAGGCAAGGGGTGTGCAGATTATATTATGGACAGAATGATATTTTGGGGGCAGAGGGGAGGACTTGCTGCACACATTTTACCCACAGCAATGAACTAGCAAAGCTGATTCCTTCAGAGCTATGAGGGCCTCTGATGGTATTGTGTAATCTGAACGATATCTATTAAAATGGCATAACATTATGCAAAGTGGCACTGCACATTAATCTGTCTGCTACGATGGAGTGTGCACATTTAATTGTAAGCATGAATTGCACTCACTTTTATTACAATATAGTGTTGGCTCATTTATGCAGCAAAACCAAAAACTAGATTTATCAAGACACCCAGGAAATATTTTATAACCTTATAAAATCATAGTTCAAAACATACCCAATTCTTCTTTGTTTTAGCCCTTTCCAGTAATTTATGCTGCAACTCTTTTCCAATCCCATGTTCAAACTTTTTAACTATTTCCTCAGTTCTTTGATATTCTTCTTGATTTAAGAATGGTTTTACTGTAAATAAAGGAAAATGTATATGAATACAGATTCATATCGCCTCTACCCCATGGGGACACTAAAGCTGAAAGAACCCAAGAGTAATGTTTAAAATAAACAAATCAATCAAGTCTTTGCTAGAAGAAAATATGATATTTTTAAAAGGCCAGAATAGGAGCTAGGAAACTAATGTAAAAATATATTTTTTAAAATATAAGTTAATCAAGATTATCACACCTATAAAATAAAAGCAGGAAGAAGTGGATGCAAAAGGTCTGCAATATCAAAGAAAAGTGAATCAAGAGACTGAAAACAGAAATATCTAAGGTCTATGCTAGCAGATATTATGGAGTTCTAACATTATGGAGTTCCCAAGGAACATGTTTGCTAATTAAACGTGTGTCTACTTGGTGGGCACAGTACCAGACTAACACACTGAATGAGTCCACACATTTGAGAAACACATAGTAGGCATCCTTCAGTCTTAAGAGGCCATACGTATCTGCCCCGACAGGTAAAAACTTTACTCAGTTGATGTAATGGTAGCTGCGAACATGGTTGCCTTCAGCAGACTCTTTTCTCCTCTGCTAAAATGGACTGCTTTCTCTCCTAACTCTGGGAGGTCTCGGTTAAGTTCTTGTTTCCAAAAGCTACGGTCTTGAGTGTGATCTCCCTGTTTGTCCACATTCATATCCATTTTTTGAGGTCTTCCTTGCACATATCCTTAAAATGTCTTGTGTCTTTTTCCAAATGCCAATTTGCCATAGAGAATGTCCTTTGGGACGTGCCCATAATTCATTTGGAACACATGCCCAAGCCAGTGGAAGCATCTCTGAGGAGTGTTTGCGTACTGGGTTTGCTGGCCCATTTGAGAACCTCAGTATCAGTGACTCTGTCCCTCCAGGAGATTCCAACGATTCAAATTGAGGAAATGCTTATAAAAGCTGTTGAGCCTCTTTTCCTGATGAAGAGTATGACATCCATTTCTTGCTCCTATACAAATGTGTGTTGATAACACATGCACAATACACACAGATCTTTGTGTGTTCTGTTAGGTTTGGGGATTTTGTTTTGTTTGTTGCCATACCCTCTCTCTCAGTCTAGACATTACAAATTCTGAGTTCTATTTTTAGTGAAAGGTTGATTGTGATAAAGTACCCCAGGTACGTGAATTTGTTCACCACTACAAGTTCTTAGGTGTTGATCCTGATGAAAAGTGCTTCCTCAACTGCTTGGCGTATTGTTAACTTCTTTTAGGCTTATAGTAAGTCCAAAGTCTTGTCAAGCTTTGAAAAAAACTGTCCATAAGCCTTTGAAGACAAGCTTGTGTGTGTGTTCCAGATACACCCAGTCCCCCACTGTGGCTCTGCTTTTTGAATGTAGTAAGAGCAGCCAGACGCAGTCCCCTGCTGTGCCTCTGCCTCCCTTGCCCCCCAATGGAAATGGTGCTGGGTGGAACCAGCTTTTAAGTCGGCTCCCCCCAGCACAGGTTCCAGCTCTCCCCCACTTGTTGCCTCTAATAGTGTTATCTAATACAGGCAGCAAGGGAAGAGAGAGGGGGGGAGAAGTGACTAATTGAGTTGTGACTCAACTACCCAATATGCCTAGTCACTTACATCCCTAACGCTGAGACCGCTGCCTATCCTACTGACCAATTGTATCTTGCTGTTTTCTTGTACTCTTCTAGATGTGTTGTCTCTTATACTTTGATAGTAAGTTCACTGGGGTAAAGACTATCTTTTTAGATCATCATCTCTGGATAGTCATAGGTAGGCTTTATCATTAATTAAATTAGATAACCCCTTTAGGTTCCTGAGGGTGTCCTGCTCCTCACAAAACCTCTTTGGTTAAAATCTAAGGACCTGATTCTCTAACCTTGCATCTTTGGTAGCCATATACATCTGCAGGATGTGAATGGAAAGTAGATGTCACACTCTGCTATCTTAATTTAGTAGCACAATACTTCTGAAATACTTTGGGCATGGCTACTAGTTTTGTAAGTAAGACCCCTGTATTATCCTTAAGATTGCATGATAATTTATATTGGCTAATACTCTACGTTTTCATATATGCTCATAAGACATGTTTAATGGAAATACAATTATAATGGGTCTTTTAAAAAACTAAGTCCAGTTGTAATGATTCAATGAGCCCAATATATATCGTGACATTCTCTTAGCATTGGGTAATTTTGCATCCATTTTTGTGCTTTCAAATTGCCAATGCAAGGACTACATCTTCATATAAAAAAGCATACATTTGTATTTTGGATGCTTTCCATACCAGAAATTCCTTTAACTGGTTTGTCAATTGATGTTTTCAGAAAAGAACAAATGAGCATAGTGCTCATTCCTCATAGTCTCAGGAACAAGTTACTCTAGAGAACAGAACACTGGATAATGGTCTGCTGACACTTATCTATTTGGGTGAATAAAATGAATTTTCTACTATGTTTCTACCAGTGGAGGCGGGAGGAGGGGAGGGAATTTTTGTGTGTGAATAGAAGGCAGGATTTTGTTCTAATGAAGTCTTTCTCCAAAACATCTATCTGGATGGGTTGCTGAATTATATTGCACAATCATATTTTGTGTATCTTGCGATCGGCATGGATTCTGACAGCTCACCAATGTAACAACTTATCTCTCATTAGTAATCATCCCTACATCTAAGAAGGTAATTTTTCATTAATGCAACATAGCCAGAATTTCTCTCAGAAACTAGTTCTACACTATCCAAGCCTGAGGTATCTCATTTGGCTACCCATGAGCCTGTGCTGTTTATATATATATATATATTTCTTACAGTGCTGCCATTGCCAACATAACTTCTTGTTTACAATGTTATATCTACAATGAACCGTACAGTGGCACAGCTGTATCATTAGAGCTGCACCACTGTAAGATCTTCCATATATTACTCAATACACGGTACAGAAACCACCCCCAACAAGCAGTGGTAGCTATTTTGGCAGAAGAGTGTCTTGAAATCAGTGAAATTTATGTCAATTGGGGGAGGGTATTTTTTCCACATACTGTACATGATGGGGGGGGGGGGGTATTTTTTCCACACACAACCAACATACCAAGCACTGAATGGAGGACTTCCAGGCAGGGTAGACGGATTTAAATCATTATGTAGAAAGCCTAAATTTAAATAATCAATTCTAATCAACTTCTCCAATTGTACTTCAGTTATTTTTTTTAAATACAGATGCATCTTCATTGGTTGATCTAACCACTAAACACCTAAAAGGGTACTCATACCTATATACATTTCCGAAGTCGTGATTTAGCTTAATATTTTCAGATTCTTAACAGATTAAAATTACTGTACATTTTAGTATTTTAGAAAATGGAGAAGAAAAGATTATTTACTAGAAAACTTTTTGCTCATGATTTCTATCAAGCTATATTAAGATGGTAACAAAACAAGCCTCTAATGAAGCACATGACCAAACATGCCATATTCATAAAGCTTGATCTCAAAAGTTAGATTTTTTTTCCCTTGATTTTTTTCTTTAAAAATAAAAAAAACACATTTTTAAGTCAAAGTTTTTGACAGGGGCTTACAGATTCAGCATATATTTATATTTAAAATATATTAAGAGTTTATAAGTACTGCAGGCATCATACTGTGCATTCAATTTAGAGTTAATTATAAACAGGTTTATTATTTAAAAGAAATAAATTACATACAAAAGTGTAAATATTTTTAAAATAAAATTTTTATTCACCCTGCCTCCAGAGCTGAAAGCATAAGGCTCTATAGTTGTGCTAAACAGTCAGGACTGCAAGCTCAGAGTTGTAACAGACACACATTTTGTGGGGCTCCAGCACAGAAAGGAACACTACACATATTGGCACATGATCTGTACCTGCATGGAGTTCATTGCAGAATCAGGACCCTAAGCTGCATCTCTGTCTCAAAGTTTTATTGTACTACACTGATAAATATACTTATCTTGTTTGACCTTTTGGGATTTATGTGGGTGACTGGGTAGGATAGTAAACAGTTGAATTAACCTTATTAATAATGCTGAGATCTGCCAAGTTAAACTCTGGGCTGTATGCAGCAATTCAAGAGCAAAAGCATGTAAATGATCTGAAAGAGCTTTAATTCATTCAGATGTAGTTTATTTATTAATTGGGAGAGGCAGGTTTGATTTACAAACTTCATTTTTAGTATCCCACTCTACCATGTTACAATCTATCCACAATAACAGCACATCTTTAATTCTAGTGAACTGCCTGCACTACAGGGAGAAAATAAAATGGGTTTGTTTTTGCAACAAAAATGTTTGAGACATTTTACTATTTTTTTCAACAATATGATCATTAATTTAGCGCTGTGAATCAAAAGGAGTAGCATAAAAGCCATAGGTCTGCTCTTCACCTACACTTTTGGTAGACCTAGCTAAATATTATGCTCTGTGTGATGCATTTAAGCTAACCTACCTCCCTCACCCCAAATGTAGACTAAACAAGGTCAATGGAGAGATCTTTTGTTCACTCAATATCACCTCTCAATACAGTACATTTACTATAGTAATGGGCAAAATCCTTCCAATGCTAAGGTATCTACATACATGACAGCCACCTCACTGCTGCTGTAGGATTTTTAGATATAGTCATACCCTCAGTTAACCATACCAATATAAGGCTTGTCTTCACAGCAACAGACAGCTTGAGTTAGTGCACTCAAGCTACTCTAGCTCAAGTCAGGGCGACATTTGAGTTATTCAGAGTGATTTGATTAGTAGAATGATTGCATTTGTAGCTTATGAGTTGTAACTTAGGGCATGTCTACACAGCACCCTAAAATCAAAATAAGATACACAAATTGTGCTACACAAATTGCGTATCGTACAGGTGATCCCCACATTTACAACCTAATTGATTCCTGGAGAACCATCATAAGTCGAGATGTTATAACTTGAACCCTTATTGCCCATAGGGGCAATGTTATGAATGCGGGTTCCGTTCCTGATCCACTTTGCCTCTTGGGAGTTGTAGTCTCCTGGAGCCACGGGGCTCTGCAGGACAGTAGGCAGCCCCACAGCATGGTGCAAACAGCACCCTGAGCCAGCCAGGAGCTAGGCCGGGCAGTAGGTGGCCCTGTGGTGCAAACAGTGCCATGAACTGGTAGGCCAGGGGCTTGGCCAGGCGCAAACAGCACCCTGAGCTGGCTGGGCCAGAGCAGGTTTGTCATAAATGCGAGTGTTGCAGGCCGGACGGTCGCAATTCAGGGGTCACCTGTATTTCAAATCTATTTTGTTTGATTTGTCCCTATCATCTGTTCCTGATATTTTAATAGTTAGTAAGTTCTTTAGTGCAGGAGCCCTGCCAAATCAGATAGCTCAAAAGACACAAGCAGGCTTTTGAAGCTGTATAAATAACAGGAATACAAATTTAAAAAGCTTCATAGGGACAGCCAAGTCAGTCTGTAAGAGGAAAAACTTAAAAAAACAACAACTAGTCTAGTTGCACTTTAAAGACTAACAAAACATGTAGATGGTATCATGAGCTTTTGTGGGCACAGCCCACTTCTTCAGATGACCGGAGTGTTGGAAATTCAGTGTATTTAAAAATAAAGTGTCTTTATTTACATGGGGACATTAGACAAACAAAAGCAGCCACAAGCAACCAAGCACCTATTTCCTATTTAGACCTCTCAAAAACACAAAGTGTATTAAAGCAATTATAACAGCTATACCTGCATCAAGGTATTTCCTCAAAGATTCATCAAGCGCAGGAACTGGTAGCGAAGGAAGAGAACTCTGGTACTGGAATGTTCTCTCTTCAGAGGATTCTAATACTTGATTTTCCATGATGTGGATCTGAAGCAAAATAGTAATTATGCAGCCTGAATTAGATAAATACTTATGTCTCCCCACTCCACTTTTACCTATTTTGCTTGGATCTCTGCCTCTCATATTATAAAACAAATAGTCTCTGAAATGTAAAGACCTAGAAGAGATCATCAAGCCCGGCTAAGGCTATTATGTCCAATAGAGAAACTATACAAGGCAATAGGGATGTGAACTAGTCAACTATCTGTTTACAGTTCTGGGGTTAGGTCTCATTAACTCTGCCAAGCCAGGCCACAGAGGGCGGGGGGAGGCGGCTATGCAGACTTCCCATCTCTCGGTGGCTGGGGGCATTCCTGTCACCCGTTCCCATGCCCGGCCCGGCGGCCGGTTAGCGGGGCAGCTGCGGGCACGGTGGTGGGAGAGCGCACTGGGGGCGGGGGGCAGCCTGTGTCACACCGGGGCGCGCCCGGCCCAGGCACAAAGCGGTGACGGTTGAGGGGCGCAGGCAGCTCGCTGAGCCCGAGCCCAGGCCCGGGCCCCCCCCCCGCGCTGCAGCTGGCAGCCTTGGCCGGGGGAGGGTCTGCCTGGCCCCCCCCTCGCAGCGACCGCGGCTCGGGACAGCCCAGCGGGGACAGCGGCCGGGGCTGTAGGCGCTGCCCGGTTCGCGCCGCAGGCCCCGGACTCGCCCAGCCCAGCCCAGCCCAGCCCAGCTCACCCTCGCGCGCCCGCCGCAGCAGCAGCAGCAAGCGCCGCCGAGGTCTCGCCCTGCTCCGCGGCGGGCGGGGCCGCGTCAGGCCGGAGTCGCGTCACTCCGCAGCGGCGGGGAGCTGCGCGCCCACAGACCGACCCACCCCCGGCGAGAAACGCCGCACGCGCTGGGGAACGGGAAGGGGCCACAGCCCCGCTCGGCTCCCGGCCCCGCTGAACCCCGCAGGCGCAGACCGCCCCCTGGCGCTGAACCCCTCCCCCCACATGCACAGAGCCGCTCACCGCCCGGGGAACCTGTCATCACTGCCCCGCTCACCGCACAGGGAGCCTCCCGCACGTACACTCCAGCTCCCCCCCCCTCCCCGCACCGTATGGGCAAGAGGAATGTGTCATCACAGCCCCACTCAACGCCTGGTGGCCCTGCTCACTGCATGGGGACCTCTGCGCACACACACACACACACACCACAGTCCGGCTCACCCTAAGGGGGACACTTACGCCCTGCTCACCCCCGTCCTTCCCCCATAGACAGCCCCCCCATATACACACCAGCTCTACTTACTTACGCCACAGGGACTCCTGCACACACACTTCCCTGGCCCATACACAGGCAGGGCATGGAACCCTGCCCAAAGACCATGGTCAATGTGTGAGACTCTCAGCCTCCAGAAGGGAGCTGCAATGGGTTCCTTATGCCCAGCTCTTTATTTAAGGCCAAACTGATTTTAAAAATTCCTCAATGGAAGAGTAAAGCTTTGGAAATGTAATCAAAATAATCCATTTGGAACCTGTTAAAAATGTAATTCATTATGGCTACGTCTACATTGGCATGATCTTGTGCAAATACGCTTTAACGCAAGAGTTCTTGCGTTAAAGTATTTGCTCAAGAGAGCGTCTGCACTGGCACGTGCCTTTGCGCACGAGATGTGCTTTTGCGCAAGAGCATCCGTGCCATTTTAGCCATCGGGCTTTCTTGCGCAAGAAATTCATGTTGCCTGTCTACACTGGCGATTTGCGCAAGAACAGTTGCACAAGAGGGTTTATTCCTGAACGGGAGCATCATAGTTCTTGCACAAGAAGCACTGATTTCTCACATTAGAACATCAGTGTTCTTGCACAAGAACTCCCCGCCAGTGTAGACAGGCAGCATGTTTTTGCACAAAAGCGGCCGCTTTGGAGCAAGATCGTGCCAATGTAGACGCAGCCTATTTGTATGCACTGTGGTTTTACCCAGGTCTGAAGAGCTTTGTATGGCTCAAAAGTTATCTTGCAGTAAGGGAAGTTGGACTAATAAAAGTTATTACTTCACTCACCTTATTTATCTAATTATTTGTTAAGTATGAAATAAAAAGCTGGGTTTCACTTGGCTCCGCAACAAAATAAGTCTGTAATTTCCCCCAAATGATAAATCTCTGTAACGAGGGAGAGGCAGTGGGTGTAAATGTATAACCACTGACTTGTCTGAAACCTGGGAATTTGTGAGACCAGGAGAGGTCAATGCAGTGGGAACTCTGCTTTCCCCCAGCCACCTGGGGGCTTTGCTTTTCCCCTATAGTCAGGGGCTCTGCCTTTCCCCTAGTGGTTCCACTGCCACCCAGGATTCTGCTCTCCCCACAGAAGTGGGGAACTCCGCTTCTTCTCGCATGGCTCTGCTGCCACCTGGAGCTCCACTCTCTGGGAGCTCTTTCCTCCCCTTGGATGCTCCGCTGCTGCTTGGGACTCTGCTTACCCTCCTGGCAGCCCTGATGCTGCCTAGGACTTTGCTCTCCCCATGGTGGCTTCACTGCCACTTGGGGCTCTGTGCTCCCACCAATGGCTGTGCTCCCACCAACAGTCTCTCCCCAGTGGCTCTGCTGTCACTCAGGAGGCTCTGCTGCTGCCCAAAGCTTCATGCTCTCCCAGTGGCCCCCCTGCTGTCCATGGTTCCGCATTCTCCCCAGTCGCCCTGCTGCCATCCGGGGCTCTGCTGCTGTCCTGCCATACTAGATAACATGCTTTGCTTGGGTTGAGTCATAATAATTCATTATTATTTCCAGCATATAAACGCAGTATGTATTCATTATAAGGTATTCATTGTAGGTATTCATAGTTAACCATAGTATTAAGCTGTAATACCCCCAAAAGCAGCTGGCATGTTCAGCAGTGGCTCCATGTGCTGCCCCTCATCTACAGGCACCGACCCCACAGCCTCCACTGGCCACTGTTCTCCATTATTGATTAATGGGAGCTGCAGGAGTGGTGTCAGCTGGCAAGGACAGCATGTGGAGACCCCCCTGCTCTAACATTATCAGGGGCTGCAGGGACATGCCAGCCTGTATCCTGTATGAACAGCTAAAGCATAGTAGAATAAGATAGCAAGTAACCTGTGTTCTCGATAACATGCTCACTCAGCTGCCCCTCAGCTATGAGGAATGAAATAGGGGAACTAAACCTAAAGCTGTGCCAGTTCATCTGGTGCCAGAACTGGTCGGTAATCACAACATGGACAGCAGGGCAGAGAAGCTGCTAGAAAGGCCAAAGGAAATAGTTTTGGGCATGAGATAATCCTTATTAATATGTAGTGATAAGTGTCATAATCTACTAACCTATAAAATAAGTGTACCCATAATTTTTTTAGGGTGAGGAACAAAATATGGGCATGGTAGGTTGGGCCAGAATCAAACAATGCTAAGGTCCTGTAAAATATCCATGCTGTGAAGATAAAGGATTATTCTTGGGCAAGTACTTACCCCATCTGCTAGTCACATACAGGGATGCCCCAGAAATCCACAGGGTTCTCCTCACTTGAGTTTCTATAGGGAAGGAAAGTAAGGGGGTTCCTAGACCTAATGAGGGATGAATGGGAGGTGGAGACCTCTCCTGCTGGAAAATCAGTGATGGAGTATGTACTGACCTTCCAGAAAGAGCTCACTGAGAATCTAGCCAGGGCACAAAAGAAGCAGAAACTCTGGTACATGTGCTCACTTTTATGCCACTGGGGACCAAGTGATGCTTCTCATCCCCATGAGAAAGAACAAGCTGCAGGCATCCTGGGACAGCCCTTTCAAGGTCATCAGACAGATAAATGAGGTGAACTATGTGGTGGAATTGTCCAACCAGGCTCACAGCTAGCAGATATACTATGTCAACATGATGAAGCCATACTGGTACAGAAAAATGTTGGTGCTGGCTGTATGTGGGCAGTGGGGAGAGAGGATCCCTTAGTGGGTCTCCTCCCAGAAGCTGGGGTGATATCTCACTGGAATCAATTCCCCTTTCTGACCAGCTAACTCCTGCACTGAAGACAGAGATCAGAGAGCTGCTGTGTTTGCAAAAGCAGCTGTTTTCCAACCAGCATGAGCTCACTAACCTGGCTATCCACTCCCTGAATATGGGAGCCATTTCCCCATCAGGTGTACCCCATTCTGAACCACAGAAAGCTGCCCAGGACTTGGAGAGAGATTGGAAAAACAACAGGGTAATCCAGCTGTCCTCCAGTCCGTGGGCCTTTTCTGTGGTGTTGGTCTTCAAGAGGGATGGGACAATCTGGTTCTGTGTGGACTGTTGGAAGCTCAATACCATTACTGTGTCCAACAGCTACCCTATGCCTAGATAAGTTGGAGAGGGCACTGCTGTGGATCTCCCCAATGGGTAGTGGCAGGTGCCTTTGGACTCAGAGGCCCAAGCAAAGTCTGCCTTCACCATCCCAATAGGTCTCTTCGAGTTCCTGGTCCTGCCTTTTGGCCTCAAGGGAGCACTTGCCCCCTTCCGGTGCCTGGTGGATCAGTTACTGAGGGGGATGGATTTCTTTGTTCTGGCATATATTGATGCTATCTATGTCTTTAGCCAGACCTGGGGGGATCATGTGTCCCAGGTGAAAAGGATGCTGCATCACCTCCAAAATGCCAGATTGCCTATCAAAGCTGGATGGCAGACTTGTCATATATGGGCCACAAGATGGGGAGCAGCCTCCTGATGCTGGAGCCAGCATCAAGGATTGACCCACTCCCCAGACTAAGCAGCAGGCCCAGGCTTTCATTGGGATGGCAGAGTACTACCGGAGGTTTGTGCCCCACTTAAATCCATGGCAGCTTCCCGATGGTGCTTTGTAGGAAGGGTAAGCCAGGATAGTCTGGACCAAGCAGTGCTCTGTGCACTCAAGAGGACACTTGTTCAAGGCCCGATGGTTGTCAACCTGAATTTTAACAAACCCTTCCTGGTGTTCAGTGATGCCTGAGATAATGGACTGGGTATGGTGCTGATGCAAACTGACTTTAATGAGGAGGACACCCCATTGTATACTTGAGCAAGAAGCTGCTGCCCTCGGAGCAGCACTGTGCTGCCATAGAGAAAGAATACCTGTCCCTGTGGGCCCTTAAAAAGCTGCAGCTATATCTATCTGAGTGTTGCTTATACTGACCACTCTCCTCTAACGTGGCTACACCAAATGAAAGGGACCAATACCAAGCTCCTGAGGTGGAGTCTGTTCCCACAGGATTATGACATGGAGGTGGTCCATGTTAAGGAGAGTACCAATGTTATAGTCAATGCTTAATCACGGAGCAGGGGCCCTGAACTTCTCTCGGTCACTGGCTAAGTGATCCTGCATAATTCAGACTTGAGAGGGGCAGAGAGAGGCAGTGAAGAATTTGCTGGATTTTCAAAAGGGTTGCATGCAGAGGGGGTAGGCCTTAGTGTTCTTGAGTGTTACAGGTTTAACAAGATGAGGGGAAAGGGAATTTGTTGCTACAGGGACAAGCACAGAATTGGGGACCCCCACCAGTGGCCTGGAGAATGGAGACCCCAACAACTGGTGACCCGGTGACCAGGAGACTCAGTTCAGGTGGCATAGCCAGTTCTCACTAATGGGAGGACAATAGGCTGTGGAGGGAGGACCCTGGTGACTTGACCAGCTGGTTCCATTCACACTGGAACAAAAGACAGAGGAGAGGAAAGGAAGAGTAGAGGGGACCAAGTGACCTTGTTTACCTGAACAGAAGACAAAGGACAAGGGAGGAGCTGCTGGAATATTGGAGGCTCAGCTGAAAGGAGGGAGTTTTCTGGATTGGGCAGCAGGAGCAAGAAGGGCCCATCTAGATGTGGGGGACACTTGGATGTGCTGTGCTGAAGGAGGGCCGACATACAGGCTCTGAGAGTTCCTGTGCTGTGTTCATATGCTCAATAAACACTCCAGTCTAGAGAACAAGGTTGCATTATTTCTTCAGGGAGTGGAGACTCCCAGGTTCCAGAGAAAGAGGACTCCCTAACTGGGCCCATGCTGGTGACAGGTATGCTGAAGGCTCAGTGAGGTGACAGGTGGAGGAGCTTAAGCCCCACGAGAGAAGGGCTGCCACAGTGAAGGGGGTTTTCCCCAGGGACTGTACGGGCCAAGTGTGGGCATAACTTGTGAGTCTGTGACAGTGACTGGATCTTGAGTACTTTGTAAGTGCCTGAGCATGTGTTAAACAACTTGAGTAACGAGTTCTTTATTGCTGGTCTGATTAATTTGATTTTTGAAAGTATAAATGTCATCTGGACCAGTAGCTTTGCCATTCTCAAAGTTGCTGATTCTGGAAGTTAATTTGGTCATTGAATACTGTGCCCCAAAATTACATGTCTCCTGATTTCTTGACATATAACCAAGTCATGGTTGGTTGGTTTGCTTATCTGTCATTTTCTAGGAATAAGTTTGTGACTTCATCTGCAGGCATTATAGTGTTTGCTGATGTTCTGGAGATGTTGTTAAGTTTCCAGTTGATTATTCATGCGTTCTTACTACTATAGGTCATGTCCACACTCCCAATAAGATTCTTCCATGTCTTCTGTTTTTCCTCTGTTAGTGCAGAGACTACTTATTTGCCTGGAGGCAATGGTCCTCAGTGAATGGGTCTGCTTTGAACGTTAGCTTGTATTGTGCATCCCAGTCCAATATCTCTGATGTTATTCCTGGCATGTAATTTGTTCTGCAGCCTTGTGGAACATACTTCAAAACAGTGCACACTACATTGACAGATTGGCTATAATTTTCTGGTATTGGTTTGATCTTTCATCCCAAACTAAGTTTGTTACACAGATACAGATGTTATTGCTGTCAAATGCCTCATCAGCATTGTAATCCTATATCTATCTGCTCTTGTTGAAATAACTGGGGAGTGTAGGTTTGTGAATTAAGATTAAGTTGTGTGCTTCTGCCATTTCTAACAATTCAGTTAGTCCACTATTTTCATCAGTTACCCCACAACCCCATTTGATGCTGTGACTGGTTAAAGTGATCACTGGCATTTTGTCATGTTCAGAACTATGTAGTCATGGTCAAAAGTACCCCTACATTCATAATGTTGTAATAATTTTGTACAAAATATGCTTGAAGAGATATCATTTGAAAACTAATATATCATTGGTCAATAATATCATGGTGAAATATATGCCGCAATATTAATATGCAAAATTATGAAATCCCCCTGCATGCTATTATTAATACATGTTCAAAACCACACAGCCCTGCCTAGGCAAAAGTTGTTAAACAGGTCTATCCTAAGCAAAGGAATCTATGTTTGCTTCATGTCAAGCTGTATAGAGAATGAGTACCAACCACAGGGCAGACTTAAAAAGTAGGGCACAAACCCCAAACTGATTGTGAGATCTACATTTAGATTTCATCCACAAACTATCTAGTGTGCCCTCCTCATGCTCTATAACAGCTTTAACATGTCACAGTCAGTCCCTTAGGGCATGGGGCTGGAACAATTTGTATAATGGGGGTGCTGAGAGCCATTGAAGCAAACTATAAACCTTGGATGTAATGGAAACCACTTCAAACTAAGAGATTGCAGCACCCTTCTCCCCCCCCCCCCCCCCCCCTCCGTACCTCTAGTTCCAGCACCTAAGCCCTTGGGTACTCTAATCTAACTTGCCAACCAGGCAAGCTTGCCTTTGTGATAGATAGTCCCTTATACCAAAAATCACAACAATATTCAGGATCCCAAAAGACCAGTATCTTACCCCATTCAGTTGTACCTCAGCTCATACACTAAAGACACTTGCAGATAACTTTATAATAAACTAACTAAAGACTTATTAACTAAGAAAAGAATGAGAGTTAGTTAGAAAGTTAAAGCAGATAAACACAAACACACACACACACGAGTTAAAATCTTAGGTTCCAAGGAGTAATAGAAGCGGAAGTAATGTGGAAGCTGCATGTATCCTTTAGGGCTACCCCAAGCCAAGCACTGGAGAGCTCTGGCTTATGTTTAAAAATCTTTCCTTTTTTGTCAGGGATTTGTAATCCCTTTCCCCAGAGATCAGGCTTATGGGATAAGTCCATGGGTAAACACATGGTGGTACACGCAGGGTCATGTGCACTCCCAAAATGGAAGGGGCTGCCAGCAGTCAGCAGGAGGGCCAGCCTCGGCAGCAGGAGGCCCAGGTGCAACGTGACACCCCTCACATTCAATGGCACTAGCAGAGGGGAAGGCACAAGCCAGGGTGCCCCAGCCCACGTGATACCACTCCCTGGTCATGCAGCTCTGGGGAGTGCTGGGAAGAGGTGGGAGAGTCGGGGGAGATCAAGAGTGGGGACAGCTCCACTGTCCCCTGCCACATGTCACCACTGGATGAATCTAGCTGCACATTTTTTCTTTATGGGTGTGTGAATGAGTGAAAACAACAAAGACTTTTGTTAAGTTTGTTCCCCACTCTGGCACTTCAAGGCTACTTCAAAGTAGGAATAAGAGCCTCCAGAAAAGGGCGCTTTTTCCGGAGGATCGGGGCCAGTGTAGACGCTCTTTTCCGGCTTTTTTAAAAGCCGGGAAAAAGCGGCGGACATTTTTATTTAAATGCCGCGGGGGATATTTAAATCCCCCGCGCATTTCCCTACTACGACTGGTGAAATTTACATGCCCCTTCCGGAAAAGGGGCCAGTGTAGACGTAGCCCAAGTGTAAAAGATGGGAGCCCTTAAGAGATTGTAAAATAACTTGCCACTAAAGGCTTGAATTAAAACTCCCCAAGGTCACAGATTGCTGCTACCATCCAAATGTAAGGACCCCTTTGAAAACCCAGGAAGATGCACTTACGAATTCCTTCCTGTAAGGTACCCTCAGGCTTTTTTAACCTGCCCTCTGGAGAGAGCTTGAACATCTAGTTGCTGAGGTCAGCTGAAAATGGGACTTTAATTTCTCTTAGTAGTTTGGTTATGCAGTCTTAGGCATGAGCACACAGAATCTCCTGAATTCTAGGACGCAGGAATCAGATCACGGTCTTAAAAGGATGATTTCTATTTTTTTTAAGGAAAAAACACACGTGATTAAATATTACTTGGTTACCAGAAGTTACAGGACAACTAAAAAAAGGATTAAAAAGCATAGATAATTCCCTAGGATTCAGCTCAGGTGGTTACAGTGTAAGGTGCGGGGCGGGGGGAGGGAGACTACATTTGCTCAACACAGTAAAGTCCAACAAATCCAAAAATAAAGAAAATAACTTGATCATGTCTGACTGAAGATTCCCTGTTGTGCTCACATATCTGTTTTTCAAGACTTAGTCCTTCCTAGGCATGGATGTTGCTGAATTCTCCATGCCTGGCTCTCTTGCTCCTTATAGGGCTCCCAAAGCAAGAACAGTAAGGGCCACTGCTTCCAATTCAAAAACCCACATTCTGTTTTCATTGGATCTTCTGGCCTTCTGCCAACTCACTTCCTGCTTGCCTAGCATTCCTGGGGACTTTCTCCCACTGTCTATGGTTTTAACCCTTATAGGCAAGGCAATTAGGGTTAGGTTTAAAGAGTTAACTATGGAGAAAAGACTTTAGCTAACTGAATGACTGAAATGTCCAGAAAATTTACTCTCCCCTCATTCCATTCACCACAGCTTTGTTCTTTGATGTTACACAATGACTCATTTGTTTTCAATAGGGCTTCTTGGTAAGCAGGATCCAGCTTCTTCCTTAGGAAGATAGCATTTCTACATTAATTAATAGTTCTTTCCCATTAACTTTCATAAGTACAGAAGACTGTACTGTAAACACTTAATATAACTTTATAATATAGGATACAGACTATATAAATAAGATCAATACATGCAGCATCCTACAAGTAGGTCATATAGTCTAAACACGCTCTTATACATGTAACATCAATTTTAATAATACTAATACACAGGTAAGCCAGACTAGTTTCTAGCTATGCATTTGTCAGTGTTCAGTAAGGCCTTGGGGCTTTGGCATGAGCTGACACCTGGTCTGCCAGGGCATGTCTACATTAGGGAGTTATTTTGAAATAACTCTCCCTATTTCAAAATAAGGGCCTGGTTATTTTGAAATAATAAATCCTGCTTTCTTTGGGGAATAAGCCTATTTCAAAATAGTTATTTTGTGAGTTATTATCTTGAAATAAGTTATTTCAATATAATTTCCAAGTGTAGACATGCCCCCAGTATCACAGCTCAACTTACATATAAGTAGTAAGCAGGGCAGCAGGGGGAGAAGATGGCAAAAGACAGAACAAATTTGCATTTAAAAAAGTCCGGGAAGAGGAAAGAGAGCCTGGAACCTCCTTCACTGCCAATAACTCTTAGAAGTATCTTCAAAGGTTCTAAATAAGAAGGGAGCAGAGCACCCCACATTCTTGCTTTCATTTAAAATAAAAAGGGCACAAGCATTTTTGAGCCTCAGAGGAATCCTGAGCAAAGAAAGGGTAAGTCACCATTTTGCTAGAAGATTGCGGTGAGAAAGGCTATCTTGAACCAATATTTGTTTAAATTTTAAATGTGTGTTGTCACTCTTGTTTTCCTGCAGGTATTTCTAACTTTATCTCTTTTACCTGAAATCATTTAATATCTTTTCATAGGGTTTCCTGGTGTCCGGTATTGACCCGGATATTCCAGTATTTTCGCCTCCTGACAGGTAAAAAATTCAGAAAATCCGGACACCTGAACTATCTAGTATTTTCTTATTTTTTTCCTAGCCAGGAGGTGAAAAATACTGGACACCTGGCAAACCTACCACACAACTGGGCCCCTTCCCCCAGACCTCAGCCGTCCCAGGACCCCCTGCTTACTTGGTTCCGCAGAGAAGCTGCGTTCTGGCTCCATCAAGAAAACAAAATGAAGCAAAAAGCCTAAAGAACTGAAGCAAGGGGAAGCAATGCCTTTCCTGGGTCTTAGCGCTCAACTTCTCGCTCTTGCTATCCCTATTCTGACTCTGCATGCACTTAAAGCTGTTTTAATGCTGTTTTATTGTTAAAAAAATTTTTTTTGGCTTAACTCTCGGGATCCTTTTTTCTTCCCCCTCAACAGAATTTTTCCCCCGGTGGTTTTCTTTTGGGTGGGGGGTTGGTATTCGGTACTTTTGGTTAAACCATCTGGCAACCCTACCTTTCAGCTTGTGTTTATAAACTTGTTTAATATTTTAATGTTAAAAACACAGTGCTGAGTTTAAATTGATTTGTTTGATAACTCCAGTTACAGTAACAAACTGTTGAATATTGACTCTTTACAGGGACAATGGACCTCTCATATGTGAACTGCCCAGAAAAGAGCCTGACAGTACAGAACATATGTTTTGGGGAAAATTGGAGACTGGGAGTGTCATGATTATGACAGGGAGCGTGTTGGATTTACTCTGCAAGTGGTAAGCAAAGCTGCAGGAAGCTAGTGTGTGAATGGTATGTTGTTGATAGGCAGGCCTGCTTATGGGGGAGAGGATAAAGGGGGACAATTGCCTCAGGGCCCAGCAATCCTACGGGATACAGAGCTCCCACTCCCTCTGAATTGCTGCCGGAGCACTGCTCCACACAGCTCTGAGGACTATGGGGTAGGCACTGCAGTGTGGGCAGTGCTGAGGGCTAACTGCCCATTGGCCTCTGCTCCTTCCACCCAAGGGCCTGCCCCTTCCGGGGTGCAGAGGCACACGCACCCCAAAACTCACCTTGCCCCAGGCCCTGTGGTGGTTATCAGTTCCACTGCTGACAGGCTGCTGCTGTCAGAGTTGCACAGCACGCAGGGTGTGGCCTGCATGCTGGTAGGCTGTTTGTGAGCAGCCTGAATTGAGAGCTACAATAGCAAGGCTGCGTGGCAGGTGGTGACATAACCCATCACTGCTCTGGATTACACTTCAGAATGCGACAGTGTGCTAGTGAATCTGAACTATTTGCATAGGCATAGCTTTAGAGGAAATGCCACCAATTAGAAGTTCAGAGTTATTATTATTGGTAATATATGTTGTGTGGATGACAAGATCAGGAATGCCGAAAATGGCAGTGTCATATCGCTTGTGTGGTCTCTTGATGGCCAGATTCATTCTAAGAACCCAAGTCAGTTGTTAGTTCTAGTAGATGTCTCCTAGGGACATAACACTTGACAGTTACAGGCAGTCCCCGGGTTACGTACAAGATAGGGACTGTAGGTTTGTTCTTAAGTTGAATCTGTATGTAAGTTGGAACTGGCATCAGCCGCTGCTGAAACTGATCAATTTCAACAGCGGCTGAATCTGGACACCAGTTCCACTTACATACAGATTCAACTTAAGAACCCCAGGCGTCCCCAAGTCAGCTGGTGCTGAAACTGATCAGCAGCTGATCCAGGAAGCCCAGGGCAGAGTAACTCTGCCTCGGGCTTCCTGTAGTCAGCCGCTGGTCAGTTTCAGCAGCGGCTGACTTGGGGACGCCTGGGGCAGAGCAGCTCGGGTGCTGCTGGGTTGGTCCAGTAGCGCGGCCGTTCCTCGGCGCTACTGGACCAACCCAGCAGCACCCCAGCTGCTCTGCCCCAGGCATCCTGATTCAGCCACTGCTGAAACTGATCAGCAGCGGCTGAATCAGGACGCCTGGGGCAGAGCAGCTGGGGTGCTGCCGGGTTGGTCCAGTTGCACCAAGGAGTGGTGCTGCAGGACCAACCGGCAGTGCCCCACCTGCTCTACCACAGGCCCCCGGCTTTGCTCCACGTCTCCCTGGTCTGCTGGGGGGCACTAGCTGCGTCTCCCCCCAGCAGACCAGGGAGACGTGGAGCAAAGCGGCGGAGGACCCGGGGCTGGACCCGCGGCGCTTCCAGATCAGCTGGGGAGCCAGCAGACCAGAGAGACGCTGAGCAAAGCATCCATGGCCAGTCTAGACGCGATTTTGCGCAAGAAAGCCCCGATCACCATTTTCGCCATTGGGGCTTTTTTGCGCAAAACAGTTCTTCCCTGTTTACACTGGCCCTCTTACACAAGTATTCTTGCGCAAGAGGGCTTTTTCCTGAGCAGAAGCGTGAAAGTATTTGCGCAAGAAGCACTGATTTTGTACATTACAAAGTCAGTGCTCTTGCGCAAATTCAAGCAGCCAGTGTAGACAGTGTAGACAGCTTGGCCAGTCTAGACACACCCAAGATGTTTTGGAGATAGTCCTATGTTAGTTAGGAATGTGACAAAAATCACTCTTCTAACTGATAAAGCTATATTTGTGAAAGTTGTAGTATAGACATTGTTATACTGGCAGAAAAGTCCTTTTACTGGCATGGCTTATGTTATTTTGGGAGCTGCCTGGTATAAACTATACCAGCAAAGAAAAATTGTGCCAATAAAGGCTGCAACTCCACTAGAACAGTGGTACAGTATATACCTATAATAGCCAACGCTTTCCAAGGCAAGACCTCAGATTGTGCAGACTCTCACTATGACACTCAAGTTTCATCAATGCGTCAATCTGGCAAGCCTGTCAAAGGATACAAGAGTGGACCATAGAGGCTGACATTATTACAGACATTTGCATAGGTCTCAGATTCCATCTACAGTGAAACTTTTGGACTCACCACAAAGGAACTTTCCAGTGGCACTAAGTAATCCAATTACTAAGTAATCCATTACACCAGGAGCTTGAAATGTGTAGAGCATGGTTATCATAGCACCTGTCTGCAGCATGGAGATGGTAAAGAAGCCATTAGTCAAATTGTGCATCAGCATAGACCTAAAGCCACTGAACCAAGTGAAAAGATTCCACTGGCCACCACTCAAAACTGATGACAACTTACCTGAACTTTCCAAAGCCAGAATCTTTATTGTTTCAGATGTAAATAATGGGTTTTGGCATCTGTAACACTTGAGGGTGCAAGTCAGACTTGAGAGGCAGTGTCATCCCTGCCCTGCAATCTGGAGTGCCTTGCAGTGCCTTGCTTCTGTAGCTCCCAACCTGGACTATTCATAAACAGCCTGTCAGCATGAAGGTCACACCGAGATGTGTCTATGTAAAGCTATGACTCTGATCCAGCAGCTCTGAACCCAGCAGTCTGTCAGCATGCACTGCAAACCCTCTGGCTTCTAGAAGCCTGATTTACCATTTACAGGGTGACCCAATACACTCCCAGTCACCCTTGGCCCCAATATGTTCTACATTGTCCAGTCTACTCCTGGCCAATCCAGATATATTAAGTCTGTCCCTCTAGTGGAACCATATACAACAGCTTACCCTCCTAAATGAAAAAAACAAGGAGTCTGATGGCACTTTAAAGACTAACAAATTTATTCGGGCATATGCTTCTGTGAAATACAACTCACTTCTTCAGAGAAAAAGAAAAGAAAAGAAAAGAAAAGAAAAGAAAAGAAAAGAAAAGAAAAGAAAAGAAAAGAAAAGAAAAGAAAAGAAAAGAAAAGAAAAGAAAAGAAACAGTGATATCATTGCTAATTAGATCAGGGTAGATATGGCTCTCTTCCAAAAGTGATGAGAAGGTGAGAGTATGAGAAGGGAAAATTACTTAATGTAATGAGAGAGCCATTCCATGTTTCTATTTAAACCTCCTTTAATGTTTCAAATTTGCATATGAATTCTAGTTCAGCAGTTTCTCATGGCAATCTGTTTTTTAAGGGTTTTTTTTTTTTTGCTTGAGAATGGCAACTTGTGAGTCAGTAACTGTGTGTCTAGGGACGATAAAGTGCTCCCTCACTGGTTTTTGTATGTTTCCATACATGATGTCTGATTTGTGTCCATTTATTTTTTGCATAGACACAATCCAATTTGTCCAATGTACCTGGCAGAGGGGCATTGCTGGCACATGATGGCATATATTACATTAGTAGATGTGCATGTGAACGAGCCTTTGACGGTATAATGGATGTGGTTAGGTCCTGTGATGATGTCCCTAGGGTAGATGTGTGGATGGAGTTGGCAATGGGGTTTGTCGCAGGGATATTATTTGGCTTAAATCCTATGATATTCCGCTATATGATTGTCTTTGTGTGAGTCTGGTGCACTTTTAAAATAGCTTGGCGTAAGATTGAACGTGATTCTGACCTCTGCATACCCTTGTCAAGTGCTTTGTGTTATGTGAGATACTCCACAATTGTTTACCAGCATTTCCACTTCTTGTTGCTTTCCCATCTGTAGTGCCATTTGTGAGCATTCTGGCTCCTCCCCTGGAGTGGATAAATGTTAAGTGATAGAAGTGAATAAATAGAAGTGAATAAATGTTAAGAAAGGCAACAAAAAGCCAAGTTTTAAATAATCTTACTAAAATCACTTTCTAGTTCCATTGTTTGTCTTTCATTTAATTGTTTTGTGTGATAGTGTAATTCACCAGTTCTTCATTCTTCCATACAGATTCAGAGCAGACAAAGTCCAGCAGAAAATGTTTAAAAGCCTTTTCCCCAAAATCCCAACCAATCAAAAACATAGAAAAAAAAACAAAAAAACAAATTCAACATTTTACCATAATGAAACATAACAAAAAATATATGTCTGCAATTTTTTTATTTGGCGATTTTTTTTCAGTTTAACATCTCATTACTCACCTAAACTATAAATAGACTAAAAGACCAGTATAAATACTTTGGGAGCCAGAACATTTTTTTTCAAACATTGATCTTTGGTGGAAGAAAGGGTGAAAAAAAAAATCCTGGTTTGTCTTCTGTTGATACCTGTGTAAATTGTGAGTAACTCCACCGAATAAAATGGACATATGTTGTTACAAAATTGGTGACAAAAAAAGAAAAAAATTGGTCCCTATATTTGGCCTCCACAACAATAACTGTGTTCTTTCAGCAGGATAGCTTCTAATCTATTTCTCCTTTTTAAAAAGCTGCGCATGTGGCTGTAAACAGTCCTTTCATTTAGTGATACATCCCTGTGCTTGAATATTGGTAGAATTAGAAGTATCAAATTGAGAGAATTAATAACATACTAATGGAACATTTCCCTTGTACTCTGTAACTAGTGCACATTATCCTCATTCGTGATATCTGCAAAACCTGAACCTCAAGAGTAGAGACAAAGAAATCAGGAAACAAGAGTAACAATTGTTCCTATGGTCTTTACATTCAGTCCTAAAATCAGCTAATTTTCTTCTCAATAATACAGGAAATACTGAAAACAAATATTCTTCCAGGTTGTGCTTAGTTTGCAGGTAGATCGGGTTCATCAGTGTGTTTTGAGTGTAAGTTAATCTTTACCACCTTTTGGTATTTGCTAAGCATGGGCCGGATTAGCAGACTTTGGACTGTGAAAGGCAATAAATGTATTTGTTTTCCCCTTCCATAAGATAGGGTAATAAACAAACACTTGTTGTCACTCACTGTACAAGATGAACCTCTCTAATATGTGACTTTCTGATCTGGGAACATCACAGAAGTTGCTTGACCAGAGAGCCCTAGTGGCTGGGAGTGGGGGCTGGTTAGGAGTCTTGCAGCAGGGGGATAGGAGCAGCCAGGAGCCTAGCTGGGGCCAGGAGCGGAGCTGGGATGGCAGCAAAAGGGCTGACAACCAGGAGCCCAGCTTGGTCAGGAGTGCAACTGGGCTGGTGGATGGGGACTGGCAGGGCAGGAGCAAAGCAGAGTTGATGACCAGGAGCCAGGCTGGGGCCAGGAATGGAGCCAGGGCAGGTGGGAATCCCAGCCATCAGCGGGGGAACTAGCAGCTGGGAGCCTGGCCAGGCTCGGGAGCAGAGCTGGGGCTAGCGATTGGGAGCCCAGTTGTAGTGAGCCTGGACAGGGCTGGGAATGGAGTCAGTGGCCAGTAGGGGAGCAGGGGGTGGAAGCCAGGATTGGAACCTGATGGCGGAGAGGCTGGCACCTCCCAGAAGAGCCCAGAGGCAAGAAACAGAGGGGCCAGCATTGACCTCCCCTGGTTCATTCCTTGGGGATGCCAAAACGTCTGTAGTTATTAAATTAATTTTATCTGAGACTTGCAACTGACAACAACTTTAGAACAATCATCAACTCCTGAAAAAAATATTATAAAGCTGACCAGTGGGTCAACTAGTAGAAATGATTCAACTAAAACTTCCTCCAGTACCACTTTCATCATGTTAGCAAGATCTGGAATAGAAAACATAACCTTTGTTGCTTCCCCCCCCCCAGTGGACTAAGAGGGGGAAAAATGATGATGTTGATTTCACTTCTATTAGAGGTTCATCTGTATCCATCCCTAAAGAATGGGAGCTTGCAAATGTATTAACTTGGGCTTTCCAATATTGTTTCAGCAATTAAAATTTAGATATCCAGTTTGTATCAATGCTATTTTTCTTTTTAACCAATTTTACGGGTTAGACACAGCTTTGTGTGAAAACAAGCAAGCAAATAATTAAGATGGTCTCCTCTCCCTTGCACTTTGACAAATGCTTTAGGACCAGCCTGCTGGGATTTTAAATAAATAAATAAATAAATAAATGATTTTTTTCCCAACAGGCAGGTGACAGTGTTAGCAGTTTTGACAGCTTGAATGCAGATCTGTTTTTCATCAGCTATGGAGAAGATTGTTGCTTGTCTATATAGAAGGCCTAATGCACTTTTTAGGCTGATTTGCTTCCCCTGGGCTGGAAGTCATAGAATCATAGAATAATAGGACTGGAAGGGACCTCAAGAGGTCATCGAGTCCAGCCCCCCGCCCTCAAGGCAGGACCAAGCTCCGTCTACACCATCCCTGACGGATGTCTATCTAACCTGTTCTTAAATATCTCCAGAGAGGGAGATTCCACCACCTCCCTTGGCAATTTATTCCAATATTTGACCACCCTGACAGTTAGGAATTTTTTCCTAATGTCCAATCTAAACCTCCCCTGCTGCACTTTAAGCCCATTACTCCTTGTCCTGTCCTCAGAAACCAAGAGGAACAAATTTTCTCCTTCCTCCTTGTGACACCCTTTTAGATATTTGAAAACCGCTATCATGTCCCCCCTTAATCTTCTTTTTTCCAAACTAAACAAGCCCAGTTCATGAAGCCTGGCTTCATAGGTCATGTTCTCTAAACCTTTAATCATTCTTGTCGCTCTTCTCTGTACCCTTTCCAATTTCTCCACATCTTTCTTGAAATGTGGCGCCCAGAACTGGACACAGTACTCCAGCTGAGGCCTAACTAGTGCAGAGTAGAGTGGCAGAATGACTTCACGAGTTTTGCTTACAACACACCTGTTGATACAACCTAGAATCATATTTGCTTTTTTGCAACAGCATCACACTGTTGACTCATATTCAACTTGTGGTCCACTATGACCCCTAGATCCCTTTCCGCCATGCTCCTTCCTAGACAGTCGCTTCCCATCTTGTATGTATGGAACTGATTGTTCCTTCCTAAGTGGAGCACTTTGCATTTCTCTTTATTAAACCTCATCCTGTTTACCTCTGACCATTTCTCTAATTTGCTAAGGTCATTTTGAATTATGTCCCTATCCTCCAAAGAAGTCGCAACCCCACCCAGTTTGGTATCATCTGCAAACTTAATAAGCGTACTCTCTATCCCAATATCTACATCATTGATGAAGATATTGAACAGTACGGGTCCCAAAACAGACCCTTGAGGAACTCCACTTGTTATCCCTTTCTAGCAGGATTTAGAACCGTTAACAACAACTCTCTAACTATGGTTATCCAGCCAATTATGCACCCACCTTATCGTGGCCCTATCTAAGTTATATTTGCCTAGTTTATCAATAAGACTATAATGCGAGACCGTATCAAATGCCTTACTAAAGTCTAGGTATTTGATATCCACCGCTTCTCCCTTATCCACAAGGCTCGTTATCCTATCAAAGAAAGCTATCAGATTAGTTTGGCATGACTTGTTCTTCACAAACCCATGCTGGCTATTCCCTATCACTTTATTACCTTCCAAGTGTGTGCATATGATTTCCTTAATTACATGCTCCATTATCTTCCCTGGGACAGACGTTAAACTGACCTGTCTGTAGTTTCCTGGGTTGTTCTTATTCCCCTTTTTATAGATGGGCACAATATTTGCCCTTTTCCAGTCTTCTGGAATCTCTCCTGTCTGCCATGATTTTTCAAAAATCATAGCTAAAGGCTCAGATACCTCCTCTATCAGCTCCTTGAGTATCCTGGGATGCATTTCATCAGGACCTGGTGACTTGTTGATATCTAACTTTCCTAAGTGATTTTTAACTTGTTCTTTGTGTATCCTAGCTTCTAAACTTACCCTCTCTCTGCTTGTATTCACTACGTTAGGCACACCTCCAGACTTCTCGGTGAAGACCGAAACAAAGAAGTCATTGAGCATCTCTGCCATTTCCAAGTTTCCTGTTACTGCTTCTCCCTCCTCACTAAGCAGTGGGCCTACCCTGTCCTTGGTCTTCCTCTTGCTTTTAATGTATTTATAAAAGGTCTTCTTGTTTCCCTTTATGCCTATAGCTAGTTTGATCTCATTTTGTGCCTTTGCCTTTCTAATCTTGCCCCTGCATTCCCGTGTTGCTTGCCTATATTCATCCTTTGTTATTTGTCCTAGTTTCCATTTTTTATATGATTCCTTTTTTTATTTTGAGATCATGCAAGATCTCCTTGTTAAGCCAAGCTGGTCTTTTGCCATATTTTCTATCTTTCCTACACAGCGGAATTGTTTGCTTTTGGGCCCTTAACAACGTCCCTTTGAAATACTTCCAACTCTCCTCAGTTGTTTTTCCCTTCAGTCTTGCTTCCCATGGGACCTTACCTACAAGTTCTCTGAGCTTATCAAAATCTGCCTTCCTGAAATCCATTACCTCAATTGTGCTGGTCTCCCTTCTACCTTTCCTTAAGATCATGAACTCTATTATTTCATGATCACTGTCCCCTATACTGTCTTCCACTTTCAAGTTCTCAACTAGTTCCTCCCTATTTGTTAAAACCAAATCCAGAACAGCTTCTCCTCTGGTAGCTTTTTCAACCTTCTGAAACAGAAAGTTGTCTCCAATGCAGTCCAGAAACTTATTGGATAGCCTGTGCCCCGCTGTGTTAGTTTCCCAACATATGTCTGGATAGTTGAAGTCCCCCATCACCACCAAATCTTGGGCTTTGGATAGTTTTGTTAATTGTTTAAAAAAGGCCTCATCCACCTCTTCCACCTGGCTAGGTGGCCTGTAGTAGACTCCTAGCATGATATCACCCTCGTTTTTTACCCCTTTTAGCTTAACCCAGAGACTCTCTACACAGCTATCTCCTACGTTCATCTCCACTTCAGTCCAAGTGTGTACATTTTTAATATACAAGGCAACCCCTCCTCCCTTTTTTCCCTGTCTGTCCTTCCTGAGCAAGCCGTACCCTTCCATACCAACATTCCAATCGTGCGTCCCATCCCACCAGGTTTCTGTAATACCAATGATATCATAGTCATATTTATTGGTTAGCAATTCCAGTTCTTCCTGCTTATTACCCATACTTCTTGCATTTGTATATAGGCATCTAAGATACTGATTTGATCTTGCCTCCCTGTTGTGCCCTGACCCTCCTTTTTCCTTGCCATTATAGGCCGTAGTCCCCCCCATTTCCAATCCATCTCCCAGTCCTGTACATTCAGCACTTACCTGTGGACTTTGCTCACCTGTCCCCGTCGAATCTAGTTTAAAGCCCTCCTCACTAGGTTAGCCAGTCTGTGTCCAAACAAGGCCTTCCCGCTCCTGGAAAGGTGAACTCCATCTCTGCCAAGCAGTCCTTCCTGGAAGAGCACCCCGTGATCAAGGAAGCCGAATGGAGCTACTCATTTTGCAAAATGGGGTAAACTCTTTGACAACGCAATAGAAGGTCAGTAATTTTGTGTATGAAAGTATAGTTTAATAAAGATGGCCATCTAGACAGGATACTAATGTACAGAGGGGTCAGACCTTAAACAGAATATGTCAGCACTAGTAAAGACTGCTGAGTTATCTTTCTAATAGTGTTCTGGCCATGGCTCTTCCCTTCAAGGTGCTTAATACCTCCATTGGGATGTTGAGCTTCCTTAGCTCCTATGCCACCCCAAACCAGGTCCTAAGTACAGTACTTGGATTCAATACATGAATATATCCACCTTCAACTCAATTTCCTTCTCAAAGCTAATACAGTCTTGGCTGTTTCAGAAACAGATCTGTTTAATTGGGCAGCAGCAACACAATAATATGTTTGGTTATATTTTAAAAAGTACATGCAACAAACTGCTCAAAAAGGAATATTTACAAATCCATTTTAGTATGCTGGGTATCTGCAGAGCCTTTTCCTGTGCAGAATGAACTGCAGTTGGCTACACTTCTCTGCATGATCCTATATTCCCTGTATCAAAACCAATGTCACACAATGGCTTTGTAACAGTAAAATGGCATTTTGCTACAGAGTGAAGTAATTCCCATGGCTATCGTGTTATATCAGCCCTGGAAAAGATTCATACTTGCACTTTTTGAAGGGGAGAAGCCATGGCTATTTTCCAGACCTTTCACAAAGAAAAGAATAATCTGGCATTACATAAGAACATTAGCATTGAAATAAAACCAGTCCACTCAACTCTGAATACCTCCAGTGAATTGCTGTGCCAGTCACATCCAATTTTCCTTGAAGTGAAAAAAAAAGTCTTCTGTTTAGACGGAAATACTTCCAGCAAAGCTACTGGGAGAGGGAGGCCTTAGAACAATTGCAGCTACTGTTGAGTAAAATTCAGAGAGCAGCATGCGCTTTCAGAACTGTCTTAACTGTGCTCAAAAATGTTATAAAAAGCCTGACCATATATTTTTGTCCTGCTACCTGGTTTATTTCAAATACAGTCTTTTTTTCTTGGCGTGTATGATCTGGCTTCTATGTGACCTTTGAAGAACATGTCCTGTGAAAAGGAGAATGAAAAACAGTAACACCTTTTTACAGCTATCCCATTGTTCTATTGCCCTACACAACAGTGGGGTAAAAATCCGAGGATGGTCCTTTGAAGACCAAGCAACTGAAAGGGACATACAATCATGTCAATAAATACATGTTTCCAAGTTCTACTTTGGGTAATAAGTAAAATGGCTGCAAAGAAAAAAGATTACAATAAAGGGCACGATAAAGAGTTACCATTAGAGTTTAGGATTTTAACAAGAAAGTATTTTATAGAGAACATACATATAGTTATTCTTCAACTAAAATGTTGATTATTACTTAGAAGCCCCAAATGCAATCAGGGGCTCATGTGCTAGGAGTACTGTCAAGACCGCTAGAACGAGATAGTCCTTGCCCCAAAGATTTTACATTCCTAATAAACTGGACAGTAAAAAAGTTGGGGAAACAAAAGTTAATGCCAAGCTCTTGACAGAAGCCCATGCTCCCCTTTACTTTTCGCACACCGAGTTGAAACTTCATCTAATCATTGTCGTCGCTAATGTAAAAACCTTCCTTTACATAACTGGTTGTTAATACAGGTTAGACCTCCCAAAACCAGGACTCTCTCGTCCTGGACCAGGGAATCCTGGCTGAGAGCCCCAGTGGCAAGAGAGCTGGAAGCTTGGAGCCTGGTGGGGCTGGGGCTGGGGCCCTGGTAGCTGAGCTGGCGCCAGGGCTGCGGCAGCCCTGGAAACCCTGGTAATGGAGCTGGACCCAGATATGTGGCAGTCCAGGCTACCAGGGTCACAGCAGCCTGGCAGGTGGGGCAGCTAGGGCCAGCAGCAGGGAGGGGAGGTGGCTGGGGGGCTGGTAGCAGTGGACCTCTCCTGGTCTGGCAAATTCCCTCATTCGGAACCAGTCAGGTCCCGAGGGTGCCAGAACAAAGGGATTCAACCTGTATTTGCTTTCTGCAAAATAAATTTTAAAATGTGTGGTTAATCTCTGTTTTGGTAATGTAAAGAGATGAATTTTAGAGTACCCTGAAATGACTATAATTTTCTTTTCCTCCCTAGTATGCTCTATAAGGCTTCCTGGAAGAGAATCTTGGGTTAATGACCCTTTTGCAAAAGACATGAAAACTATTGTTAATTAAACTACTAGTGTTTTGCTTCAAGACTTGCAAGAGAAGCCTTTTGCATTTTTTGGTCACAGGTAAAAATCATCTTTTAAAATATGTGGTAAGGGAGCCTAAAATCTTTGGTTGCTTTCCCCAAGGCAGAGTATCATAGAGTAGATCTACAAGTAGCAGCACAGCTCTAGGCAGAGTAAAGCTATGAAAGGGTATTTTCCATTCTGATAGTGTAAATCCAGACATTTTTCACATCCCTGAGTGAAGTAGTTAGTTTTACCTAAATTTTAGGTGTAGACCAGGCTATAGAAACATAAAACATAGGGCTTGAAGGGACTTCAAAAGGTCATCTAGTCCATCCCCCAGTTCTGAGGCAGGCTCAAGTATAGCTAGACCTTCCCTAACAGGTGTTTGTCCAACCTGTTCTTTAAAACCTTCAATTACAGGGATTGCACAAACTCTCTTGAAAGCATATTCTAGAGCCAAAACACTTTCCCAATATCTAACCTAAATCTCCCTTGCTGCAAATTAAGCCAATTACTTCTTATCCTACCTTCAATTGAAATAAAGAACAATTGTTCAATATCTTCATTGTAAGAGCCCTGAACATTATTGAATACTTTTTATCAGCTGTTATCACTCAGGAAAGACACCCTGAAATCACTGTGAATAATTCTCAGAAAACATTCACTCAGTGCACAGCAGTAGTCAAAAAAATGAAACAGAAAGTTAGGAATCATTAAGAAAGGGATACATAATAAGACAGAAAATATCATAGCACCTCTATGTAATTCTATAGTACATCCACATATTGAATACTGTTTGCAGATGTGGTTGCCCCATCTCAAAAAAGACACATTGGAATTTGAAAAGGTATTGAAAATGGTTACAAAAATGATTAGAGGTATGGAATAGCTTCCATATGTGGAGAAAGATAAGGTTGGAGCCTTTCAGCTTGGAAAAGAGACAACTAAGAGGAGATATTATAGAGGGCTATAAAATATTGATTGATGTAGAAAAAGTAAACAAGGAAGTGTTATTTACTCTTTTTCAGAAGACAAGAACTAAGTTCACCAAAATAAATTAATAGTTAGCGGGTTTAAAACAAATAAACAATTTGTCACACAACACATAGTCAACCTGTGGAACTGCTTGCCAAAGGTTTTTATGAAGGCCCAAAATATAACAGGATTCCACGAAGAGCTAGATAAGTTCCTGGCAGATAAGTCTATCAATGGCTATTAGCCAGGATGAGCAGGGATGCAAAACCATGCTCTGAAATGTCCATAGCTTCTGTTTGCCAGATGCTAGACATGGGTGACAGGGAGAATCAATCATTTGATGATTACTAGTTCTGTTCCTTCCCTCTGGAGGCACCATTGGCCACTTTTGGAAGACAGGTGGACCATTGGTCTGACCCAGTATGGCTGTTTTTATGTCCCTTCTCAGTCTTCTTTTCTCAAGAATGAACAGTTTTGAAGATCTTTCCTCATAAGTCAAGTTTTTAAAACTTTTTATCACTTTGATTGCTCTCCTTTGGACTCTTCAATTTCTCAATGCCTTTCTTCAAGTATGCAGCCCGGAACCAGAAACAGTACTTCAACTAAGGCCTCATCAGTGATGAATTTGATGGGACAATTACCTCCCTATGTTGTACTTATGACATTCCCATTAATGTACCCCAGGATGATATTAGCCTTGTTTGCAACTGCATCACACTATTGGCTCCTATTTGTGATCCACTATAGCCTGGAGATTCTTTTCTGGAGTGTAACCATCTAGCCCCTTATTCTCCATTATGTATTTTTTCAATATCCAGATGTTGAAACTAAGAACCCTGTTTAGTTATTATCTAGACTCTGACCTCCCTTTTATGATAAGGAATGGTGGCTGAACTAGATGTACTTTATGAGCGTATGCATGGAATAGGACTATTTGATATAAACCAATCTGGTTTGGGCTGAGATATAGAATGTCTGTCATTTCTGTGGCAATAGTCTGATATTACCAGGAGAAAATCAGCTGAGTATTTGGAAACAATCAACTGCAAGGAACTGTTTATGCTACTGTGTGGAATAACAGAGGATAGGGTTTTTCCAGGGTAGAGCTACTTGCAGATATGAGACTTGAATTACACTGAGATCACTTCTATATATTGATTTTTGGTGGTGATCATGTCATCTTTGTTATCCAGTGTATAAATGGCGTCTCTCAGAACTGATATAATAGATATGATACTCGCCCTGAGATAGCTGCAGTACTCCCAGATTTGTTGTAGTGTCCCTACAACACAGCAGTTCCCTTCCTGCTTAGCTCAGTTTGCAAGTATGGGTGTAGGAGAAGTGACTGAGGCTCAGGGCAGATTGCTTATGGATCGTGGAAAACTTCTGGTTAGAGTGACCATATTTCCCTATGTAAAATATGGGACACCTGGAAAAATTATACTTATTCAAGCAAAGGTCAATCAATCAAACAAACGTTCAAATGAACATTAAGTTTATTGAGACCTTGTTAAAAAGAAATACTGCATATTTGGATCCTTTTTATTTACCTTCTTATCTTTAAGGCTGTAGGGTTCACCCAAGGAGAGATGGCATTCATCCTTACCCTCCCACGCACATACAGGAAGAGAGGTGACGCTTATGCACTCCCGTACACCTCTCTCACATGGAGTGAGACCAACCAACCCTACTGTCCCGCTCCAGTGCTCTCTACCCTCCATGCCTTCCTGGGCCCCTGCGATGGACCTGCCCCTTGTGGTACTTGGCACTGCACCTTCCTGAGGCAACATTTGTGTGTGGAGAGAGAGGGGGCACACAGGATCACACCACCCCCCAGATTTCTGCCAGGGTTCACAGCAGAATGTGGCCAGCAGCTGACTTTCGGCACTGTGTGGGAGGGACGGGACAGGAGCTGCTTCTAACTACCAGGAAAAAGAGAGGGGAAAGGATAATCTGGCCTGTGTCTTTGCAAAGCTCTTCTCTCCCCTCCTCCTGTCCCCGACCCCTGGTCCAATTCTCTGTGGCTGGAAGTAACTTCTCCCTTCCTGCCTACACAGTTTCCAAAAGCACTAATACATACAAGCTGCTGCTGGCCAGTAATATATCCCAGAGGCTTCTTGTCCTGTGGCTACAATGAAGGTAGGAAGGTGTTAAGCCCTAAGGACACATTGTGCACCAGGCCTCAGGGACCTGACTGCAGTGACTCAGTGACCCTGGCCAGATAGATGGCTCAGCAGGGGAAGGTGCCAAGGCAATGGAGTAGCCTTGTCTTCCCAGGGAGCAGGACCCAGGATGGGACGCAGGTGAAATTGTTGTAGTTTATGTATAGCGGTCAAGGTTAGAGTCTTTCAGCTACAGATTAGGGACGTAAAGGAGTTGCTGACTACCTGATAAGCCTACTGTATCAGAGGCGGGGGGGAGGGGGGGAGGGAGGAAGCAGGAGCTGGTGCTGGAAGGAGCCAGTTTAAATGCCAGTTCTCCTCAGCACCATCTGGTTGGTGCTGCCTGTCCCTCCCACTCCCACTGCTGCCTCTGTCAGAGACACTGGGGATGGGGAAGAGGCTACTGGTGGCTGGTCAGTCAGCCCGACTCAGTCCCGACTTGCACCGGGTCCAGGACCAAACCTCGCTGAGGCTCTGCAATTTAAAAGGCAGTAGAAGCCAGGCAGCCTGCTCCCAGCTCCTACTGAGTTTTAAATTGGAGAGCTGCAGTAGGGTTTGGTCTCCCACCTGACACAAGCCCGGACTGAGCCACCTGCCTATCAACTAATTGATTAGTTGAAAAATTCGATTGACTGCTTGATTAGTGAATTAACCTCATTTTAACATCCCTAGTACAGATACTTTCTAAATAAGTACATTAGTATAGGAATAATTACTTCGATTATGATTGTTTATGCCTAATAGTGATATTGCTGCTCACACTAATAACAGAAAAACAACATGGATTTTGAAAGTTACTTAGTTTTCAAATGGCTGTACCCACAAAAGCTCATGATACCATCTATGTTTTGTTAGTCTTTAAAGTGCTGCCAGACTATTTGTTGTTTAAGTTTTTCTTGTTACAGACTAACTCAGCTACCCCTCTGAAGCTTTAGTTTTCAAAGAATATTCAAAACATTCATTTATGCTGTAAGCAAAGTGGAACAATAAACGAAAGAAGCAAAAGTGCTTTATTAGGCCTAATCAGCAATCTAATTTCACTCTTAGGTGTAAGCATGTGAATTGATTAACATCATTGCTCTTTAAATTGTTTTCCAATCAATTTACTTCTAGTAATTGACATTCTATTACTGTTTAACAGTGCAATTAATGTGATTAACAGCAATTCATTTTTTAATTGCTTGACAGCCCTAGTTTTTAGATGAATTTGCCTTCTCTTTTCAATGCTGTTTTGGATCATATGTTAGTTTTGCAGCTGCAGTACACTTGAAAGAAAAATATGGACTACAACCGGTACATCTTTTTATATCAAGTATAGGTCCCCTACATATGAATGATACCATCTTTGATAATATGAACTAACATAGGATTTACGAATAAACCATCATGTGTAAAGTACTTGCTTTGGCCTTCCAAAGTGCAGGTGATGCTACCTTAATATGCAGAGTTTAGTAAAGTGTATAGAAAAAAAGGCAACCACAGATATATTCCATTATCTGTGGGGGAGCTTAGTTTGAGGTAGCAAGAGCATTTCCTCTTCTCTGTTATGGTGATGTAGTTATAATTCAGATAGGCATGTAGGCAAAACCCAGACTACCTTCTTCCCAGAAATGGAAGCATACCTTACCCTCCTAACACATAAAGCCCTCTCCTGGACTTCCTGCTCAGTCCTGGTACCTTTGCCCTCTCCTTAATTTCTAAACCCCTTGTTTGGTGGCTTTTCCTCTTTCCTCACCTCTCCTGAGTGCTTCTCAGGGGACCAGCAGGGATTTGGCCATTTTCCCCATCCTGCTGCTTCTCATGCAACAGCTACTGCTTCTCCCTCTGCACCATTGAGAAACTGTGTATTTGGATGACATCTCATCTGTCCATGGAACAAGGTTTCTGCATGGTGGGTTCCTCAAACACCATTGCAGCTGAATTTAGGTCCACAGTAATGCTTCACTTTCTGATAAAGACATTATTTTGGTAGTTTGCTCTCAGCACTTAAAATAAAGAATTCACAGCACAAATTGAATAGACTTTATATTTCTGAAGAATTCCAGCTCTTGAATGTGCTTGTCTATTTCACAAGCTACATTTTCAGAAACTATTGTCTTGCTGCAAGAGAGACACAAAGCTTTAGCAATGTCTTTTGTTATTACCCCTGAATAACCGGTACAGTGTGTTCTACAGCAGTGTTAGGGCAACCTGTGTTTTACTCCAAAATTATCATCCCAATAAGATTTCAAAACTCACACAATCAGCCAGCCACTAAACCATAATGCAACGTCTATGCTACAGGGGAAAATACTATAGGTTAGATCAGGAGTGGGCTAAATGGCAGGCTCCCTGCCTATCAGAGTCCCAGGCTGCACAAAGTGGCCATCTGCTGGTGCCATGTGCTTCTAGGTGCATGTGCCCATTGCAAGGGGTGTGGGGAGACTTTGCATGCTGCTCCTGCCTCCCGCATAATCATTGCAGATTCCATTAGCTGGAAGCCAGCCAATAGGAGCAGCAATGATTAAGCTGGGAGCAGGGCAGCATATGAAGTCTCCACACACACGCCTGTAAGGGGCGCATGGCCCAGAGAGGCACATGGCTCCCACAGCCAACAGCTTTAAGGGGCCTCGGTTGGCAGCAGACTGGGAGTCTGTCTGAGGATCCTGCTAGGCTGCTGGCCTGAATGCAAACGCCTAGGTAAGCTCATACCAACCCAAGCTTGTATCTGGCACCTTCCCCCACCCCCCGCATGCCCCAACTCACTGCCCCAGGTCACTATATAAATCCTCTGGAGTCCTCCCCTCCCCCCCAGTTACAACTTCCTCTGCGACCCTGCTATATTCCTCCCCAGGCCATTTCTGTATTCATGCTCCCTCCCCGACCCTGCTCCCCTTGCTATTCTCTGTCCCAGGTCATAACCCAAACCCTCTACATCCCTTCTGCACCTGTCCCCCAGACCAAAATCCTCTCTTGCACCCATACCTCCCTCTGGACTCTGCACCCCAATCCCAGGTCACAAACCCTTCCTTCAGCCAAACTTCCTCACAGACCCCATACCCTCTTTTGCACCCCCTCCAGTACCCTGAGCTCCCTTCTTCACCCAACCTCTATTCTAGGCCTTCCACTCCCTCTGTAGAAAAGTGTGACCCTTGACCACTTACCAAAATGTTGAAGTGAGCACCCCCCATCAGAAATTATTGTCCACCCCTGATTTATAGTGCATTTTATGAAACCTTTAACTTATTTGTATGATGCTTTCAGAAAACATTTTTTTTAATCCTCTCTACACAGTAAAAGACAAAGACGATGAAGAAATTATCAAGGAGGTACAATCTTTTGGAAATATTCCTTCTGAGCTCCTGCCGGACAAAAGTGCTATAAAACAATTCATTCTTACCTTAAGAGCAGAACTTGCAGTTATTCAGTCCTTTTTGTAAGTAGCACCATTTTACATTAGGTTCTGACACTAGAACTATTCATTAATAGCCTGAAATAGAACATTCACCTGTACTGAGACCTATCACACAAGGCTCTCTGATTTTTGTCCCTGAATCTTTGTTTTCACGATAAAAGCATTTATGTAATAAAAACAACAGCATTTTAAAAGATCCAGCCTAGAATCTTAAAGATAAAACAACTTCTCCTTTAGTTCTTCCCCACCACACTTATAGTATGTAAATGGTAGGTTGCATTCTGTACTAAAGAGTAGGTTGGCAAAGCGTTTTATTATGTTTGAGCGAGGACAAGAAAGATATTGTGTCTGGAGAGGAAACCTAAAGTGGAAAGATTCAATATGACAAAGCTCTTCTTTATATTCACAACCTTGAGGAACTGGTAATAGATGGTCTCTCTTGTGACATTACATGCTTTGCTGGGTCTGAAGATTGGCCATTTGATTTAGAAGGTAACTAGCTAGTGCGCTTTGCCTCTAATATTTAGCTATACTTCTGTTGCACTAATCAGCGGTTCTCAAACTTTTTGGGCTCTGGAGCCCTTTACATGTGTAAAAATTTATGCGGAGCCCCAGCGGTCCACTGATTGTATGTGTTGTACCTATCCACGTTTCCAGTTTGTCAACCTCGCGGTGCCCCTGGAGATGTCCAGGACTCTGCAGAGCACAGTTTGAGAAACACTGCACTAGATTAATGATCAGTTCTGCACATAATCTCATTTTAATTTATATGGAAATATGAAGGACTCTTGCAATATGAGTCAAAATGAATCAGAGAATTAGGAAGAGTTCAATAATATTGAAACAAGTTACATAACATAAATTACACAAGCTGATATTTCTCTTGTGCTTTACATGTTTAATTATCTTTCAGCATGAAAGGATGTAACAAATAGAGATACCACTATTCACAAGCTTCTTGGAGGACACTTATATCTGATGAACCCTGCTAATGAAACTTTCATGGCAAACTATATGACAAAATGTATAGAAACTGCTGATCTCTGAGTATTTGTCGGTAGAGGAGTCAAAGATTTATCCAAAGCAGTAAATAATATGGGACATTTTCTATACAATTTTACTACTACCATGATATAAGTTATGCAACAGGACAGAGCAAACAGTTGATGCATTTATACTGCTGCATGCATCCTACAGCCAAAGGTTTCTCCAGGATATAATTCATTGTGATACTTAGGAAAATTCTGATTCCTAACAATAAGCAGCCAATGAATTAACTTGCTTCCCTATAGTGGATAGAGTTTTAGGATGGTGGAAGGATAGTAGGCTAAGAGCACTGTAAAGATATTTATGTCTGATTTCAGTGGCTTCCCTCTGCCTTTACCTATAGCTTGAACTAGCTCAACAAAGCATGGAAACAAAAAATCAGCTCTGTGGGAAGTAAGGGGATCCAAAGTTATTTCCATTTAAATTGAATAAACTTAAAAACAAATAGTCTTGCAGCACTTTAGAGACTAACAGAAAATGTAGATAGTATCATGAGCTTCTGTGGGCACAACTCACTTTTTCAGATGACTGGAGTTAAGGGCTCCAGGAGGGATGGTGAGGGAAAGAAGGGAAAAATATATTGTCAGTGGGTTCTAAGTACCTGGTGCTTGGCTTTTTATGTCATTAGGGTGTGGAATGTAGCGGGCCATCCAGCGAAGGTCTTTGTTTAAAACTCTATTGCAGGTGTCAAACTTGTAAATTAAATCAAGTTATGCAGCTTCTCTCTCCAGCTGTTTTTTGAAATCGCCTTGTAATAATATTGTCACCTTAAGATCTATTAATGCAGTGGTCACAAACCAGTTGATCGGGATCTACTGGTAGATCTTGGAGACTCTGACAGGTGATCCTGACTGGTTTGGCCAAGAGGCGATCAAGTACGCCCCGCCCCCTACGGCTGCGCACCTCTTGTCCTTTGCCTTGGAGCTGCCTCCTCTCACACCTTAGGAGCCTCCCTGCTTTCTGTGCAGGGCAGGGCAGGGAAGGGAGAGGAGAGGTGCTGATGTTAAGATGCCCCCTCTCCCATCCTATCTCCCCAGAGCAGAGAGGGGACACAACAGGTCTTGGGATGGAGTTTGCTGGCTGCTTTTGGGAGTGGTGCAGGGTCAGGGCGGGGTGAGCCTGCCTTAGCCTGTGACGTAGTAGGGGCGTGCTGTCTGCTGTATAACCCAGTGTGGTATGGTGGTGCCTTGCTGGTTGCTGGGCTTGGGCAGTGGGTGACCTCCACTGGCGGCTATTTGTAGCACGGCCCAACAGGACAGCAGATGAGTCACTAGGCAAGGGTCTCACAACCTGTCCCACAGGTTGCCTCCCAGGGAGAAAGACAAAGGGAGGAAGGCGGAGACCAAACCCTGTCTGGGGGGCAGGGCTTTAGGAGAGTCAGTTTCTGTCTGGGAAGCAGGGGGAAAAAGGGCTAGGGAGAGGGGCTGGGATTGTAGGGCCCAGCTACCCCCCATCTCAAGGGGGGGGGGCCCTGAAGCCTCATAGCTCCAGTTCCTGTAACCAGATTGCATCCGTGCTGTATCTTGGAGAAGCAATAAACTCCCTCAATCCTACTAGCTGGTGGAGTCGGTTTATGCCACTACGGGGGTGCAGGAGAGGGGAAACCCCAACGTGCTATCACATAGCCTCACTGCACCATCATCCAGTAGCCACCTTAGGTAAGTAGTGCCCAGTCAGAGCCCACATCCTGAAACCCTACCCCAGTTATGAAACCCCTCTTGCACCCCAGGTCCCTGCCCAAGCCCCAAGCACTCCTGCATCCTAACACCCTACCAGAGCCTGCCCCTAGAGCCCCCTCTGGCACCCTGTCTGTCCCATGCTCAGCTCAGAGCTCCTCTTACACTCCAAATCCCTTAATCCAAGACTAGAGCCTGCATCCCTGCCTGATGAAAGTGAGGGAGGGATGGCGTGAGCGAGCAGCGGTGGGGCCAGCGGGAAGGAGGCAGGACAAGGATATTTGAGTTTGAGGTAGATCTTGAATTGCACTTAAATTAAAAAAGTGATCTCATGCTTAAAAAGGTTGGAGACCACTGCTTTAATGTGTGTCCAGGCAAGGTAAAATGTTCCAACAGATTTCTGTGTGTTACCATTTTGAATATCTGATTTGGGTTGATTAATACTTTGTAATACAGAGACTGTCCAGTTTGACCAATACACATGGCCGAGGGGCATTGCTGGCACGTGATGGCAGACAGCACAGTTATGAGTCTTTGATGTGGTAGCTTATGTGGTTAGATCCTGTGATGTCACTTGTATAGATGTGCAGACAGAGTTGGTACCGGAGTTGACTGTAGGGGTGGGTTCCTGGGTGAGTGTGTTCAAGATGTGGTGCATGGTTGCAGGAAGGAATGTGTTTTGGGTTAGGGGGCTGTCTGTAGGTGAGGATTGGCTTGTCCCCTAAGGCCTGTGAGAGGTGTCATTTTCCAGGATAGGTTGGTTTAAGTTGCCAACTATAGGGGTGATATATCACACCCTAATGACATAAAAAGCCAAACACCAGATACGTAAAGTACTCTGAACGCATTCTATGGTTACGTCTAAACTGCCTCCTCTTGCACAAGAGAATGTGCAAATGAGGCAAAGCGATGAATATCGCTATGCCTCATTTGCATACTTAATGAGCAGTCATTTTTGAGCAAGGGGCTTTTGCGCAAAAAACTGTCTACAAGTCTCCTTTTTGCGCAAAATCCCCCCTCTTGTGCAAGAGACATTCTGCTGCTTTTTTTCAGGCATCCCCTCTCTTTCTCTGCTATTTATTTGTCCTCTGCACAATACTCTTGCAGCACCTTAGAGACTATTTGTTGTTTAAGTTTATTCAGTGGGGGTATGTCTACATAGTAGAGCATACCTCGAAATAAGCTATGCAATTTGAAGTCTACACAGTACTAATTTCAAAATAAATCTCTATTCTGGTATCTTCCTTAATCCTTGTGCAACAAGTTTTACAGGAAGCCGGAATAAAAAGCCTGTTATTTTGAAATAATGGGCGTGCTGTTAAGATGTGCAGAATCCCGAATCGTTATCCTGAAATAGCACCGCTGTGTAGACATACCCTTGCAGGCTAATACAGCTGCCCCTCTGATACTTCAATTTCAAATTGTGGGTTTTCTAAACCAGTATTTTTGTGACTATAACAGAAGGCAGAGATATTTGTGCACGTATTTTTATCCACCACTAAAGCCAGGAAGTAAGTAATGTTTCCTTAAATCTGAATTATTTAAAACCTCTTTAATCTGAACCTTCTATCTTAAAACTTACTCTTTTTTCTCCTCTCTTTTAAAATCCCCCTGTAGCCTATTACGTCTTTGGGACACAGGAAGGGATAAGTAGTTTTGTCTTCTGAATTGAGTTCGGCTGGACAGGAGGAGGAATGTGATCTTTCTACTGCCTCAAAAATAAGAAAGAGACGACACTATTTAAAATCCCAAATAAATCTTGTAGGTAACAATTTATTTAAAATAAGTACAATTTAGTGTCTTAAGTACAGTGCATGTGTAAATACTCCTGTATAGGTAAATAATTCTTCGTGTCTAATTAAACATGAAATTGTTAGTATTGCATTTTTTCCTCAAAAGAGTTAGTTCATTAGCTACTGAAGAGTTATTGAATTATTAATGAGTATTATTGTGGAGTTTCCTAGATCCCATATTTTTCTATCATCTCTCTTGCTTTAGAAATATAGGCAGTCATAGCATCCTCCTTTGACAAACCTGCAAAGGAAAGCAGTGGTCATTACCGTTCCTTATTTGGTATTCAATAAAGTTAATTAAAATTAGTGTAAACTTTATAGTAAAAAGACCTTTTTTAAGGTTCCAAGCTTCCCATTTGGCTTTGGCTTTCAAATCTAGCATTCCTGGACACTCTGCCAAAAAAGGGCATACATTTGTGGTTATTATACCATTTCACCTACAGATTATCTAGTCTCATTACATTTACATAATTAAATGTACGTGTAAGGGGCATGCATGTGCACACACAAAGTACCAGTATCAATATCTCCAATTGTAGACTGTTTGTAGAGTCCATATAGTTCTTTCAGTTCATCATCACTTGGCCTCGTTTTTAATTTTTTTACATCTTCTGCAGCACTGTCGAAATCAGCCTAAAAAGGGGGGGTGGGAGAATCAAACAATGAAGAGAGTTAGATATTTTAACTCTTATCTGTTTAAATTAGTGAATCTATGAGGATGCTATAAAACCTAACTACTTCCCTATCAGTGATATTTAAAGGTAAATCTTTCCCGATACTTTCCTAATCAAATTATAGTTGGCCAGAAATTTGACCAGCTTGGCTGATAAATCGACATTGTTAAAAGAAGCAAAACACTTTCTCCCAAAAGAGAATACATATTTTTTCCAGCTAAATAATTGGAACCATATATATCATGATTGGTGTAATGAAATGTCATAGGTATGATTATGCAAGATGCTTATAAAAATTCCATGAACTGTAGGTTGTTCACAGCCAGTCTGAGTTGAGGGCAGGGATGCAGATAAACTACAGCCCAGAAGTAGTTCCTGGAACTGTAGTGCCCATTGAAAAGATGCTGACTATACTCCCTCTGTTTTCAGTTCTCTCATGTCGGTGCAATGTGTGTGGGTGTATGGCAGTGATGATGAAACTGTATATGGGGGTTTAATGCAAAAGTTAATCTGAACTGATGCATCTCTCTTACATGCCAGAAATGCAAGGACGCATATAGTACAGGCAGTCCCTGGGTTACGTACAAGATAGGGACTGTAGGTTTGTTCTTAAGTTGAATCTGTATGTAAGTCGGAACTGGCGTCCAGATTCAGCCGCTGCTGAAACTGACCGCCAGTTCTGACTTACATACAGAATCAACTTAAGAACCCCAGGCGTCCCCCAAGTCAGCTGCTGCTGAAACTGATCAGCAGCTGATTCCAGGAAGCCCAGGGCAGAGCAACTCTGCCTCGGGCTTCCTGTAGTCAGCGCTGGTCAGTTTCAGCAGAAGCTGACTTGGGGACGCCTGGGGCAGAGCAACTGGGGTGCTGCTGGGTTGCTCCAGTAGCCCCGCTCCTTGGAGCTACTGGACTAACCCAGCAGCACCCCATCTGCTCTGCCCCAGGCACCCTGATTCAGCCGCTGCTGAATCAGGACCTGGGGCAGAGCAGCTGGGGTGCTGCTGGGTTGGTCCAGTAGTGCCCAGGGCGGCGCTGCAGGACCAATCGGCAGCGCCCCAGCTGCTCTGCCCCAGGGTCCAAAACAAAAGCCTGGTCTGCTGGGGGGGGGGCACACTAGCCGCGCCCCCCCCCCCCCCCAGCAGACCAGGGACACAGGGAGCAGAGCCGCAGCGGCAGCGGGGTGCCGCGCCTCTGAGGCTTTGCTCTGGCAAAGTCTCAGAGGCGCGGGACCCTGCCGCGGCTGCGGCTTCAGTCCGGGTGCCTGTGGTCTGCTGGGGACGGTCCCTAGCAGACCACAGGCACCGGGACTGAAGCCGCAGCAGCGGCGGTTCCCTGCGCTTCTGAGGCTTTGCTCTGGCAAAGCCTCAGAAGCGCGGGAACCCGCCCGGTGCCCCTGGTCTGCTGGAGACGGTCTCCAGCAGACTGTCCCCAGCAGACCACAGGCACCGGGACTGAAGCCGCAGCCGCGGCGGGTTCCCGCGCTTCTGAGGCTTTGCTCTGGCAAAGCCTCAGAAGCGCGGGAACCCGCCCAGTGCCCCTGGTCTGCTGGAGACGGTCTCCAGCAGACAAGGGGCACCAGAGCAGCTTACGAACGGGGCTTTCTCGCCCCGGAGCTCGCAGGTAGCAATCCGCCACCTCAACCTCCGGGGCAAGAAAGCCCCGTTCGTAAGTGCGGATCCGACGTAAGTCGGATCTGCGTAAGTCGGGGACTGCCTGTACAAGGGGTCCCTGCTATAAGTTTCCCTCGTATACATCCATTCCACACTAAAGTCATTGTAGGAACTGATGCATTATAAGTCCTCCCATTCCCCACTATAAGTCGTGCAAAACACTCCCCCCAATTTGCTTAAATGGAAGTCAGACACGGGACTTATTCCCTGATTGAAGTTGTTCCTCTATAAGTCCATGTTTTTTGGAACGTATCTTGGACTTATAGCAAGGACGCCCTGTACCCATTATATAGACATAATGTGGTGATTTGGGTTTGAAAGTCTCTTTTAACCTTAACCACGCTGAGCTAGCTGCAATCTGTCCCCATGTTACTGGTCCCTGTCAGCTGCAGAATTCTCTCCTCTTTGCCTGTCCATGACCACCTACATGTGTTCTGTGACCTCAGAACCTCCAGTCCATCACACCGCGTTAGTGCAAACATCCAGATAACACAATACATAATCTGCTAGTTTCAAGCATTTGTAAAACAAGGGTATACAACGTTTCCTATAACTATGCAAAATTATTGCATGCCTTTTTTGTAAGAGCCATCCAAAAATGTGCCACATTTGTAAGAATGACTGTAGAAACACTAGAGAGTGTATGTTATACATATGTTCGGTATTTGTAAACAGAAATATATTCCCGACGCGTTTGTGCAATAATATGCTATGTATTCAGTAAAGTCACGCATTATTCCTTTAGCTGTCAATTTGTCTTCCATGGATTGTGGAATTGCCTTTTCGCTCCACCCAAGCAGAATGCAGCCACCAGGTTGAAGATGGTGTGCTGCCCTAGCTAGCCTGGTTGGCAATGCTCATTACGCAGGTGAAGGCTTCCTTCCCAATGACAGAAATCAGCCCCCCATACTTAGAACACAGCCTACCATGTGTGTGTGTGTGTGTGTGTATATATATATATATATATATATCTGTGTCTTAACCCTTAAAACGCCATGAGAGAGTGACTACACTGGCTGGAACAGGCCCCAGAAATAAACTTAGGAGCAACATCTGATGTTTTGTGGTTTGTCACCGACATAAGTGTTCATGTGGGGACTGCAGAACAAGGAGTAAAAGGAACAGATTACGGTGTCTAAAAAGGAGGGAGAGGGAAATAAAAAAGAATTAATGAGAGGCTGCATTCTTGTCCCATTCTTTCCTTTCAAAGGACCCATCATGGGATCACAAAACTGAGCACTCATCAACTTAACGATGCATCAGCTGATGCTTGCACAGTCAGGCAGTAACTTCATGTACAAGTATGAAAGGACAGTTAGGTAGCTGCATTGCAGTGTTTATCCAGAGAGCCCTGGCCCCTTTCCAGTTAGCAAGTTCTTTCTCCTTCAGGAAGTGGTGATTATTTAGGGTGTTTTTTTTTTTTCTGGAAATGGATTTATGGATGGATGGATGCCAAGAGGGTGGAGAGCTGATACCTAGGAGACTGTTTTGAGGAATCTGGGTGAGACAAACTTAGGGTATATTTACACTGCAGTTAAAAACCCACTGCTGGCCTGTGCCAGCTGACTCAGCTTATGGGGCTTGTGCCAAGAGGCTGTTTAATTCCAGTGTACATATTTGGGCTCTGGTTGGAGACTGGGCTCTAGCACCTTGTGAGGTGGGAGAGTCTCAGAGCTCAGTTGCACTCAAATACTAATGTACCCTGGGTAGCATGATACATTTTATTATTTTGGAGGTGTTTACACTTGTTTTGGCTAGAAGAAAAAAAACACATTTGGGAGGCCAAGCCCAGGAAGTCTACTAGCTAGAAATGCTGATTGGGCTGGCTCATGCCAATTGGATTTTTAAGAAGGTGGCCAGAAACTGGAAACAATCTTCATTTTGACTGGGTCAGACAGGCAGGAGCTGTCAGCAATGAGGTTTTTAACCTCGTGATGTGAAGTTATGCAAAATTCTGATCTGAAGTTATGGTGGCACACTAGTAGGGGCCAAGTTGGGACACTGAATTTGATTTGTGTAAATTTAGACACAAGTCTCCATGAAAAAGTGTTTTGACAGCTAACCCTCAAGGCCTTAGTATTGGTTTAAGATTCTACCATAACATTCCTAAAAAGATAAGAAAGTATATACATAGAATCTGTTGAACCACCATATAGACCAGCATTATTCATCAATAACATCAACCCTCATTATTCAAGTGCTCAAAAATATTAATTGAGCCATGCTTGTTCTGACACTGTTCATACTTAAGGGAAAACAGTGAGGTGGTAAATTTTTCAAATGATCCTCAATTACTCAAGACAGTTAAATCCACAGTTGACTGCAAAGAGTTGGAAAGGGCTCACAAAACTTGGGTGACTGGAGAACAAAATGGCAGATGAAACTCAGTGTTGTTAAATGAAAAGTAATGTACATAGGAAAAAATAATACCAGCTAGGACCCAACCATAATTTTTTCAAGCCCAGCAAACTTGTAACATGCTGTCTCCCCCCCGCTCCCCCCCAAACCAATAATGTGAAGCCTTGGCTGGACCTCCCTCCTCAAGGCCTCTGAGCCTGGTAAAGTGTATACTTCCCTCCCTCTCGCACTATGTGAGGGCCTTGATCTCAGATATATACAAAATGATGTGGGGTCTAATTAGCTGTTACCGTGCAAGCCAGAGCTCTTAGAGTCATCTTCGATAGTTCCCAGAAATCATCCACTCAATGTGCAACAGCAGCCAAAAAAGCAAACAATGCTAGTAATCTTTAGGAAAGTGATATAATAAAACAGAAAATAATCACATGCCACTACATAAATCTGTAATATGCCCACAGCAGCAAAGTTGAAACAGAAGAGATAGCAGGCACATGAATGCGCAGAAAAGGAGGAAGCTTATTTGTTTGTGCTGTTCTTAGGCCCTTACAAGTTTTTCAAAGTAATGTTTTAAAGACATGCTATTTAACCTGTAACCACCACTGGGGGAAGGGGGATATTTGAACCTGGGACCTCTAAAGCTTAGCATAGGAGCCGCTACCCATTGTGCTAAAAGATAACTCTCTCTCAGCCCATGCTGTAGAGGTCTCTTGTTCTTATCTGTTGCTGTGGTCTAGCTGCCACTGTATGGGACAGTGAACCCGAATAAGTGTGTGGGTTACACAATAACAGAGTTTAATTCTACTGGATAGTAATGAAAGATAATCTCACAATGAGTGTCTCTTTACATTGCAGTTCATATATTTTAAGGACAGAAGAACCTTTATGATCATCTAATCTGGTCTCCTCCATAACACGGGCTACGTCCCTTTAAAATGCAGTAAGAACATAAGAACGGTCTTATGGGTCAGACCAAAGGTCCATCTAGCCCAGTATCCTGTCTGCCAACAGTGCCCCAGATGCCCCAGAGGGAGGGATCACAACAGGTAATCCTCATGTGATCCCTCCCCTTGTCACTCAACTCCAGAGAAACCACCCTCCAGCTGGTATCTTCCTTGGTATTAGAAAAGGAAATGAATCTCTGTGGTGCAGAAAGTTATCATTTTGTTCAATAAGAAGCTTAGGACGGACTCATTAAATCAGCAGACTATAAAGCACTCCCCACCAACATACTGCAGGCTCAGCTGCATGGTAACAAATACAGGAAACACCCACTATGGGTAGGATTGCAAAATGTTTCTATTATGGATATAACTACAGTTGTTATGTGTAATGGATTTCATTCTGTCCCAAATACAATGTTAAGGATTAACTAGAAACCAGCTGTCACTCATTTGCTTTCAATTTTGAAGTGTGTTAATGGGACACAGAGAATTTGAAAATCCTAATTGAATTAAGTCTTTGGAGTCCAGCGTACTAAATGCAAATGTTATGTATTATTGTGGGCCAGGACTGCATGTAACCGCTCCCTGTGGGGCAAATGGGATTTGAACACATGGAAGCATTATGAATGTCAAAGGACTATAGCTGGGTGGACAAAAGGGCATCCATGGGCCGGATGCAGCCCACCAAGTGAGTTGATCTGGCCCACGGAGGCCTTGCTGCTCCCGCCTACCCCCAAGCCAATCAGGGCTGGGGGCAGGGGGAAGCGTGGAAAGTCTCCTTCTACCCTGTAAGGGGCTTAGCACTTAAAGTCAACCACCAGCTGCTGCTCAGCTGGCAATTGACTCTAAGCGCAGTGCTCCCTTGTAGGGCAGGGGCAGGGAGTGAGAGACTTCACATGCTCCACGTCCCCAGGCCCTGATTGACCTGGGGGCAGCTGGGGGGAGCACGCAAAGTCTCTTCCCACTTCCAAAGGCACAGGTACCTAGAGGGAACTGCCAGCTGTTCAAAGCAGTTTGTGGTTCTCTCAGGGGGAGGGGCGGAGGGAAGGACTTTGCAAGCTCCCCCACTCCCAGACCAATTAGGGTCTAAGGGCAGGGAAGTACGAAAGTGTTATGGCCCTGCCCCTTCCAACAACAAAACAAAACCAAACCTAGAGAAGTCTCCGTCCGGCCCACATGCTCCTCCGCACCAATTGGCTTTCCCCCATCTTAATTTAAAAACTGCTCTATGACCTTTTTAATGTTTAGTGCCTGCAGTCTGGATCCACCTTGGTTTAGGTGGTGCCCATCCTTCCCGTATAGGCTCTCCCTCTCCCAAAACTGTCCCCAGTTCCTAATAAATTTAAACCCTCCTCCCTACACCATCGTCTCATCAACACATTGAGACTCTGAAGTTCTGCCTGCCTACCTGGCCCTGCGCATGGAACAGGAAGCATTTCTGAAAATGCCACCATAGAAGTCCCGAATTTCAGTTTCCTTCCTAGCAGCCTAAATTTGGCCTCCAGGACATCTCGCCTACCCTTCCCTACGTCACTGGTACCTACATGTACCATGACCACCGGCTTCTCCCCAGCACTACACATAAGTCTATATAGATGCCTCGAGAGATCTGCAACCTTCGCACCAGGCAGGCAAGTCACCATATGGTTCTCCTGGTCATCACAAACCCAGCTATCTATGTTTCTAATGATCGAATCACCCACTACTAACACTATCCTGTTTATTGCGTCGAGGCACACAAAAAGGCTAGATGGACCTTTGGTCTGACCCAGTATGGCCATTCTTATGTTATGTTCTTATTCCAGGGCTGTACTAGGAAGGTATATGAAGCATACCGTGAAGGTATGGAGCCACTAAGTAGTATACTGTATATTAGCATGAATTTAATCTATGATCTGTAGCTGGAAGGAAGAAATATGGCCCATACTGTAATGGTGAACAGGTTACAGGGAGGCGTCCATCTTGGATAATGGATGGTGGCTCAACAGTGCATTTAGCTTGAATGTAGAGGTTACCTACATAATGGCGAGAGCCTGTAATTGAAAGGTGAAGGAAGAAAACTCTTTGCTCTGTATGTGGCAGGTGAGTTTGCAGTTTAAAAGCCATTGCATAGTATTTTCACTAACGGAAAGAGAAGGTTTGACTGAAGTTTGACTATACAGATTTTTTTAGAGCACTAGGATCTTAGGAACAAGACCTGCATCTCCCTATATGTCTGGATAGCACCTAAAAGAGCTGAGGGACTTTTCTTTAAAAAAAAAAAAAATCAGTTTAATTTAACTAGGAAACTAATGAATTACATGAAAGTCCCAGCATGCAGGTCCAGATTAACAAAATGTGCACTTGGTGCAGTTGGCACAGGGCTCCCATTTTAAAGAGGCCCCTAACTCCTTGATCTGAGTGGGCACAATTGGAACCTGCTACATGGGATTATAGTACCGCTCAAATTTGGCCCTGCCACCCGTCCTTTATGATAGGTGACCAGCGCACATTTGAGAGAGTGATGTTGCGACCTGGTGCACAGAGTTGTGCTGCTGCTTAGATTTGACCCATTTGCCCCTCTGTTGTAATGGGGAGGATGTGGAAGGGGACCTCAATTTCCATAGTGCACAGGGCCTCAAAATTCTTTAATCCAGTATATGACTGACTGACTCTTACTGAATTTGCCTGTTATTTACAAGGGCAAGTACCACAACAATGACTGATGTAGTATCTATCATCTGCAACAGGGTGGGGAGCAGTGGTAGCATTGACATGTTTTAGAAGATGCTTTAGAAAGCAAGCATCAAAGTGCAACTGGGAGCATTTTCTCATCTTATTTAAACTAAATACTAACACGTTATACATCAAATCACTGTGTAAACTTTAATTCTGTGATGCCACTGTGGTACATGTACTAATCACTGATACAAATCTTAAAAGTATTTTAAGGCCATTTAACCTATTTCATCAGGACAAAGACAGAGGTGGAAGTAAGCAGGAGCATCCTGGTGCAGAGCTCCAGCAAGAGCCAGCTGAGCTGCAGCAAAAGCCAGCAGGGAAGCTATTTAAAGGGCTGGCAGGGACCTGGGTTGCAATAGGGCAGTATCTGTACGAAATGTTAAGTTTTTTTCACCGCTGGAAAAATGGCTACAGTATTTGCCACATCATGCAAAAGTTATTTCATCTATATCCTTTCCAGGAGCTGTCTTATCAGACCACATTAAAATGAAACAAGTAACCATTGTTGAAGTGAGATTTATTCAGATAATAATCTATAATTAATTTAAGCAACAAAGGGACAAAAAAAATCTTTAGATTCTAATACTGCTGAACAAATGCTAGGACTTCAAAAAAATCTTATACTGGCTGACCAGATTTTAATCATCATCACCATAGAACAAATTCATCCTTTGTTAAGACACTGGAATTTTGCCAGGGACGAGGATAGTATTAATTTTTTTTTTAATGGTGGCCCAGATGCTTCACATCATTTGCAATGGGGAAAAGCCAGTGATTTGGTGCTTTTTTTTTGAATAATCTGCTGATCAGCAGCTTCAATAAGTAATTAGAGGCAAGGAATGGTACAACAAAGCATAATTGAACTTTTTTTTTTCCTTTCTGAGTGCTTAGACAGTGCAATTTCCTAAACCAGCTGGCAGAACTTCAAAAAGCTTACAGCACAGATTGTAAGAGAACTCGCCCTTGGGACCAGTAGCTAGGTTAATGTGCAAGCTACTCATATGCCACAACTGCTTGTTCTTAGTGCCATGAGACCAAACACTTTACTTTAAAATTTGGCACACTGATAAAATACAAGTCATATTTTATTTATCCAGAAGTGACATGTTCGATAGTCTCCCTTGGTAGGAAAAAAAATGGGTGTGAGAAAAAAAACCTTCAAGTATAATATAAACCCTTTTGTTTGTATTGATGGTCCTGTCCAATATTCATCTACCCTAAATGTTAGTAATGGGAAAAAATCTATGGTAGAAAAGAGTGTACTAATTATTAGCCATAATCATTGTTTATATTATATTGCTCACAGAAGTAGTTCATAATATTTCTGTATTTGACAACTAATCTTTTTCTTGATAACTTTGGAGCTTTTATTTCTTTTCTTTAAAAAAAACCCCACATTATTCTTCATTCTTCTGTTGGAGCAATTAGAACATTCATCAAATGATCAAACAAGTCAGATAACGTAACACATCTAGTTCTATAATACCTAGTTTTTGCATCCCAACTGCTCATCACTCTTTACCCAGGAGGTAATTATTCTTCAGATGGGGAAGTAGGCACAGAAGAGTGAACTGACATACCAAGGTTAGTTACAAGGCAGTAGCAAGAACAAAACCCAGATTGCGAGCATTCCAGTGCATTGGGCTATCATTTAGGCTACACTGCCAACCACCTGCTAGTACAGAGTAAATTGAATATGCTCAGGTGGGTTCTCTGCACATTGTAAGCCTATGTAATGGAAATTTTTTCAAGATTCTTAAAAACAGTCTTGAATGCATGCAAATGCACATTTGTGTCTATGCTGTTAGGAACATTCACATTTATATTAAATGACCAATGTAAAAAAAAAATAGCGATGCAGCCACCATATAACAAATGAAAATAAGTTCCCATTTATTTCTGGCCTATGCATGCTCAGTTATTCTCCTCGTGTCACGTTTCAATGCTTTGCAAAACCGATTTTTTTGCTATTATGTCCCCTCAGTCTCTTGTTACTCCTCTCCAACTTGATTCTGAGAGGTGTTTTTGTGAAGGTGGTTTATCAGGTTGCAAATGTGCAGTATTTTTCCACAACTAATTTAATTCAGATTGGTTGCTGTTTTTAAATCTCAAAGCTGACAAAAGTCAACAACAAAAGATACTCCAACTTTGCACATTCAACAGTGAAATTAAAAAAAAAAAAGCAGATAAAACAAATTTAAGAGCCCACTGGACATTTAAAAAACTTTGAATTAAAATTGGAGAAAGAGCTGGGATTTGGCTGTTCTGTTCCTTACCCCTTTGAGGATTGTCTGAATTTTGTATGCAAAGTGACATAGGCTAACTTCTGCTGTTAAATTATAGTTGCATAGCAACTTATGCCTCTCTGGAGATCAAGCTATAGAAGAGGTTAACCCTCTCTCTGGGGAAGATACAGTTACTGGCAATACACTCCCAACATCTGAGTTACTCAGGAATTAAGAGAGCTGGCATTGCCATCACCTTCCCCTCCCCTCCCCTCCCCTCCCCTCCAATATCACTCAGTAGCACTCTGCACTTCCCTGCACAAAACAGGCACCAAGCCCTCAGAGAGCAGAGCAATGGAACAGACTTGCATATCTTATAAGGAGGGGGGGGGAGAGAAAATTAAAAACAAGCTTTAATGTGACTATAGTGGAGAAGACTGGCTAAGTTGTTTGTGATATAAGAGGGAAAGTTCTATATCCACCTTGCTGCAAGCATATAGAGCTCAAAACCAGCAGCAGGGGCAATGTTTCAAACTCAATACGGAGAGGAGGCAAATAGTTTCTCTCTAGCAGTCCATACACAGTTGGATGCCATCAAAATGCACCATCTTCAAAACACAAGCTCCCTAGAAAATAATGATGCACCACAACTACAACATACATTAGCTGTTCCCTCATGGCCTCAAAAATGTATGCACCAATAATCTAGATCCCAGGAAAGGTGCTCTTTTTATATCAATCTAAATTAACTCATTAATTAATCCAACAGTAAAAAAAAAAATGCATGCATCCTCCCAAAGGAAGGGACCCAATAATAGTACAGCTACAACCACATACAAAGCAAAATAATACATATGCCTAATAAAAATGCCATCCCTCAAAGCAGGTACTTATCCAAGACTTCAAAGAGGCAAACTTTTGCTCCCTCTGAAAATGTATGCACCAACTAAGCATCATACACTAAAAAAATGATTCACTGTACTGAGAGAGAGCTCATATTATGATAAGCCTTGCTCTCTCAAAACATTGTGTTGCCAGGGCTGGTCCTGCCTAAGGATGTTACAGTACATTCTTATCTTTATCCCTTGTTCCTTGCACTGAGCTTCCTTTTACTACACCTAGCAACAGACTCCCCTTTTACCTGGAGAGTCATGACGATGATGATAGCAGCAGCAATGAATATCTCCCAAAGCAGAGATGCAGCACTTATGTGCTCAGCCCTCCCAATGCTTCCTTGCAGCTCCAGTTATAGTCCAAGGCCACACAAAAGAGGCTGCACTTCACTTACCTCATTGGACCAGGACTGCAATGACATCAGCTGCACTTCTCCCTCAGCAGGCCCCTGGCTTCTGTGTCTGAGCAGAGACTGTCTGAATAGCCAAGCTAAAGCAGATTGGTTACAGAAGGAGCTGAATGCAGACAGCAGCTGCTAATCACTCATTTTTCTATAGAATGCACTTGAACAAGGATGCCTGGACAGGACAATAGTAATATTTTTTTTCTCCTGTTATTACAACTCTTTGGAAACAAAGCCCAAAGCAGTATCCTTTCTGAAATTCCTCCTCAGAATGTGTGATGGATTATAGGCTACAGGAAAAAGGACACTGCAGCATTTAACAACTTATTCTATGAAACCAACACTTTTGCCTTGCTGCCTGTTGTGAATCTAATTTGTATTAAAAGCTCCGTGTTTGCTGCTATCCTTCAGGTGGCCCAAGGACATCTTGTTACCAACTGGCAAAAAAGAACAGGGGTATATAAGTTTTACAGCAAGAGTGGACAATCATTTTTAAAAGGGGGGGCCACCCCAGAAGAGGAGGGGCCTTGGGTGGAAGGGGTGAGACCAGGAGACTTCTTGTGCTTCCCCCCAACTCTGATTGGCCTGGGGTAGAGGAGCATGAGAAGTCTTCCCCCTCCCTTCCACATCCCTAAAGAGAAATGCCAGCTGTTTTAAAATAGCTGGCGGTTCCCTCTAGACTCCTAGCAGGAGAAAGACCTTATGCATACCGCCTGCCCCCAGGCCAATAAGGGGGGTGAGGGCGCGTGAAATCTCCTCACCCCTGAAAGAGCACGCAGCGGCTAGAGAGAAGCGCTGGTTGTTTTAAAACACATGGCATGTCTCTCTAGCTGCTGCATGCCCCTGACAGGACATGAGAGACTTTGTGCGCTCTCTGCCCCCAGGCCTTGATTGGCCTGGGGGTGGGGAGTGCACAAAGCTTTCCCTGCCCCTGCCAAAGTTTTGTGGCACCTAAAGATAAAACACCGGCTGTTTTAAAACAGCCGGTCAGTGTGTCTCTAGCCGCTGTGCGCTCTTGCAGGGACGAGGAGACTTCGCATGCTCCCCTGCCCCCACTCCCTGATTGGCCTTGGAATAGGGGAGAAGCAGCAGCAGCCCGGCCACGGGCCAGATCCACCAGCTTGGTGGGCCAAATCTGGCCCATAGAGGGCCCTTTGCTCACTCCTGTGTTACAGCGATCCCCTGGGCCTAATATCTGAATATTTGTCTGCCAAATAATGTCATGTAAGGTCCCAAATGTCACACAGGTCATCATAAGCATTGAGAGATGTTTGTACAGAGAAAATATGCAAAGAGTTATGCATATATGCTAAGTATAATGCTCCTTACATCTGTGAGTTAAGACAAGTCGCCAAAAGTTGATTCACATACTCTTAGTAGGTAAAGGGAAAGAGATAATTATCTCACTCTGGCTGGCCATATACAAATTATGTACTACATGATTCACAATATACTCCCACAGTTACAATCTGAGTCTATGTTTACACTTGCACTTATCGACACAGCCTTGTCACTAAAAGCTTTGTAATGTAGCCATACCCTGATCAAAATGTTAATCAACAGTAGGGCACACAAAAAAGGGGTGAAATTAAAGACAAAAGACTTATCTGAGGCTGAAGAGCCAAACTTGACATTTTGAGGAGGTTAAGAGTCTTTAATAAAAGACCAGATTACAAATGGAATTTGAAACAAAATACAAAGAGCAAGACTAATGGAAGGCCCAGAATTAAACCTTGACAAAGCATTTAGAATTTGCCAAGCAACAGAAGTCACCTAGTCCAGAATGAAGATTGTGGAGGGAGAACACTGTACAAGATTGATAATCCGAAATATTAAAAGAGATAAATAAGGCAAAACAAAGTGGGAAAGTGGGGAGTTGCCACCATTTCATGAAAATGATGTTGTGTCTCTCTCTGATGGAATATAATGCTCACAAATAGCAATGGTGTCCCAAGTAGCTACCTTGTGGTTGTTGCATGGGTTGCAGAAAGGCGGGAGAAAAGAAGCATGGAGTCTGATATTTTGCTCAGGAGGGTCTCAAAAAGCATAATCACAGCAGTTAGAGACTACAGAGTCTCAAAACATGGAACACTCAGCAAGTGGACTTGCAACCTCTTGACTGTAATCGTGCTGATGTTCCAGGGAGACCCTATGGGTCCATGTGACAGCCCAAGACATCTCAAGTACTAAATTAACGTTGATAAAGCCTCAAAGAGTCTGTGTGGGGCACTGTGAAGCTTATCAGGCAGAGCCAGTTGGAACCAGCCACTGAATAAATATACTGGGGCAGACTGGTGTCCTGTCCTCTGACAGTGGCCAATGCCAGATGCCCCAAAGGGAATGAACAGAGCAGGTAATCATCAAATGATTCCTCCCTCTCACCCATTCCAGCCTCTAACAAACAGGCTAGGGAACACCATTCTTGCCCATCCTGGCTAACAGCCACTGATGGACCTATTCTCCATTAATTTATTTAGTTCTTTTTTGAACCCTGTTAAAGTCCTGGTCCTCAAAACATTCTCTGGCAAGGATCTCCATAGATTGACTCTGCTTTGTATGAAAACATGCTTCCTTTTGTTTTAAACCTGCTATCTATTAATTTCATTTGGTGTAGGGATGAGACTAGTTGACTGTTCAATAAGCAAAAGCTTATTGGATAGTCAAGTAATCCCTCAACTAGTCACTTCCCCCCACTAATCACTCCTCCCCCCCATCAGAGGCAGTAAGGGGGCAGAGCAGGAGCTGGTGCTGGGAGCAGCGGGCTTAAAAGCACCGTCTTCATAGGGGGCAGAGGAGGCAGAAGGGTAGGGGAACCAGGTGCAAGTCAGGAATCACCTCATTCTCGGCTCGCACCCAGTCCCAGACGCTGCACCTCTGCTTTTTAAATTTATTAAAAGCCTACTTTAAATAAAATAAAATATTAATTTGATGTCAAACACAAAAGGTTTCAATGTTTTATTTATTTATGGCACAGGTGGAGAACATTTTTTGGTTCAGGGGCCACTGACCCACAGAAAAATCAGTTGGGGAACCACACAACTGAGAAGCAAAAAAACTCCTCCCCAAACCACCAACCCTCACTGATGTGGCGCCCAATTGAGATACCTTACCTCTCTGGCGCACCAGCCCCACAGGATGAGGGGGAGGGACAGGGAGGACTGAGGTTCAGGGCTTCCCATGGGCCAGATTTACTTTTCAAGGGTTCCGGAGTTAATGGATTTTGTGGACCCCATAGGGTCTGGGGTGTGGACAAAAATCAGGGATTCAGTGTGTGGGACAAGGCTGCCAGTAAGTGGGATAAGGATATGGGTGCAGGATCTGTATGGGAGGTGGGATGCCGGAGGGAGTGAGAGGGGTGAAGATATCTGAGCGAAGCAGCAAGGTGTAGGGTTGCCAGCTGGTTTAATACAAAATACTGATCCCGTCCCCCAAAAAAACACCAGGGAAAAAATTCTGTTGAGGGGAAAAAAAGAGGGGGAGACCAAAGTTGTTGAGAAAAAAAAGGACTGTGAGAGTTAAGCAAAAAAAAATAATAAAAAAAAAACAGCATTAAAACAGCTTTAAGTATGTGCAGAGTCAGAATTTTGATAGCAAGAGTGGAGCGGTTGCGCACTAAGACCCAGGGAAGGCACTGCTTCCCCCTGGCTTCAGTTCTTTAGGCTTTTTTGCTGGTGGCCATTTTGTTTTCTTGATGGAGCCAGAATGCAGCTTCCCTGCAGAACCAGGGGGTCCTGGGGAGGCTGGGGCCCACTGGGGGGCCCAGTTGCCGAGTGTGTTGTAGGTTTTCCAAGTGTCCAGTATTTTTACCTCCTGGCTGGGAAAAAAATAAGAAAATACCAGACATTTCAGATGTCCTGTATTTTCTGAATTTTTTTTACCAGACAGGAATCGAAAATACTGGACTGTCCGGGTCAAAACCGGAATCCTGACAACTCTAGTAAGTGTGTGTGTGTGTGTGGGGGGGGGGGGGGGGGGGACTGACTAGTTGACTTGACTATTCGATAAGCATTTGCTTATCGGATAGTCAACTAGTCCTTAACATCCTTATTGTGGATCTGAGTCTGCAGAAATAGTTTACGAGCTTACAACAGGGGAGGGGAAACTCAGGCCCAGTGGCCAGATGCAGCCCTCAGCTTGCATAGATCCAGCCTGAGGCTCAGCCCCCTCTCCCAGCATTGAGGTGCCCTGCGCTGGTGCTACAGCTTCCCTGCTGCCACCCTGGAGGCTGGAGCACACAAAATTGACTGGTCTGTGCCCTATAGGCTCTGGTGTATGAGGGGAATGTGGAGAGTGCCTTTCTCCTCAGACGCGTAGCGAGGGAGAAGGGGGGGCAGTTGCCCCTGGGCGCCACGCTAAGGGGGCCTGGGCTGGGCTACGGGGGGAGGTGTGGGGCGCTAGGCTCACCTGAGCTGCAGGAGGAGGGAGGTGCTGGGAACCCGGCACTGGACTCAAGGGGAAGGACGGAGGGGCAGGGAATTAGCACTGGGCTCAGCATGTCTGCACTGTTTGGGGGGAGATGCAGGGAAACGGAGCTCAGCTGGGTTGCAGAGTGAAGAAGTGCGGGGTGCTGGACTGGGCTGCAGGGGGGAAGGCACACGGTGCAGAGCTCAGAACTCAGTTTGGCTGCAGGAGGAGGGAGGTGCTGGGAACCGGGGCTAGACTCAATGGGAGGGAGGGGCAGGAAATCATTGGGCTCAGCAGTTCTGCAGGGCTTGGGGGGAGGTGAAAAGAAGCCGGGCTCAACTGTGCTGTGGGGGAGGCATGCAGGGAGCCAGTGCAGGGCTCAACTGGGATGAGGTGGATGGGGGAAGGCATAGGGAACAGAAGGGCAGCTCAGCGGGGCTTTAAGGGGCTTCTGGGAACTGGTGCTGCACTCCCTTGGATTGTGGGGATGGTTTTGGGGTTTTACTTTATTTAAAATGAAGTTTGATAAAATAACATGAGAAAGTTAACATTTAATCTTTTTAATAATTTAAATTAAACCATTCTCTCCAGCTGCAGCACTAGCAAAATGGCTTGGTCATAATTGTGTAATTAAAGGTGGGTTTCCATTAGTAACTGGCCATCTGCGGAAAGGTTTACATTGAGTCATGTGGTCCACAGGCCAAAAAGCTTGAGAACCACTGGAATAGAGGCACCCCTGGCCTCTCCCTCCAGAGAGACCACTGCAGGCTCCCTGCTGCTCCACAAGACCCCACAGAGAGATCAGGACTGTTACCATGGTGGTAAATCACCATATTGCTCCAGAGTGGATGATGGACAGACTCTTTGTGAGTCTTCCTCATCTAAGCAGTTGATTTAAACAGCATGGTAAGATGCCACATGAAAACATTTGGTAAGTCCACCAAGAGGCAGGATGTTTTGTCTCTCCAGAGAGAGTTATCATGACTTGTGTCTCTGGGTGAACAAGATCCTTTGTGAGCTCTGTGAAGAGGTAAGATGTTTTCACTTCTAGCTTCAAGAGATTTGTTCTTCTGTCTTTGGGATGCATGTTGCTTTGACCTGAATGGAGTTAGCTGTGACAATGCATTTCTGTATTCTTCTGACACATAAAGTGAAATCGGTGCTGAAGACCCCACATTCAGTGAGAGAAATTGCTGCTGTTAGAAACAGTATATTCAAAGTCTCTCCAATTTTCTTCAAAGATCACCTCTACCAGGCAGTAGGGCTTTTCCTGACTGGTCCCTTATATGTTTGAAGGGTGACAATGTTATCTGGATCTTTTTGGGTCATATCAACAAATTGTTTTGGGCTCAATCCTAGATTAAAATGTAAATTGTATTAGGCCTTTTGTAAGCACGTTGGGAAGTAGTCTAATTTGGTAATTACTATTCAATATTATTTATATAATATGCATATTGCCATTTTGGTATTGACATATACATTTCTCAGTACCTTTACATATAAAATAGCCCAGCCCTATTGATCTCCATGGGCAATGTACCTTGTAAGGAGTGATGGGGATATTATGAAGTTGTTTAAACAAATATCTTGTAATTGTAGAAAAAAATTTGTGTGTGAGAAAACTGTAGGTCCTGGGGGTACTTATACATTTTTTAAAAGGGATACTTTATTAAAAAAAGGTTGAGAAACACTGCTCTAAACCATCCCTTTTGGCCTCCATTTCCTTTCTCTTTTGACAAGTTGGGAAGGTAGCAGTATTGGTAAAAATATATCAGACATGTGCACGCAGTACCTGCTCTACCTCAGCTGGCGCTAGATAATCAGAGCCTCAATTCTAAAGGAGTTGGCATTACTGAGTTGATCAATCCTCCCACGTTTTGTTGTGGATTTTCCAAATAAAATGCTGGTGTTTTCTATAGGTCACCCACATCTCCCAGTCATAGCAGAGACTTGGGATTAAACATGGCTTTTTCAACTAAAAGTCGTCTACATGTTTGGACACGGTGATTGTGAATAGCTGGCAAGGCAGTTTGCCAAAGGCAAGACTGGCCTTAAATCTTGATATCTATGGCTTCAGTTGAATGGCTTGTGTGAAATAGGAAGAGCAGCTCAGAGAGACCTCTCTCCTTTACTTAAGGATAGAATCTCAGCAGCCTGAAGGAAAAAGTCCTCATGGCAGACTGAAAGCCTTGCTTGCAGTGTATCCACAGCCTTAGGCTACTTATTGCTTCAAGAAAGTGAGGGTGATTCTCGTGTTGTGTGTTAGATTTATTTAAAAGTTTTTTCTGAGTGTTATTTTAACAGGTAAATTAATCTTTTACATTCACTGACATAGCAAAGGAGGTGTGTGGGGAGGGTAACTGCCTTTCTTTTCCCCTTATCATAACTCTGCTCCCTGCTCCTCCTCCATCCACCACCGCCTGCTGAAGCCTCCTCCTTGCCTCTGCACCCCCAGCCTGACCGTCCTCCCACTTCAACAGTGGGATAGCGCCCCCTCAAACTGGAAGGGGGGGGAAGACACAGTACAAGCTCCTCTCCACCCCTCCCAGCCCCTTCCTCCCCCCCCCCCCGCACCAGATGCGAGGGCCCTGTCATGTGGGGACAGGGGCACACATTTTGCTTTTGCATCAGGGCGCTTAATACCCTCGCTACGCCTCTGTTTCTCCTACTCAGTCAGGGGTCACAGTGAGAGCTTCTCCCCTCTTCTCACGTGTGTGAGGCGCCCCCCCCCCCCCCACTGATTGTTTTGTGGGCTAGTGGCCCCCGGCCCAAAAGGGGTTCCCACCCGTGCCTTAAGGAAGGGAAGGTGCTGTCCCAATGCAACTGCCCAAAGGGCTGAATAAGAGGCACCAGTGACTGTAACTTTAGCCAGGTGCTGGGGAAACAGACCTGGCTAGCGTAAGCTGGGGGGTGCGTGCCCATACTCGGGGCACTGGGTCCCTCCCCACGTACAAGCTGGGGACGAGGCGGCGCTGCACGAGGGCGGACGGGTCCGCGTCTGGCTGGCGTGTGCGGGAGCGCGGGCAGAACCGGGTCTGGACTCAGTCAGCGGGCGGAGGGAGCTGAGCTGCGGTTGGCCGGCTGGGTCCGCGGCAGGTCGGTAGGGGGCGAGGCTGGGCTGTGTTCCCGCGCATGCGGAAGAGGAGTAGCTCGGCAAAGGGGGGCCAGGCCGGTTTCCGGCGCTGGGGGGAGGAGGAGCAGTTCTGCAGGGGGCGGGGCCGGGCTGGGGCTCGGGGAGGAGGAGGAGGAGCTGTTCTGCAGGGGGCGGGGCCGGGCTGGGGCTCGGGGAGGAGGAGGAGGAGGAGCTGTTCTGCAGGGGGCGGGGCCGGGCTGGGGCTCGGGGAGGAGGAGGAGCAGTTCTGCAGGGGGCGGGGCCGGGCTGGGGCTCGGGGAGGAGGAGGAGGAGCTGTTCTGCAGGGGGCGGGGCCGGGCTGGGGTTCGGGGAGGAGGAGGAGCTGTTCTGCAGGGGGCGGGGCCGGCGCGGGCTCCGGCTCACGCAGCGCAGCAGCGGCCCCTGGCAGCTCACGCGGGCGCGGCCTGCGAGTCTCTCAGTTGCCGGGCGCGCCGCGGGAGGCCAGTCTCGTGGCGTTGTGCTGGGCGGGGCTGTAGGAGCGTCGATCAGGCCGCGGCTGAGGTGTGAGAGCGAGGCGGGGGCTGGGAGCTGGGTTAGGGCCCGGCAGGAGGGGGTGGGGTTTAGTTCTGGCTCAGGGTGAACAGGGCCCGGCGGTCCCTGGGGGCTGGGAGGTTCCGGCTCAGGCGGGGAGGGGGCTCGGGCTCCTGCTGCGCGTCTGTCACCGGAAGCGGGCTTTGGAATTTCTCAGTCTCTGACTAGCGAAGCGGGAGGCTGTAAACATTCGGCCACGAGGAGCGGGTAAACCGGGCGAAATGTTGCTATTTTGCCCATAATCATCGCAGTTTCCCGCTCTGTCTTAGGGTTGAGGTGCTGAGCTGTCCACAGCGCTTCTGCTATTGACCAGAACAGCTCCGTTCGAAGAACTAAACCTACTAGCATGAGGTAAATATAAAAGCTATAGATGATCTGTCAGGGTCTGTCTCAGCCAGATTAATCCAGAGATGTACCGCTCGTCTGTGACTACTCTTTCCCTTCTTAACCTAGAGCACGGGGCTACTCAGCCAGTCAGCCTACCTTCATTTTTTCCATCTCCTTATCTAGGGAATAACCTTCAGTGCAACGGCCATCCAACCCAGTATCCTGTCTGCTGACAGTGGCCAATTTGTATCTTTTAAATGCCAATAAACAAGAACACTCGCTAGTGTGAATTACATCATAAAAGGGGGAACACAGATAACTTATAATCAAAATAAAGGATATAAAATAGTTTGCCACAGTTGAACTAGTATAATTCAGATTGTTCTCTTTATAAAGTTTCCGTAACGTAGATGTGCAATAGTAAATATTAAGTGTGTCTCCTATAACTTCAACATTTTACTTTGACATCTAGTTTTTTAATCTATAGAACCTCTAGCAGCCTCTGTATGGTTTGGTGTATCATTTTTTGCACAAGTCTTAACCTGTTGCTTTTTCATTAATGAATGAAGCAGGTACTATGTTACCAAGTAATTACTGAACTCTAATACTACATGAAAACCACATTGGGTCAGTCTGCTGATACAGCTAGTCCAGTATCTTGCCTTTTGATAGGGTACGTCTACACAGCAGAGCTGAAATAAGCTATACAACTTGAGCTATGTCAATTGTGTAGCTTAAGTCGAAATAGCTTATTTGGGCTTTTGGCGCTGTCTACATAGCAGTAAGTCCAAGTTAGAACACTCTTCCTCCAACTTTCCTTAATCCTTGTAAAATGAGGGTTACAGGAGTTGGAGTAAGAAGTTATATCAAAATAACTGCTTGCTGCGTAGATATGGACTATGTTATTTCGAAATAACGTTGCTGTGTAGACACAACCACAGTGACAATGGTGAGAACAAGCAATCATCTCCTGTCATCCACTCATCTCTTCTGGCAGTCAGAGGCTAAGGACACTTAAAGCGTGGAGTTACATACCTGACCATCTTGGCTAATATTGACTGACCTGTTCTCCATGAACTTGTCTAACTCCTTTATTAAACCCCATTATTAATTTGGTCTTCACAGTATTCTCTGGCAAGGAGCTCTGGCATAGGTTGACTATGTTGTGTGAAAAAATACTTTTATTTAAAGCTGCTGCCTATTAATTTCATTTGGTGATTCTGAATGTGCTTGTCAAGTTTAAAACTAACAAACTGGTACTGAGCTGATGAGAGACTGAGAATAAATCCCTTTAAGTTTAGGAAAGATACCGAGAAGTGCAAACCTATTGCAATAGAAAGAGTTTGACTATTGGATGCCCAAGGGAGGCACTTTTTATAGATTGTTCAATTTGGGTATCTTTAAAATATTAACTAGTGGTTTCCTCTTTTCTCTTGTTCATAGCTAAAGTGTCAAAATGCAAAGGAAAGCATCAACATGTCTGTAGTTCACACTGGGGGTGGATCTGTCCGTAAAGCAAAGAAAATTACGGTAAAAACATCTTTAAATAATCCATATGATATCAGGTGGAATACTCTAGAAGGAGATGATATGTACTTTATACTCCAGACGTTGGTAGAAAGGATTAAGCACATTGGATTTAAAAAGATTGAGACTCCAAGAAGGAAAAAGCGTTCTATTGCAAAAAGGAAAATTAAAGAAAAATGTGATGCTAGTTGTAGTGAACTTCCGAAGGAGAAGGAAACGGACCATATTCAACAAGAACAAGGATGGACTGACTTAAACATCAGGAAACAGCTTGCTATTGGAATCAATGAGGTTACTAGATCTTTGGAAAAAAATGAACTACTTCTGATGCTGGTGTGTAAATCTGCAAAACCTACTCTGATCACCATGCACCTTATTCAGCTCAGTGCAAGTCGAGCAGTCCCAGCTGGCCAGGTTCCACGTCTTAGTGAAAGCATAGCACCTATTCTTGGCTTAACATCTGTTCTAGCACTAGGTTTTAAAAAGAATTCTGTCACTTTTTCTGAAGAAGTAGAAGCTATAATTCCACGGATACCTAGCTTGGATGTGCCCTGGATTCACCATAGAAGTGAGCAGCTTATGGCAGAGGCATATACTGATCCTTTGGAAATTGAAGATGCAAATCTTATGGAGACATCAGTGCAGGAGTTCTCCCAAAGCCATAAGTATAAGCATACTGAAAGCAGTAAGTTGGATTCTTCAAATGTAACTTTACAAGCTCTCAGAATTAAAAAGCTGGTTCCAAATCCAAACAAGATACGGAAACCCCCCAAAAATAAAAAAGCTGCTTCAAAATAACTTACTTCGGTACTGGTCTTTACAGTGGGAGTAAAGTAACTTGTATGCAGTATTGGAAACTGCCCCATGTAACTAAGTTATAATACTTTTAAATGTCATGACTTCAGATGTAAAGCCATTTGACCAATAGAAGATGAACTCTACTAATATGTTACATTCTCTTATGAAATTTTTGTTCTGACATTAAAGCATACAACCTTTAAAATTGTGCATAAGTGTTAATTGCTTTCTTAAGACATACTTAGTGTTTAGAAAGCCTCGGTTTAAAAGGGTGTGTGGTGTAGTTCTAGAAAGGGTGGGGGCCACTGATCCACAGAAAAACCAGTCGGGGCCCACACAAAAGTGAGAAACAAAAGCAAGCAGTCAACAAACCTCACTGACATAGCCCCCGACTGAGAAGCAGAAAAATACTCCCATACATTCCCCTCAACACCAAACCTTATGTGGGCCTGGGCTAGTAGATTTTGCGGGGGGGGGGGGGGGGGAAGCCTCCAGGCAGTACCAGCCAGAGGAAGGGGGAGTGGCAGTGCACAGAGTAGCTTCCTCCCACTGCCAGGCAGAGCCCATGTATTGGATCTGACTCTGGCCAACAAGGCTTGGGACTCCTCCTCCTACAGCGGGGAGCTAGTGCTCCAGCCCTGTGGGGGGAACATGGGGCTGGAGCACCAGTGCCAGCTCCTCAATTCTGGGGCGGGAGTGCGAAGGAGGAGCCTGAGCCTTGGGGGTTGGATCCAGGCAACTCCTGTTCTAGAATGTGCATTTGCTGTTAAGGAAAAGCATCAAGCAAATTCTTTTGCGGGAATGTATATACTTAGAATAAAACTCTAAAATTAAATGTAACTGTTCAAACAAATGAATATCAAAATTGAAAGTTTATTCAAACAAGTGTCCATGCTGGTATAAACTTTTTTTTTTTTTTTTTAAATCTGGTCATCTATAAGATGCTTCAAGCAAACATCTGTAACTGGTAGTACGTGCTCAGGCTTTGTTTTTGGATGTTAGTACTTAGCTCTGCTAGGTTGTTTTTGGTGATAAGATGCATATTAAACTGGTTTCCAGATATATTTGGTCTCTGATATGCTAAGGAAAACAACAATCTTGATCAACATATGAATTATTAAATACTTCTGTTGCAGGAAAATGCATTTTAAAAAGACTGCTGTACACAAACTGGATCTACATAATACAAAGTTAAGTGCCAATTATTCCATAAATGGAGAATTGAGAAACAATTTCCAATAACTTCAGATATATTTTCTGTACTGTAGTATGTTAAATAGTAGGTACTAATTGTAATCATCCCAAGCAGCTGAAAATGGTATGACACTTAACTCTTGAAAGGAAATGCACTTTAAGAAACTGCCAAAGTAAGAAGTAGAATTTAATATGACAGCATGCACTATTTATTTTACAGGAAACTGTCTTATGGAATTTTAGAAGAGAACAGAGAAGCAACTCAGACTGCAATAAAAAAGTGCATAACTAATCTCAACAAAATAGTTTACTTAGCTCTCACATTTTACTCAAAAGCCTCTTCTGTCCTGCAGGAAGAAAACTAGTAAAAACATGAGTGAGCCTGTTTTGTTTTTAAATAAGGGAGGAATTTCCATGTTCCAGATCAATGATTACCTAGGCTGCCTGTGTTTTGGATTCCCCCTCATCATACACAAGTTAAAAAGGGTAAACAGTAGAGATTGCATACTAATGAGGATATCTGAAGGTTAAACTGCAGCAGAGGCAAAATGCCCCCTGGCTCTGCCTGGGGGAAAAAAATGTAGATACCCCAAGCGTAAGGCTAAAAATTAGTACTGTATGTCACTTGGGAAACTCTAAATTAACTAAAAAGGTAAAAACACAAATTATCACCCATCCCTGAATAGCAGTTCTTATTCAGGAATAAAATAGCCTTAAATGGCTTGTAGTTTAAGACAGTTTTCCAAACAGTGAATTATGGGAAGGTTCTAGATGAGTTGCCATGTCTGAGGCCTGAATAAGCCAGTGCTAAACCCAGACTTAAGCAAACATTTCCCATCCCAGTGGAAATGGAGGTCCAATAGGGTAGAGGATATTGGAAAGAAAGCTTGCACAGCTCCCACCCAATAACAGCTACACTTGTCCTGTGGGACTTAGTCCAGTTCCCCAGGCTGGGTGTTGCAGCTTGTTTCTTTGGATCACACTGTCACTTGTTTGGTCAAACAGAAATTTGTTTGGCTGTTGAAGTGAATTGCAATGCACGTTACTCAAATTTGGCCTGTGTAACCAAACTTGAGAGGGAGGGAAATCTGAGTGGTGCTGCACCTTCATACACCTGCTTGCACAGCCCAGAGAGCTAGGCCCAACCCTCCCTCTGGACAGGAGCTGCCACTAATGGAGTGTGCTGAGCTCTCCAAACCCTCCTCTATACCTCTTCTGGACCAAGAGGGTACTGAGTGTTGGGGATGAGGATTCATATAGAAAATGGTAGCATGGGAGGGGGGGGGGGAGAGAGAGAGCCAGCATGCAGTTTGTGAATCACAGTAAGTTCAAGAATGACTGGTTTCATCCTCAATCTTTGGCAGCAAATTAAACTCTTTTATAAGCATCCTTATGAGTGGTTAATGGGCCTTAACAGATGCACATCAAGGTTATGCTAAGTTGATTTGTTATAACTTTCCTAGGTGTGCCTGTGTGTACACAGCTTTGTGTCCAGGCCAGCAATAGACCCTCATTGACTTTAAGGTACAAATCATTTGGCTTTAATTACATAAGTGCCAATTAACTCCTAATAGTTAATTGGAAGCTATGGGGTTTTGGAATGTACTATCTTGGAAAGTCTAATGGACAAGGGCAGTACAGATTGTACTTCCCTTAACCAGGACAGTCTGGTCTGGCAACATCCAGGGTCCAGCAGGACCACAGATGTTCCTGGACCAAAGAGCCCAGGTATAGGGAGGACTGGCCATGGGGCAGGAGCATGGCAGGGAGGGGCCAATGATTCAGCTGGGAGCCCTGTGTTGGGGAGGTGGGCAGGGGCACAGCAGGGAATTCTGGGCAGTAGTGGGGGGGCTGGTAATGGCCATGGAGCTCTGGCAGCAGCCAAGGAGCTCCAGCCCAGGGAACCACGGCCAGCCAAGCAGCAGCAGGACTAGAGAGAGGACCGTCCCTGATTTGACAAATACCCTCAGCTGGGACAAATCAGGTCCTGAGGGTGTTGGACCAGTCCATATATGCTTTAACTTGAATACATATTGAAGCACAGATTGCACCTTGCCTGATAGTCTACCTATGTATTAATATGGGTTAAGACACATTTACCTAATAATATGCCTTTAAATCAGAAGTGGGCAATAATTTTCATGGAGGGGGGGCGCACTTCACAAATTTTGGTACATGGTCATGGCCAGCACCCCGGCAGAAGGAGTCGGTCGGGAGGCTAGAGAGAGAGACAGAGTGTGAGTGTGAAAGAGACAGACTTTGTGACAGAGTGAATGGGCACAGCAGTGTGTATGTGATTGTGCGTGTGTGTGTGCCACAGACTGGAGGTGTGTGATGGCTGCTGCTAGGCAAGGTTCTGAGCGAAGCCATGCTCTGTCTCTAAGGGAAATCTGTCCTTCTGTGTTGTCTTCCCCTCCCCTGCTCTGCACCCCAAGTCACTTAAGCATCTATGGTTCAGACTGGAGCATAACTGTGTGTCTCCCTCTGCAGAGAGGGGATGAAGAGATAGGGGAATACTCTAACTTAAGCACTTCCATCTCCTCTCCTTCCTCCCACTCTGCACAGCTTGCAGGAGAAAACTGGGAGCAGCTCTGCTGCAGGATGGAGCAAGATGGGGGAAGGGGCAGCTGAACACAAGCTGCTGGCTGTAAGTATGCTCACTCTGCTAATCAGCTGGGCTGGCCCCCTGGGCCTGATTTTACCCACCCCTGCTTTAAATCCTAGTCTAGATAGAGTCCAAGAGCTTGTCCCCTGTACATATGGGATATTGCCCCTTCCGTTATTAAAGAATGACTTTTGAGAGATAAGCTGCTATACAAGATGCATTAAGTCCAGTGCTCAAGACAAAAAGCTAAATGTAAACCTACATTGCTAATTTCAGACAGCAATCCTAATGCTAAGCAAAAATTGCACTCACATTTAGAATGACGGGCGTTAAAGCCAAGTTTATCCATAAATATATTACCAGATATTCAAGTAATGTCCAAAATACCTGTACAGCATATAACCTCCACCACTATTTGGCACTTTCAGCTAGAATTGTAACTTTTGCTGCTCATATGACTGTAGGATAGCAATTTTTAAGAGTTTAGGTATCACAGTTTAAACTAGGAGTTTGATGACATGGAATGTATAACACATGCTTCTGGTTGAAGAAGCATTCATGAGGAAATAAAAATCAGGTGGCTGCATTTAAGTTAAGGCCAGTACAGAGTCTTTCCAGGGATAGGAAGAAGCCCATGTGTCTTGGTTACTGGCACTACACACAGTGAAATCTTTAGTTCAAAATTCAGGATAAAAACACTACCAGTAACAACTTATGAATACTTATTTACACAAGATACTTCATTAGAATTACAGATTTCAAAGTAGACAAAGGAATGTGCAATTTTGCAGAAGCATTGAAAACATTCAAAACTATAAATATTTTGATAGCACTACCAAAATTCTTAGTTTTACACACAGGCTGATGTTGATCTACTGAGGAAAAACTAAGGTTTTGTGCCACAACTATAAATTAAGTACAGTAATTTATAATCATTCTGGCAACATAGATAATATCTGCACTGAACAGTGCAATACTACTGAATCAATCCACTGATCTATTGAAGATCAAAGTACAAATCTGTATTTTTATTGATTTGGCAGCGTTGCTTACGGAGAAACAAATGTACTAGTCAAACCAGCACATTTTCATACTGCTCCAGTTACAAAAACATCCAAGACTTTCATATTAGTTACAAATGTATCATACTCCATTATTTTACCCCAAATGATGACATCCATATGAATTTAATAAGCAAAGATACTCAGTTTGGATCCTTCATTCTGTTACACTGACAAACACACACCACTTAATAAATAGAAATGCAGCAGTTCATTCACATAATAGCAAAGATTTTCATACCCTAATCCACCACTGCAGTTCAGTTTGTACAAAACAGTCTTTTCTACAGAGTGGAAAAAAAATACCCTCTTTTTATCAAGGTGCGAGCTAAGCTTTGTAAATTTAATGAATGTGCTTTTATTCTTTTTATGGGCAATAAGAGTTTCATGAACTTTCCATTCTATTTCAAAATGTGTAAAATAGGTCAGATATGGTTTTCTTCATTATTTTAGATTTGATGAATTATTTCAATTTTACTGATGTTGTGCTTTTACTCCTCTTGAACAATACTGTTCCAAGAACTGTTATGTAGATTAAATCAATCCAAATGACAACTTCAGAGTTCTAGAAACACGAGAGTTCTTCTTATTGTAATACAAGGCCAACCTAAAAGGAGGAGTAAAATGCAGTAGTTAAAACAAGTATGACAAATATTGGCTTTTTGTTCTTAAATATCTTAGATTTTCAATGTATACATTTTTATTCAAAATTTTTGTCTGTTTTTACATTCCTAAATAGATCTATTTTTTATGGCTAACTGTGTACAGAAGCACTTTTTCCTCTTACCTTTTCAGATTCCATGCCAGGACATCGCCAGTTGTATAAATAATACTGCAAGTTGCCATCTCCTATCCCAAACTTGAGCTTTTCCAGGAATGTTTTGTTTTCCATCAAGTCTAGTGCATTGAACACATCAAATCCCTTCTGGAAATATATAAACATTTTTGAAATTTAATTTTAATTTTAAAATGATCCTTTATATATGCACAAAATATATGCACAAAATGAATATAAATTTTTCCAGGTTTCTAAGAACCATTTTTATTAAATAGACATTAGATTTGATCCTACATTTTAATATGCGCCCAGAATAGCAGATTTCCCAATAGAAATGAATGCTGTCTGCATGTCACACAGAGGAGTTTAGATTATACCTGTAAAACAGTGGTTATTAACCTATTTACCACTGTCAGCCATATATAGCTCGCAATGTGGGCCCCATCCACTCAATATACTTATTCCGCCTCCCCACCCTCCCCCCAAAAAAAGTACCTGTTGTCTCTCAGCAATACAAGTCGAATCAATGCATCCCAACACTGGCAAATATTGACCAAGAGTATTTTAAATTAACAAAATAAGTCAAAATGTTAACTGTTAAAATTAATTTATTTACTGTGAGGGTGGCAAAGCAGTGTGGCTGGGCTGGGCACCTGGCTGCAAAATCTGCCTACAAAGATGGGGAGCCTGCTAAATGCATGGTTTGCACCTCAGTCAGAGACTGTCCCCCATGTACTCAATCTCCCCCTGCCCCCAGAAATGCCCTCCATCACCCTACAGAGACAATGTGCCCAGGCCAGGGCAGAACAGACCCAGGGACTGCCCCCTATGCACCCAGCCCCCACACAGGGTCTGACCCTCCCAGCCCCTTCATCCAGGGATTGTGGCTATCTAGCCTCCTATTCAGGGACTGCCCCCCAGTGATACCTACTGTTTGTTCTCCAGGCACTGGTTGCACCCCTCCCCCCTCACATCACAGCTCCCTCACACACGCCTGGCGCCCTAGCCCCTGAACGCCCCAGCCCACACTCACTGGTCTCTTACCTTGGCTATAAGCAACTTAGCCATACAACTCATCCTGTTTGCCTGCCACTGCAGTCCTAGTGCCAGGGAACCTGTTACGTCTAGGGTCACAAAACCCTTACTGCTGCTTACAAGACCCATACTGCTGAGCTACAGTTCATCTTCAAGTTTGACACAATCAGCTCTGGATTAAACAAAGACTGTGAATGGCTTGCTAACTACAAAAGCAGCTTCTCCTCTCTTGGTATTCACACCTCCAGATCAGCTACCAGAAGTGGGCCTCATCCTCCCTGACTGGATCCACCTCGTCATCTCTAGCCTGATTCTGGCCTGCATATTTATACCTGCCTCTGGAAATTTCCACTACATGCATCTGATAAAGTGGGTCTTTTCCCATGAAAGCTTATGCTCCAACATGTCGGTTAGTCTATAAGGTGTCACAGGACTCCTCGCCGCTTTTGCAGATTCAGACTAACATAGCTACCCCGCTGATATTTAAGACCCATGGGATGAAGGAGGAGGGCAAAGATCACCCTGGTCTCCTGCTAATGCTGCTAAGCCCAATCCCATGCTGCTCCATTTTTGTACCCCACTGCTGGCTCTGTGCCTGAGACAGGGTTCTCCTTTTACCCCACCATAGTTATGTCCATAAGAATATCACAACATGGCTGCAGTGATTGGGCTGCAAGTGGCTTGCAAGATGAGAACCTCTGCTCTAGGAAGCAGGACACTTGTCAGATAACATTCAAGGATAACACATCAAAATAAATGTAATAGTTTTATGTTTGTTTCTTTGCATACTAGTCCTCAAGAGTAATGTAGACTAAACTAAAATCAAACCGCATTTGAGCAGGCACAGGATAGTTGAGGTTACACATACATCTCAATCCTAACCTGTTTTCAGTCATGTATAAATGTGCAGGGTTTTTCAAGTTTGGTCCCTTCCTAAAAGTGATGTAATAAATTTGATCTTCCTCTGTCTTGATTGCATGTCTTTCCCACTTACTTGTCCTCTTCCCTCCCTTCCCCCAAATCCATTACCATCACATTACTCTTAATCATCAAAATGCCACAGAAATGGAGCAATCCTGAGTTTTTACTGTAAACCTGGCAATTACACACTATTACTTACCTCTGATTCCCTTCCACTTTTTGTTAAACTCATTATCTGTGTTACTGTAGTGCCTAGGAGCCTTAGTCTTTAATTAGGCTCTGATATTGCAATTTGTCAAACACTTGGTGTATTTTTGTCATGTTCCACTAAATTCATGTTCTCCTATGTGCAAGTGCAGCATATCACTTCTGAATAATCAACTGCAAGATTGTGGTTTAGACTGTAAATTTGTGGGGCCTGTACAAATCTCCATATATAGGGCCCCACTTAAAGCTTTTAGGCAAAACTATAACTACACATTATCAATAAAGCAACAATAATATCCAGCTGTTTGAACAAGAGAAGACTGAACCCCCACCCACTTTCCTCGTTTAAAAAATGCAATTAAAAACTAGGATGTTAGCAACTAGTAGGCTAACAGTTTAACCGATAAGCGATTGCCCACTAGTCCAAGTTTTAAATGAAGAGCATAGAGAGTATCCGCCTGCCCACCCTGTGCTGCTACCTTAGATACAGAAGTAGCAGTGCAAGTCAGCAGCAGCCCCAGTCTGCAGGGGGCCTGAGTTCCTTGTGGACAGAGGCTGCTCCAGTATACAGGCAGTCCCCGGGTTATGTACAAGATAGGGACTGTAGGTTTGTTCTTAAGTTGAATTTGTATGTAAGTCGGAACTGGTACATATTGTAGGGGAAACTCTAGCCAAACATTTTTTTTTAGTTTTGGATAGCATAGGGAAAGGTTAACTCCCCTCTAATGTTTGTTTTGCTGTCTGTTCCCCTGTTCAGAAGATTTCACATCTATTTCTGTCCCTGTGACAAACTCAGGACTAAAGGAGTAACTCATCAAATACCAAACAGCTCTGCACCATGCTTTGAGCTAATAGCTTTATTTCCACACACCACCCAGGGTTCTAGGAGGAGGGTCCTTTTTTTGCTAACACAATGAGGCCAGCACTTTGTTTGTTTTGGTGGCGTCTTTGTTTGCCCAGGGAGCCCAGCATGTATAGGGGGAGGAGGGGCGGAGAGGCTGCTTTTGTCTGCTGTTCGGCAGCCTGTTGCTCAGGGGAGGGGGCAGCCTGTTGCTGGCAGAGGGGAGGGGGGAGGCGTGCAGGATGCGAGGCCGCGGGGGGTGGGGGGGGGGCAGCGGGCGTGGGGAGGCACTTTTCCTCTGCCCGGCAGCTCTGCGGGATCCCTGTCCCTGTGGCCAGCTGCTGCAGGCAGAGGCCAGTTGGAGCCGGCCGAAGAGGAGGAGGAGGTGGATTCTAGGACCCAGGTGAGCGAGCCCCGGGGACGCTGCTGCGCTCCGGGAGCCCGAGCCCGGCATGTATAGAAGGGAGGAGGGGCAGAGAGGCTGCTTTTGTCTGTTCGGCAGCCTGTTGCTCAGGGGAGGGGGCAGCCTGTTGCTGGCAGGGGGTGGGGGGGGGGGCAGCGGGCGTGGGGAGGCACTTTTCCTCTGCCCGGCTCTGCGGGACCCCAGTCGGAGCCGGCCCGAGGAGGAGGAGGATCCTAGGACCCAGGTGAGCGAGCCCCGGGAATGCTGCTGCGCATGTGCGGGAGTTGCCTCACCCCGTTCGTATCTAGGGATCCGACGTAAGTCGGATCCATGTAAGTCGGGGACTGCCTGTACCAGAGATTTTTAAACTGGCTCCCTGAATAGACCAGCTCCGGAGTGCCACCCTACACTGCTGCCTCCGATACAGAGGCAGCAGCACAGGGGCAAGGGGCTTCCTGGGAGCAGGGCCAGGAGTTGAGAGCACGCTGGCCCCTCCCCCAGGGAAGAAGCATTTTTGTAACCATATAACTGCTAGCTGAGGTTACACTGTAGTCACGTAGCTAAAATGTAGCTATTTATGCTAAGTGCTATTAGCTATTTATGCTAATGTGCCTCAGTATACCCTGCCAGCCACCCTTTCTAAAAGCAGAAAGGTCCCTTACCTTACCATTGGTAACGGTGAACCAGTGAGAATATTGTGTCTAAAGCTAATTTCAAAGCAAAAATACATGTATAGTTTTTTTAATTGTAATTAAATGTCCTTGTTCAAATATGCATATTGCAACTCTGTAACAAAGGCTGCTTCTCTATAACAAAGAAATCAACCTTGCTATATGTAAAAAAGTAAGACATGTATAACAAAAATTAGAAAGGCCACCAGACCAGATGGTCTAAAAAAAGCCAAGAACAGATGTAAAAATGCCAAAAATTGTGTAACCCCATCAAAATGTAAACTGTAGGCAAATGTCTCTTAAAAAAGACAAGCATTTATCAATAAAAACAAAATATTTATAATCAAAACCAGCTTAGCATAGCAAGAAAAACAAGAAAGTCAATCCTCCCCTAAAATAACAAACATCCATGAAAAAAACCCAGCATAATAATACAAATCTTACTAATCCCAATACAAATAATCCTACTATAAAGAGGAACTGCTTTGCCGTGAAACTTTGGGGACATCCTGCCAAGACTGGAGCATTGGTCCAGGCTGATAGACCCCCGCTTCTCTGACCATAAGCGATCTGCTAGGCCATGGGCCATAAACTAGTAAATATAACATCAATTGGTGGATGACAAGTCAAGTGTTTTCTGCAGAAATTTCATCAGAATTAAGTTAAAAAAACATTAAAGCTGAACAATTATTTCTGCAAACCTCAATAAATTGTCCAAGCTCATCAGTAAATAACTATTTTAATTATCCTGTTCATTCTTCTAACAAAAGCGACGAGGAGTCCGGTGGCACCTTATAGACTAACTGAAGTGTAGGAGCATAAGCTTTCATGGGCAAAGACCCACTTCGTCAGATGCATGTGACAAAGTGGGTCTTTGCCCACGAAAGCTTATGCTCCTACACTTCAGTTAGTCTATAAGGTGCCACAGGACTCCTCGTCGCTTTTGCAGATTCAGACTAACACGGCTACCCCTCTGATATTCTTCTAACAGTGAACATCCAGTTCTTACTGTTAATTTGGACACTGAGGGCCAGATTTTCACCTTATGCTCCAGATGTCTATACAGTTCTAGCCACACAAAGCAGACTCAAACTGTGGGTTTTAGTTTCCACATTACCAGAAGGTAATAAACCACTCGCTTTGAACTTATTGTTAACAGAACATTGTTCAAAATATATTATTTTGTAAAAGTGCGGCCAGTCTCTTCCATAAGTAAGGGGTTATGGAAATTTTCCCTTTTTCTTGTGCAAAGAGGACAGAAAACCTAGTACAGGTTGGACCTCCCTGGTCTGGCACTTTTCAGGACCCGACTGGCCCCAGATGAGGAACTTTACTGGAGCAGGGAAGGTCATTTGTGAGACTCCCTTCTTTCCCCTGCCAGAGCCTAGCCGCCAGCCTTCTAGCTAACCTCCCCCTGCCACCAGCCCCTCAGCACAGGACTGAGGTACCCCCATCACCACAATCACAGCCCTGCTGCTGGGCTCCCAACCCAGTGAGGCAGTCCCTCTGCTGGAGTGCAGGTGTGCCGCAGGCGGCAGTCCCGCTTGAGCTTCAGCCTTGCTGCCTCCCAGCCTCAATGGGCAGCTCCACTGGGCGGCAGCAAGGCTCGACAGCCCCACTCTCAGGTTCCTGGCCCCGCAGTTGGGCTCCTAGCCCCACAGGGCAGCCCTGCTGCCTCCCACTCCTGTTGCACAGCTGCACCCCTGGGCAGCAATGTGGATGCCAGACTCCTAGTTGTGCTGCAAGGCAGCGCCACTGCTGGGTTCCCAGCTCCACTGCCTGGCAACTCTGCTGCCTTCCAGTCTTGCTGGGCAGTTTCGCTGCCAGGCGGCAGTCTCTGCCACTGGGCTCCAACCTGCTGGGCAGGCCCGCTGCCTCCCAGCCCCCCATCACTCTCGCCCCACACTGTTGCCACTGGGCAACAACCCTGTTGCAGGGCTCCTGGTTTCTCTTCCAGAGGGCAGCCCTGCTACTGGTTTCCAGCCCCAATGCAGGGCTCCCAGCCACCAGCCCTCCATGGGACATTCTGGTCCTGGTTAAGAGAGGTTCAAACTTGTGTATTTTTAAAGTTCTGAAAGTACATTAAAAATCTTTAAATACAAGAAATTACATTACACATTAAATACTTCCTTTCATGTTTTAAAAATTACCCCTCTTTTCTGAGAAAAGTAGACAAGGAAAGTAAGTTACTTACCAATTTAGCTATAATAAGTGCATCATTCATTAAATCCAAGAGAGGAGTTTCTGTATGAATATTGTAGAAGGAATAGGCAGCTTTGAGGCTTTTATGAACTGGATGATGCATAACTGTTGAAGGTAATGTGTAGAAACTGAGGAAATCAGTTAAAATACCATTTGAGCTCTGGGAAGAAAAAAAGTAATCTAATGAAGAATCAACTTGTAATTAACTGATTACATTTCTAGCCATTCTTTTGAAAATTACAAATACAGTAAATCTCCATTAGTCCGGCATCCAATGCTCCGGCACTCCTGATGGTCCAGCACCATCAGGAACCCGGAAGTGCTTGGAGCAGCCAGACAATTGGAGCTGCTCTGCACCCAGCTTCCTTCATTCAGTCGCTGCTGAAACTGACCAGCAGCTGAATTAGGGAAGCCGGGGGCAGAGCAGCTGGGGTGCTGATGGGTTGGTCCCGTAGCGCTGCCTCTCGGGGCTGTGGGACCAACCCGGCAGCACCCCAGCTGCTCTTGGGGATGCTTGGAACAGAGCAGCCGGAGTGCTGCCGGATTGGTCCCGCAGCGCCAAGGGGCGGCGCTACAGGACCAACCCGGCAGCACCCCAGCTGCTCTGCCCCAGGTGCTCCTATTCAGCCGCTGCTGAAACTGACCAGTGGCTGATTCCGGGAAGCCCAGGGCAGAGCAGCTCTGCCCCCAGCTTCCCGGAGTCAGCCGCTGGTCAGTTTCAGCAGCGGCTGACTCGGGAACGTGTGGGACAGAGCAGCTGGGGTGCTGTCGGGTTGGCCCCACAGTGCCGCCACTCCCCACCTCACCACACCCCACCATCCCCTCCTCCCCCCCGATAGTCTGGCATATCTGATAATCCGGCACCCCCTGGGTCCTAAAGGTGCCAGATTATCGGAAGTTTACTGTCCTAGTTGCCAGAGGTATAGTGGACATGGTTATCAGCACTGGTCTCTACATGACAACTTCAAAAATTCTCTTCATTAAAATCAAGTGCACAGAATTGGTGCCCTCATAAAATCTTAATTTAATAAACAGAAAGGCAGAGCTGGAGTGGAGGACCTTGAGAAGTCCTCTATTCCATGCCCCCATGATAAGGCAGAGCTGACTAAGTATACCAAGACAAACATCTGTCAGGGAAGACCTAACTTGTTCTTAAAAACCTTCAATGATGGGGATTCCACAACCTCCCTCGGTAATCAAAGAATCATAGAATACTAAAACTGGAAGGACCTCAAGAGGTCATCAAGTCCAGTCTCCTGCTCTCATCGGACCAAGCACCATCTAAATCATCCTTGATAGATGTCTGTCTAACTTGCTCTTAAATAGCTCCAATAATGGAGATTCCACAACCTTCTTAGTCAATTTTTTCCAGTGTTTAACCACCCTGACAGATAGGAATTTTTGCCTAATGTCCAACCTAAACCTCCCTTGCCTCAGGCTACATCTAGACTACATGGCTCCGTTGACACAGCCATGTAAAATAGTTTATTCGGCATAGTCAAAGAAGCGGGGATTTAAATAATCCTTGCTTCAATAAAATAAAAATGGCCGCTGTGCTGTGCTGACGATCAGCTGATCCAGCACAGCGTGGCAGTCTAGACGTGGCACGGTCGACAAGGGAAGCCTTTGTTGACTGCTCCAGTAAACCTCTAGACGTAGCCCCTATGTAAACCCATTGCTCCTTGTCATAATCTGTTCCAGTACTTAACACTCCTTGTAACTAGCAAGTTTTTTCTAGTAACTAACCTAAATATTATCTGCAGCAAATAAAGACAATTACTTCTTCTGCTACTTTCCTATAAACAACTGATCACTGTCCTCTTTTTTAAGAACTCATAACATAAGTATTCATATATCTGTCTCCTGTCTTTTCTCAAAAATTTTCCCGTTCTTTGGAAAAAGGTTTTTTTTTTTTTGATTTTTGACACTGTTTTGGGAAAAATATGTATCATATTTGAATCAGCTTTAGGGATTCACATTGAATAAGTATATTAAATTGCAGCATTGTAGCTCAAAAGGGGCACATGAAGTGTTATAAGAGAGAAGTATTTTTTTAAAGGACATCTTTCAATGGGACTTAGTTTCTCAAGCTACATGGGCCATTTTGAAAATTTTACCCACACAAATAATAGCATCAGGAGGTGTGACTTTGAGTATCAGATTACATTTGAGGCAGATTTATCAGGTTCTAGGACTCGCCACATAAATAGGTGCACCTGAAATCAGATAAGCAAGATTTAAATTTTATGCTGGCTTACTGTGGAGTTCCTATATGACATCTCAAGGAATGACATCTGATCTCAGATTCCCATTTACAGCCTCTCTTCGACTTACAAACCGGTTATGGACCAAGCAATTGGTCGTAACTCAGTTTGTTCGTAAGTCGGACCCCATTGAGTTACACGCGACTGCGCTGTTCGTAAGCACGGATCACGTTCGTAACTCGGGGTCTGCCATTTACTACAGCTTTGGTCGTAACTGCGAATGGTTGTAAGTTGACCGTTCGCAACTTGGGGACTGGCTGTACTTATCTCAATCATTTTAGCAGCTTCCTTCTTTCTGGAAAAGCAAGTTAAAATATTATTACTTACAATCAAATTGGGTTTTTTTCCCCCCAAAAGGGTGGTAAAAACAACCTGTTATATTACCCTGCCGTCCATACAGCCTCCAAAAATAAGCATTTTCTTATCATGCAATTAGAATCGGCACATACAATAATGTTTACTGTTCTCTGTTTAATATAAAGAAGAAAACTAAAAAACTATTATGTCAAGCTCCACAAATTAAAAGTTAAGTATAGCTCATGTCTCTGAATACAGTGGAAAGCTACAGTGTTTCCCATGGCAGTAATTTGATGCCATCAGAACATTAATGTCAATATAGCCTTGTATTGATTTACCTGTGTAATATTACTGGGACAGCAAGGATGGAGTTTACATATACCCCATTTACATTGTTAACCAATGTTTTTACCTCAACTACAAAGGTGTCAATAATATGATCCTGAGGCAGGAACCAGTGGGCTACCTCTTCTTCATCCATTACAGGAGCAAGATTAAATTGCTTCAAATAACTGTTGATTAATTCTTGCACTGCTTTAATATCTTTTTGTTCCATTGGTCTCAAACCTGAAGTCTTTGTGGCCTTTTTATAATAAAAGAAAAAAAAAGATGTTGAAAGGTGGAATTAAGTTACAAAAGATGTGAAAGTAGGTTACAGGGCAATGTGTATGCAATTTGCTATAGAATATTTATTATTAGCCTACTTTAGTGTTCTAATTCATTATGCCATTTTATAAACTGCATTCAATCAATATTCTGCACCTTCTACTTACTGAGATAGTCTGGGACCCTTTAATCATTACATACTATTACTAACACTACTTCATTACTTCAGGGAACCAACACTATTGTTGTTAGCCTAAACTTCAAACATTGTATTTTCCTTTTTAGATCACTGTTCCTTTTCTTTTAAATTATTTAGGGCCCAGAATAACCCTGATTATCAGAAACTGATCAAAAGGAAAAATGTTGGATACCAACTAAAACTCACTTTTTCATGCATGTTTATATTTAACATGACCATTTCCAGATACTTTTACCCCTCCAAACTAGCTGCTTGTCTAAATATTCTATGCAGACAAACATTTTTCCACTCAGAAGAAAGCCCTTCTTGTCTACCCCCTACCCTTGCCCAGAACCCACACCTCCAGCCAGAGCCTTCACTCCTGCCGCTCACACATCCCAAATTCAATGTAATGAGCATTCATGGCCTTCCACAGAATTTCCATACCCCGATGTAGCCCTCAGACCAAGAAGTTTGCTCATCCCTGCTCTGTGGCATTCTCTACATCATTGATAAAGATATTGAACAGCACTGGCGCCAACACTGATCTGTGTGGGACCCCACACATAATAGCGTTCCAGCAGGACTGTGAACCATTAATAACTACTCTCTGGAAATGGTTTTCCAACTAGTTTTGAATACAGCTTTTAGTACCCCTTTAAGTTGAATTTCCCTAGTTTGTTTATGAGGAGGTCATGCAAGACTTTGATTCCCTCAGGGAACTGATGGGCAGATCCCTTGGGAGCCTAAGATAAGGGGGAAAGAATCCAGGAGAGATGGCAGCATTTTAGAGAAGCCTTTTTGATGGCACAGGAACAAACTATCCCAAATGTGCAGAAATAATAGTAAATACGGCAGGCAACTAGCTTGGCTTAACAGAGAAATCTTTGGTGAGCTTAAATGGAAGCTTACAAGAAGTGGAAACTTGGATAGATGACTAGGGAAGAATATAAAACATTGCTCAAGCATGGAGGGATGTAATCAAGAAGACCAAAGTGCAATTGGAGTTGCAGCTATCAAGGAATGAGAAGGATAACAAGAAGGGTTTCTTCAGGAGGAGGTCAGGAATAGAGTAGAACCCTTGTTAAATGGGAAAGGCAACCTAGTAACAGATGATGTGGGGAAAAAATGAAGTATTCAAAGCTTTTTTATCCTCGGTCTTCACAAACAAGGTCAGATCCCAGATTGCTGCACTGGGCAGAACTGTATAGTAAGGAGGTGAGCATCCCTCAATAGAGAAAGAATGTGTTAATTACTATTTAGAAAACCTGGATATATACAAGTCCATGGGGTCAGACCTAAGGCTGCTGAAAGAGTTGGCTGATGGGATTGTAGAACTACTGGCTGTTATCTTTGAAAACTCGTGTCGACTGGAGGTGCTGGATGATTGGAAAAAGTCAAATATAGAGCCTATCTTTTAAAAAGGGAACAATGAGGATCTGGGAAACTTCAGACTGATCATTCTAACCTCAGTCCCTAGAAAAATCATGGAGTAGGTCCTCAAGAAATCCATTTTGAAACATTTGGAGGAGAGGAAGGTGATCAAGAGCAGGCAACATGGATTCACCAAGGGCAAGTCATGTCTGACCAACCTGATTACCTTCTAAGGTGAGATAACCGGCTTTGCAAATATTGGGAAAGTAATCACTGTGAAATACCTCGACTTTACCAAGAAGTGTAAAGTTTTGCACTCAGGATGGAGGAGTCCCATGCACTGCTACAGGCTGGGGACCAACTAGCTAAGCAGCAATTCTGCGGAAAAGAAGTTGGGGATTCCAGTAGACAAGAAGCCAGATAGGAATTAACAGTGTACCCTTGTTGCTAAGAAGTCTAATGGCAAATTGGGCTGAACTAGCAGGAGTGTTGCCAGCAGATCAAGGGAAATGATGATTCCCCTCCATTCAGCACTGATAAGGCCATATCTGGAGTACTGAGTTCAGTTTTGGGACCCCCACTATTGAAAGGAACTTATTAGGGGGTTGGGGCACATGACTTAGGAGAGGCTGAGGGAACTGGGCTCATTTAATCTGCAGAAGAGAAGAAGTGGGGTGGATTTGATAGCAAGCTTCAACTACATAAAGAGGACTCACAAGGAGGAAGAAGCCAGGCTATTCTCAGTAGTGGCAGATGACAGTACAAGAAGCAATGATCTCAAGTTGCAGTGGGTTGGTTATTAGGAAAAACTACTTCACTAAGGGAGTGGTGAAGCAATGGGATAGATTTCATAAGGAGCTGGTGGAATCTCCATCCTTAGAGGTTTTTAAGACTAGGTCTGACAAAGCCCTGGCTGGAATGGTTTAATTGGGATTGGTCATGCTTTGAGCAGGGGGTTGGACCAGACGAACTCCTGAGGTCTCTTCCAGCCCTAACCTTCTATGACAGCATCAAAAGCTTTAGTAAAGTCAAGATATACCACTTCTGCTTCTTCCCCCTTATCCCCAAGTTTTGTTAATCTGTCAACAAACAAAGAGAGCTATATAGGTTGGTTTGACACAATTTGTTTTTGGCAAATCCATGCTGAGTTACTAATTACCTTATTATTTTCTAGATAGTTACAAACTGATTGCTTAATTATTTACTACATTATCTTTTTGGGTACAGAAATTAAGATGACTGGTCTGTAATTCCCCAGGTTGTCCTTATTTCCATTTTTATAGACTGGCACTATCTTTTCCCTTTTCCAGTCTTCTGGAGTCTCTCCCATCTTCCAGGACTTTTCAAATATGATAGCTAATGGTTCAGATATCTCCTCACTCAGCTCCTCCAGTTTCCCAAGATTAATTTCATCATGCCCTATGACATCCAATTTGTTTAAGTAATTGTTAAATTACTGTTTTAGCCTCTGATCTCACCTCATTTTCACTGGCATTCACTATGTCAGATGTACAATGATCACCAACCTTCTTGATGAAAGCAAAGTCATTAAGCGTCTTTGCCATTTCTACATTTTCTGTTGTAGGGAAAACATTCTGACAAACTCGATTACAATGCTTCTCAGCTTTGCCTTATCAACATTTTAGGATGCCTTCTTTGTAAGAAATTTAAGCCATAAACTGTGAATTTCCTACTCCATTTAAAGTGATACATTAATTAGTTGAAAAATTAACTGTACATAAGTGTAAAAAGTGTGTGTCTTCAGACTTGTTGAATGGGATTGAGCTGAAGTTTATTTTGGGGGCTTTGTGAGTCTTTAAGGTCTCTGGTATTTCTAAATAAACTCATCTACATCCGTAGTTCCCAACCTTTTTGATACCAGGGACTGGCAACCCATACACAAACTTTTGGTGGACCAGTAACATTTTAATTGCATAGCTGAATATTCATTATGCAAATATACAAATAAAACGTTACTGGTCCGCCAAAAGCCCAGCCCTCACAGCCAGCTCTAACCCCTAGAGCCCTCCACTATTCCCCAGTGCCAGCCTATGCCAGCCTCTTGCCCTCAGCGCCCCCCAGTCCCAGCTCCTATCCCAAATGCTTTAGTGCCAGTCCCTGCCCCTTAAGAGTGCCCCCAGTACCAGCATCCTGTTTCCATAGCCCCACTGCAACCAACCCTCCTCAGATCTTCCCCCCAGTGCCAGCCGCTAATATCAGCCCCATTCCCAGAGCCCACCCTGCCCAACTCACCTAGCTCTGCACTTCTGCCTGCGTTGCAGCGACTCTGGGGGCCAGGACTCGGGAACATGGCTCAGTGCCTCCTGCCCTGCTTCAGCCAACCGGGCAGGGGTGGGGTCTCCTCTGGCCATGGAAGAGCGCATTCCTGCATGGCAGGAGGGCTGCATGGTGCAGCGTCTCTTCTTGGCCACGGAAGAATGCTTCCCTGTGTGGTGGGAGAGCTGCGTAGCCTCCCAGAGTGCAAGGAAAAGCTCTTCATGGCTAGGAGGAGACCTCACCCCTGCCCAGCATTGGTTGGCTGAGAGGTGGGGCAGGACATGCCTTTTCAAACAGCCATGGCAACAGCAGTACATCCCAGCCCCAGCCTGCAGAACCCCCCACCCTTCCCACCACCCCCAGTGCAGCCTGGCATCCAGAGGTCTGCGGCCTGGCAGCAGGCTGTAGCCCAGTGGTTAGGAACCACTGATCTACACTCTTGTAATCCCCTACCCAATCAACAAATGTGTTTCTACATGGTGTAAAAGCCTTTCATCAAAAATGAGAAGAGACAGAGGGAAGGGTACTATGAGGGTTCTGTAGGTAGACACATTGCTTACATCGGGAAGTCTGTAGAGCTTCATTGTTCTTTGTAAAGTCATATTTCTACTCAAATGTGAAAATTTCACCTCTACCAATTTTCTGGGGTTTAGTGATCGATGCCAGTACCTGGAAATATATTTTAAAATACATGTTAATATAATTACTAATTCAAATATGTTTTATATATATATTTCATCCATTAGCCTCCCAATGAACAATTGCATTTAAGGTGCATTCTTGTCCTGCTATGTACAGGGAGCTTACGTAGTAACTAAATGGGCCAATAAAGTGTCAGTACTACACCATTTAAACCACTTAATGACCATGGTATAGTTGGCTATCATAGCTTGTATCTACATAGATTTTTAATATTGAGATTATTAACCAGGAGTTCTGGTCATAGCCAGACCCAGTCATAGCCTTATCCTAGTCATAGCCTTGGTTTTCTTTACAATTCTTATTTTGCTGTATGGATAAGACCCTCTGCTTGTCTGTGTATTTTTGGGGATGCTTCTCCTGCCAGCTGTCTCTGTGACAGAACATACTTGAATATCCAGCATCAAAGGAGGGAAAATTCAGACCACAGATAGCAAAGCCTTCTACCTACTTGTCCCCAAAAAAGATTCATGGTCTCTTTGATGTCCATAAACTGCAAATAAGATTTCAGCTTTTATGATTTCATCCTGATGATCCAAAGAACCACACAGATCTTGATTATCTACCAGAAGGGTTAAGGGCTGAGCCATCCCTACCGTGATTGAACTTGTGGCAGCATAAGCAATACAGGATCCATTCCACACCAACAAAGTTATACCGAACGTCACACAAAACTTTTCTGACTGTATATTTTTTCTATCACTATAAGATGCACACCAAACTGCCATTTCTCCACTGGAGACCATGCAGGAATGTGTTTAAAACATAGTACAATATTCTTTTCAGAAACTCCACTGAACCACCAGTTAAGAAAAAGGTCATGTAAAATTTATGTGCTGAAGTATACAACCCCATCATTGCTAGTTCAATGATGAACTTTCTATCACAGTGAAGGCAGTACCTCAAATAGATTAAAATAGGGACTAGATTCAGGGCCGGATTAAAACCTTTAGAGGCCCTAAGCATTGAAAAGATTATGGTGCCCCCCCCATAATTAATTCAAAATAAAAACAGTACTGTACCGTAAAATCTCATTTTTTTTGGTGCCTTTGCTGGTGCTCTAAGCACGTGTTTAGTCTGTCTATTGGGTAATCCAGCCTTTACTAGATTTTACTCCAAGAGGCTTTGCCCAAGGCATCACAAAGAAGTTGATTCTAATCTAGAGGACATAGCCAAGTCCACAGTGTTTATCAGAATTTATTGAAGAAAAATGAATTTTTATTAGCTACTTTGTGAAAATTGACAAGGAATCAATAATCAATCTTTAACATGATTATTTTTGGGAGCAATGTTACTATGAACACCACCTAGGTTACCTGCATGTGGCCACAGGCTTGGGGAGTACCACTCCTGCAGTGTAAACTGCCTGAAAAATCCCTTCCAGGTTTACTCTTCTTGTTATTTCCCGAATCAGCACAGGTGCTACTCGTTTAGATCTCAATTTCTTATGGACACAAAGAAAATTGATTTCTACCATTTTCTTCACACTAAAAGCAATTTAAATAACAAAATGGTTACAAAGCCCACTAAAACATAGTACAGTCTTATTTATATAGTTTTATTTTCCATGATGATAGTAGAATTTCAGGTTATACTATGTAGCTTCTTAAAAACAAATAATGCTCATTTTAAAATCCACAACAGAAAAAACTCAACCATGCAACAAAGAATTCTGAAGAATCATTAAAATTTCTTATATATTCTTGGTATTTTTAATTTGGCTGCCTTAAGTTGCATCCTGAAAGTATACAACAAATGTCAATATTCTGTAACTGCATCTTACAAGATGCCAAAATTGGAGAATTTGCGTGTAATAACTTTTAGAACTATACCCAGACCTGAACAGCATCCTGGATTTAAGTGCCCAGAAAGCAATCAAAGAGGAAAGAGATGTCAAAAGAATCCACAGTTCATATTCTCTAGTTAATCTTTCCAGTGGCCAATCCTACAGAGAGAACCTGTAAGTCTAACTAACTGAACATCCACCTTACACTTTCCAAAAGGTCAGAAAACACCAAGCATCTCTCCAATGTTCCATCAGTAGAATGCTTCTGAGGTGGTCATTGGCTTGCTATTAGTTTTAATTGGAAACTTGCAAAAGGCTTTTGAAAAATTTCAGACTATGATGTTTTTTCGGCTTCTACCGTCAATGAGTCTTACCACTCAGCTCCTCAATCAGACAATCTCCACCATGAAAGACTGTTCAAGATTTATCATTTGTTTTTATTTGTTTACTAAAAGATTTACCCAGTATTACTTGGCTCCTTAATTCAAATAAGTTTTGTTTTTCTTCATTTAAATCATTGTTCTGGGGTGGGGCAGGGCCTGAGGAGTTTCATATGCAGGCTGTCCAGGGAGAGAGGACTACCCCAGTCTTCTCTCACCATAGCAGTTGGGGCCAGGTGAGAAGTGCCTGTCTATGACTGCTGCAGTGGGTATAGCTGGGGGACAGGTGCATGTCCTCCAGCTGGGGGACAAACAGACACACAAACTCTCAAACAAATATTAGATAGCTGTCCATTTCTCTACCTCTGCCCTATTCTGGCCTAATTGGGTTATTATAGCTGTCCCAGTCCCCATCTCTGGCCCCTTGCTGCCCCCTTGTGGTCATTCCAGAGTATAACTCCCTTTTACCAGTCCCTTTCCCTCCCTTTCCATTTTATGAGAAATAACTGAATTCCAGGCACATCCCATTATCCTGGCACAATCAAACCCTTACACTCCTTTAAATTATAATAAGAGGAAGCTGCATACCAAATACGATGGTCCCAGTTCTTACCGCTTAGGAGGAATTCCTAAACAAATGGACTTACAGACATTTCTAAAATATATTGTAAAATTTATATTTACCTGTCATAAATTCGAATGTGTGCAGGGATGGCACTTATGAAGCCTACTAATTTTTTGTTTGATGATACTCTAACTCCACAGTGCCATTGGGGTAACCAGCCTGGAGGACGTAATGCCCTAGAACACAGTTACAGATTAGTGCCCAAAAGAATGTGATCAAAACTTCCTCCTTTGCAACCCAGTGCAGAAATTGCTACTCACCACAGAAGAAATTCAGGTGAGTAGTCAAACCTAAACATGTTATCATCATCTTCTACGTAATTCTCATTTAGTAAGGTATATAGTTCCTTTAGCTAAAAACACATATAAAAAAAGAAAGAAAATTATCTTACACATCAGCCAGAATGTTTAATCAAGAACTGTGTGTGTGTACACATGGCTTTACTTACAACTTCAGCATTGCTCAGGTCCAAAGTGTCCCACATAAAACCCTGTGGCAAAGAGTATGGCTCTAGACGGACATTGTCCTTATCTGGTTCAATTGCACCATGAGAAGTTATAACTTCATCTGTTATAGAAAGAAAGGGGAAAAAAGATATACTACTAGCTAATTTGAAAATTAATAATTTTTGAAGTCACTTTACACAAGATGTAATGTACAATTATGTAATCAGAATGTGAAGCCATTTAAAAATGTTAAAAATAAAGTTTTGTTTGCTTACATGATTTCGGTTTAAACATCTCACTTATGTCAGCTAATACTCCAGCAGTTACGGTACAAAGTCTCAGAGCTATTCTACTGCAATTTATAACATTTCATAACAGAGCACAACTGAATAGCGAATGATCAGCATTTATGTATCACTTAGTCAACTACTGAAAGCTATCTCTGAGGTGGAATTTTGCAGTTCGACAGTGAGATTCATAAGCTATGGTCCTGATCTTGCAAATACTGACTCAATGGCGCTACTCACATGCACCAATGTTTGCAGGACCAGGGCTTTTGACAGAATGCCTGCTGATGAAGCAGAAAAGTTTTCATTTGTAAATTGCAAATTAAAATTGTGATTACATCGAGAGTTAAGGACTTCCTGCAGGGTAATCTTGTCTTCCTTCAGAACTTCTCAGGCAATTAGGTTAAAGATATTTTTTAAAATATAAACAGGAGCTGCCTTTCCTCTATTGGACAGCTATTGTACATCGCCCAACCAGCTCCAAGGAAGGCTTCTAAAGCTGAACAACATTAGGAAATATAGATATGTTGATCATGTTTGCACAAATTATTGATAACGTGCATGTGACTGTTGTGATCTTAGTTCTCATTAATGCATCTGAATGACCAGTAGGAGGTACTAGGTTGCTTCTTTGCAGAAAGAGCTTGTCAGGAGATTGCCCAATAATACTAAGTTGGTTTTGCCTGCTGTGCAGGTTAGAAGACCAGAATCACCAGCAGCTCTGGGTACAGAGAACCCATCAGATACCACCGCTACAAAATGACAGTCTTGATCCACTATAGCTAGGGTCCTACCAAATTCTCTGTCAATTTTGATCAATTTCATGGTCACAAGATTTAAAAACCAGTAAATTTCATTATTTGTGATATTTTAATCTGAAATTTCACAATATTGTAATTGCAAGGGTCTGCACGCACAAAGAAGGTTTATTAAAGTAAACATATAACTGCTGAAAATTTCAGCTGCTACAAGGAGACACAGGGAAGGAGGGAGAGGCGGCACCATGGGGGGCAGGACTGTGTGTAACCATGCATGTTAACTTCTGTGCTGCTGTTGACAGTGGCACTGCCTTTAGAAGAGACAGGCTGGCTGGCAGACTGAAGGCAGAGCTTCTAGTGCCAGCAGCAGCACAGAAGTAAGGATGGTATGGTATGGTTATGGTATTTCCACCCTTACTTCTGCCCTGCTGCTGGCAGGGTGCTGTTTTCAGAGCTGGGCACATGGCCAACATTACAAACACTGCTCTCCAATTGCCTGGCTCTGAAGGCAGTGCAGAAGTAAGGGTGGCAATACCGTGACCCTTCTAAAATAACATTGTGATCTCCTTGCAACTCCAAGCCCTTTTAAGTCAGGACCCCCAATTTGAGAAACACTGGTCTCTCTCATGAAATATATATAGTATAGTGTAAAAGCACATAAAAAGCCAGATTTCAAGGAAGGACACCAGATTTCACAGTCCATGATGGTTTGCATGGCTGTGAACTTGGTACTGTCTAACTATCATATACAGGTTGGACCTCCCTGGTGCACCACCCTCAGGACCTGAGTGGTCCCGAAGGAGGGATTTTGCTGGACCAGGGGAGGTAATTTCTGCCCTCCCACCACCGACCCCCAGCTCGGCTCTGCTCCTAGCCTGCCCTCCTGGTGGGATCCCCAAATACGAGTAGCCCTACCACAGCAGCCCACGGTCCCACTGCTGGGTCTCTCAGCTTTGCCGTGGCAGACCACTGCCCTATTGCCAGTTCTCCAGGCCCTACAAGTCCTGCCACAGTAGCACCAGTCCCACTAGCCCGCAGTCTTGTTGCCAGGACTCCTGCACCCCCCCACCCAATGGCAGACTGCTGCTCAGCCACCAGGGTTCCTGACCCTACTAGCTACCGAGGCTCCTTACTCTGCCAGCCCTTCTGCGGCAGCCCTGTGATCCCACTGCCAGGGCTTCTGACCCCACGGCAGTAGACAGCTCTCTCACTGAACCTCGCTGGTGTTCCAGATGCCCTGCCACAAGCTCAGCTGGTCTCTCGTGGCAGGACTCACTGCCACTGTCCTCCCTGCAGCCAGCCTGGCTGGGTTCCCAGACCCAGAAGGACTCCTGCCTCTGGCCCACCACTGGGTCTCTCTGGTCCAGCAACAACCATGGATGTTGCCGGACCAGGGAGTCCCGGTTGAGGGAGGTTCAACCTGTACTATTTATAGGACAGCTGGTGGAAGTCTCATAACAGCAAAAGGAGGGAAAACTCTGAAGTTTATAAAAAAAATATTCCTGTAACCATTCCTTGAAGCAGAAAGACTAATGCCTCCATCTGAAGTCATAATCTTCAACACACTGAACAAAGAGCTTTCTTCCCCAGCCCATTCACTCAACACCTGAGGAAGATGCTGAAAAATGTAAAGGTGTACACCGGGGATAGGGAATCATCTGCCTGCAGGTCATCAGGGTGAGCTGCTGATGGGCCGCCAGATGGTTTGTTTACCTGAGCATGAGCAGGCACGGAGTGCCGTACCTCCGAGGAACTGCAGTTTGCCATTCCCAACCAATGGGAATGAGTGGGCTGTGCCGTGCCACTTTCCATGTAACAGAAAACAGTCCCATTCCTAGCACTTTTCATTTTCCTGGCATATCCTAACTTAAAGCATGGTCAAGAATTGGCTAAGAGGAAGCTGCATACCAAATTTGGTGGTCCTAGCTCTTACCGTTTAGAAGGAGCTCTTGAACAAACAGACTCACATACAGACAGGCAGACAGATGCACATTTCTAAAATATATAGCTAGATAACATAGTGGGGGTTTTTGTTCCTCTCTATACTTGGGTTCATAACAGTTCAAAAATCTACTACTGTTACTAAGTAACCAAGTTATTCCTTTCACTGAAGTGGTAGAGATCATTCTTCCTTGTAGTTTTCAGGTTCAAGCCCAAATTTGCCCAAGTGGGATTATAATAATACCACATTTCCTGTTTTCATATATGAAATTCATTCTGATATTTCATGAAATTTTTGTTCTCCAAACCATCCACACTAGTATTATCAGTAATTTTAGATAGCTACAAAAAGCAGAAGTGACTTCTGAATCCTAATCCTTTTTGATAAAGAATAGCTCCTAGCAGTCCAATTTTATATCTATTTTACAGAACACTCTGTAACATTTCAACATATTTTCTTCTAGCTGCTAAGGAAAAATGTTGTACATAGGCCCAAATAAACTTACTTAGTTTCGGTACAGGTTGTGTATCCCAAAACTGGTATTTACGTTTGGTCGCTTCATCAATGTTCTTTGCTGGTCCCTGGCATGCAGAGAGCAGCTCCATAGCTCTCTGAATATCTTGCAGCTTCTGCATTGGAATGGCTGGATTCTGTATGGAGAGACAAGTGGGAAGAGAGGCTTATTTACTACATACACCAGTGCTGGGCAACCTGCGGCCTGTGAACAATATGCGGCCCATCAGGGTTTTATGTGTGGCCCATGAGACATTTTGTTTACCGTTGCCCATGTGCAGGGTTACCAGATTCCATTGGATTCTGTCCACATCATTTTTTTCCTACCAGTATTACTAAAGTGACATACACAAAGCAAGAGCACGCGAAACAGGGTGTGTGCTGATTGCAACCAACACTGACTATGAGAGCCATGTGCTCCCCCTGCATCCAATCAAAGCACAGCCATGATTCAATCAGCACACCCTGCAAATTCTAGGTACGCACGCGCAGTTAGCAAAATGACTTTATCCTGGGAGACCATCTTGGTTACGACAATCTTGCAGTTCACTGAGATGAAGGAAGGCCATTTATGTGGCCTACTCCCATGCCTTGTATACACCATATTCACATCACTTGTTGCAATTATATAGATAGAATGTATATATTTGTTACTACCTTAAGTAAGGCACTGCCAAGGGAGTTCTGGTCCAACATGTAGGTTTCACTGGGGGAAAATCAGTTTTATAATCTTTTATTCTTTTAAAAGTAGTTTAATAATTTTTCACTTTCCTCACAATGGTTTGTTTACATTTAATAATGAACTTGCAGTGTTTGGATCACAAATATTGTAGCACTGTGTTACAGTAGGAGAACCACAGTATGAAGCTAACCAGTCTTTTTTTCCACAGCGCCGGCTGAACAAAGTTAAAATGATAAAACTGCTGTGACTTTTTAAAATTCCTTCACGTTTGACAATCTAAGGCACATAAGGGCAATTAAAGCTTATCTTCTATCTATATTATAAAATGCATTTTGCAATATATCAGCTCTCTTCCATATTAATGTTATGCTATATTGCTACATATTTCAATATTTACTGAAACTCTATCAGATGTTATTTTCATTAATTTTTGCTTTACTTTTCAGTGTACAGAAAATGCATGTGTTGTAAGTCCATTCTGCCAATGACTAGTTCTACTACCACTAACATTGTTTAACAAAGATCCAAACGGGAGCATTTAAAAGTAAAGATAAAATAAGCTAAAATTGTACTTAAAGAGGAAAGAAAAATGTACAGTACTATCTCCACACCAACTTAGGGCTAAATTTTTCTAACTTTGGTAGCTAAAACAAGGCATTTAACCCTCATTTTCAGACACAGCTGAGCACTCTCATCTTCAATGAGAATGTTGCTTATGTGGCGTATACCCACTGCAAATCACAGATAGTCATAGTGAGTTATAAATCAGAAGGGACATTTCTATTTTTTTTTCCTTAAGAAAGGTCTGATCCTGAACAGATTTGGGAGTTTTGTCATCAACTTTCCGAGAGCCAGGATTTCACCCCAAGTTTTGTGCAAGGCAATATATACATCCTTTAAAGTAGATTATATTACATGCACTATTTAAAGTGTTCTGTCCCAACTGTCAAATATACAAGCCCCCTGCCCTCTATATTAATGTGTTGTTTTTTCATTATTTCACTTCTTTTCTAGGACCCATATAGAGAAAACACCACAGACAACAACTAATATGGACAAGTAGTAGGCTTCAGTACAGTCCATTTCAAAGGCAGATCTACTGCATATAGTTTAAGTATCTCCAACTTCAAAGAAGCTTCATGTCTTGTCTTATTTAATATATATTTTTATTTTCTTAACATTATGTAGAGCCAAAACATAGTGACATGGGTCAGTGTTCCCAACTAAAAACCAATATATCCAGTTCCTGTAGGCTAATATGAAGGTTTCTAAGGAATTAGAGAGATTTTTATGCTTACCAGTACACTGACTAATCAAATATTAATTCTGATGTGCCAATACTTAGGATGTTTTTAGTTTAGTAGTCTAAGCAGTAACACTCACCACTGTACAACTTTCTGAAACTATGTGCAGGGGCCAAGGTGTCCATTTCTGAAGTTCCTTCTTGATTACTTCTTTAGCCATGCGAAGTTGTGATGGCCTTTCTCTGTAGTAGTCTCCTAGGGCCTAGCTCTCTGGCCAGGTGACCTCTTAAGTTCAGTTCTGCCCTGGGACAGCAAAGTCCAACTACAGAATCAACACGGTTATTCAAGCAAAAGATACTCTTGCCCCTTTTAGGCTACAAAGAAGTTCCCTATTTTTCACCCCTATTCTTGGTGACTGCAGAGTTTTTACTTTGCTCTTTTGGCTGAGAACTACCTTCCTGTTTTTTCCCCTGAAAGCTCTTTTTCCCCAACAGATTTCCCCTTTGCCTCCCCTTCTACTCTGGCAACTTCTTTCAGGGTCTTTCCTCCTTCTTACAAGCTGCTCCCTATGGTTTTCTCCAGCCTCCCTTCACTAGGCCCTTCCCAGAGAGGGTTCCTTGAGCTCCTTTCTCCTGGGTTTCTTCTTTCACTGAGTTCTCACCCCTTTCTATGTAGTTCTTGCTAATCCTTTCACATCTTAGATCACTAATGGTAACTGATCCACAAGATCAGGATCAGCGAGGGGTCTACTCGTAATCACAGGCAAAGCTGAACCCAACTCCCCTTGACAGGCTAGCCGGGGGGGGGGGGGGGGGGGGGGGGGGGAATCACAATATTGTTCTATTTCTAAGCCAGTAACAAATGACCAATATAAATTGGGTGCCTATCCACAAAATATAGAAGAGAACGGGAAATGGTATATATCATTTTGACATTAACCATGACTAGCTATGGATCATGGGTCTTCTTCCCCAGAGAGAGGGGTTCTTCATTCATGGCAACAAATTCAGAGATAGGTAAGCATTTGTTTTCAGTTTCTCCAAAGAGAGGAGGAAAATTTTCTGAAGAAACACACAAGATGGAAGGTAATATCTGCTTCCCCAATTTGAGCAACTTATTGCAGTTAAGAGGGATGGCACAAAGACTGAAAAAATAAAGCAAAATGTGCAATGTTTTGTGATCCAAAGGAAATGAATCTGATGTATAGGGGGAGCTGGTGCCCTTTTCTGCATAAAGTGGAGCTTTGTCAGAGCTTTGCTAGAGTCTTCCTTCGTGCCATGGGAGGAGTTGTGGAGGAGGTTCATTCTGTTATATGTGCAGATATGCTGAACAGATGAGGGACTAGTTGGAAAGAATAGGGAATCAGTGACATTTTAAAGCATTTTGATATCACACTTCCCTTTGATTCCTATTTTTTTGCATGTGAGACTGTTACCAGGGAGTGGTTTATGCATTTTTCAAAATCCAAGAAGTCACCTGTCATTGATGGAATAACTAGGCCAAAACTGAAAGAAGGCTACTAGAAGGCCACTGTAACAATAAGTTCAATGATCTAACTATTGAATTTAATTCGTTCCATCATTCAGAAAATGTCTCTAATTAAATACTACTTATTATCCAGATAGTTATTAAATGTCATTATCTTCAAGTTTGACATTTTAAAAACACAGAAAACGGTTGTGGAAATGTCTGTAAAACAAAGATCATTCTGGACTAGATCGTGGACAGGGATTAATTACTTACAGTAAAGAGACTATGTTCAATTTTGCTTGGCAAGGAAGACAGAATAAAAATGTTGACCATGGAAATTACTAATTATGAATATACACCCTATGGCTGCGTCTAGACTGGCAAGTTTTTCCGCAAAAGCAGCTGCTTTTGCAGAAAAGCTTGCCAGCTGTCTACACTGGCCGTTTGAATTTCCGCAAGAACACTGACGATCTCATGTAAGATTGCCAGTGTTCTTGCGGAAATACTATGCTGCTCCCATTCAGGCAAAAGCCCTCTTGCACAAATGCTTTTGCGCAAGAGGGCCAGTGTAGACAACGCGGTATTGTTTTGCGCAAAAAAGCCCCGATCGCGAAAATGGCGATCGGGGCTTTCTTGCACAAAACTGCATCTAGATTGGCACGGACACTTTTCCGCAAAAAGTGCTTTTGTGGAAAAGCATCCGTACCAATCTAGACGCTCTTTTTCGCAAATGCTTTTAACGGAAAAACTTTTCCCTTAAAAGCATTTGCGGAAAATCATGCCAGTCTAGATGTAGCCTATATGTTTACATTTGGTTTTTGTCTTTGCTCACACATGTATTAGTTCTTTATGGTTCTCCATATGTCTATGGGAGGGGAAAAGACTTGCCTTTGCCATGCTCCTTGTATGTGTTATATGACGTTTCCTCCTGCTGCTTTTTTGTTATGTTTATACATATTGAAGCCTAAAAAAGTAAAATACTACAAAGAAAATTTCATATTGTACAGGTTGGACCTCCCTGGTCTTGCACTCTCGGGCCCTGAGTGGTCTTAAACCAGGAAGTTTGCTGGACCAGGGGAGGTCAATACTCCCCAGCTGACTGCCCCACACCTGGGCTCCTCTCCTTGGGGCTTCTACCCTGCTTGCTGTCACCAGAGTTCCTTGGGGTTCTGGCTGGGGACTGTCTGTTGCCAGCCAGGGTTCCGCTGCCGAGGTCACCTAGCTGCTGCCAGCCCAACTGCCCTACCAGACCAGAGAATCCCGGATTTGGGAGGTTCAACCTATAGTCTGCATCAGAGTGCAAGAATAGGCAGACTGTTCACAGGCTGGACAGGTAAAAAGCAGACATGGAATTTCAGAAAGTAAAGGCAACCGGCATAAGGACTGCTACATATGCACCTAGACGGCAATAGCTGGGAAGTCAACATTGTCTGCTGTACAAAAGTTCCCAGATGGAAACTTCTTTGAGGACAATATTCTGTCAATACAGAAAGTTTGAAAACTGAGTTTCATGAAAATATGCCTCTTACCTATATATTTATTTGCATCAATAAAATATTTAAAAAGATATTTTCCATGTCACATAGTTATTAACACAATTCATTCAGACTACAAGTGAGAGACCAGAGCATTCAAAAATATGTACATTAATTGATTCAAAGTTCAAGATTCAGTCATTATCTGCGTGAGGTTAAGAAGAAACTAACTCCAAAGTCATGTTATTGCTTAATTACCTAGTTAGAATGATTTTATACCTTCCTAGTCAACATTTTCAATAATGATCTGGAAGTAAATAAAAATCACTGCTGATTAATATTTGTGGATGAGGCATAGATTGGAGAAGTTGTAATTAAGGATGAGGAAAAGCCAGTCATACGCAGTGCTTAAGTGTGCTCTGCAAATTATGCAAAATACATTATTAATTTGTATAGAAATTCTGTTAAGGGGTTCTATGGCTTTGTGTTATATAGGAAGTCTGACAATATGATCACAATGGTCCCTTTTGGCATTGGAATCTACGAATATACTCAAATACAAATTTATACATCTAGAACAAGGAATGCAGTCCATAGGCTTTAGAGATCACAGTGGACATGCAACTTAACATGAGCTCCCAGTGTGATGCTGTACAAAAAGGGCTAATGTAATCTTTAGGTCTATAATCAGTGAACTACTAAGCAGAGACAGGGAGGTTATATTACTTCCGTTTATATCACTGGTGAGACTGATCATGCAAAACTTCATATTTCTGATACTTATATCTTCAGAAGGGTGTTGAAAAACTAGAAAGGGTGCAGAAAAGTGCTGCAAAAATTATGCTATTGTCTGAGACTTGATGCTACAGACAGTGTGTGTATGTGTGTGCATGCACGCACAGTGCAGACATTCCTAAGGTTATGTCTAGACTACATCCCTCTTTCGAAAGAGGGATGTAAATTAGATCAAAATTGCAAATGAAGCCGGGATTTGAATTTCCCATGCTTTGCATAATGGCGGGATCCTAAGGAGTACAGGATCTTTCGAAAAAGGGTTGTTTTTTTCTGAAAGAACTGTGTCTAGACAGCGGTTTCACTTTCAAAGTGCCGTTTTCGAAAGAACGCATGGCTGCCATTATGCAAATGAAGAGCAGGAAATTCAAATCCCAGCTTAATTTGCAATTTCCATCTGTCTAATTTACATCCCTCTTTCGAAAGAGGGATATAGTTAGACATGCCCTAAGAGTCCCAAAGTTTCAGTGAAATAATATACTGCCAGATCTAATACATTTTACACAGGCAAATCCCCAACTAAAACCAGTCTGAGTTTCATCTTAGCTATGCAAGATCAGTTCAGATTTCAGAAACTTAATCCTAATTATATACAGAACCAGGAAAAAAATTCTGATTTTGGGAAAAAAACTGGCAGTAACATCTTTGTCTCTGTCAAATGTAATCTAGATTGCTCTGATTAAACCTGGGTACATAAAAAGCAATTATTTTTTAATTAAAAAAAAATCAGATTTTTTTTAGTTACATTGATTTTTTAATCAATAAAATACTACATTTCTCATTTAAAAATAACAGTTACAATTTAATCTCATCACAAACACACTGCACTTAAAATGTCATAAAAATGAATTAATGGCTTTAGTCTGTCCAGTTTAACTACCAGCTATTGCTTTTTGAAAATTCTGGGCTTTCAATTTCTGTTTCTTAGTAGACTAAAAAGTAACACGTGCAAAGAAAGGCACAAGATGGATAGGACTGTTTTTGTTCTATGTTTATGTGGTGGTAGATGTTGGCTAAGCATGGCAGAGGATCCCGCTTAATCATTTAACTGATTAAACGGGATTTTACAACCCTACCACTAAGTGTAATTTTCTTATTTTATATTACATAATACATTTCCCTTATTTTGGAACACCATGGTGATGCCATAAATCTATTCCCTATTTTACTTCAGCATAATTTAACTGTATCAAGGAAATCCCATTCTATACTTTTTTTTTTTTTTTTTTTGGAGAAAACAAGTGCCAGTGAGTTCAAAGGGGCTTACTCCATAATTAAGTGCACTCTAAGTGCAGTCAGATCTGCATGCTTGCTGAAACAAATGTAAATGATTAACTGAATACATAATAGAGTGAGAAGAACTGAGAACGATGACTTTTCAAAATCATTTCTGAATGTTGTGTCAGGATCCCATTTAAGAGACTTAAGCTATCTGCAACAACTTCAGAGGCATCCATTGGTACTTTCAGCTAAACATATGTCAGGCCACAAAGTATCAATAGCAAGCAAAAGATTTCAATCATCCCATAAAACCCCACCATGAATTGGTTTCTATTAAGGACCAGCAAATACCAACAAAATACCATAGATGAAAAGACATTTATTTATGCCACAAATTCTCCATTTTACACTGTTAACAATGAACACCTTCACTGACATGGTTGAGTCCTTACTCATGACACTATTCATATATTTTTGTTAGTCTCTAAGGTGCTACAGGACCCTTGTTTTTTTAATTTCCTTAAAACCAGGCTACCCTCCACCTAGCTGAGCAGACATTGGTGGAAGGTTGCTAAACACTGTGTGTGAGAAGGAACTTGAACAGTACGCAAGAAATACAAAGGGGACATTTGTCAGTATAAGATGGGATGGGTGGAGCACTGTACACAATGATCCAGTAGTATATGCCTGTGTGCCAACAAGCAATAGGGTTGCATGTCTTTCAGAAACAACAGATGCATCAGGAAACGCCCACACGACAGAATATTTAAAGGACGTGGCAATGAAAGCTGTAATCAATTGTGAACAAAAATTCAACTGTTGTGTGCAGTTTTGCCACAGATAATTCTGCAAACTTGAGAAGATACTTTGAAGAAGAAACAGAAGTATGCCTCTTAACAGATGGCTGCAGTGCCCATTTAATTAATCTTTTAGCCAAAGACTTAAGTACACCTTCTCCAGAAATAAAAGAAAATGTTGAAGTCATACAGTACTTGCATAACAACCATTTTCTTTCAGCTTCACTGAAGAGAAAAATAGCATCCAGACTAATTTTCCCTCAAAATGTTTGATGGAATTCTGTGGTTGACTGTTTTGAACAACTGATTAAGAATTGGCCTATTCTCATAAAACTTCCTGACAAAAACCATGATTAAATTCATGGAAGTATCTCATCCAAAGTATCTAATCATCAGATTAAAGAGTAATATAGAGGATATGCTCAGTATACAGAAGCCTATTACACATAGCCTTACACAAACAATGAAGTTTAATAAAGACAAATGTAAAGTGCTCCACTTAGGAAGGAACAATCATTTTCACACAAACAGAATGGGAAGCGACTGTCTAGGAAGGAGTATGGCAGAAAGGGATCTAGGGGTTATAAGTGGACCACAAGCTGAATATGAGTCAGCAGTGTGATGCTGTTGCAAAAAAAGCAAACATGATTCTGGGATTCATTAACAGGTGTGTTGTGAGCAAGACGCAAGAAGTCATTCTTCTGCTCTACTCTGCGCTGGTTAGGCCTCAGTTGGAGTATTGTGTCCAGTTCCGGGCACCGCATTTCAAGAAAGATGTGGAGGAATTGGAGAGGTCCAGAGAAGAGCAACAAGAATGATTAAAGGTCTAGAGAACATGACCTATGATGGAAGGCTGAAAGAATTGTGTGTGTTTAGTTTGGAATAGAAAAGATTGAGAGGGGACATGATAGCCGTTTTCAGGTATCTAAAAGGGTGTCATAAAGAGGAGGGAGAAAACTTGTTCATCTTGGCCTCTGAGGATAGAACAAGAAGCAATGGGCTTAAACTGCAGCAAGGGAGGTTTAGGTTGGACATTAGGAAAAAGTTCCTAACTGTCAGGGTAGTGAAACACTGGAATAAATTGCCCAGGGAGGTTGTGCAATCCCCATCTCTGGAGATATTTAAGAGTAGGTTAGATAAATGTCTATCAGGGATGGTCTAGACAGTATTTGGTCCTACCATGAGGGCAGGAGACTGGACTCAATGACCTCTCGAGGTCCCTTCCAGTCCTAGTATTCTATGATTCAAACACTAATTCCACTTCATTTTCTTGCAAATATTCTTAACCCCAGATATAAAAGTAGTTGACTTCTGAAGATGACGATACTGCCATCGCATGGGTATCTCAAAAATCACTCCTAAGTTATGAATGTCAAAATAAATTTCAGGGCTGGAGCAAAACCATTTAATATCAGTACATGTTCAAAACATCATCAGTAACAAAGTCAGTCCCCTAAATTGGTAGAAATGATTAGCCAGACACCTTGAAACAGAGTTCCTTTAGTTGCTAAGCCAACTTTTTACAGCAGTAACTTTTTCTGCAGGCACAGAGAGAATATTTTAATTGTTTGGTGTTATTAACTCAAACTTAAGAAATCGGCGGGGAGTTGAAAAAGCAGGAAAACTCATATTTCTGTTTCAGTCTATGAATCAAAATGACAGTGGAAGTGGAGAAGATGAGAGCTAGTTATAGAAGTTTTAAGGACAATGTGCATTTAGAATTCTAAAGACTTGTCTGTTACAGTTAATTTTTGAAAATTAAAAAAAAGTTGAAAGGCAGTGTCAGCTGACAATTCAGGAGACTGCTGCTAAAGGAAATGTGAAACATTTGTGTTACATTTAAGATGTAGTTTACTAAAATGTAAGCGCTATTATTTTTGTGCGAGAGATTTATTTCTTAGTACTCCTGGGCTGCGTTTAGACTGGCAAGTTTTTCCGCAGAAAAACTTGCCAGCTGTCTACACTGGCCGCTTGAATTTCTGCAAGAACACTGACTTCCTACTGTCTGAAATCAGTGCTTCTTGCAGAAATACTATGCTGCTCCTGTTCGGGCAAAAGCCCTCTTGCACAAATGCTTTTGCGCAAGAGGGCCAGTGTAGACAATGCGGTATTGTTTTGCGCAAAAAAGCCACGATCGCGAAAATGGCGATCGGGGCTTTTTTGCTCAAAAACGCGTCTAGATTGGCACGGATGCTTTTCCACAAAAAGTGCTTCCAAAAAGTGCTTTTGTGGAAAAGCGTCCGTGCCAATCTAGACGCTCTTTTCCGCAAATGCTTTTTCAAAAGCATTTGCGGAAAATCATGCCAGTCTAGACGTTGCCCTTATGTATTGCTACTACAGCTGCACCTAGCACAGAGAATGAGTATTATGTACTATTTTCTAAATTAATAAAAATCAAGTTATCTAAAAATATTACACAAAGAATGCCCTCCTACATATTGTAAAATGCTGTATTATAAATTAACATGTTTTAGTGATTAGATTTGCACCATTATTTAATAAATGTGTGAAGTAGTATCAGTGGGAAACTATTTAAATCAGTTTTTGAGGTGATTTATATCAATTATTTAAATCCTCTTGATTTAATTCAATCCATCCTGCAAAAAAGTAATACAACAGGGCTGGGAATGGGGAGAAAATGGGTTGTTGTTGTTGTTTTTACTAGTTTCACCCATCCATCTAATTTCTAAACATAGACTTTGATGTAGCCCTTGCACAAATCAAGAGGACAAATCTGCATGCTAACCTGCAATTTTTAAGTACCATATTAAAACTGTAGCCAATCATATCTCTGATCCCTTTTAACTTCTGAAGTTCACTGGAATATTTATAAATCTATCTATATTTTAGAGTGTGTCTGTCTGTGAGTTCATTTGTTCAAGGACTCCTCCTAAACCAGGGCTGGGAAAGAGGCTATCAGCGGGCTGGATCCAGCCCACCTCACACTTTCATCCGGCCCATGACTGCTCCGAGCCCAGCCCTCTAATGCATTGTCTGAGAGCCTCCAGAGAGGCGTGAGCCCTTTCACTTGCTTCTATTTCTTGTGCCTGCCAGTAGGCTGCTAGGCAACATGTTAGCAGCAGGGTCCGGGACCTGCAAGCCCTTTCAGTTGCTTCTATTCAATGAGTATTAGCAGCTGTGGAGAAGGCACGAGCCCTTGAAATAGAAGCAACTGAAAGGGCTCCCAGCTCTACCACTAACGTGTTGCCCAGGAGCTGCTGGGGAAGCATGAGCCCATTCAATTCCTGCTAAATGTAAAGGGTTCACGCCTGCCAGGTGTGTGCCAGGCAATGTGGTGGCAGCTACCCAGCAGGTGCTAGCCCTTTAAATTGACGCTATTTAAAGGGCTCACAGCTCCTTGTGCTGGAGCCAGGAGCCCTTTAAATAACAGCAATTGAAAGGGCTCCTGGCCTGGGGCTGCCCTGCTGTATTCCCTCACCTTCAGGCTAATCAAGACCTGGGGGCGGGGGGAGCATGCAAAGTCTCCTCCCCCCATCAAACAGGTGGCATCAGAGGGAACTGCTAGCTGTTCAAAACAGCTGGTGGTTCTCTCTAGGTGCTACACGCCCCTGGCAGAGTGGGAGTGCTAAGATTTCACATACTCCCCAAACCCCTAGGCCACTGTTTCCCAATTTTATTTGGCCACAGAACCCTTTAAAAAAAAAAAAAAACGCTGTGGGGAACTGGTCGACCAAAAAAAAAAAAAAAAAATCACGCCAGGCCACCCTAAGACTGGCTCTGGGGGAAAAGAGGGGGACAAGTGATCGGGTTCTCGCAGAACCCCTACTTTTACTATTTGGGAAACACTGCCCTAGCCCAATCAGGGTCTATGGGCAGTGAAGTGTCCTGGTCCCGCCCCTTCTGCCAAGGCCTCACCTCTTTCGGGGCAGTGCCTGCAATCAATCACTTAAATTCCCGAAGTGGCCCCCCCTTCAAAAATTATTGCCCACCCTTGTCCTAAACAGTAAGAGGTAAGACCACCAAATTTGATATGCAGCTTCCTCTCCTCTTAACTTAAAAGCAAGGTCAGGGTTTGGTTGTGCCAAGGCAACTGGAATCCGTGTGAAAAGGACAGTTTTCAATAACATGTAAAAGGAGGGGCTGCTGTTCCTAGGGACATGATATGAGAGTGGCCATGGGAGCAGTGAGCACACAAGAGAGAACTATACTTCAGTGTCCACTGAGGGAAGCCATACCATCAAGGGAGTGGCCGGCAGGGCTGGAGATCCACCATCTTGCCTGCCAACACACTGAGGAAATAGCCCCCATATCCCAAAGCCCTTCCTCCCCTCCGAGCACTTGCCTGCAGCATTGGAGGATGGGGGCGGGGAGAATGAACAGGCCCCTGGTAGCTGGGGGGGGGGGGAAAGGTTGCCTGGGAGGGGGGAGAAAGAACAGGCCCCAGGTTAGCTGGTCTGGAAAAAAAAAGGGGGGGGAGGGGGGAAGTCATAGGAGTTTCTTAAGTCTTATATTCCTCTAGCCTCCTGAGTGCTGAAGCTGCTTACAATACTGTTCCACCTCATCATCCTCCATCAGCCCCCATGCTCACAGGACACAACAACCTAAGATGGTTCTGTATGTTTATGTAAGAAGAAAGGCACACCAGATCTATCTCAGCTAAAATACCTGCAAACTCCCTTCATATAAGAGTGAAACAAATACTCAAGGCCACAGTATAATTTATAAAACTCAAGAATCACTGATAAGGGCAAACACGTATTTTCCATGACTAATAAAGAAAATTCATATGGCTCAGCAATTCATGAAATTGATGGTAGAAAACAGCTCAGAAATTTAGCTAGAACATTTCCATTTACTTACTACTTGAGTGGTTAGGAAGGGAGCACTTGCAAAGGCAAGTGAACTGAGTACCTATATATGGGATCTGAAATTCAGGCCTCTTGTTTTAATCACTAGAGCTTGGGAGACAGGCTTTTTATTAGCATATATATTTAAATAAAAATTAAATCTCCCATACTATCCACAATAAAAATGGATACAAACTGTGGAATTAGTGAGGCATTGTCCCTGTGGTGACTGTCATATCATCTGGTGTTTGTCAGTCAGCATAAGTAAACAACCTATAACGGAAATGTGCATATAACACTGGCAGCATAATGTGACCTGTCTATACTAGCCAGAGAAAGTATGGATACAAAACTGCAAGTGCTGAGCATCCTCAATCCCCATGGCCTTCAACAGAAATGGAGGGCATTTATCAACACAACATGATCCATCCAGCTCTCTGATGAATAGTGAACAAACATAATTCTTGTCAGAAAGACAATTATCCACTTTCCCTGACCAGCACACACAGGGCTTAACTGTGCTATTGATATAAACCAATTTGTGAAACATGGTGCTACAGACTTGATGGAAACCTAGCATCTGACTAGTCAGATGGGTGAGTTATTTTCTGTAAAAAGTGTAGAGGATCTATGTAACATGAGGTCAAAGGCCAACTACTTCCTGACATCCTAAAACTGGAGATGTCAAGATTACTGAATTCACAGAATCTTTAACTAATGAATTCTGACCATGAGCTAGTTTCAATGGCAGCTCATAATACCTGTTTTTGAACCACATAACTTTCCCTATATCACTGTGAAACGTCTCAATTAATTTTGTAGTATCCATTTCCTCATTAGAGATAGGGAGCAAATTTTACTAGTTGACATTTAAAAAGTGTTCTATATGCTTATGTTCTGTATACTTAAAATAGTTCTAAAGGAAAATGCACCGGGAAGAATCAATCTGAACAAAAAAAAAAAAAAAAAAAAAAAGAGAAAGAAAGCATTTTCATATTACAGCCACCATCACACCCTGTTTGGGGTAGCTGAAAAATTAACTGTGGGGAGAATTACAAAATAGAAGTATTAATGATTGGCTAGACAGTCTCTTTCTGGAGGGGAAAAAATGTCAATACATTCATTTGGATTAACAAATAATTATTGTAACTCACCATAAAGGGATCTCACCTATGTATTTTAAAATACATAGTTCAAACCACAATAGTTAAGGAACTGCATCTGTACTTCACTAAGTAATACAAATTCCAACATCCTTCTAGCTGTCTTTACTATAAACAACTATCCTTAAATCTGTTTACTATTATTGTTCTACTTAGTCATATTATTTTGCAGAGCCATGATAAATAGCCCACATTCTTTATAGAAAATCAGAGAGCATGAAGAATCTAAAAAGTGATCACTCTTGATTTAAAAATGTCACCTAACGCAAAACCAGCAAATATACAGCATTAGTGGTGACATTGAAAAAGCCCTAGAGAGTGGACAATGTATAATGTTTCACTATGCCAGAAAAACAGAACACAATTTTTCCCATGAAATAAATTGATATCACTATTACACTTGACAAATCTTATAGGTGGACTAATGGCACAAGGATGAGTTTCTTGCATTAATCAGATGGGACAACTGGACAATCCCTACTCAGGCACAATCATATAATCCTGCTATGAAGCTCACTCCTCAGCATAAGCTTTCTCTGTTGTATCACTTGTACTTTTTAATTGAAATTACATACTCTTAAAAGTCTTGTGTTTCTTTATTTACTTAGAATAAAGTGGTCAAACCATAGACCCATACCGCAAACGTGCCTCAGAACCAACATCATATTTAACACAGAACCTGTGGAAGATATATATCCCATTCAGTAATGGAACATTCTGATTTAAAGCAGAAGCTATTCAGGAGAAAAAGGACCATCACATCAGAAACAGATTAAGATTTATTCGGTCCCTGGGTACAAAGTAAGGATGTTAAGTATCGGGTATTTCACTAATCGAATAGTCAATGCAAAAAGGACCCCCTAGCTAAACCTGGCTCCACAGCGCTGCCCCTCTGAAATGCCGCTGCGGTGTTTCAAAGGGGCAGAACTTCACAGCTGATTCTAGGCTTAACACCGCATGGAGCCTGGAGTCATCTGGGGACTCCAGCTCATGCCAGGCTCCCTGAGGCACTGCCCCTTTGAAACGCCACTGTGGTGTTTCAAAGCGGTAGTGCCACACAGAGCCCGGGCTCCCTACGGTGCTTTTGCTTTGAAGTATCTCCCACTTTCTCCCCTTGCTGCCTCTATCATATAGAGGCAGCAAGGGGTGGGGAGCAACTAGTCAACTATCCCGTTGACTATCTGATAAGCATTTGCTCATCGGATAGTCGACTAGTCCTTAACATTTGGTCCCCCTTATCCTGTGGGCTCTGCCAGATTGGGCAGGCCATGCCCCTCCTCTTTTGAAAATTAGAGGGCCATACTCTCCCACTTTTTAACATGGACACAGTAGGCTCAGACAGGCACTTAGCTACAGCAGCATGAGCACAGTTTGGGTAGGTCACGAAGGCATTGCCCCTTCCTTCTCCCCACCAAACAGCAAGTTTCAGGCCAGAGGCTACAGGAGGAGTGGTGCGGTGTGTGACTGCAGCCTGGGCTTTGTACTCAAGGCAGCAGCAGGTGCCTACCAGCAGGAGACACCCAACAGGGTCAGCCTGGCAGAAGCGGGACATGGCAGGGCAGGCACTGAGCAAACTCAGGCGGAGTGCGGTGACTGCTGAGGCTGCACCAATATCTGGGGAAGATGCACCAGAGTAACCCTCCCCGCCCAGCTGCTTACTACCTGTGACCTTCCCAAAGCTCCCCTCAAACTTCCAGCTGGTGCAGGGCCTCCCCCGCCCCCCACAGTGTGTCCACAGACAGAAGGGACAGGGCAGGAGATCAGACCAGATTCCTCTCCCTCTGTCACAATGGCAGCAGCATGCCATAGGGGGCAGGGACATGGGCTGGGAGCTGCTCTTGAGTATCCCAGCCTCTGCTCAGAGTAAGCGAAGGGTCCAGAGCTCCTTCTACAGTGGCCCAGGCTCTCTGGAAGGCTCTGACTTCTGGTCTGGCCAGGTGAAGGATCCCCAGGGAAGAGGAGGAACAGGGGGCAGGGTCACTGTTCCATTACTGGTCCGTCCGTCCCCCCTTCTACTTCTGTTACCACACTCCTGCAGGGGACGGAGGAACCCAAACTGGCCCTTGGATACAGATCTAGATGGCTAGTCTACAGCATCTCCTGACTGTATTTCAGTACTGAAGAGGACAGCTGCAACTGGCTTCATTTTATGGAACTTAGGTGTGGACTTCAAGGCAACGGGCTACTTGTTTCCCCAACTGAGGCTTGCATAATCAAAGGATGAATGCCCATGATACAGACGCTTTCTTGGACACTTCATATGGTATTTTTCCTCAAAAATAAAATGGGAGCAGCAGCAACTGAAGACAGATCTAATTCTAAGTGCAGCAGTCAGCACAGACTGGCCTCCTTGATACTAAAATCACTACTAGATGGGATTGTACGGTTCAAGAAACTGGATATACATCAGGACAAGTTAGGATGAGGCTAAAGTAGAGGCAATTTACCAAACATAAAATATGCAACAAAATATTACCAATGTAGATTAAAATTATCTGATACAACCAACTTGAATATTAGGAGACTGAAAAAGCCTGCCACCTCCTGCCTCCAAAGGATACAGCTTTTTAAAGGCTGCCAACTATTGTACTTACTTACCTTCTTACATAGTTCCTTGTCCTTTTGTTTTTAATCATGACAATAACTCAAACTAATCATGCCTGATTTAAATGAGTGTTAAGGCAGCACTACCCACTATCACAGGAAACCACAGAAGTTAAAATAAAACAAGGCTCTCACTTTTGAAGGCTGCTGAATTTTAATCTCTTGGGAGTCAGATGCAGAATCTGATTTGGTGCCACCGGAGTTTGGTTTCTCCTTTTTTCTCTTCTGTTTCTTTTTCTTCTTTTTAGCTCCCAAATCCCCTCCAGGACTTCTGTCAGGAAATTCAGAGATGGTGAAATGAAAAAGACCAATACCACAAAACTTGAAGTACATGACAGTAAATTTAGAAAACCACCACTTCTACATTTGAAAACTAATAATACAGTAGTAAAGATATGATACAAGGGGGGAAATTCAGGATAAAGGAGTAAATGGCAGAAACATTTTCTATGTTAACTTAATCATTTGCTTTCCATTAAGTACCCTAATTTATAAGGCATTTGGGGCCTCAATTTCATTCATCTGCAAGACTTTTATTTAGCAGAAATATGAAGTGGCAATTTCTACACATAGAGCAGAAGTTTTAATGTCTTGCTGAACAATTTTATTTAGCAGGAACCTTTTGGCAGAAAAAAGGGGCCGGAAACTTCAGAGAGGGAAGAGAAATAGAGTACTGCAATATGCCCTAGCCAGGATGGGTAGGAATGGTGTCTCTAGTCTTTGTTTCTCTGGAGGTGGGTGACAAGGGAGGGATCACGTGAGGATTACATATTGTGATCCCTCCCTCTGAGGCATCTGGTATTGGCCACTGTCAGCAGACAGTATACTGGGCTAGATGGACCTTTGGTCTGACCCAGTATGTTCGTTCTTATGTACTAGAGCTAAAACTTGGCTTATGTACATCTGCAAACATAATAATTTAAGTTTCAAAACAGAACTCTGCATCGGACTACAAACACTATAATGACAAACATTAGATGAACATTTCTAATATTTCCAGCAAGGAATTATGGGTGGGATTTTCAAAAATACCTTTGGGATTTAGGAGCACAGGCTCAAGTGAAAGTTAAAGGGACTCCTCCTCCTAAATACCTTAAGTGCTTTTGAAAAATTGTAGATACTCTTGATGTTTATCAATGGTCCATTAAAGGATTTGGGAAGAATGCATTAAAAAGAAAGGATCCAACCAGAAAACACTGAGCAATTTTTCAGGGAACTTCATTCCTAACACATGATATATACCTTGCTCAAATCTCTGATAGTAATTGAGTAAAAGGAGAATTACTATTACTGGGTATAGTTTAATGGAAAACACAAGAAACACCACAAACTGCAACCTACGCTTGCTGACGCCAAGTATTTTAGCTGATGACACCATGATTGCCTTTTCCCCCCTTAAGTAGAGAAAACAATAAATTAACAAAATGACCAAATACAAGAGTAGCGTCTGTAGACACTTAGGCTATATCTAGACTGCAAGCCTCTTTCGAAAGAGGCTTTTTCGAAAGATACTTTCGAAAAAGCCTCTTTCGAAAAAGAGCGTCTAGACTGCAAGCGGAACTTTCGAAAAAGCAAGCCGCTTTTTCAAAAGAAAGCGGCGAGTGAGTCTGGATGCTCTCTTTCTAAAAAGCCCTGTTGGCATTCAAGAATGCCTTTTTTCGAAAGAGCACTTTCGAAAAAAGGCGTTCTTCCTCGTGAAATGAGGTTTACCGCCGTCGAAAGAAAAGCCACGTTCTTTTGATTTAATTTCGAAAGAACGTGGCTGTAGTCTAGACGCTGGTGAAGTTTTTTCGAAAAAAGGCTACTTTTTTCGAAAAAAACCCTGAGTCTGGACACAGCCTTAGGGAGAGCCTACCAGTGGATGGTAGTAACAGTAGACAAATGGGAAAAACAAAGAAGATCATAGAACGCAAATTGATTACTCTTCAAGAGATGTTAACAGTCAGGCAAAACCCCATCTACGTCATGGACACCACAGCAGATGTTACATGCTTTTTTGTACTGGGCAAAAGAAAAACTGTACTTATTTTATTTTTACAAGAGAAACAGCTTTGATCATGAGGGACATCAGCACACATACTAGCAGAGTGGAGAACAAGTGGATTAGCATGTGTGTTGCAATCATCACGAATGCTTATGAAAAGTATATCTGTAAAATCCATTGTCATCTCTATTGCACTCTCATTTAAAAGGTTATAGTACCCACAGTCCACAGCAATTGTATTGCTCATCACTGCTTGAGTCACTGAGAAAGCTCCACATGTCTAAACTGAATGCTGAAAGCCTATGTTTAAGAAAATACCAACCAGTTACGGTAAACACCCATCTGCATTGTAATATCATTGTTCTCTAAATCCATCCTTGTATAAAAGATCAATCTTGAGAAGCACTGAACCCCCCAACTTCACTGGAGTTCAGTGGAAGTTGCAAAAAGAGAAGGAAGGAATGCTGGAGCAGTGCTCAGCATTTCTATGATTCACATCCCAACAACTATCTGAAAGACACAGGAATGGAGAACTAGGAGTAAAGAGAGGGGATGAGAAAATGTGGAATGTTTCCTTGAGCTCTACATAAGAAATAATTATTTACCTTAACTGTGGCTGTCTGAGATGTGATGCAGATGTATATTCCTCTTAGGTACATGCATGTCCAGAGCACCATGATTGGAAAATTTTGCATAGCAGAACTTATAGAGGGGCAGAGCTTGCATTTTATGACTATAACTCCTTCCCCTGAGGCTGCATCACACTGACCCCCCTCAATCCCTTTGCACCAAACACCCAGAGACTGATGCAGAGGGAACAGAGGGCAGGTCTTGGAATACATGTCTGCATCACATCTCAAAGAACCAGTTACAGTAAGTAACCATTTCTTTTTCTTCAAGTAGATGTAGCTGTGTATTCCACATAGGTCACTCAGTAGCAGTACCCTGAGGAGGTGGGGTTCAGAGTTTATTTAAACAAGGACTGCAGGACTACCAAACTTTGGGAAGCATCTGCTTTGAATGCCACAGAAACTGTATAATGGTTTAAAAATTAGTAGTCCTGTAGCACCTTAGAGACTAATTTATATATACATATAGATAGTATAGGGATATAGATAGGGATGTTCAGCTGATTAATCTAAATTTATCGAATAGTCGATGGAATTTCCATTTATTACTTGATTAGTTAATAAGGGCACCTCCACCTTTGAAATGTAGCAAGAGCCCTGCTGGCTCTTGCTACATTTCAAAGGTGGAAGCACCACAGGGAGCACGGGGCGAGCAAGGGACTCAAGCAGGGGCTCCTGCTTCAGTCCCCCGCTTGCCCTGTGCTTCCTGAGGTGCTTCTGCTTTTGAAATGTAGCAAGAGCCCTGTTCTTGCAACATTTCAAAGGTGAAAGCACCGCCAGTTCCTCGCTGCACTCCTGCCTCCACCCATGGAGACAGTGCTGGGGGGGGGGGGGGGAAACTGGCTTTTAAGCTAACCTCCCCCCAGCACCAGCTCCTGCTCTCCCCCCACCTTGCTGCCTCTCTCTGATAGAGGCAGTGGGGAGGAGGGGGAAGCAACTAGTCAAATCACTAGGGCTACGTCTACACTGGCATGATTTTCCAAAAATGCTTTTAACGGAAAACTTTTTAACGGAAAAAAGCACTTTTTGCGGAAAAGTGTCTGTGGCAAATCTAGACGCGGTTTTTCGCAAAAAAGCCCCGATCGCCATTTTCGCGATCGGGGCTTTTTTGCAGAAAACACTACTGTGCTGTTTACACTGGCCCTTTTGCGCAAAAGTCTTTCGGAAAAAGACTTTTGCCCAAACAGGAGCAGCATAGTATTTCCGGAAAATCACTAACGATCTTACATGAGATCGTCCGTGCTTTTCCGGAAATTCAAGCGGCCAGTGTAGACAGCTGGCAAGTTTTTCCGCAAAATCAACTTGCCAGTCTAGACACAGCCTAGTTGATTAGTCACTTATATCCCTAATAAATAGATAAATAGTATCATGAGCTTTCTCAGTTACTTAGATTACCACCACCTTATAGTGGACACCTACCAACTGTTATTATTACCAACATACCTCTAGCTTCCATCCAGGACATATCACACAAACAATTGTTTACAGCCAGGCCCTAAGATGCAACTGGATTTACTACAATCCCATAGACAGACACCAACACCCACAGGACCTTTATCAAGCATTCTTAAAAATTAAATCTTCACTTCCCTATGTGGGTAAGCCGATTGACAGAGCTAGATTAGTACCCAGGTATCTGCTTCTTCAAGACAGGCTCAACAAGGACATCTGAGGAAGTGGGCTTTGCCCACAAAAGCTCATGATACTATATATTTGTTTTTGTTAGTTTCTAAGGTGCCACAGGACTATTTGTTGTTTTTAAAGTTACAGACTAACACAGCTACCCCTCAGACTTTTATTGCATAATGGTTTATGAATGACCACGTGACAACCCCGCAAAACTACTATATATTTTGAAGAGTTTGTTTGTTTGTACAAAATAAAAGTCGCACTTTGCGATTACTTATAGATACCAAATTTTGTATAAAAAAATCCTGCCACTGAAATTAGCTGAATGTACTACATTTTATGCCAGAATATGCTGGGTGAAAGGTTTAAATCAATGTTTCTCAAAGTGGCCCGTGGACTCAATCTGAGAAAGCTGCAGGTTGCTTTGATTTGTTCACTTATTGGATTCACAGCCATGGAGCCTCATGGATCCCATTGGCTGCAGTTCACCAGTATAAAAAAAGCTGGTGTCGGCATCAGCCTTGTTAGTACAAGACTCAATGGATGTCTCAAGGCCAGAAACGAAGTCAATGGTGCAGGGTCTCTGCCTCCCTGCTAGGCACATACTGAGAAACTGGACTAGCCTTGTGCTGGCTCACACTCTTCCTAGGGGAGATGGAAGAGTCCCCACAAGACCTGGAACAGTCCACTTGGTCTTATGAAACCTTTTCCTTAGCACACTTAATAGGGAGCGGTTCCTCCAATCTCTTTGGAGAAGTACCTACTTCAGAGTACAAAGTGGCAGCACTCTCAGAACCTGAGGGTGACCTCTGATCCAGCAAGGGCCTCAGGGCTGAAGCAGGCTATGGAGGTTTGCATGAAGGTCCCTAGCCATCTGAGCTCATTTCATGAACAATCTACAGGTAATACACCATTCCTTGATTTGGGCCTCATCAAGCACAGCAAGTACCATGTGAGGGGATCGCTGCTGAGGACTGCTTTGCCATATAACATACAATGTAAATCCCAGAGAAGATACTTAACTAAGTGCAACTAACATTAACTTAACACTAAGGGCCTATTAATTATATGCAATTAGAAAAACAAACTAAAATAGCGAGAGGTTATGAAGTTAAAGATCACACAGAGCTTTGACTCCAGTTACAGGTGGTAAGAAGGAACTGACCCAGGTCAGGGCAGCACCCTCACCACAGGAAGCCAGGGGAGAGGCTACGGCCACAAGGTACTAGCCCAGCCCCTTTACAGGTACTCCTAGGAAAAATTCTCCATCAACAGTGTCCTGACCATGCACACATACAATGTAATACACACCTGCATCTACTCAAAGAAGCAGCACTAGTTTGAGCTGGATATGTGAGGCACAGAGAATTTTTAGTTCTTGAATCGTGCTTATAATTGTCTAGACTGTTGCAGGTTAAGAGATGTACTTGTTTAAAAGAATCCCGCTTAAAATTATTTAATAGGCCTGGGTGCTTAGTTGCTGATATACAGGGCTCGACAAATCACTGAATCTACTCGCCCGTGGCAAGTAGATTTCAGCCAGTCACCCCGTTCACTGGCAGTGCGCAAATGCGCAATGCGGGTCTTGCACATGCGCAGTGTGGGGCTGGCAAGTAGGCTTTGCCGCTGTTTGTCAAGCCCTGCTGATATGTGTATGATATAATGCAAGAACAGTCCCAAAGCACCACACAGAAATTATAATGAGTCAGATGAAATATGTGCAAGTAGACCTAACTTTTCAATGACTTCACAAACTATAGCAAAAGCAAAAGATGTGAGTGTCTTACAGTTTAAAAAAATTAAGTCATTTTCTGTATTGTTTATGTGAAGAAACACATTTAACTAAATCTTGTTTCTATTGGATTGATCTTTTACACAGTTTCTTACTTAACACAGAAGAATGATGCTACATGTGGAACCTCTCTAGTCCAGCACCCTCAGGACTTGACTGGTTCCAAACCAGGGAATTTGCCGGATCATGGGAGGTCAATATTGTCTAGCAGCATTACCAACACTTCCACTGCTTACTGGGTTCTTAGAAAACATTTAGGATACTTCTAGACTGTCCTCTCTTGCACAAGAAAAAATGCAAATAAGGTGAAGCGGTGAATATCGCCACACCTCATCTGCATGCTTAATGAGCTGCTATTTTGCGCAAGGGGCTTTTGCGCGAAAAGGAGCTGGGTAGACGGCTCCTTTTTGCACAAAACCCCCTCTTGCGCAAGAGCCATCTTTCCTGGAAAAAAAACCAGCTCCTTTTTGCGCGAAAGCCCCTTGTGCAAAAATGGCAGTTCATTACGTATGCAAATGAGGTGTGGCGATATTCACCGCTTCACCTCATTTGCATATTTTCTTGCTCAAAAAAGGGCAGTGTAGACATAGCCTTAGGGGTAAATTAGAGCTAAATAAACTGGTACAGATGGGGAAAGACTGATACAGAGGCAGCAGTGTGGGATGGCAAGCAACTTCCCAAGAGCCAGGTGTAGCCATGTGGTAGTTTGGGTTATCGATTACCTGTTTACAAGGTGACACTCTTACATCCTTAAAGGTCAATGTTTTATTTAGTTTAGCTAAACAATGAAATGACTACACTTCAAAAAAATGTCACTTTGATAATAATGGGGAAAAAACTGGAACTTTGCTAAGTCTTACTAATGTTCTCCCTGTGAAACCATTTTTATGCCAGGATATTCAAATTGTTTTTTGGCCAGGAGAAGCTTGCTTTTTTTTCCGTCTTACGCATGTGTGACTCTGTATGAAAAGATAGACAGCTGAGAATAATACCTTACATTTTAGTGGAGTTCAGAACCATGTTTTCAAAAATTCTTTTCATTTTGTTTATTATTTCAGCTGATCAGCAACATTAAAAGTGCTAACATATTTTGTTTGAATAATTCCCCTCTTACCATTTTTAAAGTATGCCTCTTCTCAAATCTCAGTTACAGAATCACAACCTTCAATTTTAGATGTTCACAATACTTGTTACAAAAGAAATATTTTTTTCCTCTTTGACAACGTGTCCAGGCAACAGAAATATTCAAAAGCAGGGATGCCCTGTAGAGTCAGCAGCTTATATCAGCCTTTCATTGCTGTTACATTTCACAGAATATGAAACATTTTAAAAGACAAATCTATTTGTCCTTCACATCACTTTTCTTTAGGCATGTTTTCAGCAGAAAAATCCAGCAGTGGTCAGCAACATGTGTTGACTATGGAGACAAGTTAGAAACAGTGACTATGCAGAATTGAGGGCAAAAGCAATCCCAGACAAGCATCCACCTTCAACAAGTCCAGCATCCAAATCACATTCACATTGTAGTAATTATGTATAGGCATAAGAAAGAAGAATTTCCTAAAAGGTAGAAGTTCAAATGGCATGCTACACACACAACATGCTTGTACATGAACTAGGCATGTTAAATATCAGTTAATTGAATAGTTGATTAACCTCATGAATTCTTATCTGTTATTCGATTTCTCTATAGTCTCTTGCCCCACTCCCAAGTAGTCCCCTGCCACTCCATGCTGCTGTCTCCGTAACTCCCACTGTGGCTCTGCATTTAAAGTGTATTAGGAGCCAGGTGGACAGGCAGCCTGCGAGCTGTATCAGAGGCATCAGCACACGATGCCAGGCAAGAACGGGTCCGCGAGGGGAGCCAGTTTAAAAACCAGCTCCCATCACGGACTGGCTCCCTGTTTCCCCATGCTACTGCCTCGGATACAGAGGCAATAGCATAGGGTGGCAGCAGCCCCTGTCCGGAGGGGGGGGAGGGGGAACGACAACTGAGCTCCCGGAACTGGTGCGAGCCAGAACTGAGCCAGGCTGCCTATCCACCTGATTCCTAATACCCTCACTGCAGCTCTGCATTTAAAGTGCAAGTCCTGGATCTGGCCCGAGACAGAACTGAGCCTGGCTGCTGGCCAGCCTGCTAACAAATTTTCTGGATTGGGCAGAGGGAGGGAATGCATGTAATCTATAGCATTAACCAATAAGCTTTTGCTCCTTAGTTGATCAGTTATTCCCTAACATGAACAGTTGGTTATTTACAAATCATGTGTACCTATCCAATTTCTGTAGTCTCCCAAGGTTTAATTCTGAACCATTCAACTGAGACATCAATTAGGATGGGCTGCAGGGGACAGATACACCCTTCCAAGGTTTTTGCACTTGCTTGAAGTTCCATAGGCTACAGAGCCAGGCAGCCTACTCAAGCAGTGGTCCTGTCCATCAGAGCACTGTTCCCACTACATAGTTGCAACAGAAGTGGAATTTGATCTAGGTGCCTCTCCATCCTACACCTGCATAGTCAAAAACAAGATATAACTGCGTGGGAAAGTGCATATATAAAGTGTATTCCCACACAGGAAGGGGAATAAATAATTCTGGTGTAAGACACCTTTAACTACATCCACATATGGGGATGTACCAGCATATCAGTTTAGAAAAATGGTATCTATAAACTAGTGTTCCCTCTAAGCTGCAGGGCAGCACAGCTTCACAGGTGAAATCCATCCCACCCTGGCAGTCAGCTCTGTGCACTGAGCCCTGAGCCTCTGACTGGATGGGGCTGATTAATCACCTGTGAAGCTGTGCAGCTTAGAGGGAACACTGTCCATGACCAAAATATTTATACTGCTACAAAAATAATATGTAGATGAGGCCTTATTTAAGGTAAAAGCAGAGTTAAGAGATCTGGCTCTGACCCAAAACAGACTAACTTTGCCATAAAAACAGACTCCATGTATGACCTTGGATAAGTTATTTATGCCTACTTTTTTACAAATGTCTACAACAGTTACACATACAAATCTAATTCCACCCATGCATTCCTTTCTACTTGTACATGCACATCTGCTGTTTTGCATGAGTGTAAAAAAGTGTATACATTTTTAAAAGAGTGGGTCTTAGCTTCTCTGAGCTTCTGTTTCATCCATTCTCTGAGAAACGGGGATATTTACTTTCCTTAAGTTGCTGTTGAGAAGCTTAATTCATGAAAGCTTTCAGATTCTCAGATGGAAGAGGATATAGAAGTGCTAAGTATTTTTACAGAATATTCCCAGTGAGACAATTTCTGTTTCCCTCTTGTCTGAATGGATCTTTCCCAAATCACATCATTGAATGTTATTTTAAATGATATTGCTGAACCCCCATTCTCGCTTCAATAAAACCAACTCTATTTAAAAATTGCCACTATTCATAAATTTATGTTTAAAATATCTGAACTTCAGAAACAAGCCCATCTTCCAAATGTTGACAGTCATTTTCACTGCTGAGGTCTATACCTGCATTGCTTTTCCAAACAGTGGTTTTGGGCTCTGCATCAGCCAATAATAGGGTACAAAATCATTTTTTGAGGGGGCTGCAAATTTTTTTAATCTCATTATATAAGCCTAAATTCAGATCATATGCAAATGGATGTGATTTCATGGAACTGAAGATTTATAATATTTATACCAGAACTATATTTGATTTAGAGTTTATATATTTGAAAAAAAATAAAGATTCTTGGACTTTCCCTTTTCCCATAACTAGGGATGTTAACTATCATTTACATGTAAATGTGTAACCGCTGGAAATTCTAGTGGTTACACATTTACATGCATGAGGAGCCGGCGAGAGACAGTGCTTGTGGGGAGCCTGCTTTTAAGTCAATTCTCCCCAACACCGGCTCCTGCCTGCTCCTCCCTGTGCTGCTGCTTCTGTGGAGGGGGAGACGACTCTTCGGAAACCAGTACACGTGGGGAGCCTTAAAAGCTGGCTCTCCACACATGCTGGCTCTGTGAGAGCCATATGTCCCCCCACCCCACCACCCACTACCTCTGGGGCCGGGGAGTGCATGTAGTCAATATGATTAATCAAAAGCCCAGGCTTATTGGTTAATCGTGTAATTAACTATATGCTAACATCCCTAATCATAACTATTTCAAGAGAGAAAATATTTTGAATCAGAAACCCTCCTTTAATGTTTACTGTGAGAAGCAAAACAAAATTAAACAAAAGCCTCACTGGTATGGTCCCTGACTGAGGAGGAAAAAGACACTCCCCATGTTTCCCTTGCACACCAGAGACCGGGGGGCCCAGGTTAGTAGAAGTTGTGTGTTCCAGCCCTGTGGGAGGACAGCAGAGGGGCTGGAGTGCCATTGGCAGCTCCCCAATGCTGGGAGGAAGCCCCAAGCTTTGGGGGCTGGATTCAGGCAAGCAGGGTCCTGCATCTGCCCCACCCCCATACACACCTTGGGTTCCCCACCCCTTTATTAGAGTGTTTAAAAAAATCTGAAAAGCATTTCAATATTGAAATTTACAATCTTTGTGAACTTCTCTATTGAAAAATCTCTGTGCCCTTTATACAGAATTCCTATGCAAAGAGCCATTGATAATAGACTAAAAAGCCTTACAGAGAAAGGGCAATGAGAGGGTGGGGTCAAATACATTATTTGAAAAACACAACCTTAATTTATTTATTCCCATTTTAAACTATATGTCTTAATGGAGCCGTTTTATATAAACACTCTTTTCCTATGAAGTGGAACAGAGTGCAGCAGACAGCAAACTAACAGGAACAAATTTCAGAGATGAGGAGAGTAAGGAGACAAGCACATATGACTCACACAATATACATAAATCTTGCATCCTGAAAATGGGACCAGATGTGTAGGGCACAGACACTTGAATCCCAGAGAGTGCTGTATTATTTTCCATTGAATATTTATACTGTCTTCTGCTGTCCACAGCACACTAAAACACAAAAAAACCACTGTCACCATGCCACAGAGTTGTTTATGGTCAACAGTATATGATCCAATGTAAAATGTCAAGCTACAGTTTGAAGAAGTCATTTAATTTACATAGCATTCACACCAAAGACTGCCACATGATAAACAATACCCCTCCCTATTAGAAAAGTGAAGCCTGAGACAGAATAAAATATTCATTACCACTAATGCAGACTATTCCAAACTCAGCAAGACACTTGACCATATTTTAAAGCACCAAGCTAGCTTGTAAATACTCTAGAGCACAGCTGTGTAATAATAACTAATCTGAAATCTTAAAGCAAATTTAGAGTAAAATCAAAAGAAAAAAACATCATAATAGGAGGAAGGAGGGTATGTGTGTGGGAATATTGAATTTTCCAGTTCTGGAGCAGAATGCTAAGATGCAGTTATGTTTTGCTGTAATCTAGATAATGAGATTCCAGGATTGTCATTTAGAATCCTATAAATTCTGTAGAGTCAGTGTGACACTATGGAAACAGCTACAAGCATGGCTGTTAGCCCATTTTGTTCAGAATATCACCAGCTTCAATCACTGGGATTCATGGTATTTACTGTCCAATTTTTCAGTTCTCAGCCATGTTGACTTTACAAATTACATTCAAGGGACAGTAAGGCATGTATCTATGTCATGCCAGGAATCCTGGACCTTTGTGATATCTGAGGTAAATCAACCAACCATCACCCATACATTCAAATAAGGTGTAGAGTAGCACTGTCATTGGCTGAGTGACATTGCACAGATGGTGAATTACTTGGCTCAACTGCCACAATTCTTCAAAACGACCCACACAACAGCAAGCACAATCAGCATACACAATAACCCCAAAATGTATGCAGAACCTCACAACATACACCCGTCATTCACCACCCACATAAATCACCCAGCACAACACAACCTATATACAAATCAACACAACTACCCTAAACATTGCTTTGAAGCCTAGAATGCCTATTGAATCACAGAGGCAAAGGAGGCAAAGAAAATAACTACAAGCTTGGCTGAGAACTCTGTTTAGAGTATCTTCAGGTTTAATTATCACTTTCTAATACAATCCAATTGTTAAGTTCTGAGCAATTTTCAGTTTTTACATACATAACTTAAAAAATTACACCTAGGCAATAGCATGGGCTTTCAGTTACTAGTTTCTGAAATGGCTTTTCACTATAATATCTGTTGGAATATTTGACTGTATACCTCAATTGACAAAAGGGCCAACCTTACACAATATTTCCCATTATTAGCAGATACTGTGCTAAAAATGATGTGAAAACACAGCAGTAAATCAGAATTTCATACCTGACTTTATTGTATTGTAAGTCCTATGAAGTTAATGACATCCATCATTTGTTTGTTATACAGAAGTGATCCAGTCACTCACTTTTTGTTATCCTTTCTAGTATGTGAAAGTATGCTATTTTTCATCTATTGCTCACCCATTAAAAACTAGCTTCTGTGGAAAATTCATAATACCTAACAGACTGTGTAGAGAATCATGGAGGGCCATATTACTTCTCAATTAAAGACTGGAAGTACCGCTGCAAGTTAAGTATCAACACATAGGGGTATGTAATCCTATCCTTGCTCCTACTTAAACGTTGGTTCTTGCACTCAGTATACCTATTAAATGCCTAGTTAAATGGCTTGGAAGGCTAGGCTTCTACTATAGGGCTGATACAGATCAATCAAGGCTGAACCATCCATATCTGGGACTCTCCCGTCCAGCAACATCCATGGTCTGGCAGGGCCATGGATGTTGCTGGACCAAAGAGCCCTGAAGGTAGGAGCAGGAGCCAGCTGAGAGAAGTGGGGGCACTGGGGAGCCCCGGCTGGGCCAGCAGCAGCTGGGCCAAACAGTAGATGGGGAACTCCCAATCTGGCTGAGGAACCTCTGGTATCAAAGGGGCTAGATGCCAACTGGGGAGCTCCCACACTCCCTGGGGAAACCTGATGTCAGCTGGGCCAGGGAGTCCCAGCCTGAGCCAGCGAACCCCCAGCTGCAGCAGGGCTGCCAGCGGCAGGTGACCTGGCCAAGGAACCCCAGGAAACCCCTTTTGGCAGCAGGGCTGCCAAGTTTTCCCGGTTGGGGGATCCCCAGCGGCAGCGGGATGCCCCCAGCCAGGAATCCCGGGGACCCTGGGGCAGCGGGAGGCAGCAGGATGGAGAGCACCTCCTGGGCCAGTGTTAGCAGGGCTGTGGCAAGGCAGGAAGCCCCAGGAAGAAGAGCCCAGGAGCGGGGCAGCCAGCAGGGGAGCACTGACCTCCCCATGTCCAGCAAACTCTCTGGTTTGGCACAGTTCAGGGCCCAAGGGTGCTAGACCAAGGAGGTCCAACCTGTAGTAAAAACAGAAGACAAGAAGAGAACTTGGACCACAGACATTAAGTTACCAAGCATGAATTCTAAATAAGCATTAGCAGGCTACTGAACTGGCTCCGAATGTCAGCGTGATCCACTGGTGACAATAATGTATCATCGTACTCTATTTTCAGCTATATTAATTTCAGGTACTTAGAATTATGAAATGCTGGAATTTTCTTTCGAATAAACAATATTAAAACTCCAAGGTAGGATAGCACAATTTCTCCCTTTTTTAATATTCCAAATATATATTACTATAATTATTTTTAACACTGCTATTTTAGTATGCGTGGCATGACTGCACTGAGGAAGTGGAAGTACAAGAAAAACTGGAGTCTGTCTTTCTAAATCTTAAATTAAAGTTTTTTTACGTGCTACTTAAGGTACAGAGAATACTGTTGCCAAGGAAGCCCTGAGGTCAGTAGATAAACAGCTGACAAATATTTTACATTCTCAACCATAAATCACCTACAGAAATGCTGTCTACCAAACGAAGAAGAAATTAATGACTAAGAAAATATTTATATAGTTTACCAGTTAACCTCTATCTTAGGTCACTATGGTCACCCCTCCTTGCAACAGTATTTTCTCCTTGCCAACATATTTCTAACCCAAAAGATAAGACTGTAAATTTAAATGTAATTAACTCTTAAAACATGCCCCCTCAAATCCATAAGTGGCCTTTTATGGTCACATCAAGCCTCACTGAAGTCACTAGGACTCTGAGCAGTTATGAGGAGCTTGCACATTTGGATCCCAGTGCAAGATGAGGGCTGTACACAAGTAGACTGGCTATCTTGATTCTTGTCCAGAAATTGGAGACAAAGTCTAATCAATGGTAAGAGGAGTTTTTAGAAAATGATTAAGAATAATGAGAAAGGACTACTACTAAAATATATTTCCTGTATTAATGACTTGAGACAAAATTTACTCCCTACTCCAATTACAGGTGGATTTATACATGTTTCTTTTTGAACAGCAGATGGTGTTAACAAAAAGGAATATTTTCATTTAGTCAATGACAAGACCGAGGTAGATAATTTAAGAGTCCTGAAAATAGCTTCATATTTGCACCCTAGGGTCTATTATGATCATTCAGCGATCTGCCTATTTGCCATTCATTTGAAAGCCATAAAACAAAAGACTTAGGGAGAAAATATGGACACTTCTTTAACTCCACAGAAATGCATTGAATTAGAAGAGCTTTCTAGAGGCCCCAAGTAGAAAAGCCATGGCAAATAAAAACACAGTAGTGGCTATCCCATTCCTCCCTAGATCAGTGGGCATTCAATGCCACCTTTTATTCCACTCTTTCTTTCACAGGGCTGGCTGGTCTATGGATGGGGAAATGTTTGTGGTATCTCAGGTCCCACTATAGACTGATATTGATTTTTAATGGGGGGATCACGTGTAGGTATGGATTGGCCAGTATTTGACCTCCTTCCCCTCAAGGGTTATCCTAGGGACAATGCGCCTCTTTAGAGCCATGCTTCTGGCTACACCCTCTCTACCGAAGGCCTCCTCCTGCTGGAAAGAACCACCTCTCCCCTCGCCGGGCGAGTCGGGGCTCGCAGACAGACAAAAACCGGCAGCAGCTCAGCTAACTCAAGAGACGCTGCCGCCAGCTGCAAACAGGGCGCTCTCCAAGCACATGCCCTTCACGCCTCGGCTAAGGGAGCAGAACCCATCTCCCGCCCAGAGGCTCGGCCGGCCGGCCGGCCCCAGAGGAAGCTGGTGGGTGCGGGCAGCTCACACGCCGGCGCTGCAGCGAGCATCTCCCAGCAGGGCAGCGCCGGGCGGCTGGGCACCGATGCCTGTCAGCTCCATGGAGGCCCCGCAGCGCGGGACCTGCCCGCTGACACCTCCCCGCCCCCTGCAGGCAGGCCCCGCTTCATGCGAGCAGGAGCCGCGGCGCGAACGGCTGCCTCTCCCTCCCCGCGCGCGGCACCACAGCCAGCCGACCCCGCGCTGCTCCAGCCCGCCAGCCGGACGCGCCCCAGGGCCTCTCCGCACCTAGGCCGCCGGGCCCCGGGCTGCCTTCCCCGCCCGCCGGAGCACCCCGGGCCCGGCGCTGCAAGGAGCCCAGCGCGCCTCCTCGCCTCCGCACCCGGGCCAGTCCTGCAGCCGAGGCCGGACGCGCCGACCGGCTCAGCCGCGGGAGCTGCCGCCTACCCTTTGGCGTGTTCGGCCTCCTCCTCATTGTCGCCGTCGATGCCGCAGGTGTCCTGGTCATCCAGCTCCAGGCTCTGCTGGCTGGCCGCAGACTCGCTGTCCTCCGCCATCACGGGGGAAGGAGGGCGGGGAGGAGGGACTGGAAGCCTATGAAAGGAACCGGGGCGCAGCGGCAGAGGCGGCCCGGAGGAGCTCCCTCTAGCTGCTGTCCTCCCCCTGCTCGGGGAGCCGGAGCCCCCGGCCCGCCTGCCGCCCCCACCCTTTTGGCCGGCAGGTAAATGCCGTACGAGCCCTGCTGCCTCATGGAGCCCACAAAAGGTGCCACGTCCCAAATGGCTGATTCACCCGGCTCAGCCCCAGGAGCCGGACCCAGGTCTCTGCCAGCTGGAGGGCGGACGGCAGCCAAACTCCAAGCTGACAGCATCACACGCCTCCAAACTGCCGAGAAAGAGGGGAATCCGGGCCTGGAGGTTCGCCACCAGCCCGGCTCTACCTGCCCTCAGTACACCGAAGGGGCTGAAGGCAAGGTTACAGCTGGCTACCCCGTTTGAGATGTACCAGCCGGACAGTCAGCCTGGCCAGCATTCTGCTCCTATGGAGCACATTTGCAAATGTGACATTTGGGGTTCATCCAGGCCAGGAAGGGGTCTGGTCATCATCTTGTGATTTATTGCATCTTGAGTCTAAAGCTCTGAGCCTAGAGCCTGCCTGGCTTTGCCAACACGATTACTCTGTGCAAGCTGACCTTTTCCAGCCCTGAATTTGTCCCCTATCTCCAATCGTCATACTGCAGTAACTAGTCCCTGGACTAGTCTCTAGTGACTGGACCCTCACAGAAAAAGAGTTCAGTGCCTCTGCAGAGACAGTAAAATGCTCCAAGCTGTTAGCATTATAGAAACCCACATTCCTTTGTCCAGGACAAGTCTGTTTATAACCTTTACCTAAGCTAGACTGTTTGCTTATATGGGTGTTTAGAAATATCATACAGAAGGAGTTCATAACTTCACATATAAAGTTAACACCAGTACAGTATTTGGCAATGATTTTAATAACCAGTGTGAGTTATTAGCTTTCATATCATACCTTAAACAGTGTTGAGTGTAGTGAGTTGGTTGATTCTGATAAGAGACAATGTGCCTTATGTCACAGCAGGATTGGAGTCTAGCTGCCTATAACCACCCAAGAAGTGCCCCGATACCTAGGTGATATACCTTCTACTATGGCTTAGTGCTATCAGTATGTGTCTCATGAATTTTATGTGTATGTTCTGTGTTAATACTATCAACCTAGATACCCGTAAACTAAACTGAAAGACTTTAGTAAGAATCAAGCATTTCAGTCCTCAGGAAACTAAGGCTACGTCTACACTGGCCCCTTTTTCGAAAGGGGCATGCTAATTTTGAAAGTCAGAATAGGGAAGTCAGTTGAAAACAAAACTGTGTTGGTTATTGTGTTACTCGAGTTAACTATAATAAATGGTTTCAGATGCCAATTAGCCAGCTAAATTTAAGAGGATTACAAAATGCGGACACCAAAATCTGTATCTATCACCGGTGATCCCTTTAAGTGGTCATTGGTTTGTGGCACATAAATAAATACTGACACTTTTAAGTAAAATTTAAACCACAACTATATTAACATGGATAACAAACAAGCAACAAAGGTTAAAAGACGCACACAAAATAATATATAACATAGTCTAGACACGGGACAATTGTAGTGTTGCTAGCAACCTCAATCCTTTGGTCGTTCCGGGCCTTGGGAGAGGAACAGCCAGGAGATCCCTCAATGGAAGATGACGGCGAAGCTGGCAACCTCAATCCTTTGGTCCTTCCAGGTCTCGAGAGAGGAACAGCCAGGAGATCCTTTGAAGACGACTGGAATCGGGTACCCTGACTCGAGCCTTCCGCACGAACCACGAATCCTCTTCTTGTTCTTCGGGATAGCTCGGTCAGGCGATGGTGGCCTAAACCCTAGCCTAAACTAAAAAGAAAAACCCTAACTACGTCCGACGCACCTGACGAACATTCACGATGATGGCCGATGTGCTTGGAACCCACGCTTTACAATTGGAGGGAAGTAAGGGGGGGGGAAGGGTAGGGGATGGGAGGGAGTCATATGAGGAGACCCAGGCGACCCTACTCCGGGGCTTGTGCGAACATGTCTGTCAGGGACTCTCTAATGTGCACCCCATCCTGGTGTGCCTGGCGGATGGCAGCTGTGTGGGGCTGTTCGAACGTCTGTGTCTTGGCTGCCATCCATGCAGGAAGGAAGACCTCCCCACTCTGCTCCACAATGTTGTGGAGCACGCAGCACGCGGCCAGTACTTCCGTTGCATTCCGCTTACCCATCTCGAGACGGGTGAGCAAGCAACGGAAGCAGGCTTTTAAGCGGCCGAAGGCGAGCTCCACCTGTTTTCGGGCCCGGTTGAGGCGGTCATTGAACCGGGCCCGGTTCTGGTCCGGCTGCCCCGTGTAGGGCCGCATTAGCTGGGACAGCAGGGGGTAGACCATGTCCCCAATGACGCAGACAGTAAACTCCTGCCGGGGGAAGTAGGTGCCCACCTCCAGCCTATGAAAGAGTCCGGAGTTGCGGAGGATGTGGGCATCGTGTGCCCTGCTGGACCAGCCTGCATAGATGTCCAGAAAGCGACCCTGGTGGTCCATGAGGGCCTGGAGAAAAATCGAGCAGTACCCCTTCCTGTTCATGAAATGGGCTGCTCGATGCTCCGGGGCCCGGATGGGGATGTGGGTTGCATCCAGGGCTCCCCCGCAGTTGGGGAACCTGAGGGCAGCGAAGCCGGGCAGCGAAGCCGGCCAGCGTAGCGTCCACATCCTCAGGCGGATGACTCTCGGTAGCAGGACATCATTGATGGTGTGGACGACCTGCAGAAGGGTGCAGAGAAACACAAGGGAACACATCACATAAGGCAGGGGTGAGTGTGCGCTCCCTTGGGCCCCCCCGTGATTCCCTCTGTCCTCACGCACGCACACACACACACACCAGGGCCCCCTCACCCCACGGCCTCCACCCCCATCAGCAGGCTTGTGCAAGGGAGGTGTCGCGAGAATCACAGGTCCGATGATGCACACCCAAGGGTGGAAGGACAGAACCAGGTGGACAGTTTTATCAAATAAAAATATTTATTTATGACAGTGGTGAATGTATAGTATTTATTCTAAGATTTTTAATAGACCGTGTTAATAAGGAATTTACAGTATTTATTATATTTATTCTATGATTTCTAGTTAAATGTGTCAGAGATATAAGGATGGGAACGGCAAGGGGAATAGTCTCTAGTCTAAAAATATCCAGATACACTAATTAAATAACAGTGATAACTACAAACTCTATGTACTACCCAAAACAACAACAACACTAAGCTTATACAACAAGAAAAAATCAAATCATACATACCAACTTACACAGCACACGGAACATTTCACAGATATCAGTTCGGTTGCGAAGGCCTTGGTTACGCCCGAGAGTCGGCGGAGGTGGCTGGTCGGTTGATCAGGCCGGCAGCGCTTTGAAGTATACGAGAAGGCACACGCACGGTGGTACGTGTATTGTGAACACCTCCTCGAGTGAACTGTGTGATGGGTATTTATCCCCAAATCTGCACATCGCTTTCCCGCGCTTGCATATTACCATATATGGACACCAAGTGGGGGGTCTGTGTCCCAGGGATAGGGCCGAAACTGCAGGTTTCATGCGACCAGGTAAGCCCTGCAGTTCTCACGCCAAGGTGACGGGTGGGAGAGTCTGAGGCTATTTTCCCCTTTTCATTCCTTCACTTTTTCTAAAGGTAATGGTATGCTGGAAGGGTGCGGCCGGTTTCTCCCAAGGAGTACTGCAGCCCACTATAGCAAGAGCGGCCTGGCCAAACTTTTTTACTGAGGGGGCAGTTTCTTTTCTCTAACAGGAGGGACAGCCCAAATCACTGGGTGACCCAGTCTGGAGTCTTGGCTGCCCCTGGGCATGGAGTGCAACACCCTTCCCGCATCCCACTCCCCATGGGACTTACCTCCATCATGACGACACTGATGGTGGATCTTCCCATGCCAAATTGCTGTGCCACCGAGCAGAAGCTGTCCAGGGTGGCCAGCTAATATAGCGCGATAGTGACCCTCTTGTTGACGGGGATAGGTGCACACAGCCGGGTGGTGGCTCTCTGTAGCACGGGGGTGAGCCAGGCACACAGCTCCAGGAACGTCCACTTTTGCATGCAGAAATTCCGGAGCCATTGCTGGTCGTCCCATTGCCCAAGGACCCGCCGGTCCCACCAGTCCGTACTGATGTCCAATCTCCAGAGTGGCCTCTCCACGGTGGGGTGCTGATGCCACAGGGACGCCATGGCCTCCCTGGTGAGGGAGTCAAAGGCAATCTCTGCTTCCTGGTCCTGAAACATGAGGGCACCGGCCTGGAGCACTAGCTGCAGGCACTCGAAAATGGCCGACAGGGGCCAGAGCAGGCACATGGCCACCCATGGCTCCATGGCAGACAGAGCAGGGCACAAGAAAGCAAAATCAGGAAAAAGCAGTAGTGGGCAAAAGGGTGATGTCCCCAAAAGTCAGAGGGCAACCACCAAACCTGCTATGGCTGTCAGTCCCTGCCAGAGGTCCTAACGCACGGAGCAGGAGACAAACGGCTGTCCGGCAAGACCCTTTTAAGCACGTGTCTGAACAGAGCTCCAGCCCCATCCCCGGAAAGGTCTGGTGGCCTTTTGCCCTCTTCAAAATGGTTCCAGGCTTCTGCTTTTGCGCAAAAGCGCGCCGCCAATCTAGACACGCTTTTCCGCAAAAGCGCATCATTCTAATGATAACTCCGGGACCAATCTAGACGCGCTTTTCCGGAAATACTTTTAACAGAAAACCTTTTCTGTTAAAAGTATTTCCGGAAAATCATGCCAGTCTAGACGTAGCCTGTATGAAAAGGAGTTCTTAGAGACACTAGCATAAAAAGGGTTATGAACACCATTGCCCTACCCTATATAGAATAGGTTTGGTGTTAATTATATTTTAGGAACCTTGACCATTACAGCTCTTTATCCTTTTCTCCCAAAGACCATCTGTGTCTTCACTAGAACTTTCTTCCAATTATTATTAATATAAATGATATTGTTGGGTTTTACAACAGAAAGTGGAAGTGTATGATAGAAAGCATATGCTAATCATTAGAACATAGGATGGGGAGTCTGAGATGTAGGTTTTAATCTCAGCTGTCACTCAATCACTTTGTGGCCTTAGGCAAGTCACTTAGCATTTCTGTCCTGGTTTTCCCTCTTGCTGACAGATTTACCCTACTTCCAGGGTGTTATGAAGATTAATTAATTCATGATTGTAAAGAACTAGCAACAGTTAAAGCACTATATTATAAATGTTAAGGCCTGAATTCTCAAAGCAATTAGACATTTAACTTCCATTGATTTCAAAATTGGCTGCTGTAGAATTGCAAATTACTGTTATACTTTCTGTTTACTTTATTGTCACAAACTGGAGCTTTCTCAATAACAAAAAGTTACTGCTAAAAGGAACTTGGCACTTTACCATCTACTGCTCTCACTGTAGCCAAATTTTGCAATAGTTGATGTATTTTAGAAATTCCCCTGCTCCTAGATTCATGTGATTACATGAGAATTTTCCATTTCATATTTTTAAATGCAATTTCTAGTCCTAATGCTTGTAGGGAAATCCTGAAAACAAAAAGCAAGACAAGACATTCTAAAACTTCAGGAATCATAAATCAAATAAAATACATGCTTTTACATTTCATTATTTTTAATCCAACTGGCACGTTATTGGGTTTTAAAGTGAGCAGACAGATCACTGGTGCACCCACGGAGGGCTGTTTGCCCCCAGATTCTGTACAAAGTGGGTGATGTGAGGTGTCAAATGAAAACTTATGCTCTACTGATTTTATATGTGACACACCTGTACTTGTACGATTTTTGTATGTGGAGTTATGAATATGGGCTCTGTTCTTGTATTGTAAATGTTCTCTGTCTGGGGAGAGCAATGGGCCTGGACTGCCTATTGTGAGGAAGGAGTGTTCAGTGACAATGGTTCTCAGAGTGGCCAATACACACCTAAGGAATGTGTCTGGAAGCATGCAGGCTAGCCAATGCTTCATGGCTGCTGGCATGTGAAACACAGGTAGGTCACTTGATCATGTGACCAGCTCCAGTTTGGGAGACACTAGGAATATAAAAGTGCCATGAGGGTATCTCCATCTTGTCTTCAATCTTGCTCCTGAATCCAGATGCAGCCTTGCTAGGGACAGAGAGCCAGGAAGGACTGGTGACCCGTCCTGATATAGGATGTACACCAGAGACTTCTAAGCTAGCAGTTTGTAACATCTCTGCTAAAAGCCTGCATCAAGAACTTGGTGATTGATGTGGGTAATGTATTCTTCTTAACAAGCTTACTCTCAACCTTTTCTTTCTTTTATTAATAAGCCTTTAGTTTTTAGATTCTAAAGGATTAGCTCAGCATGCTCTTGTGGGTAAGATCTAAGGGTATGTCTACACTACAAAGTTAATTTGAACTAGCAGAGCGCTTAATTGGAACTAGGTAAACCTCATTCTACGAGGACTAACGCCTAGTAGGAATTAAGTAGTTCGAATTAAGGGCTGTGTAGCCACTTAATTCGAACTAGTGGGAGGCTAGCCCTCCCCAGGTTTCCCTGGTGGCCATTCTGGGCACCACCAGGGAAACTCATCTGCCCCCCTCCCAGCCCCAGAGCCCTTAAAGGGGCACGGGCTGGCTACAGTGCCTGTGCCAGGTGCAAGCCTGCCAGCACCCAGCCAGCAGACCCTGCACCTGGCACGGCACGAACCAGCCATCCGCTGCCACCCAGCCCTCCGCCTCTTCCCGGGACCAGGCTGGCGGCTACCAGGAGCCTGCCCAGGTCCGCAAGAGGCAGGCGCCCACCTGGTCTAGTGTGGAGATCGTGGACCTCATCCACGACCTCTGCACTAGGCACAGGAAAGTGGCCGTCTAGGGCAGGAGAGCTGCCAGCCTGGCCACCCAGGAGCAGGTGTGCATGAAAATCAGGGTGGTCCAGTGAGACCCCCGACCCTGAGCCCTGAGCTTAGAATGGCCGTACTGGGTCAGACCAAAGGTCCATCTAGCCCAGTAGCCTGTCTGTAGACAGCGGCCAACACTAGGGACCCTGGAGGGGATGGACCGAAACAATGACCAAGCCATTTGTCTCGTGCCATCCCTCTCCAGCCTGCCACAAACAGAGGCCAGGGACACCATTTCTACCCCCTGGCTAATACCTCTCCATGGACCCAACCTCCATGACTTTATCTAACTTCTCTTTAAACTCTGTTCTAGTTCTAGCCTTCACAGCCTCCTGCAGCAAGGAGTTCCACAGGTTGACTATTTGCTTTGTGAAGAACTTTCTGTTATTAGTTTGAAGTCTGCTACCCATTCATTTCATTTGGTGTCCTCTAGTCCTTCTATTATGGGAACTAATGAAGAACTTTTCTTTATGCACCCTCTCCACCCCATTCATGCTTTTATAGACCTCTATCATATCCCCCCTCAGTCTCCTCTTTTCTAAGCTGAGAAGTCCCAGTCTCTTTAGCCTTTCTTCATATGGGACCTGTTCCAAATCCCTGATCATTTTGTTGCCTTCCCCTCTCCCACCCTCTCTCTTCCCCTCTTCCACCTCCTTTTCCCAGTCTCCCCAGAGGTTAACCCCACCCCCACCCCGAATATTGTTAAATAAAGAGAGTTTCTATTTTTGAACACACATGTCCTTTATTTTGTACATCAGGAAGGGGGGCTACGGAGGGGTAAGTGGAAGGAGGGGAGGGAGGACTGGGGTACGAGCCTCCAATGGGGAGGACTGGGGTGGCTCTGCAGGCTCCTTGGGGTGGAAGCTCTCCTGCAGCCCCCCGATTGACCCTCCCCCAGATGGCAGCCTGCGGCAAGTGCAGCCAAGCTGATGGCCGAGTCCTGTGATGTGCCGAGTGTGGGCATTCAGGGCACTCCAAGCCAGGACTGCTTTGCTGTCCCTCATCAAGGTAGACAAGCGAGCGGGGAACCCCTGAGAACTGTCTGTCTGGGGTGGGGGTCTGGTCCCTTTAAGCACAGCCCTCGGCTAGCCTGAGACAGCAGCTCCATGCTCTAAGTCCTAATCTGATGCCCTGCCGGCACTGCTTCCGGCCATCCTTAACCTCGTTCAGGGTCCACTCAATGTGGACATGCTAGTTCGAATTAGCAAAACACTAATTTGAACTAGTTTTTAGGTCTAGATGCACTAGTTCGAATTAACTAATTCAAATTAAGTTAGTTCGAATTAGTGCTGTAGTGTAGACATACCCTAAGTGTAAATTGACCTGGTACTGTGACTGGTTTTTTGGGACCGGGAGGATCTGTTTGGAGTTGGTGAAATCGAGTTTTATAACCTCTGACCTGTGTAAGGTGCGTGGCTAATTGTAGCACAGAGAGAGCTGGATGTCTGAGGGGTTTTGTTCGTGAGGCTTCTTGTTGGCCAGATTGGCAGCTGAAGAACTCTGAGTGACTGGTTTTTGACCTATTTGGGGAAGGTCTCCAGTTGAGGTCTGTAAGTAGCCCTGGTTTTGAGCAACTTGTCCTGAGCTGACCTGACTTGGTCTGTCATACCAACTTCATAATCTGGCAGGGGGTGGGGGAGAAGCAGCATTCAAGAATCATAGTATTTCATGATTCCTGAATGCTCAGGTTTAACAATTTTGGCAATTATGGAATCATAGAAATAGTGGACTGCAAGGGAACACAATAGATAATCTAAGATAGCCCAGTCCCCCCACTGAGGCAGAACTAAGTATTATCTAAACTCGGGATAGGTACAGTAAACTTCCGATAATCCGGCACCTGTGGGACCCAGGGGGTGCCGCATTATCAGATATGCCGGACTATCAGAAGAGGGGGCTATGAGGGGTCTGGGGTGGGGGGGATGCCACCCCAGACCTCTCATAGCCCCCCCTTCCGATAGTCCGGCTCTATCCCAGGCGTCCCTGATTCAGCCACTGCTGAAACTGACCGGCAGCGGCTGAATCTGAGACGCCTGGGGCAGAGCAGCTGGAGTGCTGCCGGGTTGGTCCAGTAGCGCCAACCCTTGGCGCTGTGAGACCAACCCGGCAGCACCCCAGCCTCTCTTGGGGACGCCTAGGGCAGAGCAGCTGGGGTGCTGTTGGGTTGGTCCCGCAGAGCCGCTCCTCAGCGCTACTGGACCAACCCAGCAGTACCCCAGCTGCTCTGCCCCAGGTGTCCCCAAGTCAGACGCTGCTGATACTGAGCAGCGGCTGACTCCAGGAAGCCCGAGGCAGAGCTGCTCTGCCCCGGGCTTCCTGGAGTCAGCCGCTGGTCAGTTTCAACAGCGGCTGAATCTGGACGCCTGGGACAGAGCAGCTAGGGCGCTGCCGGGTTGGTCCCCGCAGCACCGCACCTCGGCACTGCGGGGACCAACCTGGCAGCACCCCACCTGCTCTGCCCCAGGTGTCCCCGAGTCAGCTGCTGCTGAAACTGATCAGCAGCTGATTACAGGAAGCCCGGGGCAGAGCAGCTGTGTCTCGGGCTTCCCGGAGTCAGCCGCTGGTCAGTTTCAGCAGCGGCTGAATCGGGGAAACCTGGGGTGCTGCCCAGTTGGTCCCGCGGCCCCGAGGGGCAGCGCTAGGGGACCTACCCGGCAGTGCCCCAGATGCTCTGCCTCCGGCTTCCCGGATTCAGCCGCTGGTCAGTTTTAGCAGCGGCTGAATAGGGGAACCTGGGGGCAGAGCAGCTCCAATGGTCCGGCTGCCCGGAGTACTTCCAGGTTCCTGATGGTGCTGGACCATCAGGAGTGCCGGACCATCGGAGTTTTACTGTAGTAAACAGCCTGCAGCCAGATGCAGTTCACCAGTGTGCTGGGCTGCTGGCACTTTATTTAGCTGCACATCTGCAAGTTTGGCTGCTTGTAGACCTATTGGCCATGAATTGCTGTCCCAGTTCACGCCACTTCCCACACAGCTCCCATTGGATAGATGTGGCAATTGGCAACTTACAGTATATAGCCCATGAATACAGACCATCCCTGATAGGTGTGTGTCTAGCCTGTTCTTAAAATCATCCAGCAAAAAAGATTCTACAACTTCCCTTGGTAATTTGTTCAAGTGCTTAGCAAGCCTTATAGCTAGGAAGTGTTCCTAATGTCTCACTTAAATCTCCTGTTGCAACTTAAATCCATTATTTCTTGTCTTGTCCTTAGTGGAAAAGGAGAATTTTATCAAGCACCTCTTTCTGTCATATTGTTCTCTGGTTCCTCTTCTCTGTTTCTCCTCAATAGAAAATGAGTATTTGAGATGGGGATAAAACAGTTCTGATGGGGTTGTATGTCAGGAGAGAGGTCCCCTGTCTCCTGTCTCTAAGGGTATGTCTACACTACCCCGCTAGTTCGAACTAGCGGGGTAATGTAGGCATACCGCAATTGCAAATGAAGCCCGGGATTTGAATTTTTAAATCCCCGCTCGTTCGAACCCCGTGCCGTGCGGCTACACGCGGCACGAACTAGGTAGTTCGAACTAGGCTTCCTAGTTCGAACTACCGTTACTCCTCGTGGAACAAGCGGGGATTTAAAAATGGCGGCGCTCCACTTATGCAAATGAAGCCCAGGAAATTCAAATCCCGGGCTTCATTTGCAATTGCGGTATGCCTACATTACCCTCCTATTTCGAAATAGGAGGGTAGTGTAGACATACCCTAAATCTTCTGGCAGACCCTTTCTTCCTCCTACAGAGGGAACCATTTTCCACTCTTCCTCCACCATGACTCAATGTTTATTGTAAAATACTATTACTGTATAATGCTTGTGACAATTCTACAGCACTTTGCATCTAAACTTCTCAAATCACTTTACAAATGCTACTAAAGAAAGCCTCAAAATACTTAACTGAGATAGCACTATGATTGTGGAGAAGCCTGCAATAAGGGTAAAATCCTATTATAAAGCCCTGTTTTAGGACCTCTTTATCCCAAATCTGGTATTAGAACATTGGTGTGCAGGAAAATTGCCAAGTTTGCTCTAAAAATGAAGGCAAATGTTCAACCAAAGTCTGAAGCAAACTCATCAAACCAAGCCAATTTGGAGTCCTTAATGAATTACTCAAATTCAAAATGTTGACTTTTGTCTAAGGTTCTCCATCTTTTGATTCCCATTCACTCATTTTAATGCAGTGGTCTCCAACTTTTTTACATCCAAGATCACTTTTTAAATCTCAGAACAAGCGAAGATCTACTGCCCCATCCTTCCCCCAAGACCCCACCCCTTCCTTGAAGCCCTGCTCTCTCTATTCTCCTCCTCTCCATCACTTGCTATCCCCAGCCCTTATACACTATGCTGCCACTCTCCCCCCCCCCCCCCCAATTCTTATGTAGGAAGAGGTTTTTCCAACATTTGGCATGTTAGAAAAAACCCTTCTTTTGGAATCCCCTTTATTCCTCATGGAATGAGGAGTATAGAGGTGACCGAAAGAGCATTTTTGCTCTTCCACTAAAAAAAGCAGAAGAATATCCCTGGATGCAAAAGAGTTTTTCTGGGCTCTCTCTGGAATTCTGGAAAAACTCCTGCAGTCTAGCCGTACCCTCACTGGGTTGAGACAGGAGTGTGGGCTCTGGGGTGGGAATGAGAGATTTGGGTGTGGGAAATGGTGAGAGATGCAAGTTCTGGGAGGAAATCTGGATGCAGGAGGAGGTGGAGAAGGGGACGCTTGCTCAGGGAGGGTGTTTCAGGCCGGGCAGTGTTGGGGTCAGATGTAGAGTTGGGGTACTAAGCAAGCCACAGGCTTGTGGATGTGAGGGTTCAGGAATTTGGGTTGGGGTATGCGAGGGGCCCAGGGCAGGGGCTTCTAGTGTATGACAGGCTCAGATCTAGGGTCTGGGGGAAAGAGGAGTGCAGGAGTGTTCTGATGCTGTGGTCAGATGGGGGCTTGGCCCCAATTGGGGGTTTGTTGGCCAGGCTTCATTTTTAAATAAAATACTATGTTAAACACAAAAAGTTTCTGCATTGTCTTTATTTATGAGAAGGACAGGGAACTTGTTTTGAGTCAGGGAAACTGACAGTACCTCCATTGTCGCTGGAGGTAGGTAGTGGGGCCTCTCGGGAGTGGGGGGAAAATGGGAGGGCCCAAACGCCTCGCAATCGACTGGTCGAGGCCTCGTGATCGATCAGTCGATCATGATTGAGTGGATAATGACCACAGTTTTAATGACTAGAAGACCATCTCAAGTCTGAAACTCAAATGTCTTTCACTGTCCTATGAATTCATACACTATGTCCTTGCTTTATTGGCAACTTTTAACTTTACCATAATGTGTCGCGGTAGCTCATTCCAGATTACCAGGAGAGCAATTAAAAAGGAAAGGGAGGTAGCAGAGAAGATGTGGGCTCTTTTTTTGGGAACTGATATTTTTAATCTTCCTTGAGGATAAATGAGAACAATATATGTTCTAAGGGCATTTTAATGGAAAAATGAAATGTTCTTTTAGTATACTTATGATCAAATAAAGTATTAACCACAGTCAACTCTGATCAGATCTCCTCTGGACGCCTAGGTGCTATACCTGCAGGACGCTGCACTTATAATCTAGGTCAGTGGTTCCCAAACATTTCGGCATCATGCCCCTTTGCTGATTTTTGAGAAATCATTAAGACCTCCCCCTCCAAAAAACAAACAAACAAAGAAACAAACAAAAAAACCCCACCACAACAGCAAAACTTGAGTTAAAAAAAAAAGTTGCCATATTAAGGCGGCCATTTTGAAGTCTGCCTGGGATACTCCATCCTTCCCCTACCCCAGCCAGCCCGAGCTGTGCATGTTCTGCTGGACACCCAAACCAGAAAAAACAGAAAATACTGGACATTTCACATGGTATTTTCTGAATTTTTTTACCCAATGGATTGGGCTCTTTCTTGTGGGGGTATTGACAGGGGGGAGGGGGAGCTGGGTTGCCTCACGCCCCCTAGTTTGGCAACCTATGATTTAAATCATGTCCATCTCAATCTTGTAATGCTTATTGAACAACTGGAAAACTTCAATTATAGTAAATTATGAGGACTGGAAAGTATTCACCCAAGGCTTCTAAAGACTATAAAGTGTGAAATAGCAGAGATATTAACAAGGATAAGGACTATATCTTTAGAAAAAGCAAATCTTCCTGAATATGGTGAAGTTATTCATGTGGTACGTATTAGGGATGTTAATGGTTAATAGATAAGCCTCACCTTAATGGGTGAGGCTTACTGATTATGGTTAACTGGCAGTGGCTGGAGCAGCCCCCTGGCCACTGTGGGCAGGAGGCTGCTAGAGGCATAACAAGGGTGTTACGTGCCCTGGGGCAAAAGCAAAATGTGCACCCCCCCCTTGTCACTGCCATTTTGTGACAGGGCCCCGAACCTGGCGCATGGCTGAGCCCAACCTGGGGAGAGGGGAGTGTGTAGTGCATCTTCCCCCGCCCCCTCCAGTTTGGGGCCAGGTCCCCTCGTGCACTAACCTGCCGGCAGAGATGGAGGAGTGTGGGGCTGGAGACTCCAGCTGGCAGCTTCAGCTGGCGGCAGTGGGTGGAGGAGCAGGTGAGCTGAGGGATGACAGGGAGAGCAGAGGGGGACTAAATTAGCGCCCCCCCAATGAGATGCTCAGGGGCAACTGCCTCCACCCACCCTCGCTACATCCCTGGAGGCTGCTCCTGCCCTGCTGGGATCACTGTTGGCACAGGAGCTCCAGCCTGTCTGGAGCAGCCCTCGTCCATGGTGGTCCAGGACTGGGGTACACTGTGGGCAAAGGCACTCCAACTTGGCCAGAGTAGCCCTTGTTTGCAGTGGATTTGGGGGAGAAGACACGGCAGCCCGGCCCTCTCATTCAGAAGCCCTGTTTAATCAGTTAAACTTTACATTTAACTGGTTAACAAACGGGATTTTATATCACTAATGCTTATCTTCTAAAAAGGAATAGAGAGAGATACAGGCAGTTATTGGCAGGGGGCCTAACTTCAGTTCCAGCAAAACTGATGGAGTGTGTAATTAACACTTGATCAGGTATAACTTGATAGGGTCAAAGCAACACTGCAGTTGTAAGGAGAAATTATGCCTCACTAACCTGTTAGCATGCTTGGAAAATACAGTCTACAGAAATGTTCTTGTTAATATTATTTGTATTTTTAAAAAGAGAGAGAGGGAAATATAAGTACAGGCAGTCCCCGGGTTACGTATAAGATAGGGACTGTAGGTTTGTTCTTAAGTTGAATCTGTATGTAAGTTGGAACTGGCGTCCAGATTCAGCCGCTGCTGAAACTGATCAGTTTCAACAGTGGCTGAATCTGGACGCCAGTTCTGACTTACATAAAGATTCAACTTAAGAACCCCAGGCATCCCCAAGTCAGCTGCTGCTGAAACTGATCAGCGGCTGATTCCAGGAAGCCCGGGGCAGGGGCTTCCTGTAGTCAGCCACTGGTCATTTTCAGCAGCTGCTGACTAGGGGACACCTGGGGCAGAGCAGCTGGGGTGCTGCTGGGTTGGTCCAGTGGCACCCAGAGCGGCGCTACGGGACCAACCGGCAGCGCCCCAGCTGCTGTACCACAGGCGTCCGGAGCAAAGCGGCGGAGCACGCGGGCAGCGGGACAGCCCAGACGCGCCGTGGCTATCCTGCTGCCCTCGGGCTCCGCGGCTTTGCTCTGCTCTGCTCCCCGTCCCGCAGGTCTGCAGACCAGGGGGAGGGGGAGCAGAGTAGAGCAGAGCGGCGGAACGCGCGGCCAGCTGACAGCCCAGACGCGTCTGGGCTGTCAGCTGGCCGCGTGCTCCGCTCTGCTCCCCCTCCCCCTGGTCTGCAGACCAGGGGGAGGGGGAGCAGAGCAGAGCGGAGCGGAGCAGAGCAGAGCAGAGCAGCGGAACGCGCAGCCAGCTGACAGCCCAGACTCTGGGCTGTCAGCTGGCCGCGTGTTCCGCCGCTCTGCTCTGCTCCGCTCTGCTCCCCCTCCCCCTGGTCTGCAGAGGGGGGGGGGGAAGCAGAGCGGAGCGCGCGGCCAGCTGACAGCCCAGACGCGTCTGGGCTGTCAGCTGGCCACGCATTCCGCCGCCGCTCTGCTTCCTCTCCCTGGTCTGCTCGAGACCAGGGAGAGGAAGTGCCCCGTTCGTAACTGCGGATCCGACGTAAGTCGGATCCGCGTAACTCGGGGACTGCCTGTACAGAAGACAGGACAAAGCCCTGTTGTAAGTTAAAAGCTAGTTAAACAACAGGAGGCAGGGTTGGAGGGAACTTTAGAGTGGAAAGAAGGTGACCTAGTGGTTAGTAAAACTAGTTTTATTTGTTGTTTACTAATGATGAATGGGAGGAAGTGAAGAATAGTAAATGAGTCATTTGGTAATAAAATGAACAAACCTGGTTTTAACTAGGGATGTTAAAATGTGTGTAATTAAATAACCTTGTAACCACTGAAAATTTCAGAAGTTACAGGATTACATGTGGTTGCTGCACAGGGTGGCAGGCAACTCCCCAGGAACAAAACGGGAGCCTGTGTGTAATCATGAATGTTAACTGATGAGTCCAGTCTTATCAGTTAACAGTGTGCATGGTTATATTTTCACATCCCTACTATGAACTGAATTTTGTGTTTGATGAATCTGTGACTTTTGAATATATCATAAGCAAGTCTTTTCTAATAATTTACTTTTGGGAGAAATAAGACATTGCAGCTGGGTTTAGTCATTGTTCTGCCAAATAGGAAGATAAAAGGAATAGCATGATGACAGATTAAATTTACCATAGACTAATATGAAGTAGGGAAGAATAAACTATTAGGTTTCACATCCACAGGATCTTCATCATCTGCAAACTGGCTCCATTAATTTCAATGGTGCTAAACTGGTTTAAACCATTTGCAGCTTGTCCTTCATGCTGTGTAGCTAGTAGTATTATAAATGTCTTCCCACGTAGAGTGCAGCAGTATGGTTAAAAAAAGTACACGAAAGAGAATTTGCACTAGAGGATGGTGATGGTGTTTATGAAATGCTTAGAGAGATTAGAGAGGATATAAAAATAGCAAGATAATGGTGGATTTCAACTATCACCTCAGGATGGGATGGAGAAATTAATAGTGTTTAGAAATTTTATGATTTCTTAGAGCAGGCAGTCTGGAACCTGCAAGGGGACAGACAATTCTTGATTTTGTCCTAAAGTAACACACAGGATCTAGTCCAAGAGTTGAATATATCTGAACTGCTTGTTAATAGCAATTATAATGAAATTCAATTTAACATGGGGGGAGGGGGAGAGGAGAAATACTGAAGAAGTTCATCACAGTAGTGTTTAACTTCAGAAAGGGGAACCAGAGAAATGAGGAAGCTAGTTAAACAGAAATTAAAATAAACTGTTACAGGTATAAATACCTTCAAGTTGCATGGATACTTTTTAAAGATACCATACTAGTGGCTCATTTAATGTATAGCCAAACCAATAAAAAGAGAAGAGGCCCAAAAAATGCTACTATGGCTCAACAGCAAAGTAGCGAAGTGATTAAACGCAAAAAGGCATAATTTAAAAATCGGAAATCAGATCCTATTGACGAAAATAGAAAGGAACAAGCTTTGGATGGCAATTGTAAACATATAATTAGGTAGGCTAAAAAAGAATTTTCAGAACTAACCAGATAAAACTAACAGCAAAAAATTCAGTGCATCAGAAGCAGGAAGCTTGTCCAACAATCAGTGGGACTACTGGACAGTTGAGGTGCACTCATGGAACATAAGAATGGTGCAGAGAAACTAAATGATGTTTTTCACTGGTATTAGCTGCAGAGGATGAGAGGGAGATTCTCACACATGAGTCATACTTTTGAGGTGACAAATCTGAGAAACTGATGTTTCAGACTTTAAGATCAGAAGAAATATGCATATTGCAGAACCTGACCACCCACTTCTGTGATAGATCCCTAACTAGAGATGTAAAATCCTATTTAATCAATTAACTGGTTAGGGGCTAGTTCTGGCCAGGCTGGGCCCACCACACCACACTGTGACCGGCTGTGCTGGTTGTTGACTGAAACTGGTAAGCATCACCTGGTAAGGCTGATCCTTACTAGTTAACTGGTTAAACATTCACATTTCTACAGCCAACCTCTGGCTGAGTTACTGGAGTCCTAAAATCATGGTTTATAGACTCCAAGATACAGAAAATTCATCCTTTGCATTGGTTTAAATCTTCAAGTGACCTATGCATCATGCTGCAGAGGAAAGCAAAACTACCTCCCCCCCAAACAATTTCTGACACTCTGCCCGGGGGGAAAACTCCTTGTTACCCCCAAAATATGGCTATTAGTTAGACTGTGGGTAAGACTCACCAATCAGGTACCTGGGAAAAAATTCACTGTGGAGACCACCCCATCCTAGCATCCTGTCTCTGGCCACTGGGGATTTTTGTTACTGGCAGCTACTGATGAATCACATTCCGTTGTAGGCAGTCCCATCATACCATTCCCTCAGTAAACTTATCAAGGTCAGTCTTGAAGCCAGTTAAGCTTTTTGCCCCCATTGCATCCTTTGGAAAGGTCCTAGACCTTCACTCCTGGGAATGTTAGAAGTCTTTGCCTAATTTCAAACCTACACTTGGTGAGAGCCAGTTTATTTCATTTGCTTGTGCTTCCATGTTGACTTGACTTGAATAATAGCTCCCTCAGATGGTATTAATCTCTCTGGGTACGTCTACACTACCCTGCTAGTTCGAACTAGCGGGGTAATGTAGGCATACCGCACTTGCAAATGAAGCCCGGGATTTGAATTTCCCAGGCTTCATTTGCATAAGCGGGGAACCGCCATTTTTAAAACCCCGCTGGTTCGAACCCCATGGAACGAGGTGTACCGGTAGTTCGGAATAGGAAGCCTAGTCCGAACTACCTAGTTCGAGCCCCGTGTAGCCGCGCTGCACGGGGTTCGAACCAGCGGGGTTTTAAAAATGGCGGCTCCCCGCTTATGCAAATGAAGCCCGGGAAATTCAAATCCCGGGCTTCATTTGCAAGTGCGGTATGCCTACATTACCCTCCTAGTTCAAACTAGCAGGGTAGTGTAGACATACCCCCAGATATATTCATTGAGAGCAATCATATCTTCCCTCAGCCTTCTTTTAGTAGGCTAAACAACAATCTCTTTGGGTCACCATAAGTTAACTTTTCCATTTCTTGAATCATCTTAGTTGTCATTCTCAGTACCTGTCCAGTTTGAATTCATCTTTCATAAGTATGGGGGACCAGAATTGCATACAGTATTTCAGTTGAAGTCTTGCCAGTACTTAAATAACAGTACTAACACCTGTCTGTCCCGGAAATACCCCACCTAATGCATCCTGGGACTGCACAGGTCATTTTCATGGACACATCACATTGCTAATCACAGGATGACTGAGTCATCATATAAGAACATAAGAACGGCTATACTGGGTTAGACCCAAGGTCCATCTAGCCCAGTATCCTGTCTTCTGACAGCAGCTAATGCAAGATGCCCCCAGAAGGAATGAACAGAAGAGGTAGTTTTCAAGTGATCCTACTCCTGTTGCCCATTCCCAGCTTCTGACAAACAACAGTTAGGGACACCATTCCTACTAGGAATGTAATAGTATAGCTGGTTAAATAGCTGTTTATCCATTAATGCTATTGGCTAGGGATGTCATTGTGTAGATGATTATACGATTTACCAATAAGCCTGGGCTTATCAGTTAATCTTCTCAACTACGTGCATTCCCCTGCCCCCTTGCTGCTTCTGTGTCACAGTGTGACTGGGGGGCTCCCCAGGAGTCGGGCTAGGAGCACACTGGCTGCTGCCTCTGTGGACTATAGAATAGTCACGTAATAGCTAAAATTTAATTCAGTTCCACAACTATTCAATTACACAATATCTAACAGCCCTACTATCAGCTACACACAACCCTCCTCCCCGTGGCTCTGCATTTAAAATATTTTGGGAACTGGCGAGCAGGCATGCTGGCTCAGTCGCGGCTCACACCAGGTCCCAGCAGCTATCCCTGCTGTGCTTTTGCATTAAAGGAGCTTGGGAAATGGAGGCAGACACACTGGCTCAGTCCCGGTTTGCGCCAGGTCCCGGCAACCACCCCTGCTGTGGCTCTGCAGCAGGGTGGTTGTCAGGACCAGGAGCGAATCAGGAGTGAGCTAGCATGCCTGCCTGCCAGTTCTCAACCTATTTTAAATGCAGAGCCGCTTATCGGTTAATTGTATAACTGACAAAATTTGTGTCAGCTAAACGATTACCAAATTAAATGCTTCCTAACATCCCTAGTGCTTAGTGGTATTATTTCCTATCCTTGAATTTTTTTAATTCAATTGAATTCAATTTTTTTTCAATTCAATTCATATCAGCTTTTCCTTTTTTTTTTGCCTAGGACTAATGTCAGGCTATCGCTACCGTGGTTATCATGCATGTCCATTTTTAACATTGTGAAAATATTGTGCCACTGCTAGTCTTCTGAAATTTTTCTCTTGTTCCAAGATTTATTAAAAATTAGCATAAGCAAGACAAAGGTCTCATCAACCAATGTTTTTAGCACTCTTATGCAGTTGGTTTCTTTCCTCAGATGTCTTTACTTCAGTACAAACCAATTATTTTAAACTTGTTCCCTTTTTTGTGTCTATCTTCTCTCTTTGGTAAACTGTAAAGCATTTATAGAATATTTGTACAGGCAGTCCCCGGGTTACATGGATCCGACTTACATCGGATCCCTACTTACAAACGGGGTGAGGTAACCCCGCACTAGCTGCTTCCCCCCAGCAGACCAGGGAGACACGAAGCTAGCGTCCCCCTCCCCCAGCAGACCAGAGAGATGCAGAGTGGCTTTTCTCAGCAAACACCTCAGCTTGAGAATAAAGGACTGAGGGAAGTGAGGTGTGGGAGAATAAAACTGAGCTCTGGAGAAATGTTTGGCTAGAGTTTCCCCTACAATATGTACCAGTTCCGACTTACATACAAATTCAACTTAAGAACAAACCTACAGTCCCTATCTTGTACGTAACCCGGGGACTGCCTATATAACCTTCATGTATTCCAGTTGCTTCTGTCTTCGATTGCCTCTTATTTATTTAAGAAGGACTTTTTTTTTTGTAATTCTGTGTAGTTTTGTGCATTTGTTTAAATACTAGGTCTATCAGATGTTGATGTGTCCCTATTTACGGAGGGATCTTTTTAAGAACTAGCATGATAGAAAATATTACAGACTAAACCCTGAGTAGCACCTTTCATAGAATCTTAGGGCTGGAAGAGACCTCTGGAGGTCATTGAGTTCAGCCCTCTGCCCAAAGCTGCACCAGTCCCAACTAAATCATCCCAGCCAGAGTTTTGTCAACCCAAGACGTAAAAACCTCTAGGGATGGAGAATCCACCACCTCCCTAGGTAACCCATTCTAGTACTTCACCCTCCTGCTGACATAGTTTTTCCTAATATCCAACCCAGACCTCCTCCACTGTAATTTGAGACCATTGCTCCTTGTTCTGCCATCCATCACTACTGTGAACAGCCTCTCTCCATCCTCTTTGGAACCTCCCTTTAGGAAGTTGAAGGCTGCTATCAAATCCCCCCTCACTCTTCTCTTCTGTAGACTAAGTAAGCTCAAATCCCCCAGCCTCTCTTCATAGGTCATGTGCTCCAGCCCACTAAGCATTTTGGTTGCCCTCCACTGGACTCTCTCTAATGCATCCACATGCTTTCTGTAGTGGGGGTCCCAGAACTGGATGCAATACTCTAGTTGTGGCCTCACCAGTGCAGAATAAAGGGGAATAATCACTTCTCTAGATCTGCTGGAAATGCTCCTTCTAATGCACTTCAATATGCCATTAGCCTTCTTGGCTACAAGGGCACACTGTTGACTCTTATCCAGCTTCTCATCCACTGTAATCCCCAGGTCCTTTTCTGCTGAACTGCTACTTAGCCAGTCGGTCCCCAACTTGTAACAGTGCTTGGGATTCTTCCATCCCAAGTGCAGGACTCTGCACTTGTCCTTGTTGAACCTCATCAGATTTCTTTTGGCCCAATTCTCTACTCTGTCTAGGTCACACTGGACCCTATCCCTGCCCTCCAATGTATCTACCCCTCCCCCTAGCTTAATATCATCCGCAAATTTGCCAAGGGTGCAATCCATCCCCTCATCCAGGTCATTAATAAAGATGTTGAACAAAACCAGCCCTAGAACAGATCCTTGGGGCACTCTGCTTGAAACCGACCACCAACCTGGCATCGAGCCGTTGATCACTACCTGTTGGGCCCGACAATCTAGCTAGCTTTCTATCCACCTTACAGTCCATTTATCTCATCTGTATTTCCTATTCCTTTCCCATTCCTAAAATTATAACATTGCTCCTGTTGGATTCTGAAATTCTGTAACCTGGAGGACCTCATAAACCCCTTAGTGGCCTGAGGCCAAAATAACCTTCATCCCCGTTCTTTTGATCAGTTTCAACTAAAGAGAAGAAGATTTCCTTCAACTAAACAAGCTAGATACTTATCACTCTCCATTTCTGTTTTTAAATAAACAGCATTTCATAGGTGCTCAAATTCAACCCACTTACCCCAAGCTCTGTCTAACTTGTCACAATAACCTAAGCCCATTAGGAATTGTTAGAGGTGTTTTTTTCCTTTGAATGGTAGAAAGTGATATTTGGTTTCTGATACTATGGTGACTATGGCCCTAAAGCAGCAAAATTCTTACGCACATCTGTAACTTTAAACATGTGAGTAATCCTGCCAAAGATCAGTAGGATGACTCATGTACTCAAGTACCTTGCTAAATCCAGGACCTTCTGAGTAGCCTTTAATAGTTAAAATGGATTCTGCTGTATTCAAAACCAGACTTGCTTAAAGAGAATTGTACATTGGAAAACAAAAATTATCTGGTCTGAACACTTGTTTTGTAATCCAAGAGGTTTACATTTGTCAGTACAAAGATTCAGATATAACACTTCTCTCATTACGTTTAACACTTCAGCTTACAATGAATTTTTAAAAAAAGCTTTTATGGCAAACAAGTATATTTCTGATTAGCTTCATAGTGGTGTCTATTAGAACTATGCTCTGACTCAATTTCTTTGATCTCTCTGTCTGCTGAAACCTCAAAACCTGTATTATTCAAACCAGGAAAACACTGATGAAAAGACAACATTCAAATCACATGAAATATTTTAGCAAAAACATTGAAAAAGAACTGATGCACTTGTGAAAATCTAGCATCAGAATATGTATGGACAATTACTAAATGAAATGAACGGTATCAGATATAAATCCTGAACCACTCTCAAAGCGTTCTGTTTTGTAAAGTCCTGAGCACCCTCAACTCTCATAGGTGAAAGCTGAGATGTAAGACTGTATCATCGCTAAACATTATCATAATCATCACCACTGCAGCCTTTGCCATTAGTGCACTGTTCCTGGCTGGTCTAACTTTTTATAACATTTCATAGCCATAGCCATAGGAATTGCTGTGCACTGAGAGACATTTGTACAAAAGATGCTTAAAAACAATGCCTTATTCAAAATAATGGAAAAAAAAGGTTTTTATTCTGAAGGGGCTCCTATTAGTACATCCTGCTAATTAGATATGACTTCATATGCTCTCCACCAGCTTTGTTTATACCATTTTAAATGCTAAAGCAACAGATATATGTTGATTTATCATAGCAAGACTGCTGATAAACAGTGACAGCAACTAATGTTTAAAACATTCCCCTTTAGTCTTTGTTACCTGGAATCTCTTCAATACCCATCATAGAGTTGGGCAAAATTCATAAATTTTTGTTTCATGACAACCATTTGTGCAATTTTTGCAAACCCTTAAGGAGTGTTGGAAATCATAATTGATGGTAAAAATGCCTTCAGTGTGCACAGCTCTGTACAACCAAAGACGACATGGTTATTGCTCCACCAAGCTTACAGTTCAGTGTGAAGAGTGTAGATTTGGGATGCTAATGGTTAACCGGTAAGCATGAGACTTACCAGTGTGCTTACTGGTTAACCAGACATTGCCAGTTAACTCTGGTAGCTGCAAGCTGTGCCAGGCTGGAGTAGGTCTGGCCACAGCAGGGCTGGTGGGTCAGGTGGCAGACCCCCCTAACTGCAGTGGCACCAAGAGTGAGAGCCCATGGCCACGGCAGCCTAGGATATAATCAGTTAAGTGCTATTGTTTAACCTGCTAGCTGTTTTAACATCTATAATGTAGATTAGGAGCTACTAAACATTTTCAGAGCATGGACCACATTTTTGTAAAAGGAATTCTATTGCCACTCTATAACATCTATATGGCATCTAAAACAGCTGCTTTAATTGGAAAGTAATACAAGGGAAGTATTTGTTTAATGCCTAGCTAGCTTTAAATGCAACAACACATGACCTGCCAGCGTTCGCTGTACGACTGTAGGTCATGAATATCTGGTAAAGATGTCTTTGGAAAGATTGATGTTCAGAGGTTTTGAGGAAGAATGTGTTTTCAGAATGGGTCTGGAAGGATGTGAAGATGGTCATTTAAAGTATAAGAAGGGAGGAGTTTAATGAGAGGTGATTAGTTTGGAAAGGAGAGAAATTATGCTCCATAGCATTCTTTTTTATAGACATTGTTTATAGAAATTTCTATTTGGGGATGGCATACCTCTCGATGTACCTTATTGTGAGGAATGCTTCTCATTTTAGTCCCATAGTTGCCTTTGTTCCATACAAATCTGATGTTTTCACACTTCAACTGATCAAATAAAGAACCAAGACAATAAGGTTATAGAAAGTTATTTACAGTAAAAGAACACTTCCTACCATGTTTTGTGTTTTCTCCATGGATAAATGGGGGTCCCTTATTTTGGGTTTATCACACAATACAGTCTAATATTTGGGCCATTGCAATTTTAGAGGGATGGTTAAATGATGATTTATTTCTCTGATGATGCCAGTGCCAGAGGGGAATGACACTAAGGAAACAACATCTTCCAACCTCCTTTATCACTTATTTCCATGGAAGCTCAAGTTGTGGTGGTCTCCTCCCACAAATCCTTAACCCAGGAACTCTTTTCTCTTAAGTGATATTAAGGTATTACTACCCGGACACGAAAGGCACTTTATAGAAAATACTTTTTAAAATAGCACCAGCTGTTACAGGTTGCTTATGCCACCGCAATGAATAATACGGCATTTGTTTGACATGAGCAAAATAGCTTTTCTAATTTTAAATACACATATATGCAGTACTACTTGCATAGAAGATAAAATGGTTACCTTTTATAACTGTTGTTCAAGATGTGTTGCTCATATATATTCCCCATCAGGTGTGCGTGTACTTCACGATGGCTGGAAAGTTTTACCCTGGCGACTACCCATTGGGCTGGTCCCTAGAATGGTGCTGGTGTAGTGCACTACATATGACCCTGCCGACCCAAATGCCCCTCAGTTCTTTCTTGCTGGCTACTCTGACAGAGGGGAAGGAGGTTGGGTATGGCATAGATATGAGCAACACATCTCCAAGAACAATAGTTACAAAGGTGAATAATCATTTTTTCTTCTTCGAGTACTTACTCATATCAATTTCAATTAGGTGATTCACAAGCCTTGCCGAGAAGGAAGGGTTGGAGTCAGTGAGTTGCTGACTCAAGCACTGCAGTGCAAACACTGCATCTTGCCTAGATTAGTGCACAATGGTGTAGTGCGACATGAAATTATGGACAGAAGACCATGTCACAACTCTTCAGATCTCCTGGAGAGGTACATGCACCAGGAAGGCAGCTGGGAAGGCACTGTGCTCGCCTGGAGTGTGCTGTGAGAGGCAGCAAGGGAATTTGGGCCATGTTTAAAAACAAGCTGTGATCCAGGAGGTGATACACTGTGATGACACTGGCAAGCCCTTCATGCAGTCAGCCACTGCCATGAATAGCTGTGAAAACTTTCAAAAGGACTAGCTGTCACAGTTGACCACAAGGCCCAGTCTTGTGAGTGTAGCCCACCTGAGCCTCCACCAGCTGGTAAGATCAGCCTCTTAGGAGCCAGTTGTCCAGATAGGGGTAAACCTGAGTGTCCTGATGGCAGAGGAAAGTAGGCATGCATTTGGTAAAAACTCGGGGCAACATACACAGTGGGAAGGCCTGATGGCAAGGTGACAGTAAGTGTCTAAGCTGAGGGCAGCAGATCAATTCCCTTGGACACAGACCATGCTTAACAACACTGCTCCTCCAGCAAGTGGAATTTCCAGCACGAAGAGTAAAGCTCACTTGCATGGGAGACAACTTTCTCCAGCAATGGTCCAAGACTGGGAAATGAACCCCCTCAGGAACAAAGGACCATCCCAACATTACCACTTCTGGCTATAAATGCAAGTCACATTTTTTGCATTCTCCTATATAAATATATAGCCATGGATATATTTATATGAAACCCAAAACCATCCCCTAAAATAAGACAATCCACAATAGACATCTCTCCCTGTGGTGGTGGTGGTGGTGGGGGAGGAGAATGAGAGAAGAAGAAAAATGTGACAAGTGTAGTCATGTTAATTAATGCAGTACACTCAGATACTATGATAATTGCAGTATAAACAACTACATATACTAGAGATGAAAAGCCGGTGAACTGAGCTCAGAGGATGATGCTCACCAGCTGTCTAGAAGCAGATGGAAATAGATTGCGGGATCCATTTACAAAACTCTCTGTGATGAAGTAGCTTGGCCACCTGATGGGCTAGATATGTCAACAAAGAGATGGGCAGATTACCTAAAAAGCTTAGTCCTGACAAAGTGATAGAGCAAGCTCTTGCTTGAATCTGGAACGAATTTAGCTTTTTTTCACCCAACATCAAATGTAGTTTCAGCAAGAAAATTGGCAGGTTAATTGATTTAGGTGAAATTCTGAGGAACTTCAGGTGCAAGTCTCAGCCTCATAGATGCTGACTCTCCATGGGTGTTCCAGGGTTGGAGCATCCATAGAAATAAATAAGCAGGTGCTTAACACCCACCAACAGCTATTTCCACACCATTCCCTCCATCTCAGGATCTCTAGCATGTCATGGATCAGCTGTTCCAGAGTGTGCAGGAGGTGCTGTGATGGGGGAGGAGGGAGCTGGGGGCACTCAAGGGGTGGAAAGAGATGGGCTGGGTATGGGAGGAGGTGAGGTGGTACTGGGGTTTAAGGGAGGGGTAGAATGGGACTAGGGATGGAGTGGGGGTAGGAGGAGGCAGGATGCCTTTGGGGTATAGCGTGGGCAACTCCTGGGGCTCAGAAGGGGTTGAGCATCCTCAAGAAAAATTGGAAGCTGGCACCTGAGCTCAACACCACCTTGTCCCTATGAAAAGGGGTATAACAGGGATACCATGAGATCTTGTAGCTCATTGACTCCCATGATTACTGGCTCGAAAGGAGGCTCCATGAGTTTCAGGAGGACAATGCTGAGATCAATGTGGGAGTCTGGTCTCTAGCAAGTGGGTAAGTATGGAGGAGGCCCTCGAGGAATTTTGATACCGCTGGATATTAGAAGACTAAACACAACATCTGGGTATGAATGGGAGGGACAGGTAAATGGACATTTGCAGAAGGTCTAATAGCCAAAATTACTATGGCCAGTAAGGAGCTATCAGGATCAGTGTGGCCCCATCCCATCTGATTTTGGAAACTACCTTGGGGAATCAAGAGAATTTATGGGAAAGCATATAAGCAACATTTAGTCCAGTATAGCAGAAATGTGTCTAACAAGGAGCCTGGACTCATCTCCCCTTTCAGCAGAAGTTGGAAAATTTGGGCTGCGTCTCGATTGGCAAGTTTTTCCGCAAAAGCAGATGCTTTTGCGGAAAAACTTGCCAGCTGTCTACACTGGCCACTTTAATTTCCGCAAGAACACTGACAATCTAATGTAAGATTGTCAGTGTTCTTGTGCAAATGCTATGCTGCTGCCGTTTGGGCAAAAGCCTTCTTGCGCAAATGCTTTTGTGCAAGAGGGCCAGGGTAGACAACGCGGTATTGTTTTGTGCAAAAAAGCCCCGATGGTGAAAATGGCGATCGGGGCTTTCTTGAGCAAAACCGCGTCTAGATTGGCACGGACGCTTTTCCACAAAAAGTACTTTTGCGGAAAAGTGTCAATGCCAATCTAGACGCTCTTTTCCGCAAATGCTTTTAACGGAAAAACTTTTCCGTTAAAAGCATGTGCAGAAAATCATGCCAGTCTAGACGTAGCCTTGGTGTTTTCCTTTGTGATGTTCAGTCTATTATAGGAATGCCCCCATTGGATGGTATATCGGTTCTATGATGAATGTCTGCAGTGACACTCATGGCTGCTTACTGCTTGTTTGCTTAAGCAATTCAGATATTGTTGCTGGAAGCTGCTGAGCCATTGGGACTGCCCTCTCCATCGTGTTATAGTTTCCTGGCAGACAATGCAAGAATAATCACTTCTGTGTTGCTTTGCTGCACGTTGCTGATGTCTTCTGCAGAACAGTGAGGAATTCTGTGCAAGACAATCTGGTAGGCCTGTGCTTTATGAGTCTTATATGGTGTTTTATGTTATCCTGAGACCACATCATGTGCATCTGCAAGCAGGCTATCCAACCTACCCTAAGGTGGCTGTGAAAAATCTCATTGTTAGGGGAGAGGCAAGGAACAGAGTCCCTTTTGGTATGTTCTCTGGGCCCAGCCACTGAATTCTCGGATGTCTCAGAGTGGCTTTAACTCTTCTTTTTATGGTATGTGGATGGGGATACACCCACCTCAGCCATTCCTGTAGCAGCTACATGTGAAGCCTTGCAAGCAGCATCTCATATATCCATGAGAATACCTGACTCAATAGCTCTAAATAGCTACATACTAGTTGTATTTGATTTTATTTAATTTGCTAGGGACTCAATAAATTGGAATATGTCATCTGGGAGATAGGTACTTGCTGATCACACTCCTGTTCAACTCACAGTATGTAACTGGGTAAGAGATTTCTTCCAGTTCACCAGGCATCCTAGTTGGATCTGGCCATGGCATCTGAGGCAACTATTGCTGCTTGTAGGGGTGTTTCAGCCACCAACTGGCACTCTGTCTCTTTCTCCATGTTCTCAGGCATAATCCATGGCAGAAAGGTGGTCATACTGTCTCAAGTAAAAATATTATATTTGGCCAGCTGAATTTGGTGATTTGGCACTTTTAGTTGGAGATGTATTTCCTTCTAATGGGTTGAGCTTCTTTGGATCTTTGTCTTTAGAGGTGCTTTTTTTGGATGTAGATTTCACCTACACCATTGAGACAATCACCAAACCTGGGTTGGGATGGGCAAAGAAGTAATCAAGCCCTTTTTAGAGGGACTTGGTACTGCTTCTCCAACCTCTGTGTGGTTGATGTCATGAAGGCTGTCGTACCTCGATGTTTTCGTATCTCGGTACCTTCGGTGGTCTGGACTGTCAGTGTCAGCGTCGTCTGGTCAGGGTCATCCTAGTGCACTCTTGACAGGACCTCTATTCCATTGGTGGTGATAAGCTTTCGGCTGTGTGCGTAACAATCGGTACTCCCTTTATCTAGAGTGTTAAACCCCGTGCACTTGGGTCAACACAAGAGATCTCTGAGAGGCCCCGGAAACGACAGATGCAGGCAGGGTTTGAAATCAATCGAGCAGGTTTATTGTCAAATATGAAGCTCTACCAGTTGGTAACAGAGATCAGTACAATGTTACACCACTGGGCACTATGGCCCGCGTTGACAAGGTACCAACACTGGGCAGGCCTATTGCCATATATCAGATATTAACAGCAGTTAGTCAAAGTTAAGCTACTGCGCATTCTGTAAGTTTAGGCAATGACACCTGCTGTTCAGGCGCCTAGTGCACCCCCCTCCACCCCGAGGTCGGCCGGAGAGCACCCTCTGCGGTGTCCTTTTATAGACAGGTACAAACAACTTACATTATTTCTTTACGTACCAGGTTACCACCCTCTGTTGCCTAGTTACCACCCCTCATCTTACGGAAGGGGAGTTTACTTACTATTCTTCATGCTGTCAATCTCGACCCGGTCCTGAACCTAGGTCGGTATGTGCATTAGTTTTTAGGGAGTCTTTGTACCAAGACATTTCTTAAGATGTTCCGTTACTCCCCTTTGGCTTACAGTCTGTACCCAGTGCCTCCCTGTGTCCTTCCATGCTCTACCTAACTTACACAATCACACAGTTATCAGTAGGGCCTCTTTCTTGGCTCCTGTGTTACTGAACCAAAGTCTTGCTCACTAGATTGCAGGTCTGTTGCTGTTTTCATGTTACAGGCCTCTATTTAGGCCTGCTGACTCCATGTTACTGACCCTCAACTTACGACATTGGCTATATGGCAAACATCAAGCAGTCCATTTATTGGGAGGGCAATCCTCCTGGGCACAAAGTTATCTGCATGTCAAACAATTTATGCAACTTCTCTTGTATAACAAGCAACTATTTCTAGAGTATCTGAAATGCTTGAAAGCAACTCCTGAACTGACTTGAAGTCATCTGTCATTGGTGTCAGTGCAAGGTCACTCATTTCATCAGATGATGAAGATGAAAAGATCTTGGGCGGGGTAGCAAGATGCTGTTGCTGCTCTTCAGGTGCCATATCCAAAATTTCTGGGCATTCTTTCCTGTTGGTTGTCAATGGTCTGGCCAGGGACATCTCTGTGGGGAGCACAACCTTTCCAGGAACTGGCTTTTAGAAGTGTGTGAAAGCAGACCCCAGTAAGCTCAATAGGGCTATAGTGGAATGCCATAAAAATGTGGCTGGTTTGATTGATACTGGTCAGTCCTGATGGGTTGAAGCTAAGCTCTGTAAGGAGGCACACTTGTTCCTTCTGCAGTCTTGCCTATGGATCTTAGCAAAGACGGTTCTCTGCCATTTGGAGGTTAGAATATGTGCCCTGGTGATGGAGAGACAGAATAGATTTACTCTAGGGAGTGGCACTGAGGTATATGGTACCTTCAATGCCATGATCTCATCAGTGCCAGCAACTGCATCAGTAACTAAGGCTGCATCTATATTGCTTCCTTCTTGCGCAAAAGCCTATGCAAATGAAGCACAGATTAGCATATTGCTGTGCTTTATTTGCATAATTAGGCACCATTTTTGCACAAGAGGCTTTTGCACAAAAAGGAGCTGTGTAGATGGCTCCTTTTTGCGCAAAAAAACCTTTTGCGCAAGAGCAGTTCTTCCTCATTTTTTCAGGAATAATTGCTCTTGCGCAAGAGGGGGGTTTTGCGCAAAAATGGCCCCTAATTATTATGCAAATGAAGTGCAGCTAATAGCCATTGATGGATCTTACCTTCATGAACCTATCTATCTCTTTTTTGACCCTTGTTAAAGACCTAACCCTCACCACATCCTCTGGCAAAAAGTTCCAGAGGATGACGGTGCACTGGATGAAGAAAAACTTCCTTTTGTTTAAACCTCTTCCTATTAATTTCATTTGGTGACTGCTAGTTCTTAAATTGTGGGATTAAATAAATAACTTTTCCTTATTCACTTTTCCCATACCAGTCAGAATTAATCGATAAGGAGTCACCGTGGCTCTGCAGTTTAAATGTAATAGAAGCCCGGCTCCTACTACATTTAAACTGCAAAGCCACAGCAGGACTAGGTCCAGTCCTGGCTCATGCCAGGTCCAGTGCTGCGCCTCTGCCTTTTAAATCTGATAAGAGTTGATGCCACATTTTACAAGATAATCCAGTTCTAGGTAGATACTGAAGGTGATTGCCAAAGAAAACTGAGCTTCTATTCTGTTATCATTTGTTAATTACAAATGATGTCCCTGATCAGTTTCTAGGCCAGAAGTATTAGTGTGAAATAAAACAAACAATCTGATGATTTCTTTATTCTTACATTAGCACTTGTCTTCAGGCAAGGATCAACTGCAAACAATTCCTAAGGCTCTGCAGCTCTAAGGTGACAAGATCAAGAAATGATACGAGTTGGTTTGTGCTGAACATATCAGTTTCAATTGGCAACAGGCAACAGAACTAAAAAAGAATAGAGATTATAAAATTTTCTCTAAACAGAGCCTGGAAAATGAGTAGATATCTTTACTGAAGGAAAAGAAAACTGACAATTAAAACAGGATAATGATAATAGGCTGAGAGGGGAAAGTGCAATAAAATTCACTTTCATGCATCAAAATGCTGTTAGAAATTAAAGAAAAGCAGTGAAAAAGATTGGTGAGCAGGTTGGATTGCATCCCAGCTATTTATTAATCGCTTTAATTGACATTAGCTCTTTGCTTAAATTGGCTGCCAATAATCCGTTTTGAAAGGACTTCTATTAAATATCTGCTGCTCTGAAATGATAGTTTTGCAGTGTGTATATAGATTTATCTGCTTAAATTTCTTTACCTACATTCTTTCAAAAAAAAAAAAATGCTGTCTAGTGTTGACAGCCCAGTCTCACTAGTAGATAAGTTTACCACTAGGTGGCAGGCATCCAACTTTATTTTTAAGAGCTGTAGTTTGTGGATACTTTCAGTTCCCTTAGAAGTACAGACTCAAGATTACCAATCTATTGTATACTACTTTTAGAGAAGCAAGGTTTCATTCCTCATTCAAACATATCTAAGGACAATTTCAGAGCTACTTGGCTGTTCAACGTAGTCAGGCTTAGAGCTTGCTTACACAGTTTAATTGGGGCTATAGAATAGCAAGGTTTCATTTATACAGCTAATACTGAGCTGCCATGGAGGGAAAGGAGCTGCCTACCTACAGTGTTGAAATGAATGTTTCATGGTTACAAATCTCATCATCCAGTTCCACCAGGGACCAGAGCATTCCCAGAGAAATAGTGAATAATTTCACCTGATCCATTTCCACAGGCAGAGGGTTCCACATCCATGTCCATTATCTTGTGTGGTGAAATCTGTACATACTAGTTCAGAAAGATGAATCCTTATGACGTGTGGCTTTGGAGGCAAAATTTAACCCCTCTCCTCCAAAGGTAGGTGAAAATTCAGAAAGACAACACGCTCAAGGCTATGTTAACAATGTCATTTCCCTGACCTACTCTCCAGTATTAGTCAACTCTGTCACTGCCCTGCTAAAGAGGATCACAGCTTTCTCGCAACAATTTTTAATTTTTTTCTTGCAAGCTATCTTTTGCAAACCACTTGTACTTACTTTCAAGACTATCTTGTACTTCTAGAATATGTGCGAGACAGACTGTAAACTCCTAGCGGCAGGGACTGTCCTTTGGTTAAAATGCTTCTACTGCACCTTAGCAGTGATACTCAAGACTGAGGCACATGAGTCACAAGTGGCCCTTCAGTGTCTCCTGCAGTTTTTTGCAGCACATATTAACACACTGTGTGATTTGTTAACTAATCTATTATTAATCCATCAGGATGCTTTTACTTTATTAGTTGATAAAATAACACGTGGTCAGTCATTCGGCTATGAGAATAGCACATATACACTAAATAATAAGATGTGAACTATTTAAATATGAATATATAGTACTACAGGCAGTCCCCGGGTTACGTACAAGATAGGGACTGTAGGTTTGTTCTTAAGTTGAATCTGTATGTAAGTCGGAACTGGCGTCCAGATTCAGCCGCTGCTGAAACTGACCGCCAGTTCTGACTTACATACAGATTCAACTTAAGAACCCCAAGCTCCCCAAGTCGGCTGCTGCTGAAACTGATCAGCGGCTGATTCCAGGAAGCCTGGGGCAGAGCAACTCTGCCTCGGGCTTCCTGTAGTCAACGCTGGTCAGTTTCAGCAGCGGCTGACTTGGGGACGCCTGGGGCAGAGCAGCTGGGGTGCTGCTGGGTTGCTCCAGTAGCACCGCTCCTCGCTCCTTGGCGCTACTGGACCAACCCAGCAGCACCCCAGCTGCTCTGCCCCAGGCGTCCTGATTCAGCCACTGCTGAAACTGACCAGCAGCGGCTGAATCAGGACCTGGGGCAGAGCAGCTGAGGTGCTGCCGGGTTGGTCCAGTAGTGCCCAGAGCGGCGCTGCAGGACCAATCGGCAGCGCCCCAGCTGCTCTGCCCCAGGGTCCACAACAAAAGCCTGGTCTGCTGGCAAAGTCTCAGAGGCGAGGGACCCCGCCGCGGCTGCGGCTTCAGTCCCGGTGCCTGTGGTCTGCTGGGCACCGTCCCCAGCAGACCACAGGCACCGGAGCGAAGCCGCAGCAGCGGCGGGTTCCCGGGCTTCTGAGGCTTTGCTCTGGCAAAGCCTCAGAAGCCCGGGAACCCGCCGCTGCTGCGGCTTCAGTCCCGGTGCCCCTGGTCTGCTGGAGACGGTCTCCAGCAGACCAGGGGCACCGGGAGCAGCTTATGAACGGGGCTTTCTCGCCCCGGAGCTCGCAGGCAGCAATCTGTCACCTCGACCTCCGGGGCGAGAAAGCCCCGTTCGTAAGTGCGGATCCGACATAAGTCGGATCCGCGTAAGTCGGGGACTGCCTGTATAGTAAATGAACAATAAATTCACACTACCGCAGATCTGTAGGTAATGTAATGTTGATTGTTACTTTTGCTCCTGAAACACTGAGGTCTGAGAATCAGACCCAGAATGAAGGGGACCTGGTCCATGATAATGGCTCCCAGGCACTATTGTATCCCAAATAAATCAGTATTATCATCATCTATCAAAGTGCTGTATGAATAAAGCTAAGATTACGCCACAGAAGTCTCAGGAAGTGACAGACTGACATTTTAAGCTTCAATCCCAAGGTGGCAGGGAAGGGGGAGGAGGACCCAGCAGCTCTGATAGACCCCACAGCAAAGCTTGGGCTCTCAACTCCCTATTTTATCTCAGTAATTTTTAATAAAATTCAGGAACAGGACACAGGTTCTGTGATTTTTTTTATGTATTGCCCATGACTTGTCAGTGATTTTTATTAAGAATAACCATGACAAAATCTTAACCTCATTTATGAACCATTTAATAAAGTTTGAGAGCTGGGTATCAGCATTCTAATGGAGTGGGAACTTCTGGGCAAACAATGAGATCAGTGCACACTTAGTGAGAACATTAATTCCCAGCTGGTCCATGAGGTTACCTTGCTCTTAAACTTGGTTATCTGTCATGCATATATAAAACTGAGGAGTTGCTGTGTTTATCTACCTATCAGCTCCCTACATTCTAAATACCTTGATACAATAGTAAAAATTAGTGAATACCCACTTAATAAGTTAACCAGTTAACTGATTAAGCAGGATCCTGCTCCCACCTCCTCCCCCCAATGCTGGGGGGCCAGGAGCAGGAGCCTAATGGGCCGGGAGGGTCAGTTTCTGTTCCCAGCCCCCTGTGAATGGGGTTACCACTGCTGGGACCTCCTCCTCATCCCTCCACGTGGGAGGGCCAACTCCCGACACCAGGAGGGTTGGAGAAACCTTCTGCTTGCAGTGGCCTACAGGTGGTGGTCTGCTCCCAGGTACCAGTTAACCATTACCTAGTAAGGTTAACCAGTTACCTGTTCACATCCTTATTAAAAATGGTTATGCTGGACGAAAAACAAACAATGCTCATATTCTTTAATAATTGTAGGTTTCATCACTTTTGTACCTTTTGTTATTACTACCATCTTTTAATGAAAAAAAGATCACAATCTTACACTAAGGCTGCTAAGTCATCTGCAAATTTGACTAGAGTTGCTTTGATCTGTTGATATCAAGTCACATTCTTGAATTTCAACCTGGTTCTACAGATTTTAGCACTTTTAATCTGTCTGTGTATCATTGTACAACTGCAAAATATAAGCAAGCGACTTCACATTTTACCAAATGTGGGTTAGTGTGATTTTGACAATAAAAGAAAATCAGTATAGGGTTAGTATCACTTGCCTTTGAGATTATGGGAAAGATTAAATTTCTATAATAGTAATGCTGACACAAATGAGCCAATTACCAAGAATCCTGTCAGTTGATTTATATTATTCTTTACCAATTTACCATACTTATGTACGTCAGACATCTCAGATTTAATAAAGATAATATTTTTACATATTCTGACAATCAAAATATTATATTACCACAAATGATCATAGTATTGAAAACATTAAATATTATTTTTAAAGTCTGCAACTGCAAATATCCATATTGAGTTGTTCACTTCAAATAGAATTTGCATTCAGTATAATACTATGAACCAACTGTCAACCATCACTATGCCTTTCCCCTAAAGTAAAAGCAGCACAAATTTAAAGTGAGTTTTAAAAATAAAATTCTGCAATTTAGTTTAGTAATGTTTCATCTTTATAAAATAATGTAATGGATTTTTGAAAGGTAGTTTTTAAAAGATTAAATCTAAATATGCATGTACTCCAAAAAATATACTTTTCATATATTTTTAAGATAACCTCTAGCTGAAAAATAATTACCATAGTAATTGTAGTAATCTCAGTGTAGGTATAAACAAAATCTGTTTTATGTGGTAGTCAAATTAGTCATGAAGGTGTTAAAAGTGGCCTTAGAAAAATGATAAATGCCCACTGATTTCCTAAAAGTGTGATAACCTGGTCACACAATATGCATCATAGGCTCCAATCTTGCATCCTTTGAAGTCAGTGGCAAGATTCCCACAAACTTCAAAAGAGCAAGATGGGTCCTGAAATGTGATTAATAACACACAAATATAGTTCCTTTAATATTCAATTTCTAGTACAGTTATTTTATAATTCATCTCCAGGCTTGAATCACAACAAAAGCATTCAATGTGAAATATTTAATTCAAAAAAGTTTTTCTAAAGGCCTCAAGAGATTACATAATGCATAACTACTAAGAGTTGCTGCAATTAGAAATGCTTGAACTAAATACATACAATAAACTGAATTAGTGGAAGAAATCCACAAAAGAGGAGGATATAGATCTTCTTTTCTTTACCTCGGCCCTTAGGACCAGTTTAGAAAAGCAATTAAGCACACACTTAACTTTAAGGACATTCTGAAATCTTAAGATGAAATCCTGGCCTAACTGTAGGGCCAGTATTTTACCTCAATTGCCTTCAATGAGACTTAAGCACACGCTTAAGTGTTTTTCTAGATAATAATGCTTTCCTGAATAGGGGCCTAAATGAACGGTAAATTAATAATAAAGAGATTTTTAAAAAATAAATGAATCACATAGAATGAATACAAAACATGACCCAAAATAGTTTTGCCTGCTTAACAACATGAAGACTCCTGATACAGAGAAATCCCCACACGGTTAATTTTTTCAAGTTTATTTTCAATAATAATTTTTGGATAACCAAGCAGCTCTGTAAAGAGAAAGCACAGAAGAGTATTTCTGGCACTTTTGGATAGTACATAATTTTTTCCCCAAAATTTAAAGCACATTCAGTCCACTTGCTCGGTCCATAGTCCACGTAATATAAGCTAGATTAGCTCATAGGTTCCAGAGGAAAGTAACCACATATACAGTCAATTAAACTTTCTTCTTGGCTTCATCAGGGCCTTTAAAACGTCCTTTAGTCTACCTTAGCTAAACAGAATCCACAGTACACATGATAACTAGAGAATACACTGTATTGAAATGAGAAATGCTCTGCACAACTGGGACACTTGGTGGCATGCAGTTTAAAACAAAAGGTATAATTTCAGAAATTTATAAAATCCAAATAGGTTAATTAAAAGGAATTAGAAAAAAGGAGGGACTGTTCATTGTTACTGTAAAAAAGGCACTTGGAGTTAATGACACTAGAACTGGAGGGCTTGCAGCTGACACAAAATTCAGTTTTGTTTCATAGAAAGGCTCCAATATCAAGGGAATGCTACTCAAGTTTCCTGCAGTTTTACATTAAAACAAATTGCTGAACAGATTATAATAAAGACGTAAAATGTTTACAACCAACTTGTAAAAATAAAAAAGCATAGTATAAGCAAAATATTATTAAAAAGCAGCAATGCATAGCCTTCCTTTGAGATAATGCATAACTTTAGACACCAAGTGTCAAATTGTTGTGTTTAAGATACCCTTTCAGTAGCATTATCATGATAAAATTGGCTTAAGAAAATGTAACAAAGTTTCACCTGTTCCAATCCAAAAGAGATTTGAGGTCATAAACCTGCCAAAACAATTTTGTCAGTATTTTCAACATCCTTGATGACTAACATCAAGTACATGGAATACCAGTCACACACTTCTTACGGCTGTCTCACTGGAGGCATCCATTAAATCACTTTTCAGAGTAATGATTTAATTCTTTTCTAACATTTACACAGTAATGCATTTAAAGTTCTTTCAATGTTGCCTGCCACAGATTTTCCTTTTCTCTTCCACATACAATTAAGTACTTCCACAGAAAGAATATTTGGCAATTTCATACTCCACAGAAAGGTGGATTTGCAATAGCTCACTTTATATTGAAAGCCATCAATGGTCTTTCTTCTCGTTTTTGCCAAGGACTCTTTTTATCTTCTCCTTGGTCATCTTCATCATCATCTTCATCTTCATCATGGACAGATGTTCCATGTTCAGGACTAGTTAGTGGGTCATCTGCAGTTTCTGCAGTTCTTTTTATGGTCTCCTCCTGCAGGCTGGGCAACTGAACACCACTTCTCCTGCTAGCTCCATCCAATAGGCTCCTTAGGGTACTGTCCTCAGGGCTGCAAACTGCTGTTCCACATTCACTGCCACTTTGGTCCATATCATCCAAATACACAAGCTGCGTGTAAGCTGTGCTCTCTGAAACTTTTGGCTCTTTTTTATGGTTCTCCTTCAGTGGCTGGTGAGTATGTTGCAGGGGCAAATGATCTCCTCTTCCCCTTCGGGCAGATTTTGGTTCATTCATATCAACACCAGAATCTAAACTGGCATCATTGCTTCCATTCCTTCCAGCTCTTTGGAGATCAATGTATGAATGTCTAACATGAGCATTTGAACGTCCATCTAGAGAAACAAACCATGCCCGAGGATGAGGCAATGGCTTTCCACCTCCTAGCTCCATCAGAGCTTTTTCTGTAAGGAGCTGTACTTCGCTATTCATTTGAGCCAGAGATGCATCATTAAGTGAGGCAGGAATGGATATGGACTCTGACATAGAAGCATTCTGTGGACTCCATTCACTTGCACCTGCATCTTGCAAATGTTGCTGAGATATTGCTTGTGATGATAACTGCTGAGGCTGTATCTGCTGCTGAGGATGTGGAAAAAGCTGTGCATGGGGGTTAGAAAGCTCAGCTTGAAGTCTTTCAATATCAATCTGTTGGTCAGCTGGTGCAACCAGTGATTGGCTTATATAAGAATGTTCTCCTGGTAACTTCATGAAATGACCTGGTATGACCAATGTGGGCAATACTTTTCTGTAAACACTGTCATTAACTTGGTCAACAGAATTGCAGCAAATCAACTGGCCTGGTCGAGGAAAAGATGTAGGTCGTTCAAGATGATCGACAGAACGAGACATCATACATTCAGCAGGTCTGCAGTCTAGCAGTTCTTTTTCAGGGGCCGAAGGGGAGGGGTACATTTGTTCCTGAATATTATATTTACTTCCTGAAGAAATATGGTTTATGGATGCTTGAATCTCTCTCTCTTGTTTTTCAAATAAGGGCTGAGACAGCATAGCATTGTAACTTCTCCTGTAATCTTCTTTGACAGGGGACTCATATCCTTCTGATGTTTCAATGGAATTCTTTGATTTTGAAGCAAAAGTATTCACTGATTTATGGTAGTCTTTTCTTAAAGTTCCACTAGGTGTAAGGTTCTCCAAGGAGATTCGGATCTTGTCTTTCTCCTTATGAGAAAGCAGTTCTTCTCGGGAACTAAATTCCTGTGAGGTACTGTATGAATGTTTGAGCATAGGAGTGTGCAAATCTGCTTCTCCACTAGAAGATACCATCTCCATATGGACAGCACTGATTAACTCCTTGGCGCCTGAGTTTTCAGTGTGCCCATTGCTGGCAATAGATCTCCCACCAGGAAATTCGGACTCCCTTCGGGAAAATATTAAATTGATGTGGGACATAGAGGTTGACTGATCTTTCTTAGAACCATCCAATGCTGTAGAAAGCTGCAGTTTCTTATGGTGCTGACGTGGTTTCAAACACTTCCTCCTATAGTATGCCATAAGACAAAAAGGAAAAATGTGTATGGCTGTTGTACATCTATAAGATCAGCAGGCATGAAATAACAAGGGATTTTTAAGCAATAATTAAAGCTCAACTTTCAGTAGCAAAGTTAAATAAAAAAGGAATCAGTATGAATTAAGCAAACATTATGGAACACCTCAAGCACTTAATTTTAAACAAATTGGGTTAGTGTTTGGAACAGGATAGCCCAATTGCATGTATTCACTGACAAAGGTTTACTTTTCATTTAGAATAGGAATTGTTGAAAACTGCTCACATAGAGCAGCAGAACAGAGAGTGTTATGGCTCAAGATACACCCATCTTCTCGTTGATCTACAGTACTAAAATATCATCTACAGAAAACTAAGTTATATTGGTGCCACGCTTCATACAACCCCTTTCCTAACATGGGGAATACACCCTGCACTATATGCAAATAGCCACGTGAGGAAGCACTACATCTCATTGCCTCTTTCCTTTTAAGTCCAGTGAACTGCTTAATTCTTCTTTTTTTTTAAATGTAAAATGTTGTCAATAGAAAACGGCACATAATTTCACTATCATGAAAACAGGAATGTTTACATTCTAAATGCAAACTGAATGACAAAATGGTACACTTTACCTGCAATAATATACAAGGAGACACAGCAAAACCACAAGTATGAGAGCCATCCCTCCTAGAATTGCCAAAAGGAACACTGTGTGATAGCTGGTAATGTCCTGTATTACTGTGGGACCTAGAAGGCCAAAAAATAGAGTTTAGACTTAATTCAACCTTTGAACAAAGAGAGGCAAGTTAACGGTCAGTCATGACAACATCCTGACAGCACAGAAGAAGGTAAGTGAGCAAAACTGCCATTAGGTGCTCCCTGCCTACTGTGTCTGTTTATGCCATATCTGAGAAAGATGTGGAGAGAATTACAGATGGTTCTGATGCCAACAACTCCAAGCAGTTTGTTCTATGGAAATCCCTGAATGCAAGAACAGCATGCTATGCTAAGCATTGCTTTTTGGCTCCATGTAATACCACAGTGCCCCAGCCTCCCACAGATGAAGAGCAGAAGCCGCTGTAGTCATTTCAGCCAGAGGAGTGCCTGCTGCAGAACTACTGCTTTTCCTCTCCTGTCTATTTTGAGATTTTTTTTCAACCACAATTTTATCACTTTGTAGTAAATAGCAGATGTGGCACCTTAAGGGCTTCATCTTTAGAGGTACTAGTTGCTCAAATCTCCAGTTCAAGTCAATAGGAACTGTGGGTTTAAGCACCCCTTGAAAGCCAGGTGCTAAATACAGCACATTGAAAACAAAAGATTTTAAGAACTGTTGATAAACCCTTTACTTGCAGAGAAAGAGACACATTTAAACTTCCACTCCCAGTTATGTATGTGTAATCTCATTGGTTTGTCAGATCCTTCCCACAAGTTTGAAATAGAGCCAAATTTTGTTTTCAGACAGAGGTAATGGGAATTCACAGAATTATATAGGTATAGTGATAGAAATGTAGCCGTGTTAGTCTGGGGTAGCTGAAGCAAAATGCAGGACAATGTAGCACTTTAAAGACTAACAAGATGATTTATTAGATGATGAGCTTTTGTGGGCCAGACCCACTTCCTCAGATCAAATAGTGGAAGAAAATAGTCACAACCATATATACCAAAGGATACAATTTTCATATGTGTTCATTTTTTTTTAAAATTGTATCCTTTGGTATATGGTTGTGACTATTTTCTTCCACTATTTGATCTGAGGAAGTGGGTCTGGCCCACGAAAGCTCATGATATCTATATTTTTGCTTAGTTTCTGTGGTGCTACAGGGCCACTTGTTTAAGTTTTATAAAGTTACAGACAAACATGGCTACCCCTCAAACTGTTTGAATAATGTTAAGGCTCTCAACTAGAGGTTTCTAAACTGTGCTTCAAGCACTTTGTGCTTCAAGAGCCATTGCTAGAGGTCCTTGGAGACCTGGCTGGGAACACAGTGATGATTCTCCTTGTTTCCAATCAACCAATCAATCAATCCAACAACAACACTGTATTTTTTTCGCTGTCTTTAATTCATTCATTCTTTCCTGATGTTACTTATCCACGTAATCTGTTGTTTTATTTGCTACATGATGTTATTTGAATGGGAGGGGAGATGGTCCATGAGAATCTTAAAGAGTGGTTCCACTGTGACAAAGTCTGAGAAACGCTGGCCTAGCCTTAAGAAGAAAGGAAAGTCTGAGAACAAGCAGAATCTCTTCCCTAAAGGAAGAGCTATATGGTCAATCAAAACTCCTGATAAGGTCAAATATTTTAGACATACAAGACCAAATTCATACCATTAAATTCAAAGGCATGCAAGCAAAACATCTGCCCCATATTTTTTAAAGTACAATTAATTTTTTATAAGATTATTTTAAATTCACAACCACAGTTTATCCTTGTCTATGCCTGTAACTAAACACTTGTTCAGCCCTGGGTCAAGCTGGATCTTTCAATTTTTTTTTTTTTTTTTTGTAGCATAAACTGAAATAAATCGCTTAAGGAAAGAAAGCTGCCAGAAGGAATCTTTCTCCAAATTCTAAGGATGGTTGGTGGAATCTATTTTGACAGAGCTGAGAACTAATCTTACATAGTAGGTTGCTTTGTTTGTATGTTATATATAGTTTGGCTTGTTTGTGTAGTCAGGACAAAATATTTTTAGCATACTACCTCTGTTCGGAACTTATCAAAACCTAATGAATGAAGCCTCTCCAAGGAGGTGGTTTTGTTTGGTTTAAACAAAGAAGCCCGGTGTTTTTATTGGAAGCAGGGGAATACAAACAAAAAAAGCAGGGGGGAGGGGACTATCATGCCACACTGTGAATAGCCTCAACAAGAGTGCACATATACATCACAGATAGTTTATATTGATTTCTATGTTATTTAAATAGCCTCCTGAATGCCAACCAATAACAATCTACAAAGGGAAGTCAACCAGTAGAAAATCTGGTATTTTGTTTATGTAAGGACAAATTCCACCCTAGTTTACACCTGGTGCAAGCTCAATGAAGTCAACGAGTTTATAACAGGTGTCAGGACAAAATTTCAAAATACAAGCTTTCAAAAGCTATAAAAAGAACAATTAAGACTTTAAATTATGATTGTAATAGCTCCAGGTGGATCTATTTCAGAAACTTCATAAAAAACATTTTAGTAATTGTTGGAATTTACAGAAAAAATGATATCAGAACGTACCTCACTTACTAGCCATTAATTTACTGAACAGGGGTGACAAGTGACACCACAGTGAGGAATACTTTATTATAAAGTTTCAAAAGCAAGTGATTTAGAGTCTCTAAATTCCTCCCCTCACCCAAAAATATATTAACCCTTTGCTCTTTTCGTTTTTTAATAATCCATGACTGATCAACATGTGGCCTCTCGGATAAGGAAATCCTGAAAAATATAAGTGTTATATATGACTACTTGATTATTTATTACTGGAAATTCTAATGCATTTCAATTCAATCTTACCTGGGTTAGTAGGAGACATGGCTGCAACCCAATAACCCAACTGTGGGGCAATGTATGTCCAGGTCAGCTGATTTCCTTCCTGTTGTACAAGCCCTAAACTACTCTTCAACCAAGTCCCTGTAAAACACAAGACCCAAAAGAATGAGTCTTATTTTTTGAATATGAGATCAGTACATATACTAGGGGAAAAGACTGTAAAAAAGCCTTTGCCTTAAAACTTATAATTAAATATTATAAGTCACACAATTCTAAAGACATGGCAGACTTGTTGGTCTTTAACACTTACTTCTTTGACAGTTATCTCTGGATATGTCTTCAGGATGGATCAGAACAACTGGAAATGATCCATTCAGCAGAAGTTGATTTATCACATCTAGCACAGACTTAATACATCGACCAACTATTGCTCTCCCCTCGACTCTGGTACTACACCTCAATGAGAAGCTTAAGAAGAGTTGACTCCATTCTCCCTGAATGGCACTGGGTTACTGTGCTTCAAACTACTGTACATTTAAAAATTGAAACAGGATGTTCTCAGCCTTTTGAAGGGCTATTGCAAGTAGAGGAAATTGCTTGAGCTATAGTGCAGCTAATATTCCTTAGGAAGAAATCTTTGCAGTTCAGATAGAACATTTGACAGTTTTGCTGTAATTTTACAATGCCTCTCTGAATAATAAGGTTTTCAAAAGACACATGCAAATTCATATTGTTATAGGACGACTTTGACTTCCACCAGTGGGTGCCAAACTGAACAGTAAATAAAAAACCTAAATAAAACTGGAGTATTTCATACACTTCCGCTATCAAAAATTAACACACACACTAACCCATGTACTTCAGCTGATAAATACCTTCTCATTCTCAAAAGAAAGTTATAAATATTTCCAACAAAGGGGAAGTGGAACTGTTGAAGTTACCTAGCACGTTTTCAAGAGAACTATATATTGTTTTCTGACTAGCTCTTCCCCAAAATGGTTATAAGTGTGTCTGGGCTGAAATTAAACCCTTTTTATGATGTCACTATGAATTAGAACAGTGTTTCCCACATGGTGTTCTGTGGAACCCAGGGGTTCCGTGGCCAAATAAAATTCGGAATTAGAGGAAGAAGTGGTAGTGGTGGGAGAAAGGTGAAAATTTGAATATCACTGTAAAACACATTCAGGAGATTTCATTAGTTATATGTAATATAACAAAAATTAACCTCAAGGTCCTGATGATTTCTACTGTAGTTTAAATTAGTTACATGAACCAATTAGGGAAATCCAAAATGAATATTAAACAATATCTTTAAAAGAAACCATACATTTTTCTCCTACATAATCAAATCTTTGTAAACCATAATTTTTGTTTCAGCAAAGAGCTTGTGTTGATACAGTAAAAGTTTTTTTTCATGACACATAATATTTGATAAACTGTTACATACAGATAAAAATCATCAACATATTCCTACTTGGCACAATATTGAATGTGTAGCTAGAAATCACATTCAATATTGGTGAGGAGTGTAGAGGTAGAGGGGAAATTAGTATTGTCTATGATGTAAGGGAGGACCCAGTAGGAATAATTTGTCATTTCACACAACATCAGCATCAACATTGTAATCTGAGCACCTCATCGATAGCAATGAATTTATATACAGGACACCCCTATGATGTAGGGAAGTACTGTTATAGGCAGGCAGAGACTGAAATGATTTGCCCAAGGTCACCAAAGTAGTTGCTACTAGGTCCAAGGAATAAAATGTATCAAGCTCTCCCAAGCTACCAATTTTCCTTTTGATCTTCTACCAGGTTATTTTCTAGTTGCAGAACTTTGTTCCTCCAACAGCCTTGAATGAGAAGCTGAGAACATAGCCAACAATCTCATAGGGAATGTCCTTGCTTCATTAACTTTCAGTAGAGTGACTGCTGTCTGTGACTGAAACAACAATCAAGGACACTGCCCACAGGTGAAACCTCAATTTTCTATCATTCTCTGCAGGATCAGGCTTGATAACAAAACCATCTTGGCTTGGAAAAAAACATTTCAAAGACATGATGCTAAATGCAAAATGAACAAGTACTATTAAAAGTGACAGCATACAAGAGTAATTGGAGACTGTGGACATCTAAAAAGGCAGATTGAAAAACTGGAACCAAAACAGCAGAGTGTCTGAGGGCTTGTCTTCACTACCAGAAGATTGGTAGGTTGTTTTAGTGCAGTGTTTCCCAATTTTATTTGGCCACAGAAACCTTTTAAACTCAAAAGAATTTTGCAGAAACCCTACTAAAAGTCTAATATATGGAGTGGAAAAAGTAGGCCACAAATAAGTAAGGATAATAATAAACAAATGCTAAACAAGGTCATGAGATCAACATTTAATTTAATTGTACATATTTAAAAAAAAATCACTTTATATGTGTACACAAAAATTGTTAAATCATAAAATGTTACTATAATGGAATTTTCTCGCGGAACACTTATTTTCGCTTCATAGAACCCTGGGGTTCCACGGAATATCATTTGGGAAACACTGATTTAGTAGGTCTAGTGAAGACCCACTAAATTGACTGCAGATTACTCTCCCATCTACTGTTACTCCACTGGAATGAAAAGCATAAGGTAAGTCAGTGGGAGAATTTCTCCCATTTATCCAGCGTGGTGTAGACGAGCGATGTTAAATATCGGTTAATTGAATAGTCGAGTAACCTCATGAATTCTTATCAGTTAGTTGGCTATTCTATAGTCCCCAGGGGGCAGGGCCAGCAGCAGCAAGGGGAGCAGGCTAGTCCACAAAGGGAGCCAGTTTAAAAATCAGCTCCTCTTGTGGACCAGCTGCTTGTCATCCTGTGCAACTGCCTCTGATAAAGAAGCAGCCATGCGGGGTGGCAGCAGACCCTGTCTGGGGGCAAGGGTCTGAGCTCCCGCACCCAGTGTGAACTGGAATTGAGCCTATCTCCTAATACACTTTAAATGCAGAGCCACAACGGGGGTAGGTCCCGGACCCGGCATGAGCTGGGCTGCTGGCCAGCCTGCTAAAAAATTTAGTGGGGGGGGGGGGTGGTGGTGGTAAGAAATGCATGTAGTCTATAACATAACCCTATATGTTTTTGCTTATCGGTTAATTGACTACACTATTCAATCCCTAGCGTAGACAGTGCAGTAAGTCAACCTAAGTTACATCGACTCCAGCTATATTATTCACCTAGCTAGAGTGGCATAATTTAGGTCAATTTAACCTTGTAGTGCAGACCTGACCTGTGTGCAAGATAAGCTTCTTTTATGGACAGTCTCAACACCCCAAAGACACATGTATATTCCTGCCTAGTAGCAAGGTTAACATCTTTGGTATTTTATAGGTTACACAATAGCAGTGGTAGACATTTGGACATTAACATAAATAGATTAAATTATCATTACTCTGAATCAAATTAAAGGGTAAGGTAAGGAGGCTTTCAGGAAGGGGAATGTGTAAGACTACAGAGGAAGAGAGGAACAGGCTTCTGTCCTCAAGAGTTTGAGAGAAAAACTAGGGCAGAATGTACCATCCTCCTTTCTGGTGTGAGTTTATTTTAAAATATAATTCACCCAGCCAAAAGTGTGATGTAAGTTTTGTGATTCAAAAATCACTAGGCTGACTGCTCAAGAAATTCCTTAAAATGCCACTTGTTTCAATCTCTGCAAAAATCTAGGTGCTGAGCACCTGCAGTTCTCATTGAATTCCATTGGAACAAGAAGTGCTTAACACTTCTGAGACTCAGGATCATCAAGTTTATACATAAGCCTATCATCACACCAATAACCGGATAACTATTGGGAATGAGGAATTTGATATCCACAGCCAAATCCACATTTAAGGCAGGAGTCATTATTGCAGTTATTCACTAGGGGGAACATGTGTTCAGCTTGCCTTATTCACACTACTCTGGGACAAATGGAATCCTTGTAATGCCTCTTTAAAAGCTCTTCTGCTAATTATGTGCTTGCAGAGCACAGCAATCAAAAAGCTAACAGAGGCTACACTCTTATCACTGTGAGCAAAGCTCAGTTTTCATTCCAGCAGAACAAGATTGCTCACATTTTCCCAACAAAAGGAAGCTCTGTACTTGCAAAGAAAGCAAACAAAAGGGCGTACAAAGCATAAGGCTAGCCAGCCTTCTTGCTGGTCCTCCACATTACTCGCCCACCTGTTTTTGCTAACTGTTGGCTATCCTCCAGAATACAAACTGGTCAGTGTAACACAAAACACCAGCAGGCCTCTCCCTCGAGAGGGCCAGAGAGCTTTAGAAGCATACCAGGTACCAACTACTGGACAATTGTTAAACCTTTATTTTAAATATAGAGAAAGCTTTGGTACATCAGATACCATCGTGTGGTGACAGCTGGAAAACGCTGAATTTTTAATGGCAATCACTCTATCCTCACAGAGTGACATACACTGCCTCATATCAATGCTAATGATGGGTTCTGCAGGGCCTTGGGTGAGAACCTGATGGGAAGCCCAGTGTGTATTCCTCCTTATTCTAAGGCTGGGCTAAAGGTCTCATCTTTTATATCTACCTGTCATTGCTCATCAATAGATATTTGATACATTTGAGTTTCTCCCCCAAGTGGTGGCCAAAGACTGAGGAACTGTTTATTGTTCCTGTTGTTTTGGGATAAGTCAGTCACAAATGTACACAGTATTCCAGGCAAGGACACATCAATGTATATAGTTGCATTATGATATTTTCCACTATTAATCACTGGAGTTAACGGTGATTAATTGACAGCTGTAATATTAGACAAAGGAAAAAAAATCTCACTATTCTTCATTTCAACTTTTCACTCTGCCCTGGATGAGCACTGATCACAGCTGTCCTGGACTAGGATAAGTACAGAGAAGGAGTCCCCATCCCAACCCCATGCTCCCTCTTTCTTTCATGGGAATGGGATGGGGAATAAATTACTTCATTTCTTTTCATGAGGCAACTTACTCTCTTCAGTGTGCAGAGCTACATATTCTGGCCTGCAAATAAGGAGCTGGAGCACAATGGAGCCAGGGCTCCTCCCTTTTCCTGCCCCATCAATGTTGGGCAAGTAGCCTTTGCTTTCTCTGCAGCCAGACTTTCAGCCTGAATAAGGACACAAAGACATTTAAGGGAGGGCAGACTCATGTTTCCTGTCTGGTTGAGTGAGGTCTATGAAACCAACTTTCTCCCATTGCAACCAACTTTCTCCCATCCTTCACAAAACAACAGAAGACAACCATCACAAATCCTCCACATCCCTGACTAAACTGTAGATGAATTGCTACACTTGTTAGGCACTAGTATGCAGAGATAGTTAATAATTTGATGGATAAAAAGAAATTGACAGTTTTTAAGACTGGTCCTACAGCTCATGTGCATCTTTTAAGCAGAAACAGTAAGTTTTATGTAGCTTGTGAGTAGCATATGGTTTGGGCCAATTTACCATTGGCATTAAATCTATGAAGACCAGATGGTGCTTCATGGAAAATTTCTATATACAGAGACAATTCTTCATCTCTCTTCCCTCCCCCCTATTACTATTCAGTGGAATTTCTCTTTGTCGTTTCTCCCCACTACTGTTCCAGGGAGCCAACATGCTGATGCAGGAATAAAGCTTGTTGGCTCAAACAAGCAGTTAGGGGGAAGTTATAGTTTTCTTATAACTCTTCGCTTGCTAAGATTTCACAGTTGTCAATGGCACTCACTCTGAATAAAGGTGTTACGGTATACATAAAAAATAATCTCCTTTAAAGGTAAACAGCACACTTTTTAAAAATGCTTTGCTTAATGTAAATAATAACCTAACAAGCAAAACACACCTAAATATTTTAATACATATTTAAATATAAACTACACATTGGGGGGAAAGCACAAATTCATTGGCAAACAAAACACTGAATACTTTAATGCAGTGGTCACCATCAGGATCTACTGGTAGATATTTGAATCTCTGACTGGGGATCCTAACTGGTTTGGCCAAGAAGTTATCAAGCCCAGCACTTCAGTTGCCCCCACAGACTACTGCACATCTCCTGCCCTTTGCTTTGGAGCTGTCCCCTCAGGCGTCTCTGCTTTCTGTGCAGGGCAGGGGAGGGGTGCTGATATCAAGATGTCCCCTCTCACACCCTGTGCCCTATCTCCCCAGAACAGAGAGGGGGCACATCAGGACTTGGGATAGAGTTTCCTGGCTGCTTTTGGGAGTGCTGCAAGGTCAGGACAGGGGTGAGCCTGCCTTAGCCCCACTGCACTACCATCCAAGAGCCACCTGAGGTAATCAGTGCCCAGCTGGTGCCCACATCCTGAAACCCTAACCTAGTCATGAACCTCCTCCTGTACCCCAAGCCCCTGCCCTAGCCCCAAGCACCCTGCATCCAAATGCCCTCCCAGAGCCTGTACTTAGAACCCCAACTGCCTGTCCCAAGCTCAGGTCAGAGCCCCTCTTGCACTGCAAATCCCTTAATTCAAGACCAGAGCCTGCACCCCAACCCTCTGCCCCAGCCTGGTGAAAGTGAGGAAGGGTGGGGAAGGGAGGGAGGATGGAGTGAGCAGAGGTGGGGCCTCGGCGAAGGGGCACAAAGGAGGTGGGGCCAGGGTATTTGGGTTTGAGATAGATCTTGGATTGCACTTAAATTCAAAAAGTGATCTCATGCTTAAAAAGGTTGGAGACCCCTGTTTTAATGTCAGAGGCCAGACAAAGACTTCAACAGAGCAGCAGCAATAAATTCTGCTAGACAGAGAACATGAAACTACGCTGCATGCTGACTTAGCCTGTACAAACTGTGGGCTTGATTCTCCACCACCTACTTTCCTAGCTAGTCTTCACATATGACTTCAAGGGCATCATTCACATAAGTGTTGGCTGGTCCTAGACCACAGCAGGTGTACTTGCATTATTTGTTTTAAAAAACCCCAAACCCTATTATTCTAGATGGATTCAGAGGGAAACAAGCCAATCTACACCCCTCCAGAGCCTGTGTGCGCATATGCATGCACACAAGCTTACAATTACACAAGGCAAGAGCATACTCCCACTGAAGTCAATGAATTAAAAAATGCAGACTATGGCCATAAAGGGAACTGACCTACTCACAGGTGTAGGCATTACTCCTGGGGGAATTATGTACCCAAAATTAATAATTCTGCATAAAATATTTTAAAATTCTGATACTTTATTTCTCATAGCACAGTATAATCATGCCATTTTCAATTATTTTGGTAATTAATTTCAAAATACCTGTCAACAAGTATATCTAACATTTAAGGATATTAGAGTGTAACCGATTAGCTGTCTAACCAATAAGCTTATGCTCATCAGTTAATGGTGTCGGTTACATTCAGCTGTCTCCCAGGAAGGCAGCTTTGCTGTGGGAGCCGGGTGGACAAGAGCAAGGAGACGTCACTGTGGCAGGGAAGTGGCCTCCCTGGAGTCAGGCCGGGAGGCTTTACTGTAGGTTCTGCAGCATAAAGCTTTATCTTGCAGTGTGTAACTGCTGAGATTTTCAGCAGTTACATAGTTACCTACTTAACCAACTTTTAACATCCCTAACAATACAGACAACAAAAGAGATCCCCCCCCCCCAAGAGTAGAGAGCTACAAAACCACCTATGATAACAAAGTTCCTGTTTTCCTGTAATACTTTTTTTTGGGGAGGAGGAGGGGGGCATTTCTGGATGTGTCTGGGCACATCTTGAGGGGGAAAAAACCAAACTTTTGCTTCTCCAGTTTTAGACACCTACAACCTCTGCCTCCAAAAACCCAGCTGTGGGGTACCCAATCAGTCCATACACCCACACCCCCTACTCCGCCCCTCACCTCCTTTGCAGCCCAGGGATCCAGACAGAAAAACAGCTTGATGCTGGGTCCCAAGATTACAGAGTTTGCTGCATGCCAACTCTTTTCTTCAGAACTGCAGTTACCAGAACCCTCCAATTCCCATTACCCTCTAGCTGTGTCAGGTACCGTATTTTCCGGCGTATAGGGCGACTGGGGGTATAAGACGACCCCCTATCTTTTTAATTAAAAGATAGGGTTTCATCTTATACCCCAGCGCCCCTCCGCCTCCTTTGCTCCCGGTGTCCCTGGTCTGCTGGAGATGGTCCCCAGCAGACCAGAGGCACCGGAAGCAAAGCCGCCAGGAGCGCCTGGGCTGACCCCCCCTGCCGGAGCCCCTCCGCGGCTTTGAAAGCCTCGGGGGAAGCCGGCGGCGGGGCATCCCAGGCGCGCATGGGCTGCCCCCCCGCCGGAGCCCCTCCGCGGCTTTGAAAGCCTCGGGGGAAGCCGGCGGCGGGGCATCCCAGGCGCGCATGGGCTGCCCCCCCTCCGGAGCCCCTCCGCGCCGCCGCGGAGGGGCTCCGGCGGGGGGGCAGCCCATGCGCGCCTGGGATGCCCCGCCGCCGGCTTCCCCCGAGGCTTTCAAAGCCGCGGAGGGGCTCCGGCGGCGGGGCATCCGGCGTACAAGACGACCCCCGATTTTTGGGGGATGTTTTTTAACTTCAGAGGTCGTCTTGTACGCCGGAATATACGGTATTTGTGAGCTGGACAGCAGGACTCTGTTAGGTCTAGAAGCCCCTAATGGCACCGAGTAGCACTAATTCTGCAGAGAAAAATGAAATTCTGTGGAGAACATTAACTCTGCACAAATTCTGCATTTGACAATGTCACAAAATTCCTCCAGGAGTAATGGCTATAACACTTACAGTGAGTCAAGAATAGAAGCGATAAATTCCACTCTACATACATGCACCTCTGACTTCAAAGAGAGTTGCATGGCAACATTTAGGACTTAAGCTCAGCCATAATGGAAAATTTTAATTTTTGGTTATATTGTCTTAAGGTTTCTAATCTGACCATTTCATTGTGTCTTAAAATATATCCCTACTTCTGACCTTTGTTGATCAAGTTTTCTTCCTATAACTGACCAAAACCACCAGGTATGTGACTGTCAGCAGCACGCTATCACTAGAGTCCCACATATTTTGCATAGGTAGAATAACATGAGAGGAAAAAAAAAGCATATCCCCAGTAGCACCTGACACCAGGGGAAGGGTCTGGCTCCCACCAACAGGCATTGCAAAGCAGTGAATGGGATCCTAGTAGTGATCAGATTTGACCTGGTCACTCGTACTTCATCATGCAACCCTCCTTCTACTCCAGGGCACATACAGACCCTCCCCAAGGCTTCCCATCCCTTGGGGTGAGGGGGCTGCTGGGCTGTTGAGTTCAGTTGGAGAAAGCAATATTTAAAACCTACTCTTCTGTGCTTGCTTTTAAGTGCCTAAAACCTTTTAATACCATGGAATCACTTTTAATAAAATGATGTGTATAGACAAATTGGAATTCATATGCTGTTCTTATTTATATATGGTCATTGAAGTATTTTGTTATTCTCAACAATTTTAAAAACGAAACAACTGAAATGACTAAAAATTCTGAAAAATAAAAAGTTATAAACAAATAAAATATTTTACAAGGCTCCAACAAGGCTTTTCTTATATGCAGCAAATAACATAAAAAAATATCCAAACTACACAGAAATTTAGTTTTAATGTAGAGAGTTACATTTTTGTCTTGTCCCTCTTTTTCAGCTCATTCTGAAGTTTAAGAATTTTTTCCCCCTCAAAGAAAACCATTTTTTCTGCTTACTTTTTTACATGACCTCTCTACAGGAAGCACTCCCTATTAATTAATTAGCAAATTTTTAATGACTGGTGATGGAATTATCCAATATCTGCTGAAGGCAATTTAAGTAAGAAGATCAAAGTTGTGATATTTACAATGGAAATTATTTGCTTCCTATAGTATTTACAAATAAAATGGATGATTTAATTAACCAGAAGTCTAATTAAGTTCACTATACTGATTTACATTTTATGCATATCATCTTAACTGGACTAAATCTTAGAAATAAATGTGGTAATATTTAAAATCATCCACATCAGTAGCCTAATTGTAATACACATTTCTTAAGTAATTTTCATTCAGCTACTGATTTCTTCTGCAGTGCTGTGATGTCACACAGGATGGCACCGTGTATAAATGAAGATGGAGGGTCCAATAACAAATGCATGTTACAGAGCATGGGATAAATAGTAAGCTATTAAACCATATGTATATTGTACATAATATTCAAATATAGCTAACATGGTTATTTCTAAAAACTAATTTCTTTAGGCACTTCAAAAGGGACTTGCTCTCACAGGGAATTAAGTCCATAACACGCTCATGAAATTAAACTTTACATCTTGTTTCCCCTGAGTAAAGAAGCCCCAATTTATTGCAAGTGTGTAAATTGCCACTTTTTATACCAATTAAAAAAAAAAAAAAGCCTGGCTACTGTATTTTCTTAAAACTGACAGCAAAAATTACTAGGCTGCAACCAGCATAAGAAATTTTAGTCCACGATGAATGAGTTTTTTACGAAAAGCTACAAGCCATGAAAATACATCTTGGAAAATTCCTACTTAATTGACATCAGATTGGAAATGTCAATGCTATAATGCAGAAATGTTTTTTTCTTTTCACAAAAATATAGGAGTTTAACAATTCTTAGAATAAGTTATTACAATGATATTGTTTTTGAAGTTGCTATGCAACAACAGTTGAATATCCATGCTCTGAAATCATACCTTCACTATTCTTCCTCTCTTACAGCATTTGTTGTATGACATTCGGGAGTAGTGTAGTTAAAACCTGCCACTATTTAATATCATCATTATTTGGCAAAGAGAAACCAATTTGGTGGGTTTCAGACCACTGACTATCAGAAAAATACACATTGGTATTACACAGAATCTAAAATATTTTTGCCAGAAAATCTCTCCACAAAATGTTATTGCTCAATGCATGACTGAAGTTTGAATACAGTGCTGTGGTTTTCCTTTGTTAGTTTTATTCAACTTCCCCCTTATGTAATTAAGACAAAAGTATCTGTCTAATATTTAACAAAAGCACATACTTTTACTTTGTAATTTTAATAGCATCTGAGGCAGGAGCAAGGCAGATACCTGTGAGGTAGATAAGTATTATCTCTATTTGGAAACAAAGACCTTGTCTACACTAAACACAAGATCGCTGCTGTTGTGATCGATATTCTGGAGTTTGATTTAGCGAGTCTAGTGTGAGAACACTGCTAAACTCAGCTTAAAGTAAACTGACTCCAGCTATATATTCTATGTAGCAGGACTTCTGTATCTTAAGCTGAACTGCTGGGTCTAATGTAGACCTGGCCTAAGGCACTTCAAGCTCCCTTTGATGTTTGTGCAAGTTGCAGGTGATCAGTGGTTTCAGGATCAGGCCTAGAGTTTATAGTATCATTGGCATGGGTGACTTTCACATTGCACTTAGAATTATTAATTGCCGGAAAAAAGCGGCGGACATTTTTATTTAAATGCCGCGGGGGATATTTAAATCCCCCGCGCATTTCCCTACTACGACTCATGAAATTTACATGCCCCTTCCGGAAAAGGGGCCAGTGTAGACGAGCCCATAGTATATCAATTAGAGGAGAGGAAAAAAACCTTTTATATCACTCTAGTTTTGAAAACTCTACTTCGTACTTTAGAAAGTACAATAAAACATAAATTGTATGTTAATAAAACACAACCACAACTGGCTGTGACCCATGTTTTAATTACACTCCTCCTACCAAAATCTCCCTCAAAGAGTTAAACTTGTAAAGCATCACCTGAAGAGCTTTTCCGCTCTTCCCCCACTGAAGCTGAGATCTGTCTACTACTCTGCAATTATATTTGCATCTATTATATTAAATAGACTTCATACACGATTAAAAAGCTGTTTTTGGTAACTGCCATTTCTATGGCAACACACAGAAAGAACAGAATTCTTTGAAAGCAGTTAAACTCTATTCCTTAGTGTATTTAATTTTTAAAAGGGGGAATTTAACCTTGACAGTTTTGAGATTAAAAAGAAAGTCAAAATCAAGTTGTCAAAAAACTTGTAAACTACAGAAGTAATATACAGTGCAAGTTGGGAACTTGTAGAGACTGATTTCCTCTTCACAATTTTTACATGCTCAGGTAACATGATAGTAGCAAAAATTTTGACTCTGGTTACACAGACTGACTTATAATTGCAAGCTATTTGGGGCAGGGAACAGGTCTTCCTATGTATGCACACAGTGCCCAGCACAATGAGGATTTAATCCTTGCTGCGGACTTAATGCAGTACTATAATATGAATAGTTACCATAATAAAGGGGTTACATTATAATCACATGCACAGAGGTTTTGTTATTCAGGGGGTTTTGTTAGAATGCTGACGGACCAAAGTGTGTGAAATTTCATAGCACGTAAACTACTGAATGCAGCAATAATTATCTCTTGCAGTCCAATTATCCTTGACTTAAGCTACACAGCAGCTAGACACCTGTGGCTGACCTTGTACCAGCTGACTCAGGCTCAAAGGGCTTGTCTCATTATTGTGCAGACTTCCGGGTGCTGGCTGGAGCTCAAACTTTACGACTCTGAGGTGGGAGAATCCAGAGCTCCGGACATAGCCTAGAAGGCTACACAGCAATACAATAGCCCTGTACCTTGAGTCAGCTATCATTGGCCAGCTATGGATTTTTTAATTTAATTTTTTTTGCAATCTAGACACACATTTTGAGACCACTCATAAAATCAACAGACTTTCTAGAACTGTCCATCCCACCAAAGATTGCAAATAATTCACTTTAACACCAAAAATTCTATATCCCTATCTTAATGCTTGAGGTATTTTTTTAAAGTGTCCCCCCAGGATTCATGCCTTGCCAGATGTCTCCTAGTTGCTCCTCCCCTAGTCACTTATGCAAAAAACTGGCAAGTTTGCACCGACAGCTGGGCCCAGCAATCAGACTCTCTCTTCTCACTGCATCCACCACAGATCTCATGAAGATAATTTTTGGGTGATTATCATCACTGTAAATAAACCTGCCAAATACACAAAACCTTATATGGAAAATGTCACTGGCCTACACCTGTCACAGAGCACATGAATGCAGCACATCTCCTCTTGATCCAGCTGAGTCCCCCCATAAAAAGTTTAATCCAGGGCTTTTATTAGTCAATTGTTTTAGAATAATTTGCAGTACAACACAGAGCTGGAATCTACAAATAAGCTGTTTTAATTCTCCCATGCTCCAGAATCCTCCTAATGGTAAATAAAACGTGAGAATTGCTTTACCTAGCAAACACAAATAAAATCATTTATATTTAACTAGCGGGAGTTACCCGGCGTTGCTCGAGAAAGCGGAGGAACAAAATTTAGAAAAACAGTAGTCCATTATTGTTTTTTGAATGGTAGAAAAGTTGCACTGAGTTCTACAGGGATTAAAGTATATATAAAAAAGTATAAAACAACCAATTTTACATGTTATCAAAAACTTTATTGTAAACTATATTTTTTGTTTCATTATTCTTAACAAATATGTAAAAAAAATTTCCACTTCCAACTCTTGAACATGCAACATGGGTTTTGTCCATGTGAAAAGCAAGATGTCTCCAAATCAATTCTAACTACTTTAAGTGACTGTCCTTGTGCGTTGTCAGTAAACATTGTTGAAATATAAGTTGACAGTTGATATAACTGAGGTGAGGAGCCTAAGGGGAGGGAGGGTGAAGGGAGCCACACACCTGCTGCCGGTGCCCGAGCCCGCCCTCCGCTTCCTTGTCCCTCTGCTGGCCTTAGTGAGTGACTGGCCCCACCGCTTCCCCTGGGAAGCCGTTTCCCCCTGCATTGCCAAGCTCCGTGCAACCCCGGGGAGAGGTGTCGGTCTCAGTACCTTAAAACCTTCTCCTGGATAAAAGATTATCCCATGAAAAGTTTGGTTGTGGTGGCTCTTATAGTGTCCAAGTTATTAGCACACAAACATGCACAAATTCTCCTTTATATATTAGATTAGCTTTTCTATCACACTCATGACACCAGTATCTTGCATTAATGTATTTATCAACACAACATCCATTTGAGAGAAGAACATATCTTAATTCTACAGATGAAGAACCAAGACACACAGATGAAACCCTGACCTCCACTGAAATCAATAGAAGTTTTTCAATGGCTTAACTGGGGCTAGATTTTCAAAGGTATTTAGGCATATGAAGAAGCAGATAGGCACCTAGCAGGATCACATGAAATCAGAAAGCACTAGGTACCACACCAGTGTATAAAACATCTTTAATCGTAAAACCATGCAGAGATCCCCAAGATATTTTTCTTCCTTCCACATTGCTATCCTTTACATTAATGCATGGCTCAGTTTTCATTCATCAGGGAATGTGTTTTGTTCTCTGCGCAGAAGCTCTTAAGTTAAAGACAACAAGGTCATGTCCAAGATGTATGTTAAGTGTTCAGGGAAAAGGAAATGCAATCAAAAAGTTCACTGAGCTACATTCGGTTTCAATTAAACATTATTGCATGAAAGAGAACAAATACTAAGTGAAAATAGGGAAAAAAGTTTTAATCTCCTGAATCCCTTCCCTTTATATCCAGGACAGGACACCCGTGACTCTTTGGCATTAAGATGTTAAATGGATGTACCAAAACCTTTACTGAGGGATCAGTTCTGATCACTATATTATGCACTCTGGAATATCTAGCTATGCATTGCTACATACTCTGAAAAATTAAGACACCACATATACATATGCAAGCACTTTCCCTTAACACAAAGTATAGGACTCAGTACTTGAAATGTAAACAGATTGACCTCCTGGATTTCCTCACTGAAACAAACAGAAACCAAGCACATTACAGTGAAGCAGAAGCCAGTCATATGGTAAGAACAAATAATGGCCATATTGTGTCAGACCTATGGTCCACCTAACCCAGTATTCTATTGTCTGAGAATGGATACTACTAGAGGCTTCAGAGAGAATGAATAGAAAAAGGGAATTTTAAGTGATTCATTCCGTCATCCAATTTCTAGCATTAAGGACACCCAAAGAATGGAGTTGCATTCCTGACCATCCTAGCTAATAATCACGGACAGAGCTATCTTCCATGAATCTGGTTACACTTTTGACCTTCCCAACATCTCATGGCAATGAGTTCCAGAGGCTGCCTGTGCATTCTGTGAAGTACTTCCTGTTGTTTTAAACCTGCTGCCTATTAATGTAATTGGTGACCCCTAGATCTTGTGTTTGGTCAAAGGGTAAATAATACTTCCTTATTGACTTTTTTCACACCATTCATAATTTTATAGGCCTTTACCATATGCCCCCCCCCCTTAGTTGTCTCTTTTCTAACTTAACAGTACAAATATTTTCAATTTCTTCTCATCTGGAAGTTGTTCCATATCCCCAATCAAGGTAGTTACCCTTCTCTGAACCTTTTCCTCTCGTAACATATCTTTTTGGAGATACAACAATCAGAACTCCATGCAATAATCAAGGTGTGGATACCATAGATTTATATAGTGGCACTTTGATACTTTCTGTCTTATTATCTATCACTTTCTTAATAGTTCCATTGCACCAAGTGGTAACAGCTAATTTAGACACAATCAGCTTGTATGTATAATTGGAATTATGTTTTCCATTCTGCATTACTTTGCATTTATCAACAATTAATTTTATCTGCTATTTGGCTGTCCAGTCATCCTGTTTAATGAGATCCCTTTGTAATTCAGCTAAGTCAACCTTGGACTTAATTACCTTGTATAATTGTGTCACCTTCAAGTTTTGCCACTGTTCACCCTCTTTTCCTCTGTTGACATTTATGTCAACAGCACCAAATCCCAGTACAGATCCTTGGGGGATCCCTCTCTTTACCTTGCTTCATTGTGAAACTGATCATTTATTTCTAGCCTTTGTTTTCCACCTTTTAAGTGGTTACTGATCCATCAGAAGACCTTTCTTCTTATCCCATGATTGCTTAATAGCCTTTGGGGAGGGAACTTGTAAAAGACTTTCTGAACGTCCAACGACACTAAATCAACTGCATCCGCATGCTCGTTGCCATCCCCAAAGAGTTCTAAAATTGGTGAGACACGATTTCCCTTTATAAAAGCTGTGTTGACTCTTCAACGTAGCTGTGTCTAGGTAGGTCTGATAATTGTGTTCTTTATTATAGTTTCAACCAATTTGCCTGTTTCTGAAGTTAGGCTTATTGGCCTTTAATTGACAGGATCACCTTGGGAGCCTTTTTCTTACAAAGTGTCACATTAGCTACCCTCCAGTCATCTGGTATAGAGGCTGATTTAAGCAATAAGTTACATACCACAGTTTGTAGTTCTGCAATTTCATATTTGAGTTCCTTCAGAGCTCTTGGGTGACTATCATTTGGTTGTAGTGACTTTTTATCAATTTTTTCCAAAACCACCTCTATGAATACCTCAATCTGAATATTTCCTCAAATTTGTCACCTAAAAAGAATTCCTCAGGTGTGGTGACGTTCCTTACATCAGCTGCAGTGAAGGGTACAGCTTGCTCAGGAAGGACAGACAGGGAAAAAAGGGAGGAGGGGTTGCCTTGTATATTAAAAATGTACACACTTGGACTGAAGTGGAGATGAATGTAGGAGATAGCTGTGTAGAGTCTCTGGGTTAAGCTAAAAGGGGTAAAAAATGAGGGTGATACCATGCTAGGAGTCTACTACAGGCCACCTAGCCAGGTGGAAGAGGTGGATGAGGCCTTTTTTAAACAATTAACAAAACTATCTAAAGCCCAAGATTTGGTGGTGATGGGGGACTTCAACTATCCAGACATATGTTGGGAAACTAACACAGCGAGGCACAGGCTATCCAGTAAGTTTCTGGACTGCATTGGAGACAACTTTCTGTTTCAGAAGGTTGAAAAAGCTACCAGAGGAGAAGCTGTTCTGGATTTGGTTTTAACAAATAGGGAGGAACTAGTTGAGAACTTGAAAGTGGAAGACAGTATAGGGGACAGTGATCATGAAATAATAGAGTTCATGATCTTAAGGAAAGGTAGAAGGGAGACCAGCACAATTGAGGTAATGGATTTCAGGAAGGCAGATTTTGATAAGCTCAGAGAACTTGTAGGTAAGGTCCCATGGGAAGCAAGACTGAAGGGAAAAACAACTGAGGAGAGTTGGAAGTATTTCAAAGGGACGTTGTTAAGGGCCCAAAAGCAAACAATTCTGCTGTGTAGGAAAGATAGAAAATATGGCAAAAGACCAGCTTGGCTTAACAAGGAGATCTTGCACGATCTCAAAATAAAAAAGGAATCATATAAAAAATGGAAACTAGGACAACTAACAAAGGATGAATATAGGCAAGCAACACGGGAATGCAGGGGCAAGATTAGAAAGGCAAAGGCACAAAATGAGATCAAACTAGTGACAGGCATAAAGGGAAACAAAGTAGACCTTTTATAATTACATTAAAAGCAAGAGGAAGACCAAGGACAGGGTAGGCCCACTGCTTAGAGAGGAGGGAGAAGCAGTAACAGGGAACTTGGAAATGGCGGAGATGCTCAATGACTTCTTTGTTTCGGTCTTCACTGAGAAGTCTGGAGGTGTGCCTAACGTAGTGAATACAAGCAGAGAGAGGGTAAGTTTAGAAGATAGGATACACAAAGAACAAGTTAAAAATCACTTAGGAAAGTTAGATGTCAGCAAGTCACCAGGTCCTGATGAAATGCATCCCAGGATACTCAAGGAGCTGATAGAGGAGGTATCTGAGCCTTTAGCTATGATCTTTGAAAAATCATGGCAGACAGGGGAGATTCCAGAAGACTGGAAAAGGGCAAATATTGTGCCCATCTATAAAAAGGGGAATAAGAACAACCCAGAAAACTACAGACCGGTCAGTTTAACGTCTGTCCCAGGGAAGATAATGGAGCATGTAATTAAGGAAATCATATGCACACACTTGGAAGGTAATAAAGTGATAGGGAATAGCCAGCATGGGTTTGTGAAGAACAAGTCATGCCAAACTAATCTGATAGCTTTCTTTGATAGGATAACGAGCCTTGTGGATAAGGGAGAAGCGGTGGATGTCATATACCTAGACTTTAGTAAGGCATTTGATACGGTCTTGCATGATATTCTTATTGATAAACTAGGCAAATATAACTTAGATAGGGCCACGATAAGGTGGGTGCATAATTGGCTGGATAACCGTAGTCAGAGAGTTGTTGTTAACGGCGCTAAATCCTGCTGGAAAGGGATAACAAGTGGAGTTCCTCAAGGGTCTGTTTTGGGACCCGTACTGTTCAATATCTTCATCAATGATGTAGATATTGGGATAGAGAGTACGCTTATTAAGTTTGCAGATGATAGCAAACTGGGTGGGGTTGCGACTTCTTTGGAGGATAGGGACATAATTCAAAATGACCTTAGCAAGTTAGAGAAATGGTCAGAGGTAAACAGGATGAGGTTTAATAAAGAGAAATGCAAAGTGCTCCACTTAGGAAGGAACAATCAGTTCCATACATACAAGATGGGAAGCGACTGTCTAGGAAGGAGCATGGCAGAAAGGGATCTAGGGGTCATAGTGGACCACAAGTTGAATACGAGTCAACAGTGTGATGCTGTTGCAAAAAAAAGGAAATATGATTCTAGGTTGTATCAACAGGTGTGTTGTAAACAAAACTCGTGAAGTCATTCTGCCGCTCTACTCTGCATTAGTTAGGCCTCAGCTGGAGTACTGTGTCCAGTTCTGGGCACCACATTTCAAGAAAGATGTGGAGAAATTGGAAAGGGTACAGAGAAGAGCGACAAGAATGATTAAAGGTTTAGAGAACATGACCTATGAAGCCAGGCTTCATGAACTGGGCTTGTTTAGTTTGGAAAAAAGAAGATTAAGGGGGGACATGATAGCGGTTTTCAAATATCTAAAAGGGTGTCACAAGGAGGAAGGAGAAAATTTGTTCCTCTTGGTTTCTGAGGACAGGACAAGGAGTAATGGGCTTAAAGTGCAGCAGGGGAGGTTTAGATTGGACATTAGGAAAAAATTCCTAACTGTCAGGGTGGTCAAATATTGGAATAAATTGCCAAGGGAGGTGGTGGAATCTCCCTCTCTGGAGATATTTAAGAACAGGTTAGATAGACATCTGTCAGGGATGGTGTAGACGGAGCTTGATCCTGCATTGAGGGTGGGGGGCTGGACTCGATGACCTCTTGAGGTCCCTTCCAGTCCTATTATTCTATGATTCTAAGACCAATGCAAAGAATCTAAATGAATTCTTTGTAATGGCCTGATTTTCCTTGGGTTCTCCTTTTAGTGCTTCAATCAGCCACTGGCCCTCTAAAGTTCTGCCTGCCTTTCTGGCTCTAAGCATGAAACTGGAAGCTTTTCAGAGAATGCTACTATGGAGGATGTGGACTGTAACGTCTTACTCAGCAGCCTAAATTTGGCCTCAAGGAGCCCCACCCCCCACTTCAAGAGGCGTTATTTACAGGAGTATAGCAGCCCATTCTTTCACCTGTGCCAGAAGCTATAAAGACAGGTAACAGAGCAGGGAGGCTCAACTGGCCTTCTGCTATCTAGGTGTTCCCTCATGCTGGGAGAAACATCTGGTCAAGAGAGCTGACTTGACAACCTCTTTGCATCACCAGAGCCATATACAAGGGCCATAGGCAAGTGCCAGGATCTGACACTAAATGCAAGAGATGCATTTTTGTTATTGTTTTTAGTTTCAGGTGCCCAGCAGTCATTTGTGTTATAGACTACCAGCAGATTTACCCAGCATCGCTCGGGGCCTTAACTCATTCAAGTTTTTATTTCTTTGGAATATAAAAGAAAAATGTACATGCTTTATTTAAATGATTGTATTTTTCAAAAATAGTGTTAAAAATTACTTCATAAGAATATTTTGTATTTCTAAAGAAAAGGTTTGATAAAGTTTTCCATTTAATGTTTTTTTACTAATTTTTTTAAAATGGGAATTCCATCAAGTATATTTTTTGTCCTTATAAACTCTTATCAGGGCTCGACAAATAATACAATCTACTCACCTGTGGCGAGTAGATTGTAACCCGGAAGAGCTTGGTTCAGGTGATCTGCGCATGCGCAGATCACCGGACTGCACGGCTGGCGAGCAGGGCTCGCCATGGTTCGGCAAGCCCTGCTTATCATTCATTAAATTTTAACAAAAAAGGGCTATATTTGATTTCCAGTAATACTGTCTTCTCGTTTTCAAACCCTATGCATTGATTTGGCTTTGCAAAAACAAAGCACTATTGCAAATTTCTCTATTTTCTCTCTTGTCTGCAAAATTTATTAATATTAAGAAGTAATCCTATTCCAGGTTCATCCTATTTTTCTGGCTCATCTTGGTTCAGTCCCTATTTGCTCAGTTATGCAATTTTGAGGACTGTACTTGCTTTGGTGATTCTCTTTTCTGTTTTGTATTATGAGAAACAATTCCATTCTGGGCACATTCTGTTTTCCTGGCACAACCCAACCCTTACCTTGATTAGAGGAAGCTGTATACTAAATTTGGTGGACCTAGCTATTACAGTTTGGGAGGAGTTCTTGATCAAACAAACTCTCTCTATATAGGTCTTAGAAACAATGAGGAGTCCTTTGGCACCTTAAAGACTAAGGGTGCATCTACACAGCACACTAATCTCAAAATAAGATACACAATTTGTGCTATGCAAATTGCATATCTTATTTCGCATCTATTTTAAAATAGCTTATTTTTGAAATTTGGCACATCTACACAGGGCCAAATTTCAAAATAATGCGCTATTTCAAGCCATCCCTTAACCCTCATGCAACAAAGTTTACCAGGATGCTGAAATAGCACTCCTGTTATTTTGAAAAATATTTCAAAATGACGGGCAGCTTGTGTAGATACCGAAATAGCCGTGCAGTGTAGACATACCCTACCAGATTTATTTGGGCATAAGCTTTTGAGAGCAAAGATCCACTTCATCAGATGCACAAAGTGGAAATTATAGAGGCAGACATATCTATACTATCATATGAAAAGAAGGAGGAGTGCGCTTGTACTATTATGCCTGCTTTTATAATTTCCACTCCATTCATCTATCTGATAAAGTGGGTCTTTACCCTCAAAAACTTATACCCAAATAAATCTGATAGGGTATGTCTACACTACCACCCTCGTTCGAACTAGGGTGGTTAATGTAGTCAATCAAAGTTGCAAATGAAGGCCGGGATTTAAATATCCCGGGCTTCATTTGCATCTTGCCGGGCGCCGCCATTTTTAAATCCCCGGTAGTTCGGACTCCGTGCCCGCGGCTACACGCGGCACAGAGTAGGTAGTTCGAATTAGGCTTTCTAATTCCACTAGGAGTAATGGTAGTTCAAATTAGAAAGCCTAATTCGAACTACCTACTCCGTGCCGCGTGTAGCCACGGGCACGGAGTCCGAACTACCGGGGATTTAAAAATGGCGGCGCCCGGCAAGATGCAAATGAAGCCTGGGATATTTAAATCCCGGGCTTCATTTGCAACTTCGATTGACTACATTAACCACCCTAGTTCGAGTGAGTGTGGTAGTGTTGACATACCCTTAGTCTTTAAGGTGCCACATGACTCCTCATTGCTTTGGCAGATACAGACTATCTTAGGGAAATTTTCAGTAGCTCATTGTTTTCACATTGACCTGGAAATTGGGATATGTGCCAGAGATGAAAGTTATTTAATATATTACCATATAATAATTTAATGGTCATTTCCAGACATTCTCCATAAAACAGAACAGCAAAAGGTTTCTAGGGCAAGGCTTAGTTTTGTTTAGAGTTCATTTGTTTCACATTATTACTGTATGCAGTATAGTTGACTCTAAAAAGCTGAAATACTTCTCAATTTTCTGGCAAGTGGAAGAGAAATATTAGACACATTGAATCCTGTGCATTCAATAGATTTAACTGAAAAAAATGCCCTAATACAAACCCAGTGGCTTTTAGACTCAAAACACAAAGAGTTTTCATAGCCTCTACAGAGATGAGACTATATATCTCAATGACCAAAACTGACTTTTTTTTTTTTAATGTTGTGCACTGTCATTCAGTCAGGTTTCGTTCTCCGTCAGGATTTGGGGTTCATCCCAATGGGTTCCTGACAGGTCCTCTACTCTGTCAATGATGATAAACTTTCATTTGCGTGCGTATGCTTCCCTATCTAATGCATTAACCCTGTACACTTGAGTCAACATGACAGACTCCCAAATAGCCCCCAGAGACCACAAATCAGATAAGGATAGAAATCAACCGAGCAGGTTTATTGCCAAGTGACACATACTAATAGTTGTCAGCAAACAGACTCGCCACTGCACCACTACACCTGATGTAAGCTGTGACAATGTGCTAACACCCATTAACGCCGTAGCGCGCCCCCCACCCATGGTCAGCCAGCAATCAACTTTTGCAGAGCCCTTTTATAGATACCCACACAAATTACATCGCTTCTGACCTGTCAGGTTACCACCCTTAATCTCACAGAAGTGGGGCTTACTTTTTATCCTTCATGTTGTCAACTTATGCTGTCAACTTCAGCCTGGTCCTGAACCTAGGTTGGTATGTGCATTCGTTTTGGGGAGTCGTTTCTTATTGAGATGTTTTGCTACTTCCCTCTGGCTCATAGCCTGTACTTGATCCTTGTATCTGGTGCCTCCCTATCTTCTTCCATGTTCGACCTAATTTACACATTCATACAATTATCAATAGGGCCTCTTTCCTAGTTTCCGTGTTACCAAACCAAAGTCTTGCTCACTAGATTCCAGGCCTGTTGCTGTTTTTAATGTTACAGGCCTTTATTCAGGCCTGCTGACTCAATGTTACTGACCCTCAACTTAATACATGCACCACAGCCAGTCTGCATTTTCTTTATCATAAATTCTACCCTGTAGAGGGATTGGAGGGAAAACAAGGCATATTTAAGTGAAAGCGGTTTTGGTGACACTGGTGGAATGAGAAGGCAGAAAAATAATTCTGATAGATAAAAGCAGATTGTTTAATTTTATTTCATACTTTTCCAAAAAAAGGTTTAGTCCTAAACAAACAAACTACTTTGAATGCGTGCCACACCAACCAATTTAACACAGCAGTACCTTTGAATAATTAATAAAATAAGCAGTAACTAATTATGCCTTGGAGAAGTCTGGTCTAAATTAATGAATCTAACTTTATTTTCTTGATAGTATTCTGTACTCTTCAGCAACTGTTAGTATGGGGAATAGCAAGCATAAATGCATTAACATCATTGAAGAATGTATCCTAAAGACATGCCAAAATGCAAGTCCATCATCTTGCTGCGTTAGTGAATGTGAGGTTGGTATTTATGTGGATTGTATGTTTCTTTCTTTTGAATCTCACACAACACTGGGGAGTTACTTTTACTTAATATTACAGATTTATATTATAATGAACACTTATAATTTTGAAAGTAAAGGGATATTTGGATGAAATTCATCAAAATTTTCTTGCCCTTTCCCTGCTAAGATTTTCGTTGGTCCTGTCAGAATCTTCAAGATTGTTGTATTTTTTCTCTCTTTATACATAAACTGAGATGCTAGACTGATTTCACTCCCAAAGGGCAACCCTGTACAGCTCCTTGATTTGAACAGGATTTACACCCACGTCACTGAAGGAAGAATTGGGTTCCCAGTGTTCTTGGCCACCACTCTTCCAGCTCAAGACCCCTTCTTGGAGTCTATTAAGTGATGCTACTATTCAGCCAGAAGTGGTGGGGTTGTATCCTATGGACCTTGTCCCCATTTACAAATTAATCTTTCTTCTGGATCATTTTCAGCCTCTGTCAACTAGAGAGATAAAGTAGGACTTTAAATTCCCTGACTGTTCTGAATGACTCAGTGCAGAACAATTTTCTTATGGTCTATATGTCATCCCATTCTCACTGGATGACTCTCGTGCTCTAGCTTCAAAGTCTTCAGCAATCTCCTGTTAACCTAATGGCACATCTGTGACAATAGTCAGCCAATACAGAACCAGTCAAAGGATTGAGACAGCTCAAACAGCCCCTTTTTGTGGCAGTAGTTACCACTATTTAGTTACATTTGTTCAGGGGTGGGCAATAATTTTTGATGGGGGGCCTCTCCAAGATTTTGGAAAGTGGTCGAGGAAAGTGGTCGAGGGCTGCACTCTTCCAGGATATTAATGGAAGAGATGCAGGGTCTGGAATGGAGGTTGGGGTTTGGGAAGGAGTTTGGGTGAAGGAGGTAGTTGTGACTTAGGGCAGTGGACTGGGATGCAGGATTTTGGGATGTGACCTAAGCTAGAAGGGGCTTCTGATCTGGGTCAGAGGATTGGGGTGCCAGATCTGGGAGGGGTTATGGGTGCAGGAGGGGGCTGAAGGTTTAGGCATGTGGGAGGGACAGAGGGTTGGGGAAGGGAGGAGCTGGGGTGCCAGAGGTAGGCTCAGGGTGAAGGTGGCTTGCTGCTCCACATGGCTCTGCTCAGCTATGAGAGAGAGGGGAGGAAGGAAGGAAGGAAGGAAGGAAGGAAGGGAGAAGGCTTCCTACACTGTCCCTTCTCCCAGCAAAAATTCTTGGCTCCTATTGGCCAGAAACTTAGAAATTGGCCAATGGGAGCTAAGAGATTTTGCTGGGGGGTGGGAACAGCATGAGAAGTCTCTCTCCTCAGCCATCTGGAGCGGAGAACAGCTGGCTTTCTAAAATGTGAACTGATCTCTGCCTAAGGGTTCCAGAGAAGGGGCTGCGGGCTGGATCTGGTGGCTTGGTGGGCCAGATTCAGCCCGCTGGCAGCCTCTTGCCCACCCCTGCATTAGGTCATACTTGACCTACCCAAACAGCTATATTGAGACAGACCAATAGTCTATCAAGCTCAGCATCCTGTCTTCCAACTGAGGCTGGTACCCAAGTGCTTCCCCAGGGAATTAACAGAAAGGACAATTATCAAAGTGATTCTTCTCCTGCTGTGCAATCTTATTTGGGGAAGGGGTAAATAATACTTCCCTATTCACTTTCTCAACACTATTCATAATATGATAGACATCTAGCATATTCCCTCAACATCGTCTCTTCCAGGCTGAACAGTCCTAGTATTTTTAATCTCTCCTCACATGACAGCTGTTCCATACCTCTAATTCTTGTTGCCCTTCTCTGTACTTCTATACATATATTTGAGATGGGATGACTAGAACTGCATGCAATATTCACGGTGTGTGCTCACCATGGATTTATATAGCGGCATTGTGTCATTTTCTGTCTTATTATCTATCCCTCACCTAATGGTTCCTAACATTTTATTGGCTTTTTTGACTGTCTCTGAACTTCGAGTGGATATTTTCAGAGAGCTATCCACAATAACTCCAAGATCTTTCTTGAAAGCCAGCAGCTAATTTAGGCCTAATCACTTTGTATGTATAGTTGAAATTATTTTTTCCAATGTGTATTATTCTGTATTTATCAACATTAAATTTAATTTTGTTGGCCAGTCACCCAGTTTCGTGCATACAGGCAGTCCCCGACTTACGTCGGATCCGCACTTACGTCGGATCCGCACTTACGAACGGAGCTTTCTCGCCCCGGAAGTCGGGGCGAGAAAGCCCCGTTCGTAAGCTGCTCCGGTGCCCCTGGTCTGCTGGAGACCGTCTCCAGCAGACCAGGGGCACCGGGCGGGTTCCCGCGCTTCTGAGGCTTTGCCAGAGCAAAGCCTCGGAAGCGCGGGAACCGCTGCTGCTGCCACTTGGGTGCCGGTGCCTGTGGTCTGCTGGGGACCGTCCCCAGCAGACCACAGGCACCCGGACTGGAGCGGCAGCAGCGGCGGTTCCCCGCGCCTCTGAGGCTTTGCTCTGGCAAAGCCTCAGAGGCGCGGGACCCCCCCGCGGCTGCGGCTTCAGTCAGGGTGCCTGTGGTCTGCTGGGGACCGTCCCCAGCAGACCACAGGCACCCAGACTGGAGCGGCAGCAGCGGCGGTTCCCCGCGCCTCTGAGGCTTTGCTCTGGCAAAGCCTCAGAGGCGCGGGACCCCCCGCGGCTGCGGCTTCAGTCCGGGTGCCTGTGGTCTGCTGGGGGCCGTCCCCAGCAGACCACAGGCACCCAGACTGAAGCCGCAGCCGTGGCGGGGTCCCTCGCCTCTGAGGCTTTGCCAGAGCAAAGCCTCAGAGGCGCGGCACCCCGCTGCCGCTGCGGCTCTGCTCCCCGTGTCCCTGGTCTGCTGGGGGGGGGGGGGGCGCAGCTAGTGTGCCCCCCCCCCCTGCAGACCAGGCTTTTGTTTTGGACTCTGGGGCAGAGCAGCTGGGGCGCTGCCGATTGGTCCTGCAGCGCCCGTGGGCACTACTGGACCAACCCGGCAGCACCCCAGCTGCTCTGCCCCAGGTCCTGATTCAGCCGCTGCTGGTCAGTTTCAGCAGCGGCTGAATTAGGACGTCTGGGGCAGAGCAGATGGGGTGCTGCTGGGTTGGTCCAGTAGCACCCCAGCTGCTCTGCCCCAGGCGTCCCCAAGTCAGCTTCTGCTGAAACTGACCAGCGCTGACTACAGGAAGCCCGAGGCAGAGTTGCTCTGCCCCGGGCTTCCTGGAATCAGCTGCTGATCAGTTTCAGCAGCAGCTGACTTGGGGACGCCTGGGGTTCTTAAGTTGATTCTCTATGTAAGTCAGAACTGGCGGTCAGTTTCAGCAGTGTCTGAATCTGGACGCCAGTTCCGACTTACATACAGATTCAACTTAAGAACAAACCTACAGTCCCTATCTTGTACGTAACCCGGGGACTGCCTGTATTTAGTCTTTTATATGCACTAGTTAAAAAGCAGAGAGCTTTTACTACCCCATTATTAGGAGACAGTCACTTTAAAGTCAAAATCATAATCTTTTACGGTAACTATCAATGAGTTGTGCTGAAATTATAATGCAGCAGCCAGGAAGGATTAGAATGCCTTCTTGTGTGGAAAATGAATGCGTCACTCTTCCCATTCTTCTTCTAAAGAAGTGAAAACCGGAAGTGTTTCTAGAATCATAGATCAAAATCAAGTTCAGGAAGAACCTGAATGTGTGAACCCTACTGCTAACTGTGCCATAAAAAGCAGGTCAAGGAAGTAGGAGTTCAGAGAAGGATTTTCAAATTAGCTAGGAGTAAACAGAAAACTCTAGTTCTTCCACATCTTATATAAACATTTCAAAGCCTTTTCCAATCCATTCTTTGCATTGATCTAAACATTCTGCTGAAGGCATATCATTCTTTATTCAGTTCTCCAGGTTATTCCTAAATAAATCCTCCCAAATTGTACTGATTTTATCTATTAGGAACATCACTTGAAAATCCAAGATCCCTTCCTCTCAAGTTAATGGAAGCAGGAGATAAGCAAAATGCTCATTTGAGGAAAAAATGGTTTCATGTTTGTTCTTTTAGTTCTGAAAACTGCAAGATGTCATAATTTAAGCCACAATCTCTCAGTTGCTGCAAGCACCTAAACAATTTATCTCCAGAAATCCATGCTTCTAACTTTCCACTTTTCATTCTTTCTAATGTCTGCTTTTCCCCTCTCTTCCACTCTTCTCTTCCTGAAATTGCTCCTCAATCAAATAAACCTTTCAGAATCCAATTAAATAATTCATGGTGAAATTCACATCCATACAGACAGCTAACATGAGGTACATACACCATTTCAAATTATGAGTGTTTAAGTCTTAAATAAGGCTTGCATAATGTTTATATCCTCTGCTGGATTTCTGTCAAAGGATGAATTTCACAGAGCAACAGACACAATTCGGTGCATTTTGTTTGACAGCATATGTTTGTGGCATTTTTCATCCTTCCAAAATGTTCAGTGACTCTCACAACTGCTTTTTGTTAATCTAGATGTACAAAAGTCTTTCTGATGTTGACATCTTCATTGTTCAATAACTTCTAAAAGTAGGTTAAATTTTTATTCCAAACACTGAATATTGGAATATTATCAAAATTCACACAAAAGGTTGTAAATGGAAACAATATACATCACACTTAACTGTTTAGCTTTTAATACCTAATCATGTAGCTTTATTAATACTGTGTATAAAAGTAGAAGATAATTTGTAAGAAAACACCTTTATACTCTCTAAAAGGGATATTAAAACAACATAGGGAAATGGGTCACTACAAAATGTTGCTTACCAAATTTTTGGTCAAACCTCCATGCTGGAACATGGCCATTGTGCTTCAGATTGCTGTTTGTTGGCAGAGGCACTGTTACATAGATGGGGCCATTCACTGGGATTGGAGTTCCATCGCTGTTGAGCAAATGAACACTGACTGCAGTGACAGGAGTAAGGTCATGCTTGGTGCTATTTCCTATCAAGTGAAAGAATAGCAGTATGAACATAATTTCAACTTTCAATGTTACATATTTGTAGTAATTATTATTCATTGTATTATTTCACTGGTGTTTTTGTTTTCAAGGGAAGGTAAAATCTAAAGTAACCTGTTAATACTGCCAGATGATTTGACATTTTTTTTTATTTTTTCCACAAGATAATATAAGAAAGCTTGATTTGCAACAAGTATGTTTATATTTTTTAAAATATATTTTCTTCTGTTGTTCAAGAAGATTGACACAAAATTAGTGCAAATGCATTATAGCCTATAATTTAAATACAGTAATGACCAAAATTTGCAATAGTATGAGAGAACAATGTTAACTATTGTTTTAAAATTCAAGAATTCTTTTCTTTTGCTTCTTCACTGAAGCTAAAAGACAAACCATATACATTTGTATGATTACTAATAGTATTTTCTTATATACATGTATATAAAGAGAATGTATTAGACATGATGATCAGCAGTTTGTTTAAAAATGATCACCCAAAATATTATAAACTCATGCATTAATGATGAAATAGCAGAAACTGGAAAAACACTACTAAAGAAAAAGGAAAGAACTAAAGATGGCAGCAACTTTGGGAAATAAAAGTTTTACAGGAAGGTATCCCCTTCCCCCCCCCCCCCCGCCTCCCCCACAAAACCTAGAGACTGCTAGAGCACAGCCATGATCACCTACTAATCTAAGACATGAAATAGGATCTCTAGGCAATGGATGGCATACAATTCAGTTGTGTTAGGATGAGACAAGCCCACCAATGGGGGCGCAAAAGGAAGGACAAAGGTGGCATTTTTCTTGGGGCCCAGTGATTCAAAGGGGGCAGTTGCCTTGCATCCTTTAAATGGCTGCTGAAGCGCTGTGTGCTCCAGGCAGTGCTAAAGTCTGGGGTGAGGAGGGACTATGCCACGCACTACTGATCTAGACCCAATAAAAACCAGTGATCTCGAACAGAGGTTGGCAATAAAATGGCAGTGGTTCACCATGTTTAGCCTGTGGTGGGTCACTGCCACTATATTTACCTGTACCTCAGTAGGTACGGGTGATCGTAGCTCCTAGTGGTTGGGAATGGTGATCCACGGCCAACTGGAGCTGTGATCCCATGTATTTGCAGAGGCACAGATACATACGGCAGTATGGGGCTAATCTTGGCAGACTAGAACTGGCCCAAGGCCCAGTATTTGCCCAGCCCAATCTAGAAACATAAGGCCACACATGTCATTCTCCTAAACCATCCATTCCATACCTTAAACACAACAGCAAGAACATGTCTACACTAAAATCTTAAGTCATGGGCTCTCAGCTCCATACACAGCTCTATCCCCAGGATCTTGGTTTCCTGCGAGGGAACCCGGGTGCTCTGTGAGGCTCCTGATGCCCCAATCTCCACCCAGCAGCTGCTTCAAGGATGCTGGCTCTCCGCTCAGGGGCTAGCTCCCCACTCCCAGCCTGGGGCTACTTCACAGGGAGTACAGCAGCTGCCAAGGCTCTTGGCTCCCCATCAGGAGCATGGCTGTGCATATCCAGCTCTCGGGTCCCAGCTGGGCAGCTGCCATACTCTTGGTGGGGAGCAAAGAGCCCGAGGAGTCTCAGGACAGTGTGATGGGTTCAATCAGAGAGATCCCCTTGAGACTGTCATACGGTGCTCTGATCATACCGCTGATTCCACCTACATATCCTCTGGAGGTGTCCCAGGTGTTTGGCCTTGTCTTGCTGGGCCAAAAGTTCTGGTCTTCCCCAGCAAAGGCACAAAGTTGGGGTAATATCCCCCAAGCAGAGAAACTCAGACTGATAACTCTGGGAGGGTCCAGCTACAGCACTGAGGAGAACAGCCCTTAAAAGGGACCAAAACCCCAGATAAATCAGTCTTACTCCATATAAAAGTTTTACACAGAGACAATTCATAAGTTCTCTCTCAAGTGATAAGAGAGAGAGAGATGCACAACCATTGCTCCCTGCAGGGTAACAAGTGTTTACACTTGGTTTGATGATAAATAAAAGCTTTTTTTTACATATAAAAGGTAGGATGTAAGTTATTGCAAGTAAAAAGCAGACAGATCAAAGCAAGGTACTAATCTAAAGGAAACAAAACACACCAGTAAGCTCAGTACATTCATTAAGATTGTTACAGATCATATTTCTCACCCTACTCCTTATTTCAGGTAAAGTCAAAGCTGATTTTTCTCTGGCCTGGGTCTAACAGCTTCATGTGTATCCTTTTAGGGTGTGGAGGCAGTTTCAAAAGCCAGTTGAAAACTATCATTGATTGCTTCCCGTCCCTTAAATAGAATTTCTCCATCAATCATGGGAATCCTTTGTTTCATTCTCCCCATCCCAATGGAAAAATACCAAATGCAAGATGGATTCCAGCACCAGATGGCATGTTCACATGTCTTTGCAGGGAAAAATCACAGTTTGGGCTTACAGGAAAACCAAAATCATTTAAAAATCATTGCCTGGAGTATCAAGTCATTAAGTCCCTTAAGTATCACTAATAGCTGTCACCAGAAATTCTAGATTAATAAGCAGGTTTATTCTTTATATTTCTGAAGTTCACATACAAGAATACATGCATACAGATTGAAAATACACATTCACAGGCTTACAGACTCCTGAATGATAGGTTATGTACCCTGTTTTGCATAAGGCATATTTGAATTATGCACATTCATATTCAAAAACACTTCCATAGAAAGTATAGGGGTACCGCATCACAGGCAGCACCTAAGCTCCCGTGACGGAAAGGGGAGCCCAGTAGGTGCAGCGCAAACACTCTGTTTAACTGTTTAGTTGATTAAGGGGGTGGGTAGGAGGTATGGCTAGATTGGTCCCTGCCATAGGCAGGTACTGAGACTGCCCGCCCCCCCCAGACAGGGGCTGTTGCGACTGCCCCTGCCAGCCCCCCACCCATATAGGGGAGGTCCAGTGGAGCTGGAGCACTCTCCAGCTGCAGCTGGGCCATGGGCAGGAGGCTACTCCCGGGTACTGGGTAATAGTTAGCTGGTAAACATCACCCGTTAATGGTTGATGCTTACTGGGTAACCATTTAATGGATTACACATTAACATCCCTACCCACTAGCCATATGGCTTTCTTGTCAGTTTCATGCGCTAGCATGGAGCCGTGAAGCTGACATAAATGAGAGTAGCAATGTCCACATGGATGCCACATTGCCCTAACTACATCGATACATGCCCTATACCTCTCATGGAGGTGGAGTTATGATGGTATAGCACATATCAGCACATATCGGTAGTGTAGACTAAGCCTAAGGGATTGTAAAGATAATTTTGTCCAGAAAAGTATATTTACATGAGCTTTTTGTTGAAATGCGAGAGACAACTATATGAATTTTCCCTTAACAGAGAGCTTGCTCTTAGACAGAGACTGATTTTTACTGAGTGGCAGTTATATTTACGAGAAACCACTTCAGAGGATTTTAATTTATGACAACCTATGTTATCTGTGTTAGCACAGAATGCATTGTGTCCTCAGGAAGACATGATTTGTCAACACTTGATAGAGAAATAACTTATAATTGCCAAAGGAGGTCACGACTTGGTCAGTTTTTTCATAGCCAAATCCCTAACAAAGCAAGTTATCACCTACAGGCTTATAAAATTTAGTATTTTAATATCTGAAATTAAATTATGTAAGATGTTTTACATGACTAGTTTCACTTGTTTTGAATTTTGCTTTTATTTGTGCCTACTCTAACAAAGCTCTTTCTTCCCTTCGTGGGTCCTGTACTTTCAGGAGGGTTACTTTCCTCAATTTAGACACCAGCTTTCTGTTTGTTGAGCTACTCTCATCATTGGTTAGAATAAGGAAAAGAGGGGAAATCAAACTTCATGGTCTCTGCGGCCCCTCCCACTGATAAAGGATAGGACAAACCCTTGTACCCAAACCAATCTTTTTGGTACTGAAATGGGGAGCTGGGGGAGGGGAACCTAGACCCACCCTCTACTCCACTGGGTTCCAGCCCAGGGACCCTGTAACAGCAGATGTCTGTAATGTTTCTGGTAATAGCTACAAATCCCTAGGCTATTTCCCCATAGCCTTCCCCACCACCTTCCTTAGCAGAGGTTCTTCTTCATGGTACCTGCTTGCACTTTCTTCTCCCTGACTCTCTATTGCACTTTCTCTCATCAGCTCCTTCCTCACACACTGAACTGAAGAGCAGTTCTTTCTCACCAGTCTCAACTAGTTCTTAATTAGCCCCACATGTTCTGAATAGTTTGACTCCCTTGACTCTGGAAACCTTTAATTGGCTCCAGATGCTTAATTGCCCTGACTGATTCTGGAAAGTTCCTGCTGGTTCTAGACTAGCCCTTGTTAGTTTAATTGCCCTGACTGATTCTGGAAAGTTCCTGCTGGTTCTAGACTAGCCCTTGTTAGTTTACTCTGGGAATGGAGACTTACTTAATCTAGGGCTGATATACTTCCCCTCCACCACTCTCCTGTACCCCTCCGGCCTGACCTTGTCTTAGTACTTATACACTGACATGCAATAATCAGCTGAAAAAGAAGAGCATTCTGTGGAGCATTCTGTGCCTCTATTCTATTTATAGCAATACGACTCCTCCTGATGCTACATTTAGCAGTGCCAGGCTGACAAGCTTACATTCAAAGAAAACAAGCTGATTTCTAAAGTCCTCTGGCTATTAAGAAAGGCCTAGGATAGTAGTCACCAACCAGTAGATCGGATCTACCAGTAGATCTTGGAGCCTCTGACAGGTGATCCTGACTGGTTTGGCCAGGAAGCTATCCAGCACTGGCACTTCAGTTGCACCTCCACCCACTGTCATGCTGCTCCAGCCCACTGAATGGAGCTGCGTCCACCCTCCCCACCCCGGGAGCCTCCTGGTTGCTGTGCAGGGGGTGGGAGAGAGAAAAGGCAGGGTGCTGATGTCAGGATGTCCCCCACCCCGCACTTCTGTACCCAATCTCCACACAGAGAGAAGGGGATGGAGGGAACTTGGCAATGCAAATCTGTCACTCACACACCGTGAGAGTGTCTCATTCTCACAAACACACATTGTCCTTCCCTCTCATGTCCCAACCCTACACGTGCGTGTGTTATTTTTACTTCTATTACTGCTTGCTAAGTGTGTTCTTTTTGGTTTTTGACTGGTCTGTTCAGTTCTTAATTTTCATTTCTCCCTTACACTTAAATTTAATACTTTTGAGTAGTGAGTTCTAAAATGCCTAACCTGTCGTGGCTGGAGTAATTGTCTCTGTGGTAATTGCTGCTCCTGGTAGTGGCTGGCATGTCCCTGCAGCCCCTCAGGCAGAGCAGGAATGGGGGGTCTCCACATGCTGTCCTTGCCTGCAGACACCACTCCTGCAGCTCCCATTCATCAGTAATGGGGAACCATGGCCAGTAGAAGCTGTGGGCTCAGTGCCTGTAGATGAGGGACAGCACATGGCGCCATGAGCCATTGCTGTACATGTCAGCTGTTTTCAGGAGGGGTGCAGGGCCAGGGCAGGAGTAACCCTGCCTTAACCCCACTACTCCACCGCCTGGAAGCCATCTCAGTTAAAAATGGTGCCCAGAAATAGGCTGCTTCCTAAACCCTTGTCCCATCCCTTAACCTCCTCCTACACCCAACCGCTGCCCCAGATGTGAGTCCCTCTGCACCCAAATTCCTTACCAGAGATTGCACCATGAAACCCTCCTGGATTCCAAGCCCCAACCCTGGGCTAAGTAGGGAGCCCCTCCCATGTGCCAAACCCCTTGGCCCAAGACCAGAGTCTGCACCCCAACCCTCCACCCCAGCATGGTGAAAGTGAGTGGGGATGGAAGAGGAAAGGGGATGGAGTGAGCAGGGTGAGGCCTCAGAGAACGGGTGGAGCAGAGGGGGGCCTCAAAGAAAGGGCAGGAAGGAAGCAAAGCAAGGGTATTTGGGTTTGAGGTAGATTTTACATTGCATTTAAACTGAAAAAGCAATCTTGTGGTTAAAAAAGTTGGAGACCACTGACACAGGACATCCACTTCCACAGACTCTAAATTTCCACTTCAAAATGTAATATCTGTGTTGTGATGTGAAGGTAAGGTAATTGAGTGCTTGTGAAAAAGATGCTGGAAGGTTGATAAATATATACACAGATTAAATAGGAATGTTTGATACCTGGTGACCTCAAATTGATGAAGGAAATACATTTTTAGTGACTCTGAATTCACTCTTAATAAGCCCAATGGCCCAAATGCTGAGTTAATATTATTGCCTGCGATAGGGTTTTGGTGCATTACTGTAGAATACAGAGAGTTTTGTGTTGTTTCTTTAGAAACCAGCTTGTGGTCTCATCTCATATTCAACAGCTATTGGATGAAGGATTACTGACAAAGATTATAGTAGGTGAGCTCTAAATAATGAAGTAGCCTATCAAAGCCTGATGTCTGATAACCTAATGTTTCTCCAAGAGAAGCAGAAGTATCAGTAGAAACCAACTTGCCTGCACTATAATTTTGTATATAAAAAAAAAAATCTCTTCTCATACCTTCAACCTCTTTTCACTTTAAAAAAACTGAAAAGACTACTTTTGCATGATAATTAAAGAGAGCCAAATACAGCTCCCTCCTCCCCAAACACAATTGTTCCCAAGTGGAGAGTGTATGTGTGCAAGTATAAGTGTATGTGGAGTAGGGTGAGCTAAAGTAAATGTGAACCCACAAAGCCATGTCTGGCTTGACACACAGGATGGAGAATTTACTCTGTCTGTTACTTCCCATACAATAGATAAGGGCCTGTGGATACTATTTCAGACACTTTACATTCCTAGAAAATAGTGTTCATATAACAACCCCCTTTTTATTTTTATGGTTAATAAATAATTTGGATTATCACACCTAGCAGCCCTAATTGGATGAGGATCCCATTATGCTAGGCACCGTACAGACAGACAGTCAGTCTTTGCTTTGCAGAACTTCCAATCTAAGTATAAGGCAAGAGACAACAGATGGATGCAGACAGACCCTTGGGAGGGTACAAGGACATAGTAATACAATACTGGTAAGTGTGAAAGGCAGTATTTTTGGTGCACCAGAAGCCTAACCATGGTCAAGTTTTTTGTAGGCATCATGGCAAAGGTTTTGAGAAAGGATATGGAAGAGGTTAATGAGGTGGCTTTGAAGATATTTGTGGGAGCTTCTGCCAAGTCTGATGGGCAGTATGGGAGTCAGCACAAAGATGCTTGTTTAAAATTGAATACATGCGCAATGTAGACTGCCATCATGTCATCAGAGGTAGGAATTCACATTCTGATAATGAATGAGAGCTGATCGACAGGGTGGGGGGTAAGCCATCAAGTGTCTTGAAAATGAAGACAAACATCTTAAGTTTGATGTGAAGGAAAAGGAGCCAGACAATGAAAGTAAAGCGAGAGATGACAAGTAACTGGTCAGGAAACACTCTTTGCAACACCATTCTGACTAGAGACAAACAAGGTAAGATTACATTTGTCAATCCAAGGAGAAGGATGTTACATTAATTGACGGGTGAGTCTTAGCTATCTGGATGGACAGGAAAGGCTGCATCTTAGAGAATGTTTTGCCGAAATAATCTCCAAAATTTAGTCATAGCCTGGAAGAAAGGATTTGGCGCGAGGTCTGAGTGTACCATGATGCTCAGTTTACGGGCCTGAGTGACAGGAAGGCTGGTAATGTTGTGTGCAATGAGTGAGAAAGGCAGTGGCAGAGATGGGAAATGTGAAGGGTGAGAGCATAAGAGCCAAGTTAAATTTGAGCTTACAGCTTGACACCCATGAGGCCATGTAATAGAGATGGACAGGTTGGAGGAGAGGGAGACCTTATGTCACCAATATAGAGAAGGGAGCAGAGTTTGTGTTTGTAGATGAGATTATTCAGAGATAAGATGCAGGGAAGGAAGAGAAAGGGACCAATGACAAAGCCCCATGAAGTCCCCAGAGAAAGTTGAAAGGGTGATAAGTACAATCATCCCAAGAATTCACTGAAGAAGCGATGAGAGCTAGAACCAGGACAGAGACATGGAAGCCAATGGAGGACAGATTTCGAGAACTGGATGGTCAACCGTGTTAAAGGCAGCTTGCATATCAAGGAGGCTGAGGATGGAGTACTAGTTCTGGCTAGGAAGAGGTCATCAGAGATGTTGGTGACAATATTCTCAATGTAAGCTAATCTGAAGAGGGTCTAGACTAACTGGAGAAGAGAAACTCCAGCTAGCAATTGTATTCAGTGCGTTCAAGGGACTTAAAAAGGAAAAAGGTGATGGAGCAGCAGATAAAAGAGGCAAGTGGGGTCAAAGATGGGTTTAAGATGGAGAAACTACAGCATGTCTGGCATAGTGAAGGGAAAGGAGAGTGAGAGGTTATGCAAAAAATTAAAAGGAGGAGAGGAGTGTGAGTGAGAGAGATCTGGAGACGGGGCAGGATGGGAATCACTGAGGCAACTGAAGGGTGTAAGAGGGGAAGAGCAGGGAAAAACTCTCTGCATCTGTGTTAAAGTGGAAAGAAAGGCAAACTGAGAGGAGGGGGATGATCATGCCATTTTCTCTTGGAAAAAATCCACAGATCCACTAACACAAGCCTTACACATTCAAGTGAATATTGGAAACAACCTAAATTAACTAGCAGAAATAAGTGAACCCTGGGAAGACTCACCTGCTGCCACCCCAAGATGCAAGAATGTAGACAAAATAACTCAAAAGTCAAAGTTCAAAGACCAGTGTGGATTGTTTCTATTAAAAATTCTTCACAGCCTTTTTCTTTGTTTCAAAAGAATCTGAACATTTTTGGCTGAAACCGGATCCAAAATTATTCTGCATTTAACAAGACTATTGAAAAAAACTCTTTGTTGGCACAGCACAATGCTGCCGAACATTAAATCTTTAATGTGGACATTGTACAGACTGCCAGGCACAGGAATAAATAGAGATGACTAATGCTGCAACTCTAAAAGGTTAAATCTTTTCCCCTTCCCACATATCTCAATTTTTTAATTAAAAATAAATGTAGCATTTATAAAGATATACAAACTGATGTGCCAGAAAGCTAGTCTTCAAATGACAGGTGCAACATAAGAAAGCTATTCACCAACCAGGCTCAGTGGGTCTCCAACTTCATCCTGTAGAGACCATATATAAGAAGTGAGAAGGCTATACAATCTTCATGCTGATTCAACCCAGGGCTCTTATCTAGAGATTACCAACATGGGGAACTATTCATGTCAGCAGCACAAGAATGCTGTCATGTGGACTGCTGCTTTTTAGGAACAAGCATTTGATCAGTAAGTGGAACCTAAATTTTTGAAATTAAAGAAGTGTGTGTGTGGGGAAGGGAGAAAATGAGAGAGAGCAAAAAAGAAACTATAAAACCTCAAAATTACATTCCAACCAATATGAACTCAAAACAAAAACAGACACAAAATTACCAGTTCCATTTCCATCTAATCCTTGTAGATAAGGAAAACTGTCCACTTCCCAAGGTGAACTGGCTGCGGTTAGAAATGCTGTCAGATCACTGTAGCTGGTGTTCTCAGGCAACGTCAGCGCTCTTCTCTGAAAGTGAACTCGTGGTTGAACCCGTGCACCTGTGAAAATTAAGGGTGATGTTATCCAAGGAGTGTAGATTGTTCAGGAGCTTGAGTTTATATTGAAAAGCCCTTTAAAAGTCTATTTAAAATTTCTATTACAAACTAAAATCTGTGATGAACAGATACAACAATGAGCTAACTATGATGGTGTTGGTAATATAGCATTTATAATTTACGTAGCAATGGGTGCTATTTTCTCACAAGCATTGCAAGGTAAAATGTAGATAGATACCTAAATACCTTAGAGGTTTTTGAAATTTTTCCTAGTTTCCTTGCATACCTCAACTAATGGATGCTGTTAAAACTAAACGTAGAAGTAAAAATCGAAGGACAATTTGCAATTTACTATCTATGCTTAATTTCTTGTTTCACTTGAAACAGAAAAGTTAACTTTGTTTAGTGCAATAGATGAATAATTAATTGCACTAGTACTCTATCTGTAGTTCCAATTAATTTGTTCCATAATCCCTTATTTTGCTTTTATTATAACTGCTTAATATAGTTCACTACCTCACTGCACGTATGGCAATGATTATTTAAATCAATGTAAAACACTGGTAAATATAATTTAATGAATACTGCATGTAACAGAAGCAAGTGTACTATGGGAAAGCTTCACTAAAAGCAACCTCAGTAAAACTGAAGGCCAAGGCTAACAAAATACATGCCAATGGACTGTGCACCTAGCTTCTGAGGTGCTAATTAGGGATGTGAATGACTAGTCGACTATCTGATATGCAAATGCTTATCAGATAGTCGACACACTAGTGGACTAGTCACTCCCCCCCCCCCCTTTTTGCTGCCTCTATCAGAAAGAGGCAGCAAGGGTGAGAGAGGAGAGGTTCTTCAAAGCGGCAGCACCATGTGGAGTCTAGGGCCAGACCCCAGGGCTGCTTGAATCCCCCGCTGGCCCCGGGCTCCCCGCAGTGCATTCACCTTTGAAGTGTAGTGACAGCCCGGGGGTACTAATCTGTTAGAGGCTGATCAGAAAATAGAGAGAATGACTGAACAATAATAGATGAAATTCAAACGAAAAGTCTACATCAAGCCCTAAATTCTGCTCACAGCATGTGCAAATGCATGACTAGATTCAGGATGAAATTCTCTGAGTCAAGTTGGGGGAAGAAGAGCGGCCAGACTTCCCATTCTTGGCCTTTTTTAGAGTGGTGAATGCCTCCTGTTGGCTAAAACAAAATACAGGTCTATGTAGCACTTTAAAGACTAACAAGATGGTTTATTAGATGATGAGCTTTCGTGGGCCAGACACACTTCCTCAGATCAAGGAAGTGGGTCTGGCCCACGAAAGCTCATCATCTAATAAACCATCTTGTTAGTCTTTAAAGTGCTACATAGACCTGTATTTTGTTTCAGCTACACCAGACTAACACTTACACCTTCCATTTCTACCACTTTCCTGTTGGCTAGTGACTAAGAATAGTGCCAAGAGTCCCCTATGACACACCATACTGATGCAGAAGTATTGGGTGCAGAGTCCCACTGGTTCAGCTCCAAGAAGGGTCTGAGCATCACTTCCATCAGGAGTCACTTAAACCTTGTCTCCCATTCTTTCTTCATACCCAGCTTGAACTGGCAGCAGATCTGACAGCAATCCTTGATGAGTCTCACACCCACACTAATCAATTGGACTGCATGTTCCTCAAAGGCAAGGCCTTGCCACAGAAGGCACAAGGCATGTAGACTGGTGACCCAGGCATGCCCTGCTCTGGGAGAAGAGGAAGCTCTGCTAATGCAGTGAGAATCCAACTAAATATTTACAACTATTAAATACACTCCAAACTGCTGGGGAGAAGAAAAAGAAAGGGTGGAGTGGCAAACGAGAGCCACTAAACATAGCCTGTTGAAGCAAGAGGCCTACGACTGTCAGGGTCAATAAGGAGGAACTGAGCGGGTGTGAGGTTGACTGGACCCTTTATACCACACCACAGGCATATGGCACCAAAGTGTGCTATATCTGACGCTATAATACCAGAGGGAGAAACATTTCCTGAGTGTGTACATGGGGCACATGCACACCTAACATGGAATGGACATGAACAAGCACTCAAAGATTGAGAAAGCCCAACCTACGGGAAGGGATTAAAAAACTAAGGTATGTTTAATTTTATGAAAAGGCGGCTAGGAAAGGTGGGGGGGGGGCGCGGATAACAGTCAAATATGTTAAAGGCTGTTATAAAGAGAATTCAGAGGGGTAGCTGAGTTAGTCTGTAACAGGAAAAACTTAAACAACAAAGAATCTAGTGGCACCTTAAAAACTAACAAAACGTAGATGGCTAACAAAGACTCAAAGACTAACAAAACACGAGCTTTCGTAGGCACAACCCAGTTCTATTGTGATCAATTGTTCTCCATGACTACTGAAACTAGGACAAGTAGTAATGGGCTTAATCTGCAGCAAGGGAGATTTAGGTTAGATACTAGGAAATACTTTGTAACTGTAAGCCTTTCCAAGAAAGGCTGTGGAATCCCCATCATCGAAGGTTTTTAAGAACTGATTGTCTTAGAGGATGTCTAGATTTACTTGGTCCTGCCTCAGCACAGGGAATTACATTTAATGACCTTGAGGTCCCTTCCAGCTGTATGTTTCACCTCCATACCACTTACACCTTCCATAAGGACTCCTTTTGGACACTGCTGATGGAGGGGAATATGGGTCTAGGTGTCCAACCTGCAAAGTCACTGCACAAGGCTGCAATGAGGGGACAGACAAGGTGCAGAATGTACCTAGACCTTTTGGTGTATGCACTCCAGGCCACGGTAAACAAGAAGAGCTACAGTTACTAAATCTGCCCAACTCACTTACCCAGGGGATAAGAAAAGGGGATCTGTTTTTTCAGATCCTTAAGATATCGCCCACACAAAAACCAGATTTTTTCTTAGATTGCATATGCAATATTTCACCCTTATTGTGTTATTCCATCATGTGCACTGCTAGTCACTGATCCACTTTTGTTCAAAATCATTGCATATGAACTGCAGGTTTTCCAATGCACCAGGATTTAAGACACATTGTATTTTTACATTTTAGTCTCCTTTTAACATCCAATTTTGCAGTTTAAGAAACCAATAGCATCTTTCAAAGAACTCTCACCATTCACACTGTTTTGCAGCACACAGCAAGGCCCCATCTGCAAGCTTTGAGACAACATGCAAAGGGAGCTTTAAAATAGCTGTTGAAGGCAAAGCTTCTCTATTCCCAAAAGCTCTTTTCAGTACTCAAAGGATGATCCCTAAGTGACACAGGATCAAGTGCCCAAATCATGCTCTGCTCTGACTGTAAATTATGACTGTGGTTCCAAGGTGCCCAAACCGTATATGGAGGGTCTTGTTCCACCACACTGCTCCACCAGTTGTATGCATGTCATTTGATTGAAGTCAGTGGAGTTACTTCACTGCAAAACCAATGTACTAGTGATAAATCAGGGTCATGTTTTTTTTAATAATTCCTTAAGCAACTTACCAGGGGACTAGTTCCGACCCTCACTTTTCTTTAATTAGTTTCTAGACATGAGTTATTGTTATAACAAGACACAGAATTTCACACAATGCATGCTTTGCCACCAAACAAGACCACAGCATCTGTGCACAGATGGATCCAAACAGTTTAGATTTGATTTCATCTGCCTAAGAAGTAAACACTGATCACTTGCACAAAGCTTTATTTACCCAGCACAATTGTATTAAAACTATTTTTTAAAAAGAACAAACAATATTTTGAAAGTCAATTTTGCAAGGAATGCTGTAATGCTGAGTAAAAAAAAATTATTAATCACTGGAATGTTTTTGAAATAATCGTACCAGTCTCTTAAAAAAAACCTAATACTATCCTTAAATGGTTAATTCAGCAATTAAACACCACATTTCTGAAACAGGAAAAATCTCTCTTAGCCAGTTTCCAGGCCTAAATGGAAACTGCAATATTACAGACTAAAGGCATTAACTTCAATGAACTCAAGGAAAAAAAAAAAAAAAAAAACCTTATCTCTCAGTGCTGTACCTCAGGGACAGATCTGTTCAAACACTGAACAATCGCTGCCTGTGCTGCTTTGTGTGTGCATATGTTCCATATGGATAAGCATCCACAACAATTCCACAACAACAAAAAAGAAAGCAGAATTAGGATTATCTCTTTAACAGTTCAATGAAAAATTGCAGCTTTTAGGCTGCCGTACATAGATATAATTAAGATTAATTATTCAAGTTACCAAGTATCAGTATTGCATTTCTGAAGATTCATGTAGTTAAGAAATAGAAAAATAATTCTTGTTGCGCTTATTAGCACAATAATTTATTGAGGGCAATACATTATCTTTTACAGAAACTTGACATTGCACAGCCTGTGAGAGTAGTGCTGCCAACTTGCTACTGAAAATATTTTTACAAAGGGACAACACATACTGGCTGCATCAAGCCTGGCAAGTTTTTCTGCAAAAGCAATTGCTTTTGCGGAAAAACTTGCCAGCTGTCTACACTGGCTGCTTGAATTTGTGCAAGAACACTGACGATCTCATGTAAGATTGTCAATGTTCTTGCGCAAATACTATGCTGCTCCCGTTCGGGGGAAAAGCCCTCTTATGCAAATGTATTTGTGCAAGAGGGCCACTGTAGACAGCTAAAACCTGTTTTGCGCAAAAAAGCCCCGATGGCGAAAATGGCGGTCAGGGCTTTCTTGCGCAAAACCACGTCTAGATTGGCACGGATGCTTTTCCGCAAAAAGTGCTTTTGCACAAAAGCGTCCATGCCAATCTAGACGCTCTTTTCCGCAAATGCTTTTAACGGAAAAGCTTCCGTTAAAAGCATTTGCGGTAAATCATGCCAGTCTAGACACAGCCTTAAAGTGAATCTCAATTTCCTCAAATACCATGGATTAAGTTTGTACCAACTGTACTGTCTTGTAGCTAAGCCACAAAACTGAGAAATCTGAGTTCTTGATCCCGACGACCTTGAATAAAGTCACCTAAGCTCTTTGTACTTCATTTCTCCCTCTTCCTCAATCCATAATATGGAAAATTTAACTATTACCTCTCAAATGCAGGCTTGATTCTGTAAGACACTTGCAACTGTTTAATGGCAAGAATCAACACATATTATAAGTGCAAATACTGCCAAGGCCTTCTCTACACTTGGGAAATTTAATAAAGTGAAAAACTTGTGCCTCAAAACTGAACTGCACTTTTGGATCTATGTACAAAAAGCATCTCAACCAATGGCTCAGAGAATCAGCAATGGTCTCAAGTTTCTCCTAGTCTCTGCAGAGGCTCTGTAGATCAAGTACCAGTACTGATGTAACACACTGACACAATGACTGGGTTGGCAACTTGCATAGCCATCATCTTAGTCAGCTATCAGAGCTTACAACACCTTCAGGTGGCAAAATTCCTTATTTTGTTGGCTGAGTCTCACCTCTCTGCACTGCTCCTTTGTGCACAGTATCCTCGCATGCTATTATCCCCTGCTCAGAAATGGACTTAGGGCAGCCCACTGAGTGAATGTCAGGTCAAACCATAATCCAGCTAAGGGTAGGCAGTGCGTAATCACTCTGCTGTTTGCATTGTAATGTGTGCAAAATAACTATTTGAAGCACAGTTGGCACAGTGCAACAGTATAGGAAAGAAATTGCAAAGAGCATCTGACATTACTTTTACGTGCAAATGGCGAGAGCAGATATCAATAGCTCCCCTAAACTGAATACTCCACTCTGCTTGTTGACAAACTGATGTTTTAGCACATTTGTAGATGGCTTCACTGCTCTACATAACCTTAAATAACTTGTACTTGGCAAACTACCATCTGCACAGTTACTTCCAGAGTACAGCTGTGGATTGTACCTTCAGCATGAGAATGAGGTTGGATGCAAACTTGAAAACAAACTTCTCAAAGACATATTTAGTTGCTCATCTTATTAATTATACAAAGGCACCTACTAAATTTTATGCTGGACAGACTCTTCTCTCCCTTTGATCTGTGCTCTAGAGTTCCCAGTTTGTATAGCGCTGTGGTGGGCAATCTGCAGACTGTACACGACCCACTGGGGTTCTACCTGTGGCCTGCGTTCTACTCCCTTTCTGCTCTTCTCCCCCATGCACCTCTTGCGCCCTGAGGTACCGGAGCCCGCACTTGCTGCTACTCTCCCCGTCCTTCCCAGCACTTTGGAGGGTCATGAATCCATCTATTCATGTCTGTCCGCATTGGGAATGAGCGGTTCGTGGCTGTTCAAACTCTGTGAGGGAGGGGTAGAGTGGGGACAGAGCACAAATCAATGGATTCATAGTGCTTCGAAAGTGCTTGGAGGGACAGAGAGTAGGAAGTGTAGGGTTCCAATGACCCTATTCTCAAGAGGTGTGGGGTAGGGGACAGAGAGGGAGTGCATGGGCCACAGGTGGAATCCCAGTGGGCTATGGGACAAAGGTTGCCCACTACTGAAATTCAATCATGCATCCCACTGAGACGAAGGAGGGCCATTCATGCGGTCCAATCACTAGTCTCGGCTGCCCATCTCTGGTGTAAAGTCTTAATAGATCACATCAACCCAATTCAGCTCCCAATTTACTCTGGGAAAATGCTGTTTAATTGCTCTGAAGTAACAATCTCTTAGTGTAAGTGAGAGAAGAATCAAGCAATACAAGTTTTGGGTAGGGATTAGGGAGAGCTGTCCCAGATCTTGGTTGTTCCACATTCATGTTTCAACATAGCAGAAATACAGGTGGCCACACTTGATTTTTACTGAAAAATAAGACTATGAAAGTATTCCTAAGATAAGGAGAGAGCATAGGACTCCAGGTATCAGCTAATTTCCATACTTAATAGCATTTTGGATACTTCTTGCTCCTGCCTCTCTTCTTTTCTTTAGACATCCGGATTCAAGGAAAGTGGAGATAGAGGACTAATTTAATTCCTGGCAGCTAAATGGGTGTGACAAGTATTTCTTGTTTGCATTTCTGTTCCTCACCAAGCTATCTTTATTTAAAAAGAAGCAAAGCCAGGAAAACTGTAAGGAAGCCATTAGCCTCAATTTTCCATGGAAGGATTTTTGTTGTACAGTGAATTGAGAGATTAATATTGTAAGCCATGTTTCATGGTTTATCTGATTGAGGTTTGACATCTTCTCCAATCTGTGTCTTTTATTAATTAAATGCATAACATCAGCTCTCTATCTGCAGAGCACATATAGCATAGCTGGGTTGTTATGAAACCTGCTTTAACAGTATCCCATCAGATGTATAATCTGTTTAGTGATTCTTCCACATAGATCCTATCTAGACTTCTCGCTTATGAAAAGCCTATTGTGTGTTTGGCAGATTTCTGCTTCTAAAGTTGTTAGGAAATCCTTATTGTATTAATATTCCCTCAGGGCCCGGTTATTTTATAGAATTACAGGGCAGTAAGTAAAAGTAATACTCATTGTTTTTCATTCATGTTCTGATATAATTAAAAAAGAGGATGTTAAAAAATTAAATGAAAAACTATTGCATGGTTTCTTACCAGCATTCACAGGTAAGATAATAGGTAGACAGAGGGCCTGGCTTTAAATTAAAAGTTATCAAAACATATGTAACAGCTTCATTAACAGACTAACCTCAGTAAATCACATCATTCTAATCAAATTAGACCTGGGTCTACTTTATACTACTTTGAGGGACGGCTTAAAAGCTGGGTGAATTAACCTTCAGTTCTGCTATTCAGGCATATATTCAGAAGTTGTAACACTTAATCCACCTGGCTGTTATTGCGGCATCTTTGGTTTGCATTTTTTGGTCATGTGATGAGGTACTTTATTCTTTAAATACAACCACAGCAAATCACAGAAGTAAGCAGGAAACAAATCAGACTGAATAGCAGACAGCAGTTGTATAACTAAAGATGGTTCCATTATGTTAGATGACAGAACAAGATGGCAATAAGGATTTTGGAACTTCTAGCTCTAGCTCTATGTAATACAGGAAACCCTTGCAATTCACAGAATTGCTATTTGTGATTCCATGTATTCGCAGTAGTCTCCTGTCTGGGCTGGTGAGGTACGTGGAGGCTGGAGCTGTGGTGAGTACCCCACAGCAAGTTTGGTAGCTGTGGGGAGCTCACCACAGTAGGCCAGGAGCCATGGCTCCCAGAATTTACAAATTTTGCCATTCATGGTGGTGCCAGGAACACAGCCGTGATGAATGGTGAGGGTTTCCTGTATACCAAATAGGCTTGAAAAATATTATGGGGTAGAAGAATAGAAGAAGTGTAGGAAAATGGACCAGAGCCCCTGCATATATTGAAGTTCAAACTGTTTTACCCCCTCATTACTGACATACAGACAGGGTGAACTTTGCCATAAAATAATTTAAAAAAGTTGTGATATAGATTAGAAGCCTGGTTTTATGCAGCCCTGGGAAACTATCAAGCACACAGGCTGAAATCCTGGCCAACTGACTTTAATGCAGACAGGATTTAATCTATTGTTTTTAAAATATGGTTTCAAGTCCAATTCCAACTTCTACAAATCTATAAACAAACATACCTTGGAATCCCGAGACTATCTGGACTACGTCATCATAGACCATTAGAGTAGCTGATCGTTCAGGAAGAAGCCCAAGGCTCAGAGAAGAAAACACTGTAGAAGGAAAGTGGTTTGAGTGGGATATACTTTAATTCTTTTTTTTTAAACTTTATTAAAAAGATGCCCAAGATTCTCTCATCTTTGATAACAATTCTGTTGAATACAAGCATATTTTCTTCTCTGTTATCCTTAGAAGGAAAGTAAGGCCAATGACTAAAAAGCACAAACAACTGAAAAACAAATATTTTGTATATACAAAATAGCTCACATGTTTTATAACCTGAGTACCCAGGTTGACACAGTAATTTGTTATTTGTCCAAACATCATATTTCACTTTCTGCCTCTTGTGAAGTTGAACACACTTGAGAGGAAATAGAGCACTAAACAGAAAATTCGGAGTCAGGACTCCTGGCTTTTATTTCCAGCTCCACCAATGACTTAATACATAATCATAGGTGAAACACAGAATCCACCTGTGCTTAAGTCTATTGGTCATTAAAATGATTTTACTTACCTCAGAGAGGGGTAGTAAAGCTTAATAATTTTGATGTATTACGTAGATAAATTACACTATGAAAGTGCAAAGTATTGTGGTGAATATCAACAATAATAAGCACAAAAGCTTAACATTTTGTTATTTGAAAATACTCCCGAGTCTTTACAGAACTAGTCCTGCCCGCTCACCACCCAGCCAGTGCAGAAGGTCCTATATGCAGCAGAACCATTTTCTACTATGTGGTATAGAAAATGGGTAGGGTATAGAAAATCTGCTGCAATGGGTTTGCCCAGTGTGCAACAAAGGCTTCATCTGCATTAGCACACATGAGTTTGAGGGATTTATGTGGGTGAGCACTATGCACCTGCATGGTAAATCTCCTCTGCATTCAAGCAAGGGATATGTACTGCAACAGTCCCTGAGAATTCCGCACCCCGAGACTGTAGCAACAGCATGGAGAGGATCTACATCCACTCAAGTGCCTTGGGGAGGGGGAAAAGAGGAGAAATTCCTCATAGCCAGTAAATTCTTTGACATAGGGATTGTCTCAATCTCTATTTGGACAGTGCCTAGAATATTTTGGTCTCTCCCACTGTTTGAGGAAGAGAGTTTTTCAAAAGACCCTAAGTGACTTAGGGGCACCAGACCCATTGACTTTTAAGAGCTTTTAAAAAATCTTCCTCTGAATTAAAGTTTTCTTTTACCCAACCACCAATAAAGACCCTGTTGTAACCAAGAGTTCATATACTGAATTTCTGTTTCAAGCTGCCAAAATACTTTTTAAAAGATCAAATGTTAATTTTAAATCAGGAGTTATATATTAATAAAACCTAACTCCTGATTAGATTCTGTGAGCACTGATGAAATTACACAATAAAACTGAATATAACTCAAACTACTGCTGAACTTCCTTTTTAATATTCTACATGTCAAAGAGGATTTACACATCAGGCACATTAAAAGAACTATAGCTATAGAGCAGATAATATAAAAGCCACACAATTAGAAAAACTGTTTGCTCTTACTCCAGTGATTTAATTTGTAGGAGTGAAAGCCAATGTAATTCAAGCACCCCAGAGAGCTGAATACAAGAATATGTGCCAATGTCTTTTCCATCACATGCTGAGCCACAGTATGTAGATAACCTCTGAACTTCCCTTGGGCTTTTTCTCAGCATGACAAATGAGGTTCCCTGATCTTTCTCCCAAGATGTAAATTTAGTATTTTCTTTACATTGGCAGACCAGGATAAAAATCAAGTAGTTTGGTAACATTTGGGGAACCAAAAAGAAGACACATATCAATGGCAATACCTACCCTTTATTTTGGATAATCTGTGTCCCTCCTACTGTGCTCTTGGGACAGTTCTATTCGAACAAGATAGAATTTTTGAAGTATAAAGAGCTGGCTCATCAGATGATGGGATCTATTACACATATACATGGTATTTGATTACACAGCACCTTTCACACGCAAGTTAATTCCCAAAGTCATTTAAAAACCATGATTGATATACACAGGGTAGCACATTGGACAGGCAAGTGTGTCTTTCAATATGCACTCACAAATAGTTGAAACAATGTCTACATTTATCAACTGATTTGATTAGAAAGGGAATGTTGCTGTGTTCATAAAATAATTTAAAAAAAAGTGTTATTCTCTCCCCAACTTCCCCTGCCCGCATTCCCAATCTTTTCTCTCCTGCAGCTGCCAGCTAAGAGGAGGTGAAATCCTGGTATTTAGACCAAGTTACTTTGTGTCCTTATGAAAATACTCCCTCCCACCCAACACTTGTGCCTTAAGCTATTTTAGCAGAATCAGTTGCTGCATGGCTTTTCAGTGTTATGTTTTATTAGCAAACCCCTTTCTTTCCCCCCATAAGAGATTAACACTCCTGACTGCTGTCTGAAATGGTATACCTGGTCTTTGCAGCAAAGCACACAGCAGATCATGCCTCACAGACCAGTTGTTACTAAATTAAGTTCGTTAAAACATACTTAGTAGAAGTTACATAAACTGTGGCCTGATACTAAGCTCAATGTGAGTACTGGGCTCTCTGCATGTGCAGAATTTTATGCAAGATCAAAGCCCAATATATGGTTCACTGTGGCATGTCATTCAGCTTGGACTGATCAATTTCATTAAAGTTTTGAGTCCACTTTGCTTTCTGGTTCTCATGAACTAGGAGAGCACTGCTATATTTGGATTGTAAACACCAACATGAATATTTGAGCTATCTTATTTATATGTAAAAAAATTCTAACATTAAATATTGTTTGTAATTAAAAAATTCTCCACAAAAACTAAATATTTTGGGTTTATACTACCGAAAAATGTTTTCTCTAAAAGGGACAAAGTACAGAAAGTTTTCAATTTGCCCATAGTGAATCTGCAATGCATATATCTAGTTGCAATGTTTTGCATGGATATTTAATCAAAAGAAGGAATAAGTTCAAGGTAAAGATGAGAAAAGGAATGGATCCTGCTCTCGCTGAAGTCAATGGCAAATTGCCTCTTAACTTCAATGGAAGAAGGACTAGGGCCAAAGAAATTTCTGTTTTCCAAAATGTGCTCTTATGTCATTCTGCCTGGAAAAAAGTTTTGATACAACATGCATATAAAGCTGTTGCTTGTCAGATTTCAATGTCTTATAAAAATAACAGCAAATCTCAGAAGGGTAGCTGTGTTAGTCTGTATCTGCAACAAAAAAAAAAAAAAAAAAAAAAAAAACCAACCAACCAACCAACCAAACAACCAAGGAGTCCTGTGGCACTTTAAAGACTCCTCAAACCCTATGCTATCAGCACTATTTTTCTCATCCTAGAGTTTAAGGTGCCTGTGGACTCCTCGTTTCTGCAAAACAATAGCATCATATTTGATTGTCCTCTTCCAAGGTCAACATAAAAAAAAAAAAGCACGGCATGTAAGGGCACACTTTATTAAAAAAAATAGGCGGGGGGGGGGGGAGGGAGAAAAATAAATAACATGTAAGAGTCTATTGCCAATGCATGCACTAATAATAGGTCAGTTGTGTCTTGAGGAAATATAAGAATGCTAAAGAAACGGAGCCATCAGTGGCTGCAACAACTAAAGGAGTCTATACAAAAAGGATCACCACCAAAGCTGTGTGTGTTAATGGGACATAGTGGAACAATGCTGAAAGACGGAAGAGTTAAAGTTGCCGGAGCCACCTTAGCTCTGCATTTCCAGGTTTTCAGAAGTTTGAGTTTTGCTGAGCTCAGCATTCTGCAAGGAGATGACATACCCCAAGCAACTTTGCATTGGTGTAGTATTTTGCCATTGAAGGTTATAGTTTTTTGAACAAGAAAAAAAGGTAACTTGTTAGTAGGAATTAAGGTGCTATCTAGGCAGTTGTACAGATCATACACCACAATTTGTTTACTGAACCACATCAGCCCATAGTTAAGAATCTCTATACCAGTGGTCTCCAACCTTTTTACATCCAAAATCATTTTTTAAATGTCAGAACAAGCCAAGATCTACCGCCCCATGCTTCCCCCAACACCCCACCTCTTCCTTGAAGCCCCGCCCTCTCTATTCTCCTCCTCTCTATCACTTGCTATCCCCAGGCCTTATACTCTCTCAGCGTATGGCTACACTTCCACTTTTTATTTTTTTTAATTCTTCTATAAGAAGAGGTTTTTCCAACATCTGGCCTATCTAGACTGGACCAAATGTCAGAAAAAACCCCTTCTTTCAGAAGCCTCCTTATTCCTCATGGAACGAGAAATACAGGGTTTACCATAATAACATGTTTCTCTTCCACTAAAAAAAGCGAAAGAACAAACACGTCCCTGGACAGAGAAGAATTTTTCCGGGATACCTCTGGAATCCCAGAAAAAGTCCTGCAGTCTAGCCATACCCTCACTGGGTTGAGACAGGATGTGCGGGCTGTGGGAAGGGGTGAGAGGTGCAAGTTCTGGGAGGAAATTTGGATGCAGGAGGAGATGGAGAAGGGGATTCTGGCTCGGGGAAGGGGCTCCAGGCCCCAGGGAGTATTGGGGTCAGGTGAAGAGTTGGGGTACTGAGCAAGCCACAGGCTTGTGGATGTGAGGGTGCAGGAGTTTGGGTTGGGGTGCGTAAGGGGCTCAGCACAGGGAGGTTGGGAGTATGATGGGCTCAGGACACAGATTTGCAGTGTGTGGATGGTGTAGGAGTGTTGTGGCAGAAGACTGAGGATGTGGGGGTGCAGGAGTTTGGGGATGTGAGAGACTCAAGACAGGGGGTTCCAGTGTATGATAGGCTCAGATCTACTGTCTGGAAGTGTGTGTGCAGGAGTGTTATGATGCTGCAGTCACATGGGGGCTTGGCCCCAATTGGGAGTTTGTTGGCCAGGCTTCATTTTTAAATAAAATATTATGTCAAACACAAAAAGTTCCAGCATTGTCTTTATTTATGAGAAGGGAGGGGAACCTGTTTTGAGTCAGTTAGGGCCTGTGACGGGGCAGCCCCGCCCTGCACTCAAGCCCAGAGAAACCACCTGGTGCCGGGGGCTGAGAGGGCCCCACCCACACAGCCCTACTGGGCATGCTCCCAGGGAAGCATAGGTATAAAAGGCTGCTGGCCTGCTCAGAAGGGGCAGACTATGGCTAGAGGCGGAGGGAGCACCCAACTGCCGAGGAGGGAGTCGACGGGACGGCTGAACGTGCCGCTGCTAGGCCCAAGCTGGGCCCGACCCCAACGAAGGAGCCGCCAGCTGACACCCCGGGACCCAAGCACCGAGCTGGACACTGCCAACCCCAACGCTGACGGGGGAAGTGACATTACAGCCACCCGACCAACGCCAACAGGTGGGACCGCTGCCGGCCGGGGGTAGGAAGCGACCCAGGGCAGGGAGCTGGAAAAGCCCCTGAGGGCTCGGTGCGTAGCGGGGAGGACCCCCTGCCGAGCCAGTGGTGGGAGCCACCCGCCACTGACAGGGCCCTGGGTCGGGGCCCGGTGGAGAGGGAGGGCCCGGGCCCCCCTACCCCTCCTGCCCCGAACCCCGGCAAGTGGGAAGCTCAGCCAGAGGACTAGGCTGCAGAGCCGGCATCCGGAGGACTAGGCCAGGAGGCTGTATTTCCCCTAAGAGAGGGGCATTGTACTTCGAGGGCTAGGCCCAGGCGGGCTGAACTAGGCCCCGGATGGGGGTGGCAACCCCAAGTCAGGGGGGAGCCCCCCAACAGGGCCACACAAGTGAGATGCAAAAAAGTAACTCCTCCAACCCTCCCCCCATTCCAAGCCTCACTAATGTAGTCCCAACAGTGCTGGTTGGAGCAGATGACATGGTACTAGGGAAAGGGCTAGTGGGTGCTGGGGTAGCGGACAGTGTGCCAGTGGGGACAGGGAGTCCCCGGCACGCGCCTCCTCCCAGGACTCCTCTGCCCTCTCTCCTCCCCTCCCCCCAAGGAGGGAAGTCCCGGAGCACGCCTCCTCTGGGGACTCCTCCCTTCCCTCCCCCCGTGCATTTTCTTAAATATTGTTCTTGGGTTGGGTCCTCTAAAGATTTAGTGAACGCCATATGCTGCCTCAGGTAAAACAGATTGAAACCACTGTCATTGGCATCTCATACATAATTTGATCTCTGTCTATAGCTGCACACAAACACCAACCTAGAGCCCCCCCGCCCCCTTTTTTTTAAGTGGCTGTTTCAGGGCTTATATCTGTGGAGCCCTTAGCTCAAATGACTCCAGATTTGAGTTGCTAGTTCCTGAGGGACACCAAATTTCAAAAGAGATCTGACTAAGTGTGTTGGTTTTAGAGGACTTAGAAAGATCCACATCGACAAAGATGTCTTGATGAGCCTCTCTAATATTTTACCCCTCACAGCCACACAGAGTTACAACCCTAAGCATTAAGTAAGTCACACACAGTTTTGTAACTTCCTTCAGATGCAAAGTCTTACCTCAGAACAAAAATAAACATCTCTTACCAGGCAATCTTGTGGGTTTCCAAGGTGCAGAATTTGGCACATATGCATGTTTAGTTGCAGTAACAATCAGCTGATTGCCGAGCTGATACTGAAATGTGATGAAGGCAGTGCCATCTGCTCCTGAGGTTCCAGAGGCAATAGAAATCTGGTTTGTAAAAATTTCAATGAAAGCTTCAGTTACTGGCTGATGAGTGCTGGCATCGCTTACATGGACCTTCAGAGTCACTTCTGTAATGAGACAGACAGACAGACAATCACAACTATTAGCCTAGGGAAAAATTTGTTTAGATGTAGTAGTTAGAACAAACTAGGATGCCACAGTAAGAAAGACAGGGCTCAGTGCCAATCTCTGACACATATGTATGTTGCTATATATTTCCCTACCTAGTACTCTCTATTTTAGGTCCTGACTCTCTAGAGAGAAGGTTTGTTAACTGTACAGAGATGCCACCTGACAGTACCACATGTAAAGACACTATTTTTCATATACACTCGAACCTCTTTAATCCGGCAACCTTGGGAAACAGTATCTGGGCATGAAGGGGAGGGGCACTTACCTGCCACCCTACCACCAGGGGTACACATGGTTCTGTCCTCCCAGGCACAAGCCCCTCTCCACCCCTCCCCGCTGCTATGGGAGCAGTGAAGAAAAGCATCAGGGGAAGTGGTTCTGTACACTGCTATAACCCCAATCTGGGGATGGGGGAAGGAGGGGGAGGGAAGGGAAAGTGTCAGTACACAGAACCACTTCCTTCTCCATACCACTGGTGTTCCCAGATTAGGGACACCCGGAGTACAGAGGTTTAAGTGCACATCATTTATGTGTGTGGGTTCTACCACACACTGTAGGATACTTGTCATGCTCCCTGAATTTTACTCAGCTGCTAGCACAAACTCAAGCTGCTTATACTGCACCCATCATCATAGTATCTGGGCAGAAGACAACCAGTCAGTAAAAGCAACATGAAGGAACGATCCAAGGCAGAACAACTTTATGCCCATTAGAACTTCAGAAATGGCCACAATGGTGGATTTTACTTGGGTGGGAGAAGGGTTAGGGGTAATGGGTCCTTATTCCAGAAAATAACTACTCCTGCAAGTGCCTTCAGTCCTACAATTTGTGTATCCAAATCAGAGGCACTCTTATGCCTTTAAAATATGTGCTATGTCATACTGCATTTGATGGCTAAGAAACCAGATATACAAGTTCCTCTAATTCCAGGATATTTTCCCCTCCCTACAATAGTTCCCCTGACTATTGGGGTGAAAAGTTCCCCACCCCAATACCACTATCACAACAGCAGCTATCATCTTCAACAGCCAGGCCCTATGTTCAGCACAGTGCTCAAAGTGCTGGAAACAGTTCTACCCTTCTGCTAAAGTGCTATTCAGGCTTCCCCTTTACAAATTTGTTATCCTCTCACTCCCAGTCCTCACAGTATAAGCCTGACCCATTCCTCCCATTCTAGGCAATTTTGCTGCTCTCACAGTCCCTCCCCCTATTTCCACATACCCAATTCCCCAAAGCACTGAGATGATCTGATGCAACCCTCCCCTCCTTGTTCATGGGAATTCAGCCAGACTCCTCATTGACAAACATGTTGCTCATTCTCCAAGTGCAACTAATTCCTTCGTGTGCTGTAGAAGAAACAAAGCATGACCCCATTTTCACTTTAAACTATATTTATAAGCAAGCAATAATTCTTTTACATAAAAAAGGGTGATTGAGTTCTGTTGTATGTGTACACATTTTTTAGTATTAATCATTTCAATTTTATTTTAAATGGTTTGAGTACATACAGGCACTAAAGCATCAAGAAATAATATCAAGTAACAAAGCCACGAAGGCAACAAGTCTTTGCTGTAAACTTCAGTGGTTAAATACTCAGTACGCTAGTGAAGGTGACAAATATACCTTCACACTGTAAAACTTACAGAAGGATTTCAATGCCTAATGAGACCCTTGAAGTGACAGCATCTTTCCTCATGGCCCCTGCATCAGCAACAAAAAAAAGTTCCTTCAGAAATGTGGACCCCAGAGGCGTGGGGGTTATCTACATGGCCTTACAATTCAGATTACAGGGATGTAAACCACAGCATGTACTTGTATGCTGAGCTGCACTGTAACTCCCCTATTCGATTCTACCTAAGAAGTCATGATTGAAGGTAACTGCACCTGCGTTCCTCCTCTGTGGTCTCTCAATGGCACCAACTCTAGGCTCTCAGCTCCTCAGTCATCGCCTCTCGTGGATAGAAGACCCACCCTCTTTCTTCCTCCCTCCTGACTGGAGTTTTTCCAGGGTGCCCAGTTCTCTGCCTATACAGCAGTGAGAGGCAACCTAGGCTAGTGAGTACACCGCATGAATGGCCCTTCATCTCAGTGGGTCGCAAGATTGTGGTAAATGAGCTGAGCTTGTATTAGGGATGTTAGATAGCATGTAACTGAATAGTCATGTAACCGCATCAAAATTCAGCAATTACATGACTATTTGATAATCCCCGGGGATGGGTCCAGCAGCCAGTGTGCTCCCAGCCCCACTCCTGGGGAGTCCCCTGCCACCCTGCATTGCTTCCTCTTTATCAGATGTAGCAGTCCAGGGTATCTGGCAGGAGCTGTCCACAAGGGGAGCTGGATTAGAAACCAACTCCCTGAGCAGATCAGATCCTGCCTGATGCCCCACGCTGCTGCCTCTGATACAGTGTAGTCAACAGAATTAACAATAAGCCCAGGTATCAGTAGCCATGCTTTATCTGGGTGCAGAGGAAGCACCCAGTTCACACAATGTTAGGCGCACTCAGGATGCAACTCACTTCACGTGTCCTTGCTGTACGTGCCTGTCACGTAATACCAGGAGGGAAAAAAAAAAAAACCTATGTAGAATCTGGCAACCCTGCACGTAGGCAACAGTAAACAAAATGCCTTGTGGGCTACACATAGAACCACAATGAGCCACAGTTTGCCCACTGTTTTACAGTGTTATCCACAGTAAGCCAACGAATGTACTATGCTTTCTCAGAGGCAATGAACAGCAAAAATGATGCAGTCAGAAGTTACCATACAGCTCTTTACAAGCAAGAACATTTATTCTCAAGGTGAAAGCATTACAGAAAAATCAAAAACCTATATCAGCCTGTGCTAGGTGTTTTCACTGTGGGTTTCTCAGGGTTTTCACTGCGGTTACAAGGTCAAAACAGTCTCAGATTCTGAACCAGAACAACCCCGAATAGTTGACTCTTTCCATTATAAAGCTTTGGCCTTTCATAGAGGTCTTGTGCAACAAGTGATCAGCAAACTATGGACCATTCACCAGGCATAGCTTTGAAAGGCTGGGTTTTTGCATGAGAGCTGGGGAGTTTGCATTAATCACTCTCTAGATATTCCCCAGGAATACTACTTAGCACTTTGGCAAGCTTGTGTCTGGCACACTGTTCACTATAGTCCTTTGAATCCATAGGTCTTACATTTATCACATCTCACAACTAGAAGTTACATACAATCATTACCCACAATTATACTTAAACTAGTCATTTAAGAAAATGGACCCCAAAGCCACTTAAACTTAATTCAGTAAGATCACCCAAAGATACTGCAGGAAATTACCATATCTGTCACAACTAGTCTCCATTAACGCAACATATTAATACTTTTTAGATACATTTCAGATTGTGCCAGCAGTGTCCAGAGGGAGCAGTCACAGCACAGCACACAAATGTATAATGCACTTCACGCCCCTGTAGTCTGAATTGTGGGGCATTGTAGACCTACTAAGGACTGCACTTGCATAAAAGAATGGCAAGTGCCAGGAGAGACCTTAAAAAATCCCATTCTAATTCCTCACCCCCCCACATCATCATCTCATTTTGAAATTTGGCATCCAAGGGAAAATAGATCAGCATGAAGTATATTCTGGTCATTAAAGATTTTGAGTTTTATTCCCAGTTTTACATTAAAGAGTTCAAAATCTCAACATATTGGAAAAAATGTAGGACCTAGACACTAATGTATAACACAGGGGTTGTCAAACTGTGGGTCAAGACCCCAAAGTGGATTGGGGCCCTGTTTTAATAGGGTCAGTAGTGCTGGTGTTAGACTTGCTGAGATCCTAGGCCAGAGCCAGAGCCCACGTCTCACCACCAGAAAACAGAGCTTCACCAACTGGGGTCAATGCCAGAGGGGGTCTCAGGCTCTGGCTTCAGCTCTGGGCAGCAAGGTTCAGGTTACAGGCCCCCTGCTTGGAGCTGACACCTTTGGGCTTCAGCTTTGCCTCTCCCACCACCCTGTCCAGAGTGCTGGGCTTGGAGCTTTGGCCCCTCTTCCTGCCAGCAGTGGTGGGGTCAAGGAGGATCAGGGTTCAACCCCAGGAGGAGTGGGGGGGGCTGTGTCATCATTTTTGATATAGCCATACACAGAATGCCTCATAACTAAGGAGTCCCACCTTACACAATAGACAGACAATTCTCCTATATGTATTTAGAAGTAGAAAGGCGAGGACCAAAATGCTCTTTCATTTTTGAAAACTGCAACAGGTAAGTGCTCTTAGCTCTGAAGTGAGATCGGCAAGTCAAAAGGAAAAGAAATGCTAACAAAACAGAATCATAGAATACTAGAATTGGAAGGGACCTCAAGAGATCATCGAGTCCAGTCCCTTGCCCTCAGTGCAGGACCAAGCACCATCTATATAATCCTTGAGGGTGTGTCCACACTGCAGGACTGAACTGGAAATATGTCAACAGCATATCTTATTTCGAAATAGGGAGCATCTGTCTACACAGCATCTATTTCGAAATATGGAGCACTCCTCCTTTGACTTCCCTTATTCCTCGTACAATGAGGGTTACAGGAGTTGGAGTAAGAAATCCTCCAGCTTGACAGTATTTTGACACTATTCTAAAATAACTGCCCGCTGTGTAGACGCAGACGAAGTTATTTTGGAATAGTGCTAGTTATTTTGAAATAGTGTTGCAGTGTAGATGTATCCTGATAGAGGTCTATTCAACCTGCTCTTAAATATCTCCAGCGATGGAGATTCTACAACTTTCCTAGGTAATTTTCACAACATTTAACCACCCTGACAGTTAGGAAAAGCTTCCTAATGTCCAACCTAAACTCCCCTTGCTGCTATTTAAGCCTATTGCTTCTTGTCCTATCCTCAGAGGCCAAGGAGAACAATCTCCCACCCCTTGTAACACCCTCTTAGAGACCTGAAAACTGCTATCATGCTCCCTCTTAGTCTTCTCTTTAGGGCTGTCAGGTGTCCGGTTTTGAACCGGACAGTCCAGTATTTAAGCTCTCTGTTCGGGAAACAAACTGAGAAAATACATATGTCTGGTATTTTCTAAATAATATATGTAATGTACAGGGCTTGCTGAGCTGTGGCGAGCCCCGCTTGCCAGCCACGCTGTTCGACGTTCTGCGCATGCGCAGATCGCCCGAACCTGGCTCTTCCGGGTTGTAATCTACTCGTCACGGGCTAGAAGATTACATAGATTGTTGAACCCTGGTAATGTAGATTGTGATGTAATGTCAAGCGTGTCTGGTATTTTTGTTGAAACCATCTGGCAACCCTACTTCTCTTTTACAAACTAAACAAGCCCAATCAGTCTTCCCTCATTGGTCATGTTTTCTAGACGTTTAATAATTTTTGATGCTCTTTCCTGGACTGTCTCCAATTTCTCCACATCTTTCTTGAAATGTGGTGCCCAGAATTGGACACAATACTCCAACTGAGGCCTAATCAGCAAAGAGTAGAGCAGAAAAATGAATTTTTGTGTCTTGTTCACAACACTGCTAGTGCATCCCAGAATCATGTGTGCTTTTTTTTGCAACAGGGTCACACTATTGATTCATATTTAGCTTGTGATCCACTATGACCCCTAAATCCCTTTCTGCAGTATTCCTTTCTAGACAGTCTCTTCCCATTCTGTATTTGTGAAACTGATTGTTCCTTCCTAAGTGAAGTACTTTGCATTTGTCCTTATTGAACTTCATCCTGTTTACCTCAAACCATTTCTCCAGTTTGTCCTGATCATTCTGAATTTTGAAGTGCAGCAATGGATAACAATGCATAAAAAAGGAGAGTAAGGAAACAAGGCTAACTGACTATTATGGTAAAAAGAAATATCAATACCATAAGAAGCACTGTTCCATACAATTAGAACTAATAACGTGACAAAAGATCTAGAATGGAATGGAGAGGAGAATAGAAGTGTAAACTGAAAAAAAGTCAGACGTATTGAATTTTTTCCTCAGTTTAATTTTTTAGAATAGATGCTACTAGAATTGAACAAATGACATAATATGAATATCTACATGAAAATCTTTTACTGTTGCCTAAAAGAGAGTGGAGACTATGGATCTGCTCCTTCAGAACATCCCATTCAGATTTTCTTCTTCCCATTTCTTTTCCACACAATCCTTGTATAAAGGGAATTCTCTCACTCCAATATGGTGAGCTAAATCTGATGCTGCACAGTCCAGGAACAGTGCTTCCAGTCTGGTAAGATAAAGGCCACTCAACAATGCATGCTGCACTTCTGGGAAGTTAGGAAAATACACTGGAAATGCTGTTCCAAATCAATGTCACTACATCACCCACCAGGGCTGGCCTTACCACGACACAAATTGAGGTGGCCGCCTCAGGTGCCAGACTGGGGGGGGGGGGGGCACCACTAGGACCCAGAGTGTAGAAAATTTTGTCTGCTGCTGGTGCAGAGAGGGAGAAATGGGAGCGTCATTTGAGCTCCCTGCCTCTGGTGCCAAAATGTTGTGGGCCGGTCCTGTCACCCACACATATTTTATCCATTCCTCCTCCTTTTTATAAGATTTTTTCTTTTCAAAATTAGAGTTTTTTGTTTTTTTTACTAGAAGAAAAAAATCCTTGTAGGCTGAACAAACACATCCAGTTCCTCTTCCTTTTTTTTTAATCTTAACTGACACATTGTGAACTATCCAAAACCTGCTTAAACAAGGGTTCTCACTCCCCCACAGCTCCTTTTTGCTCCTTATCTAATCCAGCAGGGAAGTCGGGAATGCTGAACCTGCAGCATCTCAGCAATTTCTGCAGCAACAGACTTGGCTATAAACTTCAACTAGGAGAGATGCTGCTGCAGAAAACCTTCTTTCATATACAAAATTGTGTTAAAAATGAGGCCCTGCAGCAGGATCATCTCTGTAGAAATGGAAAAGTCAGAGAAACTCTGACTGGTACATACATAGACCTCAGCCAGAATTGAAATACCAGAGTAAATTCTGTTCAACGAAGAGCTCGGAAGTAATGGATTTAAGGGCTGGGGGGGAGGGGGGGGGGCAGGGGGGGAGGAGAGAGGGGAGGTTAAGGGAAAATAGGGTAAAGACAGTGAATAATTGAAGATCAGACAGTCTGACCTTGAGTTAGCAGTGAGGTTTGAGAGGGTATGTCTACACAGCAAAGTTATTTAGAAATAAAAGCAGTTATTTCAAAATAACTTTCCTAGAGTCTACACAGCCATTCCGTTATTTCGAAATTAATTCTAAATAGCGGAGGGCTTATTTCAAAATAAACACTGTGTAGATGCTTATTTTGAAGTAGGGGGCCTCCAGCCCTTCCCAGGGTTCCCTGCTGGCCTCCCTGGCCACAAGGCAACTTCTGACCTGATGCCCTGCCAGAACTGGTTCCAACCAGCCTTAAATGCGATTCAATATCCACTCAGTATGGACGTGCTATTTTGAAATAGAAAAATGCTATTTTGAAAAGCATTTTGCGTGTAGACGTGTTATTTTGGAATAAGCTATCTGTTTCAAATTAACTATTTCAAAACGGCTTATTTCAAAATAATGCTGTAGTGTAGACATACCCAGAGTGATTATTTGATAAACCAAAAAGAAGTGTTTAATTAGTGAAAACACCTTTAGGCAAATCAGTATGAACACAGAAATACAGCATTTAAAGCATTTGGCAAAGTTGTCAGTTGGGAATTTCAAGAAGACAGAGGAGATGAAGCAGATGCATTACTTTTGATTTTACCAGAATACCATAACAGAGATCCATATTAGAGTTAAATACACGTCACTCAAAGGAAGACACCAACATGGTTGGAAACCTAAATGAAGAGCAGAAAGCAGAGTTCGCTTTCTGGAGGAGAGGGGGAGGGGAAAATATACTCAGAATAGGCACTAAGAAGAGTCAGTAGCAGTCTTCCGGAGAACTATGCTTTTTATTTACAAAAGTTATATTGTTTTATTAGAACTAGCAGAAATCAAAAAGTGTCTACTGATTCTATAGATAAGGTCAGATCTTGAAGGATGGGAAGGGAAAATTAAGTTTCATTTCAATTACAGTGCCTTAGCAATGCATAAGAGACCCCTCTCTTTCAGATGTTCCCAGCCACAATCAGGATGGGCAGGCTTGTCTACATGAAAAAATTGTACTGGTTGAAATTAAGGTACGATTCCAAACCAATTTAAGATAACTCAAGGCAACTTGTGTGTGCAACAATGCCTGTTTTTCATCCACAGTAGTTCACTTGAGTTAGCTTAACATGATTGAAAAATCCTAATGCTCATTAAGATACCAGCTAATGTATTTCAAACCATATTAGCTAGCCACATGCTAGCCAAGTAGGGGGAGTGGGTGTAGTCCACTAGGGAGCTAACATGATTGATTAATATCTTTGCCTATTAAGGCAGAACCCATGACGATCTACTAATGTAGCAGCGATACCAAAATGCTGAACTATCTGCAATTCTTATTGCAAACTTCCTTGTGCTGAACTGGCACTTCCAGAAGCAATAGTCTGTGTGGATAGGTGAGGAAATTTTGCAGCTGTCAGACATCTTACACAGCAACCCAAAACATCACAAAATGCAGGACTATGTAGCACTTTAAAGACTGACAAGACGGTTTATTAGATGATGAGCTTTCGTGGGCCAGACCTACTTCCTCAGATCAAATAGTAGAAGAAAATAGTCACAACCATATATACCAAAGGATACAATTTTAAAAAATGAACACATATGAAAAGGACAAATCACATTTCAGAACAGAAGGGGGATGCAGGGGGGGTTACAAAGAGTTACAATGCAAACCTTTGCTATTGCTTTAAAACACAGGGTACAAACTAGTGAAACTAATACATGCAGCATCCCACAAGCTACTCACAAGATCTAAACACCAAACACTTTCTTACAACTCTAATAGCTATGCTCACAATATTAACATGGGTGAACCAGGCTGGGTTCCAGCTATGCATCTGTCAATGTTCAATAGGGCCTTGACATGAGCTAGCACCCAGTTTGATAGCATCACAGCAATGACAAAAAGACAATACTCTAAAAGAATAGATCCATCAACATATACAGAGGAATCAGAGCTATCTTTTGAGGCTTTTTTTTTTCTTTCAAACTTTCACATTTCAGGAATATCAAGACTTAACTCCCTGGATTTTGCTGGAGATCTAGTTGGAGAATTAGAGAACTGGGGTGGGAGCTTTCACAGCTACTAATTGAAGGGTCTTTGACAAAGATATTTTAATTCACTTGTTTGTCAGTAAAACAGTAAAAGACTATTAAAGCTTAAAACGTTTTAAATTGACCTCTGTCTCATGTAATCAGTTTCGGCTTCTTTAATACTTGTGGTTGATAGTCCTCCTGGGTCTCCAGTCCTCCATATGGTCTTCCAGGAAAAAAATAAATGGCAACACCCAAATCCCTAATGAACCTTCTTTTAAAAATCCTCCTTTCAGGCCTCCTGTCCATATCACAAACCAGCAGAATAAGGTAACTTTTGTTTTGGGCTTTGCAGACTTCTATTTAAACAGATTTCAAAACTGATGGGTGGCACATCTGGCAGTTGTAAATGTTTTTGCTTAAACAATAAAGGGTTAAGAGAGACACGGGGAAAATCTTATGACTTAGGCTTCAAGAATTCAAAAGGGAAACGGACTATAGATAACAACCAGAACATTAGCAACACAGTCAATATGGAGTTAAGCCACAAGACAGGGTCAGAGCCGCTACCGTTGTGCACTCAGGCAAGCACCACTAGCCAGTGTCTCCTCTATAGTTACACTCCTTTGTACTCCTGAGCAATCACATCCTATTTGTTTTTACAACAAAGACAAACCAGAAACTACTAGTTTGAGTGAAAACAGTCACTTAACTATAACCCTCAATTTCCTGTACTAAATTTATTCTCAGCTATATAAAGAAAACCAGTATCCCCAAGGTTATCATTTGGGAAAGCCAAATCAAAATGCTGACATTCAAACCTAAAATCCTCTCTGCCTTTTTAATCTTTAAGAGTTTTTACTCAATCTAAACTTCATTTGAAGAACCTACTTGATGAACATGCTTTATTGTGAACATGTTTTTCCTTCAGATACCATTGACCTCAAGAACAGTGTAGTCTCCCAAACCAGCCATTTGAACACAGAACACTAGAACTGGAAGGAACCTCGAGAGATCATCAAGTCCAGTCCCCTGCCCTCACGGCAGAACTAAGCATCATTTAGACCACCCCCAACAGATGTCTATCCAACCTGCTCTTAAATATCTCCAGAGATAGAGATTCCACAACCTCCCTAGGCAATTTATTCAAGTTGTTTAATCAACCGGACAGTTAGGAAGTTTTTCCTAATATCCAACCTAAACCTCCCTTGCTGCAGTTTAAGCTCATTGCTTCTTGTTCTATTATCAGAGGTGAAGAAGAAGAATTTTTCTCCCTCCTTGTGACACCCTTTAACATACTTGAAAGCCACTATTATGTCGCTTCTCAGTCTTCTCTTTTCCAAATTAAAGAAACCCAATTCTTTCAGTCTTCCCTCCTAGGTCATGTCTTCTAAACCTTAAATCTTCTAGACCTTAAGTCCGTGGTCCCCAACACGGTGCCATTTGAATGCACCCGCCAGGTGCTCGGGGCTGGCCTGGCCCCGGGCACATGGCGCACGAGCGCTTGAGGGGGGGGGCGCGCTTGGCGGGGGGGAGCGCCGGCCCCGGGCGCGCGGCGCTCGGTGGGGAGGGGGGTGCCGGCCCCGGGCGCGCAGCGCTTGAGGGGGGGGCCGCCCCCGGGCGCGTGGCTATGGGGGGGGGCCCTGCCCCCGGGCATGCGGCCTGGGGGGGCCGCCCCCAGGCGCGCACATGTCCCCGCCCCCTGGCACCTGGCAGGCGAACGGCCACGCCCCCTGGCGCCCGACAACCTGAAAAGGTTGTGGACCACTGCCTTAAGTCTTCTTCTCAGGACCCTCTCATTTTGTGTTTTAGTGACATAAGCAAATAACGGCATATACAGTTGAAGGACCTGATCCAGAAAAGTGCTAACTAGAACTTCTCCTGAAAAAGAAAAAAATGGAATGAAGTTGTAATTTAAAGCCAGTAAAGCACTGTAGCTTCTTATTAGTGTTAGGCCCCAGTCCTACAAACTGATGCGTGTGAACACACTTCTACCTCTGTGCCAAGTCCAACGGATGTCAACAGGGCAGAGGTCTGCTTCAGCAACAAACTTTGATTCTATAAAGGCAGAAATTATTAAACATCTTAATTACAGCAGGTTTCTTCCTCTGGGACTTTCATAAGCAGGATATTACAAAATTAAAAATTGTTTAAATTCCTATAATGTGATTTAAAAAGAAAAAGGAAAAGAAACAGTCTGCTCATAAAAAAAACAGTTATGAACTTTATTTAAAGCTACTTCCTCCACAAAGATTAAGTTTACTGGCAACACACTTGGGGTTGATGCCTGCATGCCAAATGAGTACATTTTTCCTGTTTCTTCTTTGTTTTTTTAAACTGTTGGCTCATTTGTAAGGTCATCCTTTCTGAAGAATAGTATTTCCATCTGAGGGAAAATATTTTATGGAAAAAAGAAATGTACCACACTTTCTTGTCACAAATGCTAGCTCAAGTATTTACTATCGCCATCTCATATAAACATGCACTAGCAAGAAGTCTTCTTTATCAACAATTCAGGTTTTAAAATATAGCAAAGTAACTGTATTCAAGTGTGTGGGGGGAAAGGAAGAGCGTGCATAAAAAAAAAGTATGTAACAGCCAGTAACTTATGGACACTGAATTGGTGAATGAAAGTGGTTTTGGTAGATAGTATTTACATGAACCACATTAAATAGCGAATCAACCAAACTAATAAAGAATCCACATCAAACCCACACAAAACCTGTACAAAAACAGCGAATGATGCTGCTATGGGGGTATCAGACACAGTAGACAAGAGTAAATTACCACAGTGTCTCCTTCTAGCCTTAGCATCTATACATCAAAAGAAAGCAGGAAAATGCAGGTATGCAGTGCTGTCACAAGACATCATTGCTAATACGCAGACTAGACCTCCGCTAGTTTTAAATTGGCACTGGCTTTAGTGGTGCTGAACCAATTTACAGTAGCAGAAGATCTAGCTGGAAAGGTATGCTTTTGATTTCTGAATCTGTACAATCTCTGATGTCAAATTCTTGAGAATTCTCAATTGTTCAGTTTATCTTATAAAAAGTAATATGCCGGCACCTGAAACAGCAAAAGTAAACATCACTGTGACTTGCCAAAATGCTCCTGCATGACAACGACTGAACAGAACTTCTACAAATGGAAGTATCAGGTGCCAAAACAGGCAATTTAGTAACAAAATTTGACATACCAACCAAAACAAAAAGAACCAACTAAACAAATCCTGTTTAAAACTAGGTAATTGATATCTTAAGAGAAAAGTTGAATGTATTAACCAGGCAACTAAAAGCACCTGTTTGCTTTTACTAATTCAGCTTGCCATGCAGGCTTTTATAGCCAATGAAAAATTCTCCCAAGCCCTTGCACTTAAAACTCTCCCTTTTATAGTACTAAATGCAGAGAGTTTTATATGCAGCAACACAGGGTTTTCCCACATTTCTGGACTGAATGCAGTTAGTTGTGTAGTTTATAAGACCAAGATCTTTTAGAGAAAACAATCTGAAAAAGTTTATGTAAAAGGAAAAAAAAAAACCAGAGCAGCAAGGATTCACACACCCTGCTTGAATCCTGATCCTCACACCAGTGTGGGGGTATTCTTCTCCTGCCCCAAATAACCTATTCTCCCCTGACAAGCAGAATGACAATGGGTGAAAGGTACATTGTACCTAATAGACAAAAAGGTCATAAAATGTAATAGCTGGCCAGCCTTAGAAAAGAAAGGCTGAGCTGGGAAGATATTCCATCAAAGCACATAGGCTAGCAGGTGACCTTATATTTCATGGGTATGCCCCAGCAGCACTCTGGAGTTGCATATAACCCCCTAACCAAGATGAAGAGTCATCTGTAGAGTCTCCATTCCCAGGAACTTAAAGGTAAAATACAAATACTACTGCCTGAAATCTAAGCCCCTACACTGAGTCCCTTTGCCAATCTGACAGCGTATGTTTAGGGCACAGCACAAGGTCTCTCTAAAGCTTTTGTCTTAAAGGAAAACACAGTTTTGTCTTGTGGAGTATTTTTCTCCAAAAATACTCTACTGTAATAAGTTGAGTATCTGTTTCCTATAGTAATCTGGAATCTTTTCGTAAACCAAAAGTAAAAATATGTTTAGCCCAAATTATTAACAATAGGTATGTGTATTCTAATCAGAGATACAAAAAAGAAACCGAGTAGAAGGTAAGCTATTTGCTTCTATACCATTTCCAGTGACAGCCAGGCTATTGCAGAAGTATGTACCTGGATGGGTGAAGAATAAAATGAAAATATTCCTCACTTGACAGTTCCTTGCATAAAAGAGGATTTGGAAATTCCAAGCTGCTACAACCTAGAATGTTACCACAGAATTAATTTCTTGTAAAAACAGTAGGAATTTGTTTTAATTTAAAAATGTGAGAGCTATATGCATAATTCCTAGATGGGACTCCAATGGCCCATTGTTAAGTGATTAAACAAGCATTTATAATTAACCTGAAACTTGCACGGCTATGAAACTCATGAATAGCAATAGTTGCATTAACAGTCTCAGCTTTGATCTTTATAGGAACAGTGCGTGACAATCAGTAATTTCATTTCCAAGCTCTGTATTTTATAGACCTTTCACTATAAAAAGATACTGCCAGGGAGCGCAGGCAGAAGTAGAGCTTGAAGACTTTAGCCTGCCATACATTTTTTTTTTAAATACAAGATATGAGAAAGTAATCCTGGTTTTAAAAAAACCCGCTTTTTCTTTCTTTTGAAACACAGGTGAGAGATCAATACAAGAGTAAAGTTGTTAACTGATATTTTTCAGCTTCCGAGCATTAATTTTCCACTGCTTTGGGGTAAAAAAAAAAAATCACTGAAGATTTTGCAACATCACCTATTAAGATGTATCTCGCATGATCTCACAAGGGTGAGCTGAAAATGCTGCACAGTCCACAAGGATTTTAGGCCAAAGTTAAATAATGTGCTAGCAGCCACGTACTAATTGTTCTTGAAATGCAATCTCAAAGCTTCCATTATGTTAAATAATCACCCCACACCACTAAGAATACATCAGAGACATGTATTAACTACTCCTTTTAATTGAAATTGGATACATATGCTAAGACAGGGAAAGCATGCATGCATTATTTTTGTTTGATCCAGAGTATTTTTGACTCTGTACTTCATATGTTTGAAATCAGTAAAGCTCAGTTTTGAAAGCAAAATTGGGATACGATCTCTAGAGCATGATTTTATAACTCGTTCTCAAATAGGAGTAGTCCCATTGACTCCCACAGAATTGTACACGAGTTAAGGCTGCACTGCAGATTCAGATTCTGTGCATTACAACTCCATGTAAGCACTTACATGCTCCCAGAACAGAGCCGTGAATTTACATCCATCTGAGGTGTTACTCCTGTTTGGCAGATAGAGAACTGAAGTGCAGAAAGATCAATTCATAGAATCATAAAAGATTAGGATTGGAAAAAGTCCTCAGGAGGTCATCTACTCCAACCTCTCACTCAAAGCAGGGACCAATCCCAAATAAATCACTCCAGCCAGGATTTTGTCAAACACCTCTAAGATGGAGATTCCACCACTTCCCTAGGTAATCTATTCATGTGCTTCACCACCCTCCTAGTGAAATAGTTTTCCTAATATCCAACCTAGACCTCCCCCACTGCAACTCAGACCATTGCAACTGGATCAGTTCCCCCCAGACAGGGGATGCTCTGGCCAGGACACTAGCCTGCAGGGTGCCTGGGCTTACTGCAGGCAGGGGTTGTTCCAGATGCCAGAGCAGCCTCTGTCCCTGGTGGATCCCTTTGGGTCTGGAATAGCCCACTGCCTACAGAAGGCGGGGAGCTGCTCCAGCCATTACTGGTTAACTCCACCTGTAAGCCTCACCCAGTACTAGTTAGGTTTACTGGTTAACCAGTTAGACATTTACATCCCTGGCTGGTAACAGAACTCATTTCTCCCAAGTCCCACACCAGTTCCCGATCTTATGGTTAGGATTTTTCAGCACATAACTACATCTCTGTGGTTACTCTGGCTTACAGTCAGCACCAATTTTTCTCCTTCTTTGGACAGCCCATGTCTTGAGGCCTATAGCTGGAATAAACAGTTATGGGATATTTATTTCTGGTTGGTTCCCATTGGGTGGAGGCTTGTTATTCTTGCATGACTCGCATGTACTTATTAAGCCTCCTACCTTTCATGACCGTGATTGTGTTTCTCTGTGATCCAATGTAGATTTGTTATACAGACAATAAATGCTATCATGTACATGACAGTGGCTGGGACAGAACATGACTTGGAGTCATTTAAGTATATTCAAAGACTTGCAAACTGAGATGGGTATATAAAAGCATCTTAAGTTATCTTAAGCTTTTCTTGTTGCCATGTCACACCTCAAAGTCATATCTCAATTTGCTGTCCACTACTACTTCCAAGAGTCCTTTGCCTTTACATTTTGATGATCTTTCCTCTTCATACACTAACTTGAATTTGTCCATGCTTCATCTGATCTAATTTCCTGCAAATACTTTCAGCGTATCCAGGCCTTTTATTGCTGCCCTCATCAATGCTTGTTGTTGACTATCATTTGCAGATTTAATTAACCTACAGTTTATCCTATCTTCCACATAATTAATGAACATATTAAACAAGATCCCAATGCAGATACCTGCAACATGCTACTATAAAACTTCTACAGCCTGATATGTTGCTGCTTGTCATTACCATTTGTATGCACTTTCATCCAGTTTCCAATCCATGCAGCACCATTCTCATCCAAGTCAATTTGATTTTTCAATTAAATGTTTTCAAGAAGGCTGTTATATTGTGGAAGCATCAGCTGTGATGACTGCCTAAATATTCGGAGCTTGACAACTGATTCAGCAAACAAAACTTGCTCTATTTAAATTACTAATGGTTTAGTCATCTTAACTTTTGATCATACTCTTGACAGATCTTAAAGCTACACACTTCTAAATTAAATTTTAATATTAGATTAATATTAAAATCTGATTTTCTCCAAACTGATTTTTATTCATCCTGATATGAATATTACACAGCAACCACTTAGCAATACATTAAATCCTGTTGAAAGTGTATCTGAATGTGTTGGCTCATGTGTTTCGTGTGCTCCATAAACCTTAATGGGAAGAAGAAGGTTACTCACCTGGTATAGTAATTGAGGTTCTTCAGGATGATTGTCTCTGTGGGTGCTCCACACCGTAAGTGTCTGAGCACCGCTGCGCTTCTAATCAGAGAATTTAGGTAGCAATGCTCTCAGTTGGCTGCGCACATGGAGCAGTTTCTTCAGTTCCTTCTCTGCCCCAGACATGGAAAATTCCGAAGCAGAGGGGAGGAAGAGCAGTGGTGGAGCACCCACAGGGACAACCATCTTGAAGAACCTCAATTACTGCACCAGGAGAGTAACCTTATTTTCTTCTTCGAGGAAGGTCATGGTAGTGCTCTACATTAGGTGACTACAAAGCAGCAATTGTGCTTGGAGGAGGGAGCTTCGGCTTGGTTATGGAAAATACTGTTTGCCCAAACTGAGTATCAGACATGGAATAGGTCTAGATGGCATAGTGGTTAGTGAATGTATGTGCTGAACCCAGGTGGCGGCCCTTCAGATTTTCTCTATTGGTGCACCCTGGAGGAAGACGGTGGATGTCACCATCACTCTTGTGGAATGAGCCTGTATAGTAGTTGGGGCTCCTGTTGGAAGATCCCGTTTGCAAGATGTATGCATTCTGAGATCCATCTGAATAGTTTCTGTTTTGAAATAGGTAGACCCTGAGACCTCTCTGTGGTTGAGACAAAGAGCCTTGGAGACGCACGGAAGAGTTTTGTGCATTGCCCTGTGGATGTCTAAAGGATGTAAGACTGTTTCCCTGCTGTCCCTGTGAAGCTTACAATGGAAGATGGGTAAGTAAATTGGTTCATTACAATAAAATGAGGTTAAGTACTTTTGGGGAGAAATGTTGGGTGTACATGAAAGACTACTTTACCCTTATGAAAAATAGCATAAGGAGGGTCCATCAAGAGAGCCCCTAACTCACTCTAGGTGCTGATATAATTGCCATGAGAAAGGAAACCTTCATCAAGAGATGACGCAGTGAGCAGATGGCCAGAGGCTTGAATGATTTGCCTGCTATTGCTTTTAATACTAAGTTTAAGTCCCATGCTGAGTGTCTCATTGGTGGAAATATATTGTGTAGGCCCCTGAGGAAGCGCTTAACTGATGGGTAGGGTTGCCAGGTGCCCGGTATTCATTCGGACAGTCCGGCATTTTCGCCTCCTGTCCGGTAAAAAATTCAGAGAATACCGGGCACCTAAAGTGTCCAGTATTTTCCGAATTTTTCCCCAGCCAGGAGGCAAAAATGCCGGGCACCTGGCAACCCTACAAATGCTCAGCGCCTGGCCTCCCTCCTACACAGCTCCCAACACCCCCAGCCCCCATGCTTACCTGGTTCCGCAAGGCTGCCGACACAAAATGGCTGCTGACCAAGGGAAGCATTCCCTGGGTCTTAGTGCTCATCCACTCCCCTGTTCCTATTCCTGCACTCACTCTTAAACGGGATATGCTGTTTTAATTTTTTTTTCTTAAGCCTTGGAGTCCTTTTTCTTTTTGCTCAACAACTTTGGTCTCCCTCCCCCCTTTTTTTCCTTCAACAGAATTTTTTCCCCATTTTTGGGGGGGGGGGGGTGGTATTTTTGTTTCAACCATCTGGCAACCCTACTGATGGGTGTGCAAAGACAGAGAGACTGTCTATGAGGGGACAGAATATTGCTATTGCAGCCAGCTGCATCCTGATAGAGCTAAGGGAGAGACTGAATGCTTCAGACACAGGAAGTATTGGATAATCTGAGAGAGGTCTGTGGATGGAGGCTGCACAGTTCTCTTCAAAACAGCAAACTGTGAATCGGTGGCATTTATGGTTTTTTGTCTTTCGTGTAGTGGGTCTACAGCAGTTCATGATACCTCCTGTACAGATGCAGGACATGCAGCTTTGAGAGGAGTCAGCCAGCCAGAAGCCATGCCTGGAGATGCAGGGTCTGTACACTGGGATGCTAGAGCTGCCCATTCTATTGTATGAGCAAGGATGACACCAGCAAGAAGCGCCACGGAGGAGCTATGCTCATTTGTATCCGTACCTGCTACCATGTTTTTCTGGGCAAATTGGGTGCTATGAGAATGACTTTGGCCTTGTCCTAACCTTTTTTTTTTTTTTTTTTTTGAGAAGTGGAAAAAATAGAAGCGGAGAGACTGCATAAAGCAGGGGTGCTTTCCACTTTATGTTGAATGCATCCTCTAGACAATGCATCCTTTTCCTGTCCTGGACAATAATCAGGCATTGGGTGTTCAGTTGGGTTGCAAACAAGTCCTCCATTGGGAATCCCCACCATCTGAATAGGAGAGCCAGCACTGAACGGTTGAATTCCCACTAATGGTTCTGTGGAAAGTACCTGCTGAGGTTGTCTGCCATCACATTTTCTTTGCATGGCTGATAGGCTACAATTAGGTGAATGTTTTGTGGGATACACCCTTCCATAGTCAGACCACTTTCTGGCACAGTGGGTAGCATCAAGCCCTCCCCTGCCGGTTTATATAAAATATTGTGGTGAGGCTGTTCATCATTACCTGCACCGTCCTGTCCTGAATTGAAGGGAGAAAGTGCAAACGGCTCTGAGTTCCAACTAGTTGATGTGTTGTTTGGACTTCTCTCGTGACCACAATGCCTAGATGATGTGGTGGTCTAGATGAGCTCCCCATTCTATCAGGGAGACGTCTGTGGTAACTGTTACAGATGGCTGTGGTGATTGGAAGGGCACTCCTTTGAAAATATTGCCATGGATGGTCCACCAGGACAGAGAGTTCTTTATCTGAGGGCATAGTGAGCTGTTTGTTTATATGGTGGATATGTGGCCTGTATGCAATGCATAGCTATGTCTGCAATGGTCTCACATGGAGGCGAGCATATGGTACCATGAACGTGGCTGCTGCCACTTGGCCCAGGAGTTGAAGGCAGTGTCATGCTGGGATACATGGACTACCTTGTGCTAGTGATATGAGGTCCACAATTGCTGAGAACCTTTGTGTTGGTAGGCTAGGTGTGTCCCTGGGAATTCCAGACTCTAAGTGGGAATGAGCATGCATTTCTGAAGATTTATCTGGAGCCCCAAAATACTGAATAGGGCACTGTCTGTTCTGTGTTGTGTGCTGTGGGTCCTTTCAGTAGGCCATCGTCTAGGTATTGGAAAATGGAAATTCCCATTTTCCCCAGGTGTGCTGCCACCACTGCTAGGACCTTGGAAAAAAGACTGGTAGGGTTGTCGAGAGTTCGAATGGCAGCATTCGGTATTGAAATTGGAGTTCTCAAATGAAGGCTCGGAGGAAGCGTCTGTGTGTTGGGTATATGGAGATATGAAAACAGACATCCTGAAGGTCGAGGGTAGAAAGCCAGGAATGATGGTGGCCAGGGTTGCCATTCTGAAACGTTGAGTTTGAATGATTGAGTTTGAATGATTGCAAAGGTCCAGGATAGGCCTCCATCCACTTCTTTTTGGTTGTAAGAAAATAATGGGAGTAGAACCCCTTATCCCTGTGTTCTGGGGGTACGTGTTCTATGGCTCCTAATTGGAGGAGATGGTCCGGTTCTGTAGGAGCACTGCTTCATAAGAGGGTCCCTGAAGAGGGACGGAAAAGAAGGTGAGGGTAACTGAAAAGAGGATATAGTAACCAGTTTAAATAATTTCTAGGACTCATCAGTCAGTGATGATGTGCCATGCTAGATAAAATGAGGGTAGTCTGTTGCCAAATGTTGTGGATTGCTGCTGTGGAGATACTGGCGCTGTCAGACCCTCGACTAACTCTTCAAAAGGTCTGACGAAGTGGATGGTTGTGCGGCTGATGTCTGGTTAGATGCTCGTCTATGCCTATTTTAGCGAGGTCAAAGCTTGTCATCATATTGCCTGTGTTGTTGGTTAAATGGTGTTAGTCTGTATCTCTATGTAAATGACCTTCCTGGTTTTCTTTTTGTGACAGGGATATAGATGCCAAGTATTTTTAGCGTGGCTTGTGAGTCTTTCAAAGTGTGCAGTAAGGCATTGGTGGACTCAGCTAAGAGCTTGGTGCCTTCAAAGAGCAGACCTTCAACTGCAGAATGCACCTCTCTAGGGAACCCAGAGAGCTGCAGCCACGAGGCCTGTCTCATAACTGCTGCAACCAAGATGGATCTAGCTGCCACATTGGCTGAGTCTAGTGCAGCCTGCAAAGCTGTGTGGGAGATTAGACCACCTTCATTGATTTTTGATCTCAACTGCTCTCTCTTGTTGTCTGGGAGGAATTCGATAAGGTTGTCAACTGATCAAAAATGTGTGTATTTCACCAAAAGAGCTATATAATTAGAGATCCAGCAAAGCGTTGTTCATAGGGAAGCTTGGCATGTGGAGAGGCATGAAGTATGTTTGTCAGTTTATGCTGATCTCCCACATGCTTCCTAGTGGGATTTCCAGGGAGCCTGCTACTCTTTTGAAATCATTCCCCGCTGTTGGAGGTGAGGGCATGATAATGTCGTCAAGAGAGAAGGACGATATGTGGGTGGGTGGAGGAGAATCACGTGTTTACTCCTCTCCTGTTACGTTAGCATCCTCCTCTTCCTTGGAGATGGATTCATCAAGCAATTGGGTGGTGGGCGCTGGAGTAGATTATGGCAGCTGCTGTGCCAGATATGCAGCCCATGGCTCCCAATAAGGCCAGCTAGGACGGATTGGTGGTGGCAGCCACTGTGGGCATTGCCACTAGAGAGCCTGCTTGCTCGGCTTGAGGGAAGAGTGTCTTGGAGCGTGAACCTCCAGAGGCTCATCATCCTCATTACTGGATAGTGGTGGAGAAGATCCCGCTGGAGTAGAAGACAGACTAAAGAGGGAAGTATTTGGGGTGCCGTTGGTACTGAACAGCGGGGTCCCTGGCACCAAGGAAACCATGAGGTCAGTGCTAGTGGTGAATGCTTATGGTGCCAGCATAGTAGGTCGTAGCACAACTACTGGAGTGATTTGTGGCAATGTAAGCTGAGCTACTGGTGCTGAGTGCTTGACATGCACCAATGGTGCTGCTTGCTTAGTGCACGTCGAGGGTACTGGATACTTCGATTGCGCAAATGGTGCCATGGGTGGTGACATGGTAAATGCTTGGTACTGATGCCGTGCATGGTCTAGTCAGCGCCAAAGTTGGTGCTGGCAGTGCCGATGTCAAAGGCTTTTTCTTTGCCTCAGCTGGTGCCTTGGAAGAGGACCAAGTCTACTCCTTAGAGTCTTAGCCCCTGTACTTGCTCGCTGCCTCCTTTTCTGGCATCTTCGGAGCAGCCGGTGCTGGAGCAGATTTCTTCTGCAGAGAGCGTTTCCTCGAGGGGGAGTCAGCCCCAGAAGAAGAATGGGATCTCTTCTTGGGCATCAGAACCCTGTCAGAGACCTAGGGGGATGGACCTTATGGAGCGACTCTCTCAGAGACCACCACGTTGCCTGGGCAGTGTAGTGTACTCCAGGTCAGAAGCGGGTTGAACCATATTCTCAAGGATCATCATTTTTAACTGTAGCTCCCTGGCCTTCCTGGTCTTTGAAGGGAGTTTCTTGCAGGGGGGCACTCAGAGGTAGAACGCCCCTCACCCAAGCAGTGGACACATTTGGCATGTCTGTCAGGAATGGACAGCCTGCAGATTATACACCTTTTAAAGCCAGGCGAACCAGACATGTCCAAAAAGGCAGTTTCTGCAATATAGGGAACTTAAAAGCTGAGATCTAGAACTCACTCTAGTTGTCCTAATGAAAAAATAAATGTGTAAACAAACTACACTAAACTATGAACCATTTAACTGAGGGAAACCCCCCTCCCCCTCCCACTAACCTGCTATGAAGAACTATCTAAAAAGGCCAACACTAATGCACACTCAAGGGAGACTGCTGGGTTCTGACCAAAGCCGACAGCAGTAGAGAAGACTCTAGAAGGATGGTGGGCTGCACACGCGGAGTAGCCGTTTCAAACGCTGTGCACTGGCTGCTCTATGTGCACAGCCAATCAAGGTACTGCTACCTAAAATTCTCGGATAAGAAGTGCAGCAGCACTCAGGCACCTAAAGTGGAACACCCACAGAGACGTTCCTCGAAGAACAAGTTGCATTTTGCTTTTGTTTCAAAACTTTAACAGGGATGCTTTTAAGCTGCCAGACGAGTTCACATTGTTACTTTTGGCACAGACTGAAAATGTATATTCCATATTAGCCAGTGGTCGCATATCCCCCTCACACAGCACCAAGGTGACAGAGTGACTACCTGGAGTCACTGTTTGCCCTCTTTATACATTTATCTCAACATAAAACTTGCCTATTTATTTACCAACTTGCCATACAAATCATGTGACAATGAATAGAGGGAATATTACTTATACATTTATTGCAGGTTTTCACAGTATGTCGGGAGCATATGAACCATTCCCCTTAAGAAAATTCTGATCTGGATTCTGAATAGCACCCCACCTCAGCCCTTTGTTCATGGGGCTTTAAACACATTTAAAGCACCCACTTAAATGAAGGATACATCACCAAGGATTACAGGCACTGACAGACAAATCCATTTGGTGATTAATAAATAGAAACATGCATATCTATAATATACCAACATCTTTTGATTGCTTTTCTGGTGTAGGCAAGAACATTTTGTAGTACAATAGTCTATATTGTAGGTTAGCACCTTTAGGCATTGTACTGGGTTAAACAAACAGCTCTTTTGTTTGGAAAATTATTTACTGTGCCTATATTTTTTTAAGAAGGGGAAGAAGGGAATGAGAGAATTTCTGAATAATTAGATCATGCAGACACTGAACCCATTAATAGCAGCAGTATTCACAGGATAGGTTTGAAGGAGCTCAAAACAGCTAAAATGGCATGCACAGAGTGATGTTAATAATCAGCATCTGAGAAAGTGAACACAGACATTTACATAGTGTTTCCAGGTATCACAACTCAGTATTTCCTGTGTACCTGAGTAAAGGGGACAACAGCTTACAATGCAGAAAGGACAAAGGCTATAGCTATGCACAAGAGGAATAAAGGACAAAACATTTTGAAATTTGCCTGATTTTGTCAGCCCATGAAGAAAGGAGATCACCCACCGCAAGTGCCACCTAGTGGTCAGGTAGGGCAAGGTAGGGCTTCATCTTTCCTGGAGCCCCTGTTGACAGCCATTCTAATCCAGCAGTGCTTGTTCCTTTTCATGACTCAGCCCACAGGCCAGGCCACATGCTTTGTGTCAACTCATTTGTGGGTGGGGCTGGGTGGAGTTGGAGGTGTCCCATAAATGGAGGAGCCCTCCAGTTTAGGCAAGGATCTTCAGGTCTTATACTGGGTTGAGGTCTTGACTCTTCAATCCTATGGACTTTCTTGCCCCTAAACTATCCATATCATGGATCAGCTTCTGCTTTCAGTACTCCCAGCAGCTGGTAGAGGAACCCAAGTCCCACCTTCTCCACAAGGTTCAGGGTCAACATAAGCACCTAAGTCCTGCACCAAAATGCTATATTACTGCCTCTCTGTATCACGTCCAACAAGTTTCCTGTTTCCCAATGTGTTTAAAAAAAAAAGGCATTAAAGAACTGGAAATGAAAGACCTTCTGTGATTCCCAGGTCTCTTCCTTTGGGTTTGGCCACATCACTACAGTCAGGCCTCTGGAGCTCCAGCGAGCTCCTTCTTACGAACTCAGAGAATAGGTCACTTCACCTCCACTGTCTGTTGCCCTACTGTTCTTCTGAGCACCTCTTCCAAGCAGTGTATGCTTTGTAGATGTGGCAGGGTGGGGCTTCCTGTGTCCAAAGCAGCTGCTTAACCTCTTCCTTACAGGTGTGATAAGGTATACACACTGTTAAAACTGTAAACGCACAATTTAAGGGAAGTTTAGTAAATCTCTATTCTTTAATGTTCCTATTCTCTTCTATTTTTTGCCCCAGCAAATTGCAAAGATCTTGAATATCAGATACAAATAGAAGACTGGGGGTGAGGGTGGGGAGGAGAGAATATTTCAGACCTGAATGGAATCTGCTTGGCATGCAGTTCTCCTTTCACATGTATATACAAAACAAAACAAAACAAAACAAAAAAACACCTAACAAAGTGAATTAAGTGAGTACATTTGGAAGGTTACTACCTTTCATCTCAAAAATAGTTCCACTAACTCCGAGACAAGCATTAATCAAGCCCTTCATATTTGTATCCAAAACAAAATGAGACAAAATTGATCTTCTCAAATCTACCTAGTATTTTTTTCTGAAATACCTCCAAAGACATTATTCTTTTGAGGTATTTTTCTATGGGAGGTTTTATTTATTTTTGCACACTGATATCTAAAAGTTATTTAATGTTCAGTTGGCAGTATTATTATTATAGATTTCAATTTAAAAATAGTTTATATGCTTCTGATTTGTGGAATTCAAATTAATCAAAATCAAAGACCTGTTTATGTCCTAAGTCATAAGATAAATACGATTTCCCATCTTTTTCTACCTAAACCTTTAACAATATGAAAACAAAATACACATTGTGAAGTATGTGTATCCATGCATTTAGTGTGTATGGCAAATAATTTCACAGGAATGCTGCTCAATTAGATTCAGCAGCAACTAATCTAATAACCCAACTGGTCTGTCAATCTCTTCAGTCTTCAACATTATTTATTTAAGGGAATATGACAATAGGCTTTGCCTGCTTGCCTATTGTTATTGTAGAAAGTCAGTCCAGGACCTTGTTCTGAGCTTATATAAACAGACCCTTGGGTATCTGTAAGCACCACTTCGAGAAAGTGACATCTGGTGCAGATGACCCTAAAGTACTGCAGTGCAAACAGGTAACCAGACAGATCAATACAAGTGTAAACTGATGTCAGTGAAGGACACCAGCAGAAGGGCTTAAGCTATATCTATAAAATTCTGCTGGCAGAGCTACATGAGTTACGTGAAGGTGAGTGATCTCCGACCAATATAGATATTTTGGTAAAAACAGCTAATGTAAACCCAGTAATACTGGCAAAACTATACTTTTAAAGGTATGCAAGGTTTCTCTGGGTGAAGTGTGTATGTGTGTGTGACGCAATAAGCTGCATTAGTTAAAGCACAGCTTTGTCACTTATAAGCTGCATCCATACTAGGAGTTTCCTGGTGTGGTGTGCTGGCAACACACTCCTACTGTAGACATGGTTTGATTGAATCAGCGTAGTTGTACCAATATTAATGATTCAGCCATATAACCCTGCACCAAAGTAACTCCTGCCAAAATGGAATTACGTTGATATGAAAATGGCTTAGTTCTTTTTATGTAAGACAACATGTGTATTGACCCAAGGTAGTTACTATCTGAAAAAATACTGCTGCAACTTTTCCACGTAGATATTGATGAACCAGAGGCTCGAAAGATTGTCTAGGGGTGGCGTTTTGTGGCAAAGGACCGGAGCTGCGAAGGAGGAAAGCCCGAACTTAAATGTACTTAACCAATTACAAACTTTATTAACTACAATCTGATTATATTAAATTACTGTCTTCGATTTGTTTAAGACAACGTAGCATGCAAATAAAACATACATTAAAGAATATTAGTTTGCCTATTCACTTAACCTCTCAATTCTACTCCTAGTTCTTATTTAGACCTAAGTGTGATACCATTATACAATATGATTAATACAATACAGCTAACTATTGCAAAGCTGATAAATAATACATTAAGAAATACTTACAAACCCAGTGACAATTACGATACACAGACAAAAAACAACGCGTAGCATGCTCCGGATTCGTACACCCTTTCGTGACTCGGTGGGTGGGAGGCGGCCTTGAGTGATCAACCCATTAGCCAGGCTGGACGATACATGCCTTCTATTTTGATACAGAACCTCCCCGAGCTTAGGGCTCAGGGTGATTTATACTATAATTTTGACATCCGGTACCATAGTAGGGTTATTTGCTATCTGGTACCATATTAGGATTCCTTCCTTGTGATATGATGTCTGCCTCAAGGCATTGTGGTCAGTGCAGACATGACTGGCACATGTGAAAGCTAGCTATGTTTTTGCTTCCCTGCTCCAAGTGCTTGTTAACAGATGTATATGACAGCTCATTTCTCTTATTCCTATCTTGTCCTGTTTTTTTAGTGTTCGTTAACTTAGTGTATGGGATAGCTTGTGTGCCTACTCTTATCTTTTTGGCGCAGGTGCTTGCCAAGTTCAGTTCCGTTTACTGAGAACTATGCTGAGCACCCGAGGGACTTCAAGCTCTGTCTCTGGATCCGCCTCAGCGGCCTGTGTTTTTCTTGTGAGGGGCTTTAGTGTGGCAGTATGGGCAATACGCGCGAGGCCGTGGTCAAAAGGACCCGCTACACGACAAATATGACCCAAGATTTGAAGAAAATTACATTGGACAGGGGAGTGCAAGAAATAGGGAGGAGTCTTATTTCAGCTTTTTTAAAACCAACAGAGTAAGTCTCCTCCCCTTTTTGTTAATCCTGTCTGTGTTTTGGTCAATCAACCCCCCACCCCCATCACTTCTTTCCAGCACTTTGGTTTACATCAGTCACTTCTCCCCTTATTTTTCTCATTGTATTTTCTCTGTTGCCTGCGATGGAGAGAGTAAAACTTTCCTGTAGCCTTAATAACTGCAGTCCAATTATGCTAATGGTTTTGCACAGCAGAACTTTCCTGGCAGCAAGAGTTTTTATTCTAGTATCATGAGATCCTAGGCCAGGGCCAGATGTGGCCCACCAAGCCACCGAATCCAGCCCACAGAGGCAGTGGGGAGCCCCAGGCAGAGTCCCCAGCTTGCCCCACATGCCATGCCGAAATGCGGCTACAGGGTTCCATTTCTGTTTTAAAACTCATAGGGAGGGGAGAAGTTTCAGGAGCCAATCCATCCCCAGCACATTCCCATTGGCCAATGGGAGCTGCTTGTTAGAATCACAGGCAGCTAAGAAGAATTACGCCCCCTCTCCTGGGGTCAGTTATTCATGAAGCACGTAGCTAGACAGGCAGGCAGGCTGGATGGCTGGGAAACATTTTAAGTTTGGAAGGGTTTTTTCTTGAAGTTAAGTTATTCTAGTTTCAAATAATTGCTTCTCTGATCTGATTAATGACTACTGGAGTAATTTAGATAACCCTGTTTATACTATTAAGTGCCACAGCTATAAACTCCAAACGCATATGCCAAACAGCAGACTTAATATTCAAGGGTGTCCCCTCTAGATGCAAACGCCTGGAAACCGAACTAGTATGTTTACAAACCTCACTTTGTAACCATGCAGTAACTGCAATTGTATTAAGCTACAAAAGAGGAGCAGCGCTTTTTGTTCATTTTATTTACTTAAACAATAATTATGGAGATACAGCAGTCTCTCATTTAGTTAAAGATCACAATTCTTTTTTCCCTTTCTCTTTGCATAAGATTAAACCAATTTCATCTAAATGTCCCATGTGTATTCATCTGACAACACAACAGGTTTTGGAAAGTTTAGAGGATCATAATAAAACAAGATACTGGGGAATGAGATTTTTAAAGTTATTTTTATTTTACTAAACAATTTCCTACCATTCCTTGTTATCTCACCTCCAAACAACCTTAGTCTTTAAAAAGTCACATTACAGGCAGTCCCCGGGTTACATGACTTACATCGGATCCCTACTTACAAACGGGGTGAGGCAACCCCACACTAGCTGCTTCCCCCCAGCAGACCAGGGAGACGCGAAGCTAGCACCCTCCCCCCCCAGCAGACCAGGGAGATGCGGAGCGGCTTTTCTCAGCAGACACCTTAGCTTGAGAATAAAGGACTGAGGGAAGTGAGGTGTAGGAGAATAAAACTGAGCTCTGGAGAAATGTTTGGCTAGAGTTTCCCCTACAATATGTACCAATTCCGACTTACATACAAATTCAACTTAAGAACAAACCTACAGTCCCTATCTTGTACGTAACCCGGGGACTGCCTGTACTTTACACTATTAAGTTCAATGAGGACAGAGGCTTTTAAGTGTTCCTGTAAAGACGGTAGCTTAATTCTGACATTATCAGATGTATCTGGATTTCATTGTTTCAAAACCATAATGTATGTACTGAACAAATCATACTACACAATATTTAAGAAGTCCATACTCAAGACAGTGAAAAATATTTAGTGGTAGTCTCCTAGCAGCTTTATAAAAATAGAAATTGTAGGGACTATATTTTAAATTGTTCATGTTCCATCTATATCAAGCTTTCACAAATCTTTAGGCTTTTTCCCCTCAATTTTTCAAAACCTTGACGTTAGAAGACAAAAAATTGTGATGGGATCAAAACTGTAAAGAAATAACTTTTTAAAATAAAAGTCTGGTGTGCAGTGGGGGCATGTAACTATAACATTCTAAGATTAGAGTAATTAAACAAGTGCTTGAAAATCTTCACGTTCCATAAACTGTCACTGAAGATGGTTTATGTTATGTTCTTACTCTCTGCATTCTAGAATTCACCTAACTATACAGAATTCCATCTTCTGAACTTCATGTTAATACTTTACTTTGGAGTGCAGTACTTGCATGAACTTCAGAACATAGGAACACAACTGGAACCTACCATACATAATTAGGGAGGCTGCCACTATTCTTACTTCTAGAAAAAGAAAGTTCTAGGTTCCAGCAACCTCCATATAAACAGTAGCACACTGTTCTCACATTCTGTGTGCAGCGCTAGTTAATTTCAGGTGTCACCCAGTCGAAAGTTAGCTCTGGTTATTGGATTCAGCCCCATTCTGTTGCTTTCATTAATCTGACTATGGTACTCACTTGTTTGTTGATTCTATGAGAAAAGCAGCCTGACGAGATGACACAAATGGGACTGCTCATGGATTTTATTTTTGTTTGGGTGTGTCAGGAAGGGACAAACGCTCATGCACGTTTCCCTACCAGGGTTGTCCTCCTGTCCTTGTATTCATATCTTTTAGGGTACATCCTCTCTAGGCAAAAGAAGTTTGTTAACTTGAGTTCCCTAGTACATGGAAAAATCCTAGTAAAGACAAGGTAGTTTAAAGTCTTCACATGAATTATTAAGACAATTTAAAGACTATAAAGGGAGTCTAGTCTTAAACTCATTTTGCTAACTCATGAAAAATACAGATTACCTTACCTTCACTAGCATTGTACCTCATTTTAGTTAACCATTTTTCCTGCTGAAGCCAAGGAGAGCTGACCCACAAATGAGGCCATTCACCAGAGAAAGAGCAGACACAGCCAACACAAATAATCAATGGGTTATTGGTCACATCAGTTGTCCCTCCTCTTGGACTCGGTTGAACGCAACAGGATGAGGCACGAACATTTGAGGAAAAGTTTACTCCTAAAGGAATTCTGTCATTGCACCCATGCAGAATTCATGTCCCATGCAGATTGCTTTGCTTCCATGCAGAAAAGTGACTTTTTGATCTGGAAGCAGCAAGAGCAGTCAAGCATCCCTCCTCAGCAGTACAGGTGCATTATTTTGGATACTTGGAACAGCCAGTGGAGAGGTAAATCACTGCCGAGGGGTGTGGTAGTGGGAGCTGGGGACACTCCAGACGGTGACTTCTACTCTGCCCTGAGCTCTGCTGCTAATCCTGGCTGGATTAGGGGAGGATGGGACTTCCTCTTCCTCTCCAAAGAGTGGCTGAGATTGCAGGAAGCTCTGCAGTCTCCCCGCCACTTCCTACACCATTGTTGCTCAGCTAGGGGATAGGGGAGGCAAGGGAGCTACTCCTTCCTCCCTCCATGCATCTGGATCATCCCTTCTCTCCAATATATAGACCTCTCTCACTGGTCCTCCCTCTCCCCACTGAGCTCCTCTTACTGAGCACTTCACACTCAGAGCCCCATTGCACTCAGACCCCGCCCCAACCCCTCACTGAATTTCACCCTGCAATCACACAGCTACTTGCTAAGCCTCCTACACATGAACCCCCACATACATGGACCACTCAAACAAACCTTCTACATCAGGACCCCAACCCCACTGAGCCCTAACCAGCTGTACCCAGACCCCTACTTCCCCAGAACTTCCTCAACCCCACTGAGCTACCTGCACCCAGTTTGCCACACACAGAATTCCCTCACACCACACCTGAAGTCCCCCGCACTAAGGCCCTCCACACATGGATCTTACAGGGCTGAGCACACCTGCTCACACCTGGGGCAGAGCCCTGGGTATTTCTTGGACAGTCCCAGCCCTTTCACTGTGTCAACGTCAGTGACAGCCTCTCTGCTGAGTCCTGTGGGGGTATAAGGGCGACAGCTTATGATCTTCCACTTCCACGTAGTCAGTGGCCTGTGCTCCCCATCACCATGCTGCAGCCACCCTATTTATTTATGCAGAATTTAAAAAATATTATATGCTGATTTTTTTAAAAAATGGGGTTTTTTTGGTGAAGAATTCCCTCAGGAGGGAAACTTCAACCTTCTCCATTCACTGTCACATGCTGAACAAAAGGACAGAATAGAGGGGTTTTATACTTACTGGACTAGAAACTTCATAGGGATCCAGCTGCTACTCTTCTGTCTCCCTGATGGTTCTTAAAAAGGTCTTTTATATTAGATCAATGTCCTCTTTCCTTTTATGACACTTCCCCCATATTCAGACCCAGTGTACCATCTAGGTAACATGATTGTAATTAGATCTTAGTTGGACTTCCCTAGAGACTGACCCAAAAGTTGCAGAAGGCAGGTAATTAATTACACACTCTTTGATAACACCAGTACTGGCTGCTGCTAAGTTAATGGCTCCTGTTTTCACATAATGAAAGTTCTTAGATCGAAGGTAGATGAACAATTGTCTCTCTTGCCTAATGTTTTTATGTTGCAAAGTGTTGCCTTGATCAAGCTAGAGGTATTAGGCTTATTCATTAATGGATTTATCTAAAAGGCTGATCTATTGCTAAAGAAAGACTTTTCTGATAGATCCCTTAAAACGAGGTATACAGAATTTATCGGAAAAGTCTTTCTCCGCTTTTCTCTAGGCTTTTCAATGGCATTTCACTGTTGACTCATGTCAAGGTTGTGATCCATCACAACACCCACATCCTTCTCATCAGTTCCTCTGCCAAGCCAGTTATCCCCTATTCTGAATTTGTGCATTTGGTTTTTCCTTCCTAAGAGCAGCACTTTACATTTGATTTGCTAAATTTCATTTTGTTATTTATACACAAGTTTTCTAATTCACCAAGATCTCTTTGAATTTTAGTTCTATCCTCAAGAGTATTTGCAGCCCCTCTCCCAGCTTTGTGTCATGTTGAAATGTGGTCAGCAGGCTCTCTATTTCTACATGTAGGTCATTAATAAAGATGTTAAGCAACACCAGACCCAACACAGATCCCTATGGAAATGCATGTGAGAGTCCCTTTCTTTCTGACATCATTACATTAAAAGTTATACTTTGTCTGCAGTTGTTTAACCAACTATGTATCCTCTTAATGCTAGTTCTACCGAACCTGCATTTCTTCAGCTTATGAGAATGTCATGAGGGACTGCTGAAAGCCTTGCTTAAGTCCAGGTATTTTAGGTCTACCACATTCTCCTTTATCATCAAACGAGTTGCCTTGTCTAAGGGATCTCAGAGGGGTAGCCACATTAGTCTGTATCTGCAAAAACAAGAAGTACTGGTGGCATCTTAAAGTGCAACAGATTTATTTGGGCATGAGCTTTTGTGAGCAAAACCCACTTTATCAGATACATGACCACAGGGCTTCTCAATATTCTTATCTAGACAGAAAATCAAGGTGCTTTGGTATGATTTGTTGTTGGGAAATCCATGTTAGCTGCTCGTGATCATTCCTTCATCCTCAGGGTATTTGCAAGTGGAATGTTTTATACATTGCTCTAGTAGCTTCCCAGCTATTGAGGTCAGGTTGACTGGCCTATAATTCCCCAGCTCCTCCTTTTCCTCCTGTTAAAAAAGTCATACTATGTTCCTAGGTTTTCTTAGTCTTTATGTGGCCCCTGGTTTCCCCCTTCCTCCAGAAGGGGCAGAGGAAAGGCAAAATAGTCTGTCAGCCCCTACAAATCAGTGTCCCCTCCATGTCAACTAGAGAGTAAAGGAGGCTTTTCCCAAGCCCTGCCGCCAGCACAGGACAAAGTAGAAGCCATGCAAAGGCTGCTCTCTCTCACATGCTTTGATTAGATTGGTAGCTAATCAAGGGATTAAGGAAGTACCTTATTAACCCCATAGCATTGGTCAACCTAGCCCATAACAAACAGTAGTGCTAACTACAAACTTCAGGGCAGGATATTTTAAGCCGGGGGAGGGGGAAAATGTATGCCAGATGGCATGGCTTGAGGCAGACAGATTTATGTAACAATTCTAACTGTGATCTTAGCAGCAGAATTCAGTTTCTTAAAGACTTGCTGCAATGTGTAGGCTAAAACTAGTATAACAAAAACAGTTTAATCAAATACTATAATTTTGGTTGTTGTGCACATCTTAGCAAACTGTGGGTTAAGTATCTGAGTACAAACCAGAAGATGATCCATAAACGGCTTTATGGAAAAACAAATTAAGCATTATGTAATATGGCAAAGGATTATCACTGGCAGTTGAAAGTCTATCAACTTCTGTGGAATACATCAGTAATATACAAGGCCATTCTGTTTTGTAATGCAACATTTAAATTGTACAGCTAGTCTAAAAAATGCTATGCCTAATATTAGGTATACAGAAGCCATATAGATCTCAGGTATTTTCACTGTCACCCTCTACTTAAATTTAAGCACTTCATTTTCATAAAACCAGAGTGCAAAAAACACAGTATTTAAAACAATATTTATCAGTTAAATATGTTAAGAATTCTTTAGTTTTCCCCCTTTTACCATCAAAGTGTTAGAGACAATATTTTATACTGGGTTCCTTTAGCTTCATAATCCTTAGCAAAATTTCAGCTTTTTATATACATATTTTCCAGGAGGTTTATCATTTAAGTCATCTGAGTTCAAAGATGCAAGTCTAAGGTCTCATTAATTCATTGTGAGAACCGCTCTAACTTAAAATGCAAAATTGATACATTTAGGCAGCATTATGTTTACAGCCAATATCTTCTAACACACTGAATTGCAAGTTAAGAAAATTGAAATGCATTTACTTTGCTATACTCTTCTATTATGGTTTTCAGTTTGAAGTAAATGGGACATTTCCTCTTAAATCACCTAGGTGCTTTCAAAAATACCACTAGTAAGAGTTTAAGCTTAAACTATTTTTTTTAAATGTTGGCTTATATGTGTAAAAACATCATCATATATATATATATATATAGTAGCCCAATGTCTGTGACTCTGCAACAGCCAGCATTTCAGGGTTACCTCTGGGCAGCGCTGTTGCCTCAGTCACGTCCTTCACCTCCCGCCGTGGTGCTCAGCTGACTTCCGCGCCGCTCAGTCGGGCTGCCATGGGGGAGTAAGCGGTGCAAGCGGCCGTTTGGGTGCCGCGGTCCCCATGCAGCACTCCTGTGCTGCATGCGGAATGTAGGGCCCAAACGGCCTCTTGCGCCGCTTGCTCCCCCACGGCGGCCCGGCTGAGCAGCGCGGAAGTCAGCCGAGCACCATGGCGGGAGGGGAAGGGGGCAGGGCGGTGACGTGCAGCGTGACAGCAGCTCCCGGCCCTGCCCCCTGGCTGTGAACATCACCGTCTCACCCCCCTTTCCCTCCCACTGTGGTGCTCGGGTGACTTCTGCGCCGCTCAACTGGGCCGCCACGCAGGAGCAAGAGGCGCAAGCGGCCATTTGGGCTCCGTGCTCCCCGTGCAGCACGGTGCCCAAATGGCCATCTGGGCTCCGTGGTCCCCCGAATGAGAGGCAGGAGGGGGAGGAGAAGAGAGAGAGACACGGACGTGAAGAAGAGACCCGAAAATCCCATCTTATGACGGGCTATTGGCTAGTTCATAATGGTCTTTTTAAAGTTTAAGTAACTTTTCATTGTTAACACTTATGCAATTTTGTTGTGAAATGACTAGGGTTGCCAGATGGTTTCAACAGAAATACCGGACACACTTGATATTACATCACAATCTAAATTACATCTTATTTAGAAAATACCGGACATTTATATTTTCTCAATTTGTTTCCCGAACAGAAAGCTCAAACACTAGACTGTTCAGTTCTAATCCAGACACCTGGCAACCCTAGAAATGACAGACTTTATGCCACCAAGAAAGTTTAATAAAAGAAAAAAAGACATATATAGAACCCTGAAAATCAGTGGATATCCACTTTATATCTGTGGGTATCTGCATCCGTGGATGTAGATTCAGATACCCACAGCTCATTCTTACTGGATACAAAATTTTGTATCTGCATTTGTATCTGCATGGGGCTCTAGACATATAGTTTCAGCCCTGGCTGCTGCAAACACTTTATGTACTTTTAAATAAAAAACCTGACGCGTTGTCTATCACAGAAAAATTTTAACAAAAATTTATGAAATTCTAATTCTAGAAGCAAACAGAGCTCTGAAGGAAATTGTAATGCATGCAAGGAAGCTGTTAAATCAGTTTATTTAGAAAATGCAACACATTATAAAGAAAACTAAGGATATTTGATTAGATATGCTATTCTTTATATTATATACTTAATGTGAATGTGTTTGTTGTGTTTTTAGGGGAATCTGATGCCAAACACAAAATAAAAGCTCCCCCCTAAACCCAAGGGACTGGCAACAGGAAAAGAGTCCATGAGACTATAAACAAGTGATCCAAATAATGAACAAGTTTAGGAACATCTGTGTTATATAGTATGTGGGACAGGGTGCTTAACTTGATATCTTTATAAATTATGTGTAATTCATGATAAGAGATTATTTTTAATAGAGAGGAACCTTATCCACAAAGCTAAGCTACAGTAGCAGAGAGATGTTCTTGATGATCCTCTTGGAGGCGGGGAGGCTTGGGAGAAGCAGAGCTGGCATGAGAGGCTTGGGGAGTGGTTTGATGGAGAGGCAATTCCTTGTGGGGCAGAAACTGGAAACTAGGAAGATGCTGCATTATTTTCTAGCTACATACTAGTGTTCACTTACAAAGCTCTATGTGGCTTTGGACTAGCCTAACTGAAAGTCTCTCTACCCCTGCCTTGCTGCTATAGCTGCTCAAAAGTATTTCTGGGTGGGAGTGCTCAATACAGAATCCTTCGATATTAATAAAAAGGGGCTTAACACTTGGGTGCTCTCTGGGAGGAAGCTTCATTGTTGGAACGCGTTCTTCCTCTCATCACGGTCCACATCAGCCTGAGAAATTTAGCTCAATCCACACTTCAAAGCCCATGTTTTTCTTAGGCTTTTTTATAAGAGAAGCACAGTAAAATTGATTATTTCTGTAGATAAAGAGGGTAATGTTTAGGCTTGATATTGATTAGTTGTATTCTAATGTCTGCAAGGAACTGTTAGTTTTTCCTTGGATTGTGTTTTTTGAATTTGGGGAAAGGCATCTAGAGCTCACTATTGCAGAGGTTTTGGGTATATTTAGGATAAAACCCATTTAAAAAAAATACTTCCTCACACAGGCCTGTCCATTGTCCCAGCATCACTACGAGGGATGTAAACTGTCATTTAAAAAGTTAACCAGTTAAACACTATGTTTAACTTGTTAACTATGGAGCAGCCCTCTGCCTGCAGTACAGTGAGGCTGGCCGGGCCGGAGCAGCCTGGCCGGCCCACCACATGCAGGAGCTGTTCTGGCCAGACTGGGCTGAGTCCACCGTGAATGAGGGCTGCTCTGGCCCAGCCAGATCCACCACATCGTGTCGGGCGGGGGGCTTCTGCAGCCTGGCCAGGCCATGAAGTAACTGGTTACTGGTAAGCACCACTCAGTAAGGTGATGCAATGACCCCTGCGTATCAGACAGGAGTAGGCAAAAGGAAAAACAACAATACAGCAAGTGAGGATAGAAGGGATACAGGAAAGACATTCTTGTGGGGAAGTTGTTCTTCCTCCACATTGCGCCACGAAATCGTGGCTTTTATATGGTCACAATGACATGGGTAAGTTACTGGTACAGACTGTGGCAGAAATAACTAGGAGACACTGGCTGCTGGCAAGGAGAGGAAATGTCTGTCATTGAAGTTCTTCATCTGGACTGGCTGTCTGACAAGTCAGAAGAAACATCCTTTCATACACTGCAGAACAATTTAGAACCAATTTTTATTAAAAAAAATCACCAATAGCCTTTGTGCATTCTGATACTCTGACTCACCGCTCAAATCAATTGTGTTGACTTTAATACATGGTGTTAGATGCATTCAGGGACTTGCTCAAGCAGTGTAAAGCAAGACATTTTACTCTGAAAATGAAAAAAGATATTGTCTGGATTACCAATGCACCAAGTTGTAGTTTGCTTTATCAGAAGCAGATTTGTGGCTTCTGATAAATCCACAAGACTACTGATGGTGTTCACTTTTGCATTAAAAACTTTTTCAGTCGATAACTTGGCAGAGAAATAGATAATAGCTGGTAGAATTCTGTCACATATCAAATTCAGCCAGTGGGTGGTCTCTTATAAATGGCAGTTTCACTCTTGAATGGTTACCGCTGTATCTCTTGTGTTACAGTGAGGAGAATTAAGCAATAAGTCCCAGCAGGATGTGCACTAATAGTCCATTGTTGTACACCAACTGCTTTGTGAGGCACTAAAGGCAGAGTACATTCAGCCACCATAGTTCACTGATAGTCTGCTAATATACATCCTGTTGCGGTTTATTGCTATTTGAGAGGCAAATTGGAGTACAAAGTTTTTTTGTTGTTGCTTTACAAATATTTTGTGTATCAATATTGCATGAAAAACAGTTCAGAAGAAGGAAGCAGCCTTTAGGAGTGCTCTTTTATAAGACAGAAGAGAGTTATAAAGGGTACTCTGAGTAGTTTTCATGTGGGCTAAGAAGGGGATCTTTTTAGACAGAAGTATTTGACTGGATACAACAAGGGCAGGCATGTGGGAGAAGCGTACATTTTGCAGTCATGCCAAGAAATCATGATTTCCAGTTCATTTAGTTTTTGTCACAGCCCACACCATATGGAGTGCAGGGCTAAAAAAACATTTAGGTAGGAAGGCACAAATAATGATTTTGAACAATTTTAGTCCAAAACAATAATCTCATTTGGTCTGATTGTTTCAGTAGCTTTGCCTGCGAAATAATTTGGTATTTCATAAGATTCTCAAAGTTATAGTTTGAGTTCAGCGTACTTTTATGTTAACACTTAATTTGTTTCCAGGTGAAAGTGGCATACAGAAACACCCTATGTAATAGCCTTCAGAGCAGTACAGCTGTTTTGTGACACATTGTCAGTGAAAGCTGTGGCAAAATAGCCAATGTTGCCATGGTGAGTCCTGCACTTTTCAGGAGGTGGGGGTGCTATGGCATCACCCCTTATCTCTGCTCTTGAGCTCTGAGGGCCCCGCTAGTGGCCCAGGAAAGTGTTAGAGAAGGGAAGCAGCGAAGGGATTTGGTACTGAACCCCAGTGCCTCTCAACCCCCAAATATTTCTTATCCTCTCCCAGCCCCCCCCCCCCCCCCCAGGTACACTCCATCTTTGATAATGGGGAGGGAGGCTCCCTGCTTTGCTGGGGTAGAATTTCCCCTCCTCTAGTTCTCTTAACTTTCAAATCTCAGGAACAAATCTCCCACCCTCTTCTCCTTCCTCACTCCCCTGTCTGCCTGAAAGGGGAGGTGGGCTACTGGATTCCTTACAGGGTCTTAATTGGCTACAGGTGCTTCAATTAACCTGTATTAGCCTTCCATAGTCTACAGGGAACCACCACTTAATAAACCTAGGGCTTATATATTTCCACTCTCCCACTAGCTGTATCACAAAGCAGACCCTAAAACTGATCCAGGAGTATCACCCCCAATATAAAATAACTTTTCAGTGACAGGGCGAGCTGCAGTATTTTTTACCCCATTTTCTCTCCCACTTACTGCTGGACTAGCAGGAAAAACCAGCCCCAGCTGAAGAAAAAAGGACAGGAGTAAGATGATTGTGCCATACTGATCCTTGGCTTCATTTTATCTGTTGGGGCTGATACCGCTTTGCACAAATTGAAACAGTCCCTCAGGGTCTTTTAACAAGACTCTAGGGGACTGGACTTTAGAGAGGAGTAGCAGAATCACTTGCAGGGTAGCCTGGCAGCTAGCCCACCATTCTTAAATTGACTTATTTTTTTAAACAAAATTAGTCTTACAAAAGACTCAGACACATCTCTATAAAATCCTATCATTTTAGACCACATAAAGGCAATTGCTGCAAAATAAACAACATGGTAATCCCTTTAAAGAATTCTGTAGAACAATCTCCCCAGAAATACTGGTCTCTTTGCTTAACAAGGGAAATGTAGGACCAGAACAGAATTCCCGTGTACTTGATTAGAATTCAACTATGTTCAGTTATTTAACAGATGTCAAAAAAAAAAAAAAAAAAAGCAAAGCATTATCTGCCAATTTAGAAGGACTTCACAAAACAGTTTTTAACCCTGAGGTATTTTTCTCATAATTTCTCACCACTGCAGGGTTCTTAAGCCATGCTTATCAATCCTGGTTCTGCAGGTAGTACACAAAGAAATGCATGTTGGCAGAATGATATACTTTTTTTTTTAAACTGACGACCATAAAAAACACATGATGGTACAATTTTATATGAAAATCTATTCAGGTAATCAATAAAGTGAAGTGTGACACCCTTGAATGTAAGTGTAAGTAAAGCAGTGTCTCCTACACGTTAATTTGAGATGCTGAAATTCTATCTTGTCTTGAACTGACCTTTGCTTACCCACAAAGGGGCTGATCTAAGCATCTTTGTCTATGAAACATGGAATCATGTGCATTATATGCTCCTGTCTCCTTTCAGTTATACCCAGAAAGGCATACAACATTAAAAGTTTAGTCTGCAAGATCTTATCATGCATCCACATGTCTCCGCCAATCTTTAAAGATGTAATCAGCCTTTGTTCATAGGAGAGGTGCCACCTGTTTTGCTTACTACCGAAAACTTCACATAGTAAAGTATTCTTGACCCTCAAACTATGAAGTAATTCAAGTTTTTTTTATCCCAGTTTTCAAAATGCTAATCCTGCTGGAAACAGCTCATTTGAGAAAGCAACAGTGAGAAGGTCTCATGGAAAAGACCTTAAAAACACTAAAGCAGTATGAAAACAGGTTTTAAACAGTATTTTTCTTATCTGCTTAGTTGAGGATAGTACTATATTTATATGCTTAGCAGAGGATACTGTAAACAAACTTCAATTTCTCTTTAATATGCTGTCATTTCCGATGCCTCTCAAATGAGACTGTTTTCAGGTAAATTGTTGCCATCGCACCTTAAATTACAGCTGAGTTTAACATGTAACATTTTGTTTATTCACGATAAATGCTTCCTACGTTGAGTTTTTACAAAGTTCAAAAAACGTATTTCCTGAAATTATACCTATTGTCTACAAAACAGCAGAAGCTAGAACTGTAAGATTACATTAGTTTACTATAACTTCAGAAACAAAGGATAGTAGTGGGCACGGTTTCAAAATTCAAATTCTTCTATTCCAAGAGTCCTCCTGTTTTCAATCTGCTACAGTTAAACGTAAGCACTTATAACAAATGTGTATTGTACAAACAGACTTAAATAGCAGTGCAACGTTCACTTTCAAGAAAAGCAAAATGTTTGCTCTCAAGTCAGTGCAATACAATAGCTATGTGAAAAAGCAATATGATCAAATGACAAACACCAGTTAATTGCCAGGAACAACATAAATCAAACCCTCATTACTTAAATGTTCATAGTTTTCCAAATACTACATATAATCTTTCAAATGTAGCCAACTTAAATTGGCTTAGTTCACTGTTGCTTTTTTTTACAAAAAGCAACAAAGGCTGCTATCTATTAAGAGTTGTGCTATTAATGACTATAACTTTCATAATTATTGTAAATATGTTTGGAAATTGTTGGATAGAGCCTGGCATTAGACTTTCCTCCCATAAACTCAGTAAAGCTTAGCAACTACATTGCCCCTTCTAAGTTATAAATTTCATGTGACCGTTAGGCTATTTATTTTTTTGAAAGAATGCTGGCAAATATATTCTTCACTAATTGTCCACAGGCATTGCTTGGAGTAGGGATGTTAAAATTAGGTTAATCAACTAATCAAATAGTCGATGGAATTTCCATCGACTATTTGATTAGCCAATAAGGGTGCTTCCGCTTTGAAATGTAGCAAGAGCCCACCCAGCTGTTACCACATTTCAAAGGCAGAAGTGCCACCCGGCTTTCCGCCTTTGAAATGTACAAGAGCCCCAGCAGGGGCGCCTGTGTATTTCAAGTGTGGAACGCCGCCTCTGTGCCCTTGCCCCCTCCTTCCCAGCTCCAGCTCCGCGGAACCAGCTTTTAACCATCTTTTTGATAGAAGCAACAAGGAGAGGGAAGCGACTAGTTGACCAAGCAGGAGAGCAACAACCTTCAAATCGCCACAAAGCCGCCACTGATGTGGGTCATAGTTTATGCACCTCAAAAGTTGTTTCATGTTGTCATAGGTTTCCTTCATATGGACTGCATGACCAACTGGAATTGATGGCAAAACATTGCCATTATGCAGCAAAACATCCATGACTTCTAAGAATAACATGATGCAATTCATATCATGTATGACGCAATACCAGTTTCAGATTGCATCATTCATTGTTTTGCCTTAAAAGCAAGTACTGTCCAAACCCAGTCATAGATTTATTCATAGATCCAGTCAAAGATGTATTTTAGTCATTTCTGGTTTAAATTGAGATCCCTTCCCTTTATAACTCATTTATCCTCCACCATTCGCAAGTCAAGGGTCGTATATAATGACTCAATAGCATATTTTGAAAACTAGAGCCAATCAACAATTTTAAGCATCATTTTCATTCTCAGTGACCCAGAATTAGTAAAGTTTGACTACATTTATTTCAGAAGCATTTTGGCTGTAGAGCAGTGTTAGTGGTTCTCAAAAGTGTGGTCCACAGACCACTACCGTCTTGCAGGTGGACAGCAGGCTAGAAACTCACCCTCCACCTCAAAGCAGGGAGCCTGTGCTGGCACTCCAGCCCCGTGCCCTCCCCATCAAGGCTGGAGCCCCAGTGCTGGATTCCTGATGCGGGGAATTGGGGAAATCACAGCCAATGGGAGTAATAGGGGGCAGCCTGGGAGCAGTGTGAGGCACAGTCAGAAAAGCACCGCTCATCCATCTCGTGCCCAGACCACACATGTCCACCCTGCTCCTAACCTCCCTACCCAACACCCCTCTCCCCCCCCGGCAGCCCACTCCTGCACCAAGTCTCCCAACCTGACCCCATCACCACGTTCAGCCTATTCCTGCACCCAACTTACCAGCCAGATGATCACCTACCTTCACCCTGTTCCTGTGCCCAGTCTCCCACCCAGACCTCCTCCCACCCTCACCCCATTCACACCCAGACTGTACACTCCTACTCATTCCTGCACCCAATCTTGTCATCACGAGTGTTTGGCTGATGGTCTTCAGAAAGGTCTGCAATGAGTGGGGAGGCATGGGCCAAAAGTTTGAGGACCTCTACTCTAGAGATTCCAGTTGAGAATCTGACAAAGGTCTAAACATTGTTCTTATCTCACGTTAAAAAAAAAATCTTTTATGTCTAAGATTTGTAATTTCATATATTTTCTTAGGTCCAAACACAACTCAAGTATACAGCTTACAGTTTAAACAACAAAAACCCCTCCTGTTTGGTTGGGATGGGGGGAGGAAATCCCACACACTCCTCCTGGCTTTTATTCAAAACAGTCAGAAGCTTCTCACCCAGAAGGCCCATAGAGTTTTATATCTCAAGTACAAATTTATGCAACCAAAGACTCAAGAGAAGACTTAAACTACTGTAACATCTAAAATCTTCATCTCTCTGGTACCCAAGTTACATGAGTATTCATGTGAAAGTTAAACTAAGACTGCAGCTATTTGTGGATTAGAGATTCTGTGTAGTAACCATTAAGAAAAGTGATTCCTCAGTTTACTGTTCATTTACAGAGGCTCAGGTAAGATACATACCTAGTCATACTGTATACATAAAAGTGATGCAACTGACCTCCATGACTCTAGGTGTTTCATTATAGAGGCTACGTCTAGACTGGCATGATTTTCCGCAAATGCTTTTAACGGAAAAGTTTTCCCATTAAAAGCATTTGCAGAAAAGAGCGTCTAGATTGGCACGGATGCTTTTCCGCAAAAGCACTTTTTGCAGAAAAGCGTCCGTGCCAATCTAGATGCAGTTTTGTGCAAGAAAGCCCCAATCACTATTTTCACCAATCGGGGCTTTTTTGCGCAAAACAGTTTTCAGCTGTCTACCCTGGCCCTTTTGCACAAAAGCATTTCTGGAAAAGGGCTTTTGCCCAAACGGGAACGTCAAAGCATTTGCTCAAGAAACACTGATTTCGGACAGTAGAACGTCAGTGCTTTTGCGCAAAATCAAGCGTGGCAAGTTTTTCCCCAAAAGCGGACTCTTTTGCGGAAAAACTTGCCTGTCTAGACGCAGCCAGTCTGTTGCATGAGGAATCTGCTAGACTTTAATATGGCCAGTCTTACATACACCTTGTGCCCTTCCAACCAAGTCTCTCTCTCCTTCATTCCAATATGACTTACCTGGAATTCTGCTTCACAAAATCCCCCAAAACATTTAAATGGGTTTTCAGCCATGGGTTAACGAGAGCAACATGAAGACAAGACATATTCTTAATCAATTAATCACTGACAACAATTAACAGTGATGCAAAATGCAAACAAGCGAAAGTGTTCTCACAATGAGCAAAGCTGTTCAAACACACTAAAAAGTCACTAAAAGATAGTGAAATAACTCCCCTTTCAGCAAAAATCTTGCTTATGGGGAAGGCGTGGTCTTCCTGAATCTTCACTCTGCTTGTGGTTCCAGAATGCCGTTATTCCAAACCTGAACCCCTGACCACTAAACTAGAGATGTCAGCGTGTAGACAAATACACGATTAACAGATAAACCTAGGATTATTGGTTAATCCTTTTGACTACATACATCCCCCCTTCCCCCACCTCTGTATCAGATGCAGTGAGGAGGGGATGGAGCAGGAGCTGGTGCCCGTGAGGAGCTGGTTTAAAAGCCAGCTCCACACGAGCACTGGATTCACCTTCTTCCCACCTCCCTGGCGCTGCTGCCTCTGACAGAGATGCAGCAATGTGAGGTGGTAGGTGGCTCTCCGGGAACAGGGCCAGGAGCACAGTGGCTGCTGGTCTCGCACCCAGGGTTTATTGAATAGTCATGTAACTGCTGAGATTTCATGTGGTTTCACAATTATTCAATTACATGATATCTAACATCCCTAATGTCAAGCTGTAGTCCAGTACACGATTAACAGATAAGCCTAGAGTTATTGGTTAATCTTAACTACATGCATCTTCCCCCCGGCTCCCGTTACTGCCTCTATGTCAAAGTGGGAGCCAGAACCCGAGAGATGCCAGCCTCTGATACAGAGGCAGCAGGGTGGAAGATGAGGGGGGCAGGCAGGAGCTGGTACATGCGGGAAGCCATGCATGTATTAGCTTATGTAAGCCAATTCCCTTCCCCTGCCCTCAGCGTTGCTGCCTATCACGGGCAGCAGCATGGAGCAGCCCCTATCTGTGGTTGGCCCAAGCTCACCACGGAGAGAGGCTGCTCCATGGGATGCTGGTACAGTCTCTGTCCATGGGGAGCTCGGGCCTCCTGTGGACAGAGGCTGCTGCCACCCTGCAATGTATCAGAGAGCAGTGCGGATTGGCAGGGGCTCCACAGGAGTGAAGCTAGGGGTATACTGGTTGCCGGCCCTACTCCCGGGGACTACTGAATAGTCATGTAACCAATAATATTTTGCGCAAGTTACATGAGCAATCAATTAATCACTATCTAACATCCCTACTCTAAACCATACCCTGCTGAAGCTCTGATAATTATGAATAAAACACAACCTCCCCCGTGCAGTTCTCAAGCTACTGTGTGAAGCCATGTTCAGTTTACATCACCACCCCATGAGACAATTTTTGACCCAAGTTACATCTTAAAAGAGACACGAACCCCTAAATGGACAATGAATGAATCCCATAACACCCTGATTATCCTAAAGTAAACATCTTTTTACCTGACTGAGCAGCTCAGTGTTTAAGAATGTACGACCATAAGAACAGCCATATTGGGTCAGTCCAACGGTCCATCCAACCCAGTATCCTGTCTGCTGACAGTGGCCAATGCCAGATGCTCCAGAGACAGGGAACACAACTGGTAATCCTCACATGATCCCTCCCCTGTCACCCACCTCCAGAGAAACAGAGGCTAGGGACACCATTCCTACCCATCCTGGCTAATAGCCATTGATGGACCTAACCTCCATGAATCTACCTAGCTCTTTTTTGAGCCCTATTAAAGTCCTAACCTTCACTACATCCTCTAGCAAGGAGTTCCACAGGTTGACTGTGCACTAAGTGAAGAAAAACTTGCATTGTTTGTTTTAAACCTTTGTTTAAACCATTGTTTGTTGCCTATTAATTTCATTTGGTGACTCCTAGTTTCTTCTATTGTGGGAATAAGTAAATAACTTTTCCTTATTCACTTTTTTTACACCAATCATGATTTTATAGACCTCGATCATATCCCCCTTAGTCTCTTCTTTTCTAAACTGAGAAGTCCAAGCCTTTTTAATCTCTCTTCATATGGGACCCATTCCAAACCCCTAATCATTTTTGTTGCCCTTTTCTGAACCTATTCCAACACCAGTATATCTTTTTTGAGATGAGGCGACCACATCTGTATACAGTATTCAAGATGTGGGCGTATCATGGGCATATATAGAGGTAATAAAATATTCTCTGTCTTATTCTCTATCCCTTTTGTTGTTGTTTTGGTTAATTAGTTTGTAAATCTATCAAGACAAAAAAGTAAGGTCATAGCAGGGAAGGACGGTTAGAAACAGATCACACAGGTGTTAAATGATTTTTTAAATTAAAAACATGTAATTCTCAAGACAAATATGCATCCTAATAAAACAGAATACAGAGCCCTTTAACTGACAGCAAGCATGGCAGAGAATTGACTAATTCATTGATTTCTGCACATGTGTTTGAGATGGGCTTAACCATACAAATTTAGGGTTATACAGAGCCAGAGGGTAGGCACAGTCCACCTGATAGATCCCCTGTGACAGCATTCAGTCACTGCCTTGACTGAAAACATCGAAGTCAGGAAATGATGTTAAACCACTAGAATGTGCCTTCTGGCAGTTTCCTTTATGGTAGCAGCATATGTATATGGATTGAACTTGAAGCAATGATCCTAGACATCACATTATCTTTTGTGGGGCTCTCATCATCATGCCTTTTACTAATTTGTGCCTACTGTACTTATAGCTATTTACCTGACTACTCAAAACATTGTATTGACTTTCCCTAGGGCTTTATTCTTTTATGCTTTAGACCCGATTAAATTTATGGTTGAATCCAAAATGTACAATTCATGGAAGAGTAGTATCGACAACATTTCACAGTGGCTTGGCTTGTATTTTTAGAAAGCAACCAGACAAGAGAAAAAGAGTAAATAGGATTTGCCAAACCAGATCAGCTCATTAGTTCATCCAGTATGGTATTCTGCCTTTGACAGCAGCTTAAACCTGAGGCTTCCAGGTAAAGGGATTAAAAAAAGGGACAAAACCAAACTTGCATACCACACATGTAGGAAGGATGAAAGAAGAAGGGGATGAGAAGGAAAGAGAAAGTAATTTGTACCTAACCCCTTAAACATCATTGTATAGTTCATCTTTACAGACTAAGGGTTATAGGTGCGCAAAAGAAAGAACAAATACAAAACACCCTCTGAATCCCCAAAGAAAAAGAGCATATTTAGACATTCAACAGATAAAAATCTGTTGTCTTGTTTACATGGTTGTGTGACAGATGGAGCTCCATTCTGTCAAAAATCACATTTCACAAAGGGATTTTAAAAATAGGATTGTTGGGAAAAATTCCCGCTGGATACAAAAAGTGTGTTCTTGGAAATCACTCCTGAAGATGATCCTCGTGTGCCTCACAAAATACATTTCGGCATAATCTTTGTTCTTGTACAGTTTATGTAATACACTGTGATGGAATTCAGCCTGATGGCATGAATAATTTCAGATGTTGCATCACTCACCAAGAAAGATCTGGGCTACACACCTTGAATTTAAAAAAAAAAAAGTATCTGAAATATTTGGCAAGGCAGCTAGAGTACAATGCAAGGGTGGATGAAACAGACCATTCCTATTATTTTGACTTTACCTGTTTATTCCACAACTCAAGAGATTGTCAACTCAGGGAAGCAAAGTGCTGACTGAAAATTGTCAGACACATCATCTTGAAAGCCAACAGACGACTCTCTACCAATTTTGTCTGGATTAAGGTTTCCCCTGCCCAGGGCTTGCTCCTGGTGTATATCTACAAGCAAGGCAGACAAATGCCATGGGAGGTGTCATATATTCCGATAAAGACTAACTACCAAGTTCTTGAAACAAAGCAGAACCACATTTTCACTGCTCAGTGAAAGAGAATATGGATGCTTGAAAATGGTAGAAAAACAGAGTGGAACTATTGAGCAGGGTGTCTCCTTCAATTCCACCTGTCTGTCAGATTACACCAGAGGGGATCACCATCCAGCAAGACTTTCACAGGGCACCCCCTTTTCACAGTTCAGCTAGTGGTGGAACTATCCATATATAGCTAATTACTGCATCAGCTCAGTAAGAACAACAAAGAAATTTGGGCTATCTGGGTAACATCTTTCAAGCTTAGTGTTGCCACCTATCTGAGTTTTATCAGAACAGTCTATTTCTTAGTTTGCATGTCCAGGCACCATTTAGGGTTTGCTAGGTGCATGGCTTTTGACCAGAAAGTTTGGTCAAAAAGACAATATGACAACCCTAAATGGCATCCAAACAACAATACTGGTTATGATGGGGGCAGGGGAAAGCACTAAGTGATTAACCCATGACAGCCCCTGTTTAGCTGGGGCTGCCTCCTACCCATAAGCAGGTTCCTTGAGATGATCCAGTGAGTGATGAGAGGAGTGAGTGAATGGAACAGGGCCATGGGGAAGAGCCAAAGAAGTGGACAATCCTATTCATGCTTCAATTTTCTCTGTTTATATTTGTTATTCAGAACTTTAATAGTATGAATGTGTAAAATAAATGACAGTCTAAAAGTAAACATTCTGAAAAATGTTTCCAGGACTGAAGCCTACGTCATTAGTAATAGTGTAAAAAAAGACTTGCTTAGTTAATGCTTTTAGAAAAGTTTTTAAATAGTTTAATGCTCATTAATACAAAGCATTTGTATTTACATGGTTGGTATTCCCTTTATAATAGCTTCATCATCCAAAGAGTAAATTTTGTTTTCTTGTATTAACAGTAAACCCAAATAAATTCCTCAAGTCAATGCTACTGGATAGACTTAAAATCTGGACTTTTGCTTGTGTCTACTTCCTATATGTACTGAGATTTTAAACTAAGCGACTAATTCAATTTCAGGGCAAAAGTAAAGAGAAGAAGGATTACTTTGTTAAACTGCTTTATATTAAAGGAGACTAAAAATCAAACCGGAAAAAAAAAAAAATCAAGAAACATCAACAGGCTAACCCTCAAAACCCAAAAGAGCAAGAAACTCATTTTTATAAATGAAACAATATTGTGACCTCTGCCCCAAGATCTCCTTCCCCACAATCCCTTCCTATTGATTGGTTTGTTTAACTAATGGGTTATATTATGGACAAAAAAACCACCCCATATAGCATATACAGTAAAACTCCATTAGTCCGGCATCCAATGCTCCGGGACTACTGATGGTCCGGCACCATCAGGAACCCGGAAGTGCTGGGGCAGTCGGACAGGCTTCCCCCATTCAGCTGCTGCTGAAACTGACCAGCAGCTGAATGGGGAAGCCAGGAGCAGAGCAGCTGGGGTGCTGCCGGGTTGGTCTCGTAGCGCTGCCCCTCGGGGCTGCGGGACCAACCTGGCAGCACCCCAGCTGCTCTTGGGGACCCCTGGGGCAGAGCAGCTGGGGTCCTGCCGGGTTGGTCCCACAGCGCCGAGGGGCGGCGCTACGGGACCAACCCAGCAGCACCCCAGCTGCTTTGCCCCAGGCGTCGGGATTCAGCCGCTGCTGAAACTGACGCTTCTGGTCAGTTTCAGCAGCAGGCTGAATCCAGATGCCTGGGGCAGAGCAGCTGGGGTCCTGCCGGGTTGGTCCCGCAGCGCTGTCCTTTGGCGCTGCAGGACCAACCCGGCAGCACTCCAGCTGCTCTGCCCCAGGCGTCCCCAAGAGTAGCTGGGGTGCTGCTGGGTTCGTGCCGTAGCGCTGTCCCTTGGCGCTGCGGGACCAACCCAGCAGCACCCCAGCTGCTCTACTGCAGGCATCCCCGCTGCTCTATTGCAGGCATCCCCGATTCAGCTGCTGCTGAAACTGTCCAGCAGCGGCTGAATCAGGGACGCCTGGGGCAGAGCTGGACTATCGTAAGGGGGGCTATGAGGGGTCTGGGGTGGCATCCCCTCCTACCCCACTCCAGACCCCTCATAGCCCCCCCTTCTGATAGTCCGGAATATCTGATAATCTGGCACCCTCTAGGTCCTAAAGGTGCCGGATTATCGGAAGTTTACTGTATATGGTAATTTTAAAAATGCTAACTGTTAAGAAAAGTACAGGAAGTTAAACTACAAAACATTTAGACAAAACATTACCATTATATTTTTTGTGGTTTAATTTCCTTTAAAATAGTGCTATCAGAAATAAATTAATGCTCTTATATAACAAGAAAGAAATACAGTAAAAATCTATTTGGACCTGACTAAATCTTTGAGTTTCGCAAATCAAGGGATTTAGTAAAAAATCCATTGGCAATATATTTAGCATGCATTTACAGGCTACAATGTGATGGCTTATACAGGAATGACTTCCCAATGCCAAATGTGCACAAAGATCCTTATGAAACAGTAGTTAAAAATGCTAGTACCAGCACAGTAAATCAACATCTTGGCCATTTTAAACTTTATTTAATAAAAGCCTGAACATTTATCATTTTATACAACAACTTTTTAGGGAGGAGGTGAGAGAGTAAGAATGCATAATGCTGTAAATTTCTTGTTAATCTATAAACAGCAGCATCAGTTAAGGAAATTCCTGGGAGAAGGATCTACATTTAATATGCCATATAGAAAGTCCCAAATCACTTTCACCAAAGCCAATTATTGCAAAACTAAAAGCAACTAGAAAAGTAGCCTTAAGTGTTCCCCATCATAACTACTTTCCCTCTACTCAAAGTAATTTCGGGAACCAACTAAAGAGAGAGACTGCAGAACTGACCTTTATATGCAAATTTGACACCATCTCCCAGGGACTAAACAAAGACATGAACTGGATGGGCCTTTATATTCAACATCCAAATGATATAAAAAGCTAAGTATGGGACACTTACAGCCCACTCTATTAGCCTCATTTAGCACAGATACCATAATTGACAGGATCCCTTCCCCCTCCTCTTCCTTCTTTTTCTGCTTTAAATTTGGGGGTTCTGTCCCTTTTGCTCCACTCATCTGAAGAAGTGGGTTGTGCCCATGAAAGCTCATGATCCACTCATGGTTGTTTTTAGGACAAGGAGAGAGGGTTAAAAACATTTAACATTCTCTCTTGCCAAAATTCAAGCTCAATTCTGAAAACCAAAAGGCAAGTATTATCTGAATATATATAAACAGGCATTTACCAGGCAAACGGGAGAGGAAGTAGTGTCTATGAAAACAGTGTACACACAGCTCAAAAAGATTTTTAAGCCCATGAAATAAAACTTTCTTCAGCAATCCTGACCAATATGGGTGGCTCTTTTCCATTACTTGTCTACTACATCATGGAATCATTCCTTTCAAGCCCATTAACGTACACATTAAGTGAATGGGACAGATGTGACGGGATGTATTTATCCCTTTAATGTTAAGCTTGTTAGATTCATTTTACATCTATCACAGGGAAGATTCCATTGCTGGGAGCACAGACAGCTGTGACAATGAATGTCAATCAGATCATTTTCTATCTGTCACTATCGTAGTTAGTTGTTAAAATAAATAAAATAGGATGAGCATTCTGGCAAGGGCAGCAAGGCAAGCAGAAGAGTATGAAATAGTAACATGATGAGGTACTTTTGAATAGACACAACTAGCTTGACACCAGTGAACAGGGATGCATGACAGTACATGAAGGAATAAACACACTAAGCCAGTAGTCTCCAACCATTTTAACCACAAGATCACTTTTTCAATTTAAGTGCAGTGCAAGATCTACCTCAAACCCAAATATCCTTGCCCCACTTCCTTCCCACCTTTTCTTTGAGGCCCTGCCCCTGCTCCACCCCTTCTCTGAAGCATCACCCTGCTCATTCCATCCTCCTTCCTCTCCCATCCCCACTCACTTTCATCAGCCTGGGGTGGAGGGTTGGGGTGCAGACTCTGGTCTTGGGCCAAGGGGTTCAGCATATGGGAAGGGCTCTGGGCTTAGCCCAGGGATGGGGCTTGGGGTCCAGAAGGAGTTTCATGGTGCAATCTCTGGTAAGGAATTTGGGTGCAGGGGGACTCACATCTGGGGCAGGAGGTTGGGTGTAGGAGGAGGTTAAGGGCTGGGACAAGGGTTCAGGAAGCAGGCTATGGCTGGGCACCATTTTTAACTGAGATGGCTTCTGGGCGGTGGAGTAGTGGGGTTAAGGCAGGGTTACTCCTGCCCTGGCCTGGCACCCTCCCTGAAAACAACTGTCATGTACAGCAATGGCTCCATGCTGCCCCTCATCTACAGGCACTGAGCCCACAGCTTCTACTGGCCATGGTTCCCCATTACTGATGAATGGGAGCTGCAGGAGTGGTGTCTGCAGGCAAGGACAGCATGTGGAGACTCCCTGCTCTGCCTGATGGGACTGCAGGGACATGCCAGCCACGTCCAGGAGCAGCTATTACCATAGAGACAATGACTCCAGCCACGACAGGTTAGGCATTTTAGAACTCACTGCTCAAAGTATTAAATTTAAGCATAAGAGAGAAATGAAAATTAAGAAATGCACAGACCAGTCAAAAACCAAAAATAACACACTTAGCAAGCAGTAAAAGAAGTAACAACAACCCACATGTGTAGGGTTGGGAGATGAGAGCGAAGGACAGTTTGTGAGAATGACAGACACACACACACACACACACACACTGTGTGAGTGTGACAGATTTGCATTGCCAAGTTCCCTCCACCTCTTCTCTCTGTGTGGAGACTGAGTACAGAAGTGGGTGAAGAGGGACATCCTGACATCAGCACCCTGCCTTTTCTCCCTCTCACACCTTGCACAGCAACCAGGAGGCTCCCGGGAGGGCAGCTGCAAGGCAGAGGGCAGGAGCAGCATGACAGTGGGTGGAAGGGCAACTGAAGTGCCAGTGCTTGATAGCTTCCCTGCCGAAACAGTCAGGATCACCTGTCAGAGGCTCCAAGAGCTACCATAGGTAGATCTCTATCTACTGGTTGGTGACCACTGCACTAAGCAATACTCTGTAGCTGCTGTTTGAATAAGAGTCTACAGTGAAAACAGTAAACAAAACCGGAGAGACTTTCAACTAAAATGTTTATTAATGATACTTATGAAGTCTTTTTTTGGGCAAAAGAGAATTAAAAGCTTTTCAGTTTGTGTGACGATACAATATTAAAGGCACAAGGCATTCTATCAACAGAAGTTGGTGGCTAATAAAAAAAGAAACAGTAAGAGGATTCATTTATTATCCCCACGCATTATGCCAGGATATTCAAGAGATTGTGATTCAGGCCTTACACAAGCTCCCTTTTTTCTGGAAGGAGGAGAGGGCTGCATGCCTATGGGAGGGTCTTGAGGTATCCCAGAGAACTCTCACAGTATCCAGGAATCCTGAATAGTGATAGAAATGTAGCCGTGTTAGTCTGGGGTAGTTGAAGCAAAATGCAGGACAATGTAGCACTTTAAAGACTAACAAGATGGTTTATTAGATGATGAGCTTTCGTGGGCCAGACCCACTTCCTCAGATCAAATCAGATCAGATTCAGATCCTCAGGAATCCTGAGACCTTCCATATTAGTACTGAAAGAAAAATCCTTCCTTGGTCTGAAAAGCATTCCTTAGCAAGCCAGGAAAACTCTACCCACTTGACTATTTCTGAGGCCCTGACTTGGTAACATCTCTGGCATGGAGGTTTGCCTTTAGGTCTGAAGGAAACTGGTAGGAGCCAGAGCAATTCTGCCATGGAGAAGGAAGTGGAATTTATTTGGCTCCATCAGGGCAGTTCTCATCCTGATCACAATTAAAAAAAAAAAGCTTCATCCATCAGCTTCTTACTAGTTAACATGGCAGTGATGAGCTTCTGTACAGGATGAAACTCCCTTCCAGAACCAAAACCATAGGGCGTTCCCACCACAAAGATGATTTAATGAGGAGAAGAAAAAGCCAAGGACTGTCCACAGTCAAGAATGGATTTTCCTTATGCTCCTAAGGAGGTGATACCTGGTTCAAGCCACCAGTCTCACAATTACAAAGTCAGGTGATGTGAAACTGGGGCCCAGTTCACATGTTCTCTGGAAATTACTCTAAAATTTTCTGAAAAACATACTTGTGGTCCAACACCCCCACTGTAAAAGGCAGGCCTTTTCAGGAGCAAGGCAATCATCACAATGGTGCATGGAAGGGATCCTGAAGTGTCACTATTGTATGGAGGAAGCAGAAAGAACTGCCTTGGAGACAGTAGAGAGAATAGCAAGCTTATCTATGTAGAATGGAAAACAGAAAAATATCTCCAAAGACTTTTTCCTACAGATTTGTGCTCTGATAAAGAACAGATCTAGTATTTGAGGCATGACTAAGGAAGCCAAAGTCCTCTGTTAGGGTATGTCTATGCTGCAGAGTTTTTCCAAAAAAACTACACTTATGTGCACACTGCAATTGCATTCTTTTGACAGAAAGTCAAAAGAACGTAGGGGTTTTTCTGACAGCAGTAAACCTCTTTCTATGAGGAAGAAGCCTATTTCTGAAAGAGCTCTTTCAGAAAAAGACGTGGATGGACAGGGTAGAGGCGTTTTTTCCCTCCCAAAAGAAGAGGCCTCCAAGAAAAAGCACAGGTGCTCTGGTGGACACTCCATCCATAGTAATCACAAGTTAAATGTGAGATGGCATCCACATTGATTGGATGCTATGTTTCAAAAAAGCAGATTGCTTTTTCAAGGCACTTTTACTGTGTTGGATGCCCTCTTTCAAGGTAAGTTTTTTTCAGAAAAAACTCTTCTGGAAAAGCTTCTTCTGAAAGAAGCCTGCAGTCTAGACATAGCCTCAGAAACACTCTGTCTAGCTCTTATAGTAGAGAACATAAGAACGGCCATACTGGGTCAGACCAAAGGTCCATCTAGCCCAGTATCCTGTCCTCCGACAGTGGCCAGCACCAGTTGCCCCAGAGAGGGTGGACCGAAGACAATGAGCAAGCGATTTGTCTCCTGCCATCCCTCTCCAGCCTCTGACAAACAGAGGCCAGGGACACCAATTCTATCCCCTGGCTAATAGCCTTTTATGGACCTAACCTCCAGGAAATTATCTAGGGGTATGTCTACACTAGAAAGTTAGTTCGAACTAACGGACGTTAGTTCGAACTAACTTTCCTATGCGCTACACTAGCGCTCCGTTAGTTCGAACTTAATTCGAACTAACGGAGCGCTTAGTTCGAACTAGGTAAACCTCATTTTACGAGGACTAACGCCTAGTTCGAACTAGCTAGTTCGAACTAAGGGCTGTGTAGCCCTTTAGTTCGAACTAGTGGGAGGCTAAGGCTTCCCAGGTTTCCCTGGTGGCCACTCTGGCCAACACCAGGGAAACTCTATTGCCCCCCTCCCGGCCCCGGAGCCCTTAAAGGGCCACGGGCTGGCTACTCACTTTGTGCCAGTTGCAAGGCTGCAAGCACCCGTGCCTGCACAGCCTGCACCTGCCACACTATGAGCCAGCCATCCGAGGGCTCCCAGCCCTCCACTGCTCCCCACGACCAGCCTGGCGGCTCCCGGGAGCCTGCCCGGGGGCGCAAAAGGCGGGCGCCCGCCTGGTCAAGTGCGGAGATCGTGGACCTCATCGAGGTTTGGGGGGAAGCCTCCAATGTCCACGATCTCCGCACTAGCCACCGGAACGCGGCCGTCTATGGACGCATGGCTGCCAGCCTGGCCGCCAGGGGCCACCAGCGCAGCCGGGAGCAGGTGCGCTGCAAGATTAAAGACTTGCGGCAGTCCTACTCCCGGGCCTGCCTGCCAGGGGCTGACCCGGAGGCCTGCCCCCACTTCCATGCCCTGGACCGCATCCTGGGGCCTCATGCCGTCCCTGCCCCCCGGGACGTGATTGACCCCGGGGCAGAGGGACCGCTCCTGGACACCGAGGAGGAGGAAGAGGGCTCTGAGAGCCAGGAGCCTGCTGCCAGCCTTCCCAGGACCCGGGACCCCCGAGGCACCCCACAGAGCCGCTCGCCTGCATCATCAGAGGCCGGGGAGGCATCCACCTGTGAGTACCCTCGTGTTCCCCTTATGTGTACGGGGGGCTGGGGCGAGAGGGAGCCCCGGGACCGTGCGCCTGGGCCTTGCCCACTACGGAGCAGCAGCTGGGGATCCTGCAGGGGCCCTGGCCTTGCAGAGGGGAGCTGGGTTTCACACACCTGGGCCCCTGGGGTAATTGACCGCTGGTCTTCTTGCACCACAGCTGCAGCACCGGGGACTGCAGGGCGCACCACCCCGCCTGCAGCAGCCGCCCGCGCCCGGGCAAGCAGGACAGCCAGGAACCAGGAGGACTACCAGAGGCGGCACCTCCGGTTCCTGGACCGACAGCTCCGTCTCCAGGACCACTGGGTCCAGGAGGACCTCAGGCTGCGCCAGAGGAGTCTGGAGGCCCTGGAGGAGCAGGGCCGTGCCCTGCGAGGCCACCTCCAGAGCCTGCTAGACCGCTTTCCATTTCCTCCTCCCCCTGCTCCCCCTCTTGCTCCCCCTCTTGCTCCCCCTGCTCCCCCTCTTGCTCCCCCTCTTGCTCCCCCTGCTCCCCCTCTTGCTCCCCCTCTTGCTCCCCCTCTTGCTCCCCCTCTTGCTCCCCCTGCTCCTCCTGCTCCTCCTGCTTCCGCTCCTGCTTCCTCCACACCCCCTGTCCTCTCTGCCCCCCCCTCCACAACCATTCCCCACCGACGCCCCCGGACCCGCAGTGTGGCGAGACGGGAGAGGCACCCAGACTCCCACCCCTGAGCTTTCCTTTCCCTTCCTCCCTTCCCTCCCCTCCCCTTCCAGCTCCCTCGTCCCAGGTTTCCCCCTCCCTTCTCCCACCTTCATTCCTCCCTCCCCCACCCCAGTTCTCTGAAATAAACAGACGTTTTTGTTGGAAAAACAGGTGTCTTTATTTGACAGTAGGTAGGGAGGGGAAAGGGGAAGGGGGGGGTAGGGTGGAAGAAGGCCCCGGTGGGGCATGCAGGGAGAGGTCAGTCCTCCTCCTCCTCCACCTGGAAGCTCTCCCGCAGGGCTTCCCGGATCCGGATGGCCCCCCGCTGGGCTTCCCGGACGGCGGCGGTGCGGGGCTGACCGTAGTGTCCAGCCATGCGGTCAGCCTCAGCCATCCAGGCTGGCAAGAAAGCCTCCCCCTTCCGCTCACACAAATTGTGGAGCACACAACATGCCGCCACCACGGGAGGGATGTTGTGCTCGGCCAGGTCCAGACGGGTGAGGAGGCATCGAAAGCGGGCTTTCAGTCGCCCGAAGGCCCCCTCCACCACGATGCGGGCCCTGCTCAGCCTGTTATTGAAGGCCTGGCGGGAGGGATTGAGGTGTCCCGTGTAGGGCTTCATGAGCCAGGGCTGCAGTGGGTAGGCGGCATCCCCCACCAGGCAGACGGGCATGTCCACGTCCCCGACCCTGATGTGGCGGTCGGGGAAGAAGGTCCCGTCCTGCAGCCGCTGGCACACGGAGGAGTTCCGGTACACCCGGGCGTCGTGTGCTTTGCCGGACCAGCCCACATTTATGTCCGTCAACTGTCCCCGGTGGTCACATACGGCCTGCAGGATGACGGAGAAGTACCCCTTGCGGTTCACGTACCGGGACGCCTGGTGTTCCGGGGCACGGATGGGGATGTGCGTCCCGTCGATGGCCCCCCCGCAGTTGGGGAAGCCGAGGGCGCCGAATCCCCGGATGACGGCATCCGGGTTGGCGAGGCGGACCACCCTGCGGAGCAGCACCCGGTTGATGGCCTTGACCACCTGCGGAGAGAGACACAGCAAAGCGTCAATCAGTGGGGCGCCCGGGTGGCTGGGAGCGTGCGTGCCCTGGCAGTGCCCCGCGCCCCACTCCCGGAAGCAACCCCCCTGGCGGCGTGTAGTACGGCCGGGACAGCCCGACCCCTCCGGTGCGGGGCGCTTTCGCCTCCTCCCGCCCCCCCCTTTGTCCCTGGGGCGGCCCATCCCCTCCTCGCAGCCCCCCTCCCCCCCGGCTCGGTGGCCGACGAGCGCCGTACCTGCATGAGCACTGCTCCGACAGTGGATCTCCCCACGCCGAACTGGTTCCCGACGGATCGGTAGCTGTCCGGCGTGGAGAGCTTCCAGAGGGCGATGGCCACCCGCTTCTGGAGGGGGATGGCGGGCCTCATGCGAGTGTCCCTTCTTTGCAGGGCAGGGGCGAGCCACTCGCAGAGCTCCAGGAAGGTGTCCCTCCTCATCCTAAAGTTCTGGGTCCACTGTCGGTCGTCCCAGCGCTCCAGGACGATGCGGTCCCACCAGTCGCTGCTGGTGTCCAGACGCCAGATGCGGCGGGGCACGCCGGTGCCGGGGCGCCGCCGCGGCTCCTCCACGGCCCCCAGGGCGGCCAGGCGGAGAGGCAGGGGGCTGACGTTCCCCAGGTGGTGCCAGGCAGCCTCGAGCCATTGCTGGCAGGCTTGCAGCAGCAAGTCCAGAACGTGCACCAGAAGGTGCAGGGCGAGCCGTGGCTCCATGTTGCCACCTGCGGCGGCCCCCCCGAAGGGAAGCACCGACACAGACGGGCACAGAGACCGACGCTTTGCTGTCCCTCGGCGAGGTTGGCAAGCAAGCAGGAAAAGCTGAGAACCGGCTGTCCAGGGGGGGTCCCTTTAAGCACGAGCCTCAGATAGCCTCAGACAGCAGCCACACAAAGCAACTGCTGACCTGATGCCCTGCCAGAACCGGTTTCAGCTGCCCTTAAATGCCCCCCTGCGTCCAATCAGTGTGGACGCGCTAGTTCGAACTAGCAAAACGCTAGTTCGAACTAGTTTTTAGTTCTAGATGCGTTAGTTCGAACTAGCTTAGTTCGAATTAACTAATTCGAACTAAGTTAGTTCGAACTAGCGCTGTAGTGTAGACGTACCCTAGCTTCTCTTTAAACTCTGTTATAGTCCTCGCCTTCACAGCCTCCTCTGGCAAGGAGTTCCACAGGTTGACTACATGCTGTGTGAAGAAGAACTTTCTTTTATTAGTTTTAAACCTGCTACCCATTAATTTCATTTGGTGTCCTCTAGTTCTTCTATTATGGGAACTAATAAATGACTTTTCTTTATCCGCCCTCTCCACACCACTCATGATTTTATATACCTCTATCATACCCCCCCCCAAGTCTCCTCTTTTCTAAACTGAAAAGTCCCAGTCACTTTAACCTCTCCTCATATGGGACCCGTTCCAAACCCCTAATCATTTTAGTTGCCCTTTTCTGAACCCTTTCCAAGGCCAAAATATCTTTTTCGAGGTGAGGAGACCACGTCTGTACACAGTATTCAAAATGTGGATGTACCATAGTTTTATACGGGGGCAGTAAGATATTCTGTGTCTTATTTTCTATCCCTTTCTTAATAATTCCTAGCATCCTATTTGCCTTTTTGACCACCGCTGCACACTGTGTGGAAGTTTTCAGAGAACTATCCACGATACCTCCAAGATCCCTTTCCTGATTTGTCATAGCCAGATTAGCCCCCATCATACTGTACGTATAGTTGGGGCTATTTTTCCCGATGTGCATTACTTTACACTTATCCACGTTAAATTTCATTTGCCATTTTGTTGCCCAATTACTCAGTTTGGTGAGATCTTTTTGGAGTCCCTCACAGTCTGCTTCTGTCATGACTATCCTAAACAGTTTGGTATCATCTGCAAATTTTACCACCTCACTGCTTACCTCTTCTCCAGATCATTTATGAATAAGTTGAAAAGGATTGGTCCCAGGACTGACTCTTGGGGGACACCACTAGTTACCCCTCTCTATTCTGAAAATTTACCATTTATTCCTACCCTTTGTTTCCTGTCTTTTAACCAGTTCTCAATCCAAGAAAGGACCTTCCCTCTTATCCCATGGCCTTACCTCCTCTCTTTGGATATGTCTACACTGCCACCCTAGTTCGAACTAGGGTGGCTAATGTAGGCATTCGAAATTGCAAATGAAGCCCGGGATTTAAATATCCCGGGCTTCATTTGCATCTTGCCGGGCGCTGCCATTTTTAAATCCCCCTTAGTGCAGACTCCGTGCCTGCGGCTACACGCAGCACGGAGTAGGTAGTTCGAATTAGGCTCTCTAATTCGAACTACCGGTACTCCTCGTCGAACTAGGGTGGTAGACATACCCTTATTCAGAGATCTGGTGCAGAAAACAACAATAGACTGCTCCATGCTGAACATGGGAGCATGGATAACAATCAGATGCAGAAGATCTTTCTAATGGACTACAGCCCACATTTGAAGCTGACTGGAATGTGTCAGTGTCGCAGTGCACACTAGCAGTGTGGGCTCTTAGTCTTTTATTTTTCACTGTTTATATCTAGTGTTTCTATTTCTACGAGAAGCCCCAATGTAAAAAAGCTCTGCAGACTCCCTCATTTTAGACTGTGTTCTTCCTAGTTTCCAGGTACAGATCAGCAGGTCAGGGAGCCCTTGTCCAAACCAGAGTACCTGAAGGGAAGGTGTAGCTCCTCTCACAAGTAGAGCTGTGATCAGATACAAAATATGTATCTGCATCCATATCTATATCTGCAAAAGTGAGTAGGGTTGCCAGGTGTCCGGTATTGACACAGACAGTCCAGTATTTTCGCCTCCTGTCCAGTAAAAAAAAATTCAGAAAATACTGGACTCCTGAAATGTCTGGTATTTTCTTATTTTTTTCTTCAGCCAGGAGGCAAAAATACCAGCCACCTGGCAACCTTACAACTCACTCGGCAACTTGCCCTCCTCCCTCGGACCCGCTGCTTACCTGGTTCCGCAGGGAAGCTGCATTCTGGCTCCATCAAGAAAACAAAATGGCTACAGGCAAAAAGTCTAAAGAACTGAAGCAAGGGGAAGCAATGCCTTTCCTGGGTCTTAGTGCTCTATCGCTCCACTCTTGCTATCCCTATTCTGATTCTGCATGCACTTAAAGCTGTTCTAATGCTGTTTTATTTATTTATTTTAAATTTTGCGCTCAACAATTTTGATCTCCCTCCCCCCCCCCACCCCAACAGAATTTTCCCCCGGTGTGTTTTTTTTTGGGGGGGGGGGGAAGGTTGGTATTTTTGGTTAAACCATCTGGCAACCCTAAAAGTGAGCCACGGATATCCGCTTCCATATCAGTAGATATAAAGGGGGTGTCCGTGGATTTGCATGACTACCCATGAAGCACATCAGGCATTGTAGGACTTGTAGAGATCTCTATCTGTGGAAGGGTCTCTCTGTCCAGCCTGACTAAACTTAAGAACCAATGTTTATAGGGGATTGTACATAAGTAACAGCACAAGTCTGCCTGGCTTTGGCACCTCTTCTAAGCTTCCCTCCACCTACCACCACAGTTCCATTTTTCTGGCCAACTACATGAAATAATTTCCATTTAACATCTTCACTTGCGGTAGATGCACTTCCCACCTACTACTGGGCAGGTAAAAGGCATATCAGCTCTTAAGGATATTCTGAATCTCAGTTCTCCACTAACTTTGCCCTCTTAATTCTCCTTCCAAAGGCAAGTAGGAGAAACTAGGAGACACAGCTCTATGAATGGCCAGAAGACTATAGCTTTCCCATTTCCTGATGTAGACAAGTATATGTAATAGCACCACAGGAAGGACTTGATCAGCTAGAGTCAAAAGACAAATATTGTTGCTTAATTTTATTGTGCTGTTCTCAGGACCTAAATTCAAACTCATGTGAGCACAGGATGCAGCAATAATCACTTAATTTGTGTGCAAATTGAACCAAGTGACAAACATCTTACCTACTGCTACAAATTTAAGTTTATCATACTTGGCTCTACATACAGACAGTAAATTTCTAAACAGCAGGTTTTATAAGTCTCTTCCATCATTTCTACAGTTACAGATTCAAAGTTTTTGAGGTGAGAAGGGACCATTATGATCATCTATTCTGATGGTCTTGTCTAACACATGCCAATGAATTTCGCCTCATTCACTTTTTTTCCGATCCACAAGTTCCAACTGCAGCCATGTGTGCCTAGCAATTCACTCAGAGAATTAAGTGTGACCACAATTATAACACACAGAAAATGAAAAATAAGAAGGTGCTTACAGGCAGTCCCCGGGTTACGTACAAGATAGGGACTGTAGGTTTGTTTTTAAGTTGAATTTGTATGTAAGTCGGAACTGGCACATATTGTACCCCAGGTGTCCCCGATTCAGCCGCTGCTGAAACTGACCAGCGGCTGACTACAGGAAGCCCGAGGCAAAGTTGCTTTGCCCCGGGCTTCCTGGAATCAGCCGCTGATCAGTTTCAGCAGCAGCTGACTTGGGGACACCTGGGGTAGAGCAACTGGGGTGCTGCCAGGTTGGTCCCCGCGGCGCCAAGGTGCGGCACTGCGGGGACCTACCCGGCAGCGCCCCAGCTGCTCTGTCCCAGGCATCCAGATTCAGCCGCTGTTGAAACTGACCAGCAGTAGCTGAATCGGACACACCTGGGGCAGAGCAGCTGGAGTGCTGCTGGGTTGGTCTGGTAGCGCCGACCCTTGGCGACGCCTAGGCCAGAGCAGCTGGGGTGTGGGACCTCGGCACTGTGGGACCAACCCGGCAGCCCCTCAGCTGCTCTACCCCAGGCGTCCTGATTCAGCCGCTGCTGAAACTGACCAGCGGCGAGAAAAGCCTTGTCTCCTGGGGGCATGGGGCGCACTAGCTGCGCCCCCCCCCCCCCCCCCAGCAGAGCAGGCTTTTCTCGCCGCAGAGGACGAGAATGAAGAATGCTTAAAAATGAAGCCTGGCCAACAAACCCCCTGCTCTGGGCCCCTCACATACCCCAACCCAAATTCCTGAACCCTCACATCTACAAGCCTGTGGCTTGCTTAGTACCCCAACTCTACATCTGACCCCAACACTGCCCGGCCTGAAACCCTCTTCCTGAGCCAACGTCCCCTTCTCCACATCTTCCTGCATCCAGATTTCCTCCCAGAGCTTGCACCTCTCACCCCTTCCCACACCCAAATCCCTCATTCCCACCCTAGAGCCCACACATCCTGTCTCAACCCAGCGAGGTTACGGCTAGACTGCAGGAGTTTTTCCTGGATTCTGGAGATCTTCCAGAAAAACTCTTTTGCATCCAGGGATGCATTTGTTCTTCCGCTTTTTTTTTTCAGTGGAAGAGCAAACATGCTCTTTCGGTCACCCCTATATTCCTCTTTCCACAAGGAATAAGGGAACTTCCAAAAGAAGGGGTTTTTCTGACGTTTGATCCAATCTAGACAGGCCAAATGTTGGAAAAACCTCTTCCTACAGAAGAATTGGGAAAAAAAATAGTATAAGGGGATAGCAAGTGATGGAGAGGAGGAGAATAGAGAGGGCGGGGCTTCAAGGAAGGGGCAGGGCAGTAGATCTTGGCTTGTTTTGTCATTTAAAAAGTGATCTTGGGTGTAAAAAGGTTGGAGACTACTGGTCTAGCTTGTAAATACTTTCTAAGCTCTACAGTTAGAAATCGTCTTGCTCTGGTTCTGAGGGAAAGAATAAGAAGCAGCCTGCACCATTAAACTACAGAACAAGAAAAATCTAATCCAAGAAATCAAGTGCAGGTTACTGCTCGGGCTTACAATAACTGCTCAGGCTTACAATAACTTTCAGAATTTCAAATAAATGCACATTACTAGAAAGGATAACTAAAGTTTTTGTGAATTACATAAGTATGAGACTTGTTCTGAAAGTTATAAAATGTTCCAAGGACTACAATAGACCCCCTAAGAAAATAATTGTACAAATCAACTAAAAGTCACAAATGGCAAATGTTTTTGCACATAACCTGTACATTTCTTGCAATTAAATTTCTGGCTTTTTATTAAAAACATCCACATCTGTTCAAGCTTGGCACAAAACAAAGACCCACAGTACCAACTAGGTTTTCACTATTTCAATCACTCTCAAAACTTCAGTCGCTCAAGCAACAAATTAAAAAAAGCCTGTTTTTATTTGGAATTTTTATTATTTTGTGGTATAATTTAAAATATTTAAACAAAGTTAAGATCAACACTGTTCTTCACCTATAACATGAAATAAGGCACAAGGCTGCAACTTAAGGCTGGCAAACCAGCTGTTACTTTGAACTCCTTTGCTTATTTTATGGTGTGTGCTGGAGTTGTACACCCTTGTACTTAAAAAAACAACAAAAAACTCCCAAGCAAAAGAATGCCTCAGCATGATCACTTTGCATAAGTATAATAGTCAGGACATGGAACAAAAGACAACTTCATTCTTTGAGCCATTCAATAGCAGAAAGTTACAGTGTAGCCTGGTGCTGACAGAAATGCAACACGCAGACAGAGAAATCAAAGTTAAAAGAACATGTAGAGTTGGGCATGACCTATATGAAAGGATGCATAGGAGTGTGAACAGAAATAAGATTTCCCAGAGGGAGAAAATATGTGGAAAGAGGAGCCAAGGACAGAGCCTATGTCAAACACAAAAAGTTTCTGCGTTGTCTTTATTTATGAGAAGGACAGGGAACCTGTTTTGAGTCAGGGGTCACTGACCCACAGAAAAGTCAGCTGGGGCCACACAAGTGAGATGCAAAAAAAAAAAAAAAAAAACCCCACACACCTCCTCCAAACGCCCCCCCTCCTCCAGCCTCACTAATGTGGCCCCAACTGTGCTGGTGGGAGCAGGGGACATGGTACTGGAGAAGGATGCTAGTGGGTGCTGGGGCAGGGGACAGGGTGCCAGTGGGGGCAGATTTCTGTGGCTGGGGGCAGGAGAGAGAGAACAGGGTGCCAGGAGGGCAGGGGACAGAGTTCTGTGGCAGGGTGCCAGTGGGGGCAGAGAGTTCCTTGCACCAGCCTCCTCCCAGGATTCCTCCCCCTCCAAAAGGAGGGAAGCCCTGTCGCACAGGCCCAACTCCCTGCTCCCACGGAGTGGGGAAGCCCGTGCACGCACCCCCTTGGGACCGACCCTCCCCCACACAGAGAAAGGAAGCTTCGTTGCATGCATGCAGAGGCGGGAAGCTCCAGTGAGCGTCTCCTCTGGGGACTCCTGTCCCCTCTCCATCCCCCAGGAGGGAAGCCCCAGCGCACGCCTCCCACCTGGACTCCTCCCCCATACCGCATAGAGGAGGGAAGCCCCAGCGCACGCCTCCCACCTGGACTCCTCCCCCATACCACATAGAGGAGGGAAGCCCCAGCTCATGCCTCCTCTGGGGACTCCTAACTCCTCTTCCCTCCTCTGGGGGGCAGAAAGCCCCAGCACATGTCTTCTCCCAGGACTCCTACCTCCTCCCCCGTGCAGCAAGTCCCCAGTGCGCCACAGACCTGGAGGAGGGGAGCAGACAGCGCACTTCCGGAAACCCCAGAAGTGGCGCGCAGCTGCTGGACTTCCATCCACCCCCCGGGAAGCCGGCGCTACCTCCATTGTTGCTGGACGTAGATAGTGGGGCTTCTTGGGGGTGGGAGGAATTGGAGGGGCCCCTGAATGCCTTGTGATCAACTGGTTGAGCCCTGCCGATAGGTCTGAGGTAGATCTTACATTGCACTTAAATTGAAGACGTGATCTTGTGGTTAGAGAGGTTGGAAACCACTGGCCTACAATGATGATTTAAAAAAAAAAAAAAAGGAGCAGTTAGAGTGGTGGGACTCAAGTGCCTGAGAAACCATTTTTTTGTTAGAGGAGTTCAAGGAGGTCACTATAAATATTTTTTTAAAAGGAGATTACATTGGGAGAGACAATGAGGGTCCCCCCACCTTCACCCACCAGCCATGTTTTGGAGAAAACTATTACTTAAACAAACTGTATTGTAGTTAACAAGAAAGATGAATTGAGTGAAGATTAATGCGATATTTTGCACTTACAGCCCTAGAGAATACTATTCTCTCTGATGGTCTCTCTCATGCCATCTAGAAGCTGAAGATTCCCACCATCAATATCACTATATGCATCCATCCTCCCAGTAAAGGGACACACTTTAGAATCCAAGAGGACTTTTAAGTTACAATACTCCCCTCACCCACCATGTCCATACCGTAATACTCTATTTCTCAAAGTTCATCACTCCCACTCCTATTCCTGCTACAAGAGTGCATGAACAGCAATCCAGCCTGGGTCTGCAGCTGACAGCACATAACAGCGACCCTATGCCAGTCTTAATCAGGTTATCTGTATCTATATTAAATAATCAAGGCTAAGATTTTGTGATCAGTATTTTTAGTTAAAAGGCACAGACAGGTCACAGGCAATAAAGAAAAAAAAATCACAGAAGCTTGTGACCCCTCTCTGACATTTACTGAAAATGTCCCTGACAAAATGGAGAACTCAGCTTCCGGGTCCCCACGCTGCCTGCAGAGGCTGGGCAGCTGGGAGGCTCCCCCAAGCCAGGAGCTCCAGTGCTTCTGCTGCAGCTCCCAGCTGACAGGGCTGAATTCATAAAGGTCGCTGGAAGTCATTCATTCTGAGACTCCCAAAACCTCCATGAAAAAAAAAATTCCCAACCTTACTAATAATGTGGTTATTAGCAGGTGTGAGTGAGCAAGATGTGAGTGGTGGATTTATTTCCCCCTTTTCTTTTCTGATCGGACTAAACAGCCAGATATCTCAGTATGTCCTTCCCTCCCGTTCAGATTAGCTTTTCCTGCTACTTGTCATTTCCATGGGATCTCATTCCCCCCTCCTTTCCCTTCCTTTTGTTGTACCACTTAACCAACCATCCCCCATGGTTTTTCTACCCCAGAGCTTTCCACTTTTTTTGCTTCTCAACACCACACTCCTGCTGCTTACCTCCCTGTGCATGAAGGGAAGTGAAATTTACAAGATTTTTTTTTTTTTAAATCTCGGCAGCACTACACAGCTAAGGAGTTTTGTTCATTTCTCTCTGCTATTAACACAGAGCAGAACAACCAGCCGACGTCTAGCATACTGGAGCCATGGTCTGTGAATGAGGCCTCTAGGCACTATTGCAATACAATCATTAATAATAAAACAGAACAATGGAAGTGCTGATACGCTGTACAGTCCAGCACCTGCCTACCTCAACGCAGAGCACAAAATTGTGCATTTATTCTTCTAGCATTTAGCCAATGTGAAATAATTAAGTTTTGTTTGTTTGTAAATGCTATACAAAGACAGCAGAGCCTAGTTCTTATTTCCTTCTGTGGACCAGAATGGTACCAGAAATAACTCCGTGCCAATAGTCACTTTAAAAAAGAGCTTCAGAGGGGTAGCCGAGTTAAATTTATCCTGTAAAGACTAAAACGCAACAGATAGTATAGTAGCACTTTAAAGACTAACAAAACGAAAGGTCATGATACCATCTACATGTTTTGTTAGTCTTTAAAGTGCTACCATACTATCTGTTCTTTTTTTAAACTTAAAAAACAGGTTGTGACAAAAGTGAACATCCGAAAAGAAATAGAAGTGTAGTTACCTGCTACATGATTTTCGGAATCTCACCAGATCAATGCAGGATTAATAGGTTGTCACTTGTCATAAAGAAGATGAATGACCAACAACAACCAAAACTCATCTAAAAAACTACAACTTCCCATGACCTCAGGATCCCAAAGCAAACCCCGCAGCAGTTCTTAATCTTCATGATAGGAGGTCACCAAGCGAAAGATACGCTGCCAAGAAAAGTATTCTATAGCAGTCAACCTTCCATTTAAAAAAGTTTCTATTTCTTCTAGTTGTGGAAAGAAAACAGCTACTGTCTTATATTTGTCATGCTTCTGTTTGCACTAAAGGTGGCAGTCTACATGTCTTCTACTTATTAGTTTTACATTATCAAGGTCTCCCTCAGGAAAGTAGCAATCATACAAGTCCTTCTCAACTCTTCATACTTCAGCAGCGAGTTGAATGTAAGTATGAAAAAGAATGGTTAAAACAAAGCATACATGGGATCTAGAGCTGGTGATACAGTAGGAGCTATATGAACTGAACAAGGGACAGAACTAGTAGTTGGCAGGACCAGTTACCACACAGGTAAATGAAAAATTCCTAAAGCAGCAAAATGTTTATTGCAAAAGCTACTGCGGGCTGGGAGAAGGCTTCTATCCCCTTAGTTAATTTTGGGTAGAAAACACCCCAGGGGCTTCCACTGCTAGCTGGAGGCAGACTGAAGAGAGTTGAGTTCCATGCTGAATACATTCCTCCAGAAGTGACCTCACTAAAACAAGCACAATTGACTGACTAAACAAAAGGCAGCCTTAGCTGAATCCCAGGTCACCAAAAATGATTATCTCCTGCATAGGTGTTGGTACTAGGGATGCTGGGGATGTGGCAGCACCCTCTAGGTGTGAAGTGGTTCTAGCCTATACAGGTTTTACAGTATACCTCCTACTATTCAAATTGTTCCAGCTACACTGACCCTCCTGTAAGTTGGTCCAATAAAAGATAGTACCTCACCCACCAATCTCTCTTACCTCCTATAAGTAGGCATTGGCAGCCATGGCCATGGTTCATGCTTTTAAGTGGACTACAAGGACATGCTGCAAAGGAGCATGGTCAGGGGGCCAAAAAACAGCCTTGTAACTGCATGACTGGGTGAAGCTGTTGCTTACAATCTTATCCGTCCTGCCAAGGCCAGAGTTGAGCGGCAATGTTAATCCCATTTACAGATAGAACCTTCTTCAATAGCCTACATGAGAAGTATTTTCTATCAAAACATCAGCGAGGCAGAAGATTAATCCAGGACAGGAATATTTAAAAGATTTCTGACTTGTGGTTTCTATACTTTGCTGCAAGTCAAAGCAAGACGACCTTGGGGCCAGGGTCACAGCAGGATGCTACCAGACAGCACATATTAGAAATTGGAGGTTTGTGCTAACAAAGACAAGATGTTTCAGAGGCGTAGCCAAGTTAATCTATAACTGGAAACCTTAAAAAACAACAAGTATCAGAGGGGTAGCTGTGTTAGTCTGAATCTGCAAAAGCAGCGAGGAGTCCTGTGGCACCTTATAGACTAACAGAAGTGTTGGAGCATAAGCTTTCATGGGCAAAGACCCACTTCATCAGATGCATGACGAAAACAACAAATAGTCTTGCAGCACCTTTGAGACAAACAACATGTTTTGTTAGTCTCTACGGTGCTGCAAGACTATTCATTGTTTTTTAAAAATTTTCCAAAGACAAGATGAACAGAAGCCTAATGGTTCCAGACTGGTATAGTGAAGATCCAAACATACTTAATCACTATGGATCCTATTCTGCCACACTTATTGACTCTGAATATTTGTGCGTATGTTGTTTTTGTGTTTGTTAGATTTGACACAGTTTCTTTAAAGATCTTATCAATCATAAGTCCAGGATCCGGGAAGAAGGGGTAGGGGGGCCCGGGCCTGCTCTCTCCACCGGGCCCCAATCCAGGGCCCTGTCAGTGGTGGGTGGTTCCCACCACTGGCTCGGTGGGGAGTTCTTCCCGAAACGTGCTGAGCCCGTCAGGGCTTTTCCTGCTCCCTGCCCTGGGTTGCTTCCTACCCCAGCCTCCTGGCCAGCGGTGGTCTCACCTGTGGATGCAGGTCTGGAGGCAGTAGCGGCGTCGGCAGGCCCGGCGTCGGGTGCAGCAGCAGCTGGTGCTGTGACAGTGTCTAGAGGGGCTACACGGCATAGCCGGAGTTGCAGTAGAGCTCGGCCAAGAGATGGCAGCAGTGGGGTCAGTTGGTCTGGTGTCTCTCGCTCCGGCGGCTGTGGCTGTGGCTCAGGTGGTTGGACAGTAGCGCCTTCTCCTCCAGAGGTCAACCCCAACTGAGCTGCTCTGCAGGCTTTTATACCTGGGCTGCACAAGGAGCATGCCCAGCAGGGCTGTGGGGGTGGGCTGTATTCCACCCAAAAGGCATGCTCCCCTCCCCCTTGTTCAGTGCGGGGTTGGCAGGTCCCGTCACAGTTACCAATTACTAACTCTATGCAGGAGTTCAGACAAGTGTAATGGCACTATATAAAGTCAACATTCGTCCACTGGTGCCTCGCACTGCTATGTGAAACAGAAGTTATTTCCTATGGCATTTCTGTGCTTGTAACTGTGGTGCAGGATTGACAATGGCATCCAATATAAGGTGATCTGAACAAGTGATTTTGTTCTCAATGTTGCTTAAAATATGAAGATGGAGCCTCAAGTTTGCGAGGCAACATATATTTGAAAACTGTGGGTTCCAACAAATTTTATTTTTGAACATCTATTTACCTCCCCACAAACCTAGATAAAGTCAAAGTTATATGCCTGCCTAGCCAAATAAATAAATAATAATCAAGCTTCTTAGTCTGGAACCTACCCAACATTTAATTTTCTAGATAAGAAAATGGGAAGACTTATGCCAGGCTACTATCTCTCTGCTGGCAATTAAACAAAATCAAAACTAAACTCTTATCTTCATGTCAAAACAATAGTAAATACTTTTTGTAAACAGAAACAGTCTGACTCCAGGCATGACATAGCCCAGGCATATCACTGAGGTAACAGTTGCCTGTTTTCCACCTGCTTGGAAAGCAAGATCAGACTGCTCAAGTACAGCCTTCTATCCCCTACCAGCTGAGCATTCTGGCTGCAGCCCTGTCTTCCACACTTTGCCCATCTGCCCATGCAGTACATAGAACAGAGGCAAATGATAAGAGGAAAAAAAAAAAAGAGGGTCAGTCTATTAGCCATGAAAATTACTATATCGTAGTACTTCAAGAGCATCCTTAGAAGTAATTGTGATGGCTGCATCTAAGCAATGTCATTAAAAGGGTCCCTGGTTATTTAATGAAGAAAGTTTTTGGTTAATGCGCAGGACTCAATCAGATCTCAACTCACAGGTCTGACCCTTATTATGTGTGTTGCCAATAGGCATTCACTTCACCTCTGCGCCTTATTTTCTGATGTGTAAAATAGGAGGCATAGTACTTTCCCACATGCTTTGACCATTTTGTCTAATTAATCAGCAAGCTCTTCAGGGTAGGCACTGCTTCTTACTATGTGATCACTGATGTGAAAACACAACAGGGCCTTACTCTTGCCTAGGGCTTCTAGTTGTTACTAGAATAAAAATAAACAACCACCAACTCTGAAACAACATGAAATCAGAAATACAGGACTACAAGAGACTCAGAGGTCATCTAGTTGAGTTTTCTCTACCTTTTTTGGCTCAGGACTCATTTGTAAGTGTTTTTTGTCTGTTGCAACCCGGTAAATAGCCTGCGGGGTGGAGGCCTGGGGCAGCACTAACTAAGCATTTTAGCATCTGGGGAAAGCAAGCAGATTTCTTTTAATGGGAAGCCTAGAGGACTAGACAGCCAGTAGTTAGAGCATGTGGCATTCACCCTTGTGTTTGGTTGTAAGAACTCAATCTTTAAGGCCTTGAGTAGGTAGATGTACCCAGGCCCTCCCTCTCCACTGGGCCCAGCACCAGCTTCCTGTTTCTACCAGACCCTGAACAGGGGTTGCCTTCCTGGCCAAGAGTCTAAATGCACTGCCCTTGGCTACACCCTACCAGTTTCTGTTCAGCTTGATACATGGCCCCTCTAGTCCATTTAGTTGGTTATAGGGTTGCCAGATGGTTTCAACAAAAATACCAGACACACTTGACATTACATCACAATCTACATTACATCTTATTTAGAAAATACCGGACATTTATATTTTCTCAATTTGTTTCCCAGAAAGAAAGCTCAAATACTGGACTGTCCAGTCCAAAACTGGACACTTGGCAACCCTAGTTGGGCAGCCTGCTTCATGTAGGGTACTCTTGTGGGTCTTGAGTGACTCCACATCATAGCCCCATGCTCCTTCCGGCAGGGTTGCTACAAATTAGAGAATTCAGACCCTACAATATATTTTTATTTTACCCATTCAGTCACCTCCAGTGCCAGAGGCTCCCTGGTCCACGTGGTTGCCTTAGCAGACAAGCTAGTGATCCTTCCCCTCAGTTATAGAGGCAGTTAGCTCCTTTCATCACTCAGCACCAATTTGAGCCTGTCTCTCTCCTTTTCTTGTCCCTCTGCACCTATATTACACAGATATAAAGTGGGAGGAGAAAGGGGATTAGTTGGGCCCAAAAGCTCTCTTTTAACCGTTGAGATGTGTTGGCTGACCATTTCTCTGCTTCAGCACAGCCTTGTAAAGCTATGCATTGGGTGTCCTGAAGAAAAGAAACATCTAATCAAGCAGAACAATCTAGGACTTGAGGCTTGGAAGTTTTCACCACACTGAGATTGGTTGTGGTGTTTCAGAGTGGACAGTGGAAAGGACATTCCTAACCCATAGCTGCCTTGAAAGACATAGGATTTCCTCATTTATATCAGGCTCTCATTACCCATCATCTAGCAAACGCTCCCTATAACTCCTCAAGGGCCTGTGCTACCATGACCTATCCTGCCTTTGCTTGGCTCACTCTTCCCCCACACAGGGGAATTTCCAAAGACATACGGTAGTTCTCTCAACTGTAACTTATTCATACAGCTTTCCAAGGAATCCTGCCACTAAGTATGGCCCTCTGAAAACTCAGAAACCTTACTGTGCAGAAGGGTAAGTTGGTGATGTCTCATTGCCTTCACACCCTTTCCGCTAACAGATTTTGGCCTCAAAAAAGAAAGTTTTCTGTTCGTAACATCCCCTACATGAGAAATATGAAAAGAAATTATATGACCCATGCCCTTTCTCAAAACAAGTTATAGAATATTCATACAATTTAGTAGTATAATGCAAAACTATTTTATTACAACACTAATTACACATTACATGAGTGACACTTCTACACACAACCAACATCCTTACCCCAGAGAGATCACAATCTAACAATTATTTAAGAAAGAGTGGCACATGGATGTTACTGAGAGTAAACTGCACGGAGCAGGTGGCTTTTCAGATATGGCTTACAGGAGAAGGTCTTTATCTAGTCACTTTTCTAGAAAAGCAAATTGCTTTCAAGTGATCTTCAATGCTACATATCCTCTTCATTCAGTGTCGGATTTGTTACTTTTTTTTTTTTAAATAGTTAAATATTCTGAAACCTGTTCCAACTGTGGCTAGCTAATAGCCTGAAGCAAAAGAGAGATTCCTACCATTAGAAGCTTTGATGCTTAAAGCTACAGTCAAGTTAAACCAAGCGTATTTTATCCTTTTTATCTTGATGCCAAACAATTATATTTACTTGGAATAAGCTAACTACAGTAACTGCCACTCAAAAAAAAAAAAAAAAAAACAAATCAATGTTTGTCCATAGTGGGATTCTAAATAAAAGAATACCACGTTCTCTTACAGAGCTAACTTTTGATGGAAATTAAGGTATCGTGAGGGAGAAGATTTCAAAAAGTACAAGTGGCCATTAAGCACCCGCTGCCTTTATGTGGCAATTGGGTACCTGACTGCCATCCATATTTCAGAAAAAAATCTCCCTCAATGTGAAGAGCTAAACTGTGCTATCATTCATGTTGCTTAATGCAATTCTGTTCCAGCAATTCCATTTCTCACCTGTGAAAACCTAAACCCTTTTCCCTCCTCCCCACAATTTAACATTATAATTGCTGAGAAAACCCACAAATTTGCCTCCAAATCTATTTGGGGATCCTGCAAATTGCAGAGAATAGAATAGTGATAGAAATGTAGCCGTGTTAGTCTGGTGTAGCTGAAACAAAACACAGGACTGTGTAGCACTTTAAAGACTAACAAGATGGTTTATTAGATGATGAGCTTTCGTGGGCCAGACCCACTTCCTCAGATCAAATAGTGGAAGAAAATTGTCACAACCATATATACCAAAGGATACAATTTTAAAAAATGAACATATAAAAAGGACAAATCAAATTTCAGAACAGAAGGGGGATGAGGAAGGGGGGAAGGTAAATGTCTGTGAGCTAATGATATTAGAGGTGATAATTGGGGAAGCTATCTTTGTAATGGGTAAGATAACTAGATCCTTTGTTCAGACTCAGGTGTAAAGTATCGAATTTTAGCATGAATAACAGTTCAGAGGATTCTCTTTCAAAAGCAGTATTAAAAGTCCAGTATTTTGTTTCAGAGAATAGAAGGCACTGAGCCAAGATGCTCACCCAAAACAAAACAAAAGCTCTGGTATGAAAACAGCTGGGCATTAACAGTGAAGTGGCAGCCGTCACATCAGTCAACAGGAATACCAGGGCCACAATAACCAGTCAATAGATCCCTTCACCTCTTATCGCAGAGTAATTTAGGAGATCTCAGCTTTGAGGTAGGTAAGGGAGGTGAAGTCAATCCTCTGGATGAGTAGATAATGCTAACAGAGGACAGAAGTCAGGCATCCATCAAGAGCAGTGTGGGCAATAAGTAGCCCACAGGTTGGACGCGGTTTGCCAGGATTAGCCCCTGGCAGGCTTCCAGATGCTTTATTTACCTCCATGCCTGCAGGTATGGCTGCTCATAGCTCCTGTTAGCCACAGCTCGCTTTCCCTGGCCAACCGTAGCTGCACGGAGTGGTTTGGCCAGAACACTGCTTCCCGCAGCTCCCATTGGTCAGAAATGGTGATCTGTGACCAACAGGAACTGCAAGCTGCTCTACCTGCATGTGCACATGTTAATGAAGCATCTGGAAGCTCGTCAGCAACTAATCCCAGCAAAATGCATCTAGCCCATGGGCCGCTTATTGCCCATTCCTGATCAAGGAGGCGTGGACCTATTATTCCTGGCCACTCATACACAGAGACACTGACTCCTTATTTTAAACATCACATTATCTATGACTGCCAGTTCCATTTTATGAAGACAGATCAGATGATGGGATCTTCTTATCTTTCCATGAGAACATCTGAGAATAATGCCTACTCATGTTTCTTAGGGTGTGTCTAGACTACCTAGTTTTGTCGACAAAACAATACCAGCGTCTACACTACCGCGGAGTTCTGTCGACATAACGTCGACAGAACTCCGCGGTTTTGTCGACGCTGGTATACCTCATTTTACGAGGCAAAACACCTTCTGTCGACAGAGTTCTGTCGACAGAAGGTGTTATTGCTTGTAACGTTGCGTCCAGACTATGGAGTTCTGTCGACAAAGCGGCTTGCTTTGTCGACAGAACTCCACGTGTCTGGACGCAAATTGTCGACGGAAGTTTTGTCGACAGCATCTGTCGACAAAACTTCCGTCGACAAAACGCGGTAGTCTAGACGTACCCTTAGGCATCAATGAAAGGTAGACATCTATGCATCAAAGAGAGAACAGAGAAAGATTTTACTATTGCAAGGTCTGCAATAGGAAATTAGGTCAGTATAAGTTTGTTGCTTAGGGCTATAACAAAATCCAAGTTCCTGAGCAATGCAGTTAAAACTGACCTAAACTCCAGTGTAAACAGCACTAGATTGACAGAAGAATTCTCATCAACATAGCTACCACTTCCTGGGGAGGTGGAGTACCTATGCCAATGCTCAGGATTCTTTCCCAGTCTATTATGTTAATTGCAGAGAACCTGTCTGTCCTGTGGAGGGAATTGGGGGGAAAGTCATTCAAGGACTCTCAGTACTTGAGTTAACCAGCAAGCATTCTTACTGCAAAGTGGGAGGGTTTCATCTAGGATTGCCAACTCACCACAATTGTCCTAGAGTCTCCAGGAAGTAAAGATTAATCTTTAAAGATTATGTTGTGTGATGAAACCTTCAGGAACACACTCAACCAAAACTGGCAACCCTAAAACAGAGCTTTGGTTTCAATCTCTTGCACGTACACAAAATCAGTTGGCTGGACCAGGCTTAAAGCACCTTTAAACTTGGGTCAGAAACTTCTAAAAGCCCAGGTTAACTGCGCAAAATAGACAAACACCCAGATATTAAAGAAAGTGGTTTAAAATATAGTTTAAAAGGCTCTTTAATGCTCAAGCTACATAAAATAGTCAGCTTCTGTTTAAATACACAAAAATCCCAATGCAGTTAAATAAGTCAGACAACTTTATAAATCATATTGTATAAATCGAAGAGAAAATGTTTTACAATTAAAAAAAAACCACACACAACAAATGGTCTGGTAGCACTTTATAGACTAACAAAACATGCAGATGGTATCATGAGCTTCCATGGGCACATATGACTCAAGTCATCTGAAGAAGTGGGCTGTGCCCGCGAAAGCTCATGATACCATCTACATGTTTTGTTAGTCTATAAAGTGCTACCAGACCATTTGTTGTTTTTCTCTAACAGATTTTTTAAAAGTTATTCAAGTTAGCTAAAGCACTGAAATTAACATATTTGAACTAGATGTCACACTGAATTTTTATGGATCTGAACAATGCAGACTTATATTGGAATACTGTGTATGCATGCATGTGTGTATGTGTATAAAGGCAGTTTTTTTAAGTCTCAGACATGACATTATATTAGATAATTATAAATCAGATGTTATATGTTTCAACCAAAGACTCCATGTTTCTCTAAAAAGCAAAGTATGTTATCAGAAAACTCTGTATAAAAAGAAGTGTCTATGCAATTCAACTACTGACATGAAGTTTACATAACTAAGTCTAATATAAATGCTATTTTTCAAAAATTCAAGAAACATTTACTTTAGTTGACAAAAAGAGAGTTAAATTGTGTTGTTAGATTAAATTCATTAGGAATCTGTTGAGTCCCATTTTTGAGAAGTGAGAGACAGATTCAGGATTTTAAGAAAGAAAAGCAAGTACATTAAAAGGAAATTCACTCGGTACATTCAGTAACAAGGAAAAACATGTTCAAAAGCTTCAGGAGGGAGCAGAGTTAGTCTTTAAGATGCTACTAGTCCAGTGTTTTCCAAATAGTGTTCCGTGGAACCCTGGGGTTCCGCGAGAAAATTCCATTACAATAACATTTTATGATTTTAAAAAATAATAATTAATATTTAAGCATTTATGAATTGTGTTGAAAACAACTTTCATTTGTGTTGATCTCATGACCTTGTTTAGCTTTTGTTTATTATTATCCTTACTTACTTGTGGTCTACTTTTTCAGCTCCATATATTATTATTAGGGGTTCCACAAATTTCTTTAGAGTTTAAAACGGTTCTGTGGCCAAATAAAATTAGGAAACACTGTACTAGTCTATTGTTGTTGAAGTTTTTCCTGTTACAGACTAACAAAAACATGTAGATGGTATCATGAGTTTTCCTGTGTCATCTGAAGAAGTGGGCTGTGCCCACGAAAGCTCATGATACCATCTACATGTTTTGTTAGTCTTTAAGGTGCTACTAGTCTATAGGGTTTTTGTTGTTTTTTAGGAAAAGCATGAAACTTATCTGTTGTTACACAAGTTTCAATGTATATTTAGATTTGGTTGCACTGATAAACTAGCTTTTCTGTAAAAAGCTTTAAATCAAGACTAATGCAGGAAGTTCCTTGTTTCCATTGTCTGACAGATGTATGGTTAAACAGGTGTTACCTGTGTGGCTATTCTCAAACAGAGGCACCCAGACGGTAGTTTCAAAGACACCTGCTTTTCTCAGTATCTGAAGTCAGGAAGTGACCTACATTAGGGCTGTGTGGAGGATTAATTTTCCAAATGGCAGCTCTCAAGGTGTAAAAAAATAAAAAAAATCAGACACACAGACTGGTAGAAATACTGAAAAGGCAAGTAGGATTTCTCTTAATTAAAATCTTAAATACTTAAGAAATCATTTAGTTCATGCTGGCAAGGTTAGAATTAAAAAGTTAATGGAATTTTATTTTAAAGAAAAAAAAATGGAACCTCTTAAGTTAGACACATTCAATTCAGGAAACACTATTCTGTATGGACTAGAATACTTTGGAAGTGAGAAAACAAATCACACAATTTTTCACCAAACTGTTACCTGAAAGACAATCCTCAATAATCAATGGTCAGTCTTATTAAACACTACCACTAATGAGATAATTTGTGTGGTTTTGTAATTTCCTACTATGTAGATTTCCTACTATGTTACCTGGACCCCTTAACTCCATTCATCTGAAGTGGGTTGTGCCCACAAAAGTTCATTATACCAGGTAAAATTTTTTTAGTCTCTAAGGAGCTGCAGGACTATTTGTTGTTTTTTAATATTTTCAGTTACAGACTAATACTGCTTACCCTCTGAAACTACTTCAAATATTAAAGCTACACATTTTGGATTTGGAGTAATTCAGGACTCATCTGGATAACATGTGAATACTCTTATTTATCTCAATAAGGTAAGTTTGTGTTTGAGTAACCTAGTAATTAGTAGCTCATTAAGTACATATGGTGCAGATCCAAAATCTGCATTGCAAAAAGTCTTAGTGCCCTTAGTTACATTTCTCACAAGCTAATGTTACCTATTGTCTAGGTTAAAACTGACAGCTTGGGAAAATGGCTCACAAATAAATAAAAACAAGAATTCAGGATTTCTCAGCTGCTTTTACTACATTTTGTAGATTAATCACCTTCATGAAGCTCTTAAGGTTGTGAAATTAGCTTTCACAATGTGAACAAATACAATTTCAAGTCCGCAGCCAGTCAGTCAAAAACAAACAATACCACCAAAAAGTGTCAGATTTCCCCACCACCACCTTTTACCCAAGTGAGGTGATACTGTGAGGCTAATTAATGCCATTTAAACCCCAACTATTAACTCTTTCTTTCTGCATGCTCTGTTTAGCACAAAAACTTGTGCCTTCCACTAACAGAAATGGGTCCAGTAAGAGCTATTACCTCAACCTTATAACCTTGTCTGTCTTCCCTTTTTTCCTGTCATGCTAGAAACATCCAATAATAATACGGAGAAGGGGGGGGGGCGTAATACTTAGCACACATCCTGACACTCCCTTCATTAACTGGAAGTCATTCCAATAAGGTTACAGATTTTGAACAGGTTAAGTGCTGTAGTGAAATATTCTGAACAAATGAGACATTCGCTACTACCCTCAAATTAAAAATGGCACGTATAGTATCATGAGCCAATAAGAGATTATTTGGGATTTCTCTAAAAGGTCTCCTAAAGGGGATTCTCTAAAAGAGCAGCCATGGCATCTTTAAAAAAAATAATATTTCTTCAGAATGGCCCCACATTGTTAAAATAGGATACATCAACTCAATAAAAACATTCCTGCAGAAATGTAATAGATTTTGCTAAAAGTCACTACAGATTTGTACTGTCCTTTCTAGAATTCTTTAAAAAATTACTACTGAGCAACTTGGCAAGCCTCCCAAACTTGGAAGACATTGGTTCAGATGATCGGAACTTGCCCTGTGTTTTATTTAGATTCTTTAAACACAATTTCCAATGCAAATACAGCCAAAGTAGTTTGGTTTATCTTTAGGACACACTGGCTTATGTTATTGTTAGTATTCTTTCAACACATGTTCAAATATAAGAATAGTTTTATTTTTTTAGTTGATGTTTATGGTTTTATTTTAAACCGGCAATTAACTACTCATTTGAAAATACTGATTCAATTTGAAGCAGCGGAGTTTAGAGAGGGTGAAAATTTATAATCTTACTAATTCTTAAATTTATCAACATGAGCTCACAATGACCTCATCCCCAGGGGCACCGCTCCTCAACATTCATAGAATAAACAAAACTAGGGTCTCTACAGATTTTGACGTATACTCCAGAAATTTGAGGATTTATTTTTCTTAAAATATTTTCTAATCCTTATCTATCAGAAGCACATCTCCAGAGGCAACACTGCATCCAAACATTTACATGCTTAACCAGACATACTGAAACAACTCAAGTGCCAGTGTCACCCAATCATTTAAAAGGAGTGTGAACGACAAAGCTTAATTATCTGTACTGTTCATATTTACAGAATTGTGGAATCAGCCTAGCTAAGCAGAAGTTGAACTTGGTGCCATTCAAATTCGGAGTTAAGTAGGTGCAGTGGAGGAAGAAATTATGAGGGACTTTTGGGTTTTTTGAGCTATAATCTCCTTCACCTCTTCCATAACAATAATGCCTTCTATAATCCCATATAATTCATATGGCACAAAAGTTCAAATTCCACTCAGCCAGCTTGGTTATAGGGATACAGCAGATACAATCAAGCCTCACGTAGTCTAAAACTGGTCAATGAGGATTATTTTCTATAGAGTTTCCCAGTGTTTTGTCCATTCACAATTTAAACATTGCAATTGTCGGGATGTCCACCATTTCTCTGTCAAAAATGATTTCATGGTCTAGTTGAACCTCATTGTTAAAAGTTCTCTTGCTTCCCCCTTGGACTTCACATTCTGTTCACTAACCTGATCCAGTGTGTAGTCCTTTCTAATCCTTCCCAAACCAATCTTATATCTCTTCACACAAGAGATACAACATGGACAACTGCAAAGATTTCTAAACCCAGACTCCATCCAGCATGCCTCAACCTTGACCTAGACGTACCAACACAAATGATGAAGAAGGGGATATGTGTCTTCATAACCATTCAAACACTAGACTTCAATTCCAAGACTATCAGCAAGGAGTTCCAATTAATACCAACTGCAATGGTTATTTCTGGGATGTAGCTACCTATCCACTAGATTTGACTACCACAAATTCATAAAATGTTTCTAAAAGACTTGTGGCCACTAGTGACCTGAGCTAAACTGGATGCTTTTTAATACTAAAATGAATCTCCACACATCTATTTCCCAAAGTATGAACATAGATAGCTTAGAATAGAGGGGGAAACTGAAAAATAATGGTGCAAATCCAGAAAAGTTTACTGATGTACAGTAGATTGCTAAAATGTTCAAATACTGAATGGAATTTTTAATCCTCACATATAAATGTTCCTGTTCACTCAAGGAGGACATATCCTCAAGCATAAAAAGGCCAAACTATCAAGTTTAAAGTCAGCCTTGACTATGCATATGTATAATGGCCAACTCCCTGTCTTTCCTCTTGATTTACATCAAATAAATTCAATAAATCAAGTTATATTGTTGCTACAAACATAAGTTTTTCCAGTTGCTATGGTTTAGAAGGAGCTGCCTCTAAAAAAGAGCTGACAGGGAAAGAGAAAGAAAACATACTCAAACCACATTATAATTTCACTAACATATCAAGAGTTTTGACATACTGTATGTACAGTAAATATTCTCCATATCAGTATACTGATTATATATCAAGATAAAAATCGAGCTATGCTGTCAAACATTACCGTCAAATGACATGTATGATATTTTTGCTGACATATTTGAAACTAATAAGTCCTGTGTATTGCAAGTGCCCCCAAAACAAAGTTTAGAGAAACAGTTGATTTGAAATAAGAAATCTCAAGTTTAAAAGTCAAATCCTCTGCCCCTTTTTCCAATCTCGTTAAAAATATCTTGTATAGCACAGTAGTTTTTGCCATAAGACACACAAATTTTGATCAGTTGGTATCACACTACAAGACTACAGTTTGGATTTTATTGGATGTTTTAGAAATAAATGATTGAGAATCAAAGAACAAAAGAGGATTTATTAAAACAGAATGACCTCTAAGAATCTAAATGTCATTTTTCTTGTTTATATAAAGAAAAGGCCACTTAGAAGCTACTGACCCTAAAAGACACACAAAAGGGGGCAGAGAAAGTGGGAGGAAATAGGGTACAGCTGTATCCCTGATATATTGCATTCCCACCCTGGTTGTTATGGAAGGATATAATTAACCTGTTCTCCTCAAGGCTAAACAGGAAAAAGAAATCTCTCACACATGAAATGACATTAATACTTAGCTGTGTCACAAGGTTAACTAACAGGCAAATAGTAACCATTTTGCAAACATATTCTCTTGTAACAAACTATTTACCATCAACAAGCTACATTTTCTGCTGTTTAACATATATATGAGATCCTGGCAGCCTAGACGTATTACAGGATCTCCTTCTGAGTTATGCAGAATGAAGCCTAGAGAGAAATAAAACACTACTGCAACAATAAAGGGTAGAAATTCAGTGTGGAAGCATGACTAATCTGCAAATGAGTATCTCCCACCTACAGTATCTCCTTGTCAGTGTCACATTTACAGTACAGGCACATTTTGCTTATGAAACCACATCACATGAGGGAAGCAACTATAGGATTACTGCAGAGCCATTCCATCCTACTCAGCTAGAAAGGTCTCAAACCCAGTAGGACCACGAAGTTGTTTTAGATACTAAAATAGCTGCCCACTCCATTCATTCCTTTGAAGGGGCTGGTGTTGGGTCTAAGGTGCACGATTATATTGCTGTAAAATCAGTTGGGGGGAAAAAGTATCAGACACTTAAAACAGATTTTTTCCTGACGTAAAAATTGACGCTCCCCAACAGAACTGCCACTAGCACTGCCAGCCAGGGGCACGCTGCTCGCATGCACTAAGGATGGGGAGTGGGACTGTCCCCTCTCCAAACAAAAGGCTCCGCTGAGGAGACAGGATGGTCAGCCACTGCAAGACAGCAGTACGCACTCCTCCCCCCCCCCCCCCCCCCCGCCCAGCGGGACACGGCCTGGAAGGGGCAGGAAAGTTTCGGGGGCTGCTTCAGGGCCTCCAGCCTGGGGCACTGCACAGAAGCCTATGCCGGGTTCGGCGCCCCCGACCAAATGTGGGGCTTGCCCGGGGCCGGACCTGCAGGGAGCACCAAGCGGGACCCGCAGGGAGGCTACACTGTAACCAGCGCCAAGCGGTACCTGCACCAGTGGCGGTGCGTGGGGGCTCAACGCGCCCAGCCCCAAGCGGGACTGGCCCAGGGAGGGGGTGAGCGCTGTGCGGCCAGCCCAAGCGAGCGAGGTTTTGCGAGGCCGCCCATCACCGCTGCGCCGGGAGGGGGGCGCCTAGCAGCCAGCCCCAGGCAGGACCTGCGGGAGGGAGGGGGCGAAGCAAGGAGAGCAGATGGGCCCCGCAAGCCGGGAGGGGCGCACGGCGGCCAGCAGCCCCCTGCCCTTAACAAAAGCCCCAGGGCGGAGAGCGGGAGCCGGGCTCCGGCCGCGCCTGCCCAGGCAGCGCCCCCAGCACAATGCGGCCCCCCAGAGACCTTCCCCCGGCGGCACAAAGCGCGCCCGGCCCGCACCCACCTCGAGCGGCACCGGGCGCCCCCAGGGTTTTGGTCACCGCCTTCCACACGTTGCAGCCCAGCAGGCAGAGGAGAAGCGCCGCCGACCGGCTCATTTCCACCCGCCGCCGCTGCAGCCGCCGCCGCCGGGAAGGAGGGAGGGAAACGCCGCTGCCCGGAGGAGGCGGAGAAAGCGCCGCATCAGGGGCTGGCCCGCTCCGCGCCTCCCTCCATGTTGCCTTGCGCTGCGGCGAGCACGGCTGCTGCCCTCCCGGCTCTCCCCTGCCGCATCCTGGCCGCGCCGCCGTGTCCCCGCGCCGAGGGGGGAGGGGCCGCTGCTTATTTATTTCTGTATGTATTTGTGTGAGGGGGTCCCTGCAGGATGGGGCAGCCGCGCTGTGTAACCCCTTCGGCCCCGCTCCAGCAGCAGCGCAGAGCCGGGAGGCGGCTCCACCTGCCGGCCGGCCCGCGGCAGCCAAGCAGCAGCACAGCGGGGCATGCCTAGCACGGCGTTGGGCGCTGCTCCGACCAGCAATAGGGCAACCTGTGGCAGCGGAGACGCCTACGGCGCCCATCTGCCTGCGAGACAAATTCCTGCCTCGGAGTCAGTACCCTGCTCCCGCCACCCACCTTCGGCCTCCCAAGATCTTCCGCACTTACCTGCTGCCAGCCACTCTCCCTTCACTCACAACCTCGGGGCCACCCCCTTTATAATATTGCTATAAAATGCATCCTGTAGGCTGCTTGTTTCTTGTCACTGCTGGCTCAGGCCCCTAGAGCTTTGCTCATTCCCGTCTGCAACCCAGCAGGGAAACAAGAACGTGATGACTTAAGGGCAGGCATCAAATATTAAGTCACACAAAATACCAACAAATAGCTTCTGGTAATCCAAGTCACAAGTAAGCAGATGTCCTAAAATACTCAGTGAGAGTCAGCTTTGTTCCTGCTGCTTTTGTGTAACATATTTACTTGGGTGGTTATGTTTGGGGGGCAGATGTGAGTTGTTCTGTTTTTTTGAACTTTGCAGGCATCTAAAAATGACACCAAAAACTGTACATAGAATCATAGAGCTGGAAGAGACGTCAGGTGGTCATCAAGTCCAACCCCCTGCTCTAGGCAGGACCAATCCCAACTAAATCAACCTGCCCAGGGCTTTGTCAAGCCGAGACTCCACTACTTCCCTAGGTTACCCAGTCCAGTGCTTCAAATCCTCCTCGTGGGACAGCCGGCACCCCTTCTGGTAGCAGCTCTGTGCATTTCTCCCCTTGCCCTGTGCATCTCCCACCCACACCTGCTGGGCCACATGCTCCCCCTAAGTGTCCTCCATCCCCTCCTGCCACTTCTGCGCCATTTAAAATCCACTGCGGGTGCCTGTTGTCACCAGCACACAGCCAAGTGGGACTGGAGGGGCTTTCTGCTGCTAACTCCATGCTGCCAGTACATACCTGGAATCCTGGGGAAAGTATGTGCAGAGCTAGCCCATTCATAAGTGTAAACTGTGAAACTATTAACTAGTTTTGTGAAAGCACCTCAATATGTGATGCCAACGCTCCTTATTTGATGACAAGCATCCTGATATTTGAGGCTTTTTTTTTTCCTAGAAAGCCTCAGCCATATCCTTGCACAAGCCTCATTCTGCTGGCTGCAGAAACATGTCAGCTCAGCAGATCCCTGGCCAGAGAAATTCACATCATGGTGGAGGCAGCCAGAATGGCTTGCTGTATTGTGCGGTGTCCTCTGCAGCTGGGACTATGTAATTTCTGGGGTTCTGGGTGCTGCTGGAAACTGTGCAGGTGGGTGAGTCCCCCCACACAACCTCCCACCCTCTAGCAGCTACATGGGCCTGATTAAATAACTTTTTCAAAATATTTCATGGGCCCGGTTAGGGAAGTGCTTGGACCATAAATGGCCTCCAGGCCAGGATTCTGAGACCCGTGGTCTAATGGTTAAAAGTATGGGCCTCGAGGACTGGAGGCCTTGATTCTGTACCCACTTCTGCCACAAACTCAATGTATGACCTAGATAAGTCATTTAGGGTTAGCTAGTTTTTCATCACTGTTCTGTACAGGAGGCTACAAGAGGAGCATTGAGGTGATTATGCCTCAGGCAGGCACAGTCTTTCTGGAGGTTTCTGCTCCATCCTCGATATGTCAGCCCTTCTCCTCAGGCCATTGGGGGGGGGAGGAGTAACTAGGCCATGAATCTAACATCTCCTTTTGTCTACTCCCCCTTTTGGCATCCTGCTTCCCTACCCTTGACAAGTGAATAATATACCTAATAAAAGGCAGGAAAAATAGCATGTTTTGTGGCAGACCAGAGAAGAGAGCAGATTTGCAACTCCAGCAGAGAAAATACAAATATTCCTTAAGGCAACTGCCCCACAGGTTGCTCTCTGCGGAAAGGAAGAACCTGCCAAAAAGAAAGCCTGAGAAGGAAGCATCCGCTTCTTCTTCTGAATTCTAGAAATTATTATTGATTTGGACCAGGGTTCTTCTAAGGTTCACGCCTGCACAGGCACACACTATACATTTGCCTCCCACCCACCTCAGAATTGCCACACAGTGGCTGCTTGGCTGCTGCCCCATGAGCAGCAGGGCAGCTATCACACAGCCCTGGCCCTAGCTTCAGCCCTTCTCCAGGGCTGGAGCTGCAGGCTGAGTGGCAGGCGGCAGCTTTTCCAGTGGCCCCAGCCAGTGCCAGTGCTGCAGTCACGTCATAGGTGTCCGGCAGCTGCTCCAGCGGTTCTGGCTGGGGCTAGATCTGGAGGCCGCGTGTCAGGTGGTGCTGGCCCCAGCTGGGGCCAGAGCCACAGGCCTCATGATGGGCAGTGCAGTCCTGGCTGAGGCCAGAGACGGAAGCTGTGAGGCAGGCAGTGGCTGCTCCGGTGGCCTCGGGTGAGGTGGGGGCTGATCCTGCCAGTCTGGAGCATCCCGGCCTGTGGGGGCGAGGCCCCACCGAGCTGGAGCAGCCTGCTGGTTGACCATAAGTAGTAAGCATCAGCCGGTAAGGGTGATGATAGCCATTCACATCCCTATTTTGAATAAAAGTTTAATAGTTGGGCATTATTGTTTTATATTGATCTTGTGAGTGTGCCTGGCCTGCCAAAGCTCTTTTATTTTCTTCCGCACCTGCTCCTGGGTGTGAATGTGGCCTTTGCTGGCCATGCTGGCAGCTATCCTACCATAGGCAGTCTCATTCCTCTATCTAATGCAGAGATCATGGACGTTGGAGGATTCCCCCAAAACCTGAATGAAGTCCATGAACTCTGCACTGGAACAGGAAGGTGCCTGCCTTTTCTGGCCCCTGGCAGGTTCCTGGGAGCTGGCAGACTGCTCCTGGGGAGCGATGGAGGGCTGGCTGCCGATGGCTTGCTGGCTCATATTGGGGCCACTGGGTCAGGGGCAGGACAGACCGTTTGTTGGGCTTGCAGGCTTGAAGCTTGCATAGGCACTGTGGCCAGTCTCTACTCCTTTAAGGGCTCCAGGAAGGGCGGGGGGGAGGAGAGGGACAGGAGTAAGGCATACTGGGGAAATGTTCCTTTTAGGAATTTTTCTGAAAACCTTGTCTTCCAGAAACTATTAAGTACATTACATTGCAAAACAGTCATTATCATTTCCCTTCAAGAATCTTTTCTTCAATTGATAAAAGTCAGTTTTCTGAGTTTCATGCCAAGTGGTAAAGACTTGAGTGCAATTATTCAGCTGTCTGTAGTACAGTGCATGGGTAGCTTAGAAGTAAAGAAACTTGATTAACAAAAACAAACAGGCTGCATATGAATTATTTAAACATGGTATTGAGATTCCTGTCTTCTCCTTCCTCCACAGAAGGTCTTTTTAAAAATAAACCTACCCCTCTTAAAAAAACAACAACAACAACAAAAAACCCCTATTGCAGTAGATATACGGAGACAATCCAGCTCAGACTGAGAAAAGAAGGAACTGTTAGGATAATCAACTCTAGCCTCAAGTGTAACACTACAAATTTCAATCAGTAATCCCTGCATTAACTTTTAGTTAAGATAAAGCACATAGCTGGAGTAGGAATCTACAAATGTCAAGGGAATCATGCCAGAGTAGAACTTAATACACAGTATTTTAGGGTCTTCTTCCTTGCACTTAAGGATTTTGATCATTACAAGACACAATGGTCAAGAGACAGTGACATGTTGCTACTTTATATTCTATTGAGGGCTTCTTTCTCCCCTCCTTTACATCTATGTTAGGGCTGGCAAAAGCCTGTCAATGGGCCAGATCTGGCCCGCAGGGCTGCTCCCAGTCCCGCTCCCTAACATGTCACCGGGGAAGTGCAAGCCCTTTCTATTTAAAGGGCTTGTGCCTGCCTGGTGGCTGCCATAGTGCCAGTGGTTCTGCAAGAAAAGGTAGCTGAGGCAGTTGGCTTTACTGGATCTATAGATCTAAGCAATTCCAAATTGGTTCTTGTTGCACGGGGAAAGCACAAGAATACCAAATAAGTGTCCTGATAATTTTGCATGGCTGGTACAGCTGATGATATTCTGTGAACCCTATCCCTCAGGCTATGTTTTGGGTTTTTTGTGCGAAAACGGCTGTACGGTGGAGTGGAGTGTCCACCTCAAAAACGGTGGAGTGGCCACACCTCAAGCGTGTTTTTGCGCAAAAAACCCAAAACAAAACAAAAAATAGTAAATCAACAAGACGGAGGGCTTTTGCCATTAGAGTTATTCCTCTCCCCACGAGGAATAACTCCTTTCTGCACTACCGCTCTTGCACAAAAAGGCATGTGTGGATGCTCCGCAGCGGTTTCTTGTGCAAAAAGAGCCTATCAGAAAAACCACAGGTTCTCTGATTGGCCATTTTGTTAATGGCATCAGAGCTTTCTTGCGCAAGAGTGTCCATGCAGTGTGGATGCTCTCTTGTGCAAAAGCACATCACTTTTGCAATGTGCTTTTGAGGTGTGGATGTGCTTTTGCACAAGAAGTTTTTGCCGAAGATCTCTTCCGCATAAAAGCTTCTTGTGCAAAAACCTTGCAGTGTAGACAAAGCCCCAGAGATGAGGAAAAGAAAGATTGCACCAAAATGAAAGAAGCTTTTGACACTCATTTCACAGGTGGACAGAATACTATGAAAATGTCTCCATTTCATACATAGAAGGTACCAGGAATAAAAGGAAACATCTGAGACTTTTATTATTATAGATCATAGTCTTGCTGATCATTGCCAATATGAAAAAGTACTAATAACAAGCAAGAAAGCGGTTGGCATAAGAGACCCCAGTTTATCAGCGCACTTTCAGTTAGACCTACATTCCTTGCTATAGGAGCTCTAGCAAAAATAAGAATGCAAGCAGCCATAAGGACTTACTGCATAAGTAAAACTTCATCAGACACAATTGATAGAATAAAGCAAAAAGGGCTCACATGCATAAGGAAGCTGTCAGATCAAATTTACAACATAAGAACTCTCAATCTTTGGATAACGTTGTAGTCAGTTAATTATTATTAAACTTTAATTACTGTGTTGTGTAAAAAATAGTGGCATCTTTTTACAATACATGGCCCTGCCACTTCTGCCAGAGGCCTCTCCCTTTCTGGGGCAGCCCACAACCATTTCTGACATTTGTGAAGTGCCCCCCCCCCCTTCAAAAATTACTGTCCATCCCTGATGTGTGTGAATCAGGAGTAATTCAGCTGATGTCAATAGAGTTAACTAGTACAGTGGATATTTTGGACAGTGAGGAAAACTAGAGCTAAATCTGTTTTTCCTGTCTACAGTCCAACTGTTAGATTAATTTTATGTATTTTAGTCATCAATAGCTAAATAATCAAAGCTTTATTAACATTTTAAAATATTTTCAGAATACCAATAATGCGAGAAAACGTTATTCTTCCCATGTGTGCTTTTAATTTCCATCGAAGAGGGTGCTAACCTAAGCATCCAAGTAACTGCCACACTTGTTTAGTAATTTACAGCTATCAATATAAGCAATACATAAAAATAGTCATGGTATAGATGTGCTTCTTTGGTTCTGGTTTAGCATATTTCGCTGTCTGTAATAACTAAGGAATTAAATTGCCTATTTCTGCATTACATCAAGCATCATGGAAAAATCCCACAAAAGCCATTTGAAACACTGGCCAAAAAAGTCATGCTTGCTTTTTTGGGCTTTGTAGAAATAAAAACAAATATAGATAGAGGTGGTGAGATGTGACAGCTAATTATCTTGAACTAGCACTATTGCTATCAGATATTTGGAGCCACATATCAGATAAGCCTGGAAAAGCAGTAAGAGGGTGTATTGGTTCTGGTCCAGCATTTATACTATAAATAGACTAGGAAAATACATCATATAGTTTCTTGTTTGCCTATGTTTGTGTGCAAACAAAACTGTTCTGTTAAAGACTATTCTACTTCATTAATTGTAAATAAATCAGATCCTTCAAGACCCAATTTCTGGCTGTATTTCATTTGCTAACCTGTTTTCTCAGAAGTTACATAGCTTAAATAAAGGATACTTCCTAATTCACACGTTCCTAAAACCTACAGGCACATATAATTTTTTGAAAGTCTGACTTGCTGTACTTTGCTTTACCAACAAAAGAGAATTCTACTGTTTTTATTTGAATAGGACACTTTAGCTATGTTTCAGAAACATGCATCTCTGTCCATCTGCGAGTCCATTTGTTCAAGCATTCCTCCTACGTGGTAAGTGCTAGGATCACTAAATTTGGTATGCAGCTTCCTCGTATCCTGACAAAGCAAGGTAAGGGTTTCATTGTGGCAGGAAAATGGGATCTGCTTGGAATAGGATTGTTTTCCATAACATGGAAAAGGAGGGGGCTGCTAGGAGGGACAGTCTAATTGCAGAGTGACCACAAGGGAGGGGCTGCAACAGTAAGACAGTTGCCAGCTGGGGGAGAGGCTCTGAATGTTGCCGGCCTCTATGTGCTACAGTACAGGGCCTTCCTTACAAATTAAGAGGCCTGTACAACCAAGGGCCCCTTCTAGACTCTGTTGAGACCTGGGGCCACCCAAGCCCTGCCTGGCTCCTGCAGGAGGCTCTTGCTGGGGACTTCATACTGTTACCCAGGAATTCAGTAACAAGATTAAATTAAAACTAGGGTCTGGTTGAAGCTTGTTCCTGACAACAGAAGTGCAGGTCCCCCGACACTGTATCTATCACCAGTGGATAATTGCCTAATGAAAATGCAACTCAGATATAAATTTAACAAATCTATTAAAAGAATTTGGAACAGTACACAGCAAGTAACTATAATAAATCCCAGTACACCAGTCAGAAATCCAGCCCCACACCTTCAAAAATAGAAGTAAAGACGATAGAACAGTTCTTGTCACTTCAACCAGAAAGGACATTGTCTCAATGACTTGATTACCTTCAAAGACCTTTTAAGACTTCACTTCAAAGAGAATCCTCTGAACTGTCATTCATGCTTAAATTCGACACTTTACACGCAAATTTGAATAAAGACGCTAATTATCTTACCCATTACAAAGATAGCTTCCCCAATTATCACCCCTAATATCATTAGCTCACAGACATTTACCTCCCTTCCTTCCCCCCCACCCTCCGTTCTGAAATTTGATTTGTCCTTTTCATATGTGTTCATTTTTTTAATTGTATCCTTTGGTATATATGGTTATGACAATTTTCTTCCACTATTTGATCTGAGGAAGTGGGTCTGGCCCACGAAAGCTCATCACCTATTAAACCATCTTGTTAGTCTTTAAAGTGCTACACGGTCCTGTTTTTTGTTTCAACTGCACCAGACTAACATGGCTACATTTCTACCCCTAACAATCAGGTGAGTAAAATACTTTATAGCCTCTGGCCAAGATGTTGACACAGAAGGCAAGTAGGAGGGGAGGAAAAAGACCTAGGACCTTCTACCCAGTGACTGCAAGCAGCCAAGGGGAGGAACTCTAGGTGATCCAATCCCACAGCAGGTGTTCCTTGATGTTAAAGGTGAATGAGAATTGATGGCATTGTCCAGAATTGAACCGGGTCTTCACCATGCGTCTGGAACATGTCTAGGGTGTGTCTAGACTACAGGGTTTTGTCGACAAAAGTGGACTTTTGTCGACAAAACTATACCTGCATCTATACTACCACCGAGTTCTGTCAACATAACATCGACAGAACTCAGCAGTTTTGTCGATGGTGGCAAACCTCATTCTATGAGGAATAATGCCTTTTGTTGACAGTTCTATCGACAGAAGGTGTTATTGCATCAACACTGTCCTTTGCGTCTACACTCTCATGTCGACAAAGTGGCTTGCTTTGTCGACAGAACTGGATGTAGTCTAGACACTCTTTGTCGACAGAAGGCTCTGTCGACAAAAGCCTGTAGTCTAGATGAACCCCAGATGTCTCTTCAGATGGTGGAGGAAATCAACGAACCCCAGGATAGTGTATTCCCAATACCACACTTAAGCCTTTGCTATAAGTGGCATGGAAAAAGCACTACTGGTAGTTCAAGGATTCCACAGCTCATTCACAGTACAACTGTCACTGGTCTGGTGTACCCTAGGCTTTAACCCTTGAGCTTCGCTACAAGGCATGCAAGGGAACCACCAGCAGTTGCAGCAGCACTGATGTCTGTTGGACTTGAGTCACAGAGACTGAGAGCCTGCACTCTTGAGTGGGCGGTACTTTTATGTTCTTTGTGGCGGGAAAATGAATGATTGACAGGAGCATATGTGCAGAGTTCTGAGGTAAAGCTAATATGAGAATTAGTCCAAGGTGGGAAAATCCGGCTGGAACCAGTTCTTGTTTACCTCCACAGCTTCAGATGACAAGATGGAGTTTGTGATTTTAAAATGGAGTCCTGACAGCATACATGATTAAGTTCTTTTACAAATCACTGCCAACAATACCGCTCAAATCTGTTGTTTTAACATCTCTTCATAATCATGTAATAAATGCTGCAGTAGTTACAGTCAGTTATTTTTCAAACTTTTCTTTGTATCTCTAACAACTAGAAATAGTACACAAAATGAAGTTGAGTCACTGACAAGGCAACGTCTTGGGAAAAGTACCAATACACCATACCACTGGGTAAGGGCCCGATTCAAGTCTTGAAGTGTGTAGACACCCCTCCCACCATGTCCTTTGCATTTCGTAGGTCAGTGGGCTTTCAACTTTTTCCATTTGTGGACCTCTAAAAATTTTCAAATAGATGTGTGAGCATGGACCCCTTTGGAAATTTTAGACATAGTCCACTGATCCCCATGGCTACTGCTAAAGTTTATTCAAGAGAAAATCCTTCTCCCGCTTTTACAATTGTGAGGTTCTAGAAGGGGCAGGAGCAAGGTTTTAGGGAGCTGCACAAAGGTGTGCACTGTCATGCATAGGGGGACATGAAGTGTCACATGCTCCCGCCCCTATTTCTGCCCAAGTGGGAGTCAGCCTAAGCTGGGAAAGATACCAGCAGTGGGTACTCCCACTGAGCCCATTAGGTGGCAACCAAAGCAGGGAAGCAAGACTAGGCTGGCAGGACACTTCTCTCCCAGAGGGGGCATGGAGAACACTTCTGAGTGTCATTACTTCCTCGCTGGCCAGCAGCTATGGTTACCTGCTCGAGTACGTGTCTCTGGACTAGCCTGCTTGGAGCTTGGGAAGTCAGCTGAGGCAATGAGGGTGGAACACAAAAGAGCCTAGGGGTGCTCGGGTGGGGAGTCCAGGCAGGCAGTTACAATTAGGGGGTGATGGGAAGGTAGGGAACTTGGAGAGGCAACAGGGGTCACGGCACCAAAATACACGTTTTCCCAAGATGCCATTTTCCCCTCAGGTCAACTCTGCTGGCCTTAATGGTGAGTCACATGGGAGACTGTTCAATGTTCTGTGACTGGGGGAGGGGAGATACCGTGATAAAGAGGGTGTAGCTCAGCGATGGGCAACCTAGGCCAGTGAATGGGCTGCATGAGTGGCTTTGCATCTCAGTGGGCTGCATAGTGTTGCCTCCTGCTAGCTGCAGTGAGACTTCGGAAAGATCCAAGGAAGGTGGATAACTTGACTAAGGTGGAAAGATAGACCATTTGGGATGTGGATGTAGTATGACTTTAGTTTTTATTGACAAGTGCATATGGAGCATGTGCCATAAGGGCACCAGTTTTGCTCCTTTGAACCATCCCAGATCTACCATGTATCATCTCATCCCTCTTTTCTTGTGGGTCCCTAATGCTGCCTGTCCTCAAAGTCTTTTCAGTCCTCTCCAGGTTCTCACCTTTTTGCTCTATCAAAAAGCTCTTTGCTAGTGACCTCCTCTTGGTTATGTCTGGTGTCTCTACTCTACTTAATCGGTCAGCTGATACTAAATACAATAAATTAATGGAGCTTGCCTATCTCCTAGAACTGGAAGGTATGAAGGTCATTGAGTCCAGCCCCTGCCTTCACAGCAGGACCAAGTACCATCCCTGACAAACTTTTGCCCCAAACGGCCTCTACAAGGATTGAACTTACAACCCCACGGATTGAACTTACAACCCCACGTTTAGCAGGCCAATGCTTAAACTATTGAGCTATCCCTCCCCCCAATGAATGATTACCCTACTGACTGCACCAATCACTAAACATCTGCAACTGTTTCCCCTAACACGCTTATTGATAGCTCCCTCATCATTAGTCAGAGGTGTAGCCTTGTTAGTCTGTTTCAGAAGAAAAAAAAAGGAGGAGTCCTCTGGCATCTTAAAGACTCACATGTTAATTTTAAATATGCATCTGATTAAGTGGATCCCAGCTCATGAAAACTTATCCCCAAACAAATTTGTTTGTCTTTAAAGATGCCACAGGACTCCTTGTTTCCCCCCTCATTATTAGAGCTGATCAGAAAAATAAATTAAAGGCAGAAAAGAATTAAATGTTTAATGAAAAAGCCTTTTCTGGAAAAAAAATTAGCTCTGTAAGTTCAAAAAGTTAACAAAATTTGTTCATGGGAAATTCCTAAGAATTTCTTAGTGAAACTTGCCTCTGATTTTTTTTCAGTCTCTCTCTATACTATTTCTATACCAATCATTCCCATATCTACCTTTCTGCCTCTGCTCTTGCCTCCTCTGTTTAGCCTTCTATCATTGGCTAGTCCTCCAACAGCTTTTTCTGAATTGCCCACTCCAAACAATGTTGAAATCTGACCTTCTCATTCTTCCTTCAAAACCCTCTCCCCTCTGTCATGGTTGATAGCTGTCTATTACTCTATCACCTACGCTCAGAAATTCAGGGTCTTCTTTGCCCTCCTCTTTTCTTGTTCTCCCCACAACCAGACTCTTTCTAGGTCCTGTCATTTCATCCTTCATAATGTCCTTAAAATCCTTCCATTCCTTGATGTGTTGATTGCTAAAATCCTAGGGCATGCCTCTCAAGTTGTTCACTTCATCTTAAGGACTGCAGCCTCCTCTCCTATCTTCCTGTTTCAACCTCTTCCCTCTCTTCAAGGCAGTCTAGCCAAAAAGACAGATGGTTCCATTAGTAGACAAGGAAGACAATCCTAGGTTTATCTTTCTTGGCTTGTTTCAAGCTATCTGCTGATTTACTATATGACATTTGGCCAATCTTTCTAAGGTTTTCTTCATAATATCTAGATACAACAATCCACATTTATGTGGTAATTCACAGGGCCATGTGATCACACTGTGAAGAGGACACTGTCAGAAGATAAAACTTTCCAATCTAGGTCTGACAAGGTGCATTATAACTAGACGTGTTAAACATTTTGGGAACATCTACACAGCATCCTTACCTTGAAATAAGCTATGCAATTTGTGTTGCACAAATTGCATAGCTCATTTCGATGTTATTTCAAAATAAGGCACTGTTCCAAAACATCCCTTATCCCTCGTGCAATGAGGTTTACAGGGACATCGGAATAGCGAACCTATTTTAATATAACGGTCTTGCTCTTAAGACGTGGAATGGCTATTTTGGGATACCAGAGGTATCCTGAAATAGCTCCGCAGTGTAGCCTTCTTCTGTTTTACCATGTTATGCAGTTGTGGTATCTGTTCCTTCTGGAATTAATTTTCTGAACTGTCTTACCACTATTTGAAATGAGTCTCTAGATAATTATTGAGATCATTCCTCTCACAACACTACTCTGCTGATTCTCCGATTACCTCACACATCCCACCATGGCTGAGTAATATCGGAGAGCTATAGTTGTGCCAGCCAGTGCAACTAGTTTCTTGGTTCCCTAGAGCCCAGCTTTTCAAATCAGCTGGTGTTAAACAGTACCACTACTGCCACAATTAAGCTGATGCATTTTTCAAAGGATTATTTTTTGCTGTCACTAAACTCAAATGCTCTTGCTATAAGTTCATTCAGCGCTTGCTACAAAATTGTGCTCCATGATGGACACAACAGAAAAAAACTCTCTGTATTTGCAACATCAGTGTATGAAAACAGCTCAGAAGAAACTGCTGTGTTTTCACACACATGCTTATAAATACTTCTGCTGAATTGTCAGTTTTCATTTCTATTACTGAGGAGCTTGTGAAGGCTTTTTTAAAAAGTGGTGCGTGATCTCCTGTTTTACTTCATACACTCTTGCCCTTATTCACAATCACTAGCCTCTCTCATTACTTTTAATGGGGCCAAACTCCCCTTTAGATGATTGCAGCTCCTTACAGCCTCTTCAGGTAAAGGTAAAAGGTAAAGTGCTGATTGTTCAGATGGCCAGTGGTACAGAAGCAAGGCTACCCTCAGCAACGACCACAGCCCTCTGTTCTCTACATTTAGTGCAAAGAAAGTGTTAAGGGATCAGGGGGATGTGTGTGTGTGTGAAGTGATGGTGGGGTAGAGTGGAGAAAAGAAGGTTACAGAGGGCAGATGGAATGGTGAGGAAGAGCCCAAGTTAAAATATGACAGGGAAGAGGACTGGGGCTGAAACTATGGGGAGGGAGGATGATGGAAGTAGGAGAGAATGACATCTCTCCTCTGGGGCTTAGGGGAGATTAGAGAATTTCAGGTTTTGCCTAGCAACCAGCATCTCAGATATCTGCAGGTGCGTTTAAGATTGGATTTTTCAACTGGAATAATCTCACACAAACTGGAGGCAGAGTCTTCCCCTGTCCGACCAAGAAAGTCAGAAGGCAAACACCTCAAAATGCATTTTTAAATATTGGTCTTCTGAGTCACAATTCCTGCAAATACATAAATACATTTACTGATTGGGAACATTTTAGGTCAGGGTTTGCTTAGCTGCTGTTATGATCCCTTTTAAATTAATTAGATGTGCAGACATAGCCCCTGCACCTGTTCCCTTTTCCCCTACTTCATTTTTCTATTTGCAGAAAGCAACCTGATATGGCCCGTGTTTCTCCTGCATTGCAATAATTCTCATTGTAAATCTATATTATGCCTCACGAACAGCATATTATACTGGCTACAGTATGACTGCTAACTAGACCTGACCCCTGAACTGCTTGTTTTAGAAATGCCAAAGGAGTTGGAATGCTGTTTTATGTGAAAATTAAAAAAAGAGGAGGAAATGGTGGTTGTTTCAGCTCTTTGAGAATCACCTTTCCCATTTTTTTTAAATCCAAAAGGGTGGCAAGCAGATTTTAGGGGTGTGACTGAATTAACAGTCAGCTGGGAGGAATGGAGCTGAAGTAACACATGAGATAACCATACTAACATCATTTTAAATCACTGTTATATTCCTGAGCTCAAATACTGGACAGTTCGGTTCAAAACTGGACACCTGGCAATCCTACTGGGAAAAAGGCTTTCCTAGTGAAAACAAGGCCTAGAAGAATCCAACAGTCATGGAAAGGTATGCACAGTAGAAATTCCAAATATCCAAAACACCATGGCTGGGTGGAATGCAAGATTGATTTTATTTCCCCAGATTCTTAATGCAGTATAGACATACCCTAAGACAAGCAGCACAGCTGTGTCTGGTCATGGCCAGCTGGCTCAGTCTGCAGGGGCGAAGGCTACTGCAGTATAAACATTCAAACTTGGGTTAGGGCCCAGGTTCCAAGACTCCGACGAGGGAGCGTCTCAGAGCTTGGGCTCCAGCCTATTACTGAATGTCTACACTGCAACGTAGAGCTCCAGGAGCCCACATCAGATGAATGCCACAGTTTTTTCTTTTAAAATTAAATTGCAGAGTAGACATACCTTTATCACCTTAGACTACACCCAGCAGCGGTCACCCTAAGCATTTTCAACTACAGCCACTGTATATATGAGCTCTACTCTGACCTGCACTGCAGAAATTGCTTCAAGGGCTGCTCTGTTCCTTTAATGCCCCTTTACGCAGCTGCAGCTGTATGAAGGCACCATAATCCAGGCTTGTATCCGACTTGATCCCAGTACATAATCCTTGCCAAAAACACTGCCATCGTCACACTGATTATAGTGCAACTAGGGTGCAACTTCTGAAATAGATATGGTCATGTTTTCCAAGCATACACTGTATGAGTTTCACCATGCCTGCCTGACAAATAAAATGAATCTCCTGCAATACATTTTACAAAAGGCAATAAGGTATGTCGCAGCAAATTGAGCATGATTAACTTAATTGCTTTTTTGAATGTATTTTGTGTATATAATGACAACACTGTCTACTGTGAGAGGAGCATGACCAGACAGGGGCATTTATGGATCACAGCAACTTGCTCAGACTCCTCTGGGGAGATTGAGGTTCCAATAAGAACTTAATTCATAAGGGAATTTATGTCAATATGATACTGACTCAGACAGCTCCCAAAGGAACTACAGCAGCACTGGGGAAGCTAGGCTAGTGAGTGGGCCACATAAATGGCCCTCCTTCACTTCAGTGGGATGCAAGATTGTCCTAACCAAGATAGGATCATTTTGCTAATTGCACTTGCACACCTAGAATTTGCAGGGTGTGCTGACAAACTTAGCAGTGCTTTGATTGGATGCAGAGGGAGCACATGTCTGTAAGTCATTGTTGTGTGCATTCAGCACAAACCTCACTTCACATGCTCCTGTTTTACGTGCATGTCATTTTAGTAATACGGGTAGGAAAAACCAGTGGATGGAAACTAGCATAGTCTGGCAGCTCTGGTAATGGGCAACAGTAATCAAAATGTCTTGTGGTCCTCACACAGACCTTTCTGTGCCCTTTGGGCCACAGGTTGGCCACCACTGAACTAGAGCTACATTTTCATAGTGTGCACTAAATTTGTGTGCATCATTTTTTTTTCTCTGACCAGATTGAGACATTATCTGATTTCCAGAGTGTGAGGAGTTGTAGCTTAATTTTTTAGGACTTCTGTGGTGGGTGAGAGGGAGGGAAACAAAAAACCCAAACCCCCAGGAAGAGTGTTGCCTACAAAATGAATAAAGAGAAATGTTACCAAAGGAACCTGAAATATGAGAGAGTTAATTGAATGCAATTATTCATTGATGGCATGCTTCAGAAAACTTGCTTTGTGTAAAGAATGAGCCAGCTACCAGACTGCACTTCAAGAAATTATTTAAACATAATAGGGGTAACTGGGTGAAGTTACATGTCCTGTGTTATACGTGGGGTCAGATGAATCTTCTGGCCTTAAGAAAAAATAATCTATAAAAATGCTTTGTTCAAGAAAACTTAAAACAGAAAGGGGACAAAAGTATGACCATTGCTAAAACACCGAAATAAAGAGACAGAGACAAAAAGGCATCGATTAAAAACTGGAAGTCATAGCCTCATGAGAAAAATAGTAAGTAGCAGAAACTCTACCATGTCAAGTATAAGGCAGGCCAAGAAAGCATTTGACAAGCAACTGGGACAGGGGGCAGGCTTACTGGGAAAAGTGATGGGGGGACAGCTCTGCGCTGCTGGAAGAGGCAGGCAGAAGGGGCTGGTCTCCACTCAGCAGCACTTAGCATGCTGCGCCTCCCCCCAGCAGCCATCAACGCCTCCCGGAATTCATTGCGTGGGGCTCTTGAGGTGATTTAAAGGGCAGCAATGGCCGAGAGTCCTGGGCCCTTTTCAATTGGTGGATGGGGGGAGGTTTTCCCTATTGCACCTGTCTGTGAGGCCCACAATCAATGAAGTAAAAAACAAACCCACAAAACAAAAACAAACAAAACCCTTCATTTTTGCAAGTACATCAAAAGCAGGCTGTCTGCCAGTTAGTGGGTGGGGCCACTGGACAACCGAGGCACTGAAAGAGCGCTCAGGGAAGACAAAGTTGTGAAGAAGCTAACTGAATTCTCTGAATTGTCTTCACTGTAGAGGATATGAGGGCGATGTCCACATATGATCCATTCTTTTTAGGTGACAAATCTGAGGATCTGACTCAGACTGAGGTGTTATAGAGGAAGTTTTGGAACAAGTTGATAAATCGATCATCAATAAGTCACCAGGACCAGATGGTAGTCCCGCTCCAGCCTTCCCCACTCCTGCTGAGTTCAGAAGGAACTCAAATATGAAATTGCAGAACTATTAACTGTGATATGTAACCTATCACTTACATTAACCTTGCAGCGCCTATTTTTAAAGAGAGGCTCCTATGGCTCATCTGCTTGTTATTGCCAGGATTGCCTAACTTTAGGACCAGGCAAATTGATTAAAACAATAGTAAAAGAACAGAATTAACAGACAGAGAAGAACACTGCATCCAGGGAAGAGAGTCAACAACTTTTGTAAAGTGAAATCATGCCTCACTAAACTATTAGAATTCTTTGAGATTGTCAACAAACACAAGAGCAAGGGTGATACAGCCCATATAATGTACTTGGATGTTCAGAAAGCCTTTAACAAGGTCCCTTGCAAAATTTTTATATGCAACTTAAGTGATCATGAGGTTAGAGGGAAGATCCTCTCATGCATTGGCAACTGGTTAAAAGATGGATTACTCTTTTGTTTCCTATTTTAAACAATAAAGAGAAGTAAATAGTGGTACTCCCCAAGGTTCTGTTTGAAATCTGTGCTAATCAACATATTCATAAATGATCTAAGTGGGTGAACAAAATGTGGGTGGCAGAATTTACAGAAGATACAAAATTGCTCAAGATAGTTCAAGTCAGACTGTGAAGAGATAAAAAGGTAACTCACCAAACTGAGTTAACTGGAAAGAAAATAGTAGATGAAAATTAAATACAAAATAATGGGGTCTAAATTAGCTGTTACAACCTAAGATCTTGGACTCATTGTGGATAGTTGTCTGAAAACATACACTGAGGGTATGTCTAGAATATATGCCTCTGCTGACGGAAGCATGTAAATTAGACATACCGACATAGTCAATAAAGCGGGGATTTAAATATCCGTTGCTTCATTAGAATAAAAATGGCCCCCGCGTTGTGCCGGCTCAGCTGTTTGTCGGCACAAGGCAGCAGTCAAGACAGGGATTGGTCGGCAAGGAAAGCCTTTGCCAACCGATCCTGTAAACCTCGTTGCACGAGGCATAAGGGATCGGTCAGCAAAGGCTTTCCTTGCCGACCAGTCCCCGTCTTGACTGCTGCCTTGTGCTGACAAACAGCTGAGCCGGCACAGCGCGGCAGCCATTTTTATTCTAATGAAGCGAGGGATATTTAAATCCTCGCTTCATTGACTATGTCGGTATGTCTAATTTACATGCCTCCGTCGGCAGAGGCATGTAATCTAGACATACCCTGAGTGTGCAGCAGCAGTCAAAAGAAACTTACAGAATGGGAAAAGATTGATAATTAAACAGAACATATAATGCCAATATGTAAACCCTCAGTGTATACTATGCAGTTTTTCTTGCTCCAGCTCAGAAAGGATGCACTAGGAACTGGAAAAAGTACAGAGAATGTAAACTTAAAGTGGTATGAAACAAATTCTATATGAGAGATGTAAAAGAGTGGAATTATTTAGCTTAGGAAAAAAGAACTGAGGGTGGCATGACAGGTCGCTACAATTATTAATGGCGTGGACAAAGTGAATAGGGAAGAGTTATTTACTCCTTCACCTAAACACAAGAATCAGGGTTCATAAGCTGAAACTAATAGACAGCAGCCTTAAAACAAATGAAAGGAAGTACTTCACACAAACAGTTAGCCTATGGAACTCATTGCCAGGGGATGTTATCAAGGCCAAAGGTATAACTGGACTCATGGTGGAATGGTGCCAGTGGGCTCATGGCTTCGATGTCTAGTAGTCAAGAATACAATCCCATGCTCCAGGCATCTCAGCCTCCAAGCTGGGACCAGACAATAGGGGAAGGATTGCCATGTTCTGTTCATTTTATTCAAGCATCTGGCCTGTCTATGGTCAGAAGACAGTGGGATAAATGGACCAATGGTCTGATCTGGTATGGATATTGTTATGCAGTTTTTTCAAGAAATATTACATATGTTTTTGGTGCAAACTAGGTAGGGATAAAGTTTGGTTTTAACTGTGGTATGTAGTGAGTTTGACTGCCTTGTTGAATTTAGGACACTATAGGAGAGCCCTCCTGTGGCAAACACTTGTAAATTCTCTTGGTTGTATTCAAAGACAAGGCAACCCATCTGATCCATTATCTGTTTTTTTTTATAAAAGTAGTAAATTACTATGTATTTGTCTGCAGTGCCAGAGGGGTATATGGTACTCAAAGGCAAATAAAAGACTACTAAATTGCTGTCCCTCACAATCTAAGTTAGGCACAATGCACAGGCACAGTAGGGAAAGAGAGGAATGGATAAACAAAATCATGTAAATAGGATGTGGTCAAAATCATCTGCTGGTGTAAGACGGTATAGTTCCATTAGTGTTAATGGAATTGTCAGTTTACACTAGTGGAGAATTTGACTCCAAGTATTGTTGAGGTTTGACATCTAGCCTGTAGTCATTGAGGTTTGATATCTAGGGGTATGTCTACACTACCCCGCTAGTTCGAACTAGCGGGGTAATGTATGCATACCGCACTTGCTAATGAAGCCCGGGATTTGAATTTCCCGGGCTTCATTAGCATAAGCGGGGAGCCGCCATTTTTAAATCCCCGCTGCTTCGAACCCCGTGCAGCGCGGCTACACGGGGCTCGAACTAGGTAGTTCGGACTAGGTGCCTATTCCGAACTACCGTTACTCCTCGTGAAACGAGGTGTACCGGTAGTTCGGAATAGGCACCCTAGTCCGAACTACCTAGTTCGAGCCCCGTGTAGCCGCGCTGCACGGGGTTCGAAGCAGCGGGGATTTAAAAATGGCGGCTCCCCGCTTATGCTAATGAAACCCGGGAAATTCAAATCCCGGGCTTCATTAGCAAGTGCGGTATGCATACATTACCCTCCTAGTTCGAACTAGGAGGGTAGTGTAGACATACCCTAGCTTAGCATATTTTAAAATACATACTGGTATACAGACAAAAGATCCAGGGATCAGGGAGGTTATTACAGATAGGCATACAGGGCAGCATGAAAATGAGGCTGGGGAGACTTGATTAGGAGGGTATGTCTGCAGGCATGATGCCCTGTTGTATTGCTCTTTAGATTGTCATTTACATTAGTACAAAGTCTGTGTAAAATTCAGTGTAACACAATCATACCCAGCCTTCTTGATTTTAATCCCTCCAGTACCAGTTTTAAACCAGCATCACTTCACTGGAATTATCCTCAGTTGCTCCAGTACAAGGCTACATCTAGACTAAACAGTTAAATCAGAAAAAGAGACGCAGTTTGTGTACGCGTATATTTTCCTGATGTTCTTTTGAAAGAGGCTTTTCCGAAATTTGGTGCATCTACACAGGAGGTTTACAGGAGAAAGATGGTGAAAGAGCATGCACGCTTGTTCAAAAACATTTTTGTAAAGCAGACATGTTCCTTGGACGCAGCATTGCTTTTCCAGGATGCCTCCGATATCTCGGAAAAGCGCTGCAGCCTAGATGTAGCCCAGCTGAGAGCATAATACCACCCCAAAGTGTTCTATGACATAGGAAGAGTTAACAGAGCTGTGTGAAGCTTTTAGCATCAGTATTATTCCTTTTGATTTCCCATGAATGCAACGGTAGATGAGTTAATTCTCAACCAAAGCCAAAATAGCAGATCTAAATATTTCACATGCACTTAAAAAATAAAAACCCTGAACAAATCTACCATAAAGATTACAGGTCCAATTAATCCATTTCAATAAATAACACTACATAATGCATACACTTAACCCCTTATGAAAATGGCTTTTCTCTGAAAGGATTTACTAGTAATGTTAAGTTCAATAAATGTAAATAGCACTAATTGCCAACTCAGTGCCTAACACCTACCCACATACAGGAATACAGAACTAAATTCCATATACTTTTGTTTTATACACTGAAATGATTAAGTTAATCAAGTGACTCACCAGCAAACACATCTCCTTGTGATGGGAATGCAATTACAAGCCTTCTTCCTTTGGCAGTACCTGTGGACAGCTACGCTGGCCTTGCTTCTTCCTGCTACCCAGCTGAACAGCAGTCACATTGAGCTGAGCCTGGCAGAAGAAAAAAATTGGAGGAAAAATACCTTTAAAATAAAAATTAACTATTTTTATGTTTTTATGATCGTGGGGAGCTGCGGGGAGTCCTTGTGCTGCTAAGATGCCCAAGACACAGGGCACAAGGTGCGGGGGAGTCTGCAGTCTTCTTGGCAGAGAAAAGATCCCCAGCCAGGACACCAAGGGAGACAAGCTGTTAGTCACAGTGGAAGTCATGCAGCTTCTGATTCATTCCTGGGACAGAGTCAGTCAGCAAGGGATGTCACCAACCTTGAGACAGCCTTCTGCAGCGCTGCAGTCATGGACCCGAGTGCTCCCTTCCTCTCACAGCAGCACAGCTGCAGAGGGCTCCATGTAGTTCCTCAGCGCTGGCTGCACCTGATCCCCCAACTGTGACCAACTGATTTTTTTTAGAAACCAATTTCAGTGTGTCAGCTCAAATTGAGACTTACCAACAGGTCACTGATTAAAATCACATCCTTTCAACCCTACTTATTCTCCCTCCCTTTCTGGAGTAAGCCAGTACAACAAATAACAGTTTGTTGACTCATGGCCCAATGCAAGGTCCATATCCAAACTCACTCATCCTTACCCCTATTCTCAGGGATTTCAAAATGCCTTGTCAGTTAGGGGGTTTCCACAGTTCTTTCCTCAATGAGTAGATTGGGAAGCTCAGGTCTTCCCTCTCAACAGAGTTCTGCTGCAGGGACCCTTAATAAGAGGCCAACACCCAACTACACAGATCCCTTACTGCATCACTGGACCACTTACTACTTTTCTGTGTCTTGAGTCATTGCCACAACTGCTTCTCAGGCTGACAGCATTATCATCACTACTACCATCAAGCCTTCTTCCCACATTCACTATTGCCACAAAACTTTTCAGCACTTTTGGTCACTTGGCTGGTTCTGTTACAGGACTGTTAGCAGGAAAGTCCCTGACACAACAAAAGCCTTTCTTCTCTCTGCAGACCCCACCATGATGGGTGCAGGCCAGATTTACTTCCTCCAGCTTTCCTTCTCAACTGCCATGGGCTCCTGGCGCATGCCTATCTTCCTTCACAGAAGCTCTGTCTGTCAGTAGTTCTCAACACAGCTTCCTGGCTCCACCCAGCCTTCTTTCACAGAAAGCTAGCAAACTATTGTCCTTTCTGGTCAGCCCACACCTGAGACAAATTCAGCTCTTCTAACTCCTCCCCCTCCCTGCTTGACACCTACTGCAGGTGTAGCAGGACAAAGCTGACTGAGGCCCCAGGCAGTCATTAACACTTCCAACCCAGTCTGGGTCAGTACATCCTACCACCAATAGTTACACTTTTTAATTTTTTTTTTATATACAAAAATTTGGGACCTGGTTCTTGTTAGCTAATACCTATTTTGAAATCTTCTATATGTAATGTTAACCAGGGTTTCCTTCTTAAAGAAGCTATTATCATAAATTTTGAAGATCATGTAACATATGCAAAATATTATTTAAATAACCTTTATATATTCATATCCCAGGATAGCTCAGCTTCATCCGTTGAACCTAAATAATTAAGTTTTCCAGTTTCATCATAATAAAAATGTAATAGTAGGAAAGATAATTGTTAATGAGCCTAAGTTTTGCTATCCTCTATAATTACCCTGAATCATCCTTTTAAAACAAATTAAACATGTAACTAAATCTGGTACTTAAACATTTTTATAACTTTAAGGCTGGGAGCGATTTCATTGGTGCCAAGCACTACTTAAGCACCTTCTTGGCTTGTGACCTCTAATAGCAGTTCAGTCAACTGATCAGTAGATGGTGGTGGTGTACTTTCAGAGGATTCAATTAAATGAGGCAAGAGATAATCAGAATTTGGTTTCTGTCTCTATTTTTACTGATGGTGAATGATCATCTTGGATATTTCTGGTATATTAAAAACCTAGGACACAAATTAACTCAGAAATGCTTCATATCAAATTACAGACTACAAAATTGTCTATTTCTTTTGGCTATTCTAGAGCAGCAGCAGGAAACTTTATTTGTTCTTCCCTTTTTTCTACATTGTGAGAACTAAAATATAACAAACCATTTTACTTTTGCTGTTTTCAGTTTACAAAGTGAAATGTCACTGTCAAAAAGGGAGTAAATCAGAGAGTGGGGAGTTTAGAAACAAATGCAGATGACAAATCACAGAATCGATGATAGCTTGGTTGCTTTCCAGCTTATTTCCACCTCTTCCCTGATTCAGCTGCACTGTTTGGCATGTTGAAGGTGGGAGTGAAACTAAGACTTTACCTCCCCATCCCCATTCCATCTGAGAGAAGGAGCAGCAGCCCTTGAAAGGCTGTTCTTCCATCCATATTACAAGTCCTGATTCATGCATGGGTATGAGTGAAATGTACACCACTGTCAGCCTATAACAAGTGCAGAGGGAACTTTGCAGAGGTTTCTATGACAAGTCTGTGCCTAATATATAGACAGTGTTGCTGTTTGGGGGCCTGTATTTGGGGTACGATGGCCTCTGACCAACATGGGGCAACAAAATAGGATGGAGTTGGCTTTCCAATTAATAGAGAGGTTAATGGACTATAAAATGGTTTTTTGTGGCCCATACGGTGAAGCTAATATATGAAACATCGTGATCTCTGGTCTGTATAGCAAGGACAGATCTGCTCCACAGTTTGCAGGTATGTTAGCTGTTTACAGGCCTCTGTGTAGAGTTTTCTCTGGGATAGTAGGAGTCTGTGACTTGTTTAACCCATGAAAAATGGTTGGGGCATGCAGGGCAGATTTAAGGATGGTGTTACAACAAGATGTCCACGCTTTCTGTTATTTTAGGATAAACTTAAAAAACAAAAACTGGTCTGGTAGGACTTTATAGACTAACAAAACATGTAGATGGGATATGAGCTTTCGTGGGTAAAACCCACTTCTTCAGATAACCGGAGTTTTGAGTTTAGGATGTGTGGACCCAAAATAAATAGGGGAGAAGGTGGAAGAAAAAAAAGGAGGGGGGCAGGAAACAAGGAGCAGAGTAGGTATTTTAATGTAGCAAACATGTTTAAATCTCAACACTAGAGGAGCCCTGCTCATGAAGAATGCTGAGCTAGCCAATTGCCCATCCATCCTACTCAGCTCTGTCCCCAGCCGATCTTGCCACAGTCTGTACCTGCCAGTGCATAGTCCCTGTTGAAGTGGAGGTTGTGCCACATCTTCTGCCCCCATTCACAAACTTTCCTATGGAAAGAACCTGGATCCTCGTGTGAAATTAAGGAAGTTCCAACAGTTGCCTCTTCTCATAAGGGTTGGGTTTTAGAGCAGTCTCAGAGAAAATGTATTGAATCACTTTTGTTTTTATGACAATTGGCTGCCCTAAAGTACACCTAAAGCTTTTTTCAGAGTCCAGTTGTGCATGATACAAAGAATGGAAATCCACTATAGCTGGAACATTTTTTCCACAATGTCATCATGTACTTGTACTATTTTCAGGCCTTCTGTAGTGTTCTGTTCACAAAGCAGCTTACGCCTTCTTCATACCAGGTGTTTGGATTTAGAAATAACAATTTTCCAGTATGGATATATTCTAGGATACCAACTTATCTCTGTTACTCCTTCCTCCATTTAGCTTTTTTTTAAAATATGTTTCCATCTCTGATTATATATGGGATAGGTTACGTGGCTTCTGAGAGCTAAGCAAAAAGTTCAACTGTGCTACCCATTTGGCTGCATGTGTAGGAGAACAGCGGGCATTGAGAGAGATATTAATCACACTAATTTGCGACTGTGTGCTTTTATACAAACAAAGCCAAAACAGTCAAACACAAACAAAGCCAACTGGGCCCAGACATGAAACCTGGATATCAGTGAGATATCCAGAAAGAGCATAGACAAACTGGTAATTTATTTGAGAATAGGTACAGGAATCTGAGAGCAAGAATTTTCTACTGTGCCCTAATTTCATCTTGTGATGCTAAGAAATTAGTGTCAGAGGGGTAGACATGTTAGTTTGTAACTTTAAAAACAATGAGCAGTCCAGTGGCACCTTAGAGACTAACAAAAATTATAATTGCATGAGCTTATGTGAGGAAGTGAGTCTTACTCACGAAAGCTCATGATACTATATATTTTATTAGTCTCCAAGATACCATTGTTAAGAATGCTCATTGTTAAGAAATTAGTGTTAGAGGAAGATAACTGTACAGGTTGGACCTCCCTGGTTGGGCACCCTGGGGACCTGACTGGTCCCAGCTGATGGATCTTTCCAGACCAGGGAAGGTCATCTGAGGCCCCTGCTGCCAGGTGCTCCCCTTTATGATGCCCCCTTTTTGGCTCCCATGCTCCTCCTTCCCCCCGCAGCCCAGATGAGCTGTATGTTGTCTTCCGCCCCATGCTTCCAGCCCAATTGAGCTGCGTGCCAGCTCCTGGGCCCCCACCCCTCTGCAGCACACTGGGAATCTCTGGTCCTGAAACATCTGTGGTCATGCTGGACCACTGATGTTGCCAGACCAGAGAATCCCAGGTTTTCGAGGTGCAACCTGTATTGGGATATTCATTAGACAATATTTTTCTCTATGCACTAATATGTTGGCTGTTCTGTATTACTGTTGTCTTCATGTATTTTTGTTGCAATTCATCTCCCATCCGCACTGTGGTTATTATAATACTCTCTTTCCATATGTAAGGCTATGGTCTATTATACTGGAGATGTCTACATTGGCATACATACTTGAGTACTGATCTGCATACATGATAATGCATGCTGCCTGTAGCTGTGCCAAATGTCCATATGATACTGCACTGCACGTGCATATAAAGCTGAATACACTCATGTGCATGCTGTTGCTGCTATGCGACATTAGCACTAGCATTTCAGATGTGGTACCTCAGAATTCTGTGTATCACGGACACTCTAGGAGCATGTCATGGGGTCATTCACCACTCTGGCAACTCCTGATGGGCGTTTTGAGAAGTAGCTCAGTCCCAGTGGGTTTGCCCTTGGGTAGGGTGGCATCCTCACTTCCTCCTGAAGACCCATTACAGCTCCCTTTCTTGGCACCTGTTGCACACAACCCTCAATCTGTGCCACCATCCAGTTTCCTCCCCTTTTGGGGAACTCCGACAAGATCCCAAACACTTCTCACAGAGGCTTGGCAGACCTTCAGAGGCTGGAGGTGGGGCAGGTCCAAACACTACCCAGGGCCTGAGGCCAGGGGTCCTTGAAACAGCAACTTTCTGTTGCCTCTTCTTTTCAGCTCACTGTCTATTACCTGGGCCACTGCCACACAGACTCAGTTCTTTCTGCTCCTGTCTCTAGCTTTCACTCCTTTGCCCTCTTCCTAGGGCTTCAAGCTTATAAGTCCTGGCAGCCTACAGGAGCTCCCACTAGCATCTGTACTTCTCCACAGGCTGGTCTTGTCATAGTCTTTCAGGAAACCAGTTTTCTCGCTAGGGCTTCCTGCTGTAGATGCTTTCTCTCTGGTCTGCAACTTCCTTTTATATGGGCCAACTGGCCCTAATTGGCTGGTCCAGCCATTGCTCTAATAGTCCACAGCTGCCACACCCTAATTGGCCATTTCCCTTGCAGCCATTCCAGTGGGGTACTTTAGCTGCCTCACAACCAGCCTCTGTAGTCTGGTTTTAACCCTCTTAAGGCCAGTAAGGGCAGACGGCCCATCACAGATCTGCTTTGCTGTGTGGTGTTGGGACTATCTCCTGTTTTCACACATTTGCTGATGGCAATTCCTGATCATGTTGCCCCCTCCCTGTTATTCCCTGCCAAAAAAAAACAAACAAACAAAAAAAAAACAAACCAGAAGACATTGCACAATGGGGTGATTAAGGAGTTCTGCTCCTGTTCATTATTGCAGGACAAATGGTTATGCAGTGGAGTAGGTGAGAAGTGAGATACTGGATGGAATTTGGGCAGGACTTTCTGACGTGAAAGAAGGTGAATCTTGTAGCTAAATGACAATTCCTTTAGCTCACATGGTATAGATATGATGAATGCCAGTAGTGCTATGGTATGCCCTGGGTTGGAATGTCACTTCTGGTGCAGGAAAACCAGCATAGTGTGATGGGATCACATAATTTTGGAAATCTGGGATGAATAGCAGTAGCTTGAGAACTTCCAAATGAGGAAATAGATCTTCATGGAGCTGTGTGTGGAGCTAGCACCACACCCTCTAATTCCAGAACACTTAATTCAGGGAAGCCACATTGTATCAGGTGTGAGTTGCTATTGCTCTGTAGAATTTGGCAACACTAGACAACTATTGGTTTTTTGCAACCCACTTTAGGGTTAGAAAGCCCACTGTCAGGGTTGTGGTTGTGCAGGTTTGTGAGGCAATTGCACTGTGATCTACTCATGGATGGTTTCCATGTCATATTTTCTAGAAATAATAGGAGATTTGAAAGGATGGGGTTTCCAAACTGCGGGGACCATAAATAGCACCCATAGCTCAATACTTTGCTCACCACAAGGGTATGTAAACCAAAATGGTGTTACTTGTGTAGGCCATCAGAAAGGCTTAATGGACCACAGATGCAGATTTATGAATACAAACATAAAACATGGAAAGGGTATTCACACAAGAGTGCTTGTCATGACCCAGGTGTGCATGGTCACATCTAGTGCTCCAAATGGGAGTCAGTCTGAGCAAGATATCAGGAGGCCAGTCAGAGATGGGCCAGTGGGCAGACCTAGAATTAGGCATCAGGAGGCTGGCTGGGTCAGGTTACTGCAAGGTCTGAAGGTGAACTGGCAGGCAGATAGGGTCAGGTTACCATGAGATCTGGATCAGGCAGCAATTTACAGATAGCAGTCAAATACTGCAGTCAAGGACAAACCAGAGATTGATGTCAGAGTCTAGGATCTATGGCAAGCAGGGTCTAGAGCAGAGACAGGCGGGTAGTCTGTGTGGTTGCTCAGATAGTGCTCCTTTAAGGCTTCTGAATTTGAGTACTGGTACTGGTCACTCATGCTACGGTTACACTGCCATGTTTTTGTGGAAGAGGATATGCAAATGGTGTGCTAATTTGCATATCTTCTTCCGATTTTTTTTGCGGAAGAGGTTTTTGCAATAAAAAGCCCTGTGTAGACAGGGCCATTTGTTGGGAAAAAAAAACCCTTTTTCTCAAGATATTGTAAACCTCGATTTTTGAGGAATAAGGAATCTTGCAAAAAAGGGGTTTTTCCTACATATGGCCCTGTCTACACAGGGCTTTTTATTACAAAAACCTCTAACACAAAAAGAATCGGAAGAAGATATGCAAATGAGAGAAAAAAAATGGCAGTGTAGCCGTAGCCTCAGTGGGCAGGGAGGGACCACCACTCAGGTCTTGCTGGGCTGTGCTTCCTGCCAAGTCTCACTGGATCTTCTGTGGGAGCCCAAGCTAAACCTCCTGTGGTGATGCAGAGACACCCATGGTCTAGTCCTGCAGGTTCTAAAATTGGAGATCGGAATTGTACCTGAAAGGTGAAGAAGGAAATTTATTCCTGAGAAACTACATTGCTTTATACAGTGTGTCTGTACCAACACTAATTTTAGGGGACCCTGCATACCTTCTCCTGATTTGTCTCCTGAACCTATCCTCTGATGGCAATAACCCTGAACAAGGGAATTCAGGTACAAGGTCAGTAGTTGCAGAATGGCAGTGGAGTGCATGTTTGGTAGACAGACATTTCATTGGAACCACCCATGCACCTGTCTTGATGCCAATGTGGTAAATACCATTATTACTTTTATAGAAAGAAAAGAATTCCATTTAACTGTAGAAATGGACATGGAGGACTCTTGAAACTCAAGACCTGGTACATACTCTTTGTCCTGTCTATGCTACAAACTGGCACAGGTACCAGGCCATGCTCAGCCTAAGGTGAGAACTTACTGAAATCCCATAGGCATGCCAGCTTACTGATCCTCTCCTCCGTTTTTCATACACATGCTTCTGGAATTTAGGTGTGGAGAATGGGGAGTTATGGCCAGGGCTGTCCCTATTGATAGGCAAAACACCATGTAGGGCACCACGAAACTTGGGGTACCACCTGCTGCCTATGGACTCCAGCCACCATCACCTACATCCTCGTCCACCTTCCCCGCAGGGCTCAGCACCAGTCTGGTCTTCTTCCACGCCCAGCCCCAGCTGCCCACCCCCGGCTCAGTGCTGATCTGACAACCCTCCCGGCCCACCCCCGGCCCATCCTTTATCTGCTGGGTCAGCACCCAGCTTCCACTCACCAGGTGGCTGTGAGCAATCCTTGAGGGCTGGAGGACCAACCCGGGGGCAGCCACACAGTGGGAGGCTAGAGAGAAGTGACACTTTCCCCTTAAAAGTGCTGCTTCTCTCTGACTGGCTGCATGGCCGTCTTCTGCTACTCCAGAGTTCTCTGGTCCACATCTCCCTCCTGGCCCTGCTCCAGGTTGCCAACTCACCCGGACCATATGCAATTAACAGTGACTAGTCCGTCTGGTCTGGGAGACTTGACAACTCCTTTCCCCCACCCCTGTCCAGAGCAGCTGCTCCTTAGGAGGTTCTGGTGCAGAGCTGAGTAGGGCACCAGTACCTGTTGAAACCACTTTGGTTAAGGCACAAACATGAGCATGCGCATGCACACAGTGGTTAGTGTAGTCGTACCTCATACGTTCCAGAAAAATTCTGGATCAGCTTCATGTGTCTCAATTCTGTTTCCAGATGGTGTCTGCCCCTCAATGATGTCCAGTTGGAACTGGAAACTGGAACTGAGAAGAAAAGTATCCCAAGGCTAGTGTCCCAGAGATACCCACATAAGGATATGTTTCACTTACGGTGACCTAAAACACACATGTTTTTCCTCCACTCTAATTTTTTATGCTCCACAGACAATGCAGGAAATATTTGTTTCAAGAGGTAACATAAGGAGGAATTCCCATGCTGTTCATTTTGGATTTGAAAGACAATAATTTATTAGTCAGTAAGCTTAACTGGAGAATTTGACATTTTTGAGGGTAATGGCTACGTAAATGCATTCTGAAATTGTCCCATTTGTGTCATAAAACATGGGACTGCAATGATATCACTTTCTTTGAGAAAATGTGAAACCATAAAAGTTTTCTTTTACTGAGCAGAGTTCTTGTGTGTTATGCCTTACAAAAGTTTGTGTAGATTTGTAAAGAAACAAATACATTTGTAAAAAGAGCAGATAAAACTGAATCAATTTAGTTAAATATTTTCAAATATTAAAAACTGGATATTGTTAAAAATACAAATGAATTCAACAGTTCACCCAATGTAATTAAAAAGACAATTTAACCATTTTTGTAACAGCTCTTCCTTAATAAGAATATATTATACATATAACCCTGTGGTTCTCCATCTTGGTGTCATGAGCCCTGGATAAGGTAAGTCTTTTCAAGGGGTCATAATGATTCCCATGACAAAATATTTTCTAGCCCAGATGAAAGTAAAGAAAACCTTCTAAATGTAAATGCCTGTGGTGACTTTGGTACATTAGAGTGCAAAGCACTGGGGAAAGCACAAGTCATGGAGATTTCTGTAAAAATCTACCATTTAAATTCTTATGTATGTTAAAATATGAAATTACCGCACATGTGCATTTAATCCAAACATTTACTTTAGCAACATATGTCACATTAAACTTTAACTAAATTAACATCCATGCCCTTAGGTATGATGGCTTTTGGGGTTCTTTGGCTGAAGCAGCACAAAGGATAAGGTATCAGAGAAGAAAAAAAAATGGCTGGTTTTATTCTCTCAATTAAGAAACATTGAAAACCCCTACTATAGACTTGCCTTATAATAAGCCTGCAGGCCATACTAACTTGTCTCTTGTCCAGAGCTCCCTGTGGATCTGTTTGGGGGAATACACTAGACCTGTACTGAGGGATTCCCATATGGATTAATTTATGATTGATACACTTAGTAGGATGTGCATCCTTTAGTTGTCAAGTACTGCTTAAAGTAAAGTTTTGTGGTTGTGGGGCCAGATAGTGTGGCTCAGTGAAGCCAACATTATGAAGAAGGAAGAATTCCCTACACTTTGATATCGGTGGGAAATTTGCCTGAGAAGCAGGAAGGAGGAAGAATGAGACCTACAGATTTCTCAGGTGGTATTAAAACATTCTAGCCACTATACGATATAGATGTTTCTTAAAACTTTATGATTTCTGTGATCAATACCCCCATGAAGTATTTACACAAATAGTAAACCTTGCTATTTTCTTTCAAAGTCAGCAAAATTTGGTTTAAGAGGATGTCTAAATGAGGGAGAAAAATGTTGTTTAAAATATACCTTAATTTAGCATAGAAACATTTTCTGGACTTCCTTTTATGCTCCCCATCCAGCTGGCTTACAAGTTACCTGTCACTCTGCCTGGCCTTTGTGCATTTGTGTTTGGTTTGGTTCTGAGGGAAAGGAATTGGCATTAATCTACAAACAGGCTCTCCAATGCTTCCTAAAATAAAATTGCTCCTGACAAGCCCTTGTTTCTGACTAAAGGATGTCACTTCACATAACAGAACTAAGGATACTTTATTCATGTTTAACTCAATTTTGTTTTGATTCCTACTAATGAGAGGGAAAGAATTATTAACTAATTGTATCTTAGAATTCCAAGTGATAGTGAGTTAGAATTCCAAGCATGATCCAGACTTGCTCTTACTGTGATACTTCCAACACAGATTCTGTTCATTGAAGGCATAGGATTCTTTATGAGTTCAGATAGCTGGAATATCTGTACTGCAGCACACAAAGGGAGTTTGAGGTTTGTATGAAACAGAAGCTAAAATGGTGCAAACACAATTTAATGTCTGGCCAACTTGATTCAATTGACTAGCAGTAAGCCACACTGTTTAAGCTTTTCTGCTTCTTCAACTATGTAATATTAAAGGCCTGGCTTAACAGTAAAACAATAAACTCCAACTTATTTTCTATAACCACATATTCTTACTACTTTGAACTATTTTATATTTAGGCAATAAATGTTTTAGAACTCTTCAAAGCATAATCTTGTAGCAGACACCTGTAATGCCATGCAGAGAGAGACTCAGAGGTCTTCTATGAAATGGGGCTCAATCTAAATTGTCTGCCCCTATACTACAACAGCCCCAGCCAGCACTGGGAGGGAGCATCTAGCAAGTATAATCTCTGAGAAAAAACACTGGAAAGGGGAATGGGTGAGGTTCCAAATACTTCAACCATAACTTTAGTTATCAATGTGAGATCTTAGTACTCCCTTTTGTGTATGTCTTGCATTACCACTAACTGAGCTTTGCAGAAGGGAATGTGTTTTATTCTATTTCAGTCAGAGTTTTATCAATACTTATTTCTTGCCAAAATGGGGAGCACGTATTTTGGTTTTTAGGTATGCCCTGACATTCTGCTGAAATTAGTGGTTTATTTAAATGAGATACGTTGCCACTGGGGATAGTCTGAAGAAAATTTTCTTGGATATTACTAATTAAAAACTAATTTCAATTTTTAGATTTTTTTTTTTATTTTTGGAGTAGCCTTCAGTGTGATATTTATGGACTAGGCAAATTTCTTGGATTCCCTTCCTCCTCTGCCTCCATTCAAAGTTTTGTTTTACCTCACTAATCCTATTGTGAGGTCCTGTCCCTTTAAATGCTTGAGTACTTCTCCACTCTGCGGTGTAAAGTCTCATTTTCCTATTGTTTTCAGGTTTGCTGCCAGAACCAGAATAATAAAGACTTCTGCTGCAGCTAGATGTGCTTCAGTGAGCTCCTCTGTGTCTACATCTCCTTCTTTACTGTCACCAAACAGAACACCTATTTACAAAGAGAGTTGTGAATGGGGTAGATGAATCACAAGGAGACCCTGGAAGATGCTGTTTAAGTTCAATGGGGCTAGTTTTCTGAAGTTCTGTTTTTGGGACTAGAATAGCATGCTTCAAAAGCTGGGAACATTGGTCTTTCAGGTTGCTTTTATAGCAAATTTGTTCCTAAAGTACTGTATCAGAGGGATTTTAAACTTGCGTAAGATGCTTTTGAGATCAGAGAAATGCATGGTCATTCTGCTGCTGAAGAGATTGTTAGGCCTCATCTACACTAGAAAAGGTTTTAGCTCTACCAGCAAATCCTTCCACACTATGCGTGTGTCTAGACTCCAGGGTTTTTTAGAAAAAAGTGGTCTTTTTTAAAAAAAAGTACCCTGCATCTAGACTGCTGCCACGTTCTTTTGAAAGTAAATCAAAAGAATGCAGTAGGTTTTTCGACTGTGGAAAACCTCGTTTTACGAGGAATAATGCCTTTTTTCAAAAGTGCTTTTTCGAAAAAAGGCGCTATGTAATGCAAACTGTCCTTTTTTGAAAGAGAGAATTCAGCTTGCTTTTTCAACAGTACTGGTTGTAGTTAAGACACTTTTTTTCGAAAGAGGCATTTTCAAAAGTATCTTTCGAAAAAGCCTCTTTCGAAAGAGGCTTGCAGTCTAGACGTAGCCGTATGTCTAGATTACATCTCTCTGTTGGCAGAGGGATGTAAATGAAGCCCTTTGAAAGTGCAAATGAAGCCGGGATTTAAATATCCCACGCGTCATTTGCATAATCACGAAATGGTGCTCTTTCGAAAAAGCTCTAGTTCAGAATTGAAACCTCAGTCTAGACATGGTTCTTTCAAAAATGGGGTGCTTTTTTGAAAGATCCTATAAACCTCAGTTTTGCTGACTGCGCTTGTGTACCTAGAATTTGTGGGGTGTACCAACGGAACCATAGCAGCACTTTGATTGGACACAGAGGGCGCACACGGCTCTCACACTCAATGTTGTGTGCAATCAACACTCACCTCATTTCACATGTCCTTGCTTTAAGCATGTGTCACTTTAGTAATACTGCTAGGAAAAAAAACCACACAGATGGAAACCAGCATAATCTGGCAGCCCTACACGTGGGCAACAGCAAACAAAATGTCTCATGGATCGTACTTAGAACCCCAAATAGTCACATATGGCCCTCGGGCCACAGATTGCCCCACCACTGCTCTAAATACTGAATTGTATACTGGACATGAGTAAGATAAGCAAAAATGCAAGAGAACCTGTAGGTTAAAGCCTGCAAGATTTTAGCTTAGCTATTTTAGGCTTTAAAGACAGGAAATAATAAGTAACTAAAAAATTACCATATACCCTAAAATTATTAGAAAACAGGTACTAGAAAAATAATATTGTGCAAAATTATCCAAAAGATTAATACTAGATCATAAAATGCCATAAAGGCACATCTATCTTGTTAATGTGTCTTAAATCACGGGATATAGATTGCGCATCAGTGCCAATGAAAATAAAGAAAAATTATCCTTTTCTATAGAATATTTCAGTCCCTTAAGTTTCCAGGGGATCAGAGGAATAAGGGAAAAGAGGATGGATGCTTTTATTTATGACACCTATAGAATGTAGGTGTTGGCAAATTCACATTTTAAAAGGGATGTTCAGAATGGAAAAACTGAGCTCCCTTTAGGAGACTCCAGGAGGAACCATCCCTCTATTGCTTATCAAGCCATGAGAGACTAACTCTATTGCCAAGGATGTGGATATATATTTGTAACGTATGCATAGGGCTGTATAGAATTTCTATATGCATGGATAATCATAACTTTAATTGTAACTTTAATGAAATGTATAAAATAGACTAACCCTGGTACTGGTAAATGTATATGCATTCACAACCTTTGATCTTTACTGGGGATGTGAAGGTTTAACTGGTTAACTAGGTGAAGCTTACTAGTTAAGGTTAACTGCTCCAGTCCTGCGGTGGCCTGCTGCAGCTAGGGGTTGATCAACTGCAGCCCCTGCCTGTGGCAGGCCAGGGAGCCCTGCAAGCAGGGACTGCTCCAACTGGGACATTGGAGCAGCCACTGCCTGCAGGGTGCCCTGGCCCTCCATAGGCAGGGGATGCTCTTGTGTCCTGGCCAGAGCAGCCTCTGTCTGCAGTGAACTGGTATGTCAGAGCAGCCCCTGCCTGCAGGATGCCCTGGCCTGCCACAGGTAGGAGATGCCCCAGCATCCCGTCCGGAACAGCCTCTTTCTGGGATGGAGGCGGGAGGGGGCATTTCAGCCTAACAGTGGGCAGAGGGGTCCGTTCATCCCCCATTAACCAGTTAAACAACTGGTTAGTCAGTTACATGGTATTTTACATCCCTACTCTTTATGTGTTCCTAGAAATGATAAATAAAGCAAGTAGCAGAAATGACTTTCACTGTTAAAGATGTAACTGTAGCCATCAGAAACAAACACATGGTGGTGTCATGTCACATTACAAAATTTACTTAAAATAAAAGGCTACACATTGTTAAAGGACAAGAGTTTATTTTATCTCTAGTTCTATCCCATACCTTTGCTAAGAGCTATGTATACATTTCTGCATGGTATGATTTTGTATGAATATTTATTAATTCATGGTAGCCTAGTAATTTTCACACTTAACACAGTTTTTTTGTTCAAAATGTTGGTACCCACTCTTAGTTTCTTCTTATTCCATAAACATGCTACCATCTTCTGTATTCCTGCTAGCATTTTATCTTGAATGATTACAGGAAGATTTTGAAACAAGAAAGTTATCTTTACAAAAATGTTCATTTTACTGTCACTGATCCTTCAAGCCAAAAAATCACAAACTTCCCCCAGTGCTCCAGATCTTTTTTCTTCTTCTCTTTGTTGCTATAGAAATTTCACAATTAAATCATAGGGCTCTTTTAGGTTATTTCAGATTTGAATTCCCAGAGAGTTCATGGAATTTGATGCCCATTTGTACCCGAATGTTTTCTGGAGACGACTTGGAATCTGGCAAATTTATTGCTAGCATTTATGTTTTGGCATCATCTTCTTTCCCACAGTCATGGATTTCTTTAGATACTACTTTTAGAGAAATGATTGGTTTAGATAAAAATAGTATTTCATTCTCTGGATATAAATATATTTTTGATGTGGTCCTGCAAGTTTTACTCTTGTGTTCTTATCCTCTGAGCAAAAGGCTCCATGGCCAATGCAAAAAATAAAGAAGAAATGGATTCCCTGTCTAGTCCCTCTCTAATTTAAATAGGAGAGATTAACTCCATTAACTCATACAAGCTTTGAGATTGCTTGATAGAGCAAAAACTATGAGGAGTCCTGTGGAACCTCAGGGCATGTCTAGACTGGGAAATGATTTTGAAATTATTAAAATCAATATAATAACTCTCAATTTTACAAAATCAAAATAGCATGTGCCCATTACAGGGAAGATTCAAAATTAGTCTGAGGCAGGTTCTGTTAATGTGCATGCACTACCTTGACTTAGAGTCCCAGGAAGCACGGGAGAGTAATTAGTTTGAATTGCTCTGGGGAGTAGTTATTTCAAAATAACAGCATCAGAGTGTCCATATCAACACGATTTCAAAATAACAATTTCAAAATTAGCTATTCCCTGAGAAAAGCAGGAGTACAGATTTTGAAATAAACTGCCCATTATTTCAAAATAATGGGCTTGGTGGTGTTGACGTTCCATTTATAAATTTGACCTTACAGAGTTTATTTCAAAATAAAGCCCTAGTGTAGACCAGGGCTTAGAGACTAAGGTATGTCTACACATCAAAGTTAATTAGAAATAACAGTCGTTATTTTGAATTAACTTCAATAGTGTCTATACAGGCATAATGCCAAATTCGAACTAGCTCATTCGAACTAAGCGCTATATAGATGCTTATTTCAAAATAGGTGGCCTCCAGCCCTTCCGAGTTTCCCCTGGTGGCCATTCTAGGCCAAACCAGGAAAACTCCTCTACTTTCCCCCAGCCCTGAAGCCCTTAAAGGGGTAGACTCTGGCCGCAGTGCATGCATGTGCCAGAGCCAGGCCTGTCAGCAGACACTGCCCCTGATCCAGTGGCTGCACAATGAGCAGGGCAGCCAGTGGCAGCCAGCTGTCTACCACCCAGTCCCCCAGCTCCCCGGAGCCAGCCAGGGGCCGGAGATGGTGGGCGCCCTCCTAGACAAGTGCGGAGATCATGGACCTCATTGAGGTTTGGGGGGAGGCCTCCAATGTCCATGATCTCCACACTAGATGGAGGAATGCATCTGTGTACGGCTGCATAGCTGCCACCATGGCCACCAAAGGCTACATGTGCACCCAGGAGCAGGTACGCATGAAAATTAAAGAGCTGCAGCAGGTTGTGGCGTAGTGGGGGTACCTGGCTGGTTTCTATGCTGCTGGCTCTGGGGTAACCCCCACTGGCTGCCGTGGGTACCACGACCCAGCAAAACAGGATGAGTCACTATGCAAACCAGTATGGCCAGACACCCCCCATGGAGAGGAACAAAGGAAGGTGGAATGCTGCCCTGGCTGGGGGGCAGGGCTGGAAGAGAGTTATTTAGTGGCTGGCTGGAAGCATGGAGGAGACAGCCTAGGGAAAGGGGCTGGAGTTTAGGGGCCCAGTCTCCCCCCATCTCAAGGGGGCCTGAGGCAGCCTAGCCCAGCTCTGTGACCAGACTACATCTGTGCTGTGCTGTAACCTGGAGAGGCAATAAACTTCCTCTATTCCACCGGCTGGTGCAGTCTGTTTGTGCCATTTCGGGGTGCAGGAGACGGGGGAACCCCAACGCACCGTCACACAGGTGTATGCCAGGGACACATGGGACAGTTCCCCAACAGGGGCAGACACCTGCCCTTATTTTGACACCCTGGACTGCATAATGGGGCAGGACGGTCTGCGCTTCCCCAGGTGGGCACCGATCTGAGAGCAGAGGGCCATGACCAGGGTGTAGAGGAGGAGCCGCAGGAGCCCCAATTCAAGGTGCCACGCTGCCAGGGCCCCGAGATGTCCCAGCAGCAGAGTCATCAGGGCCTCCTGGATACTGACAGCCCCCTGATCGACCTCCCAGGTGGCAGCCTGCAGCAAGTGCAGCCAGGCTGATAGCAACGCATCCACGAGATGCACTGGAGTGTCATGGGGCAGCTCTGGCTCCATGCTGCAGAGTGCTGTGGTGTCCCGAGTGAAGGCAACCAGAGCACTCCTAGACACAAATGCTTTGCTGTCCTGCAGCAAGGCAGGCAAGCAAGCAGGGACACCTGAGAACTGGCTTCCTGGGGGCAGGGGATTTCCCTTTAAGCACAGGCCTCAGATAGCCTCAGGCAACAGCCACAGAAAGATACTCCTTACCTGATGCCCTAACCCTGACCTGGTTCCGGCCATCCTTAAATCCGAATCAGTGTCCACTCAGTGTAGACGCGCTATTTTGAAATAGCAAAATGCTATTTCGAAATGCATTTTGTGTGTAGACGTGTTATTTCAAAATAAAGTATTTCAAAATAATTATTTTGAAATAAGATATTTCAAAATAACACTGTAGTGTAGACATACCCTAACAGATTTACTAGGGCATAAAATTTCATGGGTAAAATCCTCGTCATCAAATGAGTTGGAGTGGAAATTACAGATGCCGGGGTATCTCTGAGAACAATTACCCATTTAAGTAACCCATTTAACTGAAGCCAATCTCCATGTGAGACAGGACTTAGAACAAAGTGCAACTATTTGATCACCACATGATAACAAAAGAAGCTGTTTGGTTGGGTTTTTTAAAAATCTGGCATTAAGGATGTTTCCACTCACTGTTTGAATATTGTCTGACAGTTGTTTTTCTTTAATGAAGTCAGTTTGATCTGGGTTTATATAAACTGATATCATGGACTGCATTTGTCCAGCTACTATTTTTGCTAAAATCTTTGTCATGATTCAGTGGTGTTATGAATCAATAAAAGCTACTTAAAGTTATTTCCAGCTATAGAAAAAACAAAGAATAGTTTTTTTCATAAGTTGTGGAATTTCCTCTCCATTATAATGGCATAAAAGGCACCATTTCAAGGACCTCTTATGACCTCCTTAATACTTCATAAAATTCAGCTGGAAAATCACCAGTTTCTAGAGTTTGATCACTTTTCATACTAGCTATGGCCTCAAACTCTTCTTCTTTTGTAATTCCTTTATTTGAAATTTCCTTATCAATTTTGTTTCTTTGGCAAGCCTGTTACATCCAGATATTTTTGAATCACTTGAGAACTTCCAATAGCTGAGGTTTTAAAATAAGCAGCACATATTTCATTAGGATGTATGACTGTCTTTTGCTGATTGTTTTTAACTAGTGGAATAATACATTGCTTTTGACTCTTTAAGCTGTCAACCCAAGAGTTTATCACATTTATTTCCTTTGTCAAAAGATGTCTGCCTTGTAGCTCCTGTTCTGGTTATATTTTTATCCTTGAGCGTTTTTTTTTTCATCTCAGAAGCTCTGCCTGTCAACAGATTCTTAATTACTGCTTTACCAGCCTCCTAGATAAGGCCTCTTTTCATATTCTGTTTATTTGAAAGCATTGAACAAATGTCCTTAATTGTTGCAGCACAATCTTTTTCTTGTAGAAGCAAGCAGTTCATTGTCTAATAAAGTGATCTTTGAGACTCCGCACATAGCTATCAAAAATTGCTTACCACTGGTGCATGATCTAACCATGCAACAGTATCAATTTTTCCAGATCTTGTCATTAAAGTAACATTAAGTAACATTAAATCTGGTCAAGTATATAACTGATGAGGATTTGACTAAAAATGCACAATCCCACTCTCCTGGGTGCAATTCTCCTCACCAGTCTCAGAGACTGATTTGTCAGCACAAAGAAGTCAATGCTGCAACTGTTTTCCCATCTCAAGTCTAAGATGTGAATGTGCAATGGAAGTGTCCTCCATGTATAATTTCCCCTTCCTCAAAATAAGTCCCTTAAATAGTTATTTTGTTGTTTTTGATTGGAAGAATACACAGATAACTGCTATTAATAACCCAGCAATGTTTCAATGAAATAAACCATCCCTCCTGATGATATTTAAATTAGTCTTTAATTTGAAAAGGGACATATTTATCATATATTATTTCCACTCCTTTTCTTATCCATGGTTGAAACAAAAAAAGGTCTGCTGAAATGAATTACTTTTCATGCCCATAACTTGTGCATCCTAAGATTGTGTTTCTTGAAGTGAAAGGATCAGAATGGGTTTCCTTTTTCTCTGACTGGGCCTCCAGCAGAATCTGCCAGTACCCTTTAGTCAAGCTGAGAGTCATGATATACTGGGCTTCCCTTAACTGGTCAAGTTGCTTGTCTACTCTGGGCATCAGGTATTCATCAAACCAAGAACTCATGTAGACTCTTCAGAAGTCGATACACAATCTGTGTGTGCCATCTGGCTTCGGAACAAGAACAATAGGCTCTGCCGTTCACTGGAAGAGTTGTCCTGAGTTCTAACGTGGCTCATTTTCTGCATGTGATATGGTAGCGATTGGGTTGTCCTGTGTACTATTTCTGGAGGACTGGTGAAGAGGGTGTGCCACATTTTAGTAGTCTGTCTGGGAATGTCTGTGAAAGTCCTGGGGAAGGTATCGGTAAGGCACCTGGTCTATTTGTTGTTGCTCCTCCAAGAAGTTATCTCCCAGCTCCAAAGTTTTGGGTTCTGCTTCTAACCTGTGGTACCAGCTCTGGCTTGGAGGGGGTGATAGTATGATCAATAAAACTTCCCACTCACACCAGGGCTTCAGCAGATTAACATGATAAATCTGTCACTTCTTACAATAGTCTGTCTGATCTCATAATTGACAGGGCCCGTCTGGTAGAGTACTTCATATGGACCCTACCAGTGGACTCATGGCCTGGATTCATCAATAGGGAGCAGGACAAGCACTTGAGCCCCTGTTCAAAAGATTCACTCATGGGTCCCTGGGTCATACTCTCATACTTGGGCCCACTGGGCAGTTTGAAGATATTCCTTCCAGAGGATCCCGGCCTTCATTAGGCATTCTTGCAGCTGGAAAACATATTGGAGTAGCCTCTCAGGATGGGACAGGGTCTGCTCTCCTGTCTCTTGCACCAGGTACAGTACCCTTCTAGATTGGTGACCATAAAGGAGCTTGAATGGAGAAAAATCTTGTGGTTGCCTGTGTCACCTCCCACATATCCAGCAAGAGGGGAGGGAGAAGATGGTCCTGGGCTGAATTTCCTCTGGGGGAAACTTTGGGAGCATGTTCTTTTGGGTCTGGCTGAACCTCTTAACCAATCTATATGTCTGGGGATGGTACATAGAAGTTGTTGGCCTCTTGATCTTGAGGAGGTTGCAAACCTGCTGGAGTATCTGGGAGATTAAGTTTGTGCCCTGATCCATGAGAATCTTCCTGGGCAGGCCCATCCGAGCAAAGATCTTTGGGGGTTTGGAGGCTACAGTCTGGGCAGTAACACTCCTCAGGAGGATGGCCTTAGGAAAATGGGTCGTATAGTTCAGCATCATGAGGATATACCTGAATCTGGCAGTGCTTGGTGAGGAGTCCCACCAAGTCCACATTTATAAAGTCAAAGGTCATCCCTTCCACAGAGGAGCTCTTGGTACTCCAGGTAGTGCAAGCAGCTGTCACTCAGGGCAGGAGGCCCAATATTCTTCAGTATCTCTGGGCTAGCCAAATCAGTAAAATGGGATAAAACATGAGTGTAGCAGACTGGACTCACTGCTGTGGTGCCTGCTGTTGTTTGGTCCAGGAATTAGCTCAGTTTGTCAACAGGGCACACTATCCTGGCTGTGTTTTGCCCATTGTCCACTCAGCTGTCTCCGTTGTGTGTCTCTGTGTCTCTTCCTGGACCATGGTGTCCTCCTCAGGATACTGCCCCGTGGCAGTGCTCACCTCTCCATTCTCACACCTTCTGGGAGTACCGGCAGTTTTCAGTCTGACCCCACGCTGTGTGGTGTACTATAGTTCCAAGTCTAGTGGGGCAAGGGAAGGACCCAGACCCACTCAATTCTCTGGATCCTACCCAGATACCTTCCATTGGCACCCCCTTATTGCCCTCCTCCACTCCCCTCAATTTCCTAACTTAAGAAGTGTTATATCCAGCACTGAGGAAATCAATATTAGAATGTGTCTTGCAGATAAAGAGGAAATTATTACAGAGCTAAGAATTAACAGTAACTTGGACACAAATGATCATGACTTAATAACATTTATAACATACAAGCAGAATAAATTCCAGACCAGTAATATATATACCAGGGACCTTAAAAGGGTCAATTTCACAAAGCTGAGAAAAGTTATGCACTAAATCAGTTGGGAGGAAGGATTTACTCAGAAAAATGTGAGGGAACACTTTACTAGATGCCCTCAAAAGGCCATAATTCTACAACTGAGAAATAAAGCTATACTGGTTAAAAAACTGACATAGTTTAGAGGGAAAGTGAAAGCAGCTATAAAAATAAAAGAAATCTATATAACAAGGAAGAAAGGAGAAGTTGATAGTAATGAATAGTTAAAAACTAGGAAATGTAGAAAATAAGGGTAGTAAAGGGAGGCAAGGAGAAATCTATGGCCAGCAGAGTTAAGGAAAAGGAGGAGTTTAAGTGTACTTAGGAACAAAAAGACTCTTACAATGCTAATTCCTCTATTACTAGATGGAAATGGTAGAATTATTCATAATGCAGAAAAAGCAAAAGCATTCATAAATTATTCTTTTCTGTATTTGGGAAAAAAGATTATGTAGTCATATCATTTGATAACGTTTTCTATTCAGTTAATGTCTCAGGAGGATTTAAACATCAGCTCCTGAAGCTAGGTTTTCTGAAATCAGCAAGTCCAGATAACTTACATTCAAGAGTTTTAGAAGCTGGCTGCAGAGTTCACTGGACCATTAATATTGATTTTTCAATACGTCTTGGAACACCAGGTAAGTTTCTGCACTGTGGAAGAAAGTTAATGTACCAAAAAAAGATTACAAGGTAATGTTGCTGGGTAATTATAGGCTTGCCAGTCTGATATTGATCCCTACCAAGGTAATGAAGTGGCTGATATGGGACTCTATAAATAAAAATGAAAGGAAGGTAATATAATTAATGTCAGTCTTTATGGTTGTGAAAGCAGTGCTCCAAGAGGAATGGAGATTGAACAGTTTTCACATCCACTGTTTTAGAAGAAATTTTGGAGTTACTTGGTACCACGAATACCAAGATCCTTGAGAGAACCAGCTTACAATCTATGTGGCCTAAGCTGGACTTTTATAGGCGTTGCTGGTTGTGATATATGGAGTGCATACTTCAAAATTATCTCCCGAAGGCTGTGTCCTATGTCCTTATGGATTGCTCTGATGCAGAGGAAGGCTAAGGCTCAAATACAGCAATAAGTTCAAGCAAAGCCTCAAGAAATTAGGCATTCCTACTGACAACAGGGAAAATTCTGCCCACAGTCATTCAGTCTGGAGAAGCCAGGTTCAAAGTGGTGCAGTCACCACAGAGAGCCATCAGCGAGTCCAGGAAATAGTATGCTTTAACTTCCATCTGGGGAGTGGACCTATAGCCACCATGGGAGGATTTGTGGCTTAAGCACTGGGCTCTTTCCCCATACCATTGCTAAGCATTACTGATGGACTGACTTAGTAGCATTTCCTTTTATCTGTCAAGATGGTGGATGGTCATATAACCAACATGGAATTAAGGAACACACATCCTATCAAACTACCTTTTCTGATGAAATTACTGCCAGGGTCTGTGGAAGACTGGTATTAGCCACTAGGACATGGACACCCAGGCCTGGTGATCAGTGCAGTGTTCAGGAACCAAAGGATGAATGGGCAGTTCTGAAGTCAGGAGACAAACGTCAGAGGCAAAAGGTGAAGCAAGGAGCCAAGGAAAAAGGAGCTGAAGCTGAGGGTCAGTGCTGAGCTGAAAGCTACATAATTGAGGTCTGAAGGAGTCAGAAACTAGGGCAATATAGTTTAGGGACTGCAATGAGGCTGAGGGCCAGAGCCAGGAACAGGATAGGGTCAAAGCCAAGAACCAGAACAAGGCCAAGAATCAGGTAGTGGATGACAGGATCTGGAGTGGTGGCAAGCCAGACTCCACTTGTTGCACAGACAACTTCCTATATTGCTCTGGCTTAACCAATCCAGGACTCGAGAGGTCCACCGCTTAGGTCCCTGTGGGCTCCACTTTTAGTCCAAAAGAAGTACCAGTCACCTCACAGCTTGCTCTGGGGCTTGACAAACCTATCCAACCCAGCTGGTATAGCAGAGTTTCTCATCTCCTTGCAGCAGGCACAGAGCAGATTAGTGACTGACCTTCCTGAGGGCAGTTCTGCTGAAGGCTTCCAGGAGTCTCTCTCGAGAGCTGCAGAGCCACAGAGGAGCTCCTCTCCTGGAGCGACTTAGCAATTGTCTGGAACGTCCTTTAATATTTAGTCTGCCTCAGCATGATTGATAGAACTGGACGGGTAGCTCCAACCTCACCCACAACAGCTGTTTAACCCAATCATCACTAGTGCAGGGCTTATACACTTGGTCACAGGCACACATTAAATGGATAAAGGATGGCTAACAGGTCCCAAAGCATAAATGCACAGCAATCATCTGTTGAGTGAGTATTGTGTCCAGTCCTGGGCACCACATTTCAAGAAAGATGTGGAGAATTTGGAAAGGGTCCAGAGAAAAGCAAAAAAATAATTAAAAGTCTAGAGAACATGACTTTTGAGGGAAGACTGAAAGAATTAGTTTGGAAAAGAGAAGACTGAGCGGGGACATGATAGCAATTTTGAAGTACCTAAAAGAGTGTTACAAGGAGGAGGGAGAAAAATTGTACTCCTTGAACTCTGATGATGGGTTTAAATTACAGCTAGGGAGGTTTAGGTTGAATATTAGGAAAAACGTACTGTCAGGGTGGAATAAATTGCCCAGGTAGGTTGTGGAATCTCCATAATTAGAGATATTTAAGAGCAAGTTAGATAGACATCTATCAGGATGGTACTTGGTCCTGCTGGGAGGACAGGGAACTGGACTTGATGACCTTTTGAGGTCCCTTCCAGTTCTAGTATTCTATGATCTATAGGTGCACTCTTAGTGAGATAACATAGGAATTGGTCTTTGGCCCTATGTTATTAAACATTTTTTTATTAATTATCTGGAATAAAACAAAATCAATACTGAAAGTTTTCAGATGGCACAAAATTTGAGGGAGTGGTAAATAACAAAGAGTCATTGATAAAAAGTGATTGGACCACTTGATAAGCTGGGTGCAAGCAAACAATATGCATTTTAATATGACAAAATGCATACATCTTGGAACAAAGAGCGTAAGCCATACTTACAGGATAGGGGACTCTGTCCTGGGAAGCAATTACTCTGAAAAACATTTGGGAGTTGTGGCAGATAATCAGATCAATCTGAGCTTCCAATGTGACATTGTGACCAAAGTAGCTAACACAGTCCTTGGATGCATAAATATGGGAATCTCAAGTAGAAGCAAAGAGGTCATTTTATTTCTGTATTAAGCCTGGTGCAAATGCTGCAGGAATAATGCTAGTTCCGGTGCCCATAATTCAAGAAGGATATTGATAAACTGGAGAGAGTTCAGAGAAGAGTCATGAGAAGGATTACAGGAATAGAATACATGCTTCATATAGATTGGTAAGCTAAATGGACTCAAGGAGCTGTAAGATAAAGTCTAAGTACCTTCACTGGGAACAAATATTTAATAATGGGCTCTTCAATCTAGCAGAGAAAGGCATAAATGGTGAAAGGTAAATTCAGACTTGAAATAAGGCATCAATTTTTGTAAGTGAAATTAACCATTGGAATATCTTACCAAGGGTCAAGGTATGTTCTCCATCAATGACAATTTCTGAATCAGGTTTACTTATTTTTCTAAAAGCTCTGCTCTATGAATTATTTTCGGGAAGGTCTACTTTCTGTGTTGAACAGGAAGTCAGACTAGATGGTCAAAATGCTCTCTTTAAATTTGGAATCTTGTTAAATTTGTGGATTTTTGAAGAATAGATCCTCTGCAATGTTGTGCTTTTTCTGGCGAGGGAGAAGGGGTTAGTAGGTTTAATGGGGACAATAGAGAGAGTATTTTGCTATTTCCTCACAGCTCAGGCTTCAGGCAGTGATATTATTCTGGTCCCTTGCAGGTCTCCTGGCATCTTGATTTTTTTTATATGAACAATCATTATCTAACAATCATTGTTTTATATGAACAATCATTAGCTTAACAGACATGATTTAGGCTCTGCTGGAATCAATCTATTTGGGTGAATTCTAACACATGGGTATAGTGCCACTGAATTCAGTTCACTTGTGCAGGATCAGGTCTTATGTGACTAGTGATATATGGGATAAGGGTGTGATTTTTCAGAAGTGCATAGATGGCTTAGGATTTGAAGTTTTTCTCACTTTTAATGGGAGACGTGCTTGTAAATTGCTAGCTGCTATTTAAAATTCTACCCACAAATATTATCTATGTTAAAATAGCAGTTAAAATGTATTACCCAATTTCATTGTAATAAGCAATATGTTCACATACAACTATGCTGAGCATGTTATAAATGCCTAGAAAGAATAGTCTGGATGTGCAACCTATAATACAGGCAGTCCCCAGGTTACATGGATCCGACTTACATCGGATCCCTACTTACAAACGGGGTGAGGCAACCCCGCATTAGCTGCTTCCCCCCAGCAGACTAGGGAGACGCGGAGCGGCTTTTCTCAGCAGACACCTCAGCTTGAGAATAAAGGACTGAGGGAAGAGAGGTGTGGGAGAATAAAACTGAGCTCTGGAGAAATGTTTGGCTAGAGTTTCCCCTACAATATGAGCCAGTTCCGACTTACATACAAATTCAACTTAAGAACAAACCTACAGTCCCTATCTTGTACGTAACCCGGGGACTGCCTGTACTATGGGGTCTGGAAATTCAGAAAGAAAAGAAAACATTTCTAAACTCTACATTTCTGTTTTTTTTACACAATCAAAGTACTGGGCTTGAACTATTTCACAGTGATCCTCTTGTAACTCACTCCATTGTTTGTAAGCAGTTTAGCTCTTGGGGTGTATCTCATCATGAATTCATCTGAGACTTCTGTAATATGGTACATATTCACAATATGCTGAAAATATGTCCTTTGATTCTTTTTCTGTGTTCACTTATATAATTGCAGTAATTAAACCCAAAGGCATTAAGCTACAGAAACCCCGCATTAATTATCTGGCAAGAAGTTCCAATGTAAAGCTAAAATTCCGCTCTTAAATAATCCCACCATGCCTAATAACACATTATAGCTCTGACATTCTTATAATAACGGCCACAGAAATATCTATAAATGAGCACACAATTATGATCTATTCTGTGAAAATCACTGGCACACCTCGGTGTAATTAACTACAGTAAATTCCAATCCCTAGATCTAAACACTGTACTCCCAATAACAACTGGGAGAGGTTCTGTGTGAAGATATATCTATCTAAGGTACTCATATAATCCCCAGTAACACAGTATCCTAGTGCCTTGCAATTTGTAATATATTTATGTTCACAACACCTCTCTGAGGTAGGAAAGTTGATACTAATTTTATGTGGCTCTGAGAGGCAGTATAATCCTAATATCGACAGTATTATCTTTTTTTAAACAGATAGGGAACTGATGAACAAATTGGAAATGACTTGGTTAAAGTCACACAAGGACTTGAAGTCAGAGTGCCTAAATCCTAGGTTAGCGGCCTATCCGCTGTACCATCTTTCCTCTCAGAATCAAGGCTGTCGAGTGATATACACAGCTCTAATTTGGGGCTAATAAGCGTTGACATATTCCCATCATTCATAGCCTTGTTAATTCCCTTTTGTGCTTGAAGACAACAACCATCAGTCATTAGTGATTAATTATCAACTTTAAAAAAAAAATCTCGTTTTACAAAATGTAGCAGAAACGGGCATTTTAAAAAGTCACCTGTGATGATTTTTGCCCTCTTTTCAAAAGAAAACCACAGAGATTTTAGTATGTAGAAATACAGAGTTTGTAATGGAAAAACCCCCCACTGGTACGTCGCTAACTATTGAGGTGCTAGCTAGTATATGTGTGTGTGCAGGCATGCACATGAACTGTTGTCTTGGTGTATGAAGACTTAAGCCATCAAATTTCCACATTTGGAGGAGGGGCAACATTGTATGAAAACTCCTAGCCAAGTCTGTGCAGTAAAACTAAGTAGAAAACAAGGCTGTATGAGAAGAAATCATGGCCTTGAGACTGAAATCTAATACATAAGGGGGAAAAATAAATCCTGGCTTTCTCTGTAATGATTCCAGGGGTTCATGAATGAGCTTCATGTCAACTGCTCCAGCTTTCTCTGGAGGCTATCGTGTCAAAGTTTAAGTGTCAAGAATCTAGCTAGAAAGTGCACACAAATGTAATCTTTACTAAAATTGTCTTTGAACTCTAGATTGTGTTTGGGAAGCAGAGCAGGAAGTGCTCTTCTTAATTCAAAAGTACCCTACGTTCCTCATAATATTGACTTTGGGTCTGGGAGTTGACTTTTGGCTTCTAACACATTGCACGTGAACAGCATGGTGATGAAGAGTTCCATGGAAAGCCAGAATATCACAGAGCTGTTATAGTAGGGCTGAGAAACATTATGGGTGCGTCTAGACTGGCAAGATTTTGCACAAAAGTGTCCGCTTTTGCGAAAATCTTGCCGCCTGTCTAGACTGGCCATGAGTATTCGCGCAAGAACACTGACTTTATACTGTACAACATCAGTGATTCTTGCACAAATACTCCGACACTCCCGCTCAGGGATAAGCCCTCTTGCGCAAGTGGGCCAGTGTAGACAGACAAGTTAATTTCTTGCGCAAGAAAGCCCGATGGCTAAAATGGCCATCGGAGCTTTCTTGCGCAAGAGAGCGTCTACACTGGGTACGGATGCTTTTGCGCAAAAGCAAATCTTTTGCACAAAGGCACATGCCAGTATAGTCACTCTCTTGTGCAAATTCTTTTAACGGAAAAACTTTTCCATTAGAAGTATTTGCACAAAATCATGCCAGTCTAGACGCAGCCTTTAAGTGCCAAGTCCAGAGCTGAGGATTAATTATGTCTCTGGCAGTAACTGATGGCATCATTAATGTTTAGAGCAGGAGGCAATACTCTTTAAATTGCTTTAGATGTTTCTCAACATTGTGTGTAGCTGGGTAAAGAAACCCAAAGTATATGAGTTTAGACCTTTTCTAGTAAGTAAAGGAAAAAATCTTTATGACTATTTGCCCACCATTTATTATTATGAATAGTGACCATATTTCCCTATATTGAATACAGGATGCCTAGTAAAATTACTTGTGCTCAAGTGAGTTCAATAGCAGTCAAACAGAACTATGCAGTACAAAAGTTCAAATTAACATCAAGCTGACTGAGCATCAACTAAAAAAAATACTGCACAGTTTGATTCTTTTTATTTATCTTTTATCTTTACATAAAACTTTACGGTTCACACAGGGAGGAATCACACACATTCATGGGAAAGGTGACACACACACACTCCCACACCTGTCACACAGGATGGAGGGAGGGGACCGACCAGACATTCCCTTCTTAATGCTTTCTATCCTCTGTTCCTGGCTGGGCCACCGGGATGGACCCATCTCTCCTGGTACCTAGTGCCAGTTTTTCCTGAGGCAACACAAGTTTGGGCACACAGGGTCGCATCTCCCTCACCCCCAATTTGTGCCAAGGTTCACACCAGGATGTGGCCAGCAGTGTTTTTTTGGCACTGTGCAGGAGGGAGGGGATGGGAGCTGCTTCCAGTCACAGTGGGAGGAGTGGGGGGAAGGTCTGTGTCTGGTCTGTGTCTTTGCAGGGCTTATCTCTTCTTCTCTCATTCTTCCTCTACCCACAGCTGGAAGCAGTTTGTTCCTTCCTGTGCGCAGTGTCAAAAAGGCAGCTAACACCTCTGGGCTGCTGCTGGCCACCAACATAACCCAGCTGCCTCTTGTCCCCTGGGCTACTGCATGGGCAGGAAGTGGTTAAGCCCTAAGGCTGCATTGTGCCCCAGGGAACCTGACTGTCCGGGTTTCAGAGAACTGCCCAGAGAGGTGGCTCAGCCTAGGAGGGAGCACAGGGGCAGAGCAGCCCCTCATTTCCTGGGGTGGGGGCAGGACCCAAGGATGGGATATGGGGGGGGGGTAAAGAGGGTGCTAAGGTCCTGCCCCAGAGACTGTTGTGAAGCCTGAGGGATTGGGGTATAAACAGGCAGGAAATTGCTCCCCCTCGGTTGCTGCCACTCCAGAGCTTGGCTGAGGGGTGGCAAGGCTTCCCCAGGCCAGTGCTGTGTGGGGCTTTGACACATGCAGGTCTCAACATCCAGAGCCCAGAGGCTCTTGGGATTTTGCAGGGTACCTGCACAGTGGGGGAAGGAAGGAGCCTGCTGGCCAGGCTGTGGGTGAGCTGAGCTCTCTTGCCAGGGGCTGGTTTTCTGCACAGACTGGGAGGGGGATGAGCCCCACTGGTTGGGATACGGAGGAGCAGCAGGATGGGGAGGGGCAAAGCAGGGAGAGCACAGTGGGAGGGGAAGCATGTAAAGGGCTGATGGGTGGGTAACAGAGGCAACGCATAACTGTCTGCTTCCTGGTGCCTGCCCACATTCACCAGCGACAGTGGTGTGCAGCACAGGGCCAGCACCGGCCAGAAATGGGATGGGGTAGGACCCCGCTGGTCAAGAGGCAGCACGTGGTGGGGGCTGCAGGCGGAGCAGCCAGCCCCACATGCTGCATCTTTGTCCCGTCACCAGCCTTGCAAACCCACCCACATCATCAATTCTCTGCTGGTACAAGGGCAACTGGCAAGCAGGGATCTAGTCAGCAGCAGGACCAGCCTCTACTGATGGGCCATGGTGCCTGGAGCCTCAAGTTTTTTAAATTGCTGCTGGAGCACCATGCAGAACGCTCCAGGTGGCTCTTAAGGCTGCCTGAGGAGGCAGGGTGCCATACGGTGCGCTTCAGGCAGTGCTGGAGGGGGGCACACCTCTGTTCGGGTGGCACTGGAGGCCAGCTGCCCTCAGCTCTGCCCCTTCTGCCTGAGGCCTCATCCCTTATGGGAGCATGGAACCAGCCCCCCTTCCTTGGCAGGGCCCTGGCATGGCTATCGGCTCCCCTGAGCATGATCACAGCTCTATGTAAGCTTGTTACACAGGCTCTCTGTTCTTCTTGCCACCATGAGGGGCTGTCAGTGACATAAAGCTCTGATCTCCCACCTTTTGAATTCAATGACAAAGCTCTCACTGATTTTGTGGTGCAGGATTAAGGCCTAAATCGTTCTGTTGATCTTGGAGGGTTGCGGGGGGGTATGTGTGTATGAGGAGGGGAAGAGTTAACACGGAAGGTTAGTGAATAGGCTTCCAAAAGCAGCTGTGCAGGGGGATGCCCTGTCAACCCTGCACAGGCCAGCAGGCAGAGCTGAATTGGAAGTAGGCAGGCATGGGGAAAGGGCCTGCAGAGGTCCTGGCTTTTCATGCAAGTTGTATTGAAAGGCTGCAGCTGCTGTTCTAGTCAATAACCCAGAAAAATAGCAGCTGCAGGAAGGGAGGGGGAATTGCAGAAACTCTGGCCTGACACCACAGATGTAGGGTGGAGTTGACCTCCCCAAAACTCCCATGGCTACGCTTTACCTGCAAAAAGCAGAGATAGTGACTTCATGAAGATGAAGTGAATTTCACATAGAGAGATTCAGGGTCATTTCAGTGCCAGTTCCCTATTACACGAGGGAGCTAGAAATCATCTTTGAAAGGCGTTAAACACACCATTTCCAGGTGTATGCTCTTTTGGCCAAACTGGGATCTTAACACAGTTTTTTTCAAAAAGCAGGTGGAAGTTGTAAGATGAAATTTAATTTTAAAAAGAAGGTGGCTTGTGTGTGTTGCACTCCACATCTTCCAGCTACATCCCTGTAAAACTCTACATTTATGTTTTATGTTTAAATAAACATATTGATTAAAATCCTGGTTTGGTTTTTAAATCTTTTCTTTATTGCTTTGTGGAACAAAGTGAGGATCCCCAACACAGAGTGACCATTTAAAAAAAAAAGCCTGCAATTTCCTATGTAGTTAAAATTCTTCCTGCAACCTTATTGCTTATATAGCACACTTCAGTCATGTAATTATTAAGTACATTTCCAAAGGAATGGATTTTTTTTCAGTATCTGAACTCCTTATTGCTCACTCTTGCTCACACCAGTTCCTGAGTCCCTTTTCTGTATTTATGACTGCAAGTTTATAATAACCAGACATACTCATGTTTTAGGAGATAAAACCCAAAATATGCAGATTTTTAAAGATACTTTTTCTTATAAAGAATGTTGATGTAAGAGTGACATTATTTATAAATAAAACCTAGTGTTGCTCCCCCATCCTATTTATGCAGTGTGTCAAAAGTCTTTTGACTAATGACTCAAGTGTGGAACTTTTTTTTGATACAAAAGCATGAATACTACTATGAAACAAATATTTCTAATATAAATGTTGGCTGCATGTTAAGGTTCCACTGACAATTTCAATGAAATCGTATGTTCCTCTGGAACATTCATTTAGGTCAAATCAGTCTTTCTCACGGAAAAAGTGTTTACTTGGAAACATTCCTACCATTGTTAGCTTCCAACATGGATCCTGAACATGTGAATATGCTGAATTACTGTAGTGGGGGGCGGGGGGAGGGGGGGAGGAGCAGAAGGAAGCTGTCCTAATTCTAACAATTCAGTTACCTCATGAATGGCTGTTTGGGCTGCTGAGGCAAATACCTTCTTCCATCTTCACAAAGAGCTTCACCATTGATCTAGCCATTCTCAAACCTGGATGTTCTGGTTTGGGAACATATATTGCAGCTGAGGGAAACCTACAGTGATGAATGTGTATGAGGGTACGTCTACACTTGCACCCTAGTTCGAACTAGGGATGCAAATGAAGGCGACTGAAATTCCTAATGAAGCGGGGATTTCAAACCCCTTGGTTCAAACTAACATTACTACTCGAGGAGTAACATTACTCGAGGAGTAACATTACTACTCCTTACTACTCGAGGAGTAACGTTAGTTTGAACGAAGGGGTTTTGTTCAAACTAACGCATCCAGATGCACACTTTCACTTTCAAAACAGCTGTTCAGCGGAGTAATGCACTGGTGAGATCATGCTACTGAAGCACAGGATATTTAAATCCCCACTTCATTAGCAATTTTGGTCGCCTACATTTGCATTCCTAGTTCAAACTAGGGTGCAAGTGTAGATGTACCCTGAAAGAATTATGTTTTGGATATCTTCTGGCTGATTTGGGGAAATCCAGTTTTCCTGTGAGTAGGAAGAAACCTATAATGCTTGGATGAGAATGGTAGAAACATCAAGGGCCAGATTCTGATTTTTGATCCAACTCTTTTGTACTGCTCAGACAATCTGTTGGGATTTTGAGTGTGGTTGGTACTAGCTCCTGAACCAGTCATCTCCTTGTACTACGGAATATATTAATGAAAGGAGGGAGCAAAGTGTAAAAAGCAGTAGGGAGGTAGAGTTCTGCTCTGCCAATTCTCAAACGGTGTGTGGTCCCTTAGGGTATGTCTACACTACAGCGTTATTTTGAAATATCTTATTTCAAAATAGTTAATTCAAAATAAGTTATTTCAAAATAATGCATCTACACACAAAATGCATTTTGAAATAGCGTTTTGCTATTTCGAAATAGCACGTCCACGCTGATTGGATGCTGAATTGTATTTAAGGCCAGCTGAAACCGGTTCCAACAGGGCATCAGGTCACTAGATGCTTTGTGTGGCTGCTGCATGAGGCATGAGGCTATTTGAGGCTTGTGCTTGCTTTGGTTGCCCTGACTTGCTTGGGCTGCCCCTGGGCACTCTGGTGCTCATTGTGGATGTCTTGCTGCAAGCCTGGCAGCAATTTCTGGAGACTGCTTGGCAGCATCTGCTGCAGCCCAACCCCCAGGCCCTCTTCCAGACCTCCCGGGGGATGTGGAGGAGCAGCAGCGTCTGGACATAAGCAGCGACTGGTGGGACCATATCATCCTGGAGGGCAGGGGAGACCAACAGTGGACCCAGAACTTCAGGATAAAGAAGGACACCTTCCTAAAGCTCTGTGAGTGGCTTGCCTCTGCTCTGCGGTGATGGGACACGCACATGAGGCCCGTCATTCCCCTCCACAAGCGTGTGGCCATCGCCCTCTGGAAGCTCTCCACACTGGATAGCTACCGATCCGTCGGGAACCAGTTCGGTGTGGGGAAATCCACCATCAGAGCAGTGCTCATGCAGGTATGGCAGTCTCCAGCCACTGTGCCAGGAGGGAGGGGTACAAGGAGGGGATTGGCTGCCCTAGGGAAAAGGGGGGGAGGTGGTGCAAGTTCCCTCCCCAGGAGGGTTTGTTCTGTCCCAGCCTCACTATGGACTGCCCGTAGTGGCCAGGATTGTGGGGGGGGGGGGGTTGCTCCAGAGAAGTGGGGGCATGGGGCACTCTCAGGCACCCTGGTGCCCAGTGACTCTCAGTTTTGTGTGTCCCTCTGCAGGTGGTCAAGCATAGAGTGCTGCTCCGCACAGTCATCCGCCTCACTGATTTGGACGCGGTGATCGAGGGTTTGGCGGCCTGAGCTTCCCCAACTGTGGGGGAGCAATCGACAGTACGCACATCCCTATCTGTGCCCCGGAACACCAGGCCTCTCTGTACATAAACTGGAAGGGATACTTTTCCATTATCCTGCAGGCCATGTCTGACCACCGGGGCCAGTTCGTGGACATTAATGTGGGCTGGTCCGGCAAAGCAAATGATGCATATGTTTACCGTAACTCCTCCATGTGCCATAGGCTGCACGCCGGGACCTTCTTCCCCGACTGCCACATTAGGATTGGGGACATGGACATGCCTGTTTGCCTGGTGGGGGATGAGGCCTACCCATTACAGCCCTGGCTCATGAAACCCTACATGGGACACCTCAACCCCTCCTGACTGGCCTTCAATGCCAGGCTCAGCAGGGCCCGCATCGTGGTGTTATTTCGAAATAACTTTGCTGTGTAGCCATACCCTAATACTATAGATTGCAGTCAAAAGTTAGAACATGTGAAGGACCAATCTAACTCTCACTCAGCCTAGCATAATGAAGCACAGCCTACAAAATAGGTAGTTCCTTGGCAGTTGGCAATCTCCCTGTCTTTACCAGTTCATACCAAGTGAATCTTGGATGGGGGATAAGGAGGAAGAATCCACCTTCCATAGTATATGTTGAACTCTTACTTACAGATTTTTCTTCTCTAGACCAAATTCTGATACACTGTATGCACTCTCCTACTTACCTATTCCATATATAGAGCAGAATAGTGATAGAAATGTAGCCGTGTTAGTCTGGGGTAGCTGAAGCAAAATGCAGGACAATGTAGCACTTTAAAGACTAACAAGATGGTTTATTAGATGATGCGCTTTCGTGGGCCAGACCCACTTCCTCTGCTCCCTTATGCCTCATGAAATGAGGTTTACAGGAGCAGTCGACAAAGGCTTCCCTTGTCGACCGATCCGTGTCTTGACTCGCGCGCTGTGCTGACGATCAGCTGAGCCAGCACAGCGTGGCAGCCATTTTTATTTTAATGAAGCCGGGGATATTTAAATTCCCGCTTCATTGACTATATTGGGTAGCCTATTTTACATGCCTCTGTCAGCAGAGGCATGTAGTATCTCTGACATGGTTACACATTTGCTTGAAACATTTCTTATGCGCCAAGCAAATTTGTTTTGAGAATACTTGTAATGTAGCCAGCTAATAGAGCTAAGAAAGTCATATCTGTGGGAGAAAATTTAAACAATAACTGTGAACAAATGAACCTTTCCTTCTGGAAAAGACTGAGCAGAGAAACTGTATTGAGGAAAACTCAGCCCTACAGAACAGGAACTGCAAGGTCGTATCCACAAACTAAAGCAATGACTTAACATGTATTGGGAATCACAAAACATTTAGCTGATAAAAAGAGATAAAGTAGCAGAGAAAAAGAAAAATCTAGCCTGTGATAGGCAGATGAAAACCAAGGGAAATGAGAGAGAAGGAGAATTGAGCAGAGGGAAGGAACAAGGGATGGATTAGATTGGGGAGAGCTGACATATTAGGAAACATGACAATGTTACAATTCTGTATGGGAATTTGAAGTTGCATTGTAGGATACAAAAAGGATCTAAAAAGAACATACCAACTTTCCTCTCTATGTCATCTGCCAGAGAATGTGTCCATAAGAGAAAAAGGCCAGTACAGAGAAGTTTTGTGCTTGCCTGTGAATGTGTGGTATGCTTAGAAACTATGGAAAGGTAGTTCTCACATATAATGTTGCACTGGGCTTTTGTGAACATAAATCTGGTGCATAGAGATTATACTTGTCTTTGTAGAGAACAGTAACAGGGTGAATAAGAATAGACTGCCTTCATCTGAATGCTATCTTTCCTACTTTTGTACTACTTTTCTACATTTCACTTTCAGAGAATTTTTTCTGTGTGTCCCGAGTACCGGGAGCAGTACAATAAACCAAAGCATTATACTGTGGTACAATGCTCACCACAGTATCAGAACACTTGTGTGTGATTTCTTGTATTAACAAAAGCAAACAAGAATATAAAGCCTCAAAGGAATGCTGTGTGATTGCAACAGGCCCTTCATACTTAATGGGCCTAATCACTCTTTCTCCCATTGACTTCAGTGAATACAGGACTAGCACAATATTTTGTATATAAAGTCTTGGGAGATGCTGGGAGATTAAAATGTGGTTAGGAATCCAGACTTGAAAAGGAAAGATTATCTTCTCAGTAAAACCTACTTATAATTAAAATAAATGTTAGAAGGGAGCAAAAATTTACTTATCAAACTCTTAATGAAATTCAGGATACCTGAGGACAGTCAAACGAAAAAAAGCTCAAAGCTGTCTTCAAATGAAGAGTATTTATCTATTTGTTCAAGAACTCCTTCTAAATAGTAAAAGCTAACCAAATTTGGTATGTAGTTTCCTCTTACTCCAACTTAAAGCAAGGTCAGGGTTTGGTTGTGCCAGGAAGACAGGAAGTACTAGGAATAGGACTGTCTTCCAGAACATGGAAAGAGAGGGGGCAAAGAGGCAGGACACAATACTCATTGTGACCACTGGGGGCAATGAGTGCAGGGGACACTATTCTGCAGAGTGACCACTGAGGGCAGCTGCACAAGTAAGACACTGGCCAGCTGCAGACAGAGCTTTGCCTGTCACTGACCAACAGAGCGGGAAAGTGGCCCTGTACAGAGAGAGCCATCTGTGTGCAGACATCACTGGGGGATGATCAAGGCCTGCATGTATTGTGACAGAAAGCAGATGATAGGAATCTAAAATTGGATGAATTCTAAATAAGTCCCAATTAAGATATCTGAACAGCTGAGAACAGTGGATAGTATTACCGCTGATTTTGAAGTCTATGCTACCACAGACTCAGGAGTGATTTCTTCACCACAACAAGCACTTTCCTCCTCTCTTGAGAAGAAAGACTTAAAAAGGGGAACAGAAAAAAAATTGTCCTTTCAGAAAATTCTCTGCCACTTTTTTCAAGCTTGCCATAGATTGGTATAATAGTTGAAGAGTCTCCAAGCCTATTAGCTACACTGGATTAAATCAGTGCCAGTCTCCATCACCTTTCTTTATGACTTGTCTGCAAAAGAGAGAACCAGTATATTTCTTTCCAGTAACTTTGTGATCTCTCACTGGAGTTCTCATCCAGCAAAATACTCAAATTCATGCCTAACTTCATTTTTGCACAGGCACAAACCAGAGCAATAATGCTGAAGGGGAGTGAAATTCTACCCTTTACACCAGTGGTTCTCAAGGTGTGGTCCATGGACGACTAGTAGTCCATGACCATCTTGCAGATGGTCTGCAGGCTCGGGGCCTGCCCCCATCCCACAGCAGGGAGCCTATGCTGACGCTCTAGCCCTGCCCTGTGAGGATGAAGCACCAATGCTGGCTTCTTGCTGTGGGAAGGGGGAGACTTATGGGCTGGATTTGGCTTGTGGAGCAAGGAAGTGGCTTTGCATGGTGCCACTCCCTCTCCCCCAACCTGGGGGAATGGCAGCACAGGAAACTGCTCACCTGGAGGCTTTCCCAACTGCTCCCATTGGCCAGAATCACAATAATGGGAGCAGTGCCTGGGAGTGGCGGGAGGCACATAACCAGGTAAATGTTCCCCTCTTGCCCAGACCCTGCACTCCCATCCCCCTCCTGCATCCCTCTCCAGCTGACATCCCACATTCCTGCACCCTCTCTCCCTCCCTCCTAGGCCCCTACCCTCAGTCTGCTCTTGCCTCCTACCTCCTGACCAGACCCCGTACCCCCACCCTCTCTTGCACCCATTTTGCCATCATGTATGGTTGGCTGGTGGCCTGCAGAAAGGTCTGCATTGAGTGTGGTGGGCCCCAGGCCAAAAAGTTTGAGAACCACTGCTTTATACTAGAGATAAACTCAATGTATCAGCATTAGTTAACTAGTAAAAATTGCCAATGAACAAATTCTTTAGGTTTGGCTTAGATACAAAGGAACCAAAGAAAATTAATTCCAAAGCCTGTGCTAAATTCTGTGTTCAATTAAAACCATAACATTCTAATGAAGTAAATAAGTATAATTAATACAAGGGTAAAATGGAAGTTGATAGGTTTGTATGGAAAGAATTTAGCTTCCTGAGTGTAGAAACAAAAACATGTGCTTTGTGTCCATGCTGCTCAGTTTGAACATGTCCAAACAAGAGATCTAAAAATATCAGCATCAATAATGTAGTAAGCTAGGCAAGTAAGAGGCAAGGCTGGAGACAGAAGTCAGATTAAAGATGAACATTACTACAGATGTTCTTCAAGCACCCATTAAAAAGAGGGCAGGAAGTTAACATTTCATTCACTTCAGCACTGTTAATGATACTGCTCCAAAAATGTAGCTCTGAATGAAAAGTGAATAACATTAGTTTCATTGCCAAATAACTGAGTTAATTTCTAACTAACTTCAGTTATTGCCAGAGGATTAGAAGACACACCAGGGTTTTAAAAGTTAAATAAGCTAAACTGGATCCATAAACTGTACTTTCTTCAGTATATATAATACCAGGAAGATTTAATACATATATAATATATAACAGTGTAGTGGGTTAGCGGTCATCTCCTCCTTGTAGCTCAGTGGAAGGCTACTCATTCTCACTACGTCACTGGGGAACTTCCCAGTTTTAGAAGATTAGGGACTCCAGCACTGGGGTCAAGGTCCCTCTGTCAGGATAGAGCAGAGCAAATAAGCAGTCTGGCTATGTCTACACTGGCGGGTTCTTGCGCAGGAATATCTTGCACAAGTATACTTGTGCAAGATCTCTTGAGCAAGAAAATGTCTACACTGGCCAGAACCGCATCATAAGAATGCTGAGCTCTTGCACAAGAAAGTGTCCACACTGGCGGGAAGCCCTTGTGCAAGAACGTGTCTCCGGAAGCAAATCGGCCATGTCAAGAGGTCACCAGCAGTGTCTGTGGACATGCGCTGGACCCCCACTGGGACACGTACTTAAAGGGACTCCTGGACAGCTGTTTCCCTGTGGCTGCATGCTCACACACCCTTTTGAGGGAGTGAGAGCCAGAACAGCACCTGTCACCTCTGTTCCTGGCAAGTGCACCTGGGCACCCTCGCTGCCACCGTCACAGCCATGGAGCAGGAGGAGGACCCCTGCCAGCAACATTCGCTCCTCATGGCCATTACAGAGGCTGTGGAGCTCCTCCACCAGGGAGCCACATTGCTCCAGCAGGAGCTGGAGACTGGGCAGCAGGTGCAGCTGAAGTTGCATATCTTAATTCAACCTTATCTTCTAGTGCAGACGTACCCTAAATTACTATAGGCAATCAGGCCAACATAAGCAAGGACCAACTTACTAGGTCAAGAATGTCATTGTTGGGATTGGTCCTGCCTAGAGCAGCGGGCTGGACTTGATGACCTTCTGAGGTCTCTTCCAGCTCTATGGTTCTATGATTCAATGTTGCTGGACACCCCCTAGTTGTTGAATTCTTAGCTGATGAACGTGAGTTTTTGGTTTTAAGTAAAATCTGTGTTTGAGAATCCCTGGATTTACAAAGTGCTTGTTCACATTATGGCATCAGGCATATTGTGATATGAACTATAGAAACGGCCACACACACAGATAGTCTGAAATCCCAGGAGCAAATATATACTTCATAGAACTTCACTGATACCACTGGAGTTTACTGATACCTGGCATGATTTTGGCTCTAACTTGTAAAAATGGAAACCTTATGAAAAATATATTGCAGAGTTAATGGTAGAGCAAGTGATGTTTTAGTAGTACTGCTTTAAGTAAGATTCCATTAGGGTTTGAAACATATTAATAATACATTTCCATAAGGAAATGTTGTTCTTCTTTGCTGGCAGCTGACCCTGCTTAGTTTGATTGCAGAAAGGGGGTGAAAAGTGTCCAGAAAATCTATTTGCTTTTTGATCCTCAAATATGGCATTTTTTATTGATGTAGACATCACAGTCAGCGTCTCTAATGTACTGCAGGAGTGACAGCTCTTTGATCATGCTGCACTACAATGGTGGCATTCTGCCACCTCCTGCTGGTGCTAATGGGTCAGGGTAGGAAAAAAATGGGTTGGTATCCTGTTAGAGAAGGGGGAATATTCAAAAGAATGAATGGGAATGGGATGGAGTTTGAATAGGAAATGGAAATAGGAGCAGCAGGAAACAGCTTTGGAGGCTAAGGGCAGAGGAAAAGCATAAAAGACTAAAAGATATTCTAGACAGCTGAGCTCATGGATGGCAACAGGAAGACTGGAGAACAACAGATGAGTTTTATTGCTGGGATCTCATTAAAGCCACAGGAAGGGTGGATAAAAGTCAAAGAAGCTGTTTCACTTGAAAGCAGTCCTTTTTTCAGATTCCTAGTTTATAGCCTGTAGGGTGTTGCATTGTGTTCCTCATGAAGCCAGCTATACTCCCATTATGTTGGTGACTCCCCTTGAGTATAGTTATTTTCTCTCATGCTTTATTGAAGACATTGACCTCTGATGTAGAACCCTAATTCCTTTTTGGAACAGATAAGGGCTAGATCCTGCACCCGGCACATGTGGAATAGAAAATGATGAGCCAGATAAGAAATGCAAAACTGCATTATAAGATGCAACTGTAGTTCCACCAAATTGATCTTGCCTTGTAGCAGCAATAAGGTCTAAGTGGAGAACATGGAGTTAAGGATCTCAACTCCTCTCCTCAGAGACACCAGTTCTCCACCTACATCCAGCCACCTTTTATCTAGCATCCTTGAGAGTGAGAGTGAAATTCCTTGTGTAGACAGCATTTGCAGGGCACATGCACCAATTAATGCTTACTTTAGCTCTTCAGATAGGGTTTAAGTGGGATGCAAGTGCTCTGTAGGTCTTGTGCTGGCCTCTACACAGGGATAAAATTAAGAGGCTTGAGAACTACTCAGAGTTGATTGGGAAATTTTTATTTTAATGTGAAAAAATTCAAAGAAAAAAAATGAAGTTTTTCTTTTTTAATTAAACCCCCCAAATTTAGATGGAAAGAAATGTTAATGAGATTGTCCAATTTTCTGTTTTTCATTGGAAAATTTTCTTCAACCAATCCTACCTACCACTCTGTGTCTAGCATTTAGCCATACCAGTGCCCACATTGACACTTGAATTGGAACACGACAATCTTACACTCCCTGTTGCATTCCATGAAAGGACTTGCAGGATCAAGATCTCAGTGTAGTACATCCATTGTATATATCTGATGCACAGTAGTAATGCTACCTTTAAAAATGCCAGCGTATTACTCTGGCTGATTGTATTTAGTCAGGTGTTTTCCAGCCAAATCACTTAATAGTGTCTAGGTTTCTCCATAAACAATGTTGCATTTGTTAGTTTATAGTTTTCTGTCTTCCAGCTCTTAAAAATATTGCAGTCAAGTTTGCAGCTTTCTAATGTTCAGCAATCTCCCCAGAATCTTGTGAACTTAGTATCGGTGAAGGTTTTGCTGATGCCAGACTCTGTTAGCAATTAATGGACGTATGTTATCTGGACCTGATGCTTTGTCTACTTTAAGTGCAGCTAACCTTTTTAGAACTAGTACTGTTATCTGTACTGTCATCTCTGGAAGAGTGATCCTTGATGTGGGCAAACCACCTCCCTGTATTTCCTTTGTAAAGACAAATACAAATGAACTGTTTAACAAATATGCTATTTCCCATTACTCAATATCCGGTCTCCGCTATCTTTTTTCAGTGACCCTGTGATTATCTTTTGTCCAGTATGTATATGTTTGGACTACATAATGATCATTACACTAAACATATATAACTTCAGGAACTGAATGTTGCAGAAGATTTTTACGAAGGTCTGGAGAGGTGCTTACTAACTAAAGTGAAATGTGTTGGTGATGTCTTTTTCATTTGTACATCTTAGCAGAGTGGCCATGAATTAATGGGCCTGGATACTGTGCATTAGCATTAAGGTAATGGTTAATATCCCAACAGCCATTTAAGTACCACAATAGGCATGTTAAGAGAAGGGAGATAAAATTTCTTGATGTCTGTAGAAAAATCTGTCTTCAATTCCTCTGTGAAAAACAAAGGTGTTGAAACTTGTCCTTGGGTGACTGTACTCTGAAATGTGCCCTCTGATTTGAGAAACTTCCTTTTATGACTCTTCTCTCATATGTGCTTTCTGAAGTTAATACAGGTGGCACAATGGCAGAGCAGCGGGAGAAACAGGTATTACTCATGCCATAATGATAGCTGTAGCACGAGAATGCTTTGTATTAATAAATGCATTAAATTCCAGTTTCTTGATAGCTTCCTGAAATTCTCCAGCCTGGTTGTCTGTCAACAGCATATGCTATACATTGATCAGCAGCTACCCAGGTGTTACCACTGCATTAAACCTGAATAATGTTTCTGTCTACTGACATAGTCCTGGATTATACAATTCTATTAATCAACTGCTCTCTTTACTCTGGGGCTATGTCAACACTGGCAGCTTCTTGAGGAAGAACAGCCATTCTTTCGCAAAAACTTGCCGGCTGTCTACACTGCACGAGCGTTCTTCCAAAAGTAAATGTACAGTATAGCATTGTAAAATAGGGCTTCTTCCAGAAGAGTTATTCCTTTCCCCTTTTAGATGTGCCTAAAATGACAGGAAATACATTCAGTAAACACTAGAGGGACAGAGAGTAAGAGAATAGCAGCATTCCAAGTAAATCACAAAACTCATTTTAATATCCTTATTTACAATTACTAATGAAAAAATCTGCACAAGGAAAATATATTTTCTCGAGTGACAAGTTCTGAAAGCCATTGGTTCTCACTGAAAGACAAATGATAAATGTATTAATTAATTTATTACTTTTAGGCAAATTTTCTTTTCTATTGTGAATAAAAAATAAGGATATCATTACTATATAAGAAGTTGTCTGGAGTTTCTTGAAACTTGGCTCAGATTTGTGGACCAGATCCTGAAGTGCCCTGCTGGAGGCTTATGGCCTTCCCATGGTTTCAAATAGACCTAGCAGAAAAGGACAATAGAGAAGTTCTCCAAGGAAGCTGTAGCGACTGAGGAGGAATCAGCCAATCAAGGGCCAGGAAGGCTCATAAAAGGGAGCTGAGGAATAGAGCTGCAGTCAGTGTCTCTGGAGCCTCGAAGGAGTAAAGACTGGGTGACTGGAGAGTTGAGGGAGCAGCAGCACCTTGGAGAGCTCCATATAGGAAGCTAGGGTATGTCTACACTACCCCCCTAGTTCGAACTAGGGGGGTAATGTATGCATACCAAACTTGCTAATGAAGCCCGGGATTTGAATTTCCCAGGCTTCATTAGCATAAAGCCGGCGCCGCCATTTTTAAAAGCCGGCTAGTGCGAACCCCGTGCCGCGCGGCTACACGCAGCACGGACTAGATAGTTCGGATTAGGCTTCCTAATCCGAACTATCTGTACACCTCGTTCCACGAGGCGTACAGATAGTTCGGATTAGAAGTCTAATCCGAACTATCTAGTCCGTGCTGCGTGTAGCCGCGCGGCACGGGGTTCGCACTAGCCAGCTTTTAAAAATGGCGGCGCCGGCTTTATGCTAATGAAGCCCGGGAAATTCAAATCCCGGGCTTCATTAGCAAGTTCGGTATGCATACATTACCCCCCTAGTTCGAACTAGGGGGTAGTGTAGACGTACCCCTAGTGTGGACTGATGTTGATACTGAGGCCATGTCTTCATGCTGCGGCAGTCGATCTTCTGGAGTTTGATTTAGCAGGTCTAGTAAAGACCCGCTAAATTGAACACTGAAGAGGCCCCTGGCGATGCCATAACTCCTTCTCCTACTGAGGAATAAGATACATTGACTCCAGCTATGCAATTACAAGCTGGAGTTGCATATTTTAATTCAACCTTCCAGGTAAGTATAGCCAAGGCCTGAGATAAGGCTTTAAGGTAAGGGCAAGAAAGCTGTCTCCAGAAGGGGATGTCCTAAAGACTTAACTCTCTCTAAGAGGGGAACAGACTAAGACCTAAGCTAGGGGCAAGGAGTTGTCTCCAGGAGGGGGAAGCCCTGGAGGCACCACTCTCATACAGAGTGGGGAATCAGATTGAGAGACTATACCAGGTTCGGTAACTGTAACAGACTGCTGGCTAAGCCAGAGATCTACCACTGTAGCCTGGCTAACGAGGCTGATGGGAAACAGCTGAGCAAGCCCAGGCTGAGCAGAGGGCTATATAAGGCAGAGGAAGGAAGCCAGAAGGGGGCAAGGAGGAGCAAGGAGCTGCTGAGTGTGCGCTCAGGTAGATGGAGGAGCTAACTGAACAGACTGTAAACGTTGTAAATAGAAGGTGGTGGGAACTGACAATAAAGGCATGGATGACTGCACGGCTATGTTTACACTGGTAGCTTCTTGCGCAAGAACTGTTTTGCGGAAGACTTCTTGCACAAAAAGTCTTCCACAAGAGGGCATCTACACTGGCATGTGCTTTTGCGCAAGAGTTGTCTACACTCTCTTCATGTCTACACTGCCCTCTTGTGGAAGAGCTCTTGCTCTTGCTCTTTTTTTATTTGCTGTTTTTAATAGGTAACATTTACTACTGAGTATCTTAAATACTGCTTTCATGGATAACCTGAGCTCTCACTAACTGTAGCACGACACAGGCATTTTAAAGTCATACTAGCTGTTAAAAGCTAACTGTTAAACAGGATCTTAGAAAGATCGGTGCTCAGAGGCACTAAACAATACTGGGGACCCATTGTGTTAAGTGCTGTATAGGCACATAGCAAGCAATGGCCTCGCTCAGAGGAGCTTGCAGTCAAAGAAAATTTGATCCCTAAGATGGTCAGGATGCAAGAGGACAGAAAGGGAACTGCCCAATGGGGAGGGGCGGGAGGGCTGAATGCCAAAACATTCTTTGAAGTCAATGGGAGCACTAACAGTACTCTGCGTCTCAGCCTCATTGGGAGGAATTCTGATACACATGAGCTATGTCTACGCTGCCGGCTTTTGCCGGCAGAAAGTATGCCAATGAAGCGCTCATTAGCATTTGTCGCGCTGTCATTAGCATATTCTCTGCCCAAGGCTTTTTGCGCAAGAGGTTTTTGATCCATTTTGTGCAAAATGGATCCATTTTGTGCAAGATCCTTATGCCTCAAAAAAGCAGGTATACAGATCTTGCGCAAAAGGGAGTTTTTGCTCAAAACTGATCCATCTACACTGCTTGTTTTTGCGCAAAAACCTCTTGCGCAAAAAGTCTTGGGCAGAGAATATGCTAATGACAGTGCAACAAATGCTAATGAGCGCTTCATTAGCACACTCTTTGCCAGCAAAAGTTGGCAGTGTAGACATAGCTTTAGTCTGGTTTAGAAGCACTTTCCGATGCAGATCTTGGATAGGAACTGCCATTTGAACAACTCTTATTACCTGTTTCTGTGTATCCCCCTCCTTTGGCAGAATATGAGGATCTAGGATTGTTGGTTACAGTGCAGTTCATATTCCATACATGGATTGTTCTAAACAGCTAAGGTATTTGGCTTTTTGACAAGTGGAGTAATTCTTTTCTTTTGAGAGAAAAGTGTGGGAAAAGGTTTAGTTCTGGAAGATATGTTGCATTCTGGAAGGAGGACAAAAATCTGGATATGATCCTTAGTGTACTATGGTTATCAAATGCAAGCATTTCGATATGTGGTCTATATTTTCCACTGTTATATTGGGTCAGATTCGTGAAAGTGGTAACAAAAGGAGAGACTTTTGGTTTTTCAGAATTCTAACTAAATCTGACCTTTCTCTGGGAACTTCAATTCTGGGCAGAAGGCTAGAGCAAGGCCTATGTAGCCCTTGAATGCCCCAAAAGACTTATGTGGAACTCAAGTGATAAGTAAGTGTCATGCTGGTCCTCTCCTCACCCCCCCACTCCCAACACAAACAGGGGGGTGATTTTCTCCTTGTTTTGCTTTCTGAGTTGTAATGAATGGTTCTGATAGAAATACTAACTTTTGACAATTTCAGAAAATTAGGATTTCATAAACATAAGATTGTGCTTTTATCAATGAATAAGCCTATTTTCATTAACTATATCTACTCTCTGATATTTTTCCCCTAAGAACAATATTTTAAGTTGAAAAATGTATTGATTGATGCAACTCTTTTAGCTTAAACTTTTTTAAAAAACAAAGTTTATATGCCAACCCAAATTTAAGTTGACAGTGTACCTTTAACAGTTGGAAAATAATAAATATTACTCATTATCTTTCATAAATGTGAACCTGATTCTTCAAGGAAAGAAGACAGAATACCAATTGGAATTAATCAAGGGAACGTTGACTGTGAAATGTTCTGGCATCATCAAAAATTGCACATCTGTTACTCAGAGATGGATCATAATAGTGTATAGCTCTCTTTGTCCTCAGCATGGTGACTCTGGATGCAGAGGAAGGAAACCTGTATTCTCTCATTCTTGATATGGATAATCCAGAGAGATTAAACACACTTTTTATTGCTCTCTAGAGGTTAACAGTTGATGTACCAACATGAGCTAGTTTAGTTGCTTAATAGATTGCTCACGTTTTCCTTTTGGTTATAGTTAGATGCATATATCCACATTTCAGCACTTAAATAAGTGTCTTGATTTGGAAAGGCATGAACTTAAGAATAGAGCTGGGCAAATGGATTTTTTGCTTCTGTAGCAACTCCAAAATAATAATAAAAATAATAAATTGAACTGAAAATAAGATTTTTAAAGACTTTTTTTGTGAATTTAACTTTAATTTAATAAATTAATTAAAAATTGTGTTTGATCCAAACTGGATTTTTAAAGTCTTAACAACTTCATTTTGAAATGTTTTTAATTTGAAATATTTCATTTTGAAAATGACAAGACAAAATATTTTGATTTTTCCAGATATTCAGAAGTTTATTTTCTGGTCAAAACAATTGGACAAAACTGATAAATAAACAAAATGTCAATTAATCAACATCTTTTTGCTGAAAACAGTCTTGTTTTTTTAAAAAAATCATCCGGCTGTACCTAAAACATCCATTGACTGATTTTCTCATCACCTAAGATTGGAAATGTCCTTTTTCTGTAAAAAAAAAAAAAAAAAAAAGGGTACATCTACACAGCAACATTATCATAAATTATTTTGAAATAATCCACGTTTACACAGCAGGCAGTTATTTCGAAATAATGTCAAAATACTGTTAAGCTGGAGGACTTCTTACTTTGATTCCTGTAACCCTCATTGTACAACGAGTAAGGGAAGTCGAAGGAAAAGTGCTCTATTTCAAATAAGTGCTGAGCAGATGCTCCCAATTTCAAAATACACTATTTTGAAATAAGCTACACAATTGATGTTGCTCAATTTGCATATCTTATTTTGAGTTAAGCCCTGCTGTGTAGACTAAAGGTTATAGAGACTGAAGGTTACTCAGTTCATCGTCATTGACCTGACATTAGGATGACCAGATAGCAAATGTGCCTGGGGATAATAGGTGCCTATAAGAAAAGCCCTGAATATTAGGACTATTCCTATAAAACTGGGATATCTGGTCATCTTACCTAACATAAGAACCTGAAAAAGAAGTCCTGTGTAAACCTGAAAGCTTGCCTTTCTCACCTTCAGAAGTTGCTCCATTACAAGATATCTCCTAATATAAAAGAGACAAAGCGTGTGAGGTAAGAGTTTATTTATGGATAGAGGTCTATAACGCTGTAGTGGAGAACACTACTTTCAGCTCTTTTAGGTGGCTAAAAATATAACTTTTTTATGAACGTGGGGGCAAAAAGCATTTTTCCCTTAAAAGCTTCTGTTTCAATTTCTTGCCACCCTAGAAGAGAGCCTTGTTCCATTGCATTTCTGTTCTGTTTTTGTAACATTCTCATGACTCTCACTCTTATCCTGTTCTTCCCCCACAAGCTCTTTATAAGTATCTCATGTCAGGAAGTGCACAGATTTTTGGACTATAGTTTAGATTTCTGGAAGGCAAATGCTGTCCAAAACCCATCAACTGATTAGTCACTGGGTCCATCATGTACCTTCCTCTTTGTTTTCCTGTCCTCGAGGTCAACAGCTTTGAATAACAACCTTTCCCCCTTGTAATTCAAGACATAAGAACTCTCTGTGGCTCAGATCCCTTACTTGACAATCAGGTTTGAACAGTGTCCCTATACAATGCACCCAAGAGATTGGGTTTGCTTTCTTTTTGGCCATGGAAACCAGCATTATTTGTTACAATAGTTTCTAACAGTCCCAATCAGAACCAGTGTGTGCTAGGTACTATAGAAACACATAGAATGCCTCTAAGAGAGCATAGTCTAAGGATAGTATACAAAAGAAGGGAAAAACAAGCTATAACTCATTTTTGCAAAGCATTTAGGTTGAGGTCAGATACTCATCTTGTTAGTTTCATTTTAATAATAATGTTTAATCCTTAAATTTTAAAAGGCATTTTAACTTGTCCTTTTCCCGTGTATTTTTTGCATCTAACATTTTCATTTCTCCCTTTGTTACTTTCAACTCTTGCATGGTGGGTTTTTGTTTTGTTTTTGTATTTAACCATATATCTCTTCTAGGTATATTTTTAAAACTAATCTTTGACATTTACTTGTTAAAAATACTTGCCCCTTGCTTTGTTATTAGCAGGCCTAATTATTAACTCCTTCTCCCCCACAGCTCAGCTGTGACTGGTTTGGTCAGCTGACTTGGGCTCGTGGGACTAAAAATTGCAGCCCAAGCCTGAATTGCCAGCCCTGCAGCCTGAGTCTGAGTCAGTTGAAGCGTTACTGTAGGTTCAGGAAGTGGGAGCGCAGCACCTCCCAGATTTTGTACCATGAGCCAGCTGACAGCCCATGCCTGGGGGCACTGTTGCAACCCATGGGCCATTCACCAGCCCAAGGCCCCAACCATTAGCCCTGCATCTGTTGCCCCAGCTTGAGGAAGTGAGAGGCACAGATGGAGTAAGGTGAGGGAGGGGCCTCACCCTAAAAATTATTCCAGAGCCACTGAGTGCTACAGCTACAAACCTGCAATGTACACGTGCACTCTGGGCCCTTCTAATCATTCAGTTCTCCCCACTGTGTACATGGAGCAACTAAGTGGGGCTGTTTGCCATTCCTTGATTATGGGGTTATTTGTATTTTGGGTTCAGTCTTCAATACTCAAGATAGAAGGCCAATCTGGGCTAGGTTGACTGGATATCCCCATGTTTGTTTATCCCTTGATGCCATTTGCCCTGATGTTTTGGTGTACACTGTGGGCCTCCCCTCTGTGACTGCAGCTGGAGCCAGGGCTAGAACCAGGGTCCTTTGTGCCTTGCAACAGGGTCTGACCCTGCAACCAGGATCCTGTGCCTCTGACCCTGTAGCTTTTGCTGGCAGCTGAAGGTGACACACAGATGAGTTTAACCAAACCCCCAAATAAAGAGAATAACCTGATTGTCTAACTAAACATTCCCTTTTGTACTCACAATTGCTGTTCTAAGGTCCAGTCCTTTTTAGATATGGATATTGCTGAAAATTCCATGCCTGGTTCCCAAAGCTTACTTCATTTCACCCTCAGCTCTTGCTCTGAACTCATACACAAGACTGAAGTAGGCAGAACCTGTTTTCCCAATTCAGATTCCTTACTCTCCTCCCAGTGGCTCTCCTGGCTCCCTGCTAACACTTCCTGGATACCCACTGTTTCTGGGTTTAACCTTTTATAGGCAATTTAAGTAACTGAATGGCTGGGATATCTAGAAAATAGCATTACCCCTCCCTTTACTGAAGGTATCACAGGGTATTCACTTAGCACACATGGTACCCTCCTGGCTGTTCTGAGGAATAGATTTCTTCCAGGTCTGGTGCCTCCCCTGGGATCTTTGTCATCTTGGTTCCCTGTGTCTCCACACTTCAGAAACTGCAGCTCCCTCTTTGTGACTCAACCCTCCAACCAGGACTATATGCGATTTCCTCTTCTGAGGTAGTGTCTCACTGGAGTTGCTGTCCAGGCAACACCACTCTATCAGTGCCTGGTAGGGGAACCTACTACTCAGCATTCCAGCAGGGATCTTACAACACAATGCCAAGTCCCCAGACTTGCTCTTTTCTCCATGGAATGCTTCCTCTTCTGCCTCAGCGGCTGACTTTTACATCTTTTTCTTTTCTGGTTACACCCTTCCCTGAGGGTCAGGCTCCCATACTACTACTACTATTACTCTTTCCTTGGGATCCCTCCTCCTCCCTTTAAAGCATGGATGGCAATTGCAGACTTCCTCTGTATACCACTTGTGTTGCCAGCTTCCTGACTTTATATTTGCCCAGCCCACTTACTTAGCTAAGCTTCACGCCCTTACTGTGGGTCCTCACACACTAATTGGCCTTTTTCAGCTTCCTTAATCCTTCAGGTATAGTGTTGTAAACACCCCATCACAGAAGGGGTCTGTTGTTCAAAATTCAATAACAATCCTCTTCCTGCCACCGCTAAGGATTGTGGTACATCTCTTGTACTTCCAAGGGAGATATCTAGCAAGACAGGGAGAATAAGAGTTGGCCAATATAAACAAAGATAAATAAAAATACTGCAAGGCCTTCCTTATATATTGTAAAGATATAAAAAGGGTCATGTTTCATTAGACTCAGATTAGATAGATTTCCTAGTCCCTACCTAGCCACATTTCACCTCCATGTGGCTTTTATACAATATTCTGAGATTCTTCACATTCAGAAAATATTTTCTCTAAATTATGTTATTTTTTAAAATGAATTTCACCTAATGGAAACCATGCAGAATGTCACAAGGCATTGAAGATATAGTGGAGATTGCTCTGCAATTCTTAATTGGAGTAGTAATAGCCTAAACCTAGTATGATTATATATCTGACAGGCCCTGGGTAATCTGAGAACAGTTCATGGGAGATTAAAGTTTGACAAATGAGGAAATATAATTTGGTGCTGAATAGCATCTAAAGAAAAAGCATGTTCCGTATGGTTGACAATGATTCATTTAGGTTGTGATGAACTCTTGAAGGAGCTGTATCCATCTCCTTTGTATTTTCTTGCTGTGACACTGGTTTATCAGAGCTGAGTGGAGAAAGACCCTAAACTTTTCTGGCTGACAAAATGCATTATTAGCTGGACTATATAGATTTCCCTATTCTTCTTAGCTCTCATTTGTGCAAATGGTATTTTTCCTGTGTTAGTGGTTTCTCTTGACTCATCTTTTAAACAATAAATCTCTTAAAGCAAATTCATCAGAGCAAAGCTTTCCAAATAAATTGTCTTGATGATAGCATGCCATATTTCACCTGCAATTTCCATCCTCTAGGGGCTGGGTAAATGAGACAAACTGGTTTGAAGAGCTTGTTTCAGAACAGAGGAACAGTAACATCACATATGAAATATAACAAGAATCACTGTGCTTGACACTAAGTGACTTGCTTCTTTCATGCGGAATGCTCAGTCAGATATACAGGTTTAAACTTTTAAGTTGTTCTGTTTTGTGAAATTCAGAATTGCATATTAATTTAAGCAGAAGCTACTTCTGAAATGGAATTCCAGGCCCTGTGTGAGAGGAATGCAAGTCTTTATGACACAGGATTTGCCTCTGTTGTTTATATCACCAAGCCTGCCACAACCACTGCAGGACTTTCTACTTTTTCAAGATGCAAAGCCATATTTCCACAAACAATATTTACATGCTCCTGGAGTTTTAATACACAGGAAAGTTCTTTGATCATGAAAACACACTGCCAAGAATAGCGGTGACTATTGTTTTAGTGTTTATAGGGAGTGGAGAAAAAAGAGCAGCACCTGAGGGAGATTAGCTCAAATGCCCCATGTGTAGTAGCATTGCCTCCTGCCTAAAAATCAATAAAGGTTGAGATCCTTGCCTTATTAGACTGTGAGGCCTTTCTCGTGGCTCTGCAGATGTTTATTTTGGAAGATCCATGATAAAATGAGGGAGGATATACAAGATATTAGAGATTTTACAGGGCAAGAGGTTACAATCCCAGGGGAAGCTTTACGCATGTGGCCTCTGAAAACCAAAAATGTCCATGTAGATAATATTTGCCTTCTCTATATTCCCTCAGGGACATAAAAATAAAGAACAGAAGAAAATGATAGTTTCCTTCAAAATATGGTCCTGGGTCACTAAGGACCAGCGGATGTTTTTCTCTGCAGAATAAGCAGCAAGTTTTAGCCTGGAACATAGACAAGATCTTTGGAGATGATAGCAAGTTAGGGCTGGAGAGGTGAATCTGCAGTGGCTAAAGACTAGAGCTGGTTGAAAGTCAGCATTTCCAACATTTTTTAAATTTGCTCTCATTCTGAATTAGAATAAAAAAGACAAAATGTTGACATTTCCCATTGAAGATAAATTTTAAATGGCTTTGTTTTTGGAAATGTTTTGTTTGAGTCAAAGTGCTTCTTTAGTGATAACTTCAGTTCAATGTTGTTGTTTTCGAAGTGCTTCAACCTATGAAGACTGTTGAATCAGCATTTTCTGACAAAAGCTTGTTCCTTCAGAATATTCTGATTAGAACCTGAATTTGCTGTGGCACAAACATCTAGGATTATATTCTCAACAAGCAATTTGGTTGAGGAAGAGCTATATTTGTACAATGAAGACCATCTTAACAATGTTTTGAGTACCATTGTAGCATTCTTAGGCAAACAAAGTATGGAGTGTTTCAGACACTGAGGGCTTTTGGTCTGCAAGGAATACATACATTGGAATACATCTTTGCTCTAACTGTTAAGGTGTGACTAGATAAACTTAACTTTAGATGCTTAAAACTAAGGACAAATAATGCATCACCGATTATATAACATGAATACCTGACTCCATTATCCAAACCACTAAGAAAATTGCATATAAGAAGTATTTTGGCCAAGCCACAATACCCAGTCTAAGAACCATTGAATGAGATCTAAATTTATTATGTATTTAAAAAAATTGAAATTCACTAAAATGTGCCATACATTGCTAGGACCTGGGGGTCTCGAATGATAGTACTTTGCTTTATCTTTTGATGTGTCTATTTGGAATGGTGTTCCATTTTCACAGACCATTTTTTCTGAGCGCTATCACTTCATTAGCTTCACTCAGCACACACGTCTTGAGTAGCTTTGCCAGAGAGCAAAGGAAAATCCAATGCAGTAATACCTTTATTATTCCTTGTAATATTTTTATCACAAATTGATAGAATATTTAAAAGGGAGAACAAGGAGGAAGAAGCAAAGCATTAAGCCAATTATAAGAAAAAAGTCTAAAGAAACAGCAAAAAAAAAAAAGGGGGGGGGGAAGGATATCAGGATTAGGAAAACACACATATGGGGTCTAAAGAGGTCATAGCTGTCACCTGCCACAAAAAGGAAAGATATAAGGGTCCTAATAGCCATTGATTGCTAAAAAAAAATTCCTATAAATAGGTATAGTAGAAATTTAATACATGAACAGGCGAGGGAGAGACAACTACTAGATTCAGCTAGTAAAAACATTTATGAAAGTGTACACACAACTACAAATGGAACAGATGGGGAACGATGGTGATTTACTGCATTTCAGATCCTGATGGGAAGTGATTTATTTCAGGTCCTAGAGGAGAAAGATAAGTATGTGCTTTATTATGTGATACAATGCTGCGGAAGAGAACAGTGATTTGGAAGGGGTTGAAGAGATACATATGGCTGATAAGGAGGAAGGAAACAAAGACAAGTTTAATTAAGACATTGGAAATCGGGGGAAAAAAGCAAACACTGGCGGGGAGATGGACTAGATGACCTAACTGGTCTTTTCCATCTCAGATTTGCAAGAGTGTAGGTCAGTTCCAATGTGATTGTAGGAGGTGAAGGTCAGGTATTGGAATATCATGGTGACACCTGGCTTTCTGGAAGGCTTCACTGGGACTGTCCAACAGGAAGGAAATGATAGCTGCATTTGAAAATAGGAAAACTACTGATTTTCAGGTCTTTGTTTTACCCCAGTTCCTTTCTTTTATTTTGTAATAGTGCAATTGCTCAAATGAGGCTCTAAACTACATCAATCAGATTTTTAAAAAATGGTAGCAGCACACAGAATGCAGTTTCTCTCTTTCTATCCACTCCCTTGGACTCCACGACTGCTCCTACTCAGCTTCTTCTGATGCCACATTCCTACTCCCACAAATATTTTGTCAATGTCTTTCACCTAAAAGGGCAAGTTGGGACTATATATTTTCTAATATGAAGGGAAGGAAAATAATTTTGAAAACAACCTCTTGAGAACATTGTCACACACACAAATAAATCAGGAAAAGACTTTTAAAATTTTGTCCTCTGCTAATAATATGACTTTAGTGAGTATGTTTGGGGCCAGAAACCAGATCTTCGGCTGGTGGCATAGCTCCACTGATGGCACGGAGCTCAGTGCTCAGAAAATCCACAGGCTGTTATCTATTTGGACAGATGACTTGAACAAGTCCAGATAATGAATATATTCAAGAAAATCATGGTCAGTGGACAAGCAATTTGTGATCAGGACAGAGGCCCTGATGTATCAAACAGATTGGCACTGATGTATAATTCAGTCAGCTTTAGCTTTATGAACTATGCACACAGTGCGTCTTACCTCTAGTTTGTGTCCATTGTGTGTGTGTGAGAGATTACAAATGTAACTGGAGCATTTCATTGCTATATATACATTCTTTTACTTAACTATGTTATAGAAAGGAAAATATAAATATTAACAATTAATTTTGCCATGACATCACCTTGTAATTTATAGTTTGATTTTTTTTTCAAAAAAGACTTTTATTGGATGAATGGGCTTATCTGCATAAGAGTTAATATCTTGGGGTCACTCTCTCTCTCTCTCTCTCCCCCCTCCCCATAGACGGGGGTCCTCATTTAAAAAACAGAAAGAGTAATGAAAAATGTTGAGTATGAACTGGAATCCAGACAAAAGCGGAAAAACCTGCCTTATTTGCGTTTTATGGTATGCTGGTATCTTTTCAAGGTTATACTTGTGTGTCAGCATGCAAGAGATCTAAGGTGAGATAAAGCATCCATTCTCTTTTTTTTTTTTTTTTTTTTTGCAGAGCCTCTGGGATCTTTAAAACCAAAAAAAACTTCATGATTTACCAACCTTAATTCTCTCACACTGGAGTTAGACAGAAGAGATCATTAGGCCATACAGACACAGTGCAGATGTTTCACTTATGACAAGCTAGCACAGGGAGTAAGTATATTTCTCTTTTGCCTTCTCCCTGTTTTTTTAATTTCTTGTCTTACCTCATTCCCCCAGAACATTTACTATTGATATTAATGTCTAGAGTGACATTTATTGGTAAGAGTGAGACTGCAACAATGTTACTGTCCTGCAGTGTATGTACAGTAATGTAACTGAGCTCTACCACTAGTGACTATGAGCACAACCATAAGCAATGGTGTGGAAGGTAGAGCTTAGAGGAGGAGGAAGCATATTCCTCTGTGTGCTATGAATTCTAATTTGTTGTAGTGTATCTTGTGATCTGCTGGGCTGTCAGCACCAGGAGATACAGAAAACATCACAGGCTCTCCAGACAGCTAAGCTGCTGTATTTGTGTCACAGACACAAGCAGAGTGAAAGAGGGATCTGACACAGCTGTAGTAACGAGCTTTCCCTGGTTTGCAATGCCAAACTGGCCTTTCTTCCACAAGCCAGGACATTTGCAGAACATCTGGATGAAGAGGACTTGTGACACTTTGTCATCTGACTCCAGTGCATGAGGAGAGTTCAAAATATTATTTTTAAAAGTGTTTGTTTAAAAAAAATGTCCTCTAGCCTGAGGAAGAGCAAAACATGTTCCACATTATGTTCTCATTTTGAAAATTCATCCGGAATATTAAGCAAGAAAGTGATGAAGTGACTAAAACATGTTCTGCTAAGCGCTTTGGGGACTTTTGGAAAAGCCTAAAACAGAAAAAGGAAAAGAAGAGAGTGCCTCCAAACTGCTATTTTGATCAGAACAAAATTCTCCAAAGTAAAACCCATGACGCTAAAACAGAAGATTTTTAAGAGAACTCCACTCTATCACCTAAGCGCTCCACTAAAATCATCACATTGCCACTGATAGCTGAAAATAGGGACAAAATAAAAGAAACTAGCGGGCAATAGGGTGGCAACAGCAAACCACAACATTAAGCTAAATAAACTAACAATTAGAATGTGAACATGCTGCACTGAAAGAATGAGGCAATTGTTGACAATTTGGGATGTGTGGAATGTTGGCATGCATCCAAGTAAAAAGTGGAACAGGCTCAGTACAACTGTGGGCTAAAGGTCACCTAAATAGTTCAGGGGAGCATGCTCCACAATGAATTAGGCTAAAAGTTACAAACCATAATACTAAAGAGATCATAATATTCTATTATAGACAACAGGATACCCTCATGATTTGTGGAGTCGCTATTCGCAGTTCCACATATTCGTGGGGTCATAAGAACATAAGAATGGCCGTACTGGGTCAGATCAAAAGTCCATCTAGCCCAATATCCTGTTTGCCGACAGTGGCCAATACCAGATGCCCCAGAGGGAGGGAACACAACTGGTAATCACCATGTGATCCCTCTTCTGTCACCCATCTCCAGACAAACAGAGGCTAGGGACACCATTCCTACTCATACTGGCTAATAGCCATTGATGGACCTAGCCTCCATGAATCTGTCTAGCTCTTTTTTGAACCCTGTTAAAGCCCTAGCTTTCACCACATCCTCTGGCAAGGAATTCCAGAGGTTGACTGTGCACTGAGTGAATAAAAACTTCCTTTTTTAAAAAAAACCTGCTGCCTATTAATTTCATTTGGTGATCCCTGGTTCTTCTATTGTAGGAATAAGTAAATAACTTTTCCTTATTCACTTTTTTTCCACACCAATCATGATTTTATAGACCTCTATCATATCCCCCCTTCATCTCCTCTTTTCTAAGCTGAAAAGTCCGAGTCTTTTTAATTTCTCTTCATATGGGACCCATGTCAACCCCCTAATCATTTTTGTTTCACTTTTCTGAACCTTTTCCAATGCCAAAATATCTTTTTTGAGATGGGTCTCCTGTCCCTGGTGGCTCCTGTCAGCTGCAGTGAGTTCCCTGTGGCTCAGCAACTACATGTGAGTAGTCACTGCATGCAGAGTTCAGCCATTTAGTATTGCTCTGACAGTATGTCATTACCAGGCAGGTACTTTTAGTCGGTGCCTAAGGATTGTATTAATAAAAGGGATTTAAGCTTATTGCATCAAGAATTACTATACTATTTGCGCCAAAATAAAAAGATGCCTTTTTTGGAAAGGCAATCATTTTTATCAGAAGACTGTAGCCATGCAGGGTAACAGGTCCCCTCTGGCCTGAGGTATAGCCAAAAGGAGATACTCTTGGTAAGTACAGGATTCCTTGTCTGTTTTGGAAATCCATAGCTGACTGAAACCCTACCCTGGGAAGCCATATGAGGCTGAAACAGATTAGTGGACAAGGGGACTCCATAGAGGAGACAAATGTAGGGGGACAAATGAGACATTTTAGGGGTACCATGAATCTATTGGAGGGGGACAAAGGAACATAGAAACATTTGAAACTGACTTTTCAAAAGTCCTTCTTCTCCTTCCTCCAAAAGCAATGTTGCTCACATAATGTTTTCTTCAGAGCATGGCAAATAATTCCATGGCCATTTTCATCTTCAGAAAAGGTTGAGCTTTTTCAAGCATACCATAAAATGCATCTGCACACAGAAATAACATGTACAGATTGAACCTCCCTGGTCCAGAACCCTCAGTACATGACTGGTCCAAATCAGGGAATTTGCTGGACCAGGGGAGGTCAATGCTGGGTCTTCTGCTGCTGCTGGTTGGGGATTCTGCTCTGGAAGCAGCAAAGGAGCTGGCAGTGAAAGAATAGGGACGGGATGGTGCTCAGTGGAAGGAGCAGGGTGGCTGTGGAGCTCTGCAGCTGGCAGCAGTCCTCCTGGTCCACACCACCTACCACTGCCTGTGCTCCTGGTTCCCACTGCTGGCTCTGGGGCTTTGCTCATGCAAAGCTATGCAGCTGCCTCGTCTCTTTCCTTGAGTGCTCCCTCAGTTCCTGCTCCTCCCTTATTCTCCTTGGCTGTGTCCAGACTCAGGGGTTTTTTCGAAAAAAGTAGCCTTTTTTCGAAAAAACTTCCCCTGCGTCCAGACTCAAGCCGCGTTCTTTCGAAATTAATTCGAAAGAACGCGGCTTTTCTTTCGATGGTGGTAAACCTCAATTTACGAGGAAGAACACCTTCTTTCGAAAGTTCCTCTTTCGAAAGAAGGCGTTCTTCAATGTAAATAGGGCTTCTTCGAAAAAGAGCATCCAGACTCACTGGATGCTTTCTTTCGAAAAAGCAAGCCGCTTTTTCGAAATTTCTCCATGCAGTCTAGACGCTCTCTTTCGAAAGAGGCTCTTTCGAAAGATGCTTTCGAAAGAGCCTCTTTCGAAAGAAGCCTGCAGTCTAGACATAGCCCTTGAGTTTGAACACCACAAATGAGCTATTTGTGGTGCTGTGGAAGCTCTAGGAGGATGAGGGAGGAGTTACTGAGCACAGGGACCTCAGCTTTTACCTGAAAGTGCCCCAGCCCTGGAGTACCTATGGATGCTGGAGGGATGCTGCCGGATGAGGAAACTTGGATTTACAGAGATCCAACCTGTAGCGTGCGTAGGTCTTCTGTGGAAGCTTGTAATGTTCTGAACTTGATCCTCATTAGGATATATGTATTCAGGTTGTGGTTATGACTATATGCATGAGTTAATTGTAACTAGAATGCAACTGCCACATCACCTTATGAATGGGTCATTAGTCAGGGAGGGATACCTCCCAGGCTCGTTGTTTACAGAAAACTAACTGCAAGCATCTAGCATGGTACAACCTGGAGAAAGCAATGGTGGCCCATAGTTATATGCAGTTTTGGTATAGCTAGGTACTTCTCAGGATATTAGAGACACAAGATGGTTGAGATAATATCTTTTATTGGATCAACTTCTGTTTGTGAGAGACAAGTTTCTGAGCTATGTGTTGTACTTCTTCAGGTTTTCCTCTGAGGAAGAGCTCTGCATAGCTCGAAAACTTGTGTCTCTCCTCAACAGAAGTTGATCCAATAAAAGATATTACCTCAGGGTACGTCTACACTACAGCGCTAGTTCGAACTAACTTAGTTCGAATTAGTTAATTCGAACTAATCTAATTCGAACTAACGCGTCTAGAACTAAAAACTAGTTCGAATTAGCGTTTTGCTAATTCGAACTAGCAAGTCCACATTGAGTGGACTCTGAACAGGGCTTAAGGATGGCCGGAAGCAGTGCCAGCAGGGCATAAAAGGAGGACTTAGAGCATGGAGATGCTGTCTCAGGCTAGCCGAGGGCTGCGCTTAAAGGGTCCCGACCCCCACCCCGGACACACAGTTCTAAGGGGTGCCCCGCTTGCAAAGAAGTTCTGGCTCGGAGTGCCCGGAGTACCCACACTGGGCACATCACACCACTCGGCCATCAGCCCGGCTGCACTTGCCGCAGGCTGCCATCTGGGGAGAGGGGGCAATTGGGGGGCTGCAGGAGAGCTTCCACCCCCAGAAGCCCGCAGAACCAGCCCAGTCCTCCCCATCGGGGGCTCGTACCCCATTCCTCCCTCACCTCCTTCCACTTACCCTTTCCTAGCCCCCCTTCTTATTGATGTACAAAATAAAGATAACGTTTCTTCCAACATTGACTCTGTCTTTATTGAACAAAACTGGGGGAGACTGGGAAAAGGAGGTGGGAGAGGGGAAGAGAAAGGCTGGGAGAAGGGAGGGCAACTAACATGATCAGGGGTTGGGAACAGGTCCCAGATGAAGAAAGGCTACAGAGACTGGGACTGTTCAGCTTAGAAAAGAGGAGACGGAGGGGGGACAGGATAGAGGTCTCTAAAAGCAGGGGCTGGGTGGAGAGGGTGCATTCAGAAAAGTTCTTCCTGAGTTCCCATAAAGAAGGACTAGAGGCCACCAAAGGAAAGGAATAGGTAGCAGGCTTCAAACTAGTAAGAGAAAGTTGTTCTTCTTGACAAAGCAAATAGTTAACCTGCGGAACTCCTTGCTGCAGGAGGTTGTGAAGGCTAGCACTAGAACAGAGTTTAAAGGGAAGTGAGATCAAGTCATGGAGGTTGGGTCCATGGAGTGGTCTTAGCCAGAGGGTAGGAGTGGTGTCCCTGCCCAAAGTTTGTGGAAGGCTGGAGAGGGATGGCACGAGACAAATGGCTTGGTCACTGTCTTCGGTCCATCCCCTCCAGGGTCTCTAGGGTTGGCCGCTGTCAACAGACAGGCTACTGGGCTAGATGGACCTTTGGTCTGACCCAGGACGGCCATTGTAAGCTCAGGGCTCAGGGTCGGGGGTCTCAGTGGACCCCCTTGATTTTCATGCACACCTGCTCCTGGGTGGCCAGGCTGGCAGCTCTCCTGCCCTAGACGGCCACTTTCCTGGGCCTAGTGCGGAGATCGTGGACGAGGTCCATGATGTCCGCACTAGCCCAGGAAGGTGCCCGCCTCTTGCGGTCCAGGGCAAGCTCCTGGGAGCCGCCAGCCTGGTCCCGGCAAGAGGTGGTGGGCTGGGGGGCATTGGGTGGGTGGCTCTGTGCCGTGCCAGGTGCAGGGTCTGCTAGCTGGGTGCTGGCAGGCTTGCACCTGGCACGGGCACCGTAGCCAGCCCGTGCCCCTTTAAGGAGTCCGGGGCCGGGAGGGGGGCATAGAGTTTCCCTGGTGTTGGCCAGAGTGGCCACCAGGGAAACCTGGGGAGGGCTAGCCTCCCACTAGTTCAAATTAAGGGGCTACACACCCCTTAATTCGAACTAGCTAGTTCGAACTAGGCTTAATCCTCGTAAAATGAGGTTTACCTAGTTCGAACTAAGCGCTCCGCTAGTTCGATTCAAATTCGAACTAGCGGAGCGCTAGTGTAGCGCCTATTAAAGTTAGTTCGAACTAACGTCTGTTAGTTCGAACTAACTTTGTAGTGTAGACATACTCTCATTCACCTTGTGTCTCTATTGGTAAGTCGTTAAACTTAATGGGAAGACATTGAAACTGAAAAGAAACCCCCATCCAATTTCATAAGAGGAGTTTTCAAACTCTAGGTTTCAGCTTGTAAGGGCATGCCGCTAGCTGGTCGCGAGATGCTTTGTTTACCAGCACCTCTGCAGGTACGGGTGATTGCAGTTCCCATTGGCCATGGATTGCCTTTCCTGGCCAGTGGGAGCTGTTGGAAGTGGTGTCCCAATCTACATTGTTTCCCGCAGCTCCCATTGACCAGAAACTGTGATCCATGGCCAATAGGAGCTGCAATCTCCCATACTTGGGTTTGAAGAGAAGGCCATTCAGAAACAGCGTCAGTATTTTGGTGGGGTGCTATCCATGGAGCACTGGACTCTTTCTAGGACAGAGGGCATGCTGGGAAACTGATCAGAGGCAATAGATAACTTGTATTAGAAAGGGGAATTTAGCTGATATGGACATGTAAAGCCTGAGATTGTGTCTAGTTTATTTTCTGTGTAACTTGCATGTGTTTGCTTCCCCTTACTAGCTCATCTTTGAATCTGTGAACATTGTAATTATACTGGTAACTGAGCTTAACTCCTCTAGGGGTGATGAACCAAAGAAGAAAAGTCAGTGTCTGGTAAGAACATGGGGAAAAAGGAATTGGGAAGGCTTGTGACAAGAGGGTGTAGCTGGGGGCACCTGCAAAGGAGTAAGTAGGCTAGTGGAAGTTAGGGTTGAAACCTTTATGCTGTAGGCTGGATATGGTTTTAGGGATCTGAGCCCTAACAACATAGCATGAAGACACTTAAAGTTACAAGGCACCTACAAGGTGACAGAATCTCTTATTAAATGGATCCCCCAAAACATCACAAATACCATATATCAGATCCTACCTGAATCATGGGACGATCTTCAAATAATTGTGGCTGAGTTGCAGACAAGATCTGAAAAAGTAATAATGGACTGCTATTTACAGCAGTATTCAGAAAAAACACAGTAGACCTATTGGTTTATATTGTTCCAGCAATTTTTTCCTAAACACTTGACCTATTGTGTTATGTTAGCAATTTTTTTTTTTGATAACCAGACAATTTGGTACAACTACAGAGGCATAAACAGAGTGGGGTGAGTGGGACAGCCTCCAGCAGAACATAGCAAGAGGAGGGAAGGTGGAAAAATGGGGTGCAAAAATGAGGAAGCAAACTGTAAGAAGTAGAGACCTGCAGCAGGCATGTATTGCCACCCTTACTTCTGTGCTACTGCTGACAGTAGCACTGCCTTCAGAACTGAGCACCCAGAGAGCGGTGGCTGCTGGCCAGGTGCCCAGCTCTGAAAGAAGTACTGCGACCAGCAACCCCATCCCTTTCCCATTTGCGCCCTGGGTGACTGCCCCCATCACACCAGCCTGGTTACAGCCCTGCCCCAAACTCTCCAAGAGCGTTAGTATTTAATGTACTAGTGGGGGTGGGGCAGTGTGTTGCAAATCTCAGAATCTATGCAAAATTGTGGACTCTGCAACATAAGCAAATTTTAAAAAATGCAGTGGAAGACTAATATTACAGAATCCTCAATATCGTAAATGGAGTAGAACCTTAACTATGTCTTTAGTTTCATGATCACATGCTATTTCTCTAGTACAGTATTATCATGTAACTTCTTCTACAACTTTACAGTAGTAGTCTGCTGAGTTTCAAACGTGAGCAAGCACTTTTCCATGTGCCTTCACTGTGGTATTTAAATAAAAGTGCAAGTCTCTCTTGCCCCCCTTCCCCCATTTTATGGGCACACACATGTACTTGGGCATCAGAGTTAGAGACTGTATGGCTGTGTCTACACTGGCTCGATCTTGCGCTAAAGTGGCCGCTCTTAGACAAAAACTTGCTGCCTGTCTACACTGGCCGTGTGTTCTTGCGCAAGTAAACTGACATTCTACTGTATAAAATCAGGGCATCTTGCACAAGAACTATGATGCTCCCACTCAGGAATAAGCCATCTTGTGCAACTGTTCTTGCGCAAGAGGCCAGTGTAGACAGGCAACATGAATTTCTTGCGCAAGAAAGCCTTATGGTTAAAATGGCCATCAGAGCTTTCTTGTGCAAGAGAGCATCTACATTGGCATGGATGCTCTTGTGCAAAAGCTCATCTCTTGTGCAAAGGCACATGCCAGTGCAGACGCTCTCTTCTGGAAGAGTTTTTGTACAAGAACACTTCCACAAAAGAGTACTTGTGCAAGAAGCTGCCAGTGTAGATGTATGCAGAAATCATACATATATGAATGCAAGTGAATTCTTGACAAATCTCTCTCGAGATGCAGAGCAGTTGTTGCTTAGCAGTAGCTGGTCTGTTGAAAACTGCTTTTAAAACATAAGCAGAATACAGCAGCGGTGAAGTGGCTAGAGAATTCAAGTGTTTAATCAATATGTTTGTTTTTAAAGTAGTTTCCTGCCATGTTAACAGCCATGTTGGAATGAAGTAAACCTCACAGGATCACTCCAAATAGCAATTAGACAATCAGACTCCTTATAAGCATGATGCCCCTCAATCAGAAGCTGAAAAGGAGCTAGCTAGTCTTACAAAGAAAGGAGATAACCAACCTTCATTCACTGGAGAAATGCTAACAGAAAAGAAGAGGTGACATCTTCATAGAATGCTGTATTGAGTTTGGAGAGAGGTTGCGGGGCAGGGAAGGAGACAACATGCTGGATGTTATAAGCACCCCCACCACCCCAGTTACAGACAATGTTGGTTATTTAAGAATCCACTCCTCAGGGTGCCCCCAGAGCAGCACAGGGTGAGTGGAGGTGCTCCCTCCCACTCTCACTCCACCTTGCCCTTTCCTGACAGTCACCCTTTTTCACCCCCCAGCAGTTACTGTCCCTCTAGAATGACTTACCTCCATCAAGACGGCCCCGATACTAGACCTGCCCCCACCAAACTGGGTGTTCCATGGAGCGGTAGCTGTCGGGCATTGAGAGCTTCCAGAGGGCAATAGCGACCCTCTTTTCCTAGGGGATGGTGGGGTGCAGGTGCGTGTCCTGTCATTGGAGAGCAGGGGCAAGACAGGCACACAGCTCCTGGAATGTGGCCTTCCACATCTGGAAGTTGTGGAGCCACTGCTGGTTGTCCCACAAGTCCATAACGGGCCGGTTCCACCAGTCGAAGCTGGTGTCAAGCCTTCAGAAACACCTCTCCAGGAAGACATTTCGAAGCAAGGGCATTAGTCCAGCATCCTGGGCAAAGCGTTAAAATCTCTGTTCCGGGTCCAGATGGGGAACGAGTATCATGAAAGTGTCATGCAGATGCAGCAGAACTTGCAGAATGATGGTATGGAGCCATCGCCTGCCCAGGGGCAGCTCTGGCTCCATGGCAAAAAAAGAGATCAAAATGAGAAAAACCTCCAAAAAAACCCAAACTGCTGTGGTGTCCCAGGAAGCAGAGCACTCACAGCAAGCACTGCAAAACCTTTGCTGTCCCTCTAGCAGGTAAACAAGGCAGCTGCAGGAACAGAGCAAGGGCTATTCAGGGGACTCCCTTTAAGCACGCGTCTCTACAAAGGGCAGGCAGCAGCACCAGGAAGTAAATGCTGCCCCCATGCCCTGCCAGAAGCGGTTCCGGGTGCCTTCTTTTGTCAACAGAGCATGCGCCAGTCTGGATGCTCTTTGTTGACAAAGTGGATCGATTTTTTGATCCGTGTAATGCAGTCTAGACCAGGCCTGCACAACTCGGAAAGCGGCGAGGGCCATATTACTCCAAAGAAAACAGCTGTGGGCCGCACCGCCCGGCTTCAACATGCAACTACAGGAGGTGCCACCAGGCTTCTGTCCAGTGCCCAGCTGGAAATTCAGAAAATACCAGATATCACACATGTCTGATATTTTCTGAATTGTTTTACCGGGCAGAGAGCACAAATACCGGACTGTCCAGTAGAAAACCGGACACCTGGCAACCCTAGCTGCAAGGATAGGTTGGGGATGTGTGAGATACTTTATTAAGATTTTTTTCAATTAAATCAGGCCTGCACAACATACAGCTCCCAATTCCCTTACCCTCTCCTCTCCCACTGACACCTGTCCTCCCTGTCCCCTCTCCCACTGACACCTCCCCACCCCTCCTGCCCTTTTCCTCATTGTCTCCACTTGGCCCCCTGGCATTTGTCTTTCCTGCACCCTGTCCCTTGGTGCCTTCCCCTTTCTCCTGACCTGCCCCCGTCCCCTCAGCACAAGCCCCTTTCCCTCCCCTACCTGGCTTCTGCCTTCCAGTTTGCGGAGCTGCCGGAGCCTTTTTGAATCCGGCGGCCACCGGTCGTGATGTCACAATGCCACATCACGCCAGTGTCCTGATGTCTGCCGGTGTCCCGCGCTGTAGTTCACACCCCGCCTCCTCGCGCCAGAGCTGCACGCAGGCAGCCCGGCGGCGAGAATTGCTGCACTCCCCCCTCTCTGGCAGCGTTCCGCTCCTCCTCCCGGCCGGCGGATCGGATAGGGCCACGCCACCCATAGTTGTCACGGACAGCACATTGAGCCCCTGCGGGCTGCATGTGGCCTGTGGGCCATATGTTGTGCATGCCTGGTCTAGATGTACCCTAACAGAATTATCTGGGCATAAGATTTTGTGGGTTAAAAACCGCTTCAGTTTTCATTTTCATTGACTAACGCTTATGCTCAAATATCTGAAGCTGAAATCTGCCCTGCATCGCACTGGGCTGAAGCCCTTGAATTTTGGTGTTGGTCTCCTCGCACATCAAACTTTGGCTTCAAACCTCCCCTATCCTGGGGCACCATGACTTGGGTTCAGACTTTGGCAGCAGCCCCATATGGGGTCATGCAGTTATTTTTGTTGTCAAAATGAAGCATGACAACCACTGAGTTAGAGGAATGTGGGTAGTTACCTGATGTGACCAACCTGTCTGGGATTGCAATTTTAGGAGGTCTTGCTGGATACCCAGATTACCATAGTACATGAAACTCAGTGCACGTAGCTGCTAGGTTCAGTGCTTAACTGTCAAAGGACATTATGAACTATTGAGTCAGTAATTCACAATTCAAGGAACAATCTGCACGTACATGTGCCGTGAGCAGCAAGTATTTCCATTCCTTGTGGCAGCTTATAGACTCCACAGCCAGACTTGTTTTCTGTTTTGCTGGTGTCTGTTTCATGTGTAGCCTATTATTAATACCATCTGAAAGCATCACAAACATGTTTATGTTTACTGCCTAAACTCAGACCTCTCCTCCCCCCTCCCCGCCTACAACCATTTTAAGTGCCTAAAGAAGTGACTAATTTTCAGAAGTGCAATGCTCAGCACGGCTGTGAAACAATCCTGATTGAAGCGTGCTGTGGAGTGAGGTGCATACCTTTAGGCAGTGAAGTTTGAAAATGTTAGCCTATGTACAAGACAAAAAATACTAAAGGAAAACATCTCTAAAAAGTTAAGAGCCTAAATGAATACCAGAATATGATTATATGTTGACATTATAATACATTAATTGGTAATTGTAGCAGGATGGCTATTTTACTGTGGTCAGGGGTGATTTTGCAGGCTCCCAGTCCCCTTTTATCTCCCTCTTTCAGGTCCCTCTCTGGAGCTGGTTTAATAAAGACCATCAGCACCTAGCCATCCATACACAGCTGTGGTTTCTTGTGTCACAGCCAGAGCCCTTCCTCTAGCCCAGTCTGTTCTCCCAGCTTTTCCTAGCTGGAGCTTAGCCTCCTGGCATTAGCCTTTATGCCCCTACTCTATGCATCAGCCTCCTATTTCTTGGGCTCCACTGTCACAGAGCCCTTCATCTTAGGGTCTTCACTGCAGGAATCCTTTTTCATAGAGCAGTTCATTCCAGTCTCCCCTGCCCCTTTGTCTGTTGCTCTTTATAGGGCAGTCAACCCGAGCGCTCTCAGATGCAACTCAGACTTGGGTCTCTCTAGCCCTTCAGGGGCAAGCCATTCTGTGAGAGTAAACTTTGGAGAAAATAGTTGAAATTCAGTTCTCCCTTTATTCATGGCAAGGTATCTGGTGTGCTATGACCACTGCTTAGCATGCCACGCCTAACAATTGCATTATTTCCTTGTGCTTCCACAGTCTCAGCTGTTGACGCTCACCTTAGATAACTAGTTCTGCTATGGGTTTGCACAGCACCTAGCACGATGGGACCAGGGCCTCTCAACATTACCACAGTACAACTAAAGTATCTTGAATATTACTTCATTGCCAGGATCTGAGTTGGGTTCCATGTTTCCCCAGGAAGGACTATGACATTAGGGCAGAGAGTTGAGGAAAGTGTTAATATTTTGGAGTATTTTGATTGCTCGTTCTTGCAGGGGAAATATAGGAACATGAATTCAGCATGTGGCAGGTATGTAAATACCATTGTTAATATTCTGAGAGAGAAGATAGTTTTCACAAAAGCATTGCAGCTTAGCTTTAAGGCTGGGGCTTATGTCAAGCAAAACAAGGAAATTTAGCATTAACACCCACTCTCCATTTCCACTCATCCTACTAAGTGTGGTACTGAAGAGATTTTTTGTGTGCTATGAAGTATTTCGGCAGTGATACATAGGCTTAACTAAATAACACGAGGCCTGAATGTACCATGTCCAACATTTTCAGATGTAACTGATGATTTTGGGTACCGAACTTGAGACATCTTAACTTGTTCTGATTTTCAGAGGGCTCTGAGCACTTACCCTCTTTAAAACATTGAGTCACCCAAAATCCAGAGTCATATTGAAAATCTTGGCCCCTAACTATTGGATTGACTTGGTTATTTCAGTTTCTACCACAGCCTTGATATTACTTAACCAGTTGCTTTGTGTCTTGATAAAAAATTCTCTTTGATTCTGTGTTTCAAGTATATATTTGCTGCGCTCTGTTCTTTTTCTAGATTGTGCAATCTTGGGCTGAAGAGAGGAAAGAGGCCCACAGCATAAGAGAAGGGCTTGGTTTATAGCATAGCAAAAATTACAACTTCTAATTCAATACATCCTCCCTCTAACCCCCAAAATAATGTTGAAAAACTCCATAAGTTAATTGCAATTCCACAACAAATTCTGTATAATAGAAAAATGAGACAGATCCCTTTGGGATCCATGGATCTGAAGTTGAAAGGAAAGTTATTAAATATCAATGTTTCCATCCCACTTGGACTGCTATACAAAACAGCTTGGGAAACTATTATTTTTATGGCATTTCAGTTTCTTTAAATTTGAATTATGTGAGACTTCAGCTGGATGCAGATTGCAGATAATGGAATAAGCAGACCTTTCCAGCTGGTTTAAGAAAAAAATAGCTTAAATCACAAATTCTTCATTAGCGTAGTTTTACTTTATTCTACCAGTCGTAACTGTTGCTCATTAGTGAAGCAAAATTAAGTTCCTGGAAAGCATCTCCTAAAGATTTTATTGCATGGTGGACTGAGGGGGAAAAAGTGATGCAGTTTGAGTATCAGAGGTGCCCCAGTGCACCAGAAGCATGTAGGTGGGGATAAGCCAGCGGGACGCACACCAGCCTATGATACCTGCTACCCATGAGGGATTTGCAAGCTGCTCACAGAATCAGGGTGCTAGTTCTGGACATCGAGTCAGGATGCAAGAGAAAATCAGATATAAGCAGTCAGAAGTGAAAATACAAGAAGAGCAATAAGTCAAGAAGAAGGGGCAGAGCATAGGATAAGTTTTAGCAATAAGGAGAGGAATGCTGGGTGGGGAAATGTAGTAGGAGGGAAGAAATGTAGAGAGGTGTATACTTAGATATTACAGCTGCTCATGTAAAAATTACTTGAACTATACCAGAGTAAACTCTAAAAGCAAGAGCACTGCTGGGCACAAGAAGCCATCTCCCTCTTACCAGTGCCTTGCCATTAAGATCCCATTCAGCACTGCATCCTCTAGAGTCTCTTCTAGCAATTCATCAAATGACTTGACAAGATGCAGTGAGTTACTAGGTCAAAGATGAGTCACATGGTCAAATTCAGCCCTGATGTCAATACTGCTGTGTACACCAGAGCTGAATTTGATCCATAGCTATATGTTTGTCCATTGCATGGGCCATAAGAAGATAATAATCTCATTCCCCATAGATCCGAAATTGTTAAATAAGTACACAATTGCAAAGGAGTAGTGGCATGGCATACAGCAGAGAATGTCTTTTCATACTCCTCAGTTATAATGGGATCTTTGTGATTCATGTCCAGGGCACATTTTTCTGTAGAGGTTTGTAACCTCAGAGGAAGAAAAAGCAGAATTCTGTTACATCCATACATAGTCTTTCACTTCATAAGAAAGACAAGAAAATGCTGAAGCATGATTTAATTCCTGTTCATGTTGGGATTTCAAGCACTGCTGTGCATTTCATGGCACGGGTTCAGAGGAATTGTCAGGATGCTGCTCACACACAGAGCTGGAGGAAAACAGAATTTCCATCCTGTCAGAACTGGTGACATTTCTGAATTAGTTTTTTGTTCCAAATTGGAATGACAAGTTGAAATTTCTCAAAGAATGAAAATTCTGGAAAAATGAGATTGAGAAATGTTAAAACACTTTGTTTCAGGAACGTCAAACCATTTAACTGTATAAAATGTCAGTTCAACAAAGCTGACATGAAATAATAAAAATAAAACAAACCATGCTGATATAAATGAAATAAAACACATCTAAACATTGTTTAATGTTTGTTAAACATTAACAAAACAAAATGAGAAAAAAAAATTGTTTTGCCATTTTCCCATCAAATTTCTCTGAAATCGGTTTGTTCCTACAAAATGTTTTGATTTCAGCAACAAGAAAAACAATGGCTACTATCCTTTTTATAAGTTGTTCTTTGAGGTGTGTGTACAGAGTTGCTGGAAATTTTCATCCAGCAGTATCCTTCCGGTGGGCTCTAGCTGCCTCTGGAACTGAGTGCACATGGTGTCAGGATAAAGGGCCTTGCTGACCTCGCGTCCCTTATTTTCTTCTTGTCAATCACCTTCAAAGAGGGGTAGGAGGGCTGGGCTTAGACTGGACATGTGCAACACATCCCGAACAATGGTTACAGCACGGTTTGCAACCGTTTTTATTTCTTCTTGTTTGCACATGTCGATTAAAGGGTAGGTGACTCACCAGCAGTTGCACAAGAGGTGGAGTCAGAGAATAAGGTCAGGCTGACTGCAATACTGCCCAGCTAAAGCCCTCATCCTCCCTAGCCTCTTGGACAATAGCATAATGTGACATGGAAATGTGAATGGAAGACCAAGCTGTTGCCCTGAAAAGATTTTGAATGAGCACTTGTACAAGGAAAGCCACTGAGGAGAGCTGGCATCTTGTAGACTGGGCTGGAAGGATAGCTGGAGGTGGGATGTTCAAGAACTCGTAACATGCCTGGACACATGAGCTGATCCATGAAGAAAGCCTCTGTGCAGAGGAGAAGAGGCCCTTTGTTGTTTTCTCCATTGCTATGAATAGTGAAGGGATCTTTGGAATGGCTTAATCCTTGGAATGTAAAAGGCTAAGTAGGAACTGAAGCGGAGCGGACTTGGTAAAGCCCTTTATACCAATGCCATGTGCATGCAGGTGGGCTCCACACACTGTCCTGGCTAGGTGGTGGGGCCTCAGTTGGAAGGAGGGGGAGGGGTCTGCTCTGGCAAAAAGTGGAAGGGCCTCTTGCAACCCCCACTCCCGGTGCCACTGACTCTGAGGGGAGTGGAGTGTGGTGAAACTGCAGTAGGTTTAGAAAAGCATCTGAAGCTTTGCGTGTACCTGCAGTTGTACAACTGAGAAGCAGGTAAAGGTGGTTTAAAAATGACTCTGTTGCCTTTGTTACATTTGCTACAGCTACAGGGCTTTTAAATTTTGCTGTTTATTTAAAAAATACCTAATTTGTGAATAGTGAAACCTTCCGCTCTGGCTCTTTAAAAATTGTGTTTGCGGAATCTCGGTCTTGCTTTTTACATACATAATATCTTAGTAACAGGTCAAAACAGCTGAAACATCCATAAAGAAAGCAACCCTCATTATTTGGTGACTAATTTGGTGGGTGCACATGATAAGTATTCAAACTAGAAGACAAGAGCAGCTTCTTGGGGCTCCCAGAAAAGGTTAAGAAAGGGCATAATGGTTCCCATAAAAGTGCTCTTTTGCTTGTTTGAAATAGGGATGTAAAATCCTGGTTAAAAGTTAACTGGTTAAACGTAACGTTTAACTGGGTAACCGTGATCTTGTGGCAGGATGTAGGAGGGGGGCTATTCCAGCCCAGCCAGGCCCGCACCACTATAGCTGCTCCATCTGAGCCACACCTGCTGCACTGCATGATGGGCAGAGGGCTGCTCTGGCCAGGGCACCTCACCTTGTTATGGGCTGGGGCTGTTCCAGTTCAGTGGGGCTGGAGCGCCCATTGCTTGCGGCGCCTTTGGCCTGGCTTACCCATGGCATGGCTCTGTATGACTGGCCTGGCCAGGCTGGAGCAGACGACAACCCACGGCACACCCTATAGGTGGGAGCTGCTCAGCCTGGCCAGGCTGAGCCCACAGCCCCATACTAGTTAACTGGTTATCCCGGTAAGGAGCACGCTTACTAGATAACGGGTTAACCCTTTACTTCCCTATTTTGAAAACACTCTATTAGAATTAGTGAGCTTATTGCAGTCACGCAAAGGCTCCTTTGCCATGACACCCACTGCGGCAGTATAGGGAGGCCTAAAACTAGGTGTAGGTGTGTGAAAAGGGCATATTACAGCTATGTCCACTTTAAGGTCTACTACACAATCTGAGTGGTATTAAAGGTCCCTGTCCCCAAGTAAATGAGAATCAGGCCAGCTATGTTAACTAGTTTTGATTTGCTGCCTGATTTATATGGTTATTTTTCAGGCCCAGATGACTTCCAGTGGAGCTTGTGCTTCTATGCCACTGTGTACACTACACTTAAAATCCCATGTCTGGCCTGTGCCAGCTGCCTCAGGCTTGCAGCGATCAGGCCACAGGGCAGTTTAATTGTGGACATTCTGGTATGGACTGGAGTTCGGGCTCTAGGACTCTGTGAGATAGGAGGATCCCAGATCTCAAGTGTGATCAACTATAGCACAATTAAAGAGCTCCTTAACTTGAGCCTTGTGAGCCCAACACAGCTGGCACGAGCCAGTCCCTGTGTCTAACTATAGTACAGACATACTCTGAGGCACTTCTGAAAGTCCCAGCCAGTTTCCACACTGGACTACCTTTCTGCTGCTGCATTATCTATTGATTTGGAAAAATAAATGTCTGCAGACCAGGGAGCAATTAATAGTGTGCCAAATAGTATCCACTCCTTTACCCTGGCTGTAGCACATACACGTCTTAATGGAATAAAAACAAATTGAAAGAAGTTTCCATCTCCCACATAGGGCCTTCTTTCTATTATCTCTGAATTGCTTCATGGCACATAGAATACCTCTGCTACTTCAATAAGAACTGGTAAACAGCCTGTGTAAATGCTGATGCGGTCATCCTGAAACAGAAATTGGACCATTGCTCTAGCAGCTTTTAACAGAACTTGGCACAAATTCCATTGTAATAGCTTCACCCACTGAGGTTAGCCAGAAGTGAATATGGCTCTTCACTTCAGAGCGAGAGGGATCCACAGATAAACACTCAATGGTGCTATTGCAGCTGCAGAGATTTTTCCTTGTGGGTATCTCGTTACCAGAAAAGAGCCCTTCCATCAAACCTTGTAAATGCAATAAATCCATCAGCCACTGTCAAAAACACTATAATAGATCATTAGTCTCATTTTCTTCTGAGACCCCTGCTTATTCTCAGATGCTATATCTGGGCCTTATTTCCAATTAATCCATCTTCCTAGTTAGTCTTCCTTTGTTGTTCCTGATCAACCCTGTGATAACATCTGCATGCTCTGAGTCTCTGGCTTCTGCCTCAGAGGCTCTCAGCTCCAGCCTTTCTATTCTTCTAAAAGCCTAAACTGTCGTTTTTATAGTTACCATAACACCCCTGCAACCTGTCTGAATGGTTAAGAATTAAATCCAAGCTCCCTGAAATTGAGCTCTGAGCAGTCTATAATCATGGCTCTAGACTTGTGCCACATGGTGTAGCCCGATAGTGGCTTTGGCCATTGGAAGAACAGATCTTGACAGGGAGTATTCTGTTTTTATGCAATATGAATTAATTTTCAATCATAACTCTCCCATGTAGGATGGATTCTTTTTCTTACCGTGGTTTCTAGCATTGAGGGATGTGCCCTCTGCCCCGTGTTCTAGCCTTTTTTAATGTAGTCATTGATGGCAGTGAAAAATTCTTTGAGGATTCTCTTTGCAAAGGTACCATTGTACATAATAGTCAGCAAATGGGGTGTTGTAGGATTGTGAAAAAGCCAAATCATTCATGGAGATTCAACAGATCCCTAGCCTCTTACAGGTTTAGGGAGTGAAAGGCGGAGTCCAGATCTAAGCCTGACTCTTCCATAAGACCTGGCTGCCCAGTTTTGAGTTTTATAATGATTCCACGCTATTGATTTGCTGAGATAATTTTTGCCCAAGTGCAATTTTAAAGAAACAGTAACATCAGGGTCACTTGATTTGGGCATCTCATTATTACTGGCTATTGTAATGTGCTTCAAAAGTGTCAAAATGAATCTTTACAACTTTCATGAACTCTGTGAATTTCCTCTGGACTAGTTCATCTGTTATTACAGATGGAAACATTGGATTTGCTGCAGAAAACTGATCTCATGCTTAATGCACAAGACACATGAATGCTATTTGCTGTTCTGCCACACACTTACTATCATATTGTTTGAGACAACTCATTTTGCTTCTTTTCTACATCTGTAAAATGTAGATTTATACTACATATCTATTGCACACTAGTGAAGTAAAGCTTAATTCATTTTTAGGCCCTTGAATAGAAGATGGGTAAAGACGACCACATGCTCACCTGAAAAGAAGAGATTTGAGATTCAAACCTGACTTATTAATTTCACCCTGACTGAATCTGTTGAAAATTCTCAAGAAAGAAGCCAACCCCAAATTGCAGCAGACATTTTCCATAGAGTCCTGAATGCTTCTCTGCTTTTGTCATCATGACATTATTTCTGGAAAAAGCAATGCTACCTGGCACATTGCAGTGTAGCAAGGAATAATTGAAGTATACTTTATGAACTGCAACATCAGTAAGGAGAATGCAATTTACTGAATGCAAATGAAAAGTTCTGAAAATTGAGTTGAAAAATGATTCCTATTTTAAAAAAAATCAGATTCTATAAATGCAGAGTAAGGAAGCATGCTGAAAAGCTAAATGGCCCTCAAATATAATGTGCAGTCAAAACAAGCCCTTAGATATGAAATACATTCCTGCTTTGTCACATCATGGCGCAGGCATAAGCTACATTCAAGACTTTTTATTGTCAAGAGGCACTAACATTAGACTATCTTTCAATGTGGATGTTTGCCAATAATCATAAATAAAAAACTCACTCAAACAATTCCTAAAGTCAGTACCTTGGGTAGATGGTATTTCTTTATAAAAAAACTTTGTTAGAAGTATAGGAGTACCTTGCTTGATTGCCAGTGGGATCGATTTCTCTCTTGTGCATCACTGAATGTTTATAAATGTCAGACTTAAAGAAGAGTTCTGTGTAAGCTCGACAGCTTGTCTCTCTCACCAACAGGAGTTGGTCCAATGAAAGATATCACCTCACTCACCTTGCCTCTCAGCTCCCAAATGGCTTTTCAGATAACGTGCCATGCTGCTTTCAGAGCTGTCATGCTAGCAATTCAGCAAACCAAACTGAGATTCAGAAAAAAAGTGTGATTTTCAGACACTATTTAAACTTGAAAGCCTGCAAAGTCTCTTAATGCATCATTTGAGAGGCTAGGAAAGTTTGTAAAACTGATACATATACATGTGACAAACTTTTTCTCTTTAACAAGTAAGAATAACAAGAAAATCATATTAACTACAAGCCTCTGACTAGATTAATAGATCAAAGTTTTAATCTATAAGTGGAGGGCAAATAAATGGATCTTCATACCTGGGTAAATGAGTAAATGTTCATATAACTACAAAATCAGTTGGCATACTTAGAAAGCATAAAGTTCTACAAAAATATTGAAGATAAATACCTTAAAAGCAGCAATAACTATCTGAAATAACAGATGGATGCCTCCTCAACTTATCACATCATTGTGGTGATCATGGCAAGAATCACTTACCACTCTTTCATGTGATTTTTATATTTTTGGCAATTAGTGGGACTAAATAGGCAAGCTGCAGCTTGAGGTCAATATTACTTATGCAGAGACTAAGCCACATTCATCAATTCATCCTTGGCTTGGCTCTGTTGAAATGAATAACCATAGATGGATTTGGCCAAGCATAATTGCATGGTTCAGTAGTTATAGATCATGCCTATTGCCGTTCCACTGTCCATATACACAAGGTGCTCTGAAGAAAGTGTCTCTCACCTAGGCAAACTTCTCAAAGCTGTTTGCAATTTCCAGCCAGTCATCCACAAATATGGGATCCAGAGCTATAGTCCTTGACAGCCCAAAGCTTCAGACATTGCTGTGGAGGAAGTTTAATCTACAAGGAAGCAGAAATATAAAACACAGCTTTTGCTCAAAAGAACTGTTTGCCCATTGGTGGGCCTCTAATATGGTTTTCAGTGACATTATGCAGCTGCAGCCAACGGATCTCAGCCAGGTCCAGCAGTGAATGGAGTGGAGAATTGTTTTTTTAACTGAATATCTGAACATGTTTTGCCCATCATTAAAATAAAGAGGAATTGTTCAAAACTGAACCATAAATGTTCGAACTCAATAGGACTTATTAGGTCACCTAGTTCCTTCCACTGGCCAAAGCAGGACTGAAAATACCTATGAATCCATACTAACAGAGCCTTCTGGGTTTGTTCTAGTCCTTTTTTTATTGTACTCAATCACTATATTCAAAAGTTTAAAAAACAACCACAAATGCCAGTGTAAACATGCTTCAGGTACATAGGTAATATAAAGTATTGCACATATAAAAGTCATATGTTTAGTATTTCTTAATGATAATATTTCATCAGAGAAAGTGTTGTGCAGATGTCATGAATTTATTTGGCTGCTGGCCTTGTTTTGGAAATTACTACACACAATTCAATATTTACAAAAGAGGAACTTTTTCTTATTATATCTGAAATGTGGAGGATGCAGAGATATATGATTCCTGCAGGATGTAGTTTGCAAGGGAATTTGTGAAATGAATTCAGCAGTTTGTTTTGAAAGAGGTCAATGCAAATCATCCTAACACAGGCTGCTGTCCCCAGTCTCAAGGGTTTGGAGGATCCAGAGTGTGGTAAAGCACTTCTCTTACCTCCTCAAAAAACAAGAGAGTTGGGGGTAACTCTCCATTCCCTATGCCTCCAGATAGGTAATGACCCATAAGGCTAGAAAAGATTTTCTTGCAGACCGATGTAAGGCATTAAAAGGGAACTTTAGCACTCAGATTTTCTAGCTACTGACATGAGGTTTAGTGATCTATCCATGAGCTGGCTGTAATAAGACAGTGGGATGTCCAAATGAACTACTTCCATATCCTTTGAAAGATTCTTGGAATAGACAGTAGTGACCTTGCCTACTGTTGCCTCTGCCCTGAAGACAGATGCCAGAAATCTGAAAAAGCCCAAGTCACAGGATGAATCAGAAGAGGCCAGTGGCCTCCCTGAAGATGGGAAACTAAGATAGTGGGAAGGGAAACTGGCTAGAAAGAGGAAGGAGAATGAAAGTGGTGTGTGTGTGTGTGTGTGTGTGTGTGTGTGTGTGTGTGTGTGTGTGTGTGTGTGTGTGTGTGTGTGTGCGAAAATGGACATCCTTCTCTCAGATTCACAAAACATAGCAAATTTCAAGCACAGGATGATCCTGGGTTTTATGCAGATGGTTTGCACAGCTCTATAGTTGGATGGATCCAATTTAAAGAAAGTTCATTCACTAATGTTACAGAAAGAGTTATTGGTGAATTATGGACCTAGTCTTTTGGATCTTAAAAGCAGCAGAGAAACAAAGGAACATTTTTATTTCCTTTACAACACAATGTCTTTCCTTCAGTGGGTTATCTCAACAATGAATGATTTGCATCTCACTTCTATAAATGCAAATTCAGTGCACCTTCTCTGCAAGACTCTTTGTAATAAGAGATAACTGCAAAATACTCAACCCAACAATGTAACTTGGTGAAACAATTAGAAAACATTAAAGATCAAGTGTTGTCACCTCTGACAAAATAATCAAGAATTCAACAAAACATGCAAGTAGCATTTTTAAGAGGCTATTTTAACAAAATAAGTACCCAAAAATAGTGGTGAGATATTCAGCCCTAGCCAAAAAAGTGGACAAAAATTCCCACAGGCGTCAACTGATGTTGCACTAGTTTACATCAAAAATGGATTTGATCCACTCAATTTAGTACTGCCATCTACAGGTTGAAAAAGGTACAATATATCTTTAAAATATTTTACTGCATGTCCTTTTCAATTCAATTATTTAAATTCCCCTGCTCCCCAAAGCACCCTTGCAGCCAAAAAAATGTTCTGAATGTATAGGCCACTTCTACTTACATACAAGATAAGCAAATGATTTCTATGTTATGATTTACTTCTCTAAAACTCTGAATCTAAGATAAGATCTGATACTCGTCCCAGAAAGGTGGGAAAATAAATAAATTGTGCCCCCAGTATATAGTCCATTAGAGACTACCTTTCTGCTTCAGAAGTACTTTCACAGTACCAAAATATTGCTTGTCTCCCTGAGCCACAATTCCATAAATGTTCTTATCCATAGGGAGGTGTCAAAATATTTTGCATGATACAGTAGTGTGTGATAGTTTTGTCCTGGTCCATCTACTAGATGATACAGCAATACAGCCATTGCATCCTTGCAAGATTTGGGTTATTCTGAAAGTGATGAAACAAACCACATGCGTTCAAAAACATTTGGAGTATGATATAAAAATTAATTGCACAGTGATGGGTTATGTTTTTAAGGCAGTGATAAGGCTGGTTTCTGCCCAGGATCATCATCATGTGGTGATTTTCAGAAATGTTGCATAGATCAGATTAAAACATCATGGCACTTGTAATTTCATCGGAAGACTGTTGGTAGAAAAAATCCTTCACTTTTACAAATTTCTAGTCTTGAGCGGGACTCTGAATGGAAACTTCACTCTCCTCTTTTATGCATCAGTAGTCTTGTCATTTGTCAGTTGCTCCTTATCAGCCATATCATCTTGAGGCGGTCTAGCTCGGTCAAAGAAGCCGCACTACAGAAAACAAGCCAACAGAGAAATCACAATAAGGCAACCACATGATTGTTCTCCTACAGATTATGCCTCTTTCTTCTAACTTCCATCTCTTACCCCATTGGGAATGACTTTAGGGACTCTTCTTCACCTCTAATTTGCACATGTAGTCAACAGAACTAGTTGCATAAATATGAACTACTCACTTGAATAGGGGTTATGGAATTGGGACTATTGTGTATATGCTCTTTAGAACAGGGACATTGCCCTTTATGTTGGTAATTCCATACAGAGAGAAAATCCAGGGGAATGCACTGATATGTAATAGAACCAGCCTGCAAACTATTGAACACCCTCAGCTCTTATCAGGTTAGTGGGAGTTAAGAAAATTAGCATCTTGTGAGAGCACTTTAGCTACTATATATAAATAAAATATTATTCTACTGAAATTAATGGTTTCTTTTATAGAAATGGCTAACAGCAGCAAAGTAGTTACGTAAAAAATTCCCATAATATGATTAAATACTCAATAAAAATGAACACAAAGTGATGGCAGAAGACATCTAACTAAGTATAAATCATTATAATAAATTCAAAGACATGAACAATAGTAATGTCTTGGCCTCCCCCCCCACCCCCCACACACACAGTTTGTAATGTTTTTCTGCAATTGACTTCAATGGAGCCAGAATTTCAACCTTTGGTGGCAGAGAGATAATGTAGGATTCTGAACGGATAGGGTCCTACCAAATTTACAGTCCATTTCGGGTAATTTCACAGTCAACCCCTTTAAGGGCTCTGGGGAGGGGCGGAGGAAGAGAAGTGTTCTTGGTTGAGACTGGAGTGACACCAGGCACCCTGGGAAGGCTGGAGGCCCCTATTTTGAAATAAGTGCCTACACAGCACTTATTTTGAAATAGCTATTTTGAATTTGGCGTTATTCCTATTAGAATGAGGTTTACCAAATTTGAAATAAGTACTCCACTATTTCGAATTAATTTTGAAATAGTGGTTTGGCTGTGTATATTATGGGTTGTGATTTAAAAAGTCAGAGACAACTTGCTAATATTAAAAGAAATCTCCTTAAAATAATCTCATCACAGATTGGGAGAGGGATTGTATAATTACAGGCTAACAAAAATGGCAGTTCCTTAAGCATTCAAGGAAAGCCAAACAAAAATGCTTTATAAACCTAAACACTCCAAAAAGAAGTTTTGTGAATCAGAGTCAAACTCTGTGGCTGTGTCTAAACTACATCCCTTTTTCGATAAAGGGATGTAGCTTAGGCAGGTCGACATTGCAAATGAAGCGGAGATTTAAATATCTCATGTTTCATTTGCATAATGGTGGCTGTCGCTTTTTTCCAAAATGGGGCTTTTTAGAAAAAATATGGCAGTTTAGACGGGGCATTTCTGTCGAAAATGCCCTGTCTAAACTGCTGGTTTTTTTTTTTTTTTTTTTTTTTTCCAAAAAAGCCTCTTATTTTTTTAGGAGTACAGGATCTTTCACAACAGGGCATTTCCATGGAAGATGCCCCGTCTAAATTGCCGTTTTTTTTTTTTAAAAGTACCATTTTGAAAAAAAGCAGCAGCCGCCATTATACAAATGAAGCATGGGATATTTAAATCCCGGCTTCATTTGCAATATCGATGTGCCTAATCTACATCCTTTTATCAAAAAAGAGGTGTAGTTTAGACGCAGCCTGTAAGATTATTTATAACCAGACTCCCATAACAAAAGAAGATTTTGAAAATAATGTTTCTTCACAAAAATCAACTACATAAGCATGTTGTCATATGCCACATCAAAGAAGACATAAGTCTATTGTTACATTTACTCAAAACTTTTAAAAGTCATAGATGCCATTCTCTTTCTCTCCCTCTCTCTCTCTCTGTCATCCTAAATCTTGTAAGTTTCCTTCCAAGTTTCATTAAGTAAATGATAATAATACAACCTACCTTCCACAAACCTAATGTCAAAATAGCCAGAACCAACAATCCAAGAAGTATTGCTAGTATTATAACCCATAAAGGGATTATAAAGGAGATATTTGGAGTAGCCCAAATGACAGATGTTCTTATCTGAAATAAAAAGATACGAGGTGTAAATGAACAAAGATTCTGTAATAAATGAAAACAGAAAATGAAACACAATGAAATTGCCCAATTAGAAACATGTTGCCTACAGTTCTTGTATATTAACTTTATTTGCTGTAATGTCTGCAACTTTATTCGCAATAATCTTTAAAATGGAATTTGCAGACATAAATACCCTTTTATTAAACCTAACATACAATATTTTCACCGACTGAATCCATAATCACTTTGAAGCTCAACAAACCCACAGCAAACATTTCAAATCCATGTAAGGAACCAAACTCTGCTCTCAGTTATACCACTATAAAATCCTGAATTATATCATTGACTTAAAGTAGAATAACTCTGAATGAATGTCAGCCCAAGTTCTCTACTGGAACTAAAATATGTATTCTGCATTGTATGTTGTAATCTAAAAAGTTTTTCTGATAAACCAGTGCAAATTTATTTATATTATTTCTACTTCAGCTCAGCTAAGCAGACCAAGAGCTAATATCCTCATATAGAACATGTCATCCATGTAATATAAGCATAATGCACAAAAAAATCCTCCTTTAAAATGATCTCTTACATTATCCTGTTATACTTAAAGGAAGCTTAGTTTACATGTAGAAAGACCATTTTAATAGACTATGATGTAATTGGGAAGGATAGCATCATTTCTCTTGTTGTCTGTGGCTCAAGAAAGCAGCAGGTGGGGATAATATGTGAATTATGAGGCGTTAATCTTCCCACTGATTTTACAAAATCATCTAGATTCCAAGCCTTCATTATAACAAATGAAGCTAACATCCCTTCTAGCTGTTCCCCCTCTGGTCTTCCTAATAAATTATCCCCTGGCTCCCTCTCCTCCATACCTCATATCCAGTTCATTCTACTCCCTCAGATATTGCTCAAAGCTCTCTTCATCAATCTTACTTATTACTTTATTTCTCTCTGATGTTTCTAAGTCAAAAGAGTTTGCCTGAGCTTTCCTTATCTCCTTACTCATAGGTTATATCCCCTGCCATCTTTCTATAACTCTCTTCTTTTCCTTTGCACTTGGAAGTTATTTCTGTCTAGGGTTTTCTGCTGAAGCCATCTCATATACTACTCTCCTGCATAATTCAAGTACATTTGTGGCAGATGGAACTCATCTTGCTCTTCATGCTGGAATGCAATCATGAGACAGTCTCCAAAATAAATTGATTATATGCCTTCCGAGGCTGTCTTCTACTTTTACTGCTTGAGGAACTGGTAGGAAACCAGAATATCTACTTATTGAGTCTGTTACTTACTGCTAGTCCCACTGACCCATAGGCCCAGATACTTTAGTTCAATATTGTATCTTTCTGGTGTCTGCCAAGATTTTCCTCATACTCTGTTTTGGCCCTTGTCTTGCCAGCGAAGTCTCTTTTTCATCAAATTCTCCCATTCAGGTTCCCATTCCCTTTTCTTTTAAAACCTGTTCAGCTATTGTTAAATAAGTCAGCATCTACACTTAGCAGTTATGATGCTCCTCTCATTGCCAGTGAAAATCAACAGAGCTATGCTAGCGTAAAACTAGTGAAAGAAGAGGATCAGATTCAACTTTTTCAGCCCTGCCATTAATTCTTTGTTTGCTAAGATTCAGCTATTAGCTAACTGGCCATTTATGACCAAATAGTTCTGAACTTGTTCATTCCCTTCATGGTGACCTCTTGGCCCTAAGAATGAGTCATTTTAGTGATTAAGATTCTAAGATGATACAAGTGCCAAGTTAACTCCACCCCTTCTGCCTGTCTGTCTTGCTCTTTTTTAAAAACAGAGTATCTCCAGCTTCTTTTCTGAACCTGACTTTTCCCCATCTCTCCCTTGAGCATGGCCTCCCTCTCTTTCTGTAAGCACTCACAGCTCTATGCCTGCTTCCACCTGCCATCATACCTAACTGCATAAACCAGCCCTTTCCACATGTTCCATCTCTGTGCCTCGCTGGTTTCTGGTTGGAGGCAGAACTTGCAGAGTTAGCAGGCTGAGAGTGGTGAGAGGATTGGTACTGCTTAATGAGATACATCTTACTAGATATTTTAGAAATTTCTGTCTGTCCGTCTGTGAGTCCATTTATTCTAGAACTCCTCCTAAACAGTAAAAGCTAAGACTACCCAATTGCTTCCTCTCCTCATAACTTCAAGCAAAGTAGGGGCTTGGTTGTACCAAGACAATGGGATGTGCCTGGTATTAAATTGTTTCTCATAAAATGGAAAGGGAATGGTCTGGTAGGAGGGAGTTATACTGTAGAAGGACCAAAGGGGAGCAAGGGGCCAATGTTGGGGACCAGGATAGTTATAACACCATTGGTCCAGCAGGGGGCAGGAGTGGAGAAAGGAAGAGCTATCTACTATATAATTCAGAGAGTTTGTCTATTTGTGTGTCTGGTGGTCTGTCCCTCCCAGCTGAGACACATGCACCTCTCTCCCAGCTGTACCCACTGGAGCTGCAGTGGCTGTAGAGACATACTTCTCACCTGGCTCCAAGCTGCTGTGGTGACAGAGGGCTGGGATTGTCCTCTCTCCCCACCCCAGAACAATGATTTAAATGAAGAAAAACAAAACTTATTTGAGTTAGGACCCAAGCAATGCTGGGTAAATCTAGTCTATCTACATTTCTAGAGTGCAGTCCCTGCAATATCTGGACTCTGATACCTGATTAAAAATCAAAGTGAGTTATATTGAAAGTAGGACCAAAATCCACGTGCTTGATAACAGCCCTGACCTAACAAGGCTAGAACACTGATCTTCTCTAGACCCTCAAAAACTGACCAGTCCTTATGGAGTTTAACACTAAGGGTATGTCTAAACTACATAGCTCCGTCGACGGAGCCATGTAGATTTGTTTGTTCGGCAAAGGGAAATGAAGCCACGATTTAAATAATCGCGGCATCATTTAAATTTAAATGGCTGCCGCGCTGAGCCGACAAACAGCTGATCGGCTGTTTGTCGGCTCAGCGCACTAATTTGGACGCTCCCGCGCCGACATGAAAGCCCTTTATCAACCTCCCCAGTAAACCTCATCCTACAAGGCATAATGGGGAGGTCGATAAAGGCCTTTCATGTCGGCGTGGAAGTGTCCAGACTGGCGCGCTGAGCTGACAAACAGCTGATTAGCTGTTTGTCGGCTCAGCGCGGCAGCCATTTAAATTTAAATGAAGCCGCGATTATTTAAATCGCGGCTTCATTTCCCTTTGCCGATCAGCCTAATCTACATGGCTCCATCAATGGAGCCATGTAGTTTAGACTCACCTTAAGACTCGCCACAGTCCCATTGGTTAAATGCCCAGTTCTTTAGATATATTGTCATTGATCTTGTAATGGACATATTCAGCTATCATGCTTCTTCACTGCAATTGGCGCAGTTATTGCACCTTGGTACTACATTTATAGACATGCCCCATAGGAATTTGGATGCAAATATGCAAAAGTCATATATTCCTTATCCAATTAAATCAAATGAAACTGGCTTCCTCTCTCAAACACACCACAAAGCTTCTACTACCCTCCAAACACTCCCCTTCCCCACACACCAGGAAAAAAGGAATGGATTTCAGTGTTGTCATTTTTTACATCCCACTGGGCATTGCAGAATGTTGTAGGCTTCCTACACCACTTGGTGCAGCAGTTGCAGAAGGGGCCTTACAGTTTAATATGTTAATACATACTTTTGAATTGCTTTCCTTGTGTGTCACATCAATACGGTATCCGCCATTAAAATGCAAGGGCAGCAAGAATGAGAGCAAGGTCAGCTGCTCTGTCTGCAGTGACACTGTACACAGAAAACTCAGTCATTTACAACAGTGAACTGGTGCCAAAACAGCCATGAGAAATGCAAAGATGAGTGGTTTTAGAGAGGTAGCCGTGTTAGTCTGTTCCAGCAAAAACAATGAGGAATCCTGTGGCACAAGTTTATTAAAGCATAAGCTTTCATGAACTGCATCTCGCTTCATCAGATGCATGAAATGAAAGTGGCAGGGATTTATACATACATATAGAGATGGGAGTGTTACATCAGTGCTAATGCGGCTCATTTAATCAGGGTGGATGTGGCCCACTTCCAACAGTGATAAGAAGGTGAGAATACCTAAAGGGGAAAATTACTTATTGTAATGAGCTAGCCATTCCCAGAGATGAGTGGCTGTAAAAAGGCTGTAATGGAACAAAGAGCTACTTAATGTGAAGAATTTCTTTCTGCTCCTTAAAAATTATGGTGGGAATACTATGGTAAATCTTATAGGCTCAGATCAAGTATTGAGCAAGTGACAAGAAAGGATAACCTGCCTCCCAGAGACACTCCAAGGAGAAAGAGAGATAGACTAATAAGATATATCAGAAACAAAGTGCTGTATCTATTGGAAGAGTTCTTGGTTCCCTATACTTCATGAACAAGGAACAGGATTTTTTGTCTGAACATGCTCAAAGACTATAAAGCTATGGCCAATCTCAGAAACATCAGTTGCACATTGGTATACAGGCAGTCCCCGGATTACGTACAAGATAAGGACTGTAGGTTTGTTCTTAAGTTGAATTTGTATGTAAGTCGGAACTGGTACATATTGTAGGGGAAACTCTAACCAAACATTTCTCCAGAGCTCAGTTTTATTCTCCCACACCTCACTTCCCTCAGTCCTTTATTCTCAAGCTGAAGTGTCTGCTGAGAAAAGCCGCTCCGTGTCTCCCTGGTCTGCTGGGGGGGGGGGGGGGGGGGCGCTAGCTTCGCGTCTCCCTGGTCTGCTGGGGGGAAGCAGCTGGTACGGGGTTTCCTCACCCCTTTTGTAAGTAGGGATCCGATGTAAGTCGGATCCATGTAACCCGGGGACTGCCTTTATTTCATTTGACTTCAATAGAATTGTTATAATAAAGGGGAGCAAACATGCACACCCCCTCCCCCTGAATAATATATATATATAACAATACACCTGCAAGAAATTAGCTAGTTATGTATGGTAGACAGAGAGCCAGTTGGTGACAGTTTATTGACACTGCACATATTTAACCAGAACATAACTACAGAGCTGCACCCACTGCTCGCTGCACTCGCCAACTCCCACTCTCTCTAGCCACTTTCGCTTTCACGGCCAGAGAGGCTGATGATGTCATTCTGTTGCATGGCAGGAAAAACTTTTTTATATAGAGAAGTGACCAGTAGACACTGGAGCTATCTGCTTTGCTTTTTGTTAAAGAAAACATTTGAATTAGTCATCACCATCTAATTAGGCACATGTCAGTCCTAGAGACATCAATGGAAAAAATCCAGATTGATTTCAACAGGCATGGGATCAGGCCTCTTATGGAATTACTAGCTCCTATCACTTTTACCCAATTCTCTCTTGCCCACTCCTTCCATTTGTTTGTTGACTCTTTTGTTATACCTTGTCCCGATTTAGATCATTAACATGTTAAGTTATACAATATGTGCATGGTTATGGTGTTGGCAAAGCTTTGTACACAATGGGATACTATTCTTAATTGGCACTTTTGAGTGCTCCACAAATACAAAGAACTGCTGATGAATTGTGATCCAATGATCAGTTTTCCCATTCTGAGTGGGAGCTGCAACTCTTTCCCTTACCCTTCACTGGTACCTTTTGTCTTTTAAGGTAGAAAGCAGTTTGCTGCAGGGCTATCCTCTTATCAGCCTCTGTACAGCTTATGAATTATGTGACATCAGTAAAAAGCCTTAATCCTGTGCAGGTGCAGAGTGCAATACTTGCAAGGTTCAGAGTGCTGCATAGGTTAGGCAGTGCTGAGGAAGATGATGTTTCATTAAGGAGCATGCTGCTCCCCAGCCACCAAATTATGCCAATCTTGTAGCCAGAGAAGCGAATGCCTAGCTAAGAGCCATATTTTCATGCAAAAAGCCATGTCTTTTTATCCAGGCTCATTCTCCATCAACACCATGCACCTCTTTGCCTTGTAATCTTGAAAGCGAAGATGGACTATGCCTAATGCTTAATTCTAGTTGTATCTACACAAAGCCTGCACTCACACTAGGATTAGAACATAACAACCCTGTGCTCCTGGCACAATGCCCAAGAATACAGTCACTGATAGACAACTTAACATTGCAGGCTCTGAACACCCACAGGAAGAGGCTAGAGCAGGAGAAAGAACAAAACATCCTCCCAGTTCATGCACACTCTCCACAAACAGCTTTTACTTGTGATTTTGATTTAGGACAGATTTGTGTTATTTTAACTTGGATTTCTACACTTTTTCATATGGCTTTAGGTTTAGTATTAGGGAGCCAATTAACACTGTGGGGATTTATCTGTTTTCTTCTGAAGTTAGAAGGATTTGGAATTTTTGTACAAGATTTACATGTTTGGCAGGGGATTGTGATGCATTTTGGTTTTCCCAAAAGGCCGATGCTAATTTTTTCCCTACATTGAACAAAGCAAATGGCTTGTGCTTTTCTCTGTCAAGATGAAAGGATTCACATCAGAGATGCAGCAGTAGACCATTGTGATTTTCTGTCTGTTACATTGCGGGGGGAGATGCTGAAGGTGAGAGCTGGAATCTGATAGGAGTACTTGGGGGGGGGGTAAAGATTCACCCCTGTGAAAGTGAGGACTGCCAGGAGCAAGACCTAATGTGATGCAGTAGGAGACAGTATAGCTCACAAGGAAGACTGTGAAAGACCTTGGGTGACCTATGGTTCTTGTGCTATTTGAAGGGATAAACAACACTTTCCTATTCATTTTCTCTACACTATTCATAATTTTATAGACCTCTATCATATCCCCTCTTGTTTATCTCCAGGAGATTAGACAGCATGTGTGGACCCTAGGGCAAGGTGTGTGTAGGCAGGGGAGGCAGCCTTGTGCTCCCAGAAGAGATAGGGCCTCAGGAAGAAGGGACAGGGCATGGGGAAACCAACCTTCAGTGCCATCTGGACTGCAGCAGGTCCCTCATCAGAGCCACATGGCGTCGTACTCCAGTGGCAATTTCAATAGCCCAGGGCTCTGGCCACTGCCACACTAGCAGTGGTGGTGATGACTGGATCCCTGTGTCCCTTTGAATTGCTGGGCCCTGGGGAAATTGCCTGTTGGCCCCCTAGTCAGCAGGCCTGCTCATCTGTCTTCTAAAATGAATAGTCCCCAATTGTGTTAATATCTCCTCATACAGAAACTGTTCCATATTCCTCATCACTTTCGCTGCCCTTTTCTGTACCTTTCCAATTCTAATGTATCTTTTCTGAGATGGGGCCACCAGAATTATATGTATAATCAAGGTATGGGAGTAACAGGGATTTATATAGCACCATTATGATATTTTTTGTCTTATTAGCTATTTTCTTCCTAATGGAAACATTCTGTTCACTTTTTTTAATAATAAGCTGTTGTACATTGAGTGGATCTTGCACAACAATGGCAAGATATTTTTCTTGAGCAATAACAGCTAATTTAGTACATACAGTTGGGATTATATTTTCCAATGTATATTACTTTGCAATTATCAGCACTGAATTCCATCTGCCATTTTGTTGGCCCGTCACCCAGTTTGGTGAGTCTTTTATAATTCTTCAGAGTATTTTGAGTAAGCAAACTTAATAAACAGATAATACTATCTCACTGTTCACTGCCTTTTCCAGATCATTTATGATAATGTTAAACAGCACTGGTCTCAAGTACAGATCCTTTAGAGACCCACATATTTACTATCTTAATTGTGAAAATGATTTATTCCTAATAGGGATGTAATAGTGTAGTTGATTAACTGATAAGCAAAAGCCAGGCCAACAGCCTGGCTCAGTCCTGCCTTGCACTAGGTCTGGGACCTACTCCCACTGTGGGTCTGCATTTAAAGTTTATTAGGAGCTAGGTGAGCAGGCAGCCCGGCTTAGATCTGCCTTGCACCGGGTCTGGGAGCTCAGACTCTCCCCAGATGAGCTGCTGCCACTCACCTGTATCAGAAACAGCAGCACAGGGTGACAGGCAGCCAGTCCATGAGGGGAGCTGGTTTTAAAACTGGTTCCCCATGCGGAGCAGCTCCCGCCTGGCACCCCACACTGCTGCCTTTGATACAGAGTAACAGCATGGAACTGCACGGGGCTCCTCGGGAGTGAGGCCAGAGCTCATTAGATGCTGACCCCACCCCACCCCCGGAAACTACAGAATAGTCGACTAACTGATAAGAATTCATGAGGTTAATCAACTATTCAATTAACCAATATTTTACAACCCTATTTCTTATCCTTTGTTTCCTACCTTTTAACCTGTTATTGATCAATGTGAGGACTTTCCTACTTCCCTCATGATTGTTTAATTTGGTTAAGAGTCTTTGGTGTAAGACTGTGTCAAAAGCTTTCTGAAAGAGGAAGTACAGAGGAACTTTCAAAGTTTAAAGGATAGAGTTATGTTACAAGTTTAAGGAGCTATTTCTCACAGTGTGAATTAAAATAGCCACAAAGATATCAAGCAAACCATTTTCAGGTACGTTCCTCTTATTTCCTCTTATAATGCGTGCTGTTAAGTAATAATCTAGAAAACAACATTTAAAGTAAAGTGAAAAATTTCAGTCCTTTTACGTGTAGCTATGTATGATACAAGACTATACCTAGTAAAGTTGTGGAATCTTCTTCACCGGAGGTTGTCAAAAAGAGGCTGGATAGTCACATGACTTGGATGGCTGAAATGCAACAAATCCTGTATGTTGGCAGAGAGTTAGACTAAATGACCCTTCTAACTCTGCGGTTTTATGGTTCTAATCAACTGGATCATCCTTGCCTGGAAACTTAGGGTCCTAAAAGAATTCTAATAAATTAGTAAAACATAATTTCTCTTTATAAAAGCTGTGTTGACTCTTCCCAACATATCATCCTCATCTATGTGTCTGATAATTCTGTTCTTTGGGTTCAATCAATTTGACAGGTACTGAATTTAGGCGTATGGCCCGTAATTACCAGGATTGCCTCTGGAAACTTTTTTTTTAATCAAATTTACGTTAGCTATCCCTATATCATCTGGTACAGAGGCTGATTTAAGCAATCAATTGCACAACACAATCAGTAACTGTGCAATTTCATATATGGGTTCCTTGTGAACTCTTAAGCGGGTATGTTTTATTACTGTTTAATTTACCAATCTGTTCTATGGCCTCCTCTCCTGACATATCAATCTAAGTCATTTCCTCAGATTTTTCATTTAAAAAGAATGGCTCTGGTGTGGGAGTGACTCTCTTCTTCTGCAGTGAAGACAGATGCAAAGAATTCAATTAGCTTCTTTGAAATGGCTTCATTTTCTTTGAGTGCTCCTTTAGCATCCTGATTGTTTAGGGGTCCCATTGATTGACAGGCTTCCTGCTCTGAATGTACATAAGCATTTTTTCTGTTAGTTTTTGTGTCTTTTGATTATTGCTCTTCAATTTTTTTTTGGCCTGCCTAATTATATTTGTACACATGACTTGCCAGAGTTTATGCAACTTTCTATTTTCCTCCAGAGAGATCCAAACTATAGCCCAAAAAGTGCGTGTGTTAGGTTAGTTAATTCCTATATCATTGTATTTTTGGAAATGCAGAAAGAGTGTTTATATTTATGTCTTGTAAAGTGTGGTGCACTCTCGGCATTAAATAAAATAACTAAGCAAATCATAATGCCAAATAGAATGCTCATTGCAATATTAAACTTTTATCTTTATTCCTTTTGGAAACAGTTTTATTTTTAAAATACCAGATTATTCATAGCTATCTGATTTATCTGCTACTTTAAGAAACAGTAGCGTGCTACTTTAAGAAACAGTAGCTTTAAATTACGTAGTTATTTTTGTAATGCCATTGCTACTGCCATAACCTCACAGTCATTTAATCTGTTCTTCATCTAAGCTTTAATCATTTTTCTTACAGGAGTTGATAGATCATAAAGAAACTTTTTAATACTCCTACATGTTATGATCAAACATTTACAGTATAATGCTCTTGTATGTTTTGAAAAAATGCCCAAAGCAATATGTAAAAGCTCCCTTGAGCTTGGAGTCATAATTAATATTGACATTTGCGTTTACATATTACAAATGCCTTGTGTAAACATACTCATAGGGATTACAAGGCTGTTTAAAATAAATATACCCAATAGTTCATACTATATAACACAATTTAAAAGAGTAAAAAGTGTATTAAACCAACTTTGTTCATTGTAGAAAAGTTGACCAAACAATCTATGCCAAAGTCATTCTGGGTAGATCCTATTATATATTTAAGATATGAAAAATACTTTTATTGTATCAAATACAAAACTAGCTCAAGAGCTGCATATCAAAGTCAAGGAAGTTACTCACTATACTAATCATATACTTCAGTCTCCAGTACAAAGGATTTCCTGTGCAAACATTACTGAAGGAATGCATAAAATCTTATTTATTTACAATAATTATATCAATACCAAAATGGCAATTTCCCTTTGAAAGTTATAACCTTGAACAAGAATAAACTTACAGTCATACAATATACGGGTTTGATTCAAAGCCTATTGAAGTCAATGGAAAGATTGCCATTTATATTTAGGATCCAGCCCCATTACTGAGTGCTACTGAAGAGCAGGAGTAAACAGTTCTTAAGGGTCATCTCAACTTTTTAGTTTCAACATTCAATTACATTTGCCATATCATTTCTAGTATCTTCCCGTTACCCCACCATGTACAAGATATGCACCATATTCCATGACAAAAATACAAATCTGGCAAAGACACGTGCAAATGCTTAATTTTAACTTTACCAGCATTCACATTGAAGTAAACTATTTACATCTTTAAAATTAAATATGTAAAAGTCTTCCATATAAGATATAATCACTAATTTCATCAGACCTTAATCAGCCAACAGTACTGTGTCATCTGCACAGAATGTTGTTCACCCATTTTGCATTCATCTTTGTACCTTGTTTCTTCAGTTAATCAAACACTCATTATAAATGTTGAATCAAGTGGATGACATTATACAACCTTTTTTGACTCCTCTCAATCTCCATTAGATTTTCATTTTCCTTTCTCTTAAATTGTCTTCTGATTCTAGTAAAAGTATTTTAATACTTTTGTATCCATCAATTCTGACAGATCATAATATATTGAGAAAACTACAATCATAGGAAAGAATCCTGGGAAAACATGCAAGATCCCATTGAATGATGGAGCAGTATAGCAAGTGAAATATTATTGGTACTTAGGAAAAATCATTATAGAAGATGGAAGATCTGTACTAGAACAGCAAGAGGAAAAGGGACATTCTGGAAGAGTAAATGTCTGACAAGAAATAACATAAATAAAGACTAAATTCCAGGTCTTAAAAACTCAGCTTTGGCCTGTGTTAAATTGCAGCTCTGAAACACAGACATTCAGAAAACTGATAAATAAGCTATGACCCATCAAATTATGGCATGTTACTGAAAAACCAATGCTGGTGATATTTATGTGTTCCGGAATGGAAAACTGATGACAGAAGAATATGAAAGGGGAAAAAAGATCTTGGATGGATGATATGGCATCCTGGGTAACTCAAAAGTACCATTCATCCACTCCAAGATTAGCAGAGGATCATACAGAATGGGGTACCATGGTTGCAAATTGTAATACTGAACACCATATTCTTCACAGTGATTTTATTATATAATTATGGCATAATTATGATGCATTTTGTACAAAATGGGCCATTTGAGGTGTAAGAGGAAAAGTTATGATTTGCTGCATGGAATTAGCCTATTTGAATAGTGATACAGTAGGGCTTGATAGCAGCAGGAGAATGTGAGATGGGAGGTGTATAAACCCTAGGATGATTAAGGCCTTATTCCCTGGGGATTAAGGAAAGGTTACTAACGAATAATTGGAACGTCAGTTAAGGTCGTGCCCGAGACCTAATAAACCCCCAATGCTTCAGTCAGACAGAGAGGGAAGGAGAGCTGACTGCAGTTGGGAGGTGTACTGATGTTGACCAGAAGATGAGTGTACCAAGAAAAGGGAGACCCTGTCCAAGCACGGCAGAGGAATTCTATATCTTAGAGGACTGAGGGAAACCCTACCCAGGGGGAAAGATGGTAGAAACCCTGTGAAAAGCAAAAGGACCTGGGACTGAAGTAGGAAGTAAACCTGGGTCCCTTCTCTGCTCCCCTTCTGTCTCCTGCCAGGGTACTTGTGAAGCCGAAAATAGGGGTAGGGATGGCACCCTAACTTACAACACCAAGGGACCCACCATAACAGCATTGGCTATTTGCTACAGTATGTATGTACTATTTTTGTATATGAAGCTATGAACTATTTCACATGTAGTTACATCTGGGTGATGCCCACTATGCAAAATGCTTTCAGTTTAGATAGTGGGAGAAGGGCCATCCAGGGTAATGGGCCATTAGGCAAAACAATAGGCCTTAGGATAAGTTTATCCTCTTCCTTGTGAGCCTTCCTGAGAATGGCTCCAGACAGCCTGTAAGTCATGGCTGGGATGTCAGTGTTTTTCTACAAACTACATTTTGGAACAAATGGTTTTCAGCATATGCTAAAGCTATATGAGGAAGGGTGTGAGATCATTGGTGGTTGTTCACTTCCCACATAAGAAGACTCCTGCAAACACCTGAGGAACAAAGACTGAACTGGGGAAAGTGCTGGACCCAGGCTAAAGAGATTTCTAGCCTGTGTATGAAAGACCTGGCGATTCCAAGCTGTAAAACGAGTGCAGCTAGGCCCTTAGGAACCTGCAAGGCTGCTTATACCATTGCCCAGGGTGAGAATTTGTTAATTCAAATCAATTCTTTCTAGTATCTTAGGCTTGGTTTTGTGTTTTTATTTATTTCCTATGTAATTTGCTTTGACCTGTTTGTTATCATTGAAAAGCTATTTTTTGTAGTTAATAAGCTTAGTTTTGGTTTATCTAAGCCAGTGAGTTGGAGAGAAGAGCATGGGAAATCATGGCTCAAGGGCAAAAGACCGTTGCATTTTCCTCTCCATATTGATAGGAAAGGCAAACTGTTTAATACATTCAGATAGGTTGGGGTTTGGACAAGGACAGTACAGTACAACTCTTTAGTCCTAGAGTGGGAATCTGCTGGTTATTTTGGTTATAATGTACCCTCATGTGGTGGCTGGTCAGAGAATGTGCATGTAACTGCATCTGGTGTGCCCTTATTGGCGTGAATCCTGGTGGAAGTGTAAGGCCAGGAATGTGTCTGCAGCTTGCAACAGCAGCACAGTAAGAGAGGAACCCCAAGCAGGTGGGTTAGAAGGCTCAGTGATACCTCAAGTTCAAGGTGACGTCCCAGGGGGAACCCATCACACAAATCTCCACTAAAGAGATTCCACATAAGAAGCAGAAGTATACTGAAGGTATGCAGTGTTTATTGCAGTATATCTTTCCTAAACTCCAAGTCCATGGAGGTTGCAAATCATTTATGAAGTATAATCATGTTTCAAATTGATTTTAAAAAAAGTTGCAATCATTATTCTCCTGCCCCTTGCCCTTCCTAACAAAGAGACAAATTTCCAAATAAATTCTTGGATAGATATTTTCAAACCACAAGCACTGATCTTTTACACAAAGAGCAAAAATATGAAGTATTGCTGGACTTCAAGAAAAATTCTTCTCAAGTAAGACTTCAAAAGATCTTGTGTACATATCACATCAAGCTGTAGACTTGGCAGTCATCCATTGTGACAGTCAGATAGGAGAAGACATAAAAGCACTATAATTTGTCAATATTTTACAGTTGCCATAACAGGAATTGTGCATAAATCGTCTATGCCAAACAACAAGCATTAAACTGCAGTAAAAGCCTTTTTTTACTCTTATCAGATCATTTGGTAGATCATCTGAGACTTGTTGAGAACAGCAGGCAAACCTGTGGCAAAGCATTTCAGTCCAGATGGATGCAGGATGGTAAAAAATGTTCCGTGCAACATGTGTTTCTATTATGAAACACATGTTGCAGAAAACACAAATCACCTGAATTTATCATTCAGTTTGGAGGCTTTGAACCTCTCTGGATGAACACAGTATATTGAGCATCAAAACTCACCCGGTGCAATCCTGGCCCTATTGATGTCAATGGGAGTTTTTCCATTAACTTCAATTGGGCCAGGATTTCACCCTCTTGTTTCCAATCCTAAACATAAATCATCTACACAGCCAACACCTGTTCAAAAAAGGGAATGATTCAAAGGAAAAATTCTAAATCCTCAATCACATTCAATATATTTTGCCTCTATAATTCTAAATCACTGTATTGGTCTTATAGGCTAGAAAACATTCTGTTCCTTGATAGGACACATTGGTAGACCAAGCATCAGCAGAACCAGACACCTTGGGTGCTACTGCCTGACTGATTTCACAAGGATCAATGAAAGTTCCAGTTTCCTGAACCAATGCAGACTTCTCTTCCCACTCTGCCTCCAAATGTGCCCTCTCTTAGTCTGATCTGTGAGATAATTATCAGCATGCTCACAGGTGACATGCTTGATTTGGTCTCTCCCTCACCCCCCGCCGTCCCCCATAGTAGAGTAGAACAGCTTTCTGATGGGTAAGCCCTCCTGCAAGCCTTTGCAGCCATCTTTGATGACCTATGTTGTAGCTGCTCTGCAAATGTTTTCCCTGAGGCCAGGGACAGCCATCACCTATGCAGCCTACTTCTGATGGTTTGTTGCTGACACTGAATGGAATAAAGTGGTCCAACTTTACCAGTTCTGCTGCCAATGCTGAGGTAAAAGATGAGCTAGTCTTCATGGAAAATCCCAGTCATCTAGGTCCGAAGGGAGGTGCAGCTGATGCCTGCAGAACTAGCGAAGAGGACAGTGGGGCTGCTGCAAACTTTATGGATAACACCACAGCCAATACTCCACAGATCTCCTTCCGGCCAAAAGCCACACCAGACCTGGTGGAGATTATTGATGGGTCCCCTTTATTGATGGGATCTGTGACTGGGGAGATTATCCTCTCAAAAGCCGAAGTAGAAAGGCACCAAAAACCAATGTACTTTGATGTGATGTTCTTTCAGATAATTTTCTGCATTTGTTGGTTGGAATGAATGATCATCATATCTCCTAGTGGCAGAGGAGTATTAGCTTCTCTTTTCAAGACTATCTGGAAGTGTTGCCAATGAAGCAATCAACCCCCAAATGACCCACACTCCGGATCCCATAGAATCATAGAGTACTTAGACTAGAAGGGACCTCGAGAGGTCATTGAGTCCAGTCCCCTGTCCTCATGGCAGGACCAACTACTGTCTAGACCATCCCTGATAGACATTTATCTAACTGACTCTTAAATATCTCCAGAGATGGAGATTCCACAACCTCCCTAGGCAATTTAGTCCAGTGTTTAACCACCCTGACAGTTAGGAACTTTTTCCTAATATCCAACCTAAACCTCCTTTGCTGCAGTTTAAGCCCATTGCTTCTTGTTCTATCCTCAGAGGCCAGGAAGAACAATTTTTTGCCCTCCTCCTTGTGATACCATTTTAGACACCTGAAAGCTGCTATCATGTCCCCTCTCAATCTTCTCTTTTCCAAACTTAACAAGCCCAATTCTTTCAGTCTTCCTTCATAGGTCATGTTCTCTAGACCTTCAGTCATTCTTGTTGCTTTTCTCTGGACCTTCTCCAATTTCTCCACATCTTTCTTGAAATGTGGTGCCCAGAACTGGACACAATACTCCAAACTGAGGCCTAACCAGTGCATAGTACAGTGGAAGAATGACTTCTCGTGTCTTGCTCACAACACACCTGTTAATGCATTCTAGAATCATGTTTGCTTTTTTTGCAACAGCATCATACTGTTGACTCATATTTAGCTTGTGGTCTTCTTCAAATGACCGAATTTCTGAGTTGGTGATCTCATGATCACTGCTTCCCAGGTTGCCACCCACCTCTACTTCCCCTCCTAGCTCTTTCCTGTTTGTGAGCAGCAGGTCAAGCTACGTATGGCTCCTCGTCATTTCCTTCAGCACTTGTAACAAGAAGTTATCTCCAACATTCTCCAAAAACTTCTTGGATTGTCTGTGTACTGCTGTATTGGTCTCTCAACAGATGTCAGGATGATTAAAATCGCCTATGAGACCAGAGCCTGTGGTTGCATCCTGCTGATTGGGAAGATACCAGCTACATGTTTTAAATAAATGAACATAACAGAGATGAGATGGTAAAAGTTTTCCCTGTAGACTGTTTGCCCACTGAGGAATTTCAGAGATGATTAGAGTTGGCTTTGATGGAACAAGATTTTTTTACATGAAAAATCTAATATCACTGTCGTTAAAGCAACACACGATGTTACAATTTGTTAAAGAACTGAGCAACTAATTAAAAATTGAATTCTTTGTCATATCGGCTTCATGCACAGAAGAGCAATAAGGAAGATTCATTTAAAAAGTATTCAAGGAACTTACACAGGAAACACAGGAAATACTGTTTTTGCTTTTCCATATATATAGAAAGCCTTTACAACTGTGATCAGGATAACCATAATAATTCATGTGTTTAAATCTTAACTTTTTTTCTGTAATACTTACTGCTATGCTTCCCTCAGGGTGTTTTGCTGGCTGCACTTTATATGGCATCTTTTTAACTTCAAAGGATACATTGGAAGAAAGGGTATATTGGTAATTCTTTCTCTGGAAATACAGAAAAAATATGAGGAATACATTTAAATTTAATGATTTATGTAAGAAAGATCTCTCATACTTCAATTATAAGATTTTTGGGGCAGAAACTGCTTCTTTGTTATATGTAGCCTTTCATCTCCAGTCCTAGAAAAAGCTCTGTGCATCTTCAGAAAATTTCCAGGCCTCTTTTCTAACCTATTTGTTAAGATTCCTTAATTGTTTAGCTTAATTTACCAATTTTAGTACTTTCAACATAAAACTGATTCAGAAAATATAAACAAAATTGTTTGTGTTTTTGACGTCCATCAGTAATTGAAAAAGCAGTCCCATCAATAGCATTTATACTTGGTCTTTCATTAGATCACTACAATGAACCCCAGACATGCTGCTTGACTGTAACTATATAAAATGCATCTCTCTCCTTTAATTAAGTGTCTTTATTTTAGAGATGGTCTATCTTTATTGGATTCCATGGTTTTTAATTAGGTTCAGATAAGAAGCAAAAAAAAAAAAAAAAAAACTGTTACTAGCTGAAGTTCATACTGGAACTTTTAGATGAAATGGTTTCATTCCTAAAGGTCAAAGAAATACAGGAATTGCCTACATGGGCTCAAACAAGGGCCTGTCTCATCCAATATCCTGTCAGTGAGTCTCCCGCTAGCTCTCAGGGGAAAGTGTGACTGTAGGCAGTTAAGGAATAACCTACCCCTTGAAAAAGTTTTCTGATAAGTCCCATTAGTTAGAGATTGGCTTAAGCCCTGAAGCATGAAAGTTTACATCTCTTAGAAAACATTTGATTTTTTAAAAACAACATTTACTATTATAGCTCTGCATAGTCTTGTTTTCCATAATTATAGTTAAGTCCCTTTCTGAATGCTGTTAAGAGCTATAGGCTTCAAAGATATGTGGTAATGGGTGCCATAGTATAATCATACTTTGTACAAGGAAATAAATCAGTCTGAATTTATCACCTTTCAATTTCATTGAATGTTCTTATATTATGAGCACAGAAGCTCCAGATTCTTTTATTGTTTATTTTCTATTTCCTTTTATCATGACCCCTTTTATTTGTCCCTTCCCTCAGTTAAACAACCTTCATCTTTTCCATGTCCCTGCTTATTTTTGCTGACTGTGTTGTAACTTCTAATTCTGTTATAATCTTTCTTAGATGGAGGGAGCAGAACTCTCAGTATTCCAGATGAGTGTACACTGTTGATTTATATAAATATGGAGACCTCATAACTAAAGCTACCCTACAACTTGGCACCAGATTCTTGCAGACTATGGTGAGTGGCCAAAGAATGAACTGGCATGGAGTCTGAATTACCCTAGTAACATGAGCCAAGTATAATTGTTACCTGATACACATGCAGAGCTCATGTTCTTTTAGCCCCTCTCTCCCTCAAATATGTTTGAACTTTCCCCAGTCTCTAGAGTTAACTGAGAGGTAAAAAAAGCCAGTTCTATTTTCTTTAATTCATATTTTTGTTTAATAACCCCCTTTAAATTAAACACAATACTTCTCATTTTCGGACACTCTTTGTGATCTCATTTTAGATCTTTTACGTTATAGTTCTGGATTATCCTGAAATCCTTTCTCTCCCACAATAGAGTTATTTTATTTCATTTTTTGTCTATTAATTGTACTTGTGTTTAATTTTTATTCTGAACCCTGAATGGCCTTTGTTAGGAAAGAATACAGGAAGTCCTTTCTGTTTTTGTCCATCCATGACACAATTGGTGGCTTTGTTTATTTTTCAAGTCTCAGTTTCCAATAACATAGTTTTTGTCCTCTCTCCTGTGCAAGGTGTTGGTTTCCTCTGGGATTTCCTAAGGCTTTAACTTTCTTATCCTTTTCAGTTCAAGGATGTTTGGTCCCTTTTCCGCTGCTTCCCAGAGCAAATAGAACAGAAGACTCCAATTATTTCCTGTTAGTTCTTTTCTTTCTTGACAAATGTGTAGAATTTGTGTGCATGCACTAAACCTAGACCTTTGCTTGAGAGTGCAGCACACGTGAAATTGGGCAGCTTTGTCAGCCACACACTTGTGAAAATGTCTGTTCTCCCTTTTGAATACAATTTGCTCATCAAATATGTCAGAATATTTACTGGTGACGAAGTCAATATATTTATTGTCTTATGGCTTTCGCTATGCTATTACTTAGTTTTTTTAACATATTGATAGCAGCGCAATGTTTAATGTCACAACATATTAAATTGCTCTTTTAGGCCAATGTTAAGAATGAGCAAGCAAGAGAAACCTCCTTAAGTGACCACAAAATGAACAGACAAATCAGTTTCTCAGCATAGTTGGTCTTCTAATAAAGAAGAACCAGACTGACACTCAACAGAGATAAATAATGGTTTGAGACAGTCACTTAAGACATGAAGTTGCCTAATAAGAGTGATGTGTTTTATAGATTTCATGGCATTTAAATTGTATTAGGCAGAGTCTTCAGAGCAGGCATCTAGTTCTTTTTCTCAGTCACAGATTATTTTCTTCTTTTAAGGCTTGTTCCATTTCTCAAAACTAAGCTGACAACATTCTAATTCTTAGATGAAGTCACATAAATTCTTGGACATTTCTCATTGCTGCTGGTAGTTTTTACTGTGGTTTACTATGATTCATGTTAGGAAATGTACAACTCCTGCTGCCTTAAAAAAGTTTTATGAATTCAACTGTTCACACTAGAGTAGGATTCTGCATGTGATTTATAAATAAAGTCTGCAGTGAAGAAGGCAGGACATGTTACATTATGAAATGAATAGGCTGCAGAGAGATAATTCACAAAATCTGATTAGCTAGTATACAGTACAGGGCATTAACTCTCTTCAAATGCTCTGTACAGAAACACATCACTCATAAAAATAAATCCTTTCACCTTCTGTGTATGGTTTATTTCACTTCCAGCTTATATTAGCAATAACAACCCCAGTGTCGGGCACTTCCTGGGGATTAATAAAATTTGGTTGTTCTTTGGGCCATCAAATCCTTCAACCAATCAGTAAGTCAGTGCTTTAAACCTTCCTCCTTACCATTTAAAAGCAACTAAGAATGTAAAAGACTGTATTGTGTAGTCTATTTACCCATGCAGAAGTTTTTGCAAAAGGGTACTAATATAACAACCTAGCCAGAAACAACTGCAAGCTGAAGCGTTTTAGTTGTCCAAGCACCAAGCAGATACTAGAAGGTGTCCGGTTTCCCTCCTGGGCATATCTGTTTATAAAACTTTCAACAAATTCTTGAAAAAAAATCCTAAAGACAGAATAATTTCAAGTCTCCCATGCTTACATATTCAGTGTTCAGTGGAAGTAGTGGGATCTGTGATTTGAAATACAAGCAAAGGACTCAGTTATGGCTTAGACAGTGGCAGTGCCTAAAACATTGATTCTCAAAGTGTGGTCTGTAGACCGCTAGTGGTCCACGGCCATTTTGCAGGTGGTCCACAGGCTCAGGACTCCTCTCCTCCCTCCACAGCATGGAGCCTGTGCAGTACTTCCCTACTTATTTCTCAAACACAAGGTTAATCTATTAAGAACATAAGGCTTTGGAAATCTTTAAAATGGCTGTGCTGCAATCTAAGTGCGTTTTTGGCTGGGTGCGGAGTAAAGTACAGGAGGACAAACATTAGATCAGGCTTGCAGGTCATTAGCTTGGGGGAGAGTGAGAAGGCAAAAGACAACTTTAGGCTGTTGGACAGGAAAGATGACTCTGGAAAATCCTTTGACCTGTAATGCTGCTTCACCCTGAAAATGAATTTTAGAGTTTCACTGACCACTATTGCAGCCTTGAAGGAAGCTGGTTATTTCTGAGCTGTCTTTTCCTTTCAGGTATAACACACTGAAGCCTTTGTCAGTGGAGGATTGGATGGTATGTATTTTCATTACTGTAGGCCGTGTGCTGAAATGGAGCTCTCCCCACAGAACTGAAGCTTTCTGTTTATAGAAATCATGTTTTCTGAAAATATCATGTTAATAGTGTTAGTCTGCCAGTTTATTTGTTGTTTTTTAAGTTTCTCTAGTTACAGACTCACTTGGCTACCACTTTGAAGCTTTCATTCCTGCGTATTCCCCTTCATTGCCACTGGAGGCTGATCCACTTGGAAGAGAATGAGCAATTTACTGTTACCATTTAAATATGTGCTTTGGGAACTCGTTAACTTTCTCTCCATTACTCTCACTACCTAGGAACTGAACAATTGCCAAGAAATAAAATTACTCTAAATAAATGCAGGTAATGAGAGGTTGTGCAAAATTTACCTTGATATTACATTTTGAAAGTAGTAAATTTATGATCATCATGAGATCAGGAAGCATATGTTGTTTATGACAGGCACTCATATTCCTGCAGAAATCAACACACCCGCTTAGCTAGACCCATTTGGCCCCCTGATTGGACAGTTTGTGTATTTTTCATTTATTTAAAGGGAATACTTTGAATTGAAACAAAAGACAACAACATTTTCCAAGATTTCATAGAAATTTTAAAATACAGGTTTTAAGGGTCATTGGGTTTATATGATACACTTATTTCTTGAGATTTAAAATATATAAGAAGACACCTGCTTTTCTGGGCCCTTTTGACATTAAATTAATAATATAAAATCAAAATAATAAAATAAATAATAAAATCAAAATAATTAGCAATGCCCAACAAAACTCCATCCTCAACGCAACCCAGTTGATGACCTTTTCCACACCAAACCTCTAGTTCTCTCCATTAATCACTCCCCATCCCAATATTTTCAGCCACTTAATTTCTTTTTGTTTTAAATTTTGTTTTCAAATTAACAAAGATTCCTTGAAACTAACAAACAAAAAGCAAAATGCCTTGACCCCAAGCGTGCATGTCAAAATATTGGAACACAATGGCTGTTAGTAATATCAGCTACATAAACACCATATATGGCCTATGATATCAGTAAGACCTCTCCCATCTGATTTTTCATGGCATTCCTTGCATGTAAAGCTACTATGCAAGCTGCCAGACTGTCAAACTATTCTTAGGGCACTTGGCTTGTTTGCATGGGATAATCACATGCAGGCCTCCTTTAGTTCCAAATCATCTTCTCTGGATAGAGAACTGGGATTTCTGAGTGAAGTTGTAGGGGGAGAATCAGGAACAGAAACCTGCTCCCAAGTGACACAGCCATGCTGCATACTGTGGTGCTCACACCAAGATCTGATTTTTTTTCTTTTCTAGTTACTGCAGACCATGCAGATAGGCATGGTTAATCCTAAATATGTGGATTTATGTTAGGGCCAAGGAAGGGAAACAAAAGCCCTTCCATGGAATCTTGCATATTGTCTAGGCATTATTCTATTACCTACTTCCTAGACAGTCTCATTCCTACATGGATCTTGTCAGGCCCTGTGAGTGCTTGAGAGGAAATAACTTTCAGGCACATTTTAACACAGATTTAAAAAAACAGTTAAGAAAGAGCTAAGTTTTGCTCCCTGCCGTGCTGGTGAATAAACAGAGGAAAAGCCTGTAGCCTGGAAGGGTATTACAAATCAGAAAAAAGGTATAAATTTGCCACTTAGGGATATATTTTCAGAGCAACTGTTTCATTGCCCACACACAACATTAAAATGTCCCACTAAAGGTCAAAGAATAACAGGCAAGATTTCCATGGATCTCTCTCCAAAAGTTTGACTCAGTACCACAACTTGCCATGCAATTCAGCCACCATGTATTGAATAATGAAAATGAGTAGATATAAATCTTTGCTATAAATTAATGATAGAGCCCTAATGGAACACAGTGTAACATGACCATGTAAGGTTATTTTTTTTCATTAATCAGGCATTTAATGATTTGCTGGCTCAGCAAGTCTGAATCCATTAGTTAGCTTAGCTTACATGCTGGTTCTTATTTACAACCAAGCTTTGAAATAAAGCCAAAAATGGCTCTGTTTCTTGTTGGCCTCTGTACAACATCTTTGCTATCTTTGTTGGCTCGTTAGGACACTCAGAGCTGCTTTGTTTACTCAAACATGTCTAATTATTGCACTTTTTAAAACTGCAATTTGTGATAAACATTTCAATTTTAAGGTGACAGATGACAACTGCCATGAGGCAAGAGGGCAGCAATTGTCAGTTAACTCACACTAGGAAAGAAAAGAGAGATTATGTATGACTGAACTCCAGGGATGACAAAATATGCCATTAGATTTGTACATTCTTTGAAAGGAAATGTGAATTGTTAAGCCTACCATAAATCATATTGGATCAAATTCTCCTCACGGTTGTACTAGGGTTGCACTAGGGTAACCAAGAAGAAAATAATGCACACAGTGACATAGTTGATTGTTCTATAAATTTTTATGTGTTAGTAACTATAATTCTTTCTGCAGATCATAATCTCTTCATTTATATTATAATACAGCAGAGGGCTTTTACGTGCTATTATTACCTCTGCTCTTTGCACTTGCAAATTGTAAAATTAAATGTATAGTGTTACATATACAAAAGTAGAAATAATAACATTAAACACACAAGTCATACCTTGTACTATGAATAAGGATGTCCCAATCTGTACAAAGAATATATTGTTCCTTTCAATACATGACTATAGAGTTCAGCCTTACAATACTACTGTGTTTATTGTTTATAAATAGCTCCAGAGACCATACCAATTCCCTCTGTCTATAGTTTAATCCTGAAGATTCATTGCAGGTTAGTCCTTACATTTTAGCCTAGATACTGTGTTCCAATGTGCAATGTTTTGGGAGTAATTGTATTTACTCATAGGGTAGTCTTGGGAATTTGAAGTTTACAGGCTTTTCCAGAGCACATGATGCCTTTTTTAGGAAATTAATTATAGGCTGCATTCTTTTACGGCTGTGCCTGTATAGCTGTTAATTGTAAAAGGGGTTCTGGAAAAGGGAATAGTTTTAAGGAGAGTGGGTGAGAGGCAGTTCACATCTTCTCATGTGGTTTCACACTGCACCTTATGAAGGGGGTTATGCACATTTTCTTTACTTTTAATACTCCATGGTACTTTATCAACAAATTGGCTTTCCCTTTTCCAGGGGCAATTTGTAAAATGTGTGCCTTTATTTTGGTTTTCATAGATTTTAAGATTAGAAGTTATTAGCTCATCAAGTCTCACTTGCTATATAAAACAGGCCATAGAATCTCATCCTCTTACCTCTGTATTAGCCCAATAACTTGTGTTTGGTTGAAGCTAATCCTCTAAAAAGGCCTTCAGTCTGGATTTAAAGAATATGATATGGAGAATCCACCAATACTTTTAAGACCAAACTAGTGCCCCAAAATCAAACAGAATATTTTCAGAGGTTCAAAACAACCTGTATAGGATCTACATTATATCTATTTTTTCTGTCTTTGCACTACCAGGTTCCGGAAACAAATGTCCATATATACATCAAGGAGGACTGTCTTAATGGTATTTTCTGGGCAACTTGATCAAGGAGCATTGTAAAACTAGTGAGAGAGCTTGTTCCCACAAGATCGCCAGACTAGTTTTCCACACTCAGGAAGCTAAGATAGTTGAGAGAAGAACCCAAACTTATTTTCATCTGAACCAAAGTTTCCAATGTTTGCTCATCATTACCAAATCCAAAGTGAGAATTATGAACAGATTTTTTGTGTTTGCAAAATATTAATCTGTTTACAAGCCCCTTATTTCAACTTGGGAAACAAACACAGAGATAAAAATTGGCTAGGATCCCAAATCATTAGGAGAATGATTATTCTTACAAATAAAAACAAAACAGGTCCTTTGTTACTGAATTGGGCTGACATCACTATCCCCACAGTAAGGTCATGCATGCAGCTCTTTGGTCTGTTTTCAGTGTTAGTGTTGCCATTAACTGTGGCAGAGGAAACACAGAATCTGAACTTAGGCCTTGACTAGTAAAAATTCCTTTTGTTTAGGTTTTAAATGCCCACTGTTGACCAGTGAAATGTTAAGTGGTATGGCAATGCAGTTATGTGCACTGGGCTCATTAGTGATTTAGAAGCCAGAACCATTAGGTATTGGATTGGTTTAAATTCGGTGGAATGCCCTCCTATCTATTCTTTAGTTCCTTCATGGAGGCCAGAAAAAAGAACATGTTGACGGTATCTTCTCTTTTTCACTTGTGGTGATGAAAGAAAGGGGAGGTTAAAACCAAGGCTCGTCAAACTCCAGTCCACACTGGGACATTTTCCTCTTCTATTTCTGCTGGTCTTAGGACCACGAGGCATTCTTATTTCCATGCCCACTGTGCACAGAGGAAAGATGCTGAAGAATTATCTTTCTTTTTCTGCATTCCAGGCAGAAGGAGCAAGGTTAAAGGTCCATGCAGAAGAAGAGGATAATGTATTAACTCGCCTTATAACTATCCTCTCTCCCACTGCAGCAAATCAACCTAGTACACCCAACTGTTGCAGATTTTTATTCAAGTCTACAATGCTAATACATTACACAGGGGATTTATCAATTGATTATCCCATCCCTCATGCACAAATACAGGCAGTCCCCGAGTTACGCGGATCCGACTTATGTTGGATCCGCAGTTATGAATGAGGATTTTCTCGCCCCGGACGACTGGAGCGGCGGGACGCCTGGTCCCGCCGCCCGCCTCCTCCGGGGCGAGAAAAGCTGCTCCCCGTCTCCCTGGTCTGCTGAAGGAGCCAGCAGACCAGGGAGACGGGGAGCAAAGCGGCGGAGGACCCGGGGCCGGACCCGCGGCACTTCCAGCTGATCTGGAAGCGCTGCGGGTCCGGCTCGGGTCCTCCGCGGCTTTGCTCAGCGTCTCCCTGGTCTGCTGGTGGGGGACACAGCTAGTGCCCCCCCCCCAGCAGACCAGGGAGACGCTGAGCAAAGCCTGGGGCCTGTGGTAGAGCAGGTGGGGCGCTGCTGGTTGGTCCCGCAGCACCGCTCCTTGGCGCTACTGGACCAACCCGGCAGCACCCCAGCTGCTCTGCCCCAGGAGTCCTGATTCAGCCACTGCTGATCAGTTTCAGCAGCGGCTGAATCAGGACGCCTGGGGCAGAACAGCTGGGGTGCTGCTGGGTTGGTCCAGTAGTGCCAAGGAGCGGCCGCGCTACTGGACCAACCCAGCAGCACCCGAGCTGCTCTGCCCCAGGCGTCCCCAAGTCAGCCGCTGCTGAAACTGACCAGCGGCTGACTACAGGAAGCCCGAGGCAGAGTTGCTCTGCCCCGGGCTTCCTGGAATCAGCTGCTGATCAGTTTCTGCAGCAGCTGACTTGGGGACGCCTGGGGTTCTTAAGTTGAATCTGTATGTCAGTCAGAACTGGTGTCCAGATTCAGCCGCTGTTGAAACTGATCAGTTTCAGCAGTGGCTGAATCTGGATGCCAGTTCCGACTTACATACAGATTCAACTTAAGAACAAACCTACAGTCCCTATCTTGAACGTAACCCAGGGACTGCCTGTACTTTTATTCAGTCTCCATGAAAAACACATAATTGATGCCCATAATGTGTGGAGACATGTTTGGAAAAATCACAGATTTCTATTGCATTTTAGATTTGCATATAGAACTTTCAGAGGTTTAGTTAGCTGTTCAAAGAGTAGCGAATGGTTGAAGTTGAACAGTTTGTGTATACTACTAGAATACAGAAGCACATCTTCAGGAGGAGAAAATGCCAGCACAGCTGCAAAACACTCCTAGGGAAGTTAATGATGGACATGACTTGTTGAGAAGGCTCTGCTCTGCTTCTCAGTTGAGGCATGGGATTGTTCCTGGATCTAGCTTTCTCCTCATGTCCACATAATAGGCTCAGGGTAGGAATGCTCATTAGGGGAATAGCTCCTCCCAAATGTCAGTTACCCAAAAGGCACAGGAGAAAGAGGAAGGAGGCAGGGCTGTGGCCTCACTCAACTTCTGACTCTGTGCACCTGTTCATTCACTAGCTCATTCCCTGCAGAGAAGGGAATACATTGCACCATGCCAAGAACTGTGCAAGTTCCCTCTGACATAGGGAAGCCAGGTGACAAAAGGGAATTGCACCCTAAAGATCAGCCTCTGAGAGCTCTGTGTTGTACCCTATACTCTCAGTTATGGCTAAATGTTACAATTCAGCTCTATATGTACATGTGGGACAAGGATCTAACACCTAGACCGTGACAATACTAATAGTAGAATGAATTAATCATTTTTACATTTTAAACTGATTAAATAGTATCTGTCATCAGCTATATGGCTCAGACATATGAATACAAAGAAAATGAAGAAACATACCCTTTCAGAGAATTCACATTAGTTATAAAATAAAGCCACAGGTAGGTCAACTATCTGATTGATTATTGGTCTGGGAAGATCAACAGAAGCCTATGAGCAAATACTATGGAAAGTCAAGGTAAGATGGGTCTCAAGACCAAAATGAAATATGCAGTAAAAACTGACAAAGTAAAATCGAAATGGACACAGTATTCAGAAGAGGGAGAAATTAGCAGATGTGTGTGACATGAGCATGAAGTAGAGAGATTTTACCCCAAAATGAAGTGATGACAGCATCACAAATTAAGATAATACACAAACACACAATAACTTCAAATAAACATGCAAATAAAAATAGGCTTTTTGGGAGGGGTGTATGTGTAAAAACAGTTTCGCAAATTTACCTTACCTGTAGAAAAGTTTGGGCCCACAACCGAGATCTGATTTTTAGTGCTGCACTCTTTCCTCTTTCTAATTGTCCCACTGTACATGAGATCATTAAACACTTCACATTTGTACAGTTCTGTAAAAAACAAAATTAAATTATAACTATGCTTTTGTAACAAAGCTAATGTAAGAATACGAACATGTAATTATACATAGTTTTAATTACTCAACTGTTCTAAATTGAAAAAATTCTCAACCATTTCTTAATGTAGTAAATATCATGCATCTTCTAGAATTTAATTTAATACAAATATACAACAGAAGAACTCAGAAGTGGCCCACATGTGAGAAATGAATAATCATAATGGGTACTCTTCTAAGATGCCTATGAATACAATCCTCTACATGTATCAGTGATGACAAATCAAATAGCATTCACCAGTCTGATTTGAAGAATTCTTAAACGGTCCAACTGCTTAACAAAATCTTGTTTCTTCTTCTTTTTCCTTTCAATCCCTCTAGCCAGTTCCTCATTTCTCTGACCTCTACACTCCATATTTACCCTCTCAAAACTTCCCTTCCTTCTTTACCACTCGTAATTTTCCTGGGGACATTTACAACATAAAGTCAACATGGTTGATGGGCTTCCTTAGCAGCTCTATTTGAACCTTATGTTCTGTGAAGCTTTGCTGGTGAGGAATGGTCTTGGATGGAGAAAGACCAGAAAACACACACATAAATATAACAGCCAACTGGCCCTACCCAAAACTATAGAACTGCTGGTGTCCGGAATGAAAATGTCACCAGCCAAGGTAAGGAGCTGGTTGGAAGTCACAGACAGGGATGAAGAGCTGGAGAAGGGGATCTATTCGGGAAATCAATTGGAAAAAAATTGAGATGCACTGGCAAATGGAATGGAAGGCAGCTTACAGGGAGAGGGAACCAAAAACCAAGGGTCTGTTGAGGTCAGAGAGAACATCTGGGGTACTTATCCAAGGGGATCTAAACCTAAGGATAGGCCTATACAGCATCCTGGAGCGTGTGGGAGCAAGCTTTCCAGCCTGGGTTGATACATGTGGGCTAGCAGGGTTCACACTAGCCCTCTAAAAAGATCTGCACAGATAGCCCTTGAAGTTGTGGCTTGACTTGGAACTCAGATCTGAAGCTTAGAAGGGAGGATGGGTCCAAAATCCTGTGCAGATCATAGAATCATAGTACCATAGAGCTGGAAGAGACCTCAAAAGGTCATCAAGTCCAGCCCCCTGCTGTAGGCAGGACTAATCCCAACTAAATCAACCCAGCCAGGGCTTTGTCAAGCCGAGACTTAAACACCTCTAGGGATGGAGACTCCACTACTTCCCTGGGTAACCCATTCCAGTGCTTCACTACCCTCCTAGTGAAATAGTTTTTCCTAATATCCAACCTGGACCTCGCCCACCACAACTTGAGACCATTGCTACTTGTTCTGCCATCTGCCACTACTGAGAACATCCTCTCTCCATCCTCTTTGGAAGCTCCCTTCAGAAAGTTGAAGGCTGCTATTAAATCCCCCCCCCCACTCTTCGCTTCTGCAGACTAAACAGACCCAACTCCCTCAGCCTCTCCTCATAAGTCATATGCTCCAGCCCCCTAATAATTTTGGTTGCCCTCCGCTAGACCCTCTCCAATGCGTCCACATCCTTTTTGTAGTGGGGGTCCAAAACTGGACACAATACTCCAGATGTGGCCTCACCAAAGCCGAATAAAAGGGAATAATGACATCTCTGGATCTGCTGCCAATGCTCCTCTTAATGCAACCTAATATGCCATTAGCCTTCTTGGCTACAAGGGCACACTGTTGACTCATATCCAGCTTCTCATCCGCAGTAAACCCCAGGTCCTTTTCTGCAGAACTACTACTTAACTGGTCGGTCCCAAGCTTATAACAATGCTTGGGATTCTTCCGTCCCAAGTGCAGGACTCTGCACTTGTCCTTGTTGAACCTCATCAGATTTCTTGTGGCCCGATCCTCCAATTTGTCTAAGTCATTCTGGACCCTATCTCTGCCCTCAAGCATATCTTCTTCTCCCCCTAGTTTGGTGTCATCCGCAAACTTGTGGAGGGTGTATTCTATTCCCTCATCCAGGTAATTAATAAAGATATTGAACAAAACCAGTCCTAGAACCGAACCTTGGGGCACTCCGCTAGAAACCAACCACCATCCTGACATTGATCACTGATCAAGCCATTGATCACTACCCGCTGGGCCAGGCCTTCTAGCCATCTTTGTATCCATCTTACTGTCCATTTATCCAATCCACATTCCCTTAACTTGCTGGCAAGAATATTGTGGGAGACCATATCAAAAGCCTTGCTAAAGTCAAGATATATCACATCCACTGACTTTCCCACGTCCACAGAGCCAGTTACCTCATCATAGAAGCTAATCAGATTGGTCAGGCATGACTTGCCCTTTGTGAATCCATGCTGACTATTTCTAATCACTTTCCTCTCATCCAAGTGCCTCAATATGGATTCCTTAAGGATCCCTTCCATGATTTTTCCAGGAACCGAGGTAAGACTGACCAGCCTATAGTTCCCTGGATCGTCCTTCTTCCCTTTTTTGAAGATGGGCACTACATTTGCCTTTTTCCAATCATCTGGGATTTCTCCCGATCTCCACGACTTTTCAAAGATAATGGCCAAAGGCTCCTCAGTGACATTTGCCAACTCCCTCAATACCCTTGGATGCATTAAGTCCGGATCCTTGGATTTGTGTATGTTTAGCTTTTCTAAATTGTTCCTAACCTGTTCTTTACCCACCAAGGGCTGTCCATCTTCATCCCATCTTGCGTCATTTAGGGTATGTCTACACTACCACCCTAGTTTGAACTAGGGTGGTAATGTAGGCAACCGGAGTTGCAAATGAAGCCTGGGATTTGAATTTCCCGGGCTTCATTTGCATAAAGCTGGGCGCCGCCATTTTTAAATGTCCGCTAGTGCGGACTCCGTGCTGCGTGTAGCCACGCGGCACGGACTAGGTAGTTCGCACTAGGATGCCTTGTCCGTGAATACAGAGGCAAAGAAAGCATTGAATATTTCAGCTTTCTCTGCATCATCTGTCACTAGGTTACCTCCTTCATCCAGTAGGGGCCGCACACCCTCTCTGATCACCTTCTTCTTGTTAACATGCCCATGGAAACCTTTCTTGTTATCCTTCACAACCTTAGCCAGTCGCAATTCCATTTGCGCTTTTGCCTTCCTGATAACTCCCCGGCATTCTCGAGCTAGACATTTAAACCCCTCCCTGGTCATTTGTCCAAGTTTCCACTTTTTGTAAGCTTCCTTTTTGTGCTTAAGTTCACCAAGGATTTCCCCTGGAAGCCAATCCGGTCTCTTACCATGTTTGCCTCTCTTGCTACGCGTCGGGATGGTTTCTTTCTGTGCCTTCAATAAGGCTTCTTTAAAATACTGCCAGCTGTCCTGGATTCCTTTACCCTTCATGTTAGCATCCCAGGGGATTCTGCCCATCAGATCTCTGAGGGAGTTAAAATCTGCTTTTTTGAAGTCCAAGGTGTTTATTTTACAATTCTCTTTTCTTCCTTTGGTCAGGATCCTGAAATCTACCATCTCTCGATCACTGCTTCCCAGGTTGTCACCCACCTCTATTTCCCCTATTAGTTCCTCCCTGTTTGTGAGCAGAAGGTCAAGCTGCGCACGGCCCCTGGTCGGATCCTTCAGCACTTGTGTCAAGAAGTTATCCCCAACATTCTCCAAAAACTTCCTGGATTGCCTGTGTACTGCCGTATTTGTTTCCCAGCAGATGTCAGGGTGATTAAAGTCCCCCACAAGAACCAGGGCCTGAGATCTGGAAGCCTCTCTCAGTTGTCCCAAGAAAGCCTCATCTACTTCATACATTTGATTCGGTGGCCTGTAGCAGACACCAACCACAACATCACTGCTGTTGTTTTCTCCTTTAAACTTAACCCATAGACTCTCAACAGGTTTTTCTCCCTCTTTATACTGGAGTTCAGAGCAATCATAGTGCTCTCTTACATAGTGCAACTCCTCCTCCTTTTCTCCCCTGACTGTTCTTCCTGAACAGTCTATACCCTTCCATGACAGCGCTCCAGTCACGTGAGTCATCCCACCAAGTCTCTGTTATCCCAATTAAATCATATTTCTTGGACTGGGCCAGGGCCTCCAGTTCTTCTTGTTTGTTGCCCAGGCTTCTCGCATTAGTGTACAAACGCTTCAGGTAACCAGTTGATCGTCCTATCTTCTCCATTCGAATCAGGGGTCCTCCTTTCTTGCTCGTTCCTCTCTGCATTTCTTCCCAGTATCCGACTTTCCCGCTCCCCTCAGGGTTTTGGTCACCGTCCCCCGACGAATCTAGTTTAAAGCCCTCCTCTCTAGGTTTGCAAGCCAGCCCGTGAAGATGCTCCTTCCTCTCTTCATTAGGTGGATCCCTTCTCTTCCTAACAATCCTTGTGCCTGGAACAGAGTCCCATGGTCGAAGAAACCAAAGCCCTCTCTGCGACACCACCCGCGCAACCACGCATTTACGTCCTCAGTTCGACAATCCCTACCCAGTCCTTTCCTTTCAACAGGGAGGATGGACGAGAATACCACTTGTGCTCCGAATTCTTGGATCCTTCTTCCCAGCACTACATAATCAGCAGTAATCCGCTCAAGGTCATTCTTGGCCATATCATTAGTTCCCACGTGGAGAAGCAGGAAGGGGTAGCGATCCGAAGGTTTGATCAAGTTTGGTAAGCCTCTCAGTCACATCCTGAATGTGAGCTCCCGGTAAGCAGCACACCTCTCGAGATTCCAGGTCTGGACAGCAGATGGATGGCTCAGTCCCTCTTAGGAGGGAGTCCCCGACCACCACCACCCGTCATTTTCTTTTGGGGGTGGTGGCCATGGAACCCCTACCCTAGGAGTACGCATCCCAATGCCTTCCAGTAGATGGTGTTCCCTTCTGGTTTCTTCCTTGTGAGGGCCCTTCCAAAGCATTCAGCACTGTAGAGCCTGTGGAGAGAGCCTGAAAGCGATTACTTACCTCTATAGCATTGGGGGATTCCCATGCTGGCCTCTTCCCCCTTCTAGAAGTTACATGCTGCCAGTTCTCTTCCTGGTCACATACTGCCCTCTCTGGCTCCTCTGCCTGCCGTGCTTCAAGGATTAAACACTGCCTTCTATCAAGGAAGTCTTCATCCTCTCTGATCGGGTGTATGGTCGACACTTGGGTCTCCAGTGCTCTAACTTTTTCTTCCAAAATGTTGACCAGCTTGCACTTCGTGCAGATAAAATCTGTTCTTTCTTCTGGGAGGAAGACAAACATGGCACATGCCATGCAAGTAACAACAGCAGACCTATCACCATCCATCGCTGCTGTCCTGGAGAAGGGATTTAAAAAGAAAGGCAAAAGAACCTCACGCCCTATCCTCTCCCCTTCCAAACTCCCTCTCTAAACTCCCTGTTAGCACTCACCTGTCCTTGGTCACTTGCCCACTGCCTTATAAAGCCCTGGAGTGCCTGAAAGTCCCTCCCCCTACCAAGGCTCAGCCAATCAGCAGAGGCTTCTAGAATTCAAACTTTAATTAGAAGCCAACAGTTTCCACCTGCCAATCACAGCACACACTCCATGAAGGGGACGGGGAGGGCAAAGGGGAAGTGAAAAAAAAAAAGCCTCACAAACAGATGGACCTTAAAAGGTCTGAACTCAGTTCAGGAGGAAAGGCTGATGTTTTGACTGGTCCATTTTCTGTATAATACAGTTTGCCCCTCAGAACTACATACTTCATTCACAGTGGTGATGTCAAGTGATTTTGATGGTCTTGAAGTTACCTCTATAGACACAGTAGCACTTCACTAGTGCTATCACATATTTTCTGTAAAAACATCCTCTTTCAGAGACCACACTGCAAAAAGTTAATGTGATGAAAAAAATTCACTTCTGTGAATAGGATGCTAATATATTTTATGTCTGAACAGATTTCAAAAAGACTCCTGCCTTGTTACAAGTGCTACACAAGTACAACCGTATTCCCTACAACTCTCTACGTTGTTGCATCTTAAGCTGCAAGCTTCCTCTTCACTTTCCATGCCCTCAGAAGAGATTATTGTTTCTACTATAGTTACTGTAAACAATACAATACTGGACTAGTTGGACTGCTAGTTTGATCCAGGCTGTGAGGTCCTATATTTCTGTGGAATCAATCAACTGTTGTCTGTTTGGATCAAGCTGATGAAAAACCTCTGGTTCTTATTATTTTGTAGTACATAATATGATGCAGATACTGTACATACTTTTAAACTTTGTTAACCATTCACAGTTGCTGAAGTAATTTCTGCGTTGACAACATAAGAGACTAGTTACAGAGGCGTATAACTAATAATTAAGGCATTACTGAGAAATGGATTCAAAGTTTTGTGGTACTGAATGGTATGTCTTCCCAAGTCTAGATTTTTTATGCAGCCTTGAACTATTTCCAAGGTATCAGAGGGGTAGCCGTGTTAGTCTGAATCTGCAAAAGCGACGAGGAGTCCTGTGGCACCTTATAGACTAACTGAAGTGTAGGAGCATAAGCTTTCGTGGGCAAAGACCCACTTCGTCAGATGCATGTTCTGGAAATTTCCACTACATGCATCTGATGAAGTGGGTCTTTGCCCACGAAAGCTTGTGCTCCTACACTTCAGTTAGTCTATAAGGTGCCACAGGACTCCTCGTCGTATTTCCAAGGTGTGATGTTTTTCTTGGTCTTTATGGTGATGAAAGAGCTATGCAAGACAAGACTGTAGGTATATGAAATCAGTGCTACTGTGATTCTATTTTTAATTAAAATAAGTCATTAATTAAATTCAGATTTGGACTACTCCCATTTAAAAATAGTTACATTCCTCTCTCAGACATCATCTAAAGATTTCTTTTTTGTTACTTTCCAAGCAGAGTTTAGGCCTATGGAGATCTTTCTTTCCTGACTATATGTGCCAAATTCCACTAATAAGTGAGGGGGCTCACATATGCTGAGAATGAACCATAGAATAGATGACTGTGCAGCAGGAAATAAGCTCAGGATGGGGTTAATAAAAATAAATGGAAATGATGGCCTCAAGAATCCCAGCTTATGGCCTCAGGGTCACTGATTTAGAAATACAGCCTCTAGGCAAAAGCATCTGATAATTGTGATGCTTGAAAGCGCTAAAACATGGAGTATTCAACGTATGACCAACAAAAACCAGACTGACGGCATGTCATCATCCAGATGTTCATTTCCCAGAAGGCTTTGAGACTGGGCCTTAGAGAGCTTTGCACTTGCCCACATTTTACAGCCCCGGCAGTTTTGATTTGTTAGATATTGACCCATGAAAAATAAAAAAACTGATAAATTATACTAGACCTATTTTGCTGGCTTATGATACTTTAAAGAACTAAATACTGGACATTTCTCAAAGCCCAAGAATGTGTTGGGTGTTTACTGAATGAATATTTGCACTTGACAATAGTTATGGGACAGAGCTGTAATTTTGGTGTATTTCAGTAGCTGAATTTAATAATTTTATGAAAATGTTAAAGGCCCATTAACAAAATAAATGCATAGATTTTAAAAGTGTCACCGTGTTTCATCATTTTAGGCCATGGTCTCATGAAAGACCACAAGAATGAACAGAGTCATGTGTGTGCACGTAATCCCAGAACCTGGGAAGAGACCACTTGAGGCAATGCATGAGTAAAGAGTTTTGTGTGTGTGGCTCCCAACTGCTGTACTGGGTCTCTGACAGGGTGCAAGGCAAAGGATTACTGATTTAGCCCTCTATCACACCAGCTCCCATTTAGGGGACTAAATTAGAGCTGGCTGGTGATAACCTGTCCCAAACTGGGAAAGAAGAGACAGCTGCCATCTAATTAGACTGGGGCTGTATAAAAGCCTCAGGGAAAGGAAGCCAATGGGGGAGCAGAAAGAAAGAGAAAAGGCATGGAATGGAAGAAAGGAGGTAGCTCTTCCTTCGTCAATGTTTACTAACCCCAGGGTCTCAGAGTGACTCTGTGGACCTAGCAGAGGCAACAGCCAAGGAGTCCTGCCACAATCTGCTACAGGGGTCTTAGGTTGTAAGATCCTTATGTAAAGGATCTGTTATAATTTGTCTGGGAAAAAAACAGGAAAACCAATGATGCAGCATATAATACATAGAACATGTCAAGACAAGAGATTTAATAGTCAGTTGCTCCATCATTTACTTGTCACTTAGAACAGGAGGAAATTAAAAGTCTGAAAAGTTCCAGCACTATTCATTTCAGTGAGCTCACCAATATTTTTGAATGGCTCTTTCTTTGCGGTTCCACCATGGTGACATCTCTCCGTCCAACATAGTGAGGAACAGTGGAGTTATGTAAAAAAGCAGTGAGTTCCGGCGTGTCCGGTGGAATAGCAAACTGGAAAAAGAAAGACAGTGAACTGGAATGACATACCATACAGTTACTTTAACAGATATGTTACCTTCTTGGGGAACTTGAACTTTATACTAGCTTGGTTTTTAATTTAATAGCACTACAATGAGACTAGATACCACTTTGTTCTACTAGCAGTTTAATTGGCAATATTACAGCAGGATGGTGGCCAGCAATATGCACTGCACTAGATAATTTTTTTCCAGACATTCTTTACTGGAGCCAGTTTCAATTCTGTACTTGTTTTTGCTAGATTCTTGGGCCCAGATTCTGATCTCTGTTACATTGTGTATTCAAAGCCGCTCTCACTGAAATCTAGTCATTAAAAGAGATCAGAATCTGGCTTTAAGAATTTAATGGTTTTACCAGCATTCAAAAATATCTGCATTCTACTATTCTCAGTTTTGGTGGTTGTTTCTGGAGGATTAATTATTATAATAAAAATTATCCATGTTAGTAAAAAAACCCACCTGGGTGACTTATCCACATACAGAAAATGTAAGAACCAAAGCTCAGAGCCAAAGTGTTTTTATTGTTGGTAGTTCTGTGTTTAGTTTATATAAAAGGCAGTTATTGTCTTCCTTTACCTTTCCTGAAGCCTCCAGAGATATATAACGGATCTTAATTTTTCAGGAAGGAAAGATACATTTTCTAATTTAGCACAGTTTTATCAAGTCAATTTGTAACAAAATATATGATGAAGTTTGTGATATGATCTGAAAGGAATTCACCTAAATACACCCAAAACAATTCCTTAGGTCCTCAGATTAAAGGACTTTATAGGCTGTTGTGCATTTAAACTCTAAAGCTCAAAATTTGCATTTATTTTAAAAACAAGTGGCACCTTAGAGACTAACAAAAATATATAGGCAGGCCCTCTCAGAGAATGACAGAGGCCTGGGCTACTTTGAGTTTAGAGGTTCCAGCCCATCACAGGCTCCCAATGTACCCAACGTCTCATCCAGAAGGTCATACTAAAACCAAAAAAAATACCAAACAGGTGGAGAATGCTGTGGCAGTGACCCCTCAGGTAAGAAATCAGAAGGGAACACCATCTACCGGAAGTCATGGGATATGTTGTCCTAGGGAGGGGGGTTCCACAACCCTCCCCCCAAAAAGAAGAAGATGGGAGGAGGGAGTCCCCGACCACCAGCAAAGAGGTACTGAGTCATCCATCTGCCGTCCAGACCTGCAATCTCAAGAAGTGTGTTGCTTACTGGGAGCTCGCATTCAGGATGGGACCGAGAGTCTTCCAAAAGTGATTAAACCTTCGGATCACTATTCCTTCCTTCTTCTCCATGTAGGAACTTACGATACAGCCAAAAATGACCTTGAGTGGGTCACAGCAGATTATGTAGCACTGGGAAGAAGGATCAAGGAATTTGAAGCACAAGTGGTGTTCTCGTCCATCCTTGTAGTTGAAGGAAAAGATCCAGGTAGGGATTGTCGAATTGAGGAAGTAAATTGCACAGGTGGTGTCTGAGAGGGCTTTGGTTACTTCGACCATGGGATCTGTTCCGGGCACAAGGATTGTTAGGAAGAGATGGGATATACCTACCCAAGAGAGGAAAGAGCATCTTTGCAGGCAGGCTTGCAAACCTAGTGAGGAGGGCTTTAAACTAGGTTCGTTGGGGGACGGTCACCAAAGCGCTGAGGTGAGGAAGTCGGATATGGGGAAGAAACACAAGTAGGAACGAGAAACACAGGAGGACCCCTGACTCAAATGGAATAGGTAGGATGATCAACTGGCTATCTAAGGTGTTTGTACACAACTGCAAGAAACCTGGAAACAAACAGGCAGAATTAGAAGCCCTGGTCCAGTCAAAGAACTATGATACGTTTGGAGTAACGGAGATTTAGTGGGATGACTTGCATGACTGTAGCACTGTCATAGAAGGGTATAAACCAGGCATGTCCAAAGTCCGGCCCGCGGGCCAAATGCGGCCCGCGGTCGGATTTAATACGGCCCCCCGCTTCTCCCGGCTCCCCGATGCTTTTTTTAACTGGCGCACTCAGCGCGCCGCTTCGGGGGGCCGCCGCCGCCGCCGCAGTCCCAAACCCTGCTCCTGCACTCCGCTTTGGGGCTGAGAGTGCAGGGACAGCCCCCGCTTCCTCCCCCTCTCCTGGCTCCCCGGCGCTCCTCTGACTGGCGCCGCTTCCGGCCGCGCCGCCGCCGTCCATGGCGGCCGCTGCGGTCCTAAAGTCCTCCATGTAGGGCACGTCCGCAGCCCCGCTCCCCCGCTTGGCTACGGGTTCGCCCTGCCCCCGGGCCGCCGTGAGGCCAGCGTGCCCTGCACTCTCCGCCCGCCTCTGACCCTGCAAGCCCTCTACCTTGGGGCTGAGAGTGCAGGGACGGACTCCGCAGCTGCTCAAGTTCAGTATCTGTGATTGGCCCTGCGCACTGTCAGCTTCCTGGCGGGCTCAGGCACGTGGAGCTGCGAACATTAGAGACTTCGCCACAAACGGGCTCAGGCACGTGTAGCTCATCATTAGAGACTTCTCCACAAACAGCCACAAAGGCAAGAGAATTCTTGTTGGGCAGTGTATTAGTGCAGTGTATTACTTGGGCAGTGTATTAAACCTCTGGCACTGCGCTCACATGATCCCTTCCCCTTCTGGTCAATTTAAAAAAATGGCGACTGTAAATAAGAGAAGGAAAGTTGACAGTGAGGGCCGCCGCTTCCAGGACAGGTGGAAAGTGGAATATTTCTTCACTGAAATAGAGAATCACTGTGTTTGTCTGATATGCCAAGAGACTGTGGCTGTTTATAAGGAATTTAATGTCAAGAGACACTACCAGTCGAGACATAGCACATACGACAAGCTTACAGGGCACGACCGCAGTGAAAAGTTGAAGCAACTTGAAGCTGTTTTAATGTCACAACAGAAATTTTTCATAAGAGCCCGTGAGTCAAATGAAAATGCCACAAGGACGAGCTATGAGGTGGCAACGTTAATTGCTAAAAATTGCAAATCTTTTGCTGAGGGTGACTTTATCAAAGAATGCGTTATGAAAATGGTTGAGAATATCTGTCCCGAGAAGAAGCAAGAGTTTGCCAACATTTGCCTGGCTCGTAACACTGTAGCACGGAGAATTGAAGAGATTTCATCAGATATTAAGAGACAGTTGACATCCAAAGGAGTGGATTTTGACTTCTTTTCAATAGCCTGTGATGAAAGCACGGACCTATCTGACACAGCTCAGTTGCTGATTTTTATGAGAGGGGTGGACGATGAAATGAATGTGACTGAAGAGCTACTTGACCTCCAGAGCCTTACGGACCAAACAAGAGGAAAAGATTTATTTGTTTCTGTTAGTTCCGCCATAGATGACATGAAACTGCTTTGGAACAAAGTTACTGGGATTATTACTGATGGGGCACCTGCCATGGTTGGTGAACGAAGTGGATTATCAACCCTAATCTGTAACAAGGTGATAGAAGAAGGAGGCAAAGCTATTAAACTCCATTGTATAATTCATCAACAAGTTCTCTGTGCTAAACATCTCAAATATGATCATGTTATGAAACCGGTGCTAAAGACTATTAATTTTATTCGCTCTAAAGCCCTGTGCCACCGCCAGTTTAAACAGTTTCTACTGGACATCCAGGCTGAATACGAAGATGTTTTATATCACAACGATGTAAGATGGCTCAGTCGGGGGTCTGCACTGCAGCGTTTCTACTCTCTCAGAAAGGAAATCGGAGAATTCTTGGAAACAAAGGGACAACCAATGCGAGAACTATCTGATCCTATTTGGCTGGCTGATTTGGGGTTTCTAGTTGACATAAAAAAGCATCTGAATGTACTGAACACGAGTCTTCAGGGGAAAGATGCAGCGGTGAACCAGCTTTATTCACACCTCTAAGCCTTTGGGACAAAGCTGCAACTTTTCATAAGGCAGTTGTCACAAACACAGCCCAATACCATACATTTTTCAGCGTTGCAGGAAATAATGAACAGTTTTCCACAGGACAATATCAGTGCGCAAACGAGCAGGTATGCAGCAGACATTGCATCTCTGGCTGGGGAGTTTAAATGGCGCTTTCAGGACTTTGCAGCTATTGAAAAGGAGATCAGCCTTTTCTCCTCTCCATTCTCTGTTGACCCCGAGGATGCTCCAGATCAGCTGCAGCTCGAGCTCATTGAGCTGCATTGTGACAGCGAGTTACGCAGTCGTCACCAACAGCTCTCTCTTGTGAACTTTTACCGCCAACTGGATAAGAGCCGGTTTCAAGAGATTCGAACATTGGCTAAGAAAATGCTGAGCTTGTTTGGCTCAACATATATGTGTGAGAAGACATTCTCTGCTATGAACTTTAACAAGAACCGCGTGAGGACAAGACTAAGTGACTCTCACCTGCGTGACATTTTGCGCATCAAAACCACTGCCTTTGAACCAGACCTAGCCTATGTACTGCAGTCCAGATCTCAGTTTCACCCTTCACATTAGTGTAGGCAAGTTTTTTTTTTTCAATTGAGATGAATACATTGTAAAATCTCAGTTAATGTCAGTTGGTCTAAATCAGTTATAAATATATTTGGACACAACATGTATAGTTGGTGTTATGTCGTTTGCCGTTTGCAATAAACTTTGCATAAAATAGTTAATTTGCATTTAATTTTAATGGTTCAAAGAATGTCAGGCAAAATGGTCGGCCCTCACGCATGTTCACTTCATCAAATCTGGCCCTCTTTGAAAAAAGTTTGGACACCCCTGGTATAAACTGTTCAAGAAGAACAGGCGAAGGAGAAAAGGAGGAGTTGCATTGTATGTAAGAGAGCAGTATGATTGCTCGGAGCTCCAGTATTTAGAGGGAGAAAAGACTGTTGAGAGTTTATGGGGAAAGTTTAGAGGTGGAATCAACAGGGGTGGTGTTGTGGTTAGTGTCTGCTATAGACCGCCGGATCAGGTGGATGAGGCTTTCTTCGGACAACTGAGAGAAGCTCCCAAATCGCAGGCTATGGTTCTCATGGGGGGACTTTAATCACCCTGACATCTGTTGGGAGACCAATACAGCAGTCCACAGACAATCCAGAAAGTTGTTGGGGATAACTTCTTGGTGCTGAAGGAACCGACCAGGGGCCATGTGGAATCGACCTGTTGGGCTAGACTGTTGGGCCCAACAGGTAGTGATCAATGGCTCGATGTCAGGTTGGTGGTAGGTTTCTACGGGAGTGCCTCAATTTTGTTCAACGTGTTTATTAATGACCTAGATGAGGGGCTGGATTGCACCCTCAACAAGTTCACAGATGACACTAAGCTAGGGGGAGAGGTAGATACGCTGGAAGGCAGGGATAGGGTCCCAAGTGACTTGGACAGATTAGAGGATTGGGCCAAAAGAAATCTGATGAGGTTCAACAAGGACAAGTATAGAGTGCTGCACTTGGGACAGAAGAATCCCAAGCATGTTTATAGGCCGGGGACCGAATGGCTAAGTAGCAGTTCTGCAGAAAAGGACCTGGGAATTACAGTGGATGAGAAGCTGAATAAGAGTCAACAGTGTATCCTTGTAGCCAAGAGGGCTAATGGCATATTAGGGTACATTAGAAGGAGCATTTCCAGCAGATCCAGAGAAGTGATTACAGGCAGTCCCCGGGTTACATCAATCCGAATCCCTAGTTACAAACGGGGGAGGGGGTGCCTCCCCCACTGTCGCTGCCTCCGGCGGCGTGGGGGGGCGCTTCCCCCCAGCAGACTAGGGAGACGCGGAGCTAGCGCCCCCCTCCCAGCAGACCAGGGAGACGCGGAGCGGCTTTTCTCGACGCGGAAGACGCGCGTCTCCTGGGGGGAACAAGACACCAGCCAAAAGGGGGCACCCCAGAGCGGAAAAATTAATTTCCTAGGGAACAGCAGGAGCAGCAGGCAGTGAGACCCATTGTGTTACAGTCCCCACCTTCGGAGCAACAGCTCTTTCCCTCTTCAGCACTAGAGCTGCAAGTATCTTGTTAGCATCATGTGAAATTAACAAGTCCCTTACAGCCTGGCAGAGGTGAAGCTGAAAAATTACCCAGTGATATGGGTGGGCAAGAATGGGGAGGAGCAGGACAGAAGGGAAGAGGGGATAAGCCCCAACCCCACACCCTGGCTGGAGCGGAGCAGGGTAAGCCCAGAGGGGATGGGTCTGGTTGCAAAGTGGGTGAGTGGACAATGAGGACCCACCTGTGGCTAAACTCCTGTTCCCAACACAGAATTTTTCTTTAAAATTAATCCTGTGGATAAATTCACACACACACTTCACAGGAAGGGATTTCCATTTTCTGCTCAGCAGAATGCAACAACAGCTTTGATTGTATCAATATTTCACTGTGCTCTGCAATGACTATTGATTATACTTAATACCCATTTCACTGAACCACCTGTAGCAAATTCTATTTGGAACAGTAATATGCATTGAATAAACTTTTTTTAGTTATAAAAAACAAAGATTCTGACTATTAAATGAATAACTGGGATCTTTCAGGTACCCCAAAAGGAAGATTTGGATATAGCATGAAACACTGAAACTTATGATCAATTTTTAATTAAAATATCAACCAAAAAAACCTTCATATCAAAACAGTATGTGTTTTTCTTAGAATAAGGAAGTTGTATGAGAATCAGGGTCCTTTCCTCCTAATTCCAGCCCCCAGTTCCCCCCAAAATATGTACCAGTTCCGATTTACGTACAAATTCAACTTAAGAACAAACCTACAGTCCCTATCTTGTACATAACCTGGGGACTGCCTGTATTCCCCTTTATTTAGCTTTGGTGAGCCCACATCTCGAGTACTGTGTCCAGTTCTGCCCCCCCCCCCCACTATAGAAAGGATGTGGATGCATGGAGGGGGTTCAGCAGAGGGAGACCAAAATTATTAGGGGCGGAGCGCATGACCTATGTGGAGAGACTGAGGGATTTGGATTTGTTTAGTCTGCAGAAGAGAAGAGTGAGGGGGGATTTGATAGCAGCTTTCAACTTCCTGAAGGGAGGTTCCAAAGAGGACTGAGAAAGGTTGTTCACAGCAGTGATGGATGGCAGAACAAGGAGCAATGGTCTCAAGTTACAGTGGGAGAGGTCTAGGCTAGATATTAGGAAAAGCTATTTCACTGGGAGAGTGGAGAAGCACTGGAATGGGTTACATAGGGAGGTGGTGGAATCTCCATCCTTGGAGGTTTTAAGTCTAAGCTGGACAAAGCCCTGGCTGGGTTGATTTAGTTGGGATTGGTCCTGCCTTGGGCAGGGGGCTGGACTTGATGACCTCCTGAGGTCTCTTCCAGTTCTATGATTCTATATGAAAATGAACACTTGAGACATTTATTTATTATCAATTAAGTCATTATACCAATAGACTGTATATTAAAAATGTAACTTTAATTATGAGTTTCCACTGCAAGCAAACCTCTTCATTTTAGGAATACTTTTCTGGCTTTGTTGTGTGCAAACTTGTTTATAATTAAAAAAAACCCCTAATTTACATGCAACATCACTGTTAATGTTAAGCCTTGCAAACCCATTCAACACTTTTGTCCCATTGTAGAATGAATATAGTTCTTTACTTGTTTTAACACATTGAATGTGCATTCACCTAAAGTGACTGATGTAGGAAGACTGACAAAAATACAAAATGCAATTGTGATATTTGAAAATACAGTTGACAAGCCAAGATCAAATATTTCTTGAAGCAATTCTTTTGGCTTGCAGTCCGATTTAAAGTTGGTGGAATGTATATATTTCAGGAAGACAATCTTGTCACAGATCTCTTCAAATTTCATTGCTGTACCTTTGTTGAAGCTGTTCAACCGCTGAATATAGATCTTTATTCCTTTGAACTCCCAAAGGAATCCAAAAGAGGTACAACTTTGTCACAGTGACTTCAATTGACATGCAAGACCAGATTTGATGGAGCCAATAATAACAACAAAAATTGACTCGTTAGTGCCTTTCTGCTTCCGATTGAGATGTTAGGCTGTGATGGGTGGAAAACTCAGATGAAATGTCAATACCCTGCGCTACTGATTTGGACTCAGAAAGGACTGCATGCTTCAATTACAAGATTAGTTTTGTGGATCATTTTTAGCAGCTTCATCCACATGGAATGAAATACATTCAAATTTGGATATACACTTCTGAATTGACTTAAGCTCAGTGCAAGCCTGTGCTGTGAGAATAAGAGATTCAAGCTCATTTAAAGCCTTTCTCATGGAGTGCAAATGGTGTGCAACTGGTTTAATGCCATCAATTTGTGCTGATCAACTTGTTGTTGACATATTGTGAAGGAAAACCGGCAGATGCTGCTTCAGAATTTCCCGTTTTCTAGGACTGCTACTGAAGAGGTTGTACAGTTGCTGGATTGTTCCAAAGTATGCCATTGCTTCCTTGCATGACTCAGCATAATCAATGCCAGTAAGATTTAGTGGGTGGTTGCCAAAACTGGAGAAAATGCAGTTTGGATTTTGCTCAGGAAAACTGTGTATACTCTGTTGCACTTCTCAGCCATGATGGATCCATTGGCATAAGTTTGGCCAATGCAGACTTGAAAATTTAATCTGAAGCCTTCCAGAATTTCTAATACATGTGTGGCAATTTCTTTTCCAGGTTTTTTCCATGAAATCCTAGAACAAAATGAATAGTTCTTCAATTGAAACCTTTGAACTTCCTGCACTTTTAACATATTGAACAACCAAGGCTATCTGTTCTTTATGAGAAGAGTCTGGTGTTGCATCAATAATAATTGAAAAGTACTTCGCATGTTGTATCTCTTCAAGAACTGTTGTTTGCACAAATGTCCCACACAGCTCAATAAACTTGTTTTGTATTCTGATAGACAGATAATGGACTTGCATGCATTTTCCGCTCTCTTATGATTCATGCACACACTTACTATGGCCTGATAAAAGTGGGTCATACTTGCTAAGAAGCTCAAGTATACCAAGAAAATTCAATTTGTAGGGTCATTGATATGTTGACTGGAACAAACAAAGCCAATCCTTGTTCAGAAAGAAAAAGAATGACATTCAATATGCACTCAAGGAGTTTTTTCAAGTTATCAGTTTCTATATTCATTTCACTCAGGAGTAAGTTTTCAATTGAACTGTTAGCCAGTGCTGCTCTACTAGTTGATTTCCATTTAACAGTTATTTTTATGTGATATTGAAGTTTCATGTACAGGAATTCGGTCTTTCAACTTCCTCAAACCTCTACGGATGCTCCAACCAGATGGGTCAGACAGTACTGATGCATTTTGAAATGAAACATTTAAAATGCATTTAAAAATGAAACAGGGTACACAATACAGAGCCTGCTTTCCCATGCTCCAGCAGAGCCAGTCTCTTGTGTAGATCTGTCAATTTGAAGTGTTTTTATCAGCAGACGAGTCGGAAAAGCATGATGTTCAGCATCTTTTGGTATATTACTTTGAATCTGAAAACAACTAATTTTGAGGAATGACTGCATTTGAACAACATTAGCTTCTGATGTCACTGTTGTTACACGATGTCCTGTGCTAGTCATAAGTTCTTGCTCTTGCTGCACAGCATCTCTGAGGTCCTCATTTGCCATCTGCCCAGTCTCTAAATCGAGCATAGATTCTGCATCTATCACTAATATTGGCATTTCTGTGTCTTGGTTAATGACCTTCCCATTTTGAGGCAATGGCATTGAAATGTCATTTGTGAGTACAAAGATTTCATCATCAGAACTGGAAGTGTCACTGTCAGTATGGTCACGTGCAAAAAAAATGGCAAATGAAATTTAATGTTGATAAATGGAAAATAATACACACTGGAAAAAAATAATCCCAACTATACGTACAATACGGAGGGCACAAATTTAGCTACAACTACTCAGGAGAGAGATCTTGGAGTCACTGTGGATAATTCTCTGAAAACATCCACTCAGTGTGCAGCAGCAGTCAAAAAAGCAAACAGAATGTCAGGAATTATTAAAAAAGGGATAGAAAAAAGGGATAGAACAGAAAATATCTTATTGCCTCTATATAAAACCACTGTATGCCCACTTCCTGAATACTGAATACAGATGTGGACACCTCATCTCAAAAAAGGTTCAGAAAAGGCCAACAAAAATGATTAGGGGTTTGGTACAGGTCCCATATGAAGAGAGATTAAAGAGACTTGGACTTTTCATCTTAGAAAAGAGAAGACTAGGAGGTGGGGGGTGGGGGGAATATGATAGAGGTCTATAAATTCATGACTGGTGTGGGAAAAGTGAATAAGGAAAAGTTTATCTCAGAGGGCAAATCGTGTACAACTGGTTTAATGCCATCAATTCGTGCTGACCATCTCATTGTCGACATATTGTGAAGGAAAACAGGCAGATGCTGCTTCAGAATTTCCTGTTTTCTAGGACTGCTACTGAGGAGGTTGTACAATTGCTGGATTGTTCCAAAGTAAGTGATTGCTTCCTTGCATGACTCAGGATAATCAATGCCGACTTATTCCCACAAGCTTAAGGGCGTAGCCAAGTTTGTTGTTTTTTTCTGTAGCATTCTAATGGTCTGGTAGCACTGTATAGACTAACAAAACGTGTATATGGTATCGTGAGCTTTCGTGGACACAGCTCACTTCTTCAGATGACCGGAGTTATGAGTTTAGAATGCATACACCCAAAATAAATAGGGAAGGGGAAGGGGAAGGAGCAGGGAAGAAAAAGGGAGAGGGTGGGAGACAGAGAGCATCAGTAAGTATCTGAAGATTGGGTAGTTAAACAGAAGCAGATGAGAATCAAAGTCAATAGATCGACTCCCATGTCCTATTTATTTTGGGTGTACACATACTGAACTCATAACTCCGGTCATCTGAAGAAGTGGGCTGTGCCCACAAAAGCTCACGATACCATCTACATATTTTGTTAGTCTATAAAGTGCTACCGGACCATTTGTTGTTTTTTATTACCACAATATAGGCAGCAGGTTTAAAACAAACAAAAGGAAGTTTTTCTTTACTCAGTGTACAGTCAACCTCAGGAACTCCTTGCCAGAGGATATGGTGAAGGCTAGGACTTTAACAGGATTCAGAAAAGCCATTCGTATGTGTCTTTTCTATGATAAATTATGTTATTGGCTGTAAACAGTATTTCATAACATTGAATCACAGAAGCTACTCTAGTCTCCAGTCAAGCAGATAAAAACTTGGAGGTGATCAAAAAATTGGGAAGGCCTGAGGCGCCACAATGATTTAAATCATTTTTTGCAGGTATATATTGCTCCTTTTGTTGTCTCTCTTATAACTGCAAGGTGTATAATAAATGGAAATGACTTTGTAGAAAAATATCAAAATGTGAGCCCCAGGCCAAATGGCCCTCCTGGTCCCCTCTGATATGACCTGTATGTTAGATCATGCACTTTTGTGGGTAAGAGCCACTTTATCAGATGAGCTGCAGTGGAAATAACAGAATTCAAGATATATATAACTGCAAAATAAGTACTTGTCAATAGTAGGACCTGTGTTAATGAAGCTAATTAAGTGGGCTGAATGTGTCCCATTCATAGCTTTCAATGTGAAAATGTGAATGTCTAAGGGAGGGGAAATTGGTTTTGTAGTACATTAACCAGTTAACATCTTTGATCAAGCCCGGGGTAACAGTGTAAAATTTGTAGATGAATTCCAGTTCTGCAGACTCTCTCTTGTAATAAATGGTGAAATTCCTTTGTGGAAGAATGGCTACTTTTAAATCCATGATAGAGTGACCTGGCAGATTAAAATGTTCCCCTATAGGGTACACAGGTTTATGTGTGTTACTATTTCTGATGTCTGATTTGTGTCCATTTATCCTTTGATGCAGACTATCCAATTTGGCGAATATACATGAAGAGGTGCATTGCTGGCACTTGATGGTATAGATCACATTAGAGATGTGCAGTGGTATGAGGCTGTGATATTGTGGCTTATGTGGTTAGGTCCTGTGATAGTGTCATTTATATAAATAAGTGGACAGAGTTGGCAATAGTATTTGTTGCAAGGATAGATTACTGGGTCAGTGTATCTGAGGTGTGATGTTAGGCTGCTGGAAAGTATTTGCTTCAGGTTGAGGGGCTGAACAAATTTTGACTTTCTTGGAATTTTTAGCGAAGTATCTGTTGTTAGGACAGCTCTATTCATCACTTTCTTGAGTAGCAATTTAAAGGCACATCTGTAACACACAGCAGCACTAGCCAGACTGATGTTGAAATGAATCAGTGGGAGAAAAAAATGCATGCCTACATTGAAGATTTCAGTCCCCAGTGCTCCGATGTCAAAATAGCTGTCCTTACGAAAGGCACAGATTAGACTGAAATTCTCACTCGTATACAGAACATCTATAACAGGTTTTGCATGTGGACCTTTGTTTTCCCCACAAGATCTTTAACAACAACTTACTCTCTATGGTTACGCACAAGAAGTGTATAGTCCAAGAAATATCTGGAATCAATAATATTTAATAAATCTTCTCTCTCATGACATAATATAGAACTGGAGTGTTCTGCTAAATCTACTGACTTTGACCCAAATCCCTCTCCTTTTAGGATTTTAAAATGTGGATTTTAAAATACCCATTTCTAGAGCATGACAGACCAAGGTTTAGTGGAAAGGCTGCTAACAAGCCTTTATATGTACAGCTTTATCCCGAACTCCAAGAGCTGCATGGCTGCTAAGGACTGAGAATGAGCTCTATAGAAAGGAAAATAATTTGAATGCATGACATTAATTAACTAATACAAAATAGAAAACCAGTTGGTCCTTTTTTGTGCTGGTGTTATGGACATAATTTGAGAAACTTTTCATTGTAAGAATGACCAACAATAGACAAGTGAAAGGTTATACTGATAAGTGCACCACACTGCTGACAAAGCAAAAGCTTCCACAAAGTTATTACATATTGTATGAAACCTTTCATCAGGCATTCATACCTAGTAACTCCCATTAGTCTATTACATTCCACTGAGCATTGCTTTCAGCAATTACATTTTATAGTATAGTTAGAAACAATGGATATTTGCTGAAATATTAAAAACCCAGATAACTTAAAGTCAGCTATAAAAACAGACTCCTAATGTGACTATATGGAGATAAAGATTATTATTTTAGGTAGTGTGGGAATTCACATACTGTACATTAATATACAATGTAAAACAAATCGCCATACATGCCAGCTTAAAAACATACCATTAGAGTGGGCATATTAATAACAGAACAGGCAATTTATGAAAAAAACCACCAAGCAAATTTGGTGTTGTTAATAATAGTGAAAGAAATCACTTAGATCCAATAAGAATATAATGTTTTTAAAAGTGAATGGACAACATTCTAAAATTTTTCAACTCAGGGAAATTCTGAGATGGTTTCCATGAGAGTGTGATCAAAACTTGGTATAAACTTAATGCCAGATGATTATGGCTGACTGCTGGCTATGGGTGCAAGATGCCTTCCCCCTTTGTGCCCTAGTGCCAGGGCTATTAGTGTTTCACTAGTGTCTAGGAATGCCAGCTCTAAGACCCAGTTGTGCTAGGTGCTATACAAAGACGGAATAGAAAGGATGATGCCTGCCCTGCTTACAGTTTAAACTCCCAGTTCTTTTGCTCACCTGAGCACAAGAGGATCATGGGACAAACAGTGCCAGCCATGCCAAAGGTGGCTAGGAAGGAAGTGGAGTACAGGCAGTCCCCGAGTTACACGGATCCGACTTATGTCGGATCCGCAGTTACGAACGGGGCTTTTCTTGCCCCGGAGGACGGGAGCGGCGGGACGCCCAGATGCACCGCCGTCCACCGCCTCCGTCCTCCAGGGTGAGAAAAGCTGCTCCCCGTCTCCCTGGTCTGCAGGGAGACGGGGAGCAATGCCTTGGAGCACGCCCGCAGCGGGACAGCCCAGGCGCGCTTGAGCTGTCCCTCTGCGGGCGTGCTCCGTGGCTTTGCTCCCCGTCTCCCGACCAGCAGACCAGGGAGCTGGGGAGCAAAGCCTCGGAGCACGCCCGCAGTGGGACAGCCGCGGCGCGCCTGGGCTGTCCCGCTGCAGGCGTGCTCCAAGACTTTGCTCCCCGTCTCCCTGGTCTGCAGGGAGACGGGGAGCAAAGCTGCGGAGCATGCGCGCAGAGGGACAGCCCAAGCGTGCCTGTACTGTCCCGCTGCCCGCGTGCTCTGCGGCTTTGCTCCGTGTCTCCCAGGTCAGCAGACCAGGGAGACGGAGCAAAGCCGTGGAGGACTTGGGCGGTCCCGCCACCCCCGTCTCCCTGGTCTGCTGGGGGAGGGGGGTGCAGCTAGTGTTGCTCTGCCCCAGGCTTCCTGGAATCAGCCACTGATCAGTTTCAGCAGTAGCTGACTTGGGGACGCCTGGGTTTCTTAAGTTGAATCTGTATGTAAGTCAGAACTGGTGTCCAGAGTCAGCCGCGGTTGAAACTGATCAGTTTCAGCAGCGGCTGACGCCAGTTCCGACTTACATACAGATTCAACTTAAGAACAAACCTACAGTCCCTATCTTGTATGTAACCCGGGGACTGCCTGTAATAGATTCCCTCAATCTCCACCAGCCATAGAGGGGAAGCATATGTCCATAGTTGCCACAACTGTCATTCTTTACCTGTCCATCAGAAAGCTCTGGGATGTTGGTGCTTGGCACCTTTCAGTGAGGATTTTAGGTTTTATCTCAGAGTATCTCACTGTGTCTATAATACACTAATAATTCTGAATGAAGCTAGCAAGTATTATGAGATATATACCAAGTTAATTATGTATTCTGGCCCAATAATTGCAAACTGCAGTAAAGACACGCCTGATTGGTATGTATTAAACAAGATTTCTAAGAAAAGCATGTACATAAAGCATATCACACACAAACTAAACATTAATGCTAAGAAATGGTCATAAAGTTTCTTCAAATTACTTGAAGACTTTGAGCAACCTTAATAAGGAAATAAACAATATGACAAGTATAGTACAATACAAAATACTTATTCCGTAGATATTTATTCCATGAATTCAAATGGGTTTTCAAACTTTATGCCTTTTTTATGCGAAACTGTGTTTTTGCTCTGCCAAATCATTCCACATTTGGAAGTAGAAAGACAAAAATAAAAATTGGAGAATTTTCATTTATAGAGAAGAAACATTTGATCATCTTATACAATATCAGTGCACTTATATACATGATGTTGATACTTAGCCCTTCTATCACATCTCACCTGTATTTCAGGTAATACATTGAGGAAACCCCAGGAAGAATACAAATAGGAATTCTCAGCCAGCTGCTCTCCAGGTACCCAGGGCACCATACTTCCATAACCATAGTGTAGTTTTTGATCACAAACAAATATGATCTTTTCTGTTCAACAACAGTAGGAAACTAAAAGTGTCTGTTATAATCTTAGCAATCTGACAAAAATGTTTTCAACTGTAGTTCACTCCATATCTAAAAATGTACTTGAGTACCTAGGTAAGTTTACCAGCATTACAAGAAAACTCCCTAGTAGCAAATGCCATGTACAGATAGCATGGTATCCTAATCAATTGTTATTTAGCAGAACAAAAAGGCTAGGTGGAAATTGCAGGCTGTATATTTTACTACTAGCCAATTTAAGTTGCTATAGTAATAGAAATAATAATAACAATACTTTAGAATTTAAATATTTAATGTTTATATTATTAAATATTTAATTTATATTAAATAATATGATAATTAATATTGAGGTCACAGTTGTCTAAAGCCAATCAGTCAGATTCCAGCCTCTGTAAGCTAGTCTTCTGTGTCTGCATTCAATAATAATCCTAATTAATTTAAAGAAGGAAATTGTGCAGCTAGTGATCTTGACTAGTTACGCAGACATTTTCCAGCTGCTCATTTAATTTGATACAATTATGCTGTGTTAATCATTCATACACTTTTTAGCATTAGATTAGAATGCAGCAAAAATGCCAAAATCTTCTCAAACCACGGAAAAATTGCATGATGAGAGTGTCTTCAGTTCAAAAACTAAAATGCAGCAGGGAACTAACATTTTTCAATAGTTTCCATTATTATAAACTTGTGAAGCTGTGAAATGGAACCACAAAATTCAGACTACTTTATGTTACAAGATTGCCCACAGTTTTGTCAGAAGGTGCAATGTGCATTAGATACACAAACCCATTTTATATTGTATTAACAACCTATCGTGTCGAGATAAGCCAAACTGAGAAGTCTTGGTATGTGTGAGCATCTGCAAATACAGGCAGTCCCCGAGTTACGCGGATCCGACTTACATCAGATCCGCAGTTACGAACGGGGCGTTCCTCTCCCTGGTCTCCAGCAGACCAGGGAGAGGAAGCAAAGCGGCGGAACACGTGGGCAGCGGACAGGGCTGTCCTGCTGCCCTCGGGCTCCGTGGCTTTGCTCTGCTTTGTTCCCCGTCCCCCTGGTCTGCAGACCAGGGGGACAGGGAGCAAAGCCGCGGAACACGCGGACAGCGGACAGCCCAGACGCGTCTGGGCTGTCAGCTGGCCGGGCGCTCCGCGGCTTGGCTCTGCCTTGCCCCCCCCCCCCCCCGTCCCCCTGGTCTGCAGACCAGGGGGACGGGGGGGGGCAAAGCAGAGCAAAGCAGAGCCAAGCCGCGGAGCGCGCGATCAGCTGACAGCTGTCAGCTGGCCGCGTCCTCCGCGGCTTGGTTCTGCTTTGCCCCCCCCATCCCCCTGGTCTGCAGACCAGGGGGATGGGGGGGGGGGGGGCAAAGCAAAGCCAAGCCGCGGAGCACGCGGGCAGCGGACAGCCCAGACGCGTCTGGGCTGTCCGCTGTCCGCGTGTTCCGCGGCTTTGCTCCCTGTCCCCCTGGTCTGCAGACCAGGGGGACGGGGAACAAAGCAGAGCAAAGCCACGGAGCCCGAGGGCAGCAGGACAGCCACGGCACGTCTGGTACACCTGTGGTACAGCAGCTGGGGCGCTGCCAGTTGGTCCCGTAGCGCCGCTCTGGGCGCTACTGGACCAACTGGGCAGCACCCCAGCTGTTCTGCCCCAGGCATCCTGATTCAGCCACTGCTGGTCAGATTCAGCAGTGGCTGAATCAGGACGCCTGGGACAGAGCAGCTTGGGTGCTGCTGGGTTGGTCCAGTAGCGCCGAGGAGCGGCGGCGCTACTGGACCAACCCAGCAGCACCCCAGCTGCTCTGCCCCAGGCGTCCCCAAGTCAGCCGCTGCTGAAACTGACCAGTGGCTGACTACAGGAAGCCCCTGCCCTGGGCTTCCTGGAATCAGCCGCTGATCAGTTTCAGCAGCAGCTGACTTGGGGATGCCTGGGGTTCTTAAGTTGAATCTGTATGTAAGTCAGAACTGGCGTCCAGATTCAGCCGCTGTTGAAACTGATCAGTTTCAGCAGCGGCTGAATCTGGATGCCAGTTCCGACTTACATACAGATTCAACTTAAGAACAAACCTACAGTCCCTATCTTGTACGTAACCCGGGGACTGCCTGTATCTCCCAAATATTGAGCTCTTGGGAGATGACATTTGCAAACTAATGACACAAGAATTTACAGGATCTCACGAGCTGCAAAATCCTGCACTATTTAAAATTGCCATTTAAAAACAGAGAGAGCAAAGTTCAACTTTGTAAAATGATCTTGTATCTAATTCTTGGGGCTGCAACATTGCAACTAAAGCCAGCCCCCTGATAAAAATAGGGTAGAGATTTAATACACACAGCATAAAGCATTTTAAAAAGAAACATTTTCCAATAGGAAAATGCCATTGTGAACAATTGAATGAAACATTTTGCTTAATGCAGTGTAGCAGTCCAAAAAGGCAAACAAATTACAGACAAGGTTAAAAAGGAGTAGCAAGTATCCTACCTTTATTTGCAATATATTGATAGCAGAGCTTGTTTGACATTGCAATGGGCCATGTGTCTGAATATGAAAGACATAAAGAAGAGACTCCTCTTGATTGCAGGCAGGCCATCCAACATGGAGTAATGTCTCATTGATAGCACTTGGTCCAATGTTGTGCAGCTGCCAAATAAATTACAAAACCAATCAATGTACAACTTTCCAAGGCCGGGAACAACAACAAAATAATTTAGACATTTGAACGCTTTTCAGCCACATATCTCAACAAGCCTTATGAAGGATATACATGTCATTATTTTAAAATGATTGGCTAAGAACCTTCTAAATTATTGTTTTCACATGGGCATATACCTTCACAAATATCTGAGGGCAATTTCAAGTTTTGCACAGATGGTGTAAACTGGGCAAAGGTGAAATAGGCTGGATGTTTTGCTGTTCATTCTGAGATTTTAAAAGATGTTTGCAAAGAAAGTGCACTATTGGTTTGTGGGCTTTAGCTGGAACCCAGTGACATACATTTTCAATATTAGTCCTATTTTCTATGAAGTTTTTCTTTGTGAATAAACAATAGAGGATTTCTTACTCAATGGAAGTAAACATAGGCTGAAAGTTACATGCATGTTTAAGTGCACTGCTGCCTCACAGCCCAAGTGGGGGTACCATAAAGATTTTTATTACAGGTTGTAGAAACATGTTAAACTCTAAAATTAGAACATAACATTTTATTTGGTTCATAGGTTGATATTGTGGATTCATTTAACTTCAGCATTTTAACCATATAATTTTGTTTAAATTTAGTCATTTCTTCTCTCTTTCTAGTTGCCTATCTTTTCCTGAACTACTGGCTTGTATTTGAAGTACTCCGTTTCACCCCCTTGAAGAAGGACATCTATCATATTTAAAACGTAGTCTATATTCAGTCTAGTTCATTCAAAATACTTTTTTCCCCTTTTCTTTTCAATCAGTGTATCTCCAGATTATTGTTTTGGAAGAAATCTGCAAATCTTAGAGACGAGAACATGTATTGTATTTAAGTTTCTGTGATTTCTAGAGTTGCTTGCATTTTAAAGGCAACATATTTGATCATTTTTCATAGTTCTCATAGGGCCTGCTCAAAACTCAATTGAAATCAATGGAAAAAACTTGCATTTAATGTAATGTGCTTTGGATCTAGTTCACAACTTCTTGTTTAGTATTTATTAAACACCAAAAGTGTTCAGGATTCCTTAATGACCAGGGACTAAATTCTGCCCTGGCATAAACTGGTGCCTCTTTTACTAACCCACAAAAATTGTGCCTGGTTACTTCAGAATTGCATTTGGACCAAGGCCCAGAGTAACAATATTTGCACTGACTTTGCTCCAGATGATGACAATGACCAAACTACAAATAATCTTAATGGAACAGAATCAAACCTATAGGAAGCTAAATGTTTTCAAATTATACCTCATATATATGTTCTACTAAAGGGCCAACATCCTCTTCTTTGGTAGGCTGATCTTTAGGCTCCCAGTTGTGAAGTGGCAAAACAATTTGTGGAGGATGAGACACTCTGCAATATATAAAAAGGCATAATGTCACTTGCAAACTCATCTGCTATGCCAGCATGAGACATTCTATCTTGAACAAAGACTACTTTATCAAGTTGAAACTACAAAGAAATTTTAAATAGGTATATTGGACTCTAGAATTATGCTACACGAATGGGACAATTCTTCAAAAAAGTGCAACAGAATTTTTAATAGCCACTAATTCTAAGCATCTCAGCATTACACCCTCCAGCAACATGCTTCCCCCTGCCATTAGTGGACTGATTCTTTGTTACTTGAAGGGAGGAGTACTATCTGTTTGGGTATTTATAGCATATTCTTCAGTATGGTACCTGAACATATCACACAATTTTATAAATCCAGATTAGTGCTCTACACAAAAATTTCAGATTTGTCTTCTCATCCAGAGTCACATTCCATTTCCTTTTCAAAGCCAATTTTATCTATCTTACATACTTATTTAGCCTCCAGTCTTGTAGTATCTGAGTGTCTTACAATCTTTAATGTATTTATCACCACTTTGTAAGGTAGGGAAGTACTATTATCACCATTTTAAGACAAGCAACATGCTTAAGGTCTTCACTTGCAGGAAGATCGACACTGTGGTGTTTGATCTTCTGGCATTCGATTTAGTGGGTCTAGTGAAGACCCGCTAAACTGAACACTGTGGATGCCCCCTGTTGGCGCCAATATTCCTACTCCTTGCTAGGACTCAGGGAAGTTGACAGGAGAATTTCTCCCATGGACCTCCCACTGTAAGGATAGTGCCAACACTCAGCATAAGGTATGTCGACTCCTGCTACATTTTTTATGTAGCTAAAATTGTGTACCTTAAGCCACCTTTCCCCGTAGTATGGACCTGGCCAAAGTCTGCTGAATAGCAAGGCATTTTACTCAGTGATCCTTAGTCCCTGGGTAGTGCCCTAAGTACTAGATCATCTTCCTTCTTTTGGTTCGAAGATGGTGAAAGTCATAGTAATGATCCAAAATGTACAAAATGATCCAAAATGTACTATAGAGCATCATACTCTCAGTAAACAAAGGTTAAGTGAAGACATAGCACATAATCTGGACCAGCTGATTTTTCTACCTTCTCTACATCTCCACACCAAAGTAAATTAGAATTTCACAAATTTCTTCTAGCCTCCTATATTATTTTCCTTTTGCTATATCAGAAAAGGCTGAGTAGCTGTTTTAAAATTCCTGTCTAAAACAAACACACTATTTTCTTCAGCACCTGCCATTTCCTTGGAGGCCTCCCATCCAATCACTAACTTTATTCCAGTTTAGCCTATGAGATCTTAAACTATCACAGCCCAAGATTCTCTTCTAGCCCATTATGTCTGTACATCCTGCAACATAGATCCAATACTGCCTTAACAGAAATAGTGATAGAAATGTAGCTGTGTTAGTCTAGGGTAGCTGAAACAAAATACAGGACTATGTAGCATTTTAGTCTTTAAAGTGCTACATAGTCCTGTATTTTGTTTTAACAGAAATAGGTTTGTGTTAAAATAATAATCAGATTAAATACTACCCCTTCATTGCAAAAGTTAGCATCTATTGCAGTATAGCTGTAAAAACACTTGGTACTAATTTTACAATTATGCAGCTTTGAGGTTTAAATCTTTTTTGTTCTCAGAGCTGGAAATTCATGTTTGAGCCAACAGCACGTTGTAAAAATGAACTTTACATCTAGATTAATGTTTGAATATAACATAACGATTGTGATCTTCTAACAATTGATGCTAAAAATAGTTTTTTCTTGAATCTAGACACTAAGTGCAGAACCATAGGAGTAGTTTGCACCTAGAAAAACAGAAAAACCAACATTTTTGTTGCAAATGCTAACATTTTAAAATGGTTTGGGAAGAAAAAAAGATTTTAGCTTCCAGTTATAGTGTCATGCACAGCCAATAAATATCTGACAGAAACTCTGTTGCAGAATATAGCAGAAATAAAGGAACATTGTATAAGAAAGAGTAAAGAGCCTCTGGAGTAGTTTGGAAACACAGTGGAAGAAGACTTCATAATACTAAGGCAAGCCTGAACTATATTAGTAATTTTGAATATTCCCTTGGTTATAAAAAGACCACCAGCTTGCAACAGCAAACATTCCAGAAACCACATTCATAAACTAAAGCCAAATAACACACTTTTTTTTAAAGAGCATTTTAGATTAGGTGCTTGGCTCTAATTTGTTAAATTTCACAAATGGCTTTTATTCTAGTAGATATGTCCATTCTGATACTTCTTTGGTGATTAGGAAACTTGTTTCATTAATATGATATTAGCAAAGCTCAAACACATGTTACTTTAAAGAACCACTAAAATACTGCAAAACACTGTGCAATAAATAAAGGCTTTAAAAGCCTTTGCTTTCTATTTAATTTTGCAGACAGTCTTCTCATAAACAGAAACAATGTGAAAAATGTACATTTAGATATACAGTTAAGAATTATTTTAAAATAAAAAATACAGGGGAAAGTAAAGTTTATTTTAATAGATTTTACAACGTATGGCTAGGATGGCTGATATTTTTGTAATAAATGAAATACATTAGGTTCATTTGAAGGGCATTTTTTCTCTACATTTTGATTAATTTTATTTTGTGTTTAACTTAGGAATTATGAATGTTTGAATAACTTATTGTCTAAGGACTCTTACTAACCTCTTGGGGTAGAAGACGGGGGAGGGGAGAGGAATCAGCCCCCCCAGAAACACAAATAAGATAACACTGATATAATGTTTTGAAAGATGATTTACTCAAAACATACAATAACAATTTGGATTTGATCTATTACCTCAATCATCATGATTATTTGCTGTTTCATAGAATCATAGAATACTAGGACTGGAAGGGACCTCGAGAGGTCATCGAGTCCAGTCCCCTGCCCCCATGGCAGGACCAAATATTGTCAAGACCATCCCTGATAGACATTTATCTAACCTACTCTTAAATATTTACACAGATGGAGATTCCACAACCTCCCTGGGCAATTTATTCCAGTGTTTGACTAGTTTCTCTTAGGTAATTTCATATTTTATGAAAACACGTTTTTCCTATCATCATATTTAATTGAAGATGTTAATTTACACAATCCTATTGCAAAATACTGATTTTTTTTAAAATTGATATAAGACAGACTAAGTATTTAAGTGAAAGTCATAAAATTTACTCTCTACAGTTATCACTTTATCTCAGTAACACTTTCTAATGGCATTGAAGGAACAGAAGAATATTAGAACGACCATATTGGATCAGACTAATAGTCCAGCTAGTCTGGTATACCATCCTCCAACAATGGCCAATGCCACATGCCCCTCCCTCGCCCACCCAGAAGGAATGAACAGGACAGGTAATCAACAAGTGATCCCACCCCGTTTCCCATTCTCAGCTTCTGGCAAACAGAGGCTAGGGACACCATCCCTGCCCATACTGGCTAATAGCCATTGATGAACCTATGCTCCAGGAGCTATCTAGTTCTTTTTTTGAGCCCTGTTAAAGTCTTGGCCTTCACAACATCTTCCAACAATGTTTCACAGGTGGACTGTGCATTGTGTAAAGTAAAACCTTTTACTTGTTTTAAACCTGCTGCCTATTAATTTCACTTGATGACATCTAGTTCTTGTGTTATGAGAATGAGTAAATAATGCTTCTTTATTTACTTTCTCTGCCCCAGTCATGATTTTACAGATCTCTATCATATCCCCATTAGTCATCTTTTCCAGTTCCTCAAATTTGTCACCTAAAAATAATGGCTCAGGTTTGGGAATTTCCCTCACATTCTCAGACATGAAGATGATGCAGTAAAGGGGAGATACATTTCAAATCTAACAAGGTACATAATATTTCAGTTTTCCTTATACTTTCCAAATGCATTTTTCTTCCTTAAAAAGAACCAGTTCACTACTTCACAGTTCCAGTTAGTTAGTAAGGGTATCATTGTATAAATACAAACAGAGGACTGAACAAAATTGATAATCTGAGTACGTGTCTTGGGGGATAAAGTGCAACTTTGCATAATGAGTTTCTTCCAGGGGTTTATAAAGCATTTTTTGTTAGCTAGGATGGTATTCTCCTCTAAAAACAAACAAAAAAAATCCAGCTGTTAAGATACACACCGGTTGCTATTCAGAGTTGTAGTTCAAAGTAAGCTTGGCTGTTTGTTGTCCTGTAACCTAATGGAATTTCACAGGAATATTTAACCATTGCATTTATTCAAAGCAAACTATGAATAGACAAGGTCTCATAGGACTAAATAACTGATTGATGGGAATATGAATGCTTTCAAGTAAAAGGAAAGGCATGGAACGTGCTGGCTTTTATTTTTGATGATATGCCACCTAGGTTGTGGTTTGCACAAGTTACTAATGACATGATACAACAGAAGTACCATTGTATGAAATGCCTATCACTTCATCATCAAGTATTCCACATGCCATGAAATACTGCTTACATTTTGTATAAGTAAATTCCTTTCTGTTCTGTTCCTTTACACATGGTATTGCAAAGCCAGTTAAAGGATATCATATCTATCACCGGTGAAATAACATTCATAGCTCAGCAGGCAGTCTGTGCATCAACTGCAGAATTTACAGTGCTGAAAGAACATATTAAATGCACAAAATGACTCCTGTGTGCCCAATTTTACATTTGCCCCTGATTTAGATGGAAGACATGTAAAAACTTATGCTCACAAATAGCTGCCAATTGTTCATCCATCTAATGAGGTTAAAGCCACCAGTTATTCTGATTAAATTTGGTATCTACAGGTTGAACCTCTCTAGACCAGAACTCTCTGGTATGGAAATATCTGTCATCCAGAATTAATTTAGTTATCCAGATGTCAACTTTTCAGGGTGTGGCCAAGTTTCCTGCAGTCCCATTAAGTTGTTTAGAGCCACTAGTCCTAGTTTTCTGTATTGTTATTTAGCTCTAATTTACCTCCAAATGTCCTCTAACAGCCCAGTAAGCAGTGGAAGTGTCAGTATTATTGCTATACAATATTGACCTCCTGTGGTTTGGAAAATTCTTTGGTTCAGAACTGGTCAGGTCCTGAGGGTGCCAGACTAGAGAAGTTCAACCTGTAGTACGTTCACTAGATCACGTTTCAAAAATGAAAACCACTAGAACTGAAATTTTCAGCATATAACTGCATGATAAAGCCACGCAACTGTTTGCCAAATAATGCCTTTCACATTTTACAGATTTGTGTTTTCAGGGCTGGGTGTAGATATATAACTTGAACCAATGAAAGTAAGTTTATACTTCACGATGGAGGAATACTTTCCACAACATTAGGTACATTCTCTGGCAACTAGCCCCTTCTATTGCTGCAGCTACACTCTATTCTTGGCACCCGAGCTTAAGCAGAGCTGATGTGGGTATGTCTTCTTGAGCTTGAATTTGGACCACTGGCTCAAACTCTAGACATATCTGAGAAGCATTTACAGACTACTGTGTGTATGCAGTTATCTAATTCTTGTTAAGAGACTTCTGCCTATTGCAAATCTTCCCATGCTAACTGATTTCCTTTCTTTGGTGTTCTTTATCAGATACTTGACTACAAGCAAATGGGAGTCACTGAAACATAGATATCTTACAAAAAAAATTACAAACATGGGAAGCATGGGATCGAGCAATAATTTTTTCTTTCTTTTTAAATAACTTATTTGATGAAGATATATTCCCTACCTCAGACATGGCAGAATAAGACACATATATATTCAGCAAATAATAAGACAAATTTTATCAAACTTCCTTAATAAAATATTCAATTATTTCTCCCCACATACACTCAATTCCCTGACAGTTGTGAGTGGGTCAACTTATCAATTAGCAATATTTCTGAGGCAAAGACATTGTGATGTTTCTTCACATATCACCCATGTTATGGCAAATACCAAAAGCAAAGGAATTAACAAGTCAATAAGGTGAAGAGCGTGCTTTCATTAAATGAAACAATTCTCATGTGTATTACATACCCTCTTCCCCCCCCCCCCCTCAGTTTTCAGCACCTTGGGCAGCAACCCAGGTCAACTGGCCTTAGGACCTATTTCTGAGTAAGTTTTTTAACATTTGATGTTGATTTTTTCAAATGCCCAGGTCCAGCTGTTTACCTGCTCACATAAATTTTCATTGGAAGAAATGTATATGCAGTGTAGGAAAAGCATTACAGTAGGGAAACAAGTAAGAGCTCACAGAAGAGTAATCTATGGATTCACTATGCTCCTATCCAACATGTTGCTTTCATCACTGAAAAACAGGGGGCACCTCAGTTGGGGAGATTCCTACCCTTAAATAGCACTGTTTAAACCAATCTGTTGCCAATTTATATGTTTATTTTGTCCCTACCTCAGCAAAGCACTTCAGCACATGCTCAGTTCTATTTGCTTTCTTGGCTGCCGCTGAACTAGAACTTCCATGATGTTAAGTCCTAAAGTCTATGCCACACCCATATGGCCCTTCTCCACCAGACCCAGCATATTCCTGAAGGCACATATTCCTCTCTGGGCAAAGGGTCTCACTGTCACCAGATACAGAAGGGGTGGGAAGAATGTCTATAGAATCTGGAGCCTTGGGATTTTATGACTACGATTACTGAACATTTTATCCTAATTGCTTTACACATTTTCTCTAATCTCTTATTGTTCGTTGAACTCATCACCTATTCTTGACAACCTCATCTCTCTCTCTCTCTCTCTCTCACACACACACACACACACACTCACACTCACACACACACACAGAGTGCATTTTGCTTTCTTCTCTTTACTGGATCCTCAATTCTCATCCTTAAAATGTGAACATATTTTGCCTTAGACAAGTTTCTTATTTGCTAATGCCAAAGATGACTTCAGTTGAGCAAAGTCATACTTAGCATAAATGAACAGAATTATAAAATCATAGTTGTTTGCAATCCCTTCCATTAACCCAAGTTGGTGTGATAATAGATAATATCTCACTTGCCTTCTCCTCTCAGAATTATACAAGACAAATACCAATTCAGGCAATAAAGACTATAAGAAATTATATATGTTATATTGATATGATGTGCTTTATGCATATTAAGATATGCAGTATCAATAATACATATTACAAATTGTGATTTCATATCATTTTAAGCCCATCATATATTGGTCAGGGAGATACCATGGTAAAAGGCTACAGAGATCTCTGAGGGTACATCTACATTGTGACACTGTTTCAAGATACTTCTGTTATCCCAAAATAGCTATTCCATGTCTTGATAGAAAACCCGTTATTTTGAAATATCTTTCAAAATAATGAGCGTGCTATTCCAATGTCCCTGTCAACCTTGTTCCACAAGGATTAAAAGACATTTCAGAATAGCAGTTTATTTCAAAATTTGGTGCTGTGCAGATGCCAAATTATGAAATAAGCTATTTCGAAATATACTCAAAATCACCTACGCAATTTGTATAGCTCAAATTGCATAGCTTATTTCAAGCCAAGGGTGCAGTGCAGATGCACGCTGAGATAGGTAATCTTAAATTGTTTGTTCTTTGGAGCAGAAACCATGTATTCTCTATGATCTGTGAGGTACCTGGGATACTTGTGGGTGCTGGATACATAAACAGCAATATAGTACTTGCATTTCATTTATTGGGTCTAGTTTAGATATCAGTAACAGCATACAATTATCTAGGAAATAATTAACACTGTACATACAAAATCATGAATACTCCTCAGGACTGAAGAGGAAAGCTCTATAGTCTAACTATTGTTTTGTTTATTTATCACAGATGCCTCTTACTTTCTTCCAAATATATGTGAGAATATAAAAAATGTGTAGTAAACACCAGCCTGGATCACACTAAAGGCCCCATCTACCCCACCTTCTCACCACTGGCTTAAAGGACAATGTCAGAGCCCCTTAACAGGCAGATATGTCACTAGTTGACCCTCACACACAGGCTTCATCCTGATCTCTGATAGATTATGCCTTTAACAAAAGATTTAATACCCCTTCCAAATTTCTTGTTGCCATTTATTAAGATAATTCCAGACTCCAGAATTGAATCTGCAGTTCTTATGTGTATACACAATTGAATATATGATGACAATTGGTCTCTGTGTGGACAGAAAGCTCATTTACTCCACATGACAGGATCAGGGCCTAAAGTTTTCACCCTAAAGCTTGTGTGTCTGGTGAGAGTTGTACTCTGGAAAGATGTTGCAGAACTGAGCCCTAAATAATATATATAATCATATAAAAATTAATTGAAAAAGATGCATTGACTGTAAGTGTGAATTGCAATTCCAAAAAGCTTACCCTCTGATCAAAAAGCTTACCCTCTGATCTGTACTTGCGCCATCACACTGATGTTGATTTGAAGGTTAACCAAATTGCTGGTGGGATTAACCTTATTAGAACTAGAATAGATTTGCACACAGGTTAGTTAGGTTTCAAATACAAAATCAGAAAAACAATCATTTAATACTAACTCTGACATTTTAGAATTCAGTTTAATGCCAGTATCTACCATCAAGTAATTAGAAGAGGCTAATCTAGGAAATATTATATTACAAACTTTAGAACCTAGAAAATCTAATAATTTTGTATGCAAGCATTCATACGCATGGACATACATATACTAATATATAATATATATGGGGTATACTTCAAGGAATCTGCTATGACAACAAAAAATAATTTCTTTCATATTGTATCTTAAGTTTCTATAGAGTCTTATATACCATTTTTATTTGATTTCCTACTATATACAGTAGCACCTCATTTTAGGAACACTGTCTTATGAATGACCAGTTATATTAACCATTTTTCTGCCATCTAAATCTTCTTTTTGCAACTGGATGGGACTTCCATCCTTTATCCAACATTTAAGTAGTAGTATAGGTTTGAAAATACTGAGATTTGGTAATAAAGAAACAATGAAATTCTTTCAAAGAAAAATCAGGCACACTGTGTTATTTTATTACCATTTGTTATGCACACTATTAGTGAATGTTTAATACATTATCTTGTGTACCACACCTCCCATAATTCTGAGATACTCAATTTTATGAACTTTTTGATCATATGGCTTCTTTTAGAAAATGTTTTGATCTGGTTATGACACAAAAGAACAATTACTTAGAGAATTTGTTTAACTTGGTTATGAGACGATGTAAGCTATCTGGTCTGATCTTGTCGTCTCTCTGTATGGGGGAATCCCAGTGAAATTATGAATAATTTTGTGCATGAAAACACAGCAAAGCTAACAAGCTGGCCTCTGTTTATGTTTAACTTTTAAGGCTCTCCAAACTTGTGAGTTAGAAGAACAATGATTTTTCATTTAATTTTAATCAGGGAAAATCTATCACTGAATTAACTACATTTTTCCTCAGTCTTTCTATTCCAGATCTCACTCAGCAATAAAAATGAATCTCCAAAGTTAAGGTCCAATTCTCTTACTTTTCTCTAAACAAATATGTGGGCTTTATCATCTTACAAACCCTCCCTATGCATGTAATCCTTTTCACTTCAATATGACTGATTATAAGATTAGGGTCTATCCAAGTGAGGTAAGATTCGTGGAATAAAAAACATATACATATGCAATATAAATATTTGAAATCTCAACTCATTTTCATCATGATGTAAGTATAGTGAGTTTTTTCAAGCAAGCTTACAGGGCCCCTTTCCACCAGAGTTTGTCTCTCTATTGCTGTCATAGTTTACTGTTATCACATCTGGGTAACATCAGTTATATGGAAACATTTTGAAGAGGCCAGAATTCTCACTGAGTAACTAATGAGAAGTAATAAGGTAATTCTGTTTTGATCTGAGGGCTTCTGGGTCCAAACTGCTAAATTAGAGGCAACTTTAATTAGTTTGTAAACTGTTGCATTCCTTTTTCAAAATGTCATTTTATTTTTTGTTTTGGCCCTGCACTGTCATGTCTTTGTAGCCCTGGAAAGCAGCATGGGGACTACTGCTAAAGTTAAAATATTAATTTTTTTGTCAATACACAGGCAATCATAACATTAATTTATTAGGATACAGTGCACACCAATTCCTACAAGGACAGTAGAGCTCATATGCACAGACTAAACAGAATCAGATTATAGCTAAATATTGGGGGCACTTACGTTTCCTTTGATGTGTATGGTATTTCTCCTCATTATGCTAGTGTTTTAAATAAAGAAGTCTATGTACTGATATACACGGCACAGCTTTGTGTACAGATATCTAAGGAAACTATTTGTGCCTAACAAAATTAATGTCAAAAAAGGGACTAAAATACTGCTGCTGCTACTACTACTACTTCCCTAGCATCTCGCCATAAGAAAAGCTTCCTTTTCTCCAATTACACTTTTGGTATGTGGAATATTTTAATTTTTGCATATTATTCTAGAACAAATTAATCAGTGGTTTCCTCTAGAAAAACTACTTATGCTGAACGACATGTCCAAGCCAAATACGTTTTATGCTTATTCCTCCTTTCCTGTTAGGTTTCCTGTTTCCTTGTTTATTATTGTTTTATCCTTTCACTAAGAAAGTAGAAATAATACTTAAAATTTAGGACACACATAAGCTTGACTGCTCTTATAGAAGGAACACAAAGTCATCTGAGTATGGCAAGGTGTATTTATGCTTCAGTAAGAGAATAAAATAATTCAAATGTAGTGTGGGTGGATGCTAGGGGAAGCTGTGCAGCATTTTAATCTAAATGTTTGGAAGCAGAACGTTCTTACCTAAACTAGCTACAGGCATAAAGGGAAACAAGACGACCTTTTATAAATACATTAGAAGCAAGAGGAAGACCAAGGACAGGGTAGGCCCACTGCTCAGTGAGGAGGGAGAAGCAGTAACAGGAAACTTGGAAATGGCGGAGATGCTCAATGACTTCTTTGTTTCGGTCTTCACCGAGAAGTCTGCAGGTGTGCCTAACATAGTGAATACAAGCAGAGAGAGGGTAAGTTTAGAAGATAGGATACACAAAGAACAAGTTAAAAATCACTTAGGAAAGTTAGATGTCAGCAAGTCACCAGGTCCTGATGAAATGCATCCCAGGATACTCAAGGAGCTGATAGAGGAGGTATCTGAGCCTTTAGCTATGATCTTTGAAAAATCATGGCAGACAGGGGAGATTCCAGAAGACTGGAAAAGGGCAAATATTGTGCCCATCTATAAAAAGGGAAATAAGAACAACCCAGAAAACTACAGACCGGTCAGTTAAACGTCTGTCCCAGGGAAGATAATGGAGCATGTAATTAAGGAAATCATATGCACACACTTGGAAGGTAATAAAGTGATAGGGAATAGCCAGCATGGGTTTGTGAAGAACAAGTCATGCCAAACTAATCTGATAGCTTTCTTTGATAGGATAACGAGCCTTGTGGATAAGGGAGAAGCGATGGATGTCATATACCTAGACTTTAGTAAGGCATTTGATACGGTCTCGCATGATATTCTTATTGATAAACTAGGCAAATATAACTTAGATAGGGCCACGATAAGGTGAGTGCATAACTGGCTGGATAACCATAGTCAGAGAGTTGTTGTTAACAGTACTAAATCCTGCTGGAAAGGGATAAGAAGTGGAGTTCCTCAAGGGTCTGTTTTGGGACCCGTTCTGTTCAATATCTTCATCAATGATGTAGATATTGGGATAGACAGTACGCTTATTAAGTTTGCAGATGATACCAAACTGGATGGGGTTGCAACTTCTTTGGGGGATAGGGACATAATTCTAAATGACCTTAGCAAGTTAGAGAAATGGTCAGAGGTAAACAGGATGAGGTTTAATAAAGAGAAATGCAAAGTGCTCCACTTAGGAAGGAACAATCAGTTCCATACATACAAGATGGGAAGCGACTGTCTCGGAAGGAGCAGTGCGGAAAGGGATCTAGGGGTCATAGTGGACCACAAGTTGAATATGAGTCAACAGTGTGATGCTGTTGCAAAAAAAGCAAATATGATTCTAGGTTGTATCAACAGGTGTGTTGTAAGCAAAACTCGTGAAGTCATTCTGCCACTCTACTCTGCACTAGTTAGGCCTCAGCTGGAGTACTGTGTCCAGTTCTGGGCGCCACATTTCAAGAGAAATTGGAAAGCGTACAGAGAAGAGCCACAAGAATGATTAAAGGTTTAGAGAACATTACCTATGAAGCCAGGCTTCATGAACTGGGCTTGTTTAGTTTGGAAAAAGGAAGATTAAGGGGGGACATGATAGCGGTTTTCAAATATCTAAAAGGGTGTCACAAGGAGGAAGGAGAAAATTTGTTCCTCTTGGTTTCTGAGGACAGGACAAGGAGTAATGGGCTTAAAGTGCAGCAAGGGAGGTTTAGATTGGACATTAGGAAAAAATTCCTAACTGTCAGGGTGGTCAAATATTGGAATAAATTGCCAAGGGAGGTGGTGGAATCTCCCTCTCTGGAGATATTTAAGAACAGGTTAGATAGACATCTGTCAGGGATGGTGTAGACGGAGCTTGGTCCTGCCTTGAGGGTGGGGGGCTGGACTCGATGACCTCTCGAGGTCCCTTCCAGTCCTATTATTCTATGATTCTATGAATATTTCTACACAGTTTGTACTCCTATAGCTGAATGCATTACACCCATTAATGGGAATAAATGTTCTCTGGATTTCCTAAGAATTCAGATTTGTTTGGAGCAGATGTTCTCAGGTTTTAAGCATCAGAACCTCTATCTAATCAAGCCACACGAAGCCATAGGTCAGAACCTCCCAACTCCATATGTGAACCCATGTTTTTCACTTGGGAATTTATTTACAGTGTTATTAATGATGTTAGGGTTATGTGAGTCATGTGTAGGCATCTTATATGTAAATATAGCCATCACTTCTCACCTGACACTTACATTGAAACTACTGGTAACTCCCTTCTGCTAGGCACTTACAGCCAAATGGTGCAACTAACCAATAGTATGAGGCACTGAATGAGTGAGGGGGATTATGACAAATGCTGGCAGGAGATCTGGTGTTCTAGGTGATGAGGTGAGAGAGGGGGTCACTGAAAAAGTTTGAGAACCACTGCAGTAGGAGATCTGCCAGCCTTTGGATAACTTGCATTGTGTGTTCTTCTGCCACTTTTCCATATCAGATCAATTTCCATACTAAGGGTTTGGGAGGGATGGGATGGAATGTCATCACCTGAAACACTGCCCAGCAGAGGAACATCTGTTATTAGCACTTCAGCCATATCACTGTAGCTATTGCTAGTAGAAAAATATTTTAAAAATCCCCAATTCCATATGATTCAAGCTAGACTCTTAAAATTGTAACTTTTCTCAAAGCTCTTATCAAAATGGTTATTGAGAGAACTGGTCAGAGACTGGAATTTCTGTTGCATGGGAAATTCTCATTCCAAACTGTAACAAAAATCTGAAGTCTCAAAATTTTTATTTTTGTTTATTTTGTGACCTCGTTTTGTTTACAATTTTATATTACATTCAAGTATTAAAAAACTCACATATATTGAAAAATGAATGTAAGTCTAACCTAAGTACCATATTTTAGTGCATATAACCTGCGGGTTATATGCGTTTTTACAAACCCAGCACCACCCCACCACCCATGGGGTATACTCAGGTGCAGGGTATACAATTTTTTTTTACTCACTTGGTGAGTTCCTGCGCAGCCACCAGCCTCCAGACAGAGGAGCGCTCATCCCCCTGGTTCCTGCACAGCTGCAGGAACCAGGGGGATGAGCACTCCCCCGTCCGGAGGCTGGCGGCTGCGCAGGAACCAGGGCAGTGAGGCTGGCTAACCCCTCCCCCGCTTCCTTCCTGGCACCATAAATTAGCTAATATACCCGGCATAGTTTGAAAAAAAAGTCTTGTATACCCTGCAGGTTATACTCGTGTGTAGGGCATACCAGATTTTTTTTTTACTCAATTCAGAAAAACCACGGGGTATATTTGGGTGCAGGGTATATTCGGATGCGAGGTATATTCACTAAAATATGGTAAATCAAAATGGTAGTCTGAGCTAGATGTTTACTTTCCCAGAATGTTTTGATATTATCTAAATGAAGTGAAAAAGCTGAAATGAATCATTTCAACATTTCCCCTCAACTTTAATCAAGATTTTTGCAAAATGTTTTGCTTTTGATTAACTATATTTTGATCGAAAACTGTCAACATTTCTGAGTAGCTCTAAGATTTTTATTTTAAACCAATCGGTATACAATATTTTTATAATTTAAATTCCAGAAAATATAAAAATATCAGTAACAAATATCATGAAAAATTAAACATTTAGAAAAATAAAGTTTTTTAATAAGTATTTTTGTGTAAAAAGGCCTTTTTAATTAAAACATTTCATTGGAAAAATCAGTCAAGCTCCAACTGTGGACTTTCTATTTTCTTAAAGGGGCATATCGGAGAAGCCAGCTTTTTTATTTTTTCTTGTGTGAAAATGTGTTTCTAAGGCTTGGAAGGATCAGATTTTATCACACAACACAAACATAAATCAATAAAAATATTTCAGTCAATAGCAATCAAAATTTGGTTTGACAAAAATGCTGCTTTACAACTTATTAGCGTTTGATTTAAAGCATTTACTTTGTCAAAATACCATGCCAACATATGAAATTGTGTTTTAATGGTTATAAAGCTCTAACTTTTTTTAAATTTCAGAATCTATTGTCTTTAAGTAATTATTGTTTGACCGCTACTACTGTCTGACCACCCCTTAATTTCCCACAACTATGAAAATTTAAAAATAAAAACAAATAAGAAGAATGCTTACAAACAAGCTTTAATATTATCCAATCAAAACTGTCACATGCACACACAGTTTGATTGGATAATATAGCTAATTGAATTCTGCCATGCCTAATTATGTATTTCAAGAAGAGTAGTCTTGAGCAATTCTTTGGAGGAATATCAAGTTTTTGACATTTTCCATAATGCTGGTACCTATGAAACCACTGACCATAATCAGAAGAAATGAATTTTGACAAATAATAATTCATTGTAGAGTTTTGAAATATGGGTATATATGAATTTAAATCATTATGTACTTGGTAAAATAGCTAACCTTTTTATTTGCAGTTCAAACTTGATGCTGAAATCGGCATTTTCAAAATGCTGAACGGAAAATCGGATGCCAGTAGAGAACTAAGAAAAAACAAGCATTTTGTGAGTAACAGTTCAAAATGACAGTTTAAATGTTTTAAATGTTCACTACAAAAACAGCAGACCTGATTAACACACTCATTATAGGGTCCACTCCCCACCCCAAAACAAATGAGAACTCCATTATCAAAAGTGACAGTTTTAAAGACATGACTCATCATGGGAAAACAACATTCTTTAAAGTTATAATTTGTAGATTTGTACAAACCATGTGTAATTATGCATTAATAACTATTAAGGGAACATCTAAAACCTTGTCAATTAAAAATACAGAAGTGGATTACTTAAAATGTTTTTCATTTGGAACTGAAACTGCAAGCGGTATTCAGCCTGCAAATGCCTTCTGAATACTCCTTAACTTACATTCATCGTCTTGTATCAGACACACTATGGCTGTGTCTAGACTGCACCCCTTTTGCGGAAAAGGGATGCAGATTAGATACAGTGCAATTGCAAATGAAGCGGGATTTAAATCTTCCCCGCATCATTTGCATGAACATGGCTGCTACTTTTTTCGGCTCGGGGCTTTGCCGGCAAAAAGCGCCAGTCTGAACGGGGATCTTTCGGAAAATAAAGCCTTTTCCGAAAGATCCCTTATTCCTCTTAAAATCAGGAATAAGGGGTCTTTCAGAAAAGGCTTTATTTTCCGAAAGATCCCCATCTAGACTGGCGCTTTTTGCCGGCAAAGCCCCGAGCCGGAAAAAAGCGGCAGCCATGTTCATGCAAATGAAGCAGGGAAGATTTAAATCCCCGCTTCATTTGCAATTGCGCTGTGTCTAATCTGCATCCCTTTTCCGCAAAAGGGGTGCAGTCTAGACACAGCCTATATGTTTTGATCAGAACCCTCCTTGTGCTCCCTGAAAATGTTAGTGGTATGACTATATGTGCACATCAAGGGTATGTCTACACTACCCCGCTAGTTCGAACTAGCGGGGTAATGTATGCATACCGCACTTGCTAATGAAGCCCGGGATTTGAATTTCCCGGGCTTCATTAGCATAAGCGGGGAGCCGCCATTTTTAAATCCCCGCTGCTTCGAACCCCGTGTAGCGCGGCTACACGGGGCTCGAACTAGGTAGTTCGGACTAGGGTCCTATTCCGAACTACCGTTACTCCTCGTGAAACGAGGTGTACCGGTAGTTCGGAATAGGCACCCTAGTCCGAACTACCTAGTTCGAGCCCCGTGTAGCCGCGCTACACGGGGTTCGAAGCAGCGGGGATTTAAAAATGGCGGCTCCCCGCTTATGCTAATGAAGCCCGGGAAATTCAAATCCCGGGCTTCATTAGCAAGTGCGGTATGCATACATTACCCCGCTAGTTCGAACTAGCGGGGTAGTGTAGACATACCCGTAGAGACAAATTCTTCTTGAGAATTCCATCAGGTATGTGTTGGGAAACTGGACCATCAATCCTCTGTTTTCAGGCAAAGTTTGCATTATTACACTTTCAGTTCTCATGTTTCTGTTTGAACAAGTGAAAGAGACCTTCTTGTCATACTTTTTTTTTTGCCTGCTTGTGTGGCATCTTCACCATCATAAACACAATAATCCAGAGTTTTCTTTTCAGATCTAGAATTCACAACATTCAAGAGGAATGCATGTCACCATGTGGTCATTTCTCAAGTTTGACCAAACATCTTGGATTAAGTGTTGATTCTTTAAATCTTCCTTTAATTTTTCCTCTCTTTCTTCAGTTGCAGCACATAATGGGGGATTAGTGAGTTTAAATTCACCTAGAGGACTATTTTTAGAGTGAATGTATTTCATTCTTTTCCTTCAGTTATTCGTGTTGTGCTATGTGGAAGGCAATATAGATAGCATAAAAGAATGCTGCAAGTTCAGGTCTTTGTCTAAGATGAACAGAAACTGCTACTGAAGGAAACTAATGTTGAATAGATGCTTGAAGGCCTGTAAGAGACTTGTCATTATGGCTACCTTCTAATGATGATAATGGTGGTGGTGGTATCAAAAATGTCTCTGCAACACACACATTTAATTTTTTGAATCAAAATCTTCCACTGTAGTGGTACTGGAACACTTTTTACAGTGACTGTGCTGCAAACCAGTGGTCCTCAAACTTTTTACCTTGCACACCCCTTTAATACCTGTCCATGCCCCATCTCCCCAGAGCTGGGGGAAGAACCAGGATGTGTTTTTTAAAGGCAGGAGACAGGAGTAAGGGGATTAGGGCTGGAACCAGAGCTGGGGGAAGAAGTAAAGTCCCAGGTGCTGGTCTTGTAGCCAGGACAAAGACAGCCCCAAGCATGGATCCAACAGGAGCAGAACCCTTGCATGGACCCCAGACACCGAGCCAGGAGCAGAGCTCTGGGCACGGTTCCTGTGCATGAGGCCAGGAGCAGAGCCCCTGGTATGGTTCCTGCAGCTAGGGACCCTGAGCATGGGGCTAGCGGCAGAGACCTCATACAAAAATTGAGGGTGCTGCAGCATTCCTTCACATCCCTAGTTCCCACGTCTATGTTTCACTGAGTGAAAACAAAGTAAGGAATTCAAGAGTTGTTCCACTGTGTCTAATGACCAGCGTATGGTGAATTTTTATTTCAATATTATAATAAGATCACTTCAGTGAAACCAAGGTACAGTTTCCCTCTGATCTAATGGAATAGACATACACTGCAGTTTTGATGATCTATTAGAGCTCCCTCAGGCTGGGCTTAATCCCTTATTTAATACTGAAACAGCATTCCTACTGTAAAATACTAATGAGCTGCAGATGTTGCCTCTGTGTAGCTCTATGTCTTTTCTGTAGCTGATAGTAGTTGGCTCTAATAATTATGGAGCAAAGATGCTCTTGTATGCCGATGGTGACTCTCTAGGGACCATTGGTGTGGCCAGTATGTTGGATCTTTAGCAGCAGGTTTATTAATACAATATTAACATGATTTTAATTTTAAGTTTGTAGGTGAAGTGTATTAGTTTTGTCAGGATTATATCACCACGAACCAGGTCAGATTCCCCATAATATTATTATGGCACCCAGAGTTATGCTAGAAGACAGATGACAGCTCCACATTTGCTGCCTACATACAACCTACATTAAGCTTATTTTTGAAAAGTGTATTTTAGTGCGTACAAAAGGTACAACATTAGCAACTGTGGCAACCACGTCTCTCTATACAAACAAAACAGACAAATTTCCCTGTGCTCCCACATCATCATCTTCTGTGTGATAGCTTCAGAAGGAACATTAAAGGTTGATGTCCAAGTTTGTCATGAATGATATGGCTTCTGGTAAATGAAATCAATCAAAGCTACCTTTCCAGAGAAGTATTTTAGAAGTCAGTTGCTCCCTACAAATATTCCTTAGTTTGGATGTCTTCTCTACATTCATATACACTGGATCATCCTTCATTTTTCATTTGTGTAGTAGGCAATGAAGGTGTATGCTTTTGATATAGTTCAATGTGATCCATATTGGCCATGGTGAAGCCAGGTGGTTGGTCTGTAGGATCCGTGAGCAGGTCCTGATTCTTGATCCTGCCTATTTTTCACATACTCTACTACTAGTCTTTTGGTGACAGTTCTAGGCTACGTCTAGACTGGCAAGATTTAGCGCAAATACTCTAAACGCAAGAGTTTTTGTGTTAGAGTTTTTGAGTAAGAGAGCGTCTACAATGGCATGTATCTTTGTGCAAAAAATTTGCTTTTGCACAAAAGCATCCATGCCAGTGTAGATGCTCTCTTGCGCAAGAAAGCTCCGATGGCCATTTTAGCCATTGGGCTTTCTTGTGCAAGAAATTGATGTTACCTGTCTATGCTATCTATTGACAAGTTTCATATTTGTGCTACCTGCAGCAAATATACACTGTATACAACATTCAGCTGCTGAGACAAGCCAGGCCAATGGGGCAGTCTACAAGATGTGAGAATCTGTTCCCCCAACTAGCGCCAAATAATTTGTGGACTAGCATTTATCCTGCCAGCTGTCTTCATCAGATATTGATGTTATGAGAGGCTTCAATCAGGAACTACCTGGAGATATTTTTGGAAATACTCGTAATTGCATTTGGTGCTAAAGAAGGTGACAGTCAAGCACTTATTTTCATAGTGGCTGCTTAGGTGGAACATAAGAACAGCCATACTGGGTCCATGTAGCCCTATAACCTGTATTCTGACTATGGTCAGTGCCAGGCATTTCAGAGGGAATAAACACAACAGAAATCAGCAAGTGATCCATTCTCAGAAATCAGCAAGTGATCCATTCTGGCAAGCAGAGCCTAGGGATCCTTCAGAGTATGGTTTTACATCTCTGCCCATCTTGGCTAAGCCATTGATGGATCTATCCTCCATGAACTTATCCAGGGTTTTTGTTTTTTTTTAAGTTGGTTTTGGCCTTATTCTTTACAACATCCTCTAGCAAGAGTTACACAAGTTGACTGTGTGTTGTGCGAAGAAATACTTTCATTTGTTTTAACCTGCTTTCTATTATTTTCATTTGATGACCTCTAGCTCTTGTGTTAGGAGTAAATGACACTTCCTTATTTACTTTCTCATATACCTGTTTAGTCATTGGGACTTTAGTCAAAAGTCCCAATCTTATTAATCTCTCCCATAAGGAAATTATTCATATCTCTAATCATTTCTGTTGCCCTTCCTTTTCCAATTCCTTATATCTCTCTTTTGAGATGGAGCAACCAGATCTGAATGCAGTAATCAAGATATGAGCATGCCATGGATTTATATAGATGCAATATGATATTTTATGTCTTATTACCTGATCACAGATGCTTTGTCCTGGCCTAAATCTTCTTTAGGAATGTATACTCAAAAACAGGTATAGCTGACTGGAGTAACAATCTTTCCAAGAGCTTGTACATTCTATATAGTAATGATATCAGCTGGGGATTTTCCAGAGTGTGACTGCATTCCAAGGTCTCAGGATAGCAGAGGCATTTACCTGTTTCCATACTTTGGTTGTTTGGCCAGTGGCATCCATTCAGGGAAAGAACTGCATCAGGCTGCTGTGGCCATGCTGACCTGTTTTTCAGAAAGTCAGGAAGACACTGTCTGGCCCTGCAGGCTTTCCAAGTTTGGTGAATGTTATGGCCTTGCCCACTTCCTCTCTAGTGAATGGATTCTTAGATTCTTCTTAGATTTTCATAGATTCCTTGTGGCTGGGCAGTCTGATAGGATGATAAAGCCCTTCTCCATGTTAAGCATGCCTTCTCCCTTTTCATTTCCAGTCTCCATTCAGTCATGGACCTCTCTTGCTAAGATTACCTTATTAAAAACTCCAACATTATTGGCAGGCACCTAGCATTAGTATGCAGTATGCAGTCTGAGCCACTGAACTGGCATCAGAAATAGTAATGACTTTGGAAGGACTTCAGTCTTTAAGACAATTGCTCCGATACCTTCCATGTACTAGACAAGCAATCCAGTTAAAAATATTTAGAATCAACTTCTTACTCTTGTCCCATGCTTTAGTGCAGGTATATTTACTTTGGAATGGCAGCATGAAGTTATAGTCAACATTTGGGCCACACTTCCTGTTTTTTTAAAAAGCCATGAAAAGGCTAAGTCAATTTCACGAATAGTAAAAATTTCAGTCATGGATTTGCCAAAAGCCAGAGACCTGTAATCCCACTCCCAATAATGCTTTCTGAAGATGTGAAACTACAGACCATTCTAAGTTTTACTGCAGCATAGTATTCCGCAAGTACTTCACTAAACCCTGCCACTCAAGCCTACTAGTCTTCCCAAACAAGTTGGTCTTAAACTGCTGCAGAACTGCAGAGGTTCTAGGTATTGAAGAGTCACTATTGTATCTCTCTAGCTAAAGATTTAAGAATGTTTATGATCTCAACTACACAACTTCCAGAAAACAAATCTTTTTCTGGCTAAATATTTGTAAAACAACTGATCTCTTGCCAGAGCATAACTGTTTTACAAAGTTGGAGGTGGATCAAAGCAGCTGTTTATGAGTTAAGAGATTTGAAGAAATGACTGGTATTTCGCTGTTGGAAATGGGCTAACTTCATTTGCCACAAAGCTTAGCAACTGTCTGGTACAGGAGCCCCAGTCCTTTTGCCTTCATTAGGCCTTTATGAAATGAGAACTAATTTGGGAGTTAAAAGTTCTTATTCAAAATGTACATAATTTTTCCAGACTTGTCAATGTTTGGATTTTTTTAAAACTACAATCTTCATATACTTAGACTTTTGAATGCTTGGTTCTTTTCTCAGAAGTAGAGTTTCTGATTTTAGGTTTTAAAACCCCCCAATAAGTAGTAATAAAACATCTCTGATGCAATAAATAAAGTGGTGTTTTTCCAATAAACACCAAAAAAGTATCTTACATGCTTATTTTTGTCTAAGGGTTTGTCTACAAAGAACATTAATGCAGACTAGAGTATGATTTCTAACTTGCATGAATATGCTGTACATCATTTGGCCTGTGCAGACCTTTCCAGTGCACATTAAGGAGCATTTCAAACAGATTACAGTTGTATATAATATAAATGTATCTAATGTGCATTACTCATTACAGTATATACAAACAGAAAGCCTCAACCACCCCACCCCCGGTTTTGAGTAATGTATATAATATAGATGTATATAATGTGCATTACTTATTACAGTATATACAAACAGAAAGTCCCAACCGTCGTCCTCCCTCTCCTCCCACCCCCTGGTTTTTGAACATAAACATGAAAGTAAAAAATCGCTATAAACAAACACTAAAAAATAGAAATATTCCTCTCTCACCTACTCCCAAACAATAATGTTCCTATGTTTTAAATAAAGTTTTCTGTTTACAAATTTCCATAAATGCCAGGGTCATCTAGCTTAATGAAGTATTTTGTTTAGGAATATTTGGTAACATTAATTAATTTCAGCTTTAGACTTCAACCTGCAGGAGGATAGGAAACAATCAACTGTGATATGAGAATGACAAGTTACAAGATGACAGATGAGATCAGATCATGGGGGACCAAGAAAGGCTTGTAGAAGGTCCTACATGTAGTGGAGCTGGTGCATTGACAACGCATGGTGACAAGTAGGGAGGATGCAGCGAGTCAGAGCCCAGTCACCCTGAACCCTAGTGCTGGCAGAATGTGGAGTGAGGATTTGGAGACTGGGCAGGGATGAGGCCTCTGGAAACACAGGTTTGTCTACAAAGCACAGTAGAGTGGGGTGGAGGCATAGGTGCCAACTTCATGGATGTTCTGTACATGGAACACTCATGGGAAAAAACTGATGCCTGCTGAGAACTCACCATCAGCTCCCCCCAGCTCCCTCTCTGCCCCCCAACACCCTCCACTTGCTGATGGGCCTCAGAGATCTGCACCTCTCCCTCCTTTCCTCTCTGTGCCTCCCACACTCTGCAATCAGCTGTTTTGCAGTGTTCTGGAGATTGTGGGGGGGGAGGGGCGGAACTTGGCAGGAAGATGTGGGGCAGGGGTGGAACAAGGATAGGAAGAGATGGGTGGGTACTTTGGGGAAGCGGTGAAGTGGCCTGGAACAGAGCCAGGGGTTGAGCATGCTTCCCAGCATTTACAAAAGTTGGTGCTTACGGGTGGAGGGCAGCAATAGCAACAGAGTGGCTCTGCTGATACTCCACCACTGGACGGGACAATTCCATACCTACTTCCACCTCATACTCAGATCTTCTCATGTTATTTCAGGGAGCTGCCCAGCCCATTGACATAACATGCAGATTACAGAGACATAATTTGCCCTTTACTTGATAGATTGTTAGTGCTAGTGCCCCTTTATGTTCACTCTGCATCTTCTACAGCCTCCTCCCACACATGGTACAATTTCCCCGAGCACATCTGTTCTCATTTAATTCCCTTCCCTTTCTGCTAGACTGCTAACAGTTGATGTATATGTAAGTTCTCTGTTCTTGCAGAAGTGGTCACCAAGCCTGTCTTCAGATCCACCTACTGCCTCTGTTTACCTTCCACTCATCTCAATAAGAAAACTTCACACTGTATTTCCTCAGTAGCTCTCCCCTTTTTGTTGTCAGCTTGTTGACAAAAAAACCCAACACTTTTTAGATCTCTTTTCCAGGCTCAGTTTCTCCACTCCATTAAATTGGTTTCAGGATCTATAGAGCTCTCCCTTTCAGGTTCACAGTTCTTTGCAGCACTAATGCCAGCCAGGATACTGGGCAAGGGCAGACAGGATTAGTGTCAGGAGCTTGGGATTCCAGAACTGAAGCCAACAGTCAGGGCCAGAATATATCAGAGTTAAAAATAAGGGTGAGAGCTGGAGGCAGAATCAGGAATCAGGCCAAGGATCGATACCACACTCTGGGTGGATTGGGGGGAGGAGCATGTTAGGATTCCAAGGATCAGTCAGGAGCCAGCATCCATGTCAGAGTCAAGGTCAATACTGGGAATTCAGGAAAAGGGATGCAAGGCAGTTTCTGCTGCAGCTATAAGCTGGAGATCCAGTTGTTGCCTGAACACTACTTGGTAGTTTGTGTGGGTAAATACAGGACAAGGAGTCAATCAGGGATCACTAAGGCCACTGTCAGATCACTCAAGGCAGACATGGCAGTGGCATTGAACCTATGGGGATGTGGGTTATTAGGAATGGGCAGGTTACAGCTGCCATCGGGTGGCAGTGCACGGATGTTAATTACCTGGTAGCCCTGCAAGCCTGAGTTGAAATCCTGTCAGCCAGAGCTTCTCACCCTGAAGGCTCCTTCTCCCTGCATGTCCCTTAAATAAGGCTCATCTCTCAACAGGGTCCTTGTAAATTTCTCTCCCAGACCTTCTACCATGGAGTTCTAGAATATTCTCAGCTGCCTATGTCCAAGAAAGCACTGTCCCCAAACTCTTTAATTAAGCTCAGGCTGCCTTCTAATCAGATTTTTTTCAATCACAAAACCGATAGATTCATTTGCTTAACGTGGGGAGCCTGTAATAGTTCTCCTTCCATTAACCTCTTTATTTGTCAAAGCTTAGACTGTCAATTTCTCAGAGCAGGGGCAGGCCTGTCTTGCATATTTGAAAATCACCCAATAGAGTGGGAACTAGTATAACAATAATACACGAAGAAACATTTGCTTGAGATCAAGCAGGAGTAACTGTGACAAGACAACAGCCTAGAAAATTTCCATTTGGAGAGAGCTGAAGGAGAGAAACACCAATTTTTGGCTAGTTGTTACTAACCAGCATATTGGGTACCTTAGATTATGAAGTACCTTGTAAAGCTTCTGCACTAATATTAGGGTATTCAGCTAAGTTCCAACTCATTTAAAATGTGAGCAGTGCTAATTTTCAATTAAAAGCTATTATTATATTTTACAATTCATTCACAGAGGAGCTGGCTTGCTTAGGTTTACTAGCATGACTTATAATGTAACTATAAAAAGTTTAGAGTTAATTACATTTTTGATAATTAGTTAAATGGTCATGAAACAAAAAACAGGACTGTGTAGCACTTTAAAGACTAACAAGATGGTTTAATAGGTGATGAGCTTTCGTGGGCCAGACCATGCATTACCCCTTTGAATTAGGGTTATTTGGGAAGTCACACATCTTGGGAGAGAAAACTCTGTCAGGTTCTCCTGCTAGAGTTTTGCCTGAACTGTTTTGTCAAGAGAAAGGAGGAGAGGATTTGCCCTGTGGAATGAGCAGCATTTCTTCTCCCAAACCACAAAGATACTAAAATCTAATCCAGATCCAAATACCACCTCTCCCATCTTTAGTCACTGTAGCCAGAATACTTTCCAAAAAGTGCCATGGTGATTTATCCTGCAATTAACTTGATTAGCTCACGCTTGTCTCACAGACGTGTTCATAAAAACATAGCACAACTTGCAAGTTGACAAATTCTCTGTTTCATCTTAAAAGAAACCCAGGATAGGGAAATTAGGGGACAAATGTAGATTATAATTTTATGTGATGTCAGAAAGAATGCATTTCTTGTAGAGTAGTATAGATAACAGATTAGAGTACAGTGAACACATTATTCAACAGCCAGATGGTTAAAATAGAACATTGCATCATATTTGTCTGCTCTGGATGTGACTGTAGCCAGTGCTATTGATGTAGCATTTATGAATAAAGAGATTCATCATATGTTTTTAAAATTGAATTTCTTTACCTTAGAAAATGTGAGAGAGGATACTAATTGTAAGTCACTCTCATTTGCACTGGTGTAAATCAGGATTCAACCAAAAAAATTATACTGATGTCAATTAAATCAAAATTGGGCCCAAAAGGATTTCATTTACTGTGTAGAACAATAAAATATTATTTACTGAAGCCATTAAAAGGAGGAAATGAACACTTCTAACACTATGAGTAAGGATTCCTATCTCATTACCATGGTGAAATGCCAATGGCACTAATGAAGTTAGTTCCAATTTAAACTGGTGTGAGAACAGAAACGGGCCAAAAGTTACAATTTTTTTTCAAGCATCAGATTATTAGTCTTAAAGCAGTATTGTGCTATATTTTATTACACCAACAATTTCCTGTCCAGATAAAGAATTGGTTTTAGCTGCTGCTTATTGGGTTGCATTCTACTAATTGAATAGATTTCCATTAGCTTCCCTTACAATTCAATTAGATAAAATCAGCAAATGCATCTGGTTTTCACTTACATTTGTTCCAGCCACCATGGGATTTCCAAGGTCACAAACCACCATTCTAGTTTCATTTTCCATCTTGTAGTCACAGCTCAATACACGTAGTGCCTGTAACAAAAGAACACCAATATGGAGCTCAGAGGTCAGAGCAAAGTGTATCCTGTTGAGAAAATGATGACTTTTTTTTAATTTCTTTTGATTTCAAATCCCTGTGTGCAGCTCTACATAGACTCTTAATTGGTGAGTATTGGCCAGTGAAGAAAGTCTGACACAAAAACAAACAAATGCAAAACTAGCCAGGACTTTGAGAGAAACCATTTCATTTCTTCCCAATTATCAGTCCTATACCCTATTGTCTAGCTTGCACTGTTCAGCATTCCCCATGGCATTTCTGAGAACTTTGAAGGTATGTTCTCATCTTCCTCTAGCAAAGGTATGTCTCTATTTCTCTACAGAAGTCATTGTAAAGTTTGTTTGGATGCTTCCCCCCCCCTTTCCCTGCAGTTCATGCCTCTCATCTCACCTATGTACAAAATATAAAACCCTATATTCAAAGTGCTAAGTGAAGAGGAAGCAGCAGTTATAAAATGTTGGAACTTAAGAAAGATAGACTAGAAACAAAACAAAGTATTTTCTGTTTTCCTCTTCGGCATCTTTATTAAAAGAAAGAAACTCAAAAGTAACAACAGAGGCCACTGATCTTCTAAAAATCAGGATGCATCTGAAATTGTTTGTGTAGGTCTCTCCCTCATAATTTTGTTTAATTTTAAAGTTCCTACAGGTATGCAAAAAAGAGCTGGGAGAACTTCAGGCAACAGTCTGCAAGTTCAACCTACGTCCTTCCTGGCTAGTGAAAGACAGTGTGGATTTACTGAACATGCTGTTAACTGAGAATGGCAAGGGCAGTGAATGTCCTAAATGAAGCAACTGTGAAACCATCTCTTGAGACTGACAATACTGGAGTTGGGCAAACATCCAACTTCCCTTCTTAGGAAGGAAAAAAAGAAAAGATGAGTTTTACTGCACATCCAGAAGGTTAAGAACCATTCCAGCCTCTTGTAATGACAAGTAATGGGTTCTAGAGGCAAGGGCTCTCCAGAGAGAATGTCCTGTCAACAACCTCTTCCCTCTTAAACCAAAGGCCACTATATTGTGCACCTTTGCACTTGTACTGGGACTGGCGTCTCTGACTCTTTGATGGTCACCTTAGGAACCATATTGTTGTGTGGAGAATGGAAGGGAGGAATGGATCCCTTGAACTTCTGGCAGTAGAAAATAGAGAAAGATAATGAGCAAAGCTAAATTTGTATCAAGATGTTTTGTCTCATCCTCGTTGGCTTTGCCTAGAGTTCCCTCTCAGAAGAACACAGTATCGGACACCCTGGCCTTCAGAATCATACAGATTAATGAATGTCACCAGTTAATACATTTTCAACCATCCACAATCTAATAAAGCACAAGTCCCCCAGATTTGAATGAATCATTCACAGTTGGTGTGAAGGGTGAGTGGCAAATCAGAATGAATTTAGGAATACTGAATGTGACTGGCTCAGGAAATAATGACTTTATATACAGGAGAGGGCTGTTAGGAGAACAACACAAAGTATTCAGTTAAAACATCTTCTTATAAACTGGCTAGGAAATTACAAAACAATAGCTGGCCGATTAGCCATGAAGATCCTCCTTTTCTTCAGCCCAAAAGTTACACACTAGTATTGACAAGTCTGGGAACAGACAGACAAAAAGAACTTAAAACATTTACAGTATCAAGAGCCCAGGAGAGGCAGTTGTCAATGAGATGTTCACAGAAGAATAGGCTGACTGAGAGACTCAGGGGCAGACCTTATGGACGGGGTGTGATGTATCAGGGCCTGCTTGGGGATGGTAAGCCTTAGAGAGCAAAGACATGCAGAGAGACAGTTACAATGTTAAATTCATTTTTCTCCCATGCTTTGTTATTCCTGCTGTTAATATTAAATAACACTTTGGTTTTAAAAAGTTGACTAGTCTCTGTAGTAAGGACTGGTTAGAGCTCCCAAAGGAAAGACTTTCAAGTTCTGAGCCCAGTTAGTCTTGCTGAAAAATCATGGACAGTACATAAAAAACCTGTAGTCTGAGATCGAGTCTAAGAATGGAAGACTTATGGTATTCCAACCCAGGACAGGTGAAGACATCAATTCTGGTACCTTTAAGAAGTTGCACTTAGAGAACAGAGAGGAATCAAAGGTATAGCTACTTCTGTAACTAAGACATCTGGTTGCAAATCCCAAGTGTTTGCTCAGTACTGTAGTGGTAAGGGAGTGTGATATGGGCTGGTATTCTTTGATTTGTCTTTAATAACTTATCAGTTGGTTATTTTTTGCTGTGAGGTGAGTTAATCTGTTAAGTTTTTTTCGTTCTTCTAAAGGACTGGGCAAGTATGCTTGGAGCTAAAAATAGGCACTCAGACTGAGGATAAACTAACAATTTCAGTAAAATGTGTGTGGCAACCTATGTACATAAATGCATATTCTACACAATCCTTCTTTTATGCAAATTTCATTTCAGGTGTTACATAAATGTCCAATCATGAGTACTATATAGTTTAAGTTTGTTAGGTAATAGCTGTACCATCTACCAGCACAAAATATAGCCACTCATTTGCAATTGCCTCCTGCCAAAGGAATCTAAGCAAACAGGTGGGTTTTGGAACTAAGTTTCAGAGATTCATGCAAAATTAGTGATCTGATCCTCAGACTATAGGTGGTTGATGATGCAACATTAATGTAACAGACCATGTCAAAGCTAATGTTTGCAAGTGAAAAGGATCAGTCCATGATAGGATGGTCAAAATGTGAAACTATGTTCAATAATACTTCCCCCCTAATCCCCACCAGAGATCACCTCTTAGAGATGGTTAATTAAAGAACAAAAAAATTAGAAGAGGCAGAAGGAGGATAACAAGGAAAAGGTATGAAATTTACACATCCAGCATTGCCAGTTCAATTGGTTTCACATGTAACTGAGCAGTATTATAGATTCAGCCACATAAACCTTTTACTAGCCGTGAGTAGCAATTTATATTTTTATAGTAGCACATGGCCTTTTTGGCAGTCTTGAACAGCAGCTTATCCCCACCAATTAACACTTGTACTCCCAGGGCACATTTTAACTGGAAAATGACTGGATGCTTTAACTAATCCAGCTGCCTACAAATGCAGAACAAACATGGCCTATCTTGACTGTTGCAGCAGTGAACTACTAATTGGTAACAGGGTAGTTAATGGACCCAGACTACTGAATAAAAATGCCCCTGCCCCCTTTAAAAAGTTATTTAACCATATTTCACAATAATGTTATATTCTCTCAGACAATGCGCATGTGCATGCATTTCAATTTACTGATGGACTATTGCTATTCAAACATAAAAAGATAATCTCTGTGCCAAGAGGTTTATAATCTAGTTCCAATTAAATCATCCCTTACTACCAACTGTGGTCCCATTTCACTAACTAGATTTTGCAAGTGAGCCAAGAAAGCTTTTTCCTTTTTTTTAAAGGGTGTCATTCTCCTGACCACAAAAGCAAAGTGCTAGTAGCCCTGGCTATTTGTGTGAGAAGAAACCTTGAGAAAGCATCTCCACATGTTGTAGCAATGCCTTTCATTTTGACTGCAATACCTCTGCTGTTCCTGGCCAGAGCAGAGACACTGAGCCGTGCCCAACTGCTTTGTCACATGGACAAACACCTAACAGGGGCTAGGAAAATGCATTTGCTTTTACTGATCCCTTCATGAGCCTTTCCTAGAGGCTAGAGCCTATGCATGTGCCAGCCAAGATCAGTGTGACAGGCTTTTTGGGGTAGGGACTGTTTTTTCATTCTGTTTGTGCAATGTTTAGCAAAAAGGGGTCATGGTCTATGATTGGAACTCCCAGATGATACCACAGTCTAAATTATTGCTACTAAGAAAAGGGTTGATCATATTATATTTCATTAATCATCTGGCAATTTAAGGAAGAAAAAATATATGCAGTTAGTCATGAAAACAAATTATACCTTTTCACATTTTTACCCCTAAAGATTAAAAAGACATCAATTTGTAGCTGGGATATGAGCATCTGATTCTCCACTGTGTTGCACTTCGATAGTGACTCATGCACAGCAGTGCAAAGTACCACCATTCTGATTTGGCTACACAAGTACAAGGTGATGGAGGATCAGAGCCTGAGCCAGCGTAGGAACACAGACAGATCACATTCAATGGTGCCTCATATGCAGTGGTGTCAGAACAGTTTAGTCATTGTGGATCCTGTAAAGTAATGTTGTTTTATCATTTTCCTTGAAAACCTAAAGTTGATAGCAGGGGTGGGGAACCTTTTTTGGGTCAGGGACCTCTGACTCACAGAAAAATTTGATGCGGCACCCCCAATGAGAAGGGGAAAGACACTCCCCAAATTCCCCATGCACATGAGAAGCTAGGGGGACCCAGCCTAGTAGATTTTGTGTGCTCCAACTCTGTGGTGGGTTAGCAGGCGGGGCTGGTTTGCCAACATGGGCTCCCCATTGCTGAAATTACTGTGGAACTTCAGATTACTTATCACAGTAGTGCTCAGAGTTTCATTCAGAATCAATACTTCATTGTGCTAGGTGTGGTACAAACACTTGTGGATACATAGGGTGAATTCATTACCCTGCTGAAGCCAAAGACCCATTAAGTTCTATGGGCCCAAGATTTCACCAATAGTTCCTGCCCTAAAAAACTTATGAACCAAGAGACTTATGTTCCCATACCTGAGTATTTCTTGGGTGTCACATTCTAATTTGTTTTGATAAAGCCAGTCCATTTCTTATTAAATACCACATGCATATTTTATAACATGGTCTAATAGTGAAAGTCAGCCTTGTGCAAGGCTAACAACAGGCCTATCGGTCATGTTAAGATACTTAAACTCTATTCATGAATGGAATTAACTATAAGCACTTTTTTTTAAATCCCTGTAGCATTTGTACTGGATCAGCCGTTAAACATATGAAAGTAATATACTTAAAAGTAAGGCCATTTGGGGAATAGGATGATAAAAATGGTTGTAAACACTTCTCTTTTGGCAAACTTCCTTTTTCTGTAATTACAGAGAAGCAGAGTGCAATAAGAATATAGAAGAAAGGGTGTAAAGGAATATTAGGCATTTACAGAATACATGTTTTAATACATTCATTTTTTCAATTCGATTTTTTTTAAATGACAGAGATTGTGTATTCATCTTAGTGAGGACTTAAAGAGCTTTGAATGACTGTGGTATCAGAGAAAAGCAGCTGAAGATAGAGAACAACAGTCCATTTCTTATTAAATACTACATGCATATTTTATAACATGGTCAAATAGTACAATATCAATGTATCTGTCACACAGGCACTTTGAGCTGCTTTTTTTAGGTTTTATTTGTATTACACTCAAAAATAAAGTTTTGAAGTGTTCTTTTTTACAGTTCTAAAATCAGTTATAAGTAATTGGTTAGCTTTCAATACTATATGAAAAGTTTGCAGAAACTTAAATCTGCTATTCAAAATGTAACATTGCATAAGAATTATATACACAGTAGGAATAATGTTCTGCCTTTATTTTTTTTTAAGGACACGCGTAGAAACCCCCCTGACATTAGGATATGTAAATGAAGGATTAATCAGTATGCTCAAGGGCACAGATCATCACAGTGCAAATGTAGCTTCATTAAGATAGCCTTATTAAGGCTGCATCAACATTCAGAAGCAGAGTTGGTCATAAAATAAATAAAAGAAAACTTTTGATCTAAAAAAAATCATTTTAATGTAATTGAAAACAATTTTAGAGGGTTAGGAGTTAATTTTTTTGTAATGAAACTTAGAAAGAGTTTGAAAAAATAATGATAAAAAGGGCATTTTCATCTAAAAAAATTGGGAATTGTTTCTCCATCGGTTCTAGTGAGAAGACTCTCTCTTTTCTAGGATCTCACCAAAGTCTACTGAAGTCTATGGAAAAAGTCTGATTAAGTTCAGTGTGCTTTGGAACAACCCCATCTCCCTATGTCATGAAGAATGCTCTATTGCTCCTTGAGACCAGATTAAAATAACCCAACCAGATTCTGATAAATACAGCTTCTTTTCCACATATCACACAACAAAGTTAGAGAGCACAAGAAAAATATACTCAGAAGCAAGGAGTCAGGGAAGCTTTTTTAAGTGCCTACACAAGGGGTGACATTCTCTTTAATTTCTAATACATCATCTTCAATAGTACCTTCCCTTCCCTTCTCATCAGTTATTTTAACAGTGTTTATGCTATTGCAGCTTTCAGACCATCAGTAAAGTAGAATGACAGAAGAAGAATCAAGAAATATATTGTAGATTACTATTAACTCAATGAACAACCTTTGTCTCTAGAAAAGAAATTAACTCCCTTTCAATTCCAGGGGCCCTTCTATAGGTCACATTCAAAACATTTTTTTAAAAAAAGTTAATGTTTCAACAGCTGAAGATGTGCAGAGGAGGTGCTTTCCCCAATGCCGCCCTACTTGCGTAACCTTTCTCTGTGTTGGGAGGCAATGGGATAGTACACTGTTTTTATCGACATAGCTATGGAAGGTACTGATTGGGTACATAGGAACGCAAAGGGTACATACCCTCAGGCTCAGGCATGTCTTCATGCAACTCGCCTCACCATCTATTTATACCCATGTTGTGGTGGGGGAGGGACATGTAGTGTATGCACTACACACATATTAAGTGTAGGCAGAGCCTAAGACAAAGCAATGGATCTGAATGTAAATATGCTTTTTAAAGGTTTGTACTATTTTTCTGTTAAAGCAACCAATCTTTTTTCTTTAAACACAGAATATCCCAATAGGATTACCTTGTGGTTTCGTTCAATGCCTGTGTAATCTGCTTCAGGTGGGATCTTTATATGAAGCTCAGCTTCATAGGCTCCTTCCCCATCATTCCGTGCATTTATTATGAGCATGACACAATTTTCTTCTCCAATGATTAGTTGATCTTTATCTCTGTAAAAACATACATCTGATCATGAACTCTGAAAATACCCAATGAATTGAACTATAAATATGCATAATTAATTCACCTATATGGCCCATTTGCTCTCCTAGCATCTATACTAAAAAAAGTATTAATTTTCTAAAAATACCAAAAAAAGCAAAAACACACTGCCTATAAGTTCTGTGCACAACCAGCTACTTGGCATGCAATTTACAACACAAAAATAATCCCACAGAGAAGCTCCACAAAAGAATTGCAAATTGTGAAAGAGGGAGTGTATTCTAGAATAGCGAGGAAGGAGTGGCAACTACACGTGCAACTGAACAGTCAAAACGAGTTACAACAGAATATGGAAAGCAAGTTGCATTAAACTCCAAAACCCTGATTGCATCCTACCTACACAGGACTAGCCGATGTAGACACAAAACTCCACTACGAGGGTCACCGTTGCATAGCTCCTTTGGAGTGTAGAAAATATAGTGGTATTTTAGCTCCCCTCTATCTCTTTTTCCCATTCAATGAGAGAGGATTCAGCCCCCAATACCAGCACATCTCCTGAGATCCACCAAGACTAGATGCAATTTCAGGTCAGTCAAAACTACCCATGAACTTATCACAAAGTTGCTAAAGAGTTTCAGCCAAAAATTTTTGTTTCAAAATCTGGGCTAAATTCACAAAGGGACTTAGGTGCCATTCCCAAAAAAGAAGAGAAGGAGCTGGAGCCCCTTCTTACAACCAGCAGCCCCATGGCTAGAACATCTACCTGGGAAATCTTGGGATTGAGTCCCCACTCTTCCTTATTGAGAACAGGGACTTTTGTTATTTTGTTTCATTGAGAAAGCTGAAAAATTTGCTTTTAGGCTCAATCCAAACAGTTTGAAAACATTTTTTTTTTTGGTTTAGCCAGTGAACCACAAAAATTCATTATTTGCACAGCCCTCGCCAAGATACAGTGGCTCCATATTGACTCTTGCCTCCAAAGGCCTTCTCTAGTTCCTTAACAGCACAATTCCAGACCCATTATATTGCCTATAATTCCTTGCTGCCCCTAACCTATAACCTTTCCCCCATGTTTCTGACTTAACTAAATTATGGCATTGAGTATCAAGTATGAAGCACAAAAACAAACTGGCCATAAAAAGTGAAGTGAAAAACCCTTTGCATCAGCAATTCATATTATCTTCTGATACTGAGGGGTGGAAATAGCTGTTTGGTTGCATGTCTCATTGTTGAGTACAGTTAATGTTTAGGACAGATATACAGACAAAAATAGCCAGACATCAGATTTCTTTGTCCTTGCAAGAAAATCAGAGAATAGGCAAAAATCTGGAAACCTGGTACTTGGCATCAGTAAGATGGCATTGCTATAGCCAGCAACTGATTTGAGTCTCACATTTCATCTAGTAGTTAAAGCAGTTAGAAGGGTCTATATTTCCTTCTGAACTGTTTTAATGACCACCTGTATTCTATTAGATGTAGCACAGTTTTTTTTAAACTTACGGTTCAGCTGAAAGTTTCAAATCAGGAATGCACATGTTGTCTTCTCCACAATCCACCAGAATGTAAGCCTGTAGTGTTCAAAACATGTACCAGCGGTATTAGAGTTTTTTCCTGAAAAAAATCAAGTCACTTTCTTGTTTTGATGATTACCAGCAATGCCACTAATTAAAGTGTTATTTCTGCAAGCCTTTACTCACATGAATAGTCTCAATGACTATGTATGTAATGGTTTGTAAAGTATAAATATATAAATCTTTCAAATTATTCTCCACTGTAAGTTGGGGCTTACAATGGAATCAAAACAATAATTCTGGAAGACTTTTAAAAGATGCATGGTAGTCTATTCTGAATTAATTAAACCCTTGTTGCATAACTTTGGTGAACACAATGACATAGTGTTTTAAGAAAGATGAGACAGAAAATATGTTAATACATAGAACATATTCCATGCAAGTTCCATACCTGCTCCTTAAGAGTGCTTTCTTGATAATAGTTCAGTATTGGTTTCACAGCTAGACCATCTACAAAAGTGGATTCATCCAAGCTGTAATTCAAACTAACACTGATGGGAGATAATTTATCTCGAAATTCTGTTTCATCCTGTGAATGGTAATCACATAATAAAAATAACACTTTAAAATAGTTGCTAATGGCAAAGTAATAGCAGACATAAATTCAGGGTTTTGTCTCTTCAAAGAATCATTGCTTTAGTCCAGTAGCGTGTCTTTGAAGACATATTTGATTATGTGGTATAGTTAGGAAAGCGAAGTTACTCACCTGTGACCGGTGTCCTCAGAACACATTGCCTCCACAGACCCACACTCCAGAAGTAGCTTGCTGAGCTGTGTAGACTCAGAACTTTTTCAAAGAAGTAGCCTAGAATGAGGCCGTATCTAAAATTCCCATCAGTTCTTGACCACCTGGCAGGAATGGAAGGAGGACACGTGTGGATCTGTGGAGGCAATATTGTTGGTTTGTTCCAAAACCAAGGATTTATACACATCAGCCTTGGTAAAACTCCACCATCTTTATTGCCTAGGTATGCCCTTATATACTGCCAAAGCCCTTCTTATTCCCAGCTCGCCTTCCTCTGCCTTTCCAGGGTAGCCTTAAAGCTCACCCAGGCAGTGTCTTAAGTAGTTCCAACAACAGGTGAGCAACAATAATTTTTTCTCCTTCATAAATATACCTCCAGAAAGGCCCACTCTTGGAGACTGGAGGGCAGTAGTCATCCTGGAGGCTGTCTGAGAAGATAAATACTAGCTGACAGCCTTACTAAATCAGTTCTCCAGACTAGACAGATCTGTTGAACAAAGGTTTAAAACAATACTTGAGAGGGCTCCATATATTTCTTAGTTACAGGGATTTGGTGGAAATGTGCCTGTGAGACTGCTGGGGCTCTTCCAAGGATTCTGCCTGAAAAGATGTGGTGACTCTCTCAACTCTTAACCCTCACCTCTTTTGCCTTGACAGAGGAAGTAGATTCAGAAAACAGATGCTTAATATTCACTATTTAGGCCTCCAGATCCATCAAATAAGGACATGAGAAGTTCACTGTACAAAAGGAGGATAAGTCACCTTTGCACTTATGTCCCACTTTTCCTTCATGGATCTCAAAGTGCTTTATAAAAGTGTGTCATCATCATAATCCTAGTTTCATAGCTGAAGAAAGAAGGTCAGAAAGAGCTTATCTGATTTGCCCAAGTCTTTTTGTTTTATAGTTATTTTCTAATGAGTTTCAGTGTTTTGTTATGCCACTAGATCATCATCAGTGTGTGGTGTGCAAGTGTTTACATCACATAACTTTATTTCCAGAAAATGTTTCTAACAACATTTCTAGATCTAATTATATTTCTTTTACAAAAAAATCTATATTTTAAACCCTAAAATACTTGATGGAGTCCCTTTGAAATAGATGTTGAAAAGTGCATTATCGTTAAATTTAACGTTTTAATGCAGTTATCTTACCATAGGTACAAGTGATGCACAATACATACATGCTTTAGGAAAGGGGAAAATGTATGCAGAATTGCAGGAAAAACTTCCTGACATTGAAACATATATGTGGCTGGGGACTACTTCCCAAGGAAAGTGCCATTTCTTGAACTCAACTGGACAAAAGATTGGTACGAACAATCATTCATTGTCAAAGGACTGCACAAGAAGACTTGGTAGGAGTTTCTTACATCAAAATTTGTAATTATACGATGTTCATGATAAACGCTCATTACTTTTTGATCATTCATGTTTCTGAGTTTCATAATGTGACTGGCATTTTCCTGTATTATTTCATTTTTTTATTCCTCCCATTATACTAAAACCATGAGATGACAGCAAAGAGTAGTTTTAAACAACTTACTCGGAGGTAAACAATGAAGTCCTGGCAATGGTGCATTTTTTGTCTTTCTATCACAATGGGGAAGAAACGATGTGACTGATGGTAATCAAAGAAGAGGGTCCTTTTAACAGCTCCTTTCTGTTTCAATGAATCTAATTGCAATTCAGCTTGCAGTGCTAGAGAATGAAAGTATTTAAACATTTAACATCAAACATTTAACAGAGAAAGAAAAATGATGAACGAAATTATTCACATTTTTACATCAAAAGCTATGAATGGATCACATCTACCCTAATTAATTAGCTTCATTATAATGGGTCCTACAATTGACAGGTAACTGCTTTTGCTGTTATACACATCTTACTTAGATTCTGTTAATTCCACTCCAACTCATCTAATAAAGTGGATTTTATCCACAAAAGCTCACGAGCCTGTATATATTTGTTAGTCTCTAAAGTGCCACAGACCTACTCATTGTCAATAACAAACTTTTTCCAGTAAAAATCAAAGCTTACATTTCAAAATGGGTTGCTAGATTTACAACACACTAGACATTGATCAAAAGTACACAATATGTGAAATTTGAATTACTTTATTTTCATAGTCACCATATTCCATACTCAATTTCTATTTCCTAAAATTCTTTCTTTTAAGAGCAATAAAAATAGTTAAGTCCTTGTTTTATTTTGGTAATTGATCAACCTTATTCAGTTTAAATGAACAAAACAAAAACAGACAGCATTTCATAAAGGACAGTGCTGTATTCCTTGAAATCAGCCAAAATATGCAACTCAAATCAGTGAGCCTTAAATAAATAAATATCTATATATATATAGAGAGAGCTTTCTTACCAATTTTATCTGAAATACTTTGACCTTCAAAAGCCACACAAACTCTTACAGTAAAGCTATAAAAAGCAACAAAGAAAAAATAATTAACAGATTGTACCGAGTCACTCATCCCCTATTTCTCAGTCTTTTCTCCTTAAAACTTGTTATAGAGCATTCACTATCCTGAACCAATTCAGCAATCTGTTTCACTAGTTCTGTATCAAGCAGTCTGAACGCAGTCCTTTTTAGTTTATGATGGAATAAAAAAAGTATCTGTGCATGTACATAGCTCACAATCCTGTATTCCTTGCACACCAAGAAACCCAAAGGACAAAATGCTGATTCCACTGAAATCAATGACAAACTCCCATATACATCAGTGGAGCAAGAAATAAACTCAAATACTTAAACAGAACTTTTTTAGTGTACAAGGAATTAGAGACCAAGATAATTTTCTATTTCAATTTAAAACTTTGCTGGAGTTGCCAGTCAGATCAAGCCCTAAAGTAAAAGGGCAGAGAAATTAATGTTTCTATGTTTGTTATTTATTACATAAATGCATTGAGACTATATGCTAATTGATTTATTTCTGGTGTATTTTTTTTCAAATCCAATGACAAACTCTGTATGCAACATAACAATCAGCAATATCTGTGTTATTTAAGATAATCAAACTGCACAGACTTCCACACACACAGCCACCTAGGTTATATATTTAAAACTGCCCTCTTTCTTTTCTCTATATGCCGTGTCACTGATCCTTACTTATTCTGAAAAAATAAAAAGACCTTCTGGAATTATATAGACTGACAGCACTTTATTTTAGCAAATTCTAATGCATGCATTTGCCTTAAAGACATTATTTGAAACCATAACACTGATTAATGGTTGTGTAAAAGTTTCATTTTACAAAAGAGATGCTTTATTATACAATACAGAATATAAATGTTTAATGAAATGACATTCAAAAGCTTTCACAAACAACCACTGATGGTCTGTTAAACCATTATAACAAAGTTAATAGTATTAGCAAGGCTTGATTTCCTGCTAATAGACACCACTGGAAACCCGTCTTTAATAACATGCTCTTGATGTCTAATACTTGACACTACATACTGAAGACCCAATTCCGGATACCCATCCTCCCACAAGTCCCATAGTTACTCATGGAAATAGTCATTTGAATAGCATTAGCAAGATGAGATATTAAAACTTGAAAATTGCCTTGGTTACTAATTATTCTAAGGGTATGTCTACATTTTGCATTCCTCTTTTGAGAGAGGAATTCAAATGCAGACAAACGAAATTGCAAATGAAGCGTGGATTTGAATTTCCCATGCTTCATTTGCATAATCGCATCTGGGCGCTATTTCGAAATACCCTATTTCGAAAAAAGGAATGCTGTGTAGATGCAGTTATTTCAAAAGAAAACCCTTCTTTCGAAATAAGCCTTACTCCTTATAAAATGAGGTTTAAGGGTTATTTCGAAAGAAGGATTATCTTTCAAAATAACCATGTCTAGACAGCATTTCTTTTTTCAAAATAGGGTATTTCAAAATAGCGCCCGGACGCAATTATGCAAATGAAGCTCAGGAAAGCTTCATCTGCATTTGCATTCCTCTCTCGAAAGAGGAATGCAGTATAGACATACCCTAAGAGAGTACAAGTTGGACCTCTCTAGTCCAGTACTCTTGGGATCTGACCAGTCCCAGACAAGTGAGTTTGCTGGACCTGGGCAGGTCAGGCCAGGCTCTTGGGAGTGCCAGTTTCCCTGTTTGGCCCCCCTCCCCAGCCACCAGGCTCCATTGCTCCCAGCCCTACGGGTTCCTTAGGTTTTGCTGCTCCTCTGACCCCACTGTCCCACTGTCCCCATGGGCTTCACTGCTCTGCCAGCTGGCTTCACACCTAGCCACTGGGGTTCCCTGGTCCAAAGGCTCTCTGGTCCAGCAACATCATGGTCCTGTCAGACTATGGATGTTGCTGAACCAGAGCGGTTCAACTTATATTAGAATCAGTCTAACAGAGCCCGGTCATCATTGAAACTACAAAATTGGCACATTTCACAACAGACAATGACAGCAAAATCCAAACATTCTTGAACAACTCATTGCTTTTAAATACCACACTAATCTTATGGTATGTACCAACATACTCATGTAGCCATTATCAAAACTAATAATGGTACCTCTAAAACAACCTCTAATCATATTGTAACTGCGTGGCAGCTTCCTCTGACAAGCATAATAAAAATGTGCCACATCTGGGATTCATATAACTCACATGATCTTACTCAACATCTTCCTTCAGAGCAAACAATTTGCTTCATGACATTAAGCAGGACTTCATCATAGGCCCCAGAAGCTATTAGAAACACTGATTCAAATTCCCCTGAAAAACTTCATATTTGAACCTATTTACATTTCTCTTAGAATTACCAATTAGAGATGAATAACTGACCATTTCTAAATAGATGAGACAATGTAGAGTAGGTATCAAACAGAGAACATGTAATCTGTTGCATGGAAATGCAAAGTATTTAGTCGTCAACCTTTCTTGGCCAAATTGTAGTTCAGCTAGGGAAGCCTTGCAGGAATATAAGGATCAATAAAGTGCCCCCTCATTCTCTATGGCAGCTTTCTTCATAAACAGGTAGCTGAAGGGAAACAGACTTTGTGGAGTGTCTTTGCAGGGAGTAGACAAAATTTTGACTCTGCCTTCTTAATGCTCCTGGTAGCGTATCTATACTATTGTGTCAGACAGCATGCTGGGTATAAGCGTGTCACCATGTACTCTTCCCCCGCAGCAGCAGGGAAATGCCTTCACAAGTCAAAATCCCCTTTCCTGACTGACCTAAGCACAGGGCAACAAGATACTGCCTTGCACTTGGAGTAATACATTTTACTCAGGTTAAGTGAAAATTAAGATTAAGGTGGCTCTTTAATATTTGGAAATTTGTACAGTACTTATATTTTAGCTCAAGTCCTAATGAGCTGTGCTTTATAAACTGGATGATCCAACTTGTGTCCTTTGTGTTGTTATGGTGTACAGCACAGTAACAACTGTGAAATCATAAATGAGCACAGTTTTTGACACCAGGAACATTTAAGGCAGAAATATTTCCAAAGATATCAGACAGTTTAGTCATAAACATAATTAGATTGATGGTATGTTAACTATTTTGAAAGTAGCATCAAGTTTAAAGGAGATCTTGTGATGTTTAAATAGGCTTGTTTGTACTATGAGGCATTCTATGCTTATGAGAAGCAGGAAAAGCTAAAAATAACAGATTGTATATGAGATAAAGCCAAGAGAGTTAGATCAGTTAAGCAAGACTGGAGTCAGAATGGTTTCTGAAACCTGGACGATTGATTTATAGCTCTGTGGAAAAACATAGTAAGTTCAACTTTTCAAACTTCTTGAAATGCCAGTTGATACTGCGATTACTCAACAAGCAGGAGGACAATTTTGAACAATTAAAGGAAGAGAACTGGTATAAGAAACAAATGGCACCTTTGTCCTCTGACTGTATGGCCTAGCCTATATCATTGGTCTGGGATATCATGGAGATAAGAACACTAGAGTCTTGTCTGCCCTACATTGCCTATCATTGCAACAACCACAAGAGCAACACTGGTGGCTAAAAAGTGAAGCCCATGAGTTGAACAGGCAACAAGGTTTTCCCTCAATCCTTAGGACAACAAATAGTTTACTTAAGATAAATGTGTGCTCTTTAATCTGATGTAAATCCCAATGTATTTTAATTCTAACACAACTGAATATTACAAGAATAAAAAGTGATAAGTGTTTTCCTCTTGGCTCTGTTCTCTATGGAAAGAAAGAATGGGCTTTGTCTCCTACTTAACGGTTGAGCAACTGATCTGTCATATGAAATGCATGATGATTCACAGTGTTTAAAACAAAAGAATAGGGCTTTTGATTAAACTACAAAATGCTCTGAACCTTTAATGAGTGTTTCAGTATAGTTCTGAATTGTTCTATTCTTAGCATTTTCCTAAATTAAATGCATGGACTAGATCATGATTGTGAAGCTAGATCATATAAAGTCAAAACAAAATGAATCAATGGTCCTCACTTGAACTCTTTTGGAAATGTTTTTAGAGAAATTTTGAAATCGTGGCATTTCCCCCAGTGTGGAACATTTTTCCTCAAAATATTAGACTTTTGCATGGAAGGGAATTTCCGGTTTTCATTTCTTCTGAACTGAAGTTTATAACAGAAAAAAATTCTAGTTTGGTTTGGAAATGTAGAGATATGTAATGAATACATAATTTCATTGGGGACATATCAAAACAATAAACAGAAATGATTGACAGTTCCTAATACTACAGTAGACTTCCGATAATCCGGAGCCTATGGGATTTAGGTGGTGCTAGATTTCAGATATGCCGGACTATCAGGAGGTACTTTAAACTGGTTATATATATACACTGTATACATTATATACTGTATATAAAGTGTTCTTAACCCTTTTTATTGTACATACTGTATACAGTATACTGTAGTGTTTTAGGTTTTTTAAGCCTTTTTTACCCTTTTTGCTCAGTTCAGCTGCTGCCGCTGTTACCTTGTGACTCTTTTTGCCGAAGCTCACTCACTAGGCTCTTGCCATTTTGATGCCGGACTATCAGGAGTGCCGAACTATTGGAGTTTTACTGTATTTACTGTTATCGATATTTCATTTAACACAATGGGAAATATGGATATAAGACACTGCAACCAATGTTTTCAAATGCCTAATTCCATATTGTCTGGGATACTGATTATACCATTTGAATTAATGGGAGTAGCAAATACTTAGCCTTAGAAACAATAAAAAATTAACAACCCTCCTCCCAGAACAATTCACCTGGAAAATATAAACATGTTTTCCATTTTCTAAGGTTCAAAACTGACCCACTCTGTATTTTTATTCCAAATAAGATTTTGATTTTTTTAAGTTTTATAGACATTTTTCATTTACTGAAAACCTGGTTTATTGAAAACTTTCATTAAACCATTTCAACAGTGGTTTAGATAATGATAAATATTAATTACAAAGCTGGAATTGTTTTCTTTGGCAAAGAATACCACCATCCTATTTTAGGAAGTGGAGGCTCGGAAATGGTAAGATGCTTGTGTGAGGGATTTTCAGTTTGGTGGATAGTCAGCACTTCTGAAAATTACATGCTCCAAAGTGCCTCACAAAAGTCGCACAGAAATGAATATATTCATATCAATAGAGATTTAGGCCTCGAGTTTTAACCCTGGTTCTGATACCTTTCTGCTGCATAGCCTTAGACAGCGCTGTTAACCTCTCTGGCCTTCAGTTCCCTCATCTCTAAAATGGTAATTATACTATTTCCCTGCTTCATATAGACATTGTGAGGCCTAACTTTAGCTATGTCTACATTGCGCTCTCTTGCTCAATCACATATGCAAATGAGGCACGGCAATGAATATCACCACGCTTAATTTGCATACTTAGTGAGCCACCATTTTTGCACAAGGGGCTTTTGTGCAAGAAAGAGCAGTCTACACTGCTCCATCTTACACAAAAACCCCCTCTTGTGCAAGAGCTGTTCTGCTGCTTGTTTTCAGGCAGAACGCCCCTTGTGCAAAAATGGCGGCTCAATAAGTATGCAAATGAGGAGTGGCAATATTCATCACTGTGCCTCATTTGCATATGTTATTGGGCAAGAGAGCGCAATGTAGACGTAGCCTAACTGTTTGTAAAAGTGTTTGTAAAGTGTGGTTAAACTGTAAAACTGCCATCAGACCAATAGGTGCTCAGATAAGTAGTAAATGCAATAGAAGAGGCAGAGGAAAGAACAGAACACAGGACATTTGGTTGAGTAGTTTAGAATTTCAGAACTTTGCGGCATTTTTTTTTATGGTTTTCTGAACTCAAGTTTTGAATTAAGAGTATTTTGTTAGGAAAATTGTTTTCAGCTTTAGTAAATGCTCTTCTAACTAAATAACACACATACCACGCTAGCAAAGTAGTATGTACATAAGTCTAAAAGATCAGGATAAAACTGGAAGAGTTTTTCTGAGTATAAAAAAGAAATTGTGTTTATGGCTCTTTGCCCTATGATTTAGTTTTATAATCTCAGATCATGGCTAAAACAATATTTTCCTAATCCTGGAAAGCATACAGTAATCTAAATCCTTTTAGACTTCCTGATATTTTTCTGGTAGGATGGTTTCCTTTCATTCTTCTAATTTTGAAATGTCAGTCAGCAGGCATTTCACACAAGTTGCACAGCTGGCTAAGAGATACTGAAATCTATCCCATGGGACAGAGGAATTATTTGCCTGTTGGAGTTTCCCTACTAATTGTTTTCATATGTACAATACAAGGTTATATCAACGAGAGAAAAAAATTACAGCATGGAAAATCAACAGCTGCTCTTCAATCATTTTGGGAGACTGAATTAATTTATTTTGTATAGAAGGAGCTGAACCTTTAGAGAACTGTAGATTATAATAAAACAGCCAGAAATGTAATCATCCTTCCACTAAGACACTTAAATTATGGATAAAACTATTGTAGATATAAATCAAAACCATCTTTCAGATTATTCTAATAAAAATAAGTATTAAAAGGAATAACTTTATCCACATAATGCATTCACTTCTCCCAATAATACATTGTAGTTAGAATGTGAAGCAAGACAGAATTATTTCTTGAAGAGCTATAGAAGAACCATATTTTTATTTTGAGGGAGTTTCATAGTTTCAAAATTCCTTTTGTTCCAGAATAAAAACCAAAAAATTAGAAATTTCTCACAGACTGAAATTAAAAAATAAAACAAACAGATAAGTAAACGAATAAATAAATAAATAAATTTGGTTAATTGAAAGATTTATTCCCATTATGTAATTTTCAAAATGGAAAATTGAAATGTTACATTCTGAAAAGGTCAAAACTTTTAAATATGTTTTTAGCAAATTTTTATTCTAAATAAATTTAAATTGAAGGCAACATTTCTGCAAAATGTTTCACTTTTAGTAAATCAAAATGTTCTGATAGAAGAATGTTCTGGAGAAACATTTCCAATCTGATAGTCCAGTGGTGGGCAATGAAATAGCAGCAGTTCACTAGGGTTAGCCCCTGGCAGGCTGCTGCTGCAATATTTACCTGCACCTCCACAGGAACAGGCAATTTCAGCTCTTGCTAGCTCCGGATCGCCACTCTTGGCCAATGCTTCCCATAGCGCCCGTTGGCTAGGAATGGCAATCTGCAACCAACAGGTGCTGTAATCACCAGTATCTGTAAAGGCCCAAGTAAATACAGTGATGGCCCACCAGGGGCTAACCCTGGTAAATAGGACCTGACTCATGGGCCGGTATTTGTCCACCCCTGTACTAGTCAGAGGTTATTTTATCTTCCTGCTATTAAGATACAGAACAAACATAGATTAATACAACATGAACCTTTTCAAAAAGGATCCATTAAATCTATTTTTTAAAAAGAATATATATTCTATATCTCAGTGTTTATAACAAAAGTGTACAGTGTTTATTTCTGTTTAGGGTATTATTTAACTTATAATGAATACATAAAAATAATAAATGTATGGTAAATGATGAAGGGTGTTTCTAAAATGCCAACATGGAACAACGCCAGTCATTAAGTATTCATTGTTTAGGTTGAATAAATAAGCCATTCAGTCCCTTCCTCAAGTAGATGAATGTTCATCCTTCTTCACACAAAACATGGGGTTAACCATGTACTACCCAAAATGGTAGCACATTAAGCCAACAGATTATGGGGATGTAGTATCAATTAAATAACTTATGCATCCTCAGTAAACAATTGAACCCTTGCCTAATAGGATCTTTCCCATCAGATATGGTCTCAGGCTTGGTCTACATTAGACCTGAAAGATCAGTTTAAGGAACGCAACTCCAGCTACATAGAATACTTAGCTGGAGTCGGCTTACCTTAAGCCGAACTTGTCACTGTCCCCACTGCAGGAGGCCAATGGGAGCAAATGCTCCTGTTGGTTTACCTTACTCCCCACAACTGCGAGGAGTACAAATACTGGACAGAGCTGTCCTCTGCATTCGATATATGAATCTATATTAGATCTGCTTAATCAAACACCAGAAGGTCAATCTCTGGCATAGAGAGTGAATATGTGCCCTCAGACTTTGTGTTTGAATTTAGGGCATGATTCTATGAGATGCTGAGCATCCTCAACTGCAGTAGGATATGATTATGCCTCACCTCACAGGATTAGGCTCCTGGCTACACTTCAAGTGTTTATGAAGCAAAAGAAAATAATTTGATTCTAGATAGGTTGTAATACAGCACTCATTATTGCAGCACCTGCACAAACACCAGAAAGACGTCTGGAACAAGAGGAGAAAGGTTTTTTTTGTCTTATCACTGACTTACCAGGCCACCATAATCATAGAGTCAGGAAGCAGACAAGTTTTATTGTCTGGATTTACAATCATTGGGTACAGCATGAGCTGAGCATCCACTGTCACAACAGGCCTTGCTCTACAAATGGGGGAGAGAAACAAACATCAATACATGCAACAGGAATAAGTTACTATCCAAATAAAAAAGGCCCATGAATGCAGATACAATTATCTTAAAGATAGCTGTTAATGAAGAGTCCATCAGGAGGACAGGAGTTTTGTTGTTGCTGTTCACTTTCCAGAAGAAATGAGGAATCTGTATGAGAGAAAGTGTCATCTATGCAAAAGGAGAGTTTTAATCATTTTGATAATTCTTCACAAAAATTACAAGCTAACAGGACAAGTCACTGAAACAGGACCTTGCATTTTCACTAGACCTAGACATAGATGCATGACTGTGCAGAAACCAGATATGTACAAGGTTCATTAAGCAAACACTGTTCCCTTCTCCCACCCTCACAACAATATCAATAACGCTTTGAAAGGGTCAAATCCTCACAGGCTCGGAAACCTCCACATTTCTGGATCCAACAGCAGCATTTCATAATTGTTTTACAACCTGTCATCTTTCTGCTATGGTTAAAAAAGGGGCATCTTCAGATTAGCTGTCTAATATAATTGTGTTTAATTCTCTCTGAAAAGATAATGTGATTTGGCTAAAACAGAACTTCTTAGGAAATGTGTTGAATCAGCCATAGGCTGCAACCTAACAGCTAGATCTTGAGCCATTTGACTTTGGAAGCCAGGAATAATGTTAACAGAAGAAGCAGCTGAAGACAGAGATACATGGCTGCAGAGGCGGTGTGCAATTGTGAATAACAGCCGGAGATTAATTAGTTACCCAGTAATTTAGATTAATTTATAACAGTGTTGGATACAGGGAAGTTTCTAAATCATATGTTCACAGAATATCATTATTGAACACTGACTTACAGGAATCTGATAAAAATAAATCACTCCCAAGATTTTCCCTTAAAAGTTTTAATCTACAACTGGTGTTGTAGTGTCAATTTTTCATTCTAACATCAGTTGGAGCCTCAAAAATGAAATGATTTCTTGCACTGCTATACATCAGGGTAAAACGAATTCTCACACAAACTTCAGTTTGTATTATTAAATGCAAATACCTGTCTTTGTCCAACAATACCAATTGCACATTATAACACAAGAGTTGGAAAGGAAAAAAAAAAGAGGTGCTCATAATATTAACTTGTTAAATGGCACAATCACTCTTTTGGGTTGCAAAAAAAATGTAGATCTAGACATACCAATTCTGATTCTCTATTACCCTGCATCTACCCCTGCAAAGTGGCTGCAAAACAATACCAGATCAGCATAGTAATACTTTATATATGGATTCCATGAGGTTCAGGGAAATGGTATATATTGCTGTAATGTGGAAACTGAGCTAATGCTACCTACGTGAGATTTTTTTACCTTTCTGTTTCTTAACTGTGAATGCCCATACATTTGTAACATTAGGGTATTATGGAGTCATTGGAGGTATATAGGGTTGGGGAAAACAGAAGCCTACAAAGAACCAGACAGTTTGGCAATATTTATGCTCCAGACTTCCCAATATTTGGATGGGCACAGTTTTCTGTGCAGCTGGATTAACAGAACAGCAGTAGACTTTGCCTTACATTTCTGACAGCTGTAAATTTATGTGTTTTAAATAAAAGCTCAGGATTTGCAGAAAATTATAGTATGCAGCAGGACACTAAAGACTAAAATTATAGGATCCTATTCATTAGTCACTGTGATTTTGCTCCAGACTTTGAATTTTAGGCATATTTATATATGTTTCATTAAAAGATTACATTGTCCCTCATAAAAATGGTTTTTACAGCAGTCTGAAAGTAGCAGTGCTTTGCTTGTCAGGTAGCTCACATCCTAGTATCACTAACTGGACAAGGCTACATAAAATCTAAAATTATTAGAGGATGCCATTGGCCATGGTAAGAAACAACTCTTCAGTCACATGTCTTTTTAAATTCTCTCTCATCAAGGACTACTTCCTGGCAACTATTGAAAGCTTTCATTTTTAATTATTTGGGACTCAGCTCCATTCAAAAAAGTGTGGTTACAATTTTTAAATGGGAAAAAATGTCTTTCCTTACCCTGCACCTAGCCTAACAAGTTGGTTGAAGGATTTGATCAGAATATAAGCTTGTTGGGTTGAGCCTGACATAGGTACTTTCAACCAAAATGGAGAATTTTTCTGAGACTGAAGAGCATGTAAGAAAAGGACTTACATCACTATAGAATATGCTGCTAAGAACATACTATAATCTAGCCATTTATTTACATACAGGGAAAAGTAACACTGAAATGTGAAAAAAAGATTGGCTGTAGATCTCCTGTTTAAGCTGTAAGACAAAGCTTCCATAGCAATTACCACATACCTGTAAACAGCTACTTTTCCAGCTCCAAATGCACCTACTATTAAATCTGGAAAAAAACAAAACAACTTTGAAAAAACTACATGCAAACCTCCAGCACAGTTTTGCAGCCTAATTCATTTATATTCAGAATACAGTAATGTAAAGCAAATGAGCTAACTCACACTTTCTGCATCATTCTACAAGAACATAGTGAGGGAAAACATTTCATATTTTTGCCATAATGGCATATTCATTCACCCTACATGACACAGAGTCATCCATGCCTCAAACTACTATTTCATTAAATCCACATATTTTACTTCAAGCCATTACCTATCTGTCACATGAAGGAGTGGCAAACAGATTGTCCACACAAAAAGTTGAATCTCATATTTATTTAAATTCATGCTATTTAAATCATTTTTTTCCTGGTGACCTCTGATCTCATCCTGATTTTTGTATTGAATTGTATGTTTGTTAATTTAGGTATTACTATACTTTTATAGCTTCAGAGGGTATACTTTTATAGGAGAAAGTAAATTTTAAAGTTTACATTTTAACCATGAATTTGGTTTAACTTGAAAGGGAGGTCTGTGCTTATAAGATACTCAACAGTGGCACCCCCTCTCTCACCCTCCCCCTTCTGGAAGTCACTTTAATATACATTAAATTAATTTAGTTAAGCCGGTGCACACATGGTATGTAAGTCTACCTACAGATTCTGTGTTAGATAATATATCCATGCAAAGCACTCTTGGGTAGATTATTTTTATACTGGATTGACATTACTGGAACTCAAGTGGCTTCACTTGAGACTACACTTCAATGGAGGTGGCCTCTCAGTGAAAAACGTGTGAGCAATTTCTCCCCTTTTGGCATTTAGGAGTCCTTTATGATAATGGCATAGTCAGACAACTCTCAATGGGTTCAAAGCCTGGGCAAGGAGAACCTGAAGAGAAGTTTACCTCCTTGGTTAAGATGTTGTAAAATGTGACAACACAAAACCTCGCCTAAGATCTTCTATGCAATTGGGTTCTCTTACTCTCACAATAAACCAAATGGATTTAATATAATCTATTTCTCAAGAAGAAACATGGGATAGAAACAGCATGCTATGTCACAGCTAGAAAAAAGACAAGTAAATTAGACAAATAAAATAGAGGCTTCATGGATCTTATCATCTGTTGTTGCAGGGTTGCAAGCTCTGGTTTAAGTTAGAGCATCTGATTTCAGAATCTGAGCTTCCATTGTAAGAAAGATGCCTCTAGCCTTCATGGCTGCAAAGAAAAATTTGAAATGATGACAGATGTCTGCCTGAATCTGCTGAGTCTGAGAACCAGTCTACACCAAAATCTTACACCAGAACAGTCCTGAGAGACATAATTATGCTAACTCAACTCTGGTTTAGATAATGCTACGTCAGTGGAAGAATTATTGTGTCAAGCTAAGTACTGCCTCTCAAGGAGGTGAATTACTTACACCACTGGAAGAACCCCTTCTCTCAGTATAGTGAGTGTCTACACTCAAATGCTATAATTGTACAAATGCAGTACTGCAGCTATACCAGTTTAAGGGTAGGCATACCCTGAAACAATGCCTTTGAGAGGAATGAATTGCTCCGCACATTAGAATGGAGTGTTAACTCTAAAACCCACGGCTCTGGAGAACTGCACCAAACACCATCTAAACATAGGAATCTATGTGTGGAAAGCCTTGTTATCTTAATTTCTTCATGAGATAATACATGCCAAATCCTCTGTGCAAGTGAGCAGAGGCCTCCTTCCCCCCACAGCCCACTTGAAGATGAGGAATAGTGGTCTAGAGAAGGATAAGACCCATGCTGGTGAAAAACATATATTGGTAGGCCTCCAGCAGCCTAGCAGATTGCTTGTGTGAGGACCCCAGAATCTACCAACTTGATCAGACAAGTAGTATATCAAAGGAGTGGGGCCATGCCATGGGAGCAAGGCAAAGCAGGCTCCCTTTGAGGGCTGTACTTATGGCTCTGGATTGTGCTGATTTAGGGTCTGCAACTCTTTCATTGAGTAGCCTCTCATCCCCTAGACCAAGCTGAGCTCAGCTCCACGGGAGAATCTACCGCATCATGACCTTCCCCAAAGAACTTGAAAGGGCATGATTGTTAATTGGCAACATAGGCAAACATTAAAAGAGCTTATTGTATTAACGGTGATCTATACATTAGTCTAAAATAAGAATAATAAAGATGATGTCACTGTACATTCACACATAATAGTTTATTGGAAAGCCCATTCAAAATCTCACTAATTATAATGCGGTCAGTCTATTATAATGCTTAAGTTCTGTTACACTCTCTTTCATTGTCATTTAGGGCCCCGTTCAACTCTTATAACACTCAATGGAAAGAACTTTTTTGACACTGATGGGAGTTGAGCCAAACCCTTCATTTGCTAAGTAATAGTTATGAACATTCATAATGCCAGATTCATTTATGAGCAGTAGTTTTTAAGTTTATTGTGTGTTGTCTAAAGGAAAAGCCATTAATCATTTCTGTGAAACATACGTGCAAGATGTCCAAATTATCTGAAGTCTGGCAACTTTCTTTTCCTAAAAATAGATGGAAGTTGTCTTCATTGCCTGCTCTTTTTATTGCTACATATGAAATGTCACTGATGCAAAGGTTACTAGCTGAAAAACAAATGTTTGACAAGGCAATTGGAATTTCCATAGCAAAAAGTAATCTTAACTAACTGTCAGGATCATTTCCAAATGAAGCCTGAAGAAAAACATTTGCAAGCTGGAACATAAGACTGCATCTATTTCATTAGTTAGGGTTTGCTTTCTTTTTTCACAAAGGCAAGTCGCTATGGCCCTAATTAAAAAAAACAACCATCTAATAATCAATAAGAAGTACCCATTAAAATGTTTTTCACTTTAGTTCCAACTTCCAAAATTGGAATTATGGCAAACCCCTGAGTAATACCCACAGATGAGAATGGGAGTTATACATATATGAAGAAATGATCATTGACAAATCCTCCATGTGTTCCCATCCTGTAAGGTGCTGCATTTCTCTGACAACCTCTGAATGGGCTCTGTTTCCTGTGGACTGCTCCTATTTAAATACATTGGAGCCAGAGCATGCTTGTTCGAAGCCAAAGGCACTCAGCATCCTAACTGAAAAATATTGCACATCTATTTACAAATGCAACATAGTTCTCCATCCTATAGCTATTCAACAGGTATTTTATGAAGGGGGAGTATTCCTAAGATACCTAGTATAACTTGCAAAGGTAAATATTAAAATCCTCTCATGGAATACCCATAATAGGCACATTAAGAAGGGAATTCATCATTTTGTGAGTTCAGAACTAATAATTTCTCCCTCATTTTGGATCCAAAATGTCCCAGCTCCCTTCTCCCTTGATCTCTACCTCTTCCCAGTAACTGGGACACCCAAGCCTCCATTTGGTGTTTCTGAAGGAGTTACACGTCCTTTCCCACCATTTCATGATTTAGTAAAACTGGCAAACCTTCTCTACACAGCATCAGGAAGGGCAGTGAGATAGCCACATTGCCTATGTTGTTTCTTTGAGGAGAATCCTCACCTGGAACAGCTGCTGCCTCTCAGAGAAGTAAAAGATTTCTGCAGATAGAATCTTGTGCCTCTTGTGGCAGAACACAGCCCTGCCTTGCTGAAGTCACAGGATGAATGATCCATAGAACTAAAATGCCTCAGGACCTCATTGAACCATAACTCAGAAACACGCATCAAGAGATTCTACAGGAATTTCAAGGGGCATTTTTCACTGAGAACTGTTGTGATAATTGGCCTACACATTTACCCTAATGGTAAGCTCAGCTGTAAAAAGTGAGTGTAAATTCATGAATTGTCACAATGGCCTGTCATATAAAACAGTTTACAGTGTAAGAAGGAGACAGAAAGACTGAATTCATTTAAACAGAAAGGGTTTTACTGATACTATTCAAGGACTATGTTTATGACTGGTAAATAAGAGAAGCAGGGACAGAAAATCAATGAACCAAAATTAGTGTGTTGGAATTAGGCTTATTGGTGGACAAAGTAATGAGAAGATGATCTATTCCATCCAGCACTATCTTTCTGGGTTCTTAGAAAGAAAAAGACTTTCAGGGAAAATTAGCAGAAGCTGCAGTTGTGTGCAGTGAGCTTTATTACCATAGTTCCATCCCCATCATCTCTCGGGATCCCAGACCACCTTTGCCTTAATCCTGAGATATGTCCTGACCAGATCAGGCCAGAGAGAGGGGCTCAGATGGCACTGCCACCTCCAATGGCTTCAGATAAATCTTAGCCATTGCTTGGGATGCAAAACAATTTCCCCTCCTTCTTCCCCACATACCCTTTTTTTCCCCACTTCTTTCCCCTCTTTCTCCTTTCTGTTTATTATGAGTCTAGATTAGCTGGTCAAGACTGCATGTTCTGCAATCCTGCTATGAGGCTGTGACCAGGAAGAGGCAACTAAAAGCAATGCCCTAAACAGCCCATTACTGGTACAAGTTTGCCATGTCTCCAAGTGGCTGATAAGAAGATATATTTTTCCAGCAGTAAGGTTGCCAGTGAAAGTCAACACCAGAGACAGAAGCTCCATTTACTAGCTTTGCTGTTCTTTTCTTTCCCTTTTTGTGTGTGTTTTGTCTTTTAAGTAACAGGATCAGACTTTAATACCACCATCAATAACAGTTCCAGGCCATCTCAACTAACTTTTTCTCTTGTCCCCAAAAGGATAGCTATTACCATCTTTGATACCATCTAAAATGTTGTCCAACCAGGGGTTTTTTTTTTCCTTTTACAAACTCTCTCCAGCTAAAGGGAAAGGGAACAAGAGATGTTGTTAAAATGAAAGCCTTATTTAATACTTTACATTTCAAATGCTTTAATTGTTTTCCCTTCTTTCCTGTATTGTCAATAAAAAGTTAAAAGGCCTTTTAATGATGTGTTTGCTATGGCACTAAGCACTCTGAGGTCTCTGCATAACAAAATCCTAAACCTTGTTTAAAGTTGGACTGTGACTGGGTTATGACCCAGTGACCTTTGACTCTTTGGGTATATAAACTGCATCTAAATTAACACAACAGAACCCTTCAGTTTAGATGAATGAAACCCAAACGGGAGGAATTTACAGAGTTTAGTCCTGAGACAAGCTCTCCCTACATGAAATTAGGTATCAGTGCAAATGAATAATTCAAAGGGTTTTGCAGAAATTAAACAGCCCTAATTATTTCCATGGGAAATTTTCATTTTGCTCCAAATAGAGTTTAATTCTGCAAGAACTTATATGGTAAAGAGAAGAAAAAGTCCATCTGCTGAGGTACATGACAGGACAATTAACAGATACACAATTAGCAACCACACATGGCAGAGAAAGGTGAGCTGACACCTCCACCAACATCCATTTTCCCATCAACGTGCTAGATGATCTGAAAGGATATATGTGGCAGGATGGAAATATGGCATGGTTTGTGCAGTGGCACTGGCTATGTCTACAACAGAGCTGGAAGACTGTAATTTGCAACTAAGCCAAGGACATGGAGCTGCAGTGGCAGGGGCACGCTATCCCAAGAGTACACTTAGGATTTCAGATTACATCGTACGTGACAGTGAGCCTGTTCCCCTGCTGGTACCACAATGACTATACTTCCAGTTTTAATGGTAGCACAGGATTGCTGGCCACTTTAAGGTGAGACTGGGCCCTCTTACTCATGATAAGCAAAGTTAAGAAGCCCATGGAGCATGAGGTTTGTAAAGTATATTTATTTCCCTTTATTGGTGTTCTCTGACTTAACTTTCTGTCAGTTCCTTTCAGTCTTAAATGAATCCTGTTACTGACTAGGATAAATATATTTTCCTGAGCATCACTGAATGAATAATATTGTAGGTCATTAAATCCCCCAGAACAATTGTGAAAAAAAGTCTATCTGTAAATTAAAATATATATCACTATTTAATCTTCAGGAAATTGTTGCCTTATCAAGTGCTTAAATCAATCAGTAATATGATGCAAACCAATTATCTGCTAAAGGCACTTTAGTTCGCTCCCTTTGGTGGTAGAATCCTTCACACACTCCTCACCTTCCCAGGTCTCACTCACACACTGTATAGCAATCAAAGCTAATGCAGAGTTAGTTTATCTTTCTTCTTTCTCTCTCTCTTCCTTTTTGCCTTCTGTAATTTTCCTGACTTGACTTCAAAATATAATCATCACTAGAGTACAATGCTGTGATGTTATTGGCATATTGCCTGTTATATTCAACAACTTTTATATCATGAAAAAAATCCCAGCTTTTAAAGAAAGAAACTTGAGATTTTTCTTTCCTGCTGTTCAAGTTAATGCATTTAGCAGATGGCACTGTTAACGACTCATGTTTTTAATAAGATTAAACTGGATTATTGAATTTTAGAGAGAATTTTGTCTGATTATCACAGCCTTGTAATAACATTTCTTTAAATGTTTCTAGAGACATTGTTTATACTATATATAAATCAATCTTTAATGTAATAACTGCACCCAGAATAAGGAAAGCCTAAAGAAGTGACTAATCCAACCAGAGCTTACTAGAAGAAATAATCAGGCCCAATTAAATTGTACCAGAATAAAACTGGGGTAAATCTGAGTAGAAAAGGCCCACGACTTCAAAAGGATTACCTAGACTAATGCGGATTATTTATACAAGTATTCAAATAATGTAATTTACCCAAGCAATAAACATACATAAATGCTATGCATCAAACTACTTTGTTAAAAAATGTTTAAACAGTTCTGGATGACAAATACATTTGAAAATGCTACAATCTTAAAGCACCACAATCTGCTTGAGGAAATTCCACTGGCTGAAAACAGGTTGAATAAGTTATTCTTAATAAACTATTTGCTCTGCTATAATTATCCAGCAAGTGACTCAACATATGCCATGCTGTGAAGACAGAAATCATACCTATTGAAAATGCATGAGTTCTATAGAAGGATATATCTACACTTCACACCACTTCAAGGGGCGTTCCGTGTATGTACCTGCCTAGCCTCTCTAGCAGCGGCGTAGATAGCAGTGTAGGCAGGGAAAGGCTCCAGCAGCTAGAATACTGAAGGGGAAAGTTTCACCAGCTCCCTTCTTCTGAAGACCTTCCCCACTGCAAGAAAAAGCTCCAGCTCTGCAGTGACAGTGAGGTAATACTTCACCAGCTACTAGATGCTGGAAGCATCTCCCAATGCAAGGAAAGACATCAGCAGCAGGGAGGCAATGAGGAAAAGCTGCCAACTCTCTGCTTCTGGAGCCCTTCCCTGATTCAGGGAAAGACTCTGGCAGTGGAGGTAGGGGCAGGGAGTGAGAAGAGACTCTGATAGCTCCCAGATCCTGGAGCCTTTCCCTTCTGCAGGGGAAAAGTTTTGGCAGAGGGGAGGTCTAGGAATGGCTAAGCCTTTTCCAGCTGCTTCCCTGCTGTCAGAGTCTTTCCTCACCGCAGTGAAAGATTCTGGGGGTGCTGATGAAGTTTTTCTAACTCTCTCCCCATACCAATAGATATGCATCACAGCATGGACACAGCCTGCTTTTTCACTGAGGCCTGTAGCTACAGGTACACTGCACACCACTGAGGCTATGTCTACAATGCCATTTTTTTCGGCAGAAGATATGTAAATTGTGCTCTTATTTGCATATCTTCTGCTGATCCTTTTTGCGGAAGAGGTTTTGCCGCTAAAAAGCCCCGTGTAGACGGAGTCATTTATCAGAAAAAACTCCTTTTGCGCAAGAACCTGTAAACCTCATTTTTTTGAGGAATAGGGGATCTTTAAAAAAGGGTTTTTTTCCGACAAATGGCCGCTTCTACACAGGGCTTTTAGCGGCAAAACCTCTTCCACAAAAAGGATCGGCAGAAGATATGCAAATGAGAGCACAATTTGCATATCTTCTGAAGAAAAAAAATGGCAGTGTAGACATATCCTGAAAGTGGTGTGCAATGCAGAGCTAGCCTTGGAGAAGAACCAGCAAGATATACATCACCACTACCTACATAATCACTGATTCCAAGCACTCAACAGGGATTTCACATTTTGTATTTATGGATTTCTCTTGCTTCTGTCAAAATTGAATTGCTCTGTTTAAGAAATGAAATAAACCATAGTTCAGAAAGCAGACCTAAGGAGGGATTCCTCCCCTGCTTTTTTGCTCCAAACCCTTTATGACACATAAAAAGCTTGGCATGGTAACAGGGTGGCTTGACCTTTTATAAGGACTAAAAAACTAGTTATGAAACAGGCACACCTGAGCAGAGATCAGGTGATTCCCCTATAAGAGAAGTAGGAAACCACAGGAAGGGTGGATGCTTAGGGAGAACAACCAGAGCAAGTTGCGGCAGACACTGCAGAAGAGCTACAGTGAGAATCAGACCCATCACAATAAGTTAAGGGTGTGAGCCCAGAAGCTGGACACTTGAGAGTCAGGCAGAGCAGACTCTATGGGTTAAGAATGAAGATACTGCAGCCAGGTTGCCCTGGGAGTGGCTGGCTGAAGCAGCAAAAGCTCCAGAGAGGAGGGCCTGAGAATAGGAAGAGAAATTGTGTGTGGACTTTAATTTGGGACCTGGAGTTTTATTTTGAGTTTATTTTATGTCAATAAATTAGACTATTAGACTAAAAGCCATGTAGAGTTTATTTGAGGAGCCCAACAAGGGAAACTGACATGAAGAGTCATTTGTAGAGCTGCTTTGAGGCCACATGTGGAGAGCCAGGGAGAGTGCCACACACAATCATGGGCCCCTAAAGAGCGGGAAAATATGTCTTAAAACTACATAGCTCCCCTGCCTCATTTGTGAGTTCAGCACTGCACCTCATAGAAGTTCAGCACAAAAATCTCACCTGCTATTCCTTTAGGAGTTTACTCCATAGTAATTTAGTCATATTTACCCATAAACTATGTTTTAAAAAACAAACTTTTTCACGTCTTCCAGTCTTGTCCACCACACATCCCCAGCGCCTCTTTCCTGAGCTACACAGGATTAAGTCCAATGTATTTGTATTGAATGAAAGTCAATGGAGCTACTAATCTTGATAAATACCAATGTAAATAAAGTTAGAATCTGTTTCTATAACTTCACCTACCAGAAAACAAGTAGTCAAAAAGAATGGGCAAGAGAGACTACAATAAAGTCAGCAGCCAATCTAATTTCCCTGCATTCTACTTTTTTTTAAATCTGGAAGCATGAAATTATCTAACAGCAAGTCTATTCTTTCTATGTTTTTATTTTATTTATTCTCCTTTCCAGCATTGTTGTCCAGAAGATACTAGAACACAAGGGCTACATCTACACTGGCATGATTTTCCGAAAATGCTTTTAACAGAAAAGTTTTCCGTTAAAAGCATTTTTGGAAAAGCACGTCTAGATTGGCAGGATGCTTTTCTGCAAAAGCACTTTTTGCGAAAAAGTGTCCGTGGCCAATCTAGATGAGGTTTTCTGCAAAAAAGCCCCGATCGCCATTTTCGCGATCGCGGCTTTTTTGCGGAAAACATTACTGTGGTGTTTACACCTTCCCTCTTGCGCAAATGATTTGCACAAGAGGGCTTTTGCCCAAGTGGGAGCAGTACAGTATTTCCGCAAGAACACTGACGATCTTACATGAGATCGTCAGTGTTCTTGCGGAAATTCAAATGGCCAGTGTAGACAGCTAGCAAGTTTTTCCTCAAAATCAGATGATTTTGCGGAAAAACTTGCCAGTCTAGACACAGCCACTTTGTAAAGATGATAAATAAGTTGGAGAGACTGTATGAAGTCACTAATTGAAACACGAATGCTAATGAACACTTGGTTTCAGCACTGGTTACTGGCAGCTATGGAATCATAAAAGTACACCTTCCTTCCTCTTGCTTGTCAGGATCTTGACCTCAATTCCATCGAGACACAACAGGAAAACCTGGACAATGGAAGGAGGGGGGGAAATGGGTGAATGGTTGGTGTACTAGAGGGCACTGAAAGGTCTTGACCAGTCTTTTATCTTCCAATATTGGATCCAGTCTCATACATCAAACCTCTCAGTTAAACGAGGTCCAAGACTCTGATTTCTCATCTGATGGAATGGGTGAGTCTCTCCTTGAAAAATCATGTGGAGAAGCAGAAATTGCTTGCATCATGATCCATTTCTTTTGACAGTTAAACAACCTTCCTCTTTCACATTTCAGCTGACTCTCCTGACACGGGTATGAATAGGGTTTGGTGTGCTCAACCATGAAAGAAAGAGGAACTGAGTGCCACAGAAGAAAAACTACCAAATTCATGGGAGGACACAATAGAATTCATGCTTATTTGCTTCTTCTGAAGAGCTCTGGTTTCACTTCTGAATCTAGACATGGACGAGAGGCAGACCATAGGACTGGGAGTCATTGGACCTGCTGTCTATTCTTGGCTGTATCTATTCTTGCTGGGTGACCTTGGGCAAGTCACATTTTCCTCTGTCTCAGTTTCCCCATCTATAAAATGTAGCTAATGAAACAGACCTACTATTAAGAACAAACAGAATCTGTTTAAAGGGATTTGATCTCTCTCAGTCTGTCAGCAGCATTCTTTCCCTCTATTTTGCTTTTTTTTCACAGCCTTCTAGGGCTTCAAACTAAGATTTAGGCTCTGCTTAATTCTTGAGCAGATGTGCATTAAAGTGCCCCCCCTAAGTCTGCACTGTCCATGAAAGGGCTGGCTAAGATTGCAGTCCTCTTATCAGTGGAGCACAGAAACTATTTCCTGGCTATTCTGTTGGGGCTGGGAGCAATGGGCAGCTCTGCCCTGTGTCACTTGGGCAGGATACTGCACCTGTAAAGAGATACAACAGTATGAACACTCCCCTCTGCACAGAGAGCTCTCGGAGGTGATCTGCCATAGGATGTCAGCAGTGCTTCCCAACAGTTCCTCACCACTCTCAATTCAGGGCTGTCTCTCCCAGGCACAATCTAGCCATGCAAGACCAAGGATCCATTTTAATAAAGAGGTGATTCTAGGCACATGCCATCAGAAATTATTCTAAGATGCAAGGCCAGATTGCTGTGAAATTATAGTTATGAGATTATTCCCACATTTAATTGTGCAAGCAGAATTATTCTGATAGCATCACTTCCCTGGGAATAGAGTCCAAGGGCCATGTTTAATAATTAAAAACTCATCTTCCTTGTTGAAAGGTTAGACAAGTTCCAGTATTTTAACAGACTTGAAAATGGTAATCTTGTTAGCTTTAAGAGTAACAGACCCTATACCAAGCTGGGTGAAGACAGATGGCCATTGTGTTGAGGCGATTGCTAATGAGCAGGGAAAGACATCCTGTATTTATCTGTTGTGCTGACAGCGTTGGAGGAAAACAGATAAATTGGATTAGTTGTCATTCAGTAGTCTTCCATTTTGTTATGAAAAATGAATCTTTAATATCTACACTTTGTGTATTTGTGTATATGTAAAAGTGTTTTTGGAGAGTACTTCTAATCTTTGCTCTCTGCAAAAATTATTATACCTTTTTGATATTAAATAGGAAAATTTCAAGCATTATGGTTAAGATTCTCAAAGCAGTGCAGGAGATATAGCCACAATTATTTACCATTACTTGATGGAAGCCTCTTTCAAACATGTGCTTTACCCAAACACAAATTATGTTCTAGTCAAATGAGTTATTCGGCTCAATAGAGATAAGTAGATTAAATTTGAAAATATTCAGTTTCTATGATAAAAAGATCTGAAAGCTTCATACCTCTCTATTGAGTACTTTAATTATAGAAAACAAGGTTACCTCCAACATTCTGCACACATGAATAAAGAACTCTTTTACCTGGGTCGTGCCTACCTCAAGAGCTAAAAAGGCTGACCCATTGGCCAATGACAAGTACAGAGTCACATGTATGAATGCTCATTCCACATATTAGTCTCCATAAATTAGACTAACTAATCTCTTGAAACTTATGGAAGCAAATACTTGCCCTCCAACATTTTCAGGGTAAAGTTGTTCTAATATTTAACAGTTTAGATCTTTCTGGACTGAGGAGTAGATGAGCTGCTTCTTTGACTGACAGTTGTGGTTTTTTTCTTTTGCCCTATTATTTTCTGTGAGGTGGAGTTTGCAATTTTGGCAGTTGACTGTAGTATTGAGGGAAAGTTTGCCTCTAATAAACACAGTTACTTGTAAGCATTTTTTTCCAGACAACTCACTCATGTAATAAAGAAACCCCAACAAACTATCACATACCAAAAACATCTGATAATAGAATTCATCAGGTAGAAGCACAAACCCAAAAGTGATACTCAGGGAAAAACTAAAGAAATGTCAAATGAACTGAAGATCCAGGTGTGCTACCTAAAGTTTCTCTATTCTACTTTAAAGATGCTATGTGAAGGACATTTATTTTTAAATGGTTTTATACCCTCCATCCTTGTATCATTTAAAGGAGAATATTTGAAAGGGTTTTTTCCCCACTACTTAGAGATGCCATGAATGTAAAATCTGGTTTCCCCTGATTTTCCTCAAGGGCATCTTGAATGTTTCAGAATATGTTTGTGGTATTGAAACGTCAATTATGTCTAAAATGACCATTAGTTAATGAAACTAAACGAGTGTTAAGAACCCAAAAACACAAATATTTAAAACAAAAATTGGCACAGTGAGGACAACATCCTTCCCCTTCTCATTTATTCAGTTTTCTCTCACTTGAGTCTTTTTAATGTTATCATTATCCAGTTTTTTAAGCGGCATTTTCTAGAATAAATCAAGATCTGAATTTCTAGCATAAAAAAATTCCAGCAGAAAAAAATCCCCTTTTAAAAGCAGACAAAAATCCCACATCTCTACCTAGAATAAATGAACCAAAAAGATCTCTCACACACTGTTTTGTTTTGTTTTTTGGCAAGTCACCATTAACTTACAAAATAATGCAGTTTAGTAACACAGACTAAAAAAGACAAGCTAATAAAAATAACTTTATAAAGGGCCAGTGAAACTTAAAGTATTAGTGTGGTAAGTCAACAGTATGCAACGCCCAGCTATACATTCCACCACAGTGGATACATTGAGAAATCTCTCTGGAAGTGTGCAATCTTGACTTAGAGAAATAACATGGTCTTCAATGTGTTGAACCTAGAAGGAGGAGTGAATGGAATTAGATTGAAAAGTTATTGTATGTTTAGGCAGCATACGGTCCTGGAATGCTGCTCCAAGCTGGAAGAACTCCACTAAAAAAGGCATGCAGTAGTGGCGTAATCTTGATAAATACCATTGGATGTCTATAAACTATTTATTGTTAAGAAAAATTCAAAACAAAACTAAAAAGGAAGAATCTGTATAACAGAGTGTGAATAGGATTATGGAAAGACCCAAACAAAATCTGTGACTCAAAGAATAAAATCTTTTTGTATTCTCTGTTTTTGGTAATGAGGTCAAAAACAATTTGGAATATTACATATTAATTCAGCAACTATTTAGGAAGTAAAGCTTTAAGAAAAACAACTAGCAACAAATATGACTGACTCAGTCTATTCCCCTATAACATGACATGGTTTTAATTAAGGAAGAATGTCAGCATGGAGCAGACCTAAAAGGTTTGTAGGAATGAGTGCATTCAAATGTTGTGTGTGTGTGGAATGAGGGTTAAGCTTTCTGTTGTAAACTTCACATGTTTTATGTTAATGTAACTGTTTAAGCCCTTGCATTTCTGATGATGTCTTTTGACAGGAAAGGGAGTATTTGTTTTGTCTGACTTTACATTCTCAGGAAAGCATTGCTACAACTACACACAAAACTATGTCTATTCTTTATTGTGACCTCTGCCTTTCAAAAGGAACAGTTCAGATGCATTTTCCAGAAAATGGAGGTATGAAATTCCCTCTCTTATGGAAAAATCTTACCTGGATAATCATTCTTGTCTATGTCTGAGTCTCCTCTTAGAGTAAAGCCAAATCCCGCAGGCATGGACTGTGAGGCCCAGACCCCATTGAGAACCTGTGAAGGATTAGCATTTAACCCATTCCAGTGTCCATTGTAAATGAGCACTTTGCCTCTTCTGTCTTCTCCTGCAAATGGTGCACCAATTGCAATGTCTGTAATAGAGTAAAAAGAACCAACACAGTTAAAATAGAGACAGAATTAACTCTGACAGGAAAAATAGACCATAGGGGCCTGTGTTATGTGTTAACAAGAACAGGGGCTTAATCAGTTATTCTTTATTCCATAGATTCTGTTTCAAGACAAATTCATAAAAAATGTTTAATAGTGCTTTAGTGTTTCAAACTTTCATGTCCTATGATTGTAATGAGTTAATTTTTATGTAAAAAGGGCTTCACATTATAATACATAGACAACACACATCCATTATTAATTGCACATTGTCCTTTGTCATGTTTTAGAGCAATCCATGAGATTTAATAAATGGAGACTGAAATAACGGCTAATGTTACATTAATCTGTATAAACTAAACATACACGGTGAGATGTTCCCTGTTTTCTCCATTGCCTAATTAATTAGCAACAGCTCTTTAAGAAGCTTTGCTTTGTGGCTCCTTTTTCCAGTTAAAAAAAACCAAAACAGTGATGGCAATAAATAAATAAATAAAAATACACCACCACATTGTGAACAGCCAACTTTACAGCATGGAGAAGGAAAAACAGGAATGAAGTGGAGTAATGACATACAACCAGTTTGGCTTGTATATAAAACACTTTAAAATAAAATGTGAAACATATGCTTTGTTTTTATGAACAATAAAGATAAATAAATGCTATAAAAAAGCTCTAGAAGAGGATTCTGAATAGGAGAAAAATACAGAGTAATAGACAGTCTTATGGGGAATGCAAAGCTGTAATCCATTCAAAGGACTTTTTGGATTGTCATAAACCAAAAGAATAAGCTAGAACTGTTCATGAAAGTAGCAGATCCCTGAAAGTAATTTTATTCTATTAATTCTTGTAGGACCTTATGCTATTTAGAATTTATATTCATTACATACAACAAACACTCCCATGCTACTATTCTGGTACAGGTTGCACCTCTCTTAACCAGGAATCTCTGGTTTGGCATGAGCATAGTTAGATGCTCCTGGATGAAAGAACCCTGGAGAAGGATGGACAGTCGCTGGGAGCCCTTCGGGTCTGGTGATGCTGGTGCTGCAGCAACCAGGGCAGTGGCAATGTGCCAGGGCAGTCCAGGCAGTGGTGGAATACTATTTGGGAGGCCTGACACCAGGGAGCAGAACCAGGATCATGGCTGACCAGGAGGGGAAGCCTGGCTGGGGCCATGTCAGCCAAGGCAGTGGCAGGGCTGTAATATCCTGGATGGCAGCACCAGGTCTGCAGCAGTCCACCAGGGGGAGGCCAGGCTGGGCCATGGCAGCCCAATAGAAGCAGCACAGCTGGGGCTGCAGACGCAGAAGTCCAGGAGGGAAAATATGGCCATGGCCACGGCAGCCTGGCAGAAGGAACATGGCCAACCACGTGCCAAATGGCAGGTAGTGGTACCGGGGCTGGGACTGGCCAGCAGTCAGCCTGGCTGGACTGAAGGAACCAGCAGTGGGCTAAGGGGCTGGTGTCAGGGGGCCTCATCTGGGACCAGTCAGGGTGCCGGACCATGGAGATCCAATCTGTACAAAAATCAAAGAAACAGTCATGATGACTAAGTAGATATATACCTGTATATTTATAGCTGCCTCTGGAATTTCTACTTCATGCATCTGACAAAGTGGGTCTTTGCCCACAAAAGCTTATGCTCCAATACATCTGTTAGTCTACAAGGTTCCACAGGTCTTCTTGTGGTTTATACAGATTCAGACTAACATGGCTACCCCTCTGATATTAGGTATCATAAAAGTGTAGCTAGGCACTTAGTAGAATTTGCAAGTACCCTTAGGTGCCCAGTTTCTACAAATCAATGGGAATTAGGTGCCTAGGCAGTGGTACTTTTCACAAAAGATCCTCCTAACTGCTTCAGCCTGGGACTGTGAACAAGATGCCCTACCTCAGGGGTGGCAAACCTGAGGGCTTATGAGCCGCATGCGGCTCTTCAAATTAAAAATTGTGGCTCCTGCGCCCGTGGCTCTTCAAGGGGCAGCCGTGTGAAAGACAGAGCCGTGGGGGTCCCATGCATTCTTCAAAATGGCTGCTCAAAATGGCCGCAGGGTAATGCCTGCCCTGCTCTTAAAAGACCAGGCCCTATTTTTCTTTGCTCGACCAAACACTGTGGTCGGTTACCTCCCCTTTCCCCCCCAACAACTTTGTGTTATATTCACCACTATTTTGGCTCTTCATCTGTAACGGATTGGCCACCCCTGCTCTACCTCTTTAAACCTCTTGAAGCCTGATGTGTGAATGAGTTCTCCATATAAGTCAGCTGAGTGGTGTGTGGGATGGGAGGGAATTGACAAAAAAAATAAAGGCTTACCTACACTTAAAATGATACAGCAGCAAAGCTGCACCACTGCAGCTCTGTGGCTGTAGTGATTCAGTGTAGATACCACCTAGGCTGACAGGAGGGGTTCTTTGCTTGGCATCAGTAATTCATCTTTCTAAGAAGCAGTATCTAGATTAAGGGAAGAATTCTTTTATCAACTGAACACTGTCTATACGGGGATTTAGGTCAGTGCCAGTCAGGAATGTGGATTTTTTATGACCCTTACTGACATGATGAAATCAAGCTAATTACGAAGGGTGTGTCTAGACTACAGGGTTTTGTCTACAAAAGTGGACTTTTGTCAACAAAACTATACCTGCGTCCACACTACCGCTGAGTTCTGTCAACATAACGTCGACAGAACTCAGCAGTTTTGTCGACGCTGGTAAACCTCATTTCACGAGGCATAACACCTTCTGTCGACAGAGTTCTGTCGACAGAAAGCGTTATTGCATATAAACTGTCCTTGCGTCTACACTGCCATGTCAACAAAGCAGCTTGCTTTGTCGACAGAACTGAATGTAGTGTAGACGCTCTTTGTCGACAGAAGCTTTGTCGACAGTATCTGTCGACAAAGCTTCTGTCGTCAAAACCCTGTAGTCTAGACGTACCCTTAGTGTAGACTAGGCCTAAGAACAGACTGAATCAGAAAGACAGACTGAAGGAACAGCTGAAAGCACGTGACTATGTCTGGAAGAAACCTGGCAAGAGGTTTTTTGTATCCTGGGTGCAGGCAGAAGAGATTGCTTTAGAAGCTGTGAGCAAACAAAGCTATTTCCTGTTATTTGATTCCCTCTGCATTCAGATACACATGACTTTGTACGTTCTTTGTAAATAAACAAAACTGCTTCAAAAATATCTGTCACATTTTCTGCTCTCAACTAGAACACCCACAGGGTCAAAAAGCCGTTTGGGTCAAAAAGGGGCAATTCTGCTCTGAAGTGTGAGATCTAGTTTCCAAAGGTGAGAGGTTGTGAGCTGGAATTCCTATTGAATCAAGATGGAGCAAAAAATGGAAGTGCTTGCAGAAATCAAAAGTGGCTAGGAGGATTTTAAAGAAGAACTAAAACAAAGGCTGGAGGTTTTTCAGAAAGAGCTTGGAGATTATTACTGGCTGAGATAAGTTCTGTATTACAACGAAGTGCCTAAATAGAATGGGGAAATGCACTCAGACTCCAATGGTAAAAGAGATTGATGAGGTGATCGCAAATGGAATACCATTTGTGATGTTTTGGGGAATAACCCAGACCAATAAAAGGTTCAGTCATCACCTGCCCTGTCACCATGGGTGCCCATATACTATGTAGCTTCAGATCAGACAGATGCAGTAGCATGCCAATAAGCACAAGGTCTCATCCTTGCTTCCCATCAGCCAACTTGCAGGGTGACCCCTATGGACCTTCCAGTCTTGAGTCTCCTCAAGTTCATCCACCCAATTTTTTATCTATCAGACTCTTGGCCTTTTACTCTCTGGTTTGTAATCCCTGAAGGTGGGAAATGAGCCCCCCAGGCACTAGCTTCCTTTGGGACACCTACTCTACACAGTTCACACATCAGAGATGGTTTTGGGGTAAAAATAAACAAAGGTTCGTTCAACAGAAAAATCATAGCTTCAGATATGAAGTTGTAAAGAGAAGCAAACATAAACAAGTTACATAGGAAATAAACAATGGTGCAACCACAGGCTTTGGACTTTCAAATTAGATTAAAACCCATTTTCTCATACAAGTTACTCATTGCCTTTCAACTGTTTCCCACCATGCCCCCATCATATATGAGGATCCAGCATTTCACAGACAGCTCCTGCCAAGTGAGAGTCCCTCTGTTTCTGGATACTTTTCACTTCAAGACACTTTCATTTAAAAAAAAAATTTTTTTTTCAGTTTTTTTTTCTGTTGGTCACTACAAAGATTCAAAGTGCGGATATCCCATTGTCATGGGCTACATTTACATGGCAGGCTTCTTGCACAAGAATGACTGTTCTTGCGCAAAAACTTGCGGAGTGTCTACACTGCATAAGTGTTGTTGTGCAAGTAAATTTACAGTAAAGTGTCAGAACAGAGGGCTTCTTGTGTAGGAGTTATTCCTCTCCCCGTGAGGAATAAGCCCTCTTGCACAAGAGCTCTTGCTCAAGAAGGCAGTGTGAACGGGCAACAGGTGAAAATGGCCATCAGAGCTTTCTTGCGCAAGAGAGCGTTCACACTGCCATGGACGTTCTTGAGCAAAAGCACATCTCTTGCGCAAAAGCACGTGGCAGTGTGGATGTGCTCTTACACAAGACCTTTTGCGCAAGAACTCTTGTGCAAAACAGTTCTTGTGCAAGAAGCCTGCAGTGTAGACATAGCCAGAATGTCATAACTTCCATGACCCATTGTTGCCTTTTCCTTGGTGTCCAATGGATTATTACTTGGTCTTGATTTTGTGCTCCCCACTCCTGCAAGATGTATTTGAAATTGCAGTATAATTTATGAGCAGAATTTTCTCTATATATGAATACACCGATTCATAACAACAGTCTGTAAACATCTCTCAGAAAGACCATCAAGTTCATGACATTATACATTTTTATAAAATGTATACTCAACATGTTTCTGTGTACAGTAACACTGGGCATAATCAGTTGATTCAACTGATTGTCCTTTAGGGTTCAGGTCCACCCTGTTCTCCCCTTGGGTTGTCTGGACCCCACTTATCGCACCATTGGCCACCGGTTTTTCTACAGAATTAGTAGTGATCATGCAAGCTTTAGTCAATCTGGAACTTGCCAATCAAGATGAGCTGTAGCTAGGATTTGTGGAACTAAAAACTCAGCTCCAGAGGGAAATCAAAGGGTCACTGACCACAGTGGAAGGCAGCCACTTAGTTGAGAAATTGAATCAACCAAAGGAATTGGGTAAGACCAGACATTTATAATAGTTTTCTACCCTGTTCATAACTCACAGAAGTTCAAAGGAGAGAGGTTGGGATCAGTCATATAAAACTTCACTATCTCTATGGGCAAAACTCCCTCAGAGGCTTATTTGTGTCAATTCAATATTGCAGCTCAGATTAATTGTTGGGAAAAAGGACTGAAAGGGTGTCTATTAGCAACCAGCTAGGGTGGCCCAGCTCTAATGGTGTTACAGAATTTAACTCCAGAAGAAACTGAGATATCCAGACTTGATACAAGCCCTAGAGATGCATTTTGGAGCTAGACATCAATTTTAAAAAAGCAGAGTACAGCTAAGAGCTAGGAGAGGGGAAGATGAAACCCTACCTGAATTGGCAGGAAATCTACAGAGACTCATGTTCCTGGTATATCCAGATGCAACTGAGTCCTTCTAGAACAGATTAGCTATAAATTGGTCCATTGCCAAACAGCTGGACATATGCTTGCAGACCAAGATCAGTGAAAGGAGAGCAAAGAAGCTCTGAGAGGCTGTCAGATTTACTACAGAACTTGAATCTTTTCTAGCAGCAGTTCACCTAAGGAAGCAATACCTGGAACTGCTCATGGCATTCATTGACCTAACCAAAACATTTGATTGTATCAATCATGAAGCCCAGTGGAAGGTGCTGTGTAGTTTTGGTTGTCCAGAGAAATTTATTTCCATCCTCAGACTGCTCCATGATGGGATGACCGTCACCATTTTTGAGCAATGGCTCATACACCAAACCATTCATCATTCACACCTGTATCAGGGCTGTCTCATTACTCTGACACTCTTCTCCTTTACCTTGCTATGATCCTGATTCTCATCTGTGACTGCCTTCCTCACAGAACTGGGACTGAATGTCATATGGATGGCCAACTCCTCAGTCTCTAACATCTGCTAACATAATGTAAGATCATACGAATTGACATCACTAACCTCAATATGTAGAAGACTGTGATTCTTGCGTACACAGAAGTCAACTTGCAAAGCACCCTAAATATTTGTACAGACAGTCAAAGACTTCTCAACACTGGGAAAACCAAAGTACTCTACCTGCACAAACTATGCTTTGGGAGATATGGCTGCCCAGGTACGGAAAATGGTTCACATTTTCCAGGGGTTCTCTGCTAATGGTGATTTGTAGAGTACAAAGGGCCAGCATTAACAGAACTTAAATACAGGATCCACTGTGCCAGCATATCCTTCAGAAAACTACTCAAACAAGCCTTCAACTATAGGAATCTGCAAACAGGCACCAAGATCTTGGTTTACAAAGCAGTTGTTATCCCCTCCCTTCTCTATAGGTTTCAGACCTGAGTATCCTACAAATGACATCAAGCAGTTGGAGCAGTTCCAGCAGTGCTGCCGCAGAGGGATTCCCATGATCAGCTGGGAAGACCAACATCAGCATTCTCTCTGCAGCCAACATCAGCAGTATAGAAGTGCCGGTCATGAAATACCAACTCTGCAGGGCTGGCCACTGTATACATGTGCCTGACATTCGCCTCCTGAAGCAAGTACTTTACTCTCAGGTCAGAGAACAAGGGCTCATGGAGAGCAGTGTAAACGTTTCAAAGATATACTTAAAGAACATTCTTATCTATTACCACGAACAGATGATATCCTAGATACTGTAGCACATTGTCTGGTTTTTCACACTGGAACTTAGAAGTCGGTATCAGAAAGTAGAAGTAGATGCAAAAAAGGGAAAAAGAGCTCTCTCAGCAGGACAATTTTTGTGGCCATGTAAAGTGGTGGTTTTGACTTATGTTTGCCGCCTTGGAGAGGAATACATGACATGCCCCTGCCCCTCTAAGCCTGTCTGTTTTATCTTGGTGCATGTGAAAGCATTTGAACAGGCACTAAAACATTTAAAAATGGTCTGTGATCAGATGAAGTCTGACAATTTGAAACCAAACCCAAAGAAATTAGCACTGTTTCAAAAAGATAATGTACCTTGGGCATACAGTTAGCAAGAAGGGAATTTCCACTGCCAAAAAACTGAGGCTGTACAGAGCCAGCTAACTCCCTAAACACAGATGTGAAATGTTTTATAAAGCTCTGTTTCTGTTACAGAAAGTTCATTTATGTGTTTGCCATTTGTGAGAAACCATTTCAATGGTCAGCGGCGTGTAATGTAGCATAATGCTCTAATATAGGCCAAGAAAGGAACAGCTTTTTCAACCCCCCTTTCCTGCTAGACATGGATGCTCGTAAAGCATTGCTCATGTTTTGAGAGAGGTATTGACACAAGAACACAAGGAAACTGAGGGGGTGATAGCTTATTGTAGCAAAAGTCGCTTAAGTTTTCCTTAGAGAAATTATTGCACCACCTGAAAGGAGTAGTTAAATCTACACAATATTTTCATTATTATTTGTATGAATGGAAGTCTGCAGAGGCTTTTAAAATCCAGAAATCCTGAAAGACTGCTACCAGCTTGCCATAGCAAAGCTATGATTGCACAGTGTGACAGGGCATCCAAGCCCCGCACTCCTGCCGAAGCGCCGCTGTCACAGGCAGGAGGGCAAGTGGCACAGCAACAGTCCAGCAGCGTGTGTGCCAATGCTCTGGGCAGCTCAGACATGGCCGCGGGGAGTACGCATGGGGTGGGGGGAAAGGAGGTGTCCGCCGTGCGGCACGCTCAGCGCTCTATGCGGTGCAGCATTTAAAAATGGCGCACTGCTAGATCAATGGGGGAGGAAGGAGGATGGCTGTGGGGAAGGAGGAGGGCCAGGGTGGGAGCACTGAGTGAGAGCCTCCGGGACAGGACTTTGAAGGAGCTGAGGACCTTGGCGACTGACTTCGCAGGTAGCGGTCTGTAAGGTCGGAGAGGTAGGAAATGACCCAGGGCGGGACCCCCTGGCAAGGTCCGCAGGTTGGCATGTTATAGGCAGTGTCCCCATCAACCAAAGGGAGAGTGCAGGTTTCTACCCCTCGGGGCCCTGGGTCACAACCCGGTGGAGAGGGTGGGCCCGGGTCCCCTTACTCCTCCTGGCGCCCGGGTGCACAGGTGGAGGTTTTGTTGGCGGTGTGCCAATTGAGGCACCACAGACCAGAATAAAGACACCCTGGGATGGATAAGGGTGTTATACTCAAAGAATATTGGTTCAGGGCACTAGGACCGCATGTCTCAGGGCAAATCGCGTGGAGCACTGGTGAAACGGATGGAGGGAATATAGTCAAATTATAAGGACAGTGGGGGGGAAATGCCGTTGCGTGCCCCCTCTTTGGGGTAGGAGCTACAGAATAGGGGGGGTGCCCTGTTCCCTGAACGCACCCCTACACTCAGTCACACACATGGCAATGTTGATGACTTATCCACACAGCCTTGTTTGTGCAGGACAGCAAGATATTAGCAGCACAAGGAGAGGAGTGGGCCAACTTCCTCTAATTCACATTAGCATGCATGTTCTTGGTTCATCCTTGAACAAGCCGGGTGCGGCTGCAAGAATGGACCCCAGAACAACTAAAATATTCCCATCTAGAGGATCCTGATTTCAAGATAGCGTGTGACTGGAAAATCAGATAGCATACCTAGCCACCCTGTAACATAATGTCATTTAACAACATTACAGTAAAAGATTTCTAGCCATAGTGGGAAAGCTTGGAATTTAAATTTGAAATATTGGATTGGGAAACTTTCTAAGGGGTGATGGGAAAAATCAAGGGGTGATGGATGCAGATACCTGCGAACTGTGCAAGATGAACTGAAAAAGGAGCGTTTGAGATCATGTCATGATCTTTAAAAAGCTGGACATTTTGAGGTTACAAAACCATTAGCCAAGCTAAGGGAAACTTCTATATGGTAAAATACAAGCAGGACTTAGAAAGTTGGTGCAGGAAATATGATGCTTGCATTGCAAAAAGAGGTCCCCCTAAACCTAGAAGAAACCCGTTGCAGTAGTATCCTTTGGGACACCAATGGAGCTCATTGTTGTTGGATGTTCTTGGGCCATTACCCGAGACAGGGGCTGGCAATTATAGCTGCCAGTAGCTATGGACTACTTCACAAAATAGCCTATGGCTATTAATAGGCAATTAATAGGTTGTGGCAATAGCAATGGTCTAGTGAATGAACTTTTTACCAGATATGGAGTCTCATGTGAGTTTCACACAGGTCAGGGGATTGAATCCAAAGTGTTTAAAAAGGTCTGAGAGATTCTAGACAGACAAAAAGCTTGCACCCAACCCACAAACTTACAATATGAAGGGATGATAAAAAAGTTCAGTAGGACTTTGTGTGATCAGTTGCCTGCCTTAGTAGAACAGCACTGAAAGGACAGCGAGTAGCATTCCTTTTGATGGCTTAGTCAATAAACATGCAAAGTGTACCCCAGCACTCCTCATGTTAGGGAGTGAGCTACGTACCCCAACAAACCTCTTGTAGAGAGGTCCTGAAGAGGGACCAAGCCAACTGGGCTAAGAAGGGACAATAATATTTAAGTGTTAATGTATGTTCGACATTAGCATTGACATAAATGGGACTATTCATTCACATTTAACAGGATATGACCCTTAATTTCCTCCTTGTTAGAATTAGTGAGTGTGTCAGGAATTCACTTGGCTCTGGGCATGGTTGCCTAGCAACCCAATGAGGTTGGCTGCACCCAATAAACCTTCACTAAGTAACTGTGCTCCCTGATTAGGCAGAAGGGTCAATGGGTCACCATTTAAGTATCAACAGCAGCACAATGGTAGCTCAATGTAGTCTATGCCTGAAGCCATGCCAAATCATTCACCGCTTGCTCCACTCCATGCCTGCTCTGCTCCAGGCCTAGTCACTGCCTGCCTCTGAACCCCCTGATTTATAACTCCTGGTTCTGATCATTGACTTGTCTCAATCACAACTCTGGCACTCCTGTTGATTCTGCTCTGACCTCCACATCAGCCTCCTATTCCAACCACTAGGTTATTCTGTCTACTACATGTTGTGTGACAGAGAGATGCTCATTGCTTTCAGTATCACATTTACATGTTAAAAGTGGAGGACGGACTTTTTTTTTAAAGCATCCTCTAACTCCTATAGTTGTCTCCAAGAACTGGGAAGAAAGTCATCTTCAGACTCAAGTAGCATCATATTCAGTCCACAAACAATTTGCTTGTAACATATAATATATATACATTACGTACCATTAAATCCATCCTGGTTGAGATCTCCAAGGTGAGCAATTGCACTGCCGAATCTACCAAACACTTCAGTGCCTGACAGAATCTGTGCATCTCGGAAGTAGAAGGCACTTTCCTGCAAGTATAGGTAAACTTGCCCTACTTCCTTAGGTTTACTCTCAAATTCACGCTCCATAAAGAGAGGGGCGCCAACTAGGATGTCATCTAAACTAGAGGAATAAAAACAAAACAAAACATCAATGGGAAATTCAGCCAAAGAACCTGATTCTGGAATAAGTGACAGAGCAGCAGAAATAGTCTCACAATATGTATTTCATAGATATAAACCAATAATATCAAATAGGTATCTGGGACCAGATTCAAAGCCTGCTGAAGTTAATAGGAAAGCTCACATTGATTTCAGTGAGACAAAGTTAGTGAGATAATATCTACTGAATCAACTTCTTTTGGCAAGAGAGACAGGCTTTCTAGCCACATTTACTTCAGTAGGTATTGGATCAGGCTCATGGCATGAAAATCTTCTGTTACTGTGAAACACTATTATTACTTGACTGTGATACATTTAACTTTGGCAAGCACTGTATTTCCTTGTCATCATGCCAATGATCTTTATTTAATTGAGAACAGAGCTTTTTCTACCTTGAGACTGAAAAGATCTCTGAAAAGTCTTCATAGCATGGAACAAACCCATATGAGAGAGACACAATACATTCTAAATTTATCTTAACTCTTATGTAAAAAGCATATAAAATGTACGAGATGCTACCCGTGGTGTCCAACACACTAGCCACATGTGGCTATTTGGCTAGTTGAGTGTGACTAGTTGGCTTGAACAATGTGGCTAGTTGGCCAGTTGAGTGTGGTTAGTTTGTTATAGCAGTAGCCATTTCTGCAGAGTCCTATTGGTTTAGCACCGTGGTGTTCAATCAGTTCTCAAGCAATAGCCACTATAGTGCAATACTCTACATCATACACAAGTTAACAGAGAATGAGTTATTTTCTATGTTTTTAATCACCAGATATAAGTGAAATTCAATAAATTCTATATAATTTTGAATTCTAAGTCAAAACACCTCATCTAAAAATTCAATAGAACTTCTCCATAAGGAAAAATAATTTAAATGTAAAGTTACTTTTATTTAGTTGTTCCATTGCTTAAAATATTAGTTACCATCCTATGCTGCACATATTCTGAAAAGGGGAAGGAAGCAGATGCTGAATGAACAAACACATATTAAAGCTGTGGGGTTTTTTACCCACATTAAAATACTCAAAATCTTTCTCTTTTTATTAAAGATGCTAGCCATTTGGACAGTATGTTAATTGAGATTGGTGAGTGCCACAAAAAGAAAACATGATATTCGTGTCCACGAATGCTATATTTTACCATCTGTATAACAATTATTTTGCATACACTATATATGACACCATAGTTCTATCATCCTCCTAGCATGCATTATTATTAGGATGATGATTTTATTGTAGAGGCTAGAAGCCTCCACTGAGATCAGGGCTTGGTTGTGTTAAACATGACATAAATCATTTAGTAAGAGATGGTCCCTGTTCCAAAATCTTTAACCAGACCAAAGAGACAAAGGAAAGAGGGGGAAAGGGGGCATTATTATCCCTGTTTTATACAGAGGAAGTGAGGCCCAGAGAAAATAAGACAGATTTTTAAAGGATCAGATAGGCACCTAGTGGAATTTTCAAAAGTACTAACTCTCATAGGAGTTGGGTACCTTGGCACTTCTGAAAATTCCATTAGATGCATATGAGTATCTTTAGATGCATAAACATCTTTTAAAAGATAAGCCTAAAAGACTTGCCTAAGGGTGCACTGAAAGCCCATGGCAGGGTCAGGAATTGAAGCCACATCTCCTAAATCTCAGTCTAGTGCCTTCACCATAGGACCAATCTTTTTTTAATTAATATTGTAAGTGATAAGGTGAATTTTCAATACGTGATATCTTCTGGCTCTGCCTCCTGCCTTGCTCCTGGGGTGACATCTGCCCTGGAGACTCTAAAAGGAGAAATCCTTGTATTTGGAGGATAGGTCCATCAGTGTCTAGTAGGTAGGATGAACAAGGATGCTGTTCCTAGCCTCTGTTTGCTAGAAGCTGGGAATTCGTGACAGGGGATGGATCACTTGATTATTGCCTCTTCTGTTTATTCCTTCTGGAACTCTGGGCACCAGCCATTGTCTAATGACAGGATAGTGGGGTAGATGGACCTTTGGTCTCGCCCAGTGTGGCTGTTCTTCTGTTCCTATTTCTCTGAGCAAAAGAACTGCTGTTGTATGTGACATTGCAGGAAACACCAGTGAGAAGCCTGCAAACTGAGCCTTCCCCTTGCACACACACCATTACCAGGGGAAAATACAATCTGATCCTCAGAAATCTGGTTGGAGAAGGTTAGGAAACCATCCAAAGGGAGAGCCCAGAATCATGTGTTGTAAACATATATGGTCACCTAGGCTACAACTAACAACTCAGATTACTTCCAATGAATGTAAATGTCCAGAGCATGTTTTTGGCACAAATTTGTAGCCCAGAGGTTGGAGGGAGGGGGCTAATATGATTTTAATCCATCTTTATATTCTCCTGATTTTGGGCTGCTTATGAACATTCAGCTAGCCACAGCAACCAGTCCCTAAATGCCTATGGATTAGGGCACTACCTTGCATCCCCATAGTGCTCGATTTTCCCTTCATGTCTCCAAGACACCCCCTATATTAGAATGTTTAATAGCGGCCTTTTAGTGCTAGATAAGCTGCCTTTTGCAAAGCCCGTTCAATGGGAATGCTTCCCTGGCTGAGCTCAAGGCTCTACTGTCTCTTTATGCACTACCACAACAACGTACAAGGGCTTCAGCAGAGGCGAGAAATCTCCCCCTCCCCCCCCCCAGTTTACTTGCCATTCTCTGTGATCCTCATTTATTGTTTGTATTTCTCTCGGGCCATGTCCAGATTCAGGGGTTTTTTCGGGAAAAGTAGCCTTTTCCTGAAAAAACTTCCCCTGCGTCCAGACTCAAGCCGCATTCTTTCGAAATTATTTCGAAAGAACGCGGCTTTTCTTTCGATGGCGGTAAACCTCAATTTACGAGGAAGAACGCCTTCTTTCGAAAGTTCCTCTTTCGAAAGAAGGCGTTCTTCAATGTAAATAGGCCGTCTTCGAAAGAGAGCATCCAGACTCGCTGGGTGCTCTCTTTCGAAAAAGCGGATTTCTCTTTCGAAAGATCCGCCTGCAGTCTAGACGCGATCTTTCGAAAGAGGCTCTTTCGAAAGATGCTTTCGAAAGAGCCTCTTTCGAAAGAAGCCTGCAGTCTAGACATAGCCTCAGTGTGGACAATAAAAAGCAATACATCAGGTTGACATTTGTTTTATAGCTAATTTTACTTTCCAGATTTCAGTACCTCAACGTTTCAGTTTTAAGCATTGTAGAGGAATTGTTCGTTTGATAATTAACACCTGTGTGGTTATTTTTTTTAATTGCAGACATATTTCAATTGCTCTAAGGTTTTGTAAAGGTTTATATTTTTCAAAATGTGAATTCTGAGCCAAATTAAAAGTTGACACCATCCCTTTTAACAGGCAGCAGAAATAAAAATAAAGACTGATGGTAAAGTATAACCATAACTGTATGGGGTTTTTTCAGTAAGTTGAATTAGATTCATTTCACTACTGCACCATGATGGTGTAGTTAATATAAATCAGCATATTTGTGTTTGTTCCAACACATAAATATGACTAGTTAGTATTACTTCCTTTTTAACAACATTAAAAAGCACAAGCTGACCACCTGCTGGAATTGTATGCAATTCTTTTATATCCTGCTGAGTAATAAACAGCAGGAGTATGGGAAGTGTCAATAGGTCAAAGTGTAACTATGTGGAACTTTGATATAGTACAAATAAAAGACTGATAAACATTTTATTCCACTGTTTTTATTGGATACATAGTTTCAGCCTGCAAAGAAAAAAATTCCTTCTCCTTGCTAAGAATTTGTCTATAAACTTACTGCAAAATGGAAGTTTCTAGTTCAATAGCTGTTTTCTTTGTAGCAGTGGTGGAGACAACTATAAGACAGCCCATGCAACACTCATGCTTTCTTGAACCTATGTTTGTCCCTAAAACACTTGCAGACTTTACATCAAGAATAGTCTTGGAAAACTTTGCTGAACTGCTCAGTCTGAAGCTGTTCAGAGCTGCCTTATAAATTATTATAAAAAATATAAAAGGTCTAGTCTCAGAGCTTATTCAGATAAAAGTGTTGTCCCTATTTATCTTTTCAGCCTAATAAAGAACCAGGTTTCTGATACTGGTGAAACAGCCTGCTTCTAATTCCTCCACAATCCCTAGCTATATAACAAGTTCTTCAAACAGACCTTTTCCCTCAACCATTTTTGTCAGACTCTTCTGCATTATATTTCTAATTAGTGTACATGTGCTCAGACCCTGCAAAACCTGGGCCAGCCAAGCCCCGGGGCTTTTATCCGGGGGTAGACAAACCTTAAGAGTATTCAAAATGTTAGATCTTGTTGACATCTAAAACTTAGAAAAATCTAGCTATATCACTCTAAAGATATATAGTTAAGTCCAGTGCTTTTTTTGTGACGGTACTGCCTGGTATGCAGTACCAGCACCTCCAGTCAGAGCTCGACAACTTTTCCCCTGGAGTACTGGCACCTTTTCCCCTCTCTTCCCCCCCAAAAAAGCACTGGTTAGGCCCCTGTATAGACACTGCTAGGTTTACAAAAGAATCCTTCCATCAACTCCCTCACAACGGGGTGTATTTAATACAGCAACAACAAAAAATCTTACATCTCAGTTGCAAGTGCCTTATGGTGGTGTAGCTGCAGCACCAGAGCAACACTGTGTAGCACCAGTAAGTGCAGACATACTGAAAAGTTTATGGTGCTTAAGTGGTCTATGAATCAGGGCTTAAAATCATAACCCAGGCTAATGGGAGCGCTAAAAGGCATTGGCGTTAGCAGGGACAATGCTGCTTAGAACTACTGAAGAGCATAGCCACCTGGCAAATCTCAAAAGATGATGCAGTATGCATAGACCTCCATGATCATACTTGAGCTCCTTTTGGAAAGGTTAGTGACTTTGCACAGTCCTTGCAATAGGAGGTGGACATGGGTGTGAGAGAAAGTGAAAAAGAAAGGCTCTGCTTCTCAGTGTAGGTGGATAGAACCAGTCTATTTTTGGCTCATAGCTACTCCTTTCCAAAGGCAGCCAACACCACCGCTCCTTGTCTCTTTCAATATTAGGAAATTGAACAGATTTGGATGTTCTAACTCTGCTCTTACTGTTTCAAACAATCTTAGTTGTTCATGAGAAAAACTCCACTAAAACTTCTTTTACAAAGACCATTTGGCCAAATTTTTTAAAAAGAAAATGGATTCATAAAGTTGAGAGCCAGAATTAAGTTAGAGCTTTAAAAACACAGAAGTAAAGGAAACATTTTATAACCAAGAGAAGTGAAAAAAAAGAGCTTAACAACCAACACGTTTATTTTGGCTTTTCCTATAAAGGGATAAATAATAGCTTTTGAAGATGTAGTGTGAACATTATTTACTAAGGCCAGGATTTTCAAGAGGAATTAAAAGAGGAATTATACAATCAAATTCCTATTGGATTTCAATGGGATTGGGGTGCATTGTGTAACCTACCCGTCACTGTTAACATCCGACACTGCGACAGTGTACCCAAAGTAAGATGCCATCTGTAAATAAAAGCCAACACACACATTTTCATATCTGATATGCATTAAAATATTTTTTTCCTGACAAGCCTCTGCACCTCTGTGAATATTTATTTCAAAGAATAGAAAATATAATTTAAATAGTTAGAAATAGAATATTTTGGGTGCAATGATATTCCTCTGAGGGATAGTACATTATTGCTTAGATCTTTGACATTACCTGTTCACCAGTGAAATTCTGAATAAAGGTCAAGTCTGTAGAATTAATAATTGAAACCTGGCAATAGAAAAAAAATAAAAGGTTCAGTCACATCATGACAAGTTATACTGTAATGTAATGACAGATATATTTAGAAAAGTTAAAGGATGGTCCAGTGATGATAGCACTTGCATAAGACCTGGGAGACCGGAGTTTAATTCTTTGCTTCACTGCATATTTGCTTGACCAAATCATTTAGGCTACATCTACACTGCAGGCTTCTTGCGCAAGAACTTTTTATGGAGGAGATCTTCTGCAAAAAGTTATTGCACAAGAGCGCGACCACACTGCCATGGATGCTCACAGAATGGCCATCAGAGCACCTGTGCTTTTTCTGATAGGGGTTTCCTGCTGTCCGTCCACACATACCTTTTTATGCAAGAGCTCTTGCGCAAAAAGGCTTTTTCTTTGTAGAAAGAGGAATAACTCTTGCACAAAAAGCCCTGTCTTCTGACAATCTACTGTATTTTTTTTGAACAAAAATGCATTTCTAGTATAGATGCTCCACAAGTTTTTCCACAAAACTAGCCATTTTTGCGCAAAAACTCAGCAATGTAAACGTAGCCTTAAACTTTCTACGCCCTCAGTTCCCCATTTGTACAATGGAGAGAATTGTACTTCCCTGTCTGGCATCAATGTTGTACGGAACTGTATATTAAAGACTATGGGACGCTCAGATACTGCAGTATCATTTTAGGTGAATCATATTTGTACCACAGAATGATCAACAAATAGCACCTATGACTTCCAACAAGATATTTTGGCCTTGGAAAGGGTTCAGAAAAGGGCAACTAAAATGATTAGGGGTTTGAAACGGGACCCATATGAGGAGAGGTTAAAGCGACTGGGACTTTTCAGTTTAGAAAAGAGGAGACTGAGGGGGGATATGATAGAGGTCTATAAAATCATGAGTGGTGTGGAGAGGGCCGATAAAGAAAAGTTATTTATTAGTTCCCTAAATAGAAGAACTAGAGGACACCAAATGAAATTAATGGGTAGCAGGTTTAAAACGAATAAAAGAAAGTTCTTCTTCACACAGCGTGTAGTCAACCTGTGGAACTCCTTGCCAGAGGAGGCTGTAAAGGCTAGGACTATAATAGATTTTAAAGAGAAGCTAGATAATTTCATGGAGGTTAGGACCATAAAAGGCTATTAGCCAGGGGATAAAATGGTGTCCTTGGCCTCTGTTTGTCAGAGGCTGGAGAGGGAGGGCAGGAGACAAATCGCTAGATCATTGTCCTCGGTCCACCCTCTCTGGGGCACCTGGTGCTGGCCACTGTCTGCAGACAGGATACTGGGCTAGACGGACCATTGGTCTGACCCAGTACAGCCATTCTTATATGTTCTTATGTTCAAATATGGCAATATGACTTTATACTCTGGAATCAGTTTAGTGTATGCAAGGATTGAAGTCAGGTCTGTAGCTCGGAACTGTCAATTTCCTAAGCAGATTGTTCAGGAAACCTGGCTTTTGTTGCATTCATTCTACAAGAATATAAGCACGGTTTCACAATGTGCACTGCTCTCTCTTATTTTCAGAACTCATACCATGACTTCTCATATCTGGCAGTTTCATTACACATACACATAGAGCAGTGAACTGAAACCCAGCTCTGAACGTCCCTGAACGTACACTAGACTTGGATCTTCATCATGGGAACAACCAGAATAGCACATTAACACACATGGACTTGGGGTGAATTTGGATTTGAGTCTGCAGCTACAGAAATATTGGCTTAAGAGTTCAAAGCAGTCTTATAAGTGGCTACAGAAGATACAGACTTCATAAATAAATAAAAGCCTGAGCTTTAAAGCACAGTTCAGGAAAGCATGATTAAGTGTTTTGCTGAATCAGGATCTAAGTCCATAGGACTTTCGCCTAGATAAGGAATGTAGGTACAATGAGGCATAAAAACATGATACCGTCTTTCCTCCTCAAAAGAGGATACACATGCATTTTTTACTAATAAACAGATCAAATGTGGGTACAATACATACATAGCCAAAATTCTGTGCTCCTCTGGGCACTCCAGCAACCAACTCTGAAAAGATACATTAATTAGAGCTGCCTTTCTCAAACTGTGGGTCCCTACCCCCCAGGGGGTCACAAGCAACTTAGAAGGGGGTCACAGTATCACAAAGTTTGAGAACCCCGGAATTAGAGAATATACGGTTTTAGCTGATTGGAGCAGAATCACTTAAATTCTGCTAACATACAGCCCCTATTATTTAAGGGTATGTTAGCTTACTAGCTGTAGCAAAGAACTCTGTAACTTGTGCCAAGAGGGCAGATTTTTAAATATATATAATGTGTCTGTTATCATCTCTAGACATATGCACAAAATATTACATCATTAAATGTTTAACACTCAGTGTACACCTGGAGGGAGGTCTCTTTCTCCCTAGGGTTCCCTAATTCCAAAATTACAGGGAATAAGAAGTAGCCAGTGAAGGCCACTGGGTTAATTTGCATAAAGTCTCCCATTCAACTGATGTTGCATGTTTTGGTTATAGAGCTGGTCATGTCCTTGAACACATGCTGGCCTTTCTGACAAATAACCTGGCCTGCCTGAGACAAGATACATAGTTTCAAAGGCTTTGGCTGTGTAGCAGGCCTGTATATACTGCTCAATTTCAACATAATTTCTGGAAATAGATTAATAGAGTTGGATAAACTTGCTGCTGTGTATATGTGATTATTATTTAACTTCAGAAGTCATATTGTTCTAAACTCTGCTGGCTTGGAGCTTGGCACATATCAGCTAGACAGGGTCAGACTTGGTCAATATTTGGATAAGACCTCTAGTGAACACTGGAGGAAGTGGTGTTGATTCAATAGGTGGTGCTGTCTGCTGCTGAGTCAGCCTATAACCATACTATTAGGGAACTGTGCTGCTTGAGGCATAGGACAGATATACAGTGAGCCCTCGCTACTTCGCGGTTCGACCATCGCGGATTCACGACTTCGCGGACTTTTTTCAAAGCCTCGGGGGAAGCCGGAGGGGGGGCATCCCAGGCGCGCCTGGGCTGCTCCCCCGCCGGAGCCCCTCCGCGGCTTTCAAAGCCTCGGGGGAAGCCGGCGGGGGAGCAGCCCAGGCGCGCCTGGGCTGCTCCCCCGCCGGAGCCCCTCCGCGGCTTTCAAAGCCTCGGGGGAAGCCGGCGGGGGGGCATCCCAGGCGCGCCTGGGCTGCTCCCCCGCCGGAGCCCCTCCGCGGCTTTCAAAGCCTACTTCGCGGATTTTCAGCTATCGCGGTCGGGTTTGGAACCTATCTACCGCGATAAACGAGGGTTCACTGTATCATAAAACCATTAAGATTTGAAGTCACAAAGGGGAGCAACATAAACTTCAGAGTTGAAGCCAAAATTCTAATTTGGGTAATGACATTGCACTTAGCTACAAAACATTTCCTCTGTAATTGCAGTAGAAAATTCTTCCTCACTTATTCTCCTAAACTTGGAATACTTATTGCTGTCTTAGCTTACGCTGTTGATCCATTTTCATCTTAGGGGTGGCTTTATATTAGTGAAGAATCCATTACAGATATCTAGATTGTCAATAATTTGGTTAAATTTGTAATCTGTTTTCAGATTCTTCTGGATGAAATTGCTGTCTACATGCAAATTCTTATAAAAATATCCCTTGGCAGAATTTATTTGATCCTAGAAAGTGCCTTCACTTCTAAAAGAAGCTCACACATTTTTCTCTTTCAGGCATTTTTGTTCATGTGCTGTTAAGCCTTCCCTTATTCAAGAGATCAGTTCTTTATTTCATTTGCCTGTATAATGTTTTCACTGTTTCTAAATATAGATTGTTAATATTAAGTATATGACCCTGACCAGCTGTGCTCTGAAGTACAAGATTCAGGGAGAGGACAAAGCAAAGGGTCCTCTTCTCGCTACATAAGCAGTAACTACGAACAGAACACATTGCTTTGGGAAGAAGGACAGTTAACATGTTGTCCCATGTACCGTGCCCTCAAGGAACACAGTCTGTCCCTGCTGGGAAATGTCTAGGATCCCAAGTCAGCAGGGCTTCTCTCTCAGCGTCTAGAGACAGCAGGAAGATGTGGCCTTAAAGTGCTATCCCCTTATATAGTCTTGTCCTAGGCAGAAAGTTACCTATGGCAGGGGATGCATATATGAGGCTACTACAGTTCTGCTTTCCCTTGCTGTACCATCCCAAGGAAAGATTTGCCCCTAGGCATATCGAGTATAGATACATTACCTCGCTCTTTTATATTTTAAATATTTAAGACCTGTTTACCCATTTAGGGAACAGGAAGAGATAAACAGACACATACACAGACATATGCTTTACATTTTGATTTGCTTCTTACCTTGTTCAAGGTCTCCAGTAAATTCCCCTGCAGCCACTGAGTATCCTGTTTTATGAATAAATTACAAGCATGAAACATGACAAATCACTTACTTCTAAAGAAACATGCTTCTGAAAGGGCAACCAGATTTGTTCTCTGTTTCAATAATCTCACTGAAAACCGTATAAACTAATGTATCTATGACTGGGCAAAAAGAAGAAAGCAAATGTTCAGGTTATTTTGAGTATCCTTATTATAACTCTCAAAAGTTCAAGATTTCTATAGGCCCAAATCACCAGGAAATGCTTTGCGATTTATTTGCATTAAAAATCTGCTGTTACAGCTTTAGTACTTTTAAAATTCACCAGAAAATATAACCTGCATATCTTCCATCTTTTGTGAAAATAGCTTTTTAGTACAGTAAAGTCCCGATTATCTGACCAAAATAGGACCAACAGGTGGTCGGATTACCCAAAATGTCAGATGATAGGGACTCTACTGTAGCCGACACGGCTTGGCCCCCTTCCCTTCCTGCAGCTCCCGGGCACGTGCTGGGAGAACGGCCCCGCTCACTGCCCCATTGCTCTCCTGGAGCCGCTAATGCCTGCAGCTCCCGGGGACGAAGCGGCACCAGCAGGAGCGGCATCAGCAGCTCCAGAAGAGTCATGGGGCAGCGAGCTGGGCCATTCTCCTGGCCCGCGCCCTGGAGAAAATAGCATAGAAAAGCGCCGCTTTGTCTCCGGGAGCTGCAGGGTTGGATAAAGCGGAATGTCGGATTACCGAAGGTCGGATAATCCAGACTCTACTGTATATCCATTTTGCCATTATGATGTATAATCACACAACTGTATCTATTATATATGTAAAGGGTAAAATTTCCAAAGCTATTTAGGCATAAGTGCATTAAAAAGAACATAAGATTAGGTGCCTAACGCCCCTTGACTGAATAAGGACTAATGGACTGTTTCCATGACTGTGTAGGCAAATACACAGCATATATGAGAGAACATATATTGCAGCCTTCAAACTGTGCTGCATCATTTCTACAATAGTTGAAAAGAAAGCAATATTTGTTACATGCAGAGGTATGTGCATACTACACACAATTCCTGGAGAGAAGGAGCCAGCAGCTATCTTTTAAAACATATATTCAAAGAGATCTAGCTTTCTCTTTGTACAGATGTTCATCTGGAACCTTATTATCTAAACCTCTTGCCCATTCCCCAGAATGAGATACATGCCTTCTGCAGGGATTTGGATAATGCAGTGGTTTGGATAAGAGAGCATAGAGCCTTGACCAGGGCTGCAAGGAGGATAAGTTGCTTGGCCATGGGGAAGACCTCCCTGCTGATGAATGGTTCCTGTGGCAGTTCATGGAGCCTGGACAGTCCCCCTGTTATGGGAGGGAGGGAGCAGAGCAGATATCTTCAGCTAGGACCGCAAGCAAGAGGATGAAAATAAGCCTCTGGCTGCAACAGAAGCCATCCTGATGCTGAATGGCACCTGCCTTCTCAATGATCCAGATAAAATCCATGTTCCCCCATGCTATTTGGATAATCAGGAATATACTGTATCACTTAAGGGTGCTATTGCTGAACTCAATTATAGTTTGTCCTTAACTTCAATGAGAGCAGAATTAGGCCCTTAGACATTACTGTACAAAAGCATGACAAAAAAGAAGGGTTTTTTTCCTCTTAGTAGTTAAAATAGTCCTAATTACAGTAAACTAAACCATTTCCTCAACTGAAAAAAGCTGGGAACATGAAATATTAGTATCTTTGTACTTCTTACATCTGTGTTTTAACTTTAAGCATGTCAGTTTCCCATTACCATAATTAGCAAACTGCTGAATGGGACTCCTTGCTCCTGTGCTTCAAGTCAAGCACATGTGTAAGTGTTTACAGGATTAGGGCCTTCATAAAGCCTGGCAAGCAGGATTTGCTTTCTCATTCAGGTAAGTCCAGTGGCTCTAGACTGTACATCTTACCCAGGTAATTGTCATCATATATGGGCGGTGCCACTCCAGTCTGCTTTTCTGTTGTCAGTTTCCTTAGAATATCCTTGAATGAATAGTCCTTAATGATATCTGCAATGCTTGTGGTGATTACTTGACCTGTATTCAAATAATTTCATAGAGTAAAGGAATTCAGAGAAGATCCAACTCCTCAAAATGTACGGTTATCTACAGTTTTTTAAAATTTAAGATTAAATGCAGATTTTGAGACACTGTTTACTCAATTCATCACTAATTATCCCATTGCCAAAACAATGACCTATCAGACAGATACAGCAGAGAAAATCAGTGCATTGCAACATCTATTAGGACAATCCTTCCCCACTGCCACTCTGGGAGCTTCCTGAGAATATTTAAACCAATGCATTTCCACATCATTCAGAAATGGGAAGAGTCCAGGGAACATAACAAGGTATTAATATTTTTAACTAACACAACTCCATTCCATTTCAAAATGCTACACAGACCTAGATCATGCTTTTCACTGATAGCCTCTTCATAATAGCTATAATTCAGTGGGACTGGATAGGAAAAGGGCAGTATATTCTTAGTGAAGGGTTCTCTCCCATCAGACATAATACAGTTCCACCACAATTACAGACCTGCTGAATGGCTTGAGAATATCTACACCAGGAATGAGCCTTATTGATAATGGTTAAATCAATGAAGGGGCAAAAAATAAAAAACAAAACAAAAACCCCCACCTGCCATTACCTATACCAATGCAAGTTTCCTCTGTATATATAGCACCGTGATATCACAATGATCACATGACGTATTAAAAATGTCTGGACAGTAATCAGTCTAAAAATCACAGACAACTATAACTTTTGCTATTAAATGTCACACACAATGTACTCTCTCTATTATACAAATGACACTTCAATTCCAGATGTAAATGAAGGTAAGTTTGTCCATTAAGAGGGAAAATACTCTGAAGTATGAACTATGAAATATTTACTTCATTTTTCACATACTAAAGAATCCATTTCTGATCTCATTCTTTAAATACACACAACTACATTGACTTCAGAGCAGTAATTCTGATTTACACATATAAGAGATATCAGACTCAAACGGATGACCTTACACCTAGGCTGCGTCTAGACTGGCAAGTTTTTCCGCAAAAGCGCATGCTTTTGCAGAAAAACTCGCCAGCTGTCTACACTGGCAACTTGAATTTCCTCAAGAACACTGATGATCTCATGTAAGAAATCAGTGCTTCTTGCGGAAATACTGTGCTACTCCCATTCGGGCAAAACTCCCTTTTGCGCAAAGCTTTAGCGCAAAAGGGCCAGTGTAGACAGCTCAGATTTGTTTTGCGCAAAAAAGCCCCGATCGCGAAAATGTCGATCGGGACTTTTTTGCGCAAAAGCGTGTCTAGATTGGCCACAGACGCTTTTGCGCAAAAGTGCTTTTCTGTTAAAAGCATTTGCGTAAAATCATGCCAGTCTAGACGTAGCCCTAGAGAATAACAAGAACTCAGGATGAAGTTTGTCCGGACATCTTGCATTTATTTTTTGATTTTAGTTAACCAAGTGAGTGAACATACCTTGCCAGTAAAAACTCCCAGGTCCTCCTACTATAAGGTCCCCATTCTACAAAAAGCAAAACAAAACAAAAACCCCAAACCAGAAATGATCAATATTAAACTATGATCAAAAACATGCAGATGAAAAGCAATTAGTATGATGACAACTAAACATCTGTACTGTTTTATTTAAACATAAAAAGGAAAATCTGGATCATGATACCAGATATAGGCCCTGATACAGGAAAGCACTTCTTTAAGTACATGCTTTAATCCACCCTTTTTCAGGAAAGCCATTGAGTATGAGATTAACTTTACAGTCAAGACGCATCTGTAAAAGTCTTTCCTCAACAGGGATGGTTCCTGAATCATCAGAGCCATAATCTGTTTGGCAGCTATAGAATAACATTTCTCAAAGACTGCTCTGTTTCTTTGTAAACAAATTTGAAGGCAACACAAAAGAGGACAATGATGCCCAATGTATCCAAAGTTATGCTTTACAGACTAATGTGGCTATAACCACCTTATAGCCATCCCTTTACCACAGGCTAATTAGGTGAAAAAAATAACATGAATGTAAAATGGATAACAATGTGTCTGAGAAACACTATATTCCGCTACCGTGATTAAACACACGTGAGGCCCTGGTGGTCTAGCAGTGGTATAGTGTACGTACAAAGTGTATTCCTAGGGCTCATAGTATTGTTACCAGGTGGCAAAAGGGACACACTTTCAAAGCACTTCTCTGTCACCCCCTTCCCCCCAGAAAAAAAGTTTAATTATTAGCCTGCTTTTGAAAAAACCCTCCCATAAATCACTTAGGATTTTTTTAAAAAAAATCTCAAGGGCTGATCTAAAAAAAATCTCAAGGGCTGGTACTTTCTAAAAAAATCAGTTTCCGGAGATTGATTCAAGTTGGGCACATGAAAATGGAGGTACCAGCCCATGTGGTGCATCAGCAGCATGCTTTGGTTAGACAGCATACTGCACAGCATCTGCCCAGATCAGTAGGGCAGCCTGTCACCTTGCTTCTCTAAATCGCTATAGCCCTATGTGGAGGCAAGGATGTTAATTTCTGTCCCATAGGGTTGTTATGGAGCAGCTCTTCTGTTTGACAAAGGTAATCTGGCCCTTGCCATCAAAAGGCCTGGCACACTCCCCGCCCCGCCCCAGATTCTTAAGTGCCTGTTAAGGAGTAGGTAGGGAAATCTAGGCCCACCCACCACTGGGTTCTAGTTCACATCTCTTAATGCAGGCAGGCACTATCAGTCCTTTACAATTCTCCTGCAATATGCTGAGCTCCTTCCTGCCTCCCTTGGTTCTGTTGGCATCTGCAGCCTGTGGCTCTGGCTGTCCCTTCTCTGAGTCATTGTCACTCCAAGGCAGCTTCTAATCAGCTTGCTGGCAAGACTTTCTTTCTGCTGACTACTCTGGCAACCATCTGACCACCCTGCTTTTCAACTGTTTTATTCTCCCATTTGCCCCAAAACTGCCAGTCACCACTGATGGGCACTTCCTTCATTAACTCCTTGGTTTCCAGGCTAGCCTAGGGTTTATGTACTCCATGACACAACCAAAATCACTAGTATCTTCTGAAAGAGGATTTGGCCAGAGCCAAAATGATGCTATAGCATAGGCTGATATGGATTCAAGAGAATCCAATAGGAGCGCTTCTAACAAATAAAAAGTTATAATATCTTTTATCCATTTTTTAAATAGAACTGGGAAGTTTCAAGTCTGTAAGTTTTGAGAAATGTCAGTAACTTTATGATAAAAAATATTCAAAACAAGGGATTTAATTTTCAATCAGTGGGACTAGAATAGGTGAAGGAAGAAGAGGTCAATGGGGATAAATCATAAAATTTCATCCAACGAGTTCAAAGTAGAATCTTACCTTGTAAAAATCTAAGCTGAAGCCTGCTTGACAGAAACCTTGTCCTTCAGGATCTGCATTAGCTGCATTATCAAAATATGAATATTTATTAATCTCATAATGCACAGCCTTATTACCAAAGGAGAGGATTCAGATAAGAATCACAAGATTGATTAAAGGGTGGAAAAATATGCCTTATAGAGAAAGATACAAGGAACTCAATCTATTTACAGTGAAAGCTTTATTATCCGGCACTCTGATAATCAGAAAACTTTGTTAACCTGCATTACCCCCAGCCACAATACTGTCACATCTTCAGGCGCACAGGCCTGACTTGGTTTACCGTGATTGGCTTAAAAAATTTTTATTTAAGAAGTACTAATAATCTTTAACTCAAAATAGAAATGTGAGACCAACTGACTCACACTACAAAACTACCAATATTAAAAACTTGAGTTTTACTATTATTGTCCATTGGTTTTTTCTAGGTTGATGGGACCCTGAGATAACCAGTATTTTTAGATAACTGGAATGCCCTAATTCCTGAGCATGCCGGATAACACATGTTTTACTGTAGTTTAACAAAGAGAAATTAAGGGGTGTCTGGGTCAGAGTCTGTGCATGCCTATACATGGAACAGAAATGCGGTAATATAAGGCTCATTAGCCAACAAAGGCATAATAAGATCCAATGACTGAAAGTTGAAACTAGTCATATTCAGATTAGAAATAAGGTGCATTTTTATCAGAGGACCATTGGAACCATTTACCAAAGGTCACAGTGGATTCTACATAAATGGCAATTTTTAAATCAATTGTGGATGTTTTTCTATACAGGCAGTCCCCAGGTTACGTACAAGATAGGGACTGTAGGTTTGTTCTTAAGTTGAATTTGTATGTAAGTCGGAACTGGTACATATTGTAGGGGAAACTCTAGCCAAACATTTCTCCAGAGCTCAGTTTTATTCTCCCACACCTCACTTCCCGCAGTCCTTTATTCTCAAGCTGAGGTGTCTGCTGAGAAAAGCCACTCCGCGTCTCCCTGGTCTGCTTTGGGGGGGGGGGGGGAGCGGGCGAGCTAGCTTCGCGTCTCCCTGGTCTGCTGGGGGGAAGCAGCTAGTGCGTGGTTGCCTCACCCCGTTTGTAAGTAGGGATCCGATGTAAGTCGGATCCATGTAAACCAGGGACTGCCTGTATTATAAGATGTGATCTAAACAAAAACTAATTTGCCTTGTGGCCTGTTATATAGGAGGCCAGACCAAATGACCATAGTCCCTTCTGCCTTTGTAATCTATGAATAGCCATCACTACAAGATTTCTCAAGGAGAAACAATTAGTACCCAAATTTACTGGATACAACTACAGGCAGTCCCCGACTTACGCGGATCCGACTTATGTCGGATCCACACTTACGAACGGGGTTTTTCTTGCCCCGGAGCTTACGGGCGAGAAAAGCTTCTCCCGGTCTCCCTGATCTGCTGGGGGGGTCCAGCAAAGCCACTGGACCTCCCCAGCAGACCAGGGACACCCGAGCAAAGCCGCCCAGGCGGCGGGAGTCCCGCTGCCTGGGCGGCTTTGCTCATTTGCCCCGGAGCAAAGCCGCCCAGGCAGCGGGACTCCCGCCACCTGGGCGGCTTTGCTCCTGTCCCCTTGGTCTGCTGGGGGGGTCCAGCAAAGCCGCTGGACCCCTCCAGCAGACCAGGGACACCCGAGCAAAGCCGCCGCCTGGGTGGCTTTGCTCCTGGGCAAACGAGCAAAGCCGCCCAGCAGCGGCTTTGCTCTGGTGTCCCTGGTCTGCTGGGGGGGTCCAGCGGGTTTGCTGGACCCCCCCAGCAGACCAGGGGGACAGGAGCAAAGCCGCTGAGCACGCCTGCAGGGGGACAGCCCAAGCGCGCCCAGGCTGTCCCGCTGCGGGCGTGCTCAGCGGCTTTGCTCCCCATCTCCCTGGTCTGCAGGGAGACGGGGAGCAAAGCCTTGGAGCACGCCCACAGCGGGACAGCCCAGGCGCCCGCTGCAGGCGTGCTCCAAGGTTTTGCTCCTGTCCCCCTGGTCTTCTGGGGGGCGGGGTGCAGCTAGTGCCCCCCCCCCCCAGCAGACCAGGCTTTTCTTGCCTACCCCTGGGGTAGAGCAGCTGGGGGCTGCCGGGTTGGTCCCACAGCGCCGCTCCGGACCAACCCGGCAGCACCCCAGCTGCTCTGCCCCAGGCGTCCTGATTCAGCCGCTGCTGGTCAGTTTCAGGAGGAGCCGCGCTACTGGAGCAACTGGAGCAACCCAGCAGCACCCCAGCTGCTCTGCCCCAGGCGTCCCCAAGTCAGCCGCTGCTGAAACTGACCAGCGGCTGACTTCAGGAAGCCTGAGGCAGAGTTGCTCTGCCCCAGGCTTCCTGGAATCAGCCGCTGATCAGTTTCAGCAGCAGCTGACTTGGGGACGCCTGGATTTCTTAAGTTGATTTTGTATGTAAGTCAGAGCTGGCATCCAGATTCAGCCGCGGTTAAAACTGATTAGTTTCAGCAGCGGCTGACGCCAGTTCCAATTTACATACAGATTCAACTTAAGAACAAACCTACAGTCCCTATCTTGTACGTAACCCGGGGACTGCCTGTAAAAGAAAAAATATGTATTGCACTGAATGGTTGTATGACAGGTTGTCATCCTGGGTACATATTTCATTAAATATTGTAGTATTGCCTTATCTCCATCATTCAAAGTGCACATCCAACTCCTGTGTAAGTACCACAGTGCTTGGAAAAATATGTTTCAATGCATCTACAAATAGCAGAATCATAACAGCATACAAAACATTCTAGGGATTCAGTCTGATAGGGTCTGGTGCTGCTAGTTAGGCAGTGAGCTTATGCCGTTATTGTCTGAAGGATATGGTTTTGTTTTGCCTCTTTACATTAGCAGACTTCTAGATTTTTTGTGAAAAAAATATACCATTCAATTAAATAAACCTGACACCTTTGTGACAAAAGGTATAAAAACAACCTAAGGAAGTAAAAATATGTGTGACTCCCTATAATGAAGAAATCAGGGCCCTTTGCAGAGCCCTGAGATTGGTGCCAAATGATGATATCTTGAAAAAGTCATTCTCTCACTGCCTAACCAGAGTCTCCAGCCACAATCAATGACATCCTGTCTGAACCAGTGTGGAAAACCCAAAATGAGAGGGATCATAGAATTGCTGCAATAGCTTGATTTGCCATAAATACAAAATTAAGGGTCTCCTTGGAAGTTTGAAACATTTTGGTAAGTGATGACTTGGAGGGTGGGTCAAGCTGGCTGTATTCAGAGATCACCCTGCAGAAGATCTTGGCTATTTATACAACTCTGGGTGGCATATAGGTGGTTCATAAAGTCAAGCTTTTTGATAGACTGGATTTTGGGTTAAACAAGCGTTGAACTGTAATGTAGTTCTGCCTATTCATGTATATTTGCTAAGTCTTCTTTCTTAGGCCTATCAGCATGAAGCAATAATTAGTTTTTAAATGTTGTTATGCCTTCTACTATTAGAATAGAATAACCAACTATGTTAGACCAATGTTTGTAGGCGAGAAGGAAGAAGAAAGTGGCATTTTCTTCTCCTTCCTCAAACCCCTAAAGACTTGCACTATGAACACCAGACCTCTCGGGAAGTGCAAATTCAGGGGACTACAATTGGGCAAAAAGTGAGAATGGCCATTGCAACAGTCCCTCCACATGGCATCACCCCTGAGCAAAGCCAAAATGACACACTAGCACAAAGCTTATGAACATTATTTTCCCACAGATTCATCTTCTGACTCTGTGGTATCATCCCTCCCCCGCTTTGGAGGTTTAAGTGTAGGGGCTGGGCTAGGAGAGGAAGGCTCGGTAACACAGCTCTGTCTGGAGCTACTCTGCAGTGGAAAGCCTAGGTAATAATGAGGGGTTGGAGCTACAAGCAGATGTACCAGTTCCCTTTGGTTGTGCTGAGTTCTATGGGAGTTTCTTGCAGATGTAAGCAAGAATCACAGGGTTGCTTAGGTGCACACCTGTGCATTCTCAGGGCAGACAAACAGGGCTACCCCAATGTTTTGGGGCAAAATCTGAAACTGAGCTCCCACCACAAACCTATCCAACAAAATGATCATGGGATCCCCCCACTCTGCTGTGGTAATTTCAGGCCCAGAGAGCCAAATATGGTGCCCCACTCTGTGCATTGTGACCTAGGGATGGGCAAGCCAAACATGAGTGATGCTACCATCCTATGCATCAAGTCACAATGTCATTCTATGGGCTTGGGGGCCCACTCAAAATGGGGATCCTGAGGAAAACTGCCCTTTTGGTGTCGTCCCCCTCCCCCCGCTCTCAGGTGGCCTACAGGCAAACCTCACATCATGACATGTTGTCATTTCTGGAACACCACAAGAAGGAAATTGAAAAATTCTACTATCTGAGGAGGTCTGTTTACTTCTCTGTCCAGAACTTTGTTGCCATTATACAAATAAACTGAACAACAACAGCTTGCTTGGCTCTCCTGTAGGCATTTCCACATAAGCTAGTCAATCATTTTACCTATTAGCTTTGGAAAATATCACACAAAAAGTAACTGTGAAACAGCAGCTATTGACAGTCTGTGGGAGAAGTAACTGTTAGACATTGAACTGATTCTGTAATTTTCATTTAGCCAAGACTGCACGAAGATAGAACGTATGAAACCACTGAACCCAATTTCAATTCTATTGAGGCTAAAGCATTTATATTAAAACTTACTGTTGCGACAAGGAGAATACTCAGCATATGCACTGAAGTTCTGAATAGCCACATAACAGGTGCCAACTGGATCTTTTTCAGGGGTGGCTTTAAGGGTCCTCCAATGATATAAGGGAGCACAAGCCTATTAAAACAGTAATTGGTTAACAGAACGTTTATGTGCCATACATGTGCTAAGTCAGTTCTTCATTCAACAGATTACTTTTGTTCCTGGTATGTTTCTATCAGTTGGGTAGAAATTCTCATACTGTGTAGGTGAAGGAACCATGGGAACCTTCATAAACTGCAATGTTCTCTACTTCCTCTTCATCATTAAAAATCTACTTACATCTAAGGATCAGAACCTGCCCTCTTGCTCCCCCTCTGCCCTTGATAGGTAAATTCTCCTAGACAGTGTTACCCACTTTCAAGCATGCATGCATGCATACACACACACACACACACACACACACACACACACACACACACACACACACACACACACACACACACACACACACACACACACACACACACACACACACACACACCATGCCTGATCCACAGAAGATGAGTCTGCTACAGTCCCAGTTAGGGGACTTAGTCCTTCGTCCTATGGTTTTAGTTTGAGAAATCCCTAATTCAGTCCCTTTTGATTCTCAAGAAATTGACTGTTGTAGCATAGTTCTACTGCATGGGGGGGATATGAAGAGGTTACCTCTAGATTCTGCAGAGCTGAGCTCTTTCTGTTGCAGCAAGTACAGTGTGGCTGGTGGTCTGCTATTACAGTAAAACTTCATTGGTCCGGCATCTGATGGTCCAGCACCATCAGGAACCTGGAAGTGCTCCGGGCAGCCGGACCATTGGAGCTGCTCTGCCCCCGGCTTCTCTGATTCAGCCGCTGCTGAAACTGACCAGTAGCTGAATCAGGGAAGCCGGGGGTATCCAGGGGCAGAGCAGCTGGGGTGCTGCCGGTAAGTCCCGTAGCACTGCCCCTTGGTGCTACTGGACCAACCCAGCAGCACCCCAGCTGCTCTGTCCCAGGTTTCCCCAAGTCAGCCGCCGCTGAAACTGAGCAACAGCTGACTCCGGGAAGCCCGAGGCAGAGCTGCTGTGCCCCTGGCTTCCCAGAATGAGCCGCTGATCAGTTTCAGCAGCGGCTGACTTGGGGACGCCAGGGGCAGAGTAACTGGGGTGCTGCTGGGTTGGTCCGGTAGTGCCGCCCCTTGGCGCTGAGGAACCAACCCGGCAGCACCCCAGCTGCTCTGCCCCAGGCATTCCCAAGAACAACTGGGGTGCTGCCAGGTTGATCTCACAGCGCCAAGGGGCTGCGCTACCAGACCAGCCTGGCAGCACCCCAGCTGCTCCGCCACAGGCATCCCAATTCAGCAGCTGCTGAAACTGACCAGCAGCGGCTGAATCGGGAACGCCTGGGGCAGGGCCGGACTATCGAAAGTGAGGGTTCCGGGGGATCTGGGGTGGCATCCCCCCCCACACCACCCTAGACCCCTCATAGCTCCCCCTTCCGATAGTCTGGCATATCTGATAATCCAGCACCCCCTGGGTCCTAAAGGTGCCGGATTATCAGAAGTTTACTGTACATGGATCCCTGGTTCAAACCCAAAGTAGAGTTGCAAGAGTACACAATTATGGATTAGGTACTGAGTTTGGAGTGTCTCTACCTACACTTCTCCTCTGCCTTGGGGATAGGATTCAGAGACCTTTTTCTATTTCTAGCTTGGCACAACAGGCAAGATTGAACCCTGATAGAGTGGATTTTTGCTAAATGAGTTTTTGATACAATATATATATCCTATAATAAACATTAATGTGTGATAGAGCTGACAAACTGTCCATTTTTGCTTTGGGACTGATTTACTATCAGATATGAATCTCTTTCTGATAACATATTATCATTTTTTCCAAGGCACCAATGCTGCAATTTGCTTTGGCTGGATGGATCCCTGTGCCCACACAGAGCATACTGTAGTTGTGCACATTGTTTTGCAAATCTATATGACAGGGCTTTGTCCTGAGCAGCCTATAGTCTAAAAAACATTCTAGAGGAGGGGAAAAAACAAAACAGCAGGACAATCAAAATGAATTTGTTTCTTGTAATCACATGCATTTCATAAAGTTTGACAAAATCATTTGCAACTGAGATAACATATAAGAGTAACATTTTGTCCTAATCCTATTCTATTGTATTTTTGGTGGTTTTTGTTTTGTTGGTTGGTTGGTTTTTTTTGTTTTGTTTTTTACACTGCTGAGTATCAGCAGAAACTTCAAGCAATGTGATGTTGGATTTTCCCGTTCCCCCCATGGAACCCTATTAAATTTTAAACCTATAGTTCCCAAAGTTAGCAGTTCAAAGCTTTGCCTTAAAATTGTTAACTTTAACTTCATTGAAGAAAGTTTGGCAAAACTGTTGATGAGAAAACATACTAGAACCAAAACAAAGACAGTCTACAACTGACATAGAGTTTTGCTATTTTTCAGGGCACAGCAATCAATCACTAGATATCCTCATGTCTGGTTAAAACTAAGACATTCTAAGTTTTAGTGAATAGCTGAATAATAAAATATTCTATTTCTGCTTGCTATCTATTTTTCTCAGAAAACATGGTAAGTACTGAGCTACTTAAATCAATAGAACACTTTATGACAAATCTTAGCCAAAGCCAAATAGTATGTTAGGATTCCCTTTTTAACAATTTTATATATATAATCAACTTTTAAATAAAAGTACATCGACCAGATGCAGGTACCAAATATGCAATTTGACAGCTAAGATAATTCAAATGCAAAACCGCAGGGAATTAACTGTACATGTTAGTTCTGTAACACAAGAGAACAATGTTTTATTAATCACCTGCTTTATGTCAAAATCCTTTTCTGGGGTTAACCACAAGATCAACTATTTAAAGTAAGGCATTTCCTTTAGATACTTATTTCCATTAATTAATAACTGAAACAGCTTTAAACAAAAACTGTTATTTCATAACTGTAAGGAAAATAAAATATATCCACAGTAAAGTTTCACATCACAAAGGGTTAGCATACTTTTCACTGTAAATCGTAATGCAAAAACTGTAAATGTAAAATGCCTATGTACAGCATATATCGACACTATACTATGCAATAAAACTGCTCAGTATAAGACCAAGAACAAATATATCAGTATAAATATGCAGGAGGAGGTTTAGATCAGTGCCTGCAAAATTTTCTATAATTTCTACACACACTCAACGTTTACAAAAGCCAAAAGCTTAGTTAATGCCATAACTACACTATAACAATACAGTAGTATAAAATTACCCTATAAAACAAAATTGGAAATGTTACTATTTGTATCAGTATTTATCAGGATATCAGTTGATACTCACAGGAAATGTTTGGCTTCCAGGTAATTCTGAAGTTAACATTCTTCATAAAGCTTTACAACACATCACAGTTTTTTAAACATATTGCTATCAGTTGCCATACATCTTAAAATAGTTTCACTGCTTTATGCTTTGAATAAAATTACTCATTTGCTTGCATGATGAGTAAAATGCCTTTCATGTTTAAAACTGGAGTAAGATTGTTTTCAGTCTGATTTTTATATATAGTTTTATTGTCTGATCTTTCTCTCTATATTACAAAAATCTATTTTGTATATATGTATATTTTAAAACATATTAGTGGTGAATTCACATACACACATTTAAGATATACAGTTGAGAAAAGGTAAATATCTGACAATGAATACCAGTTTATTAAACTTACCACAACTTTTCCTTTATGAGCTTTGACTGTTGCTCCAAACCACTGATTTGACTTAAACTCAATAGGTTCCCTGGTGCCATTGACTTTGATTTTTCTGTTGTCTGACAAAGAAAGAAACAGGTTGCTGACATCTAATTTAAAAATGTTACCTCATTGGTTTCAGCTAGATAATAGAGAAATGGAACATGAATTACATCACATCTATCATTCCCAGACCAATTTCATTAATGTGGTAATGTTTGTTTTGTTCAAGCACATGTCAGTGGTCAATGAAAAATAATTCTATCAAATTCACATAAAACTAAATATTTTGAATTTACTGTAATGACAATAAAAAAGCCTTAGGAAACCAAGGAAAACACTCCCCACACCATCCACGCTGAAAAATGTGTTTAATTGGGGATTTCAAATAATGAATTAACACGAACCCCTACAAACTGAGCAAAAATTTCATAAAACTTCTCAAAAATCGCATAGCTTTATACTGTGACAAAATATGTATTGTAATCATTTTGACCGGGCAAGTGCAATTTCTTAGCATGCGTTATTCAAGGATCAGTATTAAGTATAGCAAAGGACTTGGTTCTTAACTGAATTACATATGTACACACTGCCACAAGAGACAGTTCTTTTACATTGCTTTATGTACATTTTGCAGATGTCAGCATAAGAAGAGCCATCTGGGTAAAGACTCAGCCCAATTATAATGCATTTCAGGTTTAATAAAAAGCAGACCTCCCTTCCTTTCACCCAGTACTCTGAAGTAAACGGATTCCCCACATGTTCTTAAGGTAGGCTCCTCCCTCACCAGTCACTCCTAATGAACTTCTCAATTTATATAGAAGCAGCTTATTACCCATATTCCCTCATATCTGTCTTCTCTTACTTTTGTTTCTGGTTCTTATCAAGGAGTATTTCCCAAGAACAAACTCTTTTTATGCATTTTAAGTGAGAATAAAAACACACTCACTGTCAAACCTGCAATGAAAAGAGTTTTTAAATATCATATTACATTATCTGAATTTAGGAAAATGAAAAATAAAAACATACCAGTAAAAATTCAACAGTCAGCATTTTCCTGCAGTTACAAACAATGGTAGATGAAATACCTACATTCCCTCTTATTCCAAGCACAGGGATATTGTGGCATTTGAGACTCTGCTGCACAATAACTGCTGATAAATGTTATTGATACAACCTGAATTAGGGTGAAAGAACCATTATTCTAGAGGACTGGAGAACTCAGCATCAGTATTTTTGTTAATTTACAACTATGTGTAAAGTCACATGACCAGAAAAGCTGAGAGAATGAATGTATGCAAGTTTGGAAAAAGTTCCTTTAATTTATACGATCCTGTGAAATTTGTAAATGTTTATGCCTCATGAATACAGATTCTCTAGCACTGCAATTGGTATTTACAGAACTGACAAAAGAGCCAGAAACTTTGTCACATGCACTCTCACAAATTTCATAAATCAGCGAGAATATATATAAAAATATACTTAATTTTTTTAACTGGAACCTCTTAAAGGGCCAAAATTGTAAGAGTCTGACAGATGATGATCTTGGTGAGGCAATACCCTGGGAGAGCAGCACAGTTTCATCGAGCCTTTGGTGCCACTCTGATTTGCTCTCCCAGAGGGGCCTGACATGCAGACACTTCCAACTTTTCCAAAGCTTCTTTTTTTTTTTATTAAACAAACATATTTGAACACAGACTATGTATGTTCAAGTATTTGATCTTGATTGAAAACAAAGTTTTTAAACCTTGAAAATCTGCCACAAGTTTTGACAAACAGCTGCCATCCTTAGATGGACTCTGAAAAGTGAATCCTCACAATCAGTTTTCTAGCTTGAAAAGAGTGTTTTTATTTGGAGCAAACATATTTGTATACACACAGATTATACACAATGGCTGTGTCTACACTGCACCCCTTTTCCGGAAAAGGGATGCAGATTAGACCAGTCGGAATTGCAAATCCACGGGGGAATTAAATATCCCCCGCAGCATTTGCATTTACATGGCTACCGCTTTTTTCCGGCTTGGGGATAAGCCGGAGAAAAGCGCCAGTCTAGACGCGATTCTCCGGAAAATAAGCCCTTTTCCGGAGGATTTCTTATTGAAAGTAAGAATAAGAAATCCTCCGGAAAAGGGCTTATTTTCCGGAGAATCGCATCTAGACTGGCGCTTTTCTCCGGCTTATCCCCAAACTGGAAAAAAGCGGCAGCCATGTAAATGCAAATGCCGCGGGGGATATTTAAATCCCCCGCGGATTTGCAATTCCGACTGGTCTAATCTGCATCCCTTTTCCGGAAAAGGGGTGCAGTGTAGACACAGCCACCGGGTACGTCTAAACTGCAACACTATTTCGAAATAACTAGTGCTATTCCGAAATAACAATCCCAGTCTACACAGCAGGCAGTTATTTTGAAATAGTGTCAAAATATTGTCAAACTAGAGGACTTCTTACTCTGACTCCTATAACCCTCTGTGTATGAGAAATAAGGGAAGTCAGAGGAAGACTGCTTTATTTCAAAATAAGTGCTGTGTAGACGCTCCCTACTTTGAAATAAGATACTCAATTCGCGTAGCTTATTTTGAGTTAAGCCCTGCAATGTAGCTGCACCTAATGTGAACACGAGTTATGCTTTACAAACAACACCTCTTGTTCAAGAATTACCCCTCTGAAAATTAATACAAAATGGCAGCTGGGAATGACACTTTGTCCTTTGAGCCCTTGATACTTTTAAAGCCATGATTCTGTATAGGATAAAATACCTAAATTACAGTGAGTTAGCTCAATGTTTCACTGTTTTTTTAAACCACAAAAGATTATTTCAAACTTTATATCTCAAAACACTCTTGGTTTGAACATGCCAGGCTCTGTGCAGCACTGAGGGAGAGAGCACAAAGAAAAATTTCCCCACATAGAGCTGACTTGCATGTCTCTGTGAGGGTCACCCGCAGTCCTTGAAATAAGGGGGTGCAATGAATATGTGAGTCTAGCATCAGCGAAGCTATGGCATTGTTTCCCCTTTTTCCATAGAGGCCAGCAAAGCTGGCGTCTATTGCTGGACCTGCCTATGCACAGTACAGCTGTGATTTCTCAGATATTGCACCTCTCTGAAGCACAATACGTTCAGGAGCTCCTGGCTCACTTCTGGAACGTCACCACCTTTGGATGTGCCTTTTATGTACCATTTATCTCTCCACATAGAAACTAAACCAGTATTTAGATCACAATAAAACAGCCACCATTTCTTTCAGCTTTCCCCAGGTAACTCTATTAAAATAAAAGACCAGATAACAATAATTTAGCTTCGATGGCTCCAGGATATTAAGGTATGAAGAGAACTCTGTGTAAGCTCTCTCACCAACTGAAGTTGGCCTAATAAAAGATATTACCTCACCCTCCTCATCTCACATAAAAATGGACACATCTGTGAATTTACCAGAATATGTTATTCCATTAGTACACTGCATGTTTCATTAGAGAATAGGTTCCTCCAGGAATACAACATGATACAGCTGCTATTTCACAGTATCAGATACTGATATTACCGCCTTTACAGTAAAGCCCATGCTCCTTACAACCTTTAACATATTTATCCTCAGAATACCCCCAGGAGACAGGAAGTACTATTACCCCACTTGAATATGGGCAACCAAGACTCAGAGAGGATGAATGTCTGGTGAAGCATTTCCCAAGTCCTAGATTCTTTCCCTAACCACTCAGCCATCTTGCTTTGCTAATAACTGCAGTCCATGCTCAGCTATGATGAACCTCCTTCCATTTGGTCCCTAACTCATACTGAATTGTGATCAATTTAACTGGTCATTTTGTCTGACTCAGAAGAGCAGCTCTTTAAAATACCAAAGCAGCATGCAAATATCGCTCCCTTTTTCTGGTCTCCAGAGGGCAATTCCTGCAATGAAATCTGGGAGGTTCTACCACTGTGGGGACAGCAGCTACATATGTGTTTGTTATGGAATGCTATTGACAGAGCCTTGGATGCTGGGCAGGAGGTGGCCATGGAAGGCACTGTGCTAAGACCGGGGGATCTGTGCCTACTACATTGATCCAGCAGCCATTTCCCATATGGAGGATGGAAACAGCGTAGGGAACCATTGTGGCTTTACTGCTATTCCACTGGCTGGAAGAGAGGACTCTTTGCCCATGCTCTCATCTCCCAGCCTCAGTACTGAGGATCTGAGTTGGGTAATAAAGCCCTCATGGACCGAATCTAAGATCCTTATTCAGACCTGACTCAGGGAAATTCCCACTGACTTCAGCGGCAGTTTTCCCTGAGCAATGATCTCAAGATTAAGCTCATGAACAAAAAAAATTGAGTACTAATAATGTTTTTTCCTTAAATGGAATTAAAATTACCTAACATTGCAGACATCAAGAGACTGTTTAGAAAGTTTCTTAGTGTCTGGCAAGCAAAACAGTCTCTGAATTATCAAGTACATCCCTATGAGTGGAAGAACTGGTTTACATCAGGTCAAGCAAAGATCACATGTTTTTCAAGCTGTTTAACAAACCATGCCGTGTGGCACCTTTTGGTAGTAATATCTAGCACAGCATTTAGACACGGTGCAGACCAAATGCTCACCACAGAAGTATCAGGGAAACTTCCTCTGAAATCATGTCATCAGTGTTATGTCAATGGGAGTTGCAGTGGAGTCACTGACAGGAAAATGTGATGGCCACATGTCCTAGAGGATAATATCAAAGACTCCATAATTCAATTGCCTGCAATAGTGCTGTGGCAGCAGCAGTGCACTGAATGGGTCTAGCATGTGCTAAATACAACTCTTTAGGAGTATTTTTGTGTTTTAAGTGACATAATTAAGAAAAAATTTAATCCAGATAGTCAAATATAAATCTATGTTAAAACAACATTATAGGCATAACTGCACACTTGAAAACTGAGCAGGTAACAAGTACATCTGTAAATCCAATATTTAAATATGTTAGATCAAATTTAGCCCTGCATAAGTGGGTAGAATTTCCATTAGGCTCATCAAGTGACTAACTATACCTATGAGCAGTCAAGCATGCAACTACCTGATTTGCTTCTGTAAAAACTTGTGTGTGTGGATAAATGCAGGATTTGCAGACTGAATGGGTTTATCTGCAAATATTTGCTGATGCAGTACTGATCTGCATATAGATAGATATTTTATTTATTTTGATTTTTTATTAAAAACAAATTTCAAAACTGCCTTTCCAAAAGACCTACATTTATTAAAAATGTGAAACCACAAAAGAAAAAGCAATCACAGCAATTTTCTCAAACCAAGAATGGAGAAAAAAAGATTCCACTAAAACCATTGATCTCAGTTATACACTACATCCACCCCAAAACTCTCCCTACCAAAATCCTGTGGAAAAAAGAACTTTGTGAGGCCTATGTGGTAACACTTTGCTTTTCTCATGCACTTTCAATAGGCATCACCTGCATTCTGCCCACTAATCCATCTCCATCTAGACTACTTTTAACATTCCAAACCCTGGGCAGCAGTGAAATTACTGCTGCTGCCTTTTTTAAAGTCACCCTGGAAGAAAAATGCTTCCTTCTTACTCTTACAACTATGATAGTTTTCCCTAGGAGTTAATGACATGCAGGATAGGCATTATACAGATAGCATATACCATATGACTCCTTGGAACTAGAGGAGAGAGCTCTGTATCATTAGAAAGCCAGGAATTCCCAATTCCAATAACATAAAATGTATTTAAATGGGGACCAAATTTGGACTTTCTTACTTTTGAGGTACATCCTAAAGCATTTTAAAAAGCTGTTTTCCTTTCTCTAAAATAGAGAAGCGCTTCAGTGATAAGTCTGCTGGGATCTCAAAGCATGAGTGGGATCTGTCACGGATGAACTTCTGGAAGTAGAAACTTGTTCTGTCTGTTCTTAGGTGAGATTTTGTAGACTAAGCAATATCACCTATCATTAATACTCTAGTGGCCACGCTACAGATCCACTTACCATTCTTATATTTTAATTCTAATCCAGAAACCTTGAATATAGAGACAAGATCATTCCCACCTGATGCTCTATAGAGCCCAGGGATTTCCTTTATGCTCCCCCAACAGAATATGATAGTCAGCACTCTACTCTCTGCAGATGCAGGAGGGGACACTTCAGTGTTTAGCCTTACATTAGGGGCATTTCTATAACACACACTTTTGCCAATGCAAGTTACAGCAGCATAAAGCCACTGCAGTTAACGTATTGCTTACATGCATGCATCCTTATTTTGGCAGTATGTGCACTCACCAGAAGTGCTTGTTTCAATGTACATGTGCATTATAGCAGGTGACTCTCCACCATCTAGCATGCTGTCTTTCTGGACGGTCTGGCAATGCTGAGTGGGGCAGAAATGAATCTTGCAGAGGCAACTGGAACTGTGGGGTCAACTTCTCAACATGCAACTTTCTCCACCTCATAGTACCATCTATATCCCACAATTTCTCTGCCAGTTTTGAAATTCCCATGAACCCACATTGGTTTCTGCTCTTTGCCATTTCTGATGGAAGCCTGGAGCCTTCAGACACCTCTGCCTCATTGCCATGAGTATTACAAGCACAGGACATATAATCCTCTGGTATTTGCAGAGCCAAAAGAAGCGCCATGGAAAACACAGTGATTTCCAAGAGGCCAGATTCCTGAGAGACAGTGAAAATCAGTTCAAGGTTGTTAGTAGTGTTCATGGAGCAGCTGCTGGAGGCTTCTGGACTTGAGAAAGAGCACTGATTGGTGGGATCAAATAATAATGCAGGATTGAGATGATAAGCAGTTGCTGCAGAACTGTCAGATGCGCAAGGCCAAATTGTTGGACCTGTGTGCCAAACTTAAGTCCTCCAGGACAGGGACACCAGAATAAGGGTTTCACTGACAATGGAGAAGCAAGTGTGGATCCCACTGTGGAAATTTACAACAGCAGGTTGCTATTAATCAATGAAAAAAATCGGAGGGAGACAAATTTAAGCATAGACACAGGCACAACTAGGATGACAAAAGATGGCGTAAAACAACCTACTACAGGCAGTCCCCAAGTTACGCGGATCCGACTTATGTCAGATCCGCAGTTACGAATGGGGCTTTTCTCGCCCCGGAGGACTGGAGCGGCAGGACGCCCAGATGCTCTGCAGTCCCGCCGCCCCCGTCCTCCGGGGCGAGAAAAGCTGATCCACATCTCCCTGGTCTGCTGGGGGGAGGGGAGCCCCCCCAGCAGACCAGAGAGACGCAGAGCAAAGCCGCGGAGCGTGCCCGCAGCGGAACAGCCCAGGCACGCCTGGGCTGTCCTGCTGCGGGTGTGCTCCAAGGCTTTGCTCCCCATCTCCCTGCAGACCAGGGAGACCGGGAGCAAAGCCGCCGAGCACGCCCGCAGCGGGACAGCCCGGGTGCACCTGGGCTGTCCCGCTGCGGGTGTGCTCCAAGGCTTTGCTCCCCGTCTCCCTGGTCAGCAGACCAGGGAGACGGAGCAAAGCCGTGGAGGACGCGGGCGGTCCCGCCACCCGCGTCTCCCTGGTCTGCTGGGGGGCGGGGTGCAGCTAGTGCCCCCTTTTTCCCTCCCCAGCAGACCAGGCTTTTCCCGCAGCGCCGCTCCTCGGCGCTACTGTACCAACCTGGCAGCACCCCAGCTGCTCTGCCCCAGGCGTCCTGATTCAGCCGCTGCTGGTCAGTTTCAGCAGTGGCTGAATCAGGACGCCTGGAGCAGAGCAGCTGGGGTGCTGCTGGGTTGCTCCAGTAGCGCCGGGGAGCGGCGCTACTGGAGCAACCCAGCAGCTCCCCAGCTGCTCTGCCCCAGGCGTCCCCAAGTCAGCCGCTGCTGAAACTGACCAGGGACTGACTACAGGAAGCCCGAGGCAGAGTTGCTCTGCCCCAGGCTTCCTGGAATCAGCAGCTGATCAGTTTCAGCAGCAGCTGATTTGGGGACGCCTGGGTTTCTTATGTTGAATTCGTATGTAAGTCAGAACTGGCATCCAGATTCAGCCGCTGTTGAAACTGATCAGTTTCAGCAGCGGCTGACGCCAGTTCCGACTTACATACAGATTCAACTTAAGAACAAACCTACAGTCCCTATCTTGTACGTAACCCGGGGACTGCCTGTATAAGAACATAAGAACGGCCGTACTGGGTCAGACCAAAGGTCCTTCTAGCCCAGTATCCTGTCTACCGACAGTGGCCAGCACCAGGTGCCCCAGAGAGGGTGGACCGAATACAATGATCAAGCGATTTGTCTCCTGCCATCTCTCTCCAGCCTCTGACAAACATAGGCCAAGGACACCATTTTATCTCCTGGCTAATAGCCTTTTATGGACCTAACCTCCATGACATTATCTAGCTTCTCTTTAAACTCTATTATAGTCCTAGCCTTCACAGCCTCCTCTGGCAAGGAGTTCCACAGGTTGACAACATGCTGTGTGAAGAAGAACTTTATTTTATTCGTTTTAAACCTGCTACCCATTAATATCGTTTGGTGACCTCTAGTTCTTCTATTTAGGGAACTAATAAATAACTTTTCTTTATCGGCCCTCTCCACACCACTCATGATTGTATAGACCTCTATCATATCCCCCGTCAGTCTCCTTTTTTGTAAACTGAAAAGTCCCAGTCGCTTTAACCTCTCCTCATATGGGACCCGTTCCAAACCCCTAATCATTTTAGTTGCCCTTTTCTGAACCCTTTCCAAGGCCAAAATATCTTTTTTGAGGTGAGGAGACCACATCTGTACACAGTATTCAAGATGTGGGCGTACCATAGTTTTATACAGGGGCAGTTAGATATTCTGTGTCTTATTTTCTATCCCTTTCCTAATAATTCCTAGCATCCTATTTGCCTTTTTGACTGCCGCTGCACACTGCGTGGAAGTTTTCAGAGAACTGTCCATGATAACTCCAAGATCCCTTTCCTGATTTGTCATAGCCAAATTAGCCCCCATCATACTGTACGTATAGCTGGGGTTATTTTTCCCAATGTGCATTACTTTACACTTATCCACATTAAATAAACTGGGGAAAGCTGAGTTTGGTGAGATCATCTTGGAGTCCCTCCCAGTCTGCTTCTGTCTTGACTATCCTAAACAGTTTTGTATCATCTGCAAACTTTACTACCTCACTGCTTACCCCTTTCTCCAGATCATTTATGAATAAGTTGAAAAGGATTGGTCCCAGGACTGACCCTTGGGGGACACCTCTAGTTATCCCTCTCCAATCTGAAAATTTACCATTTATTCCTACCCTTTGTTTCCTGTCTTTTAACTAGTTCTCAATCCAAGAAAGGACCTTCCCTATTATCCCATGGCCATGTAATTTACACAAGAGCCTTTGGTGAGGGACCTTGTCAAAGGCTTTCTGAAAATCCAAGTATACTATATCTACTGGATCCCCCTTATCTGCATGCTTGTTACTCCCTTCAAAGAACTCTAATAGATTAGTAAGACAGGATTTCCCTTTACAGAAACCATGTTGACTTTTGTCCAACAAATTATGTTCTTCTACATGCTTCACAATTTTATTCTTTACTATTGTTTCGACTAATTTGCCCGGTACGGAAGTTAGACCTACCGGTCTGTAATTGCCAGGATCGCCTCTAGAGCCCTTTTTAAATATTGGTGTCAGGTTGGCTACCTTCCAGTCATTAGGTACGGAAGCTGATTTAAAGGATAGGTTACAAACTACAGATAATAGCTCAGCAATTTCCCATTTGAGTTCTTTTAGAACCCTTGGATGAATGCCATCCGGTCCCAGAGATTTGTTAACATTAAGTTTTTCTATTTGTTCCAAAACCTCCTCTAATGACACTTCAACCTGGGACAGTTCCTCAGATTCACCACCCACAAAGGACCGTGCAGATTCGGGAATCTCCCCAACGTCCTCAGCCATGAAGACTGAAGCAAAGAAATCATTTAGTTTCTCTGCAATGGCTTTATCGTCCTTGATTGCTCCTTTTATAGCTTGATCATCTAGGGGACCCACAGGTTTTTTTAGCAGGCTTCCTGCTTCTAATGTACTTAAAAAACATTGTTATAGACCAGGTCATTGTTAAAAAAGGAAAATGGTTGACTTTCACATGAGCATTGATTTTAGGTCTTCCACATACAAGTGCAGAGCACAATCCCAAGGTTAGGCATTAGAATGTAGGAAACAAAAACTAGTGGGCCAAGTAATGAAATGATAACTGGGCCTATTGGAAACTGGGAGAGGAGACTGACCTTAGAAAAATCACGTTGCTTCTCTGTGCCTTAGTCTCAGCAAAATGGGGGTAATTACACTGGACTCCATTACATAGTGCTTTGAAATCTATGAATGAAAAGCATTGTCTATAATTGTTATGAGTGTTTTGGAGAAGTTAAGTCTCTCGGGATCATCATGTGTGTGGCTCTATTTTTAAATGAATCTGAATTTGCCTAAGTGGATTTACATTTTTTATTGAGCATTTTATTTTATCCATGAAAATTATTTTAATTTAATTGAGCCATACTCAGAAGTTTTTAATTGCATTTTTACTTTTTCCTGACTCAGGAAAATTATCACTGAAGTCAATGAGAGTTAAAGTAATTTCTCTTTTTTCCTCCCTAACATTTGATTGTTAATAGAAACCACATATCTGCCATAAATCAGAATCCTACCTGGGAATCATTAAACCCATGGTAAGGCAAAACCGGTGTTTCTGTATCAATGTTATCAGAATTTGAAGGCCAGGTGAACTTTCTCTCCCATCATATTTTCTCTTGAGATGCAAATCTTATTTTATAACAGTGTTCAAAATTTCCCACGGGATTTTAACATCTTCACAGTTAATATTTTTTATTTAACTAAATCTCCTGAGCCTCAAAATACATTCTTTCCTTCTACAGTACCTGGGTTTTGTTACAATCAGCTCCACTTCTGGCCAAACTGGTTCATGTTTTCTCTCAACCACACACTTGGCCAGTTAACCTAGACTTCCCCCCCCTTTTTTTCTTGACAGGATATTCATATTTTCTAGAGTTAGTCTGAAAAATACAACCTGCATGACTAATAGAGGGATGAAGCACACTCACAGAGGAGAGAGAACGTGCTGAGTCCTAGAAGACTGGCAAATTCATGCCTCGTCATTTTTAAAAGTTGTTACTGTCCATCACATACCTAAATCATTTTAAAATGTGTTTGAAATATGTATTGCTAGTTTTCCAAAAAGTCTGATGTATAGAGTGGGGATTCAAGTTCTGTCCTCAGCTGCAAGATGTTCTGGATGCTTTGGAAGTAAAGCATTTAGTCAAATAGAGGAAAAGATTTCTGTAAGCTGCCCTTCTGCTACCCCTTCTGGTCACCATAAGGAACAGCACCCATAGGAGTACTTGAAGACTAACACCTTCAAAACACAAGTAAAGCAGAACCACAGTTAAAAACACTAGAGATACGAACTGACCAATCAACCATGTACCACATTTGGAACCTAAAGTATACAACCAGACAGCAAGCAGCAGAGAGAGAGAGAGAGAGAGAGAAATAGAGAGAGAGAGAGAGAAGGACAAACATAGTACAGAAGGCAGAGAAAGGGCAATATGGATGATTATTACCTAGTCTGTTAATTCCCTCTGAATCACCTAACATTGGCCACTGTTGGAAGACAGAATACTGGACTAGATGGACCCTTAGTCTGACCCACTATGGCTGTCCTTATGTTTTTATGTCCTTACAGCGTTAAACATAATCTATTCAAATTTAAAGAGAAAATTTAAAAAAAGATTTAACAAGGTAAAGAAACTATTTCTGTACTTTTTTCACTTACGTTAAGATGGTCAAAAGCAGCATTTTTTTTCTGCATAGTAAAGTTTCAAAGCTGTATTATCAATGATCAGTTGTAAATTTTTGAAACAACCATAATGTTTTGTTCAGAATTACAAACATTTCAGAGTTATGAACAACCTCAATTTCTGGAGTGTTTGTAATTGCAAAGTTCTACTGTACTAAGTAATTAAGTTGTGATATATTAAAGGCAAAAGAGGGAATCGGTTTCAGAATCAGGATAGGAACTTGGGAATTAATGATTGCCTGTCCAGTGCTATCGCTACACTAAAACATGCCCCTCCGCCTGTCTCCCTCTCTCATTAAAGAATCACATCCAGCCTTCCATTAGGTCGGTGCAATATGATACTTTTAAAGGAGTAGGAGGGGAAAAGAATGAATGAAGAGGAGAATCCTCAAAGACATCCTCTCACATCACTACTGGAACAAAGCACATGTATAAGGGGGTTAACTGCTGTTGTTGCTCAGCAATTAAGTCAGATCACTGCATAAGAAATGTGCTAGACTGATCTGAAAAAAAAAAGAAGTCCCCTTATCTTTCTACAAGCTAGATATTAGCACCCACACATATGCACATCACATGCCAAGAAACACTGCAAGTGCTTAGTTCTTGGATTAGTTTTTAATCATCTGTGGATGAAAATCTTCATAACTTGACAGAGTTTCATACGCTTCTGAGATATATAACAGTTTGGGATAATCCACTGTAGAACAATTGTCTTGTGACCTTTCTATACAAATATGAATGTGCAGTATATTCTTGGTCTCAGTATGACTTTCTGCCTGACTCTATTTTAGTGTACAGATATTGTTAGCAGAATACTAAAGAATCCATTCTGTGTTTTGCAGCTAAAACAAGGCATTTTGAAGCAGTGACAGACATAAATCTAGCATTAAATATCTGTCATTAGGTACTGGTCTCAGTTCCAACACTTCTTCCTGCCAAGAACTATCTCGTAACAACTCTCCACTTCTTGTGGAGAAAAGGCCATTCTTCTTTGCTTCCTACTTGTTTTTCCTTACAACCCCATGCTAAATTAGAAAATATGCTCATACAGTAAACATCTCAATAATAAGGTCAACATTCAGTAACCATAAATTGCTGTAAATTACCATCCTACCATAAAGTTAGCATGTTGCACAATACAGCTTCCTGACTCTCAGCTGAGATCATTACATTATACTCAGTTCTCTCCCTTTTTTTCCCTCCACATTTAAGCAGGGGGCGGATATTAATAGCATAGATAAAAAAAAAACAAGTGACGCATTTGGGAAATTGTTGATGAATGCTTGAAATTCAGGTCATAGACTTTAAAGCCAAAAGGAACCATCATGGTCATATAGTTGGAACTTCTGCGCATTTCAGGACACAGAAGCACACCCACCTACTTCTAGAATAGACCCCAATCTCTAGTTGCGTTAGTGAAGTCCTCAAGCTGACCCTGAGTAAAATTCCTTCCTGACCCACGGTATGGAAATGGGTTTAACTCTGAGCACGTGGCCAAGACCTGCCAGGCAGACCTAGGGTTGCCAGCTGTCCGGTTTTCTACCGGACAGTCCGGTATTTGCACTGTCTGTCCGGTAGAAAAATTTAGAAAATACTGGACATGTGCAATGTCCGGTATTTTCTGAATTCCCGGCGGGGTACCGGACAGAAGCCTGGCGGGGGTGGGGGAGTGACTGGGAGGCGGGGTTGTGATTAGCCCTGACACGGGAGCAAAAGCCAGGTGGGGCGGGGCGGGGACTCCCAGCCCCTCCCCCCTCCCGTCTTTTGTATGTGACCAGAGGCTCCCAGCACCAATCGCGGCCCCGCCTCCCAGCTGGGAGCCTCTGATTGCATGCTGAAGCAGGGCGGGGGGAGTGACTCCCAGCCCCTCCCCCGCCTAGCTTCTGCTCGCAACTAGAGGGAGTGCCTGCCGGGGGGGCGCGGCCCGAAGGACTCCGGCTGTGGCCAGTGGCTGCATGTCCCCCCCACCAGGTCTGCTTCCCGCCCCCCTCTCCTCCTGTCCAGCCCCCTCAATTCCCCCCCCCCCCAGCTCTGCTTCCTGGCTCACCTTCCTCCCGGCCAGCCCCGCTGCCCCTGGACACACACACCCCACCAGCTCTGCTTCCCACCCCCGTCTCCTCCTAGTCAGCCCCCCCCCCCCGGCTGGTTCCCCTCTGGCCCCCCCAGCCCACGATCAAGTGTGTCTGTTTTTTTGGTGGGGTCTACCTGGCAACCCAAGGCAGACCCTTGAGGAAGAATTCTCTGTAGTAACTGAGAGTCCTCCCCACCTAGTGCCCCATAACCAGTTGTTGGGAGATATTTGCTGATAGCAGTCACAGAATTTCACTCCTCTGATGACTAGCGACCTTCATCTAATTTCAAACCTAAACTTGGTGATGCCCAGTTTTATAGTCATTTGTTCTTGTGTCCACATTGGTGTTTAACTTAAATAACTCCCTCCCTGGCATGTAACCGCCTTGGGAGCAAAACATCAAGGGTTTGAGCCCCGTCCTCAACCAATTTATAAAGAGAAACCATATCTACTCTCAGCCTTATTTTAGTTAGGGTAAACAAGCCAAGAACTTTGAGGCTGTCTCTAAACTACATCCCTTTTTCGATAAAGGGATGTCTATTAGGCATGTCAATATTTCCAATGAAGCTGGGATTTAAATAGCCAGTGCTTCATTTGCATAATGGCAGCTGCTGCTTTTTTCCGAAACGGGGCTTTTTTGAAAAAAAAAAAAAAAAACCAAAACCCACATCAGTTTAGACGGGGCATTTTAGAAATACCCCGTTTCAAAAGATCCTGTACTACTAAAAAAATGAGGATGTAGTTTAGACACAGCCTGAGTCTCATAGGTAGGCTTTCCATTCCTCAGATCATCCTAGGAGCCCTTTGCACTTTGGCATTTTATACCTTAAAGCAGCAACCTGAAAACCCTTATTCACCACTTTTATATAATCAAAAGTTTTGAACAAAATAGGCCATGTGAAGGATCATTTTAAAAATCTTAAACTGTTGACCATTCTGTTGGATTGCATGTGCTATAATTATGTGTGAGGTTATGACATACTTCTGTATGTATTATTGAAATATGTTTTGAGGCCATTTTGAGGCCAGGTACATGCCTCTGGAATTTCTACTACCTGCATCTGATGAAGTGGGTCTTTGCCCACGAAAGCTTATGCTCCAAAAAATCTGTTAGTCTATAAGGTGCCACAGGATGTCTCGTTGTTTATACAGATTCAGACTAACATGGCTACCCCTCTGATACTAAGCCAGGGGTGGAGAACGTAAGGTACTGGGGCTAGATATGGCCCTGGGCTTGCCTGGATGCAGCCCCCTGAAGCTCAGAGTGCCCACCAGCATTGGGAGCCTGCATTGGCTCTCCAGTCTCCAGCCCCCTCCCCACACAAAATCTACTAGGTGTGTGAGGGGAATGTGGGGATCACATCAGTGAAGGTTTTGGTTTTGGGTTTTTTTGCTTCTTATTTGTGTGTGGCTCCCAACCCAAAAAAGGTCCCCCCATCCCCCGCATTAAAAGGAATCCCAGACATCCCAGAAGCCATCTCAGAGAGAACACACACACAAAGGACACTGCTTGACCAAAGGGGGAGATCTCCCCACACATGATAAGCAAAAGATGTTTTCAGAAACCTGAATGAAACTATAAAAGAAAGGATGTATCATCGTAATTTGACATCGCTCCCACCACAATTCAGCACCTGAAAACATTATCTGGAAGACAAAGACTTTGAATTGGGAGAGGGAGGTTCAGGTTGAATGACAGTTCCAGCCTATATATTGAAGATTTGTGACCTGTGATACCATCTATGAGGGTGAAACACTGCTTGGTTCTAATTTGATTTACTTTTTAGAACTAATACTGTAAATTAATTTTTTTCTCTGAGATAACCAACTTTGATCTCTATGCTTGCTACTTATAATTACTTAAAATCTACCTTTCTGTAATTAGTAGTGCTTTCACAGTAAATCCACATTCATGTGAATCAAAAGTAATATTATGGCTCTTCTGTTAAGGGAAATTGTGGAAAGTGTTCTCATTCAATAAACATTCCTTTGTTTCTCTTTTTCTTTAAAGTCTCATGGTTGTTGTTGGCAATACAAGTGAGAAAAGCATCCAAGTGTGCTTCTCTCACTGGGACAAAGTAATTCTCATCAACTACAATAATACATGAGTTACTTATGTGTCAAAGGGAGACTAGACCCTCCCCCCCAAATGGGAATGTTAAAGACATGTTATGCTCATAATTTAAGGTAACTTTAGTTTTAACTGTCAATGTGCATTGCCATTTAAGTGGTATGAAATGTGTTCTCTTTCTGTTCACCACATTAGTTTCTATACTAGTCTTACTAAAGCAGATTATCAATTATTCAGCAGTTTGTTTTCCTTTTTATTGTACTTAGCACATTTGACTCAAAGAGCAGCTAATACTGGACTAAGTCTAAGAAAAAGGTAATGTTTATGTATGGAGGCATCAACATGAAAACGTTAAGCTCTGAATTTTTTTCTCTCGCCTCTGGTTTTGGAAGATTATTTCCAGCCCTTTGACATCAACAAACATATTGCCTTTTTAAAAATTAAAGTCAGTAGATTTAATTCCTCATCTGTACACTTACTAGGTGAAACTTCCTAATGTTGGAGAGATGATGGTGTTGTGGTTTAAGACACTAGATTAGGACGAAGGGGATCCAGATTCAATTCCTAGTCCCACCATAGACACTTGGGCAAACTAAATAATTAGTTTCTGTCTCTCGGCTTCTCCCTGGTAATATGTGAAGAGCATCATCTCCAACGCATATTACAGGATAAATTCATTAGTAAATCTGTTAGTCTTTGAAGTACCACCAGACTCCTTGTTGTTTTTAGTGAGTCTAAGGTATTCATTCAGTGACAGAAGTCATATAAGTCTGAAGACATCTGCAATATATTTAATAACCCATTGGTTTTGTCCCAATACAGCTACAAGAACACAAAGAAGGGAAATAAATAAAATGTATTTACAACAATCTCTTCCAGGCTAAAGGCAGTATTGTCTGTTCTGCTTTTGGGTACAGAGGAAATAAAAAGGAACAAAAGACTTGTTCATATGACTGAAAATGTTCTGAAGAGGAGGGAACTGAATGTAAATGGCCTTATTCCCAAGTAATGGAATCAATTTTAGGCCATTGATGTTCTGTAAACCTCGTTTCATGAGGCATAACGGAGCAGTCGACAAAGGCTTTCCTTGTCGACGTATCCACGTCTTGACTCGCGTGCTGTGCCAACGATCAGCTGAGCCGGCACAGTGCAACGGCCATTTTTATTTTAATGAAGCCAGGGATATTTAAATTCCCACTTCATTGACTATGTCAGGTAGCCTATTTTACATGCCCCTGTCGGCAGAGGCATGTAGTCTAGACATACCCCCGAGAGCACTCCATGCTTCAGTTTAGTGCTCTGGAAAATTTTGGACTAACTACTTTGGAAAACTAATCTGGTCAAAACTAGCATTTGCATGGCAAGCCCTAACACTTCTGTTGTGTTCATGTAGTCAACTACTTGTGCCACAACACCTTCTACCTACTCCAGAGAGATAAAACCTTTACTCCAGATCTTATAGAAACTCTGACTGATAACTTATGGAGTCTCCCTGAATCTGTTTACCCATCCACTGTAGTGTTCTCCTTACACCAGTGTGATCTGGCCCTATGTTTCCACAGTAATCATTTCCCAAGATACATTTTCAAATGTAATGAATCCTCTCTTTGGATTTCAGATTCAAAATTTGAGAAAAAAAAATACAAATTGAACTTCTCTAGTCTAGCACTTTCTGGTCCAGCAACATTCATGGTCTGTCATGATTTTAGTTAGTCAGATGTCCACTTATCAGGAGGTTGGCCAAATTTCTCACAATCCCATAAGGTTTGTTTACAGCCATCCTGGTCCTCACTGTTCTGTGTTGTTATTTAATTCTGATTTACCCCTAAATGTCTTCTAAGTGCCCGGTAAACAGTGAAGTGATGATAATGCTGCTAGACAATACCGACCTCTCGTGATTTGGCAAATTCTCTGATGTGGCACAGGTCAGGTCCCAGGGATGCTGGACTAGAGAAATTCAACCTGTATTTAAACACATAGTACTGCACTGTATGCTCCTGTGGCATTGTAAGGGCAATATTTATTCAGATGTAAATACTAGGTGTGTTGGTGATATTATTCGAGGTGTACACATATACAGATGCTGAAAGTAGGAATAAGAGATCCTCCGGAAAAGGGCTTTATTCCGGAGGATCGCGCCAGTCTAGACGCTTTTTTCCAGCTTTTCCCCAAGCCGGAAAAAAAGCGGTGGACATGTTTATTTAAATCCCACGGGGGATATTTAAATCCCCCGCGGATTTCCCTATTCCAAAGTTGGAAATTAGCATGGCTATTTTGGAATAGGGGCCAGTCTAGACGTAGCCTAGGTGTTAGGGAGAAAGCAATTGAGAACCAAGTAGATATGGACAGGAGATTGCTGTGTGCTTGATGTGGAAATGAAGATACTTGACTAAGTCTCACACTAATCATGTGAAGTTTTGCCCCTCCTTTTAATCCTGTTAACTTGACTTTTTTTGACTGTATAAAACAAGGGGTTTGAACCTTGTATGGTGCTCACATTTTCTGGATGCATTTTAGCAGAGCTTTGCTGAATAAACAGAGCGGTCTGACAAATCTGTGAGTCCTGTCTGACTTTGTGTATATATATATATATATATATATATATACACACACGCACACACACAGCACAAGGGATATGTACGGTGCATACATCTACATTCATATAAAATCAGAGATAAAATGTGCTTATTAGAGTATATATCCAGGTATTGCAGGTGTACTGTAATGTTTAGAATGCAGTAAGCTAGGACTCTTTCATACATGCCAGTGTGCACATGCATACACACAGAGTGTGCTGATTTGTTAGATTATAGTGGAATTGACTGAAATGTAATTTATGTTCATAGAAATGGATTTTGTTGTGTGATGTTAATACGTGTATGAAGAATAAACACTAAAATTAAATACAACCTGGTGATTTATAACTTTTGTGTCTAAAGATTGCATGGTATAAGTATGCCTACACTAAATCATTCGGTTTAAATGTCTTTGAAAACACTAGGTTTAAATTATTTTCGAAGGCTATAAAGAGAAAACATAAACAGCCTGAATTGTTTCAAATGTGTGTTCCCTTTAATTAAATAGGAAACATCTGTCATGGGATTTTGAAAGTGGATGTAATCTAGCCACATGATGCCTACATCAGTTTGCATCCAACATCCAATATTTTGAAAGCAAATTCTTCCTTTCTGTAAAGAATTAAATAAGCATGCAGCATGAAGTACTGCCTCTGTCTGAATGGGCAGAAAATCCCTTGTTCGGTCCCAACACTGAAGATCAACCACCAATTCCCACTATTCACAGGGGTACATGAAACATAGAGTTTTAGCTTCTGAACATCTGCAATTGGGCATTTCTTTTTAAAGTGTTTAGTGCACGCCAAACACCTTTCATTTAAGGAAAATGGCAGTCATTCAGATGAACTACACACCAGTCCCCGAAGTCACACGATTGTTATTTCTACAGAGACCTTTAAACACTTCTCCACATGCATGCAAACTTCTAAGAGTGCAATTCTCCAGGAAACCTCACACACAGATCAGACCGACACACATCATTGAATAAAGCATCCCATCAACTTGTTGTCAGGAGTGATTTTAGCAATGTGATCCCACACAAAATAATACTCTGGGTTATCTGCTTATTTAGGATTTGAACTTACTAGTAGTATCAAAGGGAATCTGCTTGCATTCAGCAGCTGGCCAAGGACAGTAATACACCGCTCCTCCTTCCTGGATATCCGGCTGCGTAGTATTAGCTTTGGGAGCACCCACCAGGACACTTACCCTGCAAAACATGGGTGCCTGTCACTAGATGGAGAGCACAAGCTAAAGGCAAACTGATGGCAGAGACTTTGTGCTAACATCAGCAGCCACCCCAGAGCAACAGGACTGGCAGAAACCATCAGAGCCCTTGCCCAACAACAGGATGGGGAGATCTCGCTTTCTGGTTTCTTTCATAGACTCACAGGGCTGGAAGAAACCTCAGGAGGTCATGGAGTCTAGCCCCCGGCTCAAAGCAGGACCAACCCCAACTAAATCATCCCAGCCAGGGCTTTGTCAAACAGAGACTTAAAAACCTCTAGGGATGGAGATTCCACCACCTCCCCGGTGACCCATCCCAGTAGTTCACCACCCTCCCGCCTCACTTTCCAGGCGATACCTCCAGGCGAGGGTAGGGGGAGTTGTGCGGGGAATCCCGCAAAGGGTCTGGGTTCCAGGAGTACCCCAGCGAGCCTGCCCCGCCCGGGGCGCTGGAGCCGAGCGGGGAGCGCCCCCTGCAGCGCGCGTGGGGCTGATGGAGAACTTCTGTGTCCCCCAGCCCGTCTGGCTCTGGCCGGGAAGCGGAGGCGGGCGGCTACTTACGCGCCGGCGGCCGGGCTGTGGAAATCCACCGCGTAGCCGAAGTAGCTGCTCTCCGGCCCGCTGTACACGGTCAGCTTCTCCTCGTCCACGTTGAACGCCGCCAGCCCCGGCGGCCGGAGCATCCCCGACAGCAGCAGCAGCAGCGGGGCCAGGGGTTCCCGGCGGCGCCCCGGAGCCAGCATCCTCCTCAGGCGCGGAGCCTCCCGGTCCCGGGCGCAGCGGGCAGGCGCCTAGTCCGCAGGGACCCGCAGCGGCTCTCGCCAGGCGCCCACCAGCATCGCCGCGCGGCGGCGAGTGAGGCAGCCGCGGGCTTGTGCCTCTAGTGGCCGCCAGCTGACTGCGGGGCGCCCCCTGCCGGCCGGCCGCTGCCGGGAGCGGAGCTGTCTCCCCCTTCCCGCTGCCGAGCTCGATAGGCAGCGGCTCCTGCTGCGCTGCACCGATGGGCTCTAGTACCCACATAGCCAGCGAGCTTTGCCCTGGCACCTGAAAGGCAGCGCCTGAACCTTCTCCGCCAGGTTCAGCGGCTTCGTTAAACGAGGGCTGGGCAACCAACAAAGCCTGGAAGTACGAGCAGTGACATAACACGCAGCGCCCCCAGGGCAAAGCTTTGCCCCCACTTTGTAGTGTAGCAGCTACTGGTGGCGCCCTGCAGTTGGGGCAAAACCAGCTTGGAAGGACAAGGCACTTGTAACTCAGTGCTTAGGGGCTGAAAGTGTCCCGAGGGGTTAACAACTGAAACGAACAAGAGGGGTTTTAGGGAAAGTTGGAACATGTTTCCAACCTGTTTGTGAGCCGCGTGTAAGTAGGATCCAGCCCACGCATTTACCATTTGGGCTTTAACTATAAAACCAGCCCTTGTCTGCAAACATAGACCACAACTAATCCTCAACGAGAATCGGGGCTGAGCGAAATTTAAAAAATGTAATTGTGACAGTATTTTAATGTTTCCAGACAATTTCAGAAGGGATGCACTCCTGACCCAGCCTTGCAGAAAAGGTGTAACATCTCACCTGTTTCCCCACCAGATCCAGAAAATCTAGGGCCAAATTCTCAGAACATCCTCCAGAGCATGGGTTCCCAAACTGGGTGGCATGAAGAAATTCGGGGGGGGGGGGACACAAGGTGACCCAGCCCCCCATCAATCTCCCTCCTCCCCCCGCCCCAAGTTTTGATGCTTTTTGTTTCTCATCCCCGGTCAGTTCCTTTTTTCCCCTTCAACAAGGTTTGTTGCTATTTTGGAGGGTGGGGTGAGGTGGGGGTGTGAGGGTTTCTCAAAAAATCAGAAAGGGGGCATGATGCTGAAAAGTTTGGGAACTACTGCTCCAGAGTAATCTCACTGAACCCAGTGGTACTACTGGGAATTACACCAGGGAATCTGAAATCAGCATTTGGCCCTGAGAGGAGCCCATTTCAATTACAGAGCAGTGATTGCTTGCTATTCCATAATTAAGATCTTGATCCTGCAACTGCCTGTGGTTGAAAGGCCTGCTATGCCTATATGGAACCTCCCCCCATACACATCAACTTGCATGATCCAGCTATGACAAACTCCTTGGAAGCCCAATATTGTCCTCTTGTCCCAAGAAACATTTAATAAAGAATCAACACTACGACGAGATCTATAGACAAATTCACTCAACTCTACCCATGCATATATCAGGAATGAAGTTTCAGTGGCTTCTAGTTGACCAGCTTGCTTCCCCTTCTCTTCCCCCTCCATGAGATCAAACTATTTTATCCACTGAAGATTCCCACATTTTGAAGCAGCTTCAAACTATTCCTAAGAACTGGATACCAACAGTTCATTATGACTGCTAAAATGGCTATTGTTTAAAAGAAGGGGCCTTTTCTTGTTTTCAAAAGACATTTCAAACCACAGGAAAGATATAAAAACCAACCACAGTTCAGAACACATCAGGAGGTCTAGTTCTTTGTAAATTTCACTGTTTCTGCTACATTGTCTATATAAACTTTAACTGTACCAAGGGAGTAACTTAAATTCACATAAAGAGAAAAAAGTTACTGTAACTATTGTACAAGAGGAGGTGTCAAATCTCTCCCCAGACAAAAGAATGTAGACAGGCCCACAAGCTACCCAGCAACCCCATTCAATACAGAAAACAGAAATTTCCCTCTCAGAATTACTTCCCTCCCCCCTCCAAACTGAATCCACAACACCTCTTGTGGGATTCTCCACTCTCATAGATGTCATTTTAGACGCTTTGTTTATTAAAATAAGCAGCATTTGCTTGAAATTCTACCCTTCCCTGATTGGATCAATGGTACACTCCAAAACCTGCCAGAAGAGGGAAGCATTTTTCATTTTTAAAATCCCCCATCCTGTCCCCTCTCTGAGGTGAAAAAATATAAAACCCTTTTAAAAACAGTTTTAAATACCCTCTACAAACTTGTTATTTTCTCTGAAAAAAGGGATGAGTTCTTCTAGCATTTAGAATGTAAGAGTGTAAAAAGGAAATACCAGAGAAAGACCTTGAAGAATTGTAAACATTCCAGTCACATTTAAAATCTCACCTGTTACATATTGAATGTGCATATTATAGCAGCAAGTGAGGTGTGTTGTGGCCAGAGTTACTGATATTCCCAGTCACTATAATAGTAAAAATAAAGTTATGTATAATTGCCCTAAGATGTCATCACTGGCTCCCATGCCTCAGTTTGTGGAACATATAATGAGTATGTATTACTCCAATTTGGATTAAACTAAACAATAGCCGTTACTTAGAATGAACAAGTATTTCCAGTGATACAGACAAATAGCAAAATGTACTTCAGTGACACAAGAGCCTAAGTCCTATTTTCAAAAGTAAATTATGCTCTTAAATCCAGAAGAGACTTTAGAAAATTCCAACATGAATAGGAATTCAGCTTTTTGGTGAAGTTGAGTTACGCTACATAACAGTAATGCACTGGTCTCGTCTGGCCTTGTACTCTACAAGTACCTGCTTCCTTTACTGGACTTTTTATCAGTAGATCTTAAAGCAATCTACAACAAGGATCAGTATTGTTATTCTCATTTTACAAGTGGGTAAGGCACAGAGCAACATCACTTGCTCAAGATCATTCAGCAGAACAGCCCAGATTAGAACCCAGGTCTAAAGCCACTGACCAGTGCTCTATTCACTAGGTAACACTAGCTTACATGGGCCAATTTATAGTGGAGCTAGTAATTATAAAATTACTCAAACTACTGGCAGAAAGGAGAGGTGAGAAACAAAATGATCAGAAGGACAGGAAGCTGTGCCCTGCTCTCTTCGCCTTCAATGTGCTTGTATATTTCACTTCTAGGCTGTGTCTACACTGGCATGAATTTCCGGAAATGCTTAAAATGGAATACTATTCCGTTTTCAGTTTTTCCGGAAAAGGAGCGTCTACATTGGCAGGCTGCTTTTCTGGAAAAGCCCTTTTTCCAGAAAAGCGTCTGTGGCCAATGTAGACGCGCTTTTCCGGAAAAGAGTCCCAATCGCCATTTTCGTGATCGGGGCTTTTTTCCGGAAAAGACTACTGGGCTGTCTACACTGGCCCTTTTCCGGAACAGTGTTCCCGAATAAGGACTTATGCCCGAGCGGGAGCAGAATAGTTTTTCCGGAATAGCGGCTGATTTTGTACAGTAGAGCATCGTTGCTTTTCCGGAAATTCAAGGGCCAGTGTAGACAGCTCGCAGCTTATTCCAGAAAAGCGGCTGATTTTCCGGAATAAGTGGCCCAGTGTAAACACAGCTCTAATGTTTAAATACTTAGCACAGGTGTGGCCAGCCTGAGAAGGAGCCACAGTTTACCAACGGTACACTGTCAAAGAGCTACAGTAATTTGTCAGCAGTCCCCATCTGGTGTCTCCTCTCCCATATCCAGCATCTTTCCAGCAGCCTCACCTATCAGTGCCTCCCCTTCCTTCCCCAGTCTCCTGCCCAGTGCAATCAGCTGTTTCATGTCCCTCATGAGGTGGGGAGGAGGGAGAAAGGAGCAAGGATACAATATGCTTGGAGGTGGAGGTGGAGCCAGGAGCACTGAAAAGTTGGAACCTGCAGCAGCAGCCCCAGAATCAGTGCCTGAGCAAGGAGCCACATATTAACTTCAGAAGAGCCACAGATGGCTCCAGAGCCACAGGTTGGCCAATCTTGACCTAGCAGCTTATAATAGTAGATGTCATAACTTACCTCACCCCTTTCCAATTCAAGCACTAAGTGTTACATTTAAAAAGCAGATAAATAGCTAAAGCTGCTTAATGTTTAAAACTAGCCCACCAACAGAACATTTAACCTTTCTCTCTTTCATAAATCCTGTGGCAGCAAGGCCATTCTCCACAGCTGGAGAGAAACTATGCAGGAGACACAGAACAACCAAAATAGAACTCTCTCGGGGTCTAGAATTACTTTACAAGGTTCTTGCCCACACAGAAGAGTAAATAAACAAAACCGAAATGCTTAGCATAGTGTTTGGCCACATTCTTATCATACATCTTAAGCTCTTAAACTCCAAAAGGCAGGACCAAGCTATAAACACAAACAAAACAGGTTTTTTTCTGCCTGCAGTGCTTCCCCTTCATCCCATTTCCCTACATCCAGCCCAGTCTTGCCTCCTCAAAAACTAAGCTCAGCTGCACTTGATTACTTTAGCTCAGAGAGACATTCCCCACACAGAGCTCTGCTGGGATTTAACTCCAAACACTCTGTGATAATGCCTGCTCAAGGATCCTTCCTCACGAGTTCAGGGTGTGACAAGAATGTAGGGGTCCCTTTGTGGAGCACCATTAGACCTATATACCCAGCCCCACAAGTTTTTATTTCACAAATTTAAATGAAGTAGTGGATCACCTAGTATATATCCAAGATGGACTTGCATCTAGCATAGATATTCAAATCTGGGATTTGCATCAGCTGTTAGTAGAATAAGAGGTTTGTTGTGAAAGTTGGTTCCAGAGCTATATTCAGATTCTGAACCATTCCCAACCTGGAGGTGTTCAGAAATGGGGGGTTTGATCAGGTGTGTCTCTAATAATATGTGTACTAGTTTTGCTTTTCACATTTAATTTTGGATTCAAGAGTGCTGTGGTTGAGGCCAGGACAAGAAGGAATAGACCATCACTGGACTCTACATATTTAGGCAGGTTGCTGAATCAATAAACAGAAAAAGAAAATACATGCAAAATATTTTCTCCCCAAACTTATATCCTACTATGACCATTACAACCATAAAATAAGTATTTGTACTGTAGTATTGTCAAAAGGCTGTCATCCCACTCTGCTAGGCGCTGTACAGATTGACGTTTTTAGTAAAACAGTTCCTTTCCCAAAGATCTTACAAGCTAAACAGATATTGTAAAACATTGTTCAGGTATTGAACACACAGACTACAGCTCAGTGAAATTTTCCAGCAGAGTGGCAGCATTTTGTATTTTAGTGAAGTGAAAAACATGTTACACATTGATTGCCTTTTTAGTGAGACATGCCAAGAGGAAATATAGCCATATGATCCAACAGTCACTTCACTGGGAGACATACCATCTGTTACAAGGTACCGCTATTGTGTCTAGTTCACATTGTGTAAAACCATCTAGTTGTGCTGCCTCACTTGGTGATCTGAAATATTTAAGTAAAATGAGAATTAGTAATATACCTGTCTCAGGTGAAAAATCTATATCAAGAATTAATATTAATCCATGCATTAGATTCTAGATCCCAAACCCATCAAGGAGTGTTAGAAGTTCACAGGATGTTCCTGAGTGATACATGTTTCAATTAGAGCTTTGGTTTATTCAAAGATGATAAAAACCCTGGGCAGGAGGGAACAGAGGGTAGTTGCCCTGGGGCCTGGTTATTCAAAGGAGTTAGGGATCTGGTGGCTGATACTGCTGGTCATCTCTGAATCACTGCCAGAGTGCTGGACTCAGCACTCTGCACAGCTCTGAGGGCTGAGAGGAGGGGCATGCCCCCTGCCCTGTCCCTTCCACCTGAGGCTCCGCTCCTTCTGGGGACACAGAACCAGACTTGCTCCACACCTTGCCTTGGGGCCTGAAGTGGCTGTCAGCCCCACTGGGCACAAAGCTCTCTACTAGGCAGGGGTACGTGACCAAGTGCAAGAGTGTCATTGGTATTTCTTATGTAATTTATAAGTTACTTACACTAAATTGGCTCAAACTGCTTGTTTGGGATCTGTCGTACTCAAACTGAAGCTCCTGAGCCACAAGTGGCTCCTCAATGCGTCTTCTGGGGCTCTTTGTAGTAGATGATATAAAAAAAATTATTAGCAAGTCCAGATGCTCTTACTATGTTATCAGCCAATTGAACATGCTATATTATCTTGGTCAGTCACTTTGCTGTGAGAGTACTATACACACATAGATAAAGAGTGAGGGAAGTAAATTAAACTATGAATTCACTTCACTGTGGCTCTTTCCAGTAATGTTGATCACTAATTTGGCTCCTCAATCACTGAGGTCTGAATATCACTGTTTTACAATGGAAACACACAACAAACACGCTTTTTGCTATAAATGACCAAATGGGCCAAACCAGAGGTTATCTGGATCTGAATGTTTCATGAGGATGGAATATCATTTTATTTTAGCCTTAACAGGGGGGCTTATTTTAGTTTCTCAAAAGTTCAGCCAATCATACATTTCAGACAAACATACAATATAAACCTTAGGTCATAGCAATGTGTTTACATTATAGCAGGAGCTCCAATGACAAGTATGTTCACAACATCCAATGGCCCCTCACTAGGTGTATTCTCTGGCTATGTCTAGATGGCAGAGTTATATGAGAAAGATACGCAAATTGCAAGTTGTGTATCTTTTTCAGTTTTTTTTTTCAGAAGAGGCTTTTCTGAAATTTGGCCCATCTACATGGGGCCAAATTTCAGAAAAACCTCCTCTTTCAGAACATCCCTTCTTCCTCATACAATGAGGAACACAGAGATGCTGGAAGAACACGTCCGCTTTATTGGAAACTGTTCTGAAATAGCAGACGCGTTCCTTGGATGCAGCAGAGTTTTTCCAGGACACCTTCAGTACCTTTTTCTTCGGTATCCCGGAAAAGCTTTGCAGTGTAGACATAGCCGCTATTGCATTCATACCTCTTTACTTGTAAGGTCACACACATAGGCTACGTCTAGACTGGCATGATTTTCCGCAAATGCTTTTAACGGAAAAGTTTTCCATTAAAAGCATTTGTGGAAAAGAGCATCTAGATTGGCACGGATGCTTTTCCACAAAAGCACTTTTTGCAGAAAAGCATCCATGCCAATCTAGACGCACTTTTCTGCAAAAAAGCTCAGATCGCCATTTTCGCAATTGGGGCTTTTTTGCGCAAAACAAATCTGAGCTGTCTACACTGGCCCTTTTGCGCAAAAGCTCTGCGCAAAAGGACTTTTGCCCAAACGGGAGCAGCATAGTATTTCCGCAAGAAGCACTGATTTCAGACAGTAGGAAGTCAGTGTTCTTGCGGAAATTCAAGCGGCCAGTGTAGACAGCTGGCAAGTTTTTCCGCAAAAGCAGAAAAACTTGCCAGTCTAGACACAGCCATAGGGTATGTCTACACTGTAGTGTTATAGCGCGCATTTACACTACAAGTCTCTATTTTGAAATGATGTTGAGCTGGAGGACTTCTTACTCTAACTCACAGTAACCCCCATGAGAAGTAAGGGAAGTCAAAGGAAGAGTGTTCTTCCTTCGACTTCCTGATGCATAGACAGCACCAAAAGCAGAATTAAGCTTTTTTGACGTCAGCTGAGCAATTGATGTAGCTGAAGTTGCATAGCTTAATTTGACTTTAGCCCAGCTGTGTAGATATACCCATTGAGTAAAATGTGCTCTCTGAAGCTAGCATGCTTTACGTAGTAGGTGAATTCTGCAGGAGGGGATAGGGAACACCTGGTCAAGATTGTGACTGTTCCAAGCATAAAGAGTAGCATAAAAGCAAAATCATTTCTGTGAAGGGGCAATTAGGACAAAGGCATAGTCAAGAAAGAAGTTGGTGCAGAGCAGGCAGGATTTAGTGGAAGGTTAGGGATGAGCTGGAGGTGGCATTTGAGTAGAGCTGAAGCCTTGATCTGGATGCAGGAGGAAAATGGGAGTTCTGGGTACAAGATGCATGGAAGGAAAGAAGGGATGATTGTATACAAAAGGCTGCTGGTGAAATTGAGTAGACTGGAAAGAGGGAGATGTGGTCAGAGAAAGACGAGACAATATTATTACATACGATTGCTGTATTCAATACCGTGTAAAGTATACCAACCAGCACTGACCATCCTCACAGCCATGAATGATTTATGTCCATGCATCATGTTGTGCCGTAAGATGTTACTTATCTCTGTGTGCGTTGAGATTAAGGGAATGGCACCAATTTTAAGAGAGACAATTACCTGTAATAAAATCCATTGACCTAAGAGGAAAATGTGTCCCTAAGTCCTGGTCTACACAAGGGAGTTATTTTGAAATAACTCCCCTTATTTTGAAACAAGAGGAGTATCTACACTTCTAAGCCCGTTATTTCAAAATAGTAACTCCTGCTTTCCACGAGGAATAATGCTTATTTCAAAATAGTTATTTTGAAATAGCGATAGTGTGGATGCTCCACTGCTATTTCGAAATAATTTTTCCCCAGTCAAAGTAATTATTACCCAGTGCTTCCTGGGGCTCTTAGTCACGGTAGCAGGTCCACATTAAGGGAGCCTACCTCAGACTAATTTTGAGGCTTGCCTATAGTGTGGATACGCTACTTCAAAATACTTCAGGGGGTAGCTGAGTTAATTTGTACAGGAAAAAACAACAAATGGTCTGGTAGCAGTTTATAGACAAACAAAACATGTAGATGGTCTCATGAGCTTTCGTGGGCACAGCCCACTTCTTCAGATGACTGGAGTTTTTGAAAATAGTTATTTTGGGTGTTATTTCAAAATCAGTTATTTTGAAGTAATTTCCTAGTGTACACATGTCCTAAAAGATTCACTTTGACTTAGGGCTTTTTGGATTCCATTTTGAAGCTAGTTTTTTTTTTATGCCAACTTTCTGCAGTTTATCTGCTATTGAGATTTCTTTACAGTAGCCCACTCTTTTTTAAATAAAATGAAACTTATTACACTTGTCAGGGTAATCCATGTGATTATGGGAGAAGTTTAGTAAATTCTTTTCCTTCTGCTTTATGATTCATTAACTGGTCAAGTATAGTTCATCTTGTTATTCTTGCTACATAGTCATTGTGTGTGACATTAAATACTTTACCTTTGTGTCTTTAAATCATCTGCAAATAATCACATAGGAGGCAGATGTTTGCCGTGCTGAAATGTACTTGTGATGAAAATGCATGCTCAATTTATAGGAAATGTATGCTTTGGAATGTATCTGCTACATTGCTGGCGCAGATACACATCTAGAGATTAAATAGGTATAACTCACAAAGGTGTCTTAATCTCTTATTTTGGGGATTGATATATTACCGTCCATCACCTGTGCTAGCTTTCCACATAAAATTGCTAGCAACAGTGGAGTCCCTGCTAAACTTTCAGTAGTTTGTTAGTTTTAAAACTTTTTTTTTTTCATTTCATGTCTTTTGTTTTTTGTAGTAGAAAAGGGCATTCATGTTTTCAACATGCTGTATGGGGAAAGGCCTTTTAGAAAGTTTTGCATATGCACCCTAAAGACAGTCAGACTCCAGATTCAACTCATCCCCTCTGGAAGTTGTTCCATTGCCAGATTTCTTCAATGCTGAATGCTTTGTTCTCTGATTCATCCTGGGTTTTGCAATCTGCATTGTCTCAGGACAACAGTTAGCTTGGTAGCTGATTGTTTCAAATTTGGTCTTTAACATATCTGGGGCTTGATCCAATAATTGCTTTGATTATTAGGACAAAAGCCTTTAGCTGATATAAGAAACAGAGCCAGAGAAAGGATAGAATCTGCCTTGATGTGAGTCTGAAGAACATAAAGCCAAACTATATTTAAAAGTCAATCAGTGTCTGCTTACATGATCAAAAAAACAATTTAGAATAAGCCCAGTCCTGCAGTTCTTACCTGGGCAAAATTCAGGAATCATTGGTTATACTCAGGGTTTTACATTATGCAGGAGCCAAACTAAACTTTATATGGTACTTTGGTTCTAAAATTCATCAACATTTCCAGTGGAGTTTCTGTGTAAGAACTAGACTAAAGTTTTCATAAAAGTTCTTAATCTTATTATCTGTACAATTAGGCTTTGTTTACACTGCAGGGCTTTTGCGCAAGAAGCTTTTTGCAGAAGAGATCTTCTGGAAAAACTTCTTGTGCCAAAGCACGTCCATACCTCAAAAGTGATGTGCTTTTGACGAGAGCGTCCACACTGCATAGACGCTCTTGGGCAAGAAAGGTCTGATTGCCATTAACAGAATGGCCTTCAGAGCATCTGTGCTTTTTCTGATAGCCTCTTTTTGCACAACAAACCACTGCGGAGCATCCACACACACCTTTTTGCGCAAGATCTGTAGGGCAAAAAGGAGTTATTTCTCGTGGGGAGAGGAATTACTTTACCGGTAAAAGCCTTCTGTCCTGTCAATTTACTGTATTTTTTTTTGGCGCAGAAACACGCTTGAGGTGTGGACACCCCACCAGTTTTTGCGAACCCTGTAGTGTAGATATAGCCTTAGTGGCATAATCTAAGTATTAGCATCAGGAGAACAAATATTTTAAAGCAATGAACAGGGTTTTAACAGTATAATTACTATTAATGTTGATGGCAGGTGTGCTGCTAAAGCCTTCCACTGACTTTGAACGTGCACCCTAAGTGTCCATCCACCTTGACAAGCTTACTATTTCCCTCAGTTATTTATTTACTAGTTAAGGGATTTCTATTGTAAGTAAGCCATTTGGGAGTATGTAATTGGAGCCATTGCCCATACAATACTTTGTCTTGGAAACAACAATCATGAGGCTGAGGGAGAAGAGGTGAAAACAACCATATTTTAACATGAATGTGCAATTCTTAGCAGCCATTGCATTGCTAGTAATATTCATAGAAAGTGTCCTGAACCTTTATGAGACCACTACCTCCCCCATAATAGAGCGTAATCACAGACAGCTAACCTCAAATTGATGGCTTTTAGATGAGGAAGAAGTATGAAGAGCACTTCTTTTGTAAATGGAGCTCTACTTAAACTGCTTTTCCTCTATATGCCAGCTTGGGGTTCATCTACACAGCAGTGTTATTTCGAAATAATGTAGAGTCCACATCTACACAGCAGGCAATTATTTCAAAATAATGTCAAAATACTGTCAAGCTGGAGGACTTCTTACTCCGACTCTTGTAACCCTCAATGTACAAGGAATAAGGGAAGTTGGAGGAACAGTGCTCTATTTCAAAATAAATGCTGTGCAGATGCTCCCAATTAAGCTACACAATTGATATAGCTGAATTTGCATAGCTTATTTTGAGTTAAGCTCAGCTGTGCAGATGCACCCTTGGTCTACTGCATCTTGAATCACATCAGCACTACCTTTTTAAAGGGCAGACTACTCTGGTACCCACAGATAGAAGAAAAAAAATCTGCAATTTATTGCTCATGCTCGTTCAATTAAGAAAAAAGTGAAATCTCACCTTCAGAAGAGCCCTTTCTGCTACATTCTAGGTCCAATTCAGCTAATGTTGAGAGGCTTTCCCCTCAGTAGTCATTTAATGAGTTTTAACTAGATCCACTAAATCGAATGCCAGAAGATCAATCTCCGCAATCTCCAGCGTGGCAAGTGGCGACATGACTTCCAAGGGCATGAAATAGGGTGATTTCACTTGATTTCCACCTGATTCTGGGTAGGAAACTGAGGTGTGCCAGATCACTTAAGCAGGTTGCACGATGGCTTCATGGACAGAGAAGATAACTATAGCTACTCTCATGTACGAGCATCAGTTTCACATGTGAAAAATACTCATGCTCCAATTTGAATCAGATAAAAGGACATTTGGGTCTAGACACATGAAAGTCTATTTTTTAAAAATGTTCTTAAAGTGTTACTGACCATGAAAAGATTTTTTTTTTCAGTAAAATGTAATTAATCCTGTTCCTACTGAGTTCATCTCAGTTTCCAAAACCAGAAATAAGACAGAATTACAGAGTTAAGTATTTTGAATGAATATGTGAATTTAACCTATGCTCAGACTGAGGAGTAACTGCATGCAGTTATTTGTTTTGTTATTTCTCCCTGACATTACTACATAATAAACATTGAAAATTCTTTAATATACAGCTGTTTTGTTAGATTCTTTGTTTTGACAATTTGAACAGCACAGGTCTGCTTAATGGGGAAACAAGTTAACTGATGCATAAAAATAAAGTGCCCTTACCTACATATTGTAGAGAAAATACATTTCTAAACATGAATTCTTAGCCCTCTTGGTATTAATATATGCTATGAATTTTTGGTCTGAACAGCAAGTGTAAGTGGGTCAACTTCAAAAGTGATCCACTTGTTATTTTTAACTTGTGTTTATAGCCTCCTCATGTGACCACTTTACCTCAAAAACTGTCCATTTTTATCCAGTTGTTTTTTTTCAATATAAAGAAATCAAAGAGGCAGCAAATAGGTCAGATGGAAAAAACAAAAACTTACAAGTGCTAGGTCAGTCTAGGGAAAAGCTTTTATTCAGGGCTAACAACTAGATAATAAATAAAGGAATATACTCATGTAATAACATGTTTTCATGCACTTAACACATACAATAAAGCTGGCTTACATTGTTTAGATAAATTGATAACAGATATTTGGCAATACTATAAATCTGAACAATTTAAAGATTATAGAACAAATTCTTCCTGATGTTGATTTTTTACATTTCCTTTATAGAACTTTGAATAAATATTAATACAGATATTTTTCCCTCATACTCTGTCTTCACTTTTAACATGCCAGATAGCTAAGCCATAGCAACATACAACTGCCAAGAAACTGCCTTTATGGTTTATATTAAGTAGTAATAACCTAGAAGTTATTCCTAGTTTTACCATTTTTGTAAAAGTTGGTTCGAGCCAAATTTTAGAAAAAATTGCAGAGTTTAAACTCATTTAAACATTCAGTGCAAGGCTAGTCCAGACCACAAATTATGATACTGTAACGTAAGCCAGTATAATTTAAATAATAAAACATGCTCAAAAGATTCAAGGGGAAGTAATCAGAGAATGCTTTTATAGTTGAAAGATTAATTTGATACCTAACATGCAGATACTGCAGTATTAGACATTTTTCAAATTTTTATGAGATGGCAAGTTTAGATGATATAAAGAGGCTTTAAAAAAAACTCACTACCACAATGGCCAAAAAATGACAAACTATTATAAAGAGAAATCAATCTGATTAAAAAATTAAATATTTCAATTAACACTGAAAAATGTTTGTAATCATTATTTACAATTTATCAATGATACCAGTGTACAGCTTCATACAGTCAAGTATAGTGCTTTCAGTAAATAATTCTTAATCCCCCAGTAAAGCATTAGATAGTAGTATAATATTTCTTCTAAACATATCAATTTAATGAAGGAGATCGATCTGTAGTCCAGAGTAATTCTATATATGGCCATTTGGTTTGCAAACAGCGCTTTATTGGAGTATCATCAGTCTGTAGCATTGGATCTTCAAAGCCCATAATTACTGCTGTGCCTTCTACATACATGACCTGTCAAAATAAAACCATCTAATTTAGTACATTTCCTGAACTTTCTTTTAAGACAGGAATGTAATGTTTCTTTTAAGACAGAGCATGTTTTTCATAATAAAAGGAAAAACTCAAATCAACTAAGTTTTACACAAGTAGTTCAAATTTGTTGAAATAAACAAAATCCAGAGTATCTACCTGATAGGTGTTGATGCCTGTAACTCAGGGATGGCAGATTTGATGGGGGATTACTGCAAGATTTTGGAATGTGGTCAAGGGCCGCACTCTTCCATGATATTAATGGAGGAGGTCTGGGATGGAGATTGGATGTAGAAGGGAGTTTGGGATTGGGGTGCAGGAGGACATGTGGGGTCTGGCAGGGAATTTGAATGAAGAAGGTAGCTTTGACCTGGGGCATGGGACTGTGGTGCAGGAGGGTTTACAAGGATTTGGGTTGTGACCATATAAGGCAAGAAGAGATTGTGACCTGGAACTGGGGTGCAGAGTCTGGGAGGGGGTATGGATTCAGGAGGGGGGAGCAGAGGGTTTGGCTTATGTGGGGTAGGGTGGCAGGAATGGGGAGCAGGGTGTGTGGTGGGGGAGGGGAGGAGAGACTGAGGTGCCAGAGGCAGGCTCTGGCTGGGGAGACTTGCCTGGGTGACTCCTGACCAGCAGCTCAGCATGTTTCTCAGGCAGCCTCTGTGTCTGCACAGGCTGAAGGGGCCATGTGCATCTGTGATTAAGAGCCTGAGCTCTTCCTGAGCCTGAGACAGCTTCCATTGTCTAGAAATCAGACAATGGGATTATGCTGGGGGCAGGGACAGCATATGAAGCCTCTTCTTTCTGCCCCCCAGCTCACAGCTGTGAAACACAAATAGCCCAGCAGCTGCTTTTCTGAGTGGAGTTCAGGGCCAGGTGAGGCAAGCTGGGAGTCTGCTTGAGGCTTCCCTCTGTGTCCTCAGGCTGGATCTGGTGGGTCATATCCAGTCCATGGGCCATTTTTCGCTCAACCCTGCTGTAATTTCTATTCAGGGTACAGATAGTACATAAACGGCATGAGTAGACAGTAAAGGCCAAAGAAGGGAAAAAAAAAAGTCCAAGGCATTAGGCCATTAATTGAAAAAGCTCAATTTGTTTAAGATGAGAGAAAAGAAAAAGCACAATAGGCAAAACATGCATTACAGCATAAGTCTTACAATAAAGTCAGAAATGGGGTTTTGACCACATTTTCAGATGTGTAATAGTATAGTTTAGTACAGTATATAACATTCCTAGTTATAGTTGCTCTTTCAAGGTGCAGAGAGAGTATTTTCTTCATTTCAGTTTATTCACGTAGTTCACTTCAATGACCTAATTAGAGTTAAGAAGCCAATTAGCTATTGAAAAGCAGGAAAGATTTTGTTCCTTTCCAATCTATGACTAACAACTAAGTGGGAAAAAATTAGATCTACTAGTTCTAAAATATTGCAGGACATGGTAACCAGAAATAACCAATTCACTAATTACAGAAATTAGTCTTAAATGGAAAATGACTTTTAATGTAACCAGTATATTTAAAACAATTTAATAAAAATACTATTTTTGTGCATGTTAAAACTGAATTTCTATCACCGAAGAACTTGACAAAAAAAGTAAAAATTTGTCAAATACAAATGGCCTAATTCACCATTTTCTAACAATGTAAAAATTAACAATCTGAACAAGTGTAGCTACCTATAATTATCAACCTATGAGTAAAGGTAAGATTTTAATCAATCCACCCTGCTAGTCAATCATCATCTGAGTACCTTTGCCTACATTTTGGAATATGAGACTGTTGGAAGTTCCATAGCAAATAATTCTAAAGATTTTATAATCCCAAATTACTCTGATTTCAAATAGGATTAAATGGGGGTTGACTGAAAATGCATTTTCTAGAAGGGCCTGGTAGTAATCTCTACATCTACTCATTCCTTGTAGTTTCTATTCAGAAGAACTAGTTAAAAATGTTTTTTCCATTGCAAAATAATCTGACAGAAAACACCAAACATTTTTGCCAAACCCAGAACTTTTAAACTCAGAAATGCTGCTATTAAGCTGTATGGACGATGAAATGTATCTCTCTCATAACCCCAGCCTCTTCTCTGGGTCTGACTACATCTCCCTTCTTTATGCATGAGGGGAGACTGATGTAGCTATGGTTCAATCAGAGAGCATGGCATATAGAAGAGAACAGGAGCATGAGGCAGCATTTCCAAATTGAAATATTTATGGATTTGGGAAGAAAAATATCCATTTTTCATAGAAAGCATGGCATTTTTGCAAAACAAGTTTCAACTGATTTTTTTAAAAACTGGCCTAGTGTTTAGTGTCAAATGTGGTGGCAGTTCTGCAATATAGACACAAGGAATGACACTGCCACCAACACATTTCACAGACAGTGAACCGCTGTCTCATGGTCATAATTAATGGTTGCTCCCAAGCAGGCCACAATTCCTTTTCTCTCAGATCATCATACCTTTTCGTTATAATTAGATTGCTTCAATCCATTGTAGTGATATACAGTGAATGACTCTGGAACCTTGGAGTCCTAGCATAAACAAGACAGTTCATTTTATATTAAAATCAATTTATCATGCACACTATTCTCTCTTCACAGTTACATTGCTTGATGGGAAAGGGGCAAGCAGGTCAGAAAAAAAATGGTCAGTTAAGATACTGAAGACTTTCCAGAGCGCTCACAGGATTAAAATGCAACACCCAGTCAATCAGTTAAAAAGTTTAATATTTTATTCCCCCCCCACCCCCAAAAGAATACCTTCTTCACTTACCTCAAAATGAAGAAGAATCATGTTTGGAGTTTGAGGAATGGTATTTAAATTTAATAAGACAATTAATTCCACTCTGTTAGTTGTATATTGCTTCCAGACTTGTCAATAATTGCAAGTTTTTGGAGGAAATAAAATTTAATTCAAAAGACTTTCTAGTGGTTCCACATGTCAGAAAGGGGATGGAGTGCAAGTGAAGAGGGAAAGATGACAAATCCATTTCCTAGAAGCTGTCAAGAGGCAACTCTGGATCTTTTAATCCTAAAAAAATTAAAGCTGAAGCCTACACTTTTCCTCTAGACATTGACTCATCTCTTAATGTATCCAGTCCTTACCATCTTTTATAGCAAAGCTCTAGAAGTGCTTTTGAATCATTGCAGCATTAGTGTTTTACACTGCAGTATTATTTTGCTATGGTAGGCAAAACTGACCATTTCATTCTCACCAAAAGATTAAAATAAAATGGATTCTGAAAATGCAGGTGACTTTCTAATTCCCACATAAGAGAAATTGCATTTTAGATTTAAAATACTTGATGTCAATTTTTCCTTGTATAACGTGGTCTCCTTATCTGACACTTAGCAGCTTCAGCTAAGCGGTATGAGAGCTACAATTTAGAGTAGTTTTTTTCATTTAACATTCCAAAATGTTTAATGATGTAGGACAGCTATACTGAACAGTGCAAAGAGTCACTGGATGACCCAAAGTATCACAAAATGCAAAATTTATTAGCTTAAATAATTTTTCAAAAATGCACATTTAAAGGTATGACTGTTTAATGCATCACTGAAGAATTCTATTTAGCAACATACAAAATGTTCTATGGCGTAAGTAGTAGGAAAAAAACATCTACATTACCTGCTCAGGGAAAAATTCTTGCAGAAAGGGACCCAGTAATATAATTCCTAGTCCTTCTGGATCTAATTTGGTCTTCATGAGATTTACACTAAGACAAGAACATTGGATACAGAAATATGAGTTGCACATTTATTCTTGCATGACTATGTTATGTGGTATTACAACACTTCTCACTGCCAAATATATTGAGGTTTTTTTATTTAGAGTCTTAAATAACAAATGCACCAGAACGGCACCAGATTTGACAAAATGCAGTTATTTTAAAACCAAACTAATCTGTTATTTAAAATTCAAGTAGTTACAATTTTGAAAGACTTGCCTTTTTAGGTAAAGTCAGTTGAAAGCCATGGAGACTAAAACCTACACTTTAGCCCAGAAGATATTTTACTTTGTTGCAAGCATTCCTCATCTTAAACACACAAACCAGTCATCCTTTGAACAGCTCTGAACAAACAATCTGTTTTTAAATGGAGATTTGAAAAGCCACCAACAAATACATTTCAGAGATTTTTAAAATTAAGTTTGATAAGAATAAATTTAATTGAAATCAGGTCCAATGTTTATCATTATATATTTACATAGTGCCTTTCATATTAAAGCAGCCCAACCACTTAATGTTTATCCTGATATTATACATAAACAGAGAGAAGAGAATATACTTGGAGTAGTATAAAAAGCTTTATTGGCACTAACGTGGGATTTTTGCAAGCTGTTCTAAATGAGCATCAATAAAACATTTAAATTTTATTTATGCAATAATTTTACAGACACTACTTAGTAGAGCTTTAAAAAATCATATTTTTCCTTGATCTCTGTCTACAGCTAAAATTTTACCAGGTCAGACATCTGAATTAGAAAATTTTATAATTCTCACAGTATCTAAACTAGCTCTCCTGTAAACCCAGTAGAATTTTAACATGAATTTTAAATTCTGTCACTGGTCCATTGCAGAATATTTATCACTGCTAGCAAGCCCATACCTTTGGTGTGTTTAACATTTTGGCATTTAAGGTTTTTTTTTTTTTTTAAAGCATTCTGAAAACTGCTCAGTTTTGGAATGTCAGAAGGGGTTCTAGGCATAAAGGATTAGCAGAGAGAATGCACAAAAGGTGTATTTAGGGCTTGTTTACACGGAGCAGTAAAGTGCAGTCTGAGGGTGTGATTTCGAATGCATATTAATATATTGTGCAATAAAATGAGCCCTGTAAAGCCCTCTAATACACACTACAGTTTCCATAGGTCACTTAACATAGTACTGTTTCAGATGGAGCAGCAAGGAACACTTAATGTGCACTAGCAGGGTACACAGATCAATCTATACACAACACATTAGTGTAAATTAGAAATCACAGTCCTGGAAGAGGCATTATTCAACTTTGTAAATAAGCCCAAAGATGTATATAATGTATTCAACTGACCTAATGAATACAGAAAAAAATCCTTTGGTTATTAATGAAATACACAGCTAGGAAATACTAAAGCAACTACTTAAAAACCTCACAATCAGAAGAAGTTTTAGGCCCAGTTTTAAAAAGGATAGAATCATAGAATCCTAGGACTGGGAGAGACCTCAGGAGGTCAGAGTCCAGACCTCTTACGAAAGATGGTCCCCTCATGGATCTGTAACTGGTTAAAAGACAAGAAACAGCATAGGAAGAAATGGTCAATTTTGGAAAGGGAGAGAGGTAAATATCTTCCAAGGACCAATACTGGGGAAAGCCACTTCCAACAAAACTATTGGAAAAAGGTATGCAAATTGCATACCTTTTTCCTATAAAACTCTGTAGTCTAGACAGAGCCTGAGTGTGTGTCTGTGAGTGTCTGTTCAAGAACTCTTCCTAAACTGTAAGAGCTAGGACCACCAAATTTGGTATGAAGCTTCTTCTTAACCTAGCTTAAGCCAAGGTCAGAGTTTGACTGTGCCTGGAAAACGTGAAGTGCTAGGAATGGGACTGTTTTCCATAACATGGAAAGGGGGAGGGCAGAGAGACACGAAGAACACAAAAGTGAGGGGAAGGATGCAATACTGAGAGTGGGCACTGGAGGCAGCTGCAGCACTAATAGAGTGACCAGCGGAACTGGGGCTCCACCATCTTGCCAGCCAACACACTGGAAAGGAGCCCCCCTCTGCCCCAAATCTGGAGCCTCCCTCCCCCAGTGAAGAGACTGCAGTGTGGCCACCCCTGGAGTCTCCGTCCTTCCCCCAGCAACCTGCAGGTCATGGGGTAGAGTTCCACTGAAGGGGCAGGAAAGCACCTACCAAGACAGTCTGCAGGCCACAGCTGAAGGGGGCAGCCCTCCAGAGCCTGGCTTTCCCTAGACTGCCTGCAGGCTGCAAGGCGGCAGTTGAAGGAGGTCAGCCCCAGAACCTCACCCCCACACCCACAGCCTTCAGGCCCCTGGAGCTAACCCCCTCCCAGACAGACTGCAAGCCAGTGTGGGGGGGTGCCTTGCTGGCAGGGGAGCACTAGCCTGCCCCCCTGGAGGAGTCGCCACAGGAGCAGTGCCACTCACCACCATGGGCAGCCCAGGTAAGCCCCCCTCCCTCCCACACACACACACACACCCACCCACCCCCAGACCCCCTTCTGAACCTCCTGTCCTAAGTCCTGCACCTCCCACCTGCCTAATTTCTACATCCCCTCCCCCTGCCTTGAGCAGGTTTGAGGATGATAGGTGTTGAGATCTGAAGAGAGAAGTCTATAGGAAGTTTTTAAGAGGTGCTCATTTTTTGGATTGTGTGCAAGAGAAACCATTTGTGGTCAGAAAGTTATGCTAATGAGTCAGTAGATGGAAAGATGGAATTATTCTATTTTAATTCTGAACCAATTCCTACAGCATGGCTTTGTGGGCACTATCCTGAAGGTGCCATCTTTAATTAGAGATGAAATAAGATTCTTCTGATTTGTGATTAGTAGAGATCCTATGATACTCCCATATATAAAAACTTCCTCTCATTTACACACACACACACACACACACACACACACACACACACACACACACACACACACACACACGTTTAGATGGGAGTTAATTTGAAGAAAAACTGATTTGCTTAGAAGAAAAACACATTTGTAACCACCGTGCTTGATTTTTATCTTAAAGAAAACAGCATGAAAACATAAGGAATTAAGAATCTAAATACTTCTTACGGTCGTTAAGTTTGTTCCATATTTCATGGACTGCAGACCCAAAACTTAGATGTCAGCAGAAAAAAAATGTGGTGACCCTACGTAAGTCAGAACCTATTCTAATACCATTGCATTAACAAGAACATATTGTAGACTACGGTATGAAGCAATTCCATAGCTTGATCTGCAGCAAAAAGTCTTTTAAACATGGTATACCTTTCTTGTGAATGGTTCTTGATCACATGACACCTGATGTTCCATGTGCAGTAAGAGGTCATGATTATGTCACATATATCCTAAAACCAAAGCCACCTTCTCTGAAAGAAAGATGGATTTGGAAGGAGGATTTTCCCTGTTCCTTTGGGAAATCAGATGTGGGAGACGCAGTGGAACTAAAGAAGCCTTCCCAAGCCTCCCAAATCAGGCTCTTTCCTTACAACCTACAAAATCCTGTTCCCCTCTGGAGGAGGAAATGTTTCATATAGAGCTAACATCTCTAATTTATCTCAGAAGAGCCCACAACTACTTTTGATTAGGACAGAATGGGATTTGGCCTTATAAATGAACAAGGCTAACGCTGGGAGGTAGCAGAAGTTCAGACACTGAGGTTTGTTCTTTGGATTGGATTTTCTGGAAGTAAAATATAACTAGATAAGCAGACTTTGGCTCCAAAATTATTTGATACCTGAAGTCCTGCGCGGATACAAAACTGCTATCTGCATTTGCAAAAATGAGGCACTGATGTGGATACTCCTGGATATAAAGTGGATATCTGCAGATTGGCAGGGCACTATCAATTCCACCAAGTATTTGTGAAACCTTACCATCAATGCCAGTTAAAATAAGAATAATTACTGAGTGAAGAGTTTCACCTACATAGCCACTATTAAAACTTGTACATCTCTGGTACTGAAGGAAACAAACTAGAACTACAAGTTGAACTTCTCTAGTCCAGCACTCTCTGATCTGGCAACATCTGTGAGCTGGCATGAGTTTAGTTAGCTAGATGTCCACTTATCATGGGGATGGCCATGTTTCCTGCGGTCCCACAAGTTTATTTACAGCCACCAATTTTGGCTCTGTGTTCTGTGCTGTTATTTAGCTTTAATTTACTACTAAATGTCTTCGAAGAGCCCACTAAGCCGTGCAGGTAATGCTGCTAGATTATATTGATCTCTCATGGTTCTGTAAATTCTCTGGTTCAGCACTGGTCATGTCCCAAGGGTACCAGACTAGAGAGGTTTGACCTATATTAAAATGCAACCATACTGAATCAGACCTCTAAGATGGTTTCAAATCATTCTGTAACATGGTCATCTACTGTCGAGAGACCTTATTTTTTATAGTACACAGATTCATCTTGTAGTATTGGGTTGTCATAGGCAAATGCATGCACTTACAAAAGCCATGTGCCACAAATAGCTAATAATAGTGTGCTAGGAAAAAATCCTCTTTCTAAAAATAAAAAATTATTCTGAAACTTACTTTTAGGCCTTTTTTTTCTATTTACAACTGACAATATTTTGAGGTACTGTCCTCAGGACACTGCACAGAACTATATGTACTAACAACTCAAGCCATAACTAATCTCTTAAATGAAACTTTAGCTACACAAATTACACTTACTATTCAGGATCTGACACAAGGTCCAAAGCCTTCATTACATCTTCTAGAAGGGTTTCAGGTATAAATCCATTATCTGCCATAGGGACACATTTCCTCATTAGTGGAAAATAAACTGAAAACACTTCAAGATTGTAGATGTTACCCATGCTGGTAATTAAGTCCACATCTTTGAATTTCAGAGCCAATGTAAAGTTACATGACAAAGTCTTAGAACTCATGATTTCCATACGTATTTCCTCAACAAAATACACCTTGCAGGCCTACAGGTCTTCAAAATGACATTTTTAAAACACATTTTAAAACGTGAACCTTATTAAACTTAACAGTTTTTTAGTAAAAGACGTATCATGCAACCTTAAAATAGTGAATGTTTTAAAACTTTTTTCTAATCAAAACAAGTGAATATCAAGCAGCTTCTGATTTCTAAAATTAAACTAAGGAATTTTTCAGTACTTGCCATACCTCTAAGAACATGACAGATCCAGTATGAAAGTCTTATCTCTTTTGAAAATTTAAGATTAAAGAAAACAAATAGAGAAACAGTTTCCAGCTCTGAAAAGCTTACAATAAAACTGATTCTTACGATCACTATTTTTGACTTCCTCATCCTCTTTAATTATCAAGAAGCTTGTCTATTTTATTATTAGGTTGATAAACAGCAACACTTCTTGATTTGTTGGTTAATCAGTAGGTATCATACTCCCTTTTAGGTACGTCTGTCTACAAAAGCTGGAAGATGTGAATTTCAGCCTGTAACTAACTTTGACTGTGCTAGCACACTAAAAATATTAGTGTAGCCATAGCAGTGAAAGCAATGGCAGGGGCTAGCTGTACCAAATACATACCTATAGGCTGTGTCTACACTGGCCCCTTCTTCGGAATAGCCATGCTAATTTAGAACTTTGGAATAGGGAAATGCGCAGGGGATTTAAATACCCCCCGCGGGATTTAAATAAACATGGCCGCCGCTTTTTTCCCGGCTTGGGGAAAAGCCAGAAAAGAGCGTCCAGACTGGCACGATCCTCCGGAATAAAGCCCTATTCCGGAGGATCTCTTATTCCTACTTTCAAGGAAGTATTCTCTTTCAAGTAGGAATAAGAGATCCTCCGGAATAGGGCTTTATTCCGGAGGATCGCGCCAGTCTGGACGCTCTTTTCCGGTTTTTCCCCAAGCCAGAAAAAAAGCGGCGGCCATGTTTATTTAAATCCCCCGCGCATTTCCCTATTCCAAAGTTCTAAATTAGCATGGCTATTCCGAAGAAGGGGCCAGTGTAGATGTAGCCATAGTGTTGGACAAAATCACACACATGGCAGTCATGTATGATTTGTATCACACTAGCTCACTAAATCCAAACCAATGCAGGTATGTCTCCCTAAGCTGGAATTTACACTTTTCAGCTCCAGTGTAGATATACCCTGTGAATCTGATTCAAGCCTTATGAGCAATGTGCCTTGCAATGCAAGAGACTGTACCGCTGGAGGTGGAGTGTTTTACATATACACAAAGTCAGAACCTACAAATGGGCTGTGTTCCAAAAGTTTACTTGTAAGCTGGTTATTTGCAACTCGGAATACATTTTCCCACAGAAACAATGTTAAAAATGGTAGTTAGGTTCCCAAGCTAACCCACAAAAGCCTATTTAACCCATAACATAGTTGAAATACGGCATATTTGCAATGAAAATTCATAAAATAGGTTTTTATTTAACCTTGAATGCTTGTGCTTGAGGAAAGACAGGTTTAATTAGAGGAGGATGAGGGATAGGTGGAGATTTTGAAGGGATTTCTGGGCATTCCGCAGCCCCATCCTCTCCCCCGTGGTCTGCACCCTGTCTCCGCCCACTAGAAGATGGCAAGTGGCGTGAGCACACGCCAGAGGATTCTGGATGAGCAGAAGGCAACTGCGCAGCCAGCGACAGTTCCCCTTTAAAGCAATGCTTCTCTCCAGCTGCTGACTGCACAAACACCCACTGGTGCTCCAGAGAGCACTTGTACTGTTCAACACTACCTGTGCCTCTTTCCTGCTCCCCTGAAGCAGGGCCATCCATACCCATATGCAGAATACACATCTGTGTAGGGCATCCAAAAATTTGGGGCACCCCAGGGTCTTAATGTCTACCCACCTACCTCTTCCTATCCCTGCTGTGTGGTCCTGCTTCCTCTCGAGGGGATCTAGTTAATTTAAGAGTGAAAAAGCTTGCCAGACCTATTAGCAGAACATTGGACCTATGAAAGAGCCATTCACATGATAATGAAGCCATTTAACAGGCATTTGCCAACCCCAGATATATACTGTCATTTTCTGAATTTACTGTTAGTCTATAGCAGTGGTCACCAACCAGTAGACTGGGATCTACTGGTAGATGATGGAGCCTCTGACAGGTGATCCTGACTGATTTGGCCAACCACAGCACTTCAGATGCTCCCCCTCCCCCGTCCGCTTTGTATCTCCTGCCCTCTGCCTTGGAGCTGCCTCCCACCCCCGGGAGCCTCCTGCTTGCTGTGGAGAGCAGTGAATGGAGAGAAGGGAGTAATGATGTCAGGGTGCCCCCCTCCCACCGTGTATTCTATCTTCACAAAATGAAGGAAGGCACAGGGCTTGTATGGAGGGAGTTTGCTGGCTGCTTTTGAGAGTGGTGCAGGGTCAGGGAAGAAGTGAGCTTGTCTTAGCCCCACTGAACCACCACCCAGGAGCCACCTGAGATAAGCACTGTCCAGCTGGAGCCAGAATCCCAAACCCCTGCCCCAGTCATGAGTCCCACCTGCACTTTGAGCCCCTGTTCTAGTCCTGAGCCCCCAAATGCCCTCACAGAGCTTGTACCCTGACTCTCCTCCTACCCCCAACTCCCTGCCCCAGGCTCCACTCAGAGCCCCTTTCACACTCCAAATCCCTTAGCCCAAAACCAGAGCATGCACCCGAACCCTCTGTCCCTGCCTGGAAAAAGGGAGGAAGGATGGGGGAAAGAGCGAGGACGGAGTGAGCAGGAGCAGGGCCTCCAAAATGGGGCATGAAGAAAGCAGGGAAAGGGTATTTGGGTTTGAGTTAGATCCTGGGTTGCACTTAAATTAAAAATGTGAGCTTGTGCTTAAAAAGTTTGGAGACCACTGATCTATAGGATCTTAGTTTAAAAATATTTCATTGTGTTGCTAAGGATTATAAAATCACAGCTCTAAAAATCATCAATCCCTCACGCCTTGGTCTGCTGTTGGGCAAAGGGGCATCAGTTTAATAGCATTGCCTACGACCCCACAAATCCTAAGGACATCCCTGCCTCAGGCTGCAGGTGAGCTTTTGTTTGTATGTGTGGATGTTCCTAAATTGTTTGTGACTGGGGATTGCCTGTATTGTGAAACTGTTGCCTTAGTTTTCTAAAAAGATTCTTCATACTTAAAACCAGTCAATGAAGATCTGAAGTCTGTCAGGTCACTCAATACCCACAGATTTTAACAAAAAGCTAAATAATGTTACTTTACCTTCTGGATCATATGTTTGAAAAACTCTTCTGGCTTGTTCTGAGGGAGCTTCCGGGGCAACAAGAGCCAAATCCTAGACAAAATTCCACACGATTCATTATTTCAAATGAATACATATTGTTTCACTATGGAAATACATGATCATATTGAAAAATTTCAAACCTTAAATTAATGAACGTAGCAAGTGTAATGGCAGAGGTGAGCCTTAACTTCAAGTTATTTCCACATACAGGGGGTGGCCACTATAAGTTGCCACAGTATACATCCATTCCACACTAAAGTCGTTGACGTTTGTAAGAACTGATACATTATAAATCCTCCCATTCCCCACTATAAGTTGTGTGAAACACTCCCCCAAATTTGCTTAAATGGAAGTCAGCTACAGGAAAAAAATTCCCCGCTTTAAGTTGTTTCACTATAAGTCTAAGTTTTTAGGAACATATCTTGGACTTATAGCAAGGGCCCCCTGTATCGATATTCTTAAGGTTATGTTATCAAAGAATATATTAAGATTTAGTTACATGGTTTTCCAGACAAATGTCCTGGTTTGAATACTTTTCATGCAGATGTCATGGCATATAAATAGCTTATCTAAGAGCCAAGGCTGTTATAACTGGAATGCTTATATGGACAACTAAATTCTTTTGATTTTAACAGGTATTCACCTTTAAAGCTAAATTCTCTTTAGAATAAATTTTGAAGACAATTATAGACATGGAAAAAACACAGTAAAATTGGTAAAATGCAAATGGGTATACCAAACAGATTATGCAAGACTAGCCCAATAACTTTCTTCGAAAAAAAGAAAATAACTGAGTTTCTTAGACAAAGGAAATACAATGTATCAAATATGGATTTCAATAAAGAAATTGATATGGAGATTAGTTAATGAAAAAAGACATTAATAAAAACTGAAAGGGGTAAGGAACTGGCTGAAGGGAAGAGAAGAACTGATTATTCTAAAAATTATCAGGCTGGAGAGAAGTTAGTGGAGTTCCTTGAGGACTGTTCTTGGTAACAATATACATGATTATTTGCTCTAGTGTGCTAATGAAGTTTGCGGAGGACAAAGTTGGGAGACGCTGTTAATTACAGAGGAGCATCAGAAAATTATACAGGAAGAATGATATGACATTCAGCGATTCCAAGGTCAGAAGGAACTATTGTGATAATTTAGTCTGATCTCCTATGTAACAGGTTACAGAGCTTTCCCAAAATAATTCCTAGTACAGATATTTTAGAAAAGTATTCAATCTTGATTTAAAATTTGCCAGTGATGGAGAATCCACCGTGACCCTTGGAAAATTGTTCCAATGATTAAATTACCTTAATTTAAAAATGTATACCTTATTTCCTCTCAATCTTTTTAGCTTCACTTTCCAGCCACTGGATCACAAATACCTTTCTCTGCTAGACCGAAGAACCATTACCAAATACATGTTCCCCATGTAGGTACTTACAGACAAATCAAGTCTTTGTTTAGCTAAAGTGAGTATCATGTTTTATAATTCTTCCAGCATTTTCATGACTGTCCTCTGAACTCTCTCCAGTTGACATGCTTCTTGAACTGTGCAAATAAGCACTGGATACAGTAATCTAGTAACAGTCACATTTGCACCAAACACAAAAATAATCTCTCTACTCTCCTGTTTATGCATCTACAGAGCATATTAGTAGAGCCCTGCATGGATATAATGTCTATCCGCCAATGCAGATATCTGTAGATAGGAACTGGTATCTGCTGAGCCACAGGATTCTATTCCCAGGAGATGCTGTTGCAAAAGGAGAGGCGCATAGTGCAGCTGGTCCTAGGAGCCAGTGCCTTGCACCAGCAGCTCCTCTTAGCTCTGTAGCTGTACTGCCCCAGTCTCACTGCCAGCAGAGCTACAGCACCCCAAATAGGAGAAGCTGCTGGAGGTGTTCTAGCTGCACAGCCAGGAGGAGCTACTGACATAAGGCGCTTGCTCCTAGGAGTAGTGGCATGATGTTCCTTTCCTTTGGCCACGGCACCGTCTGGAAATAGAGCCTTGTGGATGAGTGTACACCAATTTTTATCAGCAGGTATCCGCATCTGCAGGTAGACATTTGTATCCACAGAGCTCTACCTATTACCCCTTCCAGCTAAAACACACTGCGAGCTCACATTCAGGTGATTATCCACCTAAAAATCTTTCAGAATGGTTGCTTATCAGGATAGAGTCCTCCAAATTGTAAGTACGGCCTACATGTCTTGTTTCTAGATGTATAAGAATTTCTGTGATAAGCTGGGGCTCATCAGTTGGAAATGACAGAAGAGAAAGACAGACCTTTGTGAATTTATTGATCACAAGATGGCTGAGCCTCCAATATGATGTGACTATAAAAAAAAACCCCAAATGCGATTCTAGGCTATATCTGGTGAGGTATTTTCAGTAGAGATAGAGAAGTATTGATGATATTGCAGCACAAGAAGCTACTCATCTGGAATATGTGTATAATTCTGGTTACCCATATAACCAGAAAGATTAATTCAAACTGAAAACAGATGCAGAAAAGGGGTATTAGAGGAAGGATGATTAGAGGAATGCAGAGATTGTCTTATGAGAGGAAACATCTTTGCTTATTTAGCCTAGTAAAATGAAGGATGAGGGAGGACAAGATAGCTCTATAAATGCTTGGGAAGGAATGGGGGAAGAGCAAGGAGTAAAACAACAACAACAGGAAGGGAGAAGAAGAGTGAGGTTCTGGAAAAGCCTTCTATCAGGAATAGTGGGGACAAAGAGTTTCCATTCAGTCTTATGTTTATATTGCAATAAGCCTAAATAATTTATTACAAGTTAAAAAAAGTTACTCCATTTAAAGTTACTCTTTAAAATGATTCATAGAATACAAAACATCACAGATGTATATACAACTATTTCTGGCATAATTTTAATTTTGTTTCCATTTTCTTTAAATCAAAAACAAATCTGCTGCCTGAAAGTGTTGTGACAAATGATTTAATCTGGATGATGCAGGCCTGTACTATTGTTCCATTTAATTTAGGGTATCGCTCTGCTCACATCACCCCTCTTTGAATCCTACTTCTTGCTCCCCATCTCTATTTCATCAAACAACATGTTCATATTCACTTGGGCTGAGGAGCTATTTTCCTGGGAAATGATAAACGCAACACTGGAGAGAATATTTTTAGGCCCCTTAAGCCTTTCTTCATAAAACCATCTCAAAATCTGATGAATACACTGATTCCATTTTTTGTTGCTGGCCAAGTCTGAAATTTGACTTGTTTTGTTGTATGGGAACATTTAATAGATTCTCTCTGCCTTTTTTAGCATTTTTTTTTTAAAACACAGAACGTTGATCAGCTCTGGCCATTTGATTCATGCAGTTTGTGTGTGATGCAAGGCACCGGCCAGAAGGGCACCATTTTCAGTGACCACTGGCTTTATGTATTTAAATTCTTTCACTCTGGGTTCTCTCCTTGCGATATATTTTTATGGGGAGTTATCCTCCCTCAGTTATCACAGTCTTAGTTTTACCAAAATGCACCTTCCTAAGTCCAGCCTGCTCAAAACTACATTGCCACTGTTTAAAGTGGGGGCTCTCGTACATTTCAAAGGCTCAGGAGCCATAGGGAGAGTGAGGCCAGTCCCCCTGTTGGCCCCGCACTCCCTGCAGGGCTTCCGCTTTTAAACTGTAGCAAGAGCCTGGCAGGCACCCTTATAAATTAATAGAATAGCCAATGAAAATCCCATCGACTATTTGATTAGTTAATTAATCTAAATTTAACACCCCTAAAGCTACCTCCAGGTCCACAAAGGTAACACCGGTTGATGTTTCTTTTCTTTGAACTACTCCATGAGTATCCATTGTGCAAGTATGGCATCAAACTGTGCTCCTTACCAACATGCACCCATACTGACCCTTCCAAATTCCAAACATTTCATACAGAAGCTGTTTAATAATCTTCGCTCCCACTTTCATAACTTAATTGGGCAATAATTAGCACATGGTGTTAACACCTCATTTAAATTTATAAACAGGCAACATAGAGCTTTTATGCCATTCATTTGTCATTTTCACTTTAAGACTATTGCTGACCATACTCGTCAGGTACTTGATGCCTTTCCTTCCTGGTGATTTGATTGCATCCAGTTGTATTTCATCCGGATGTGGTGCTCTTTTTCATATTCCTAAATGTGTCTGCAACCTCTTGGTCTCGGAGATAACCTATTGCACTCCAGTTTGGCTCTCACATTCTTAATTCCTTCCTTGGGTTCTCATTCATTACTCTTCCAAAATAATCATTTCACACTTTGATTGACCCTTTGTTTACAATATACTTTATTCATTTCTAACATAAGCAAGCTTGTTCAAATCTCTCATTTCCTCTCTTGCAATGATGAGTCCAGAGATGGTCTTCTCTCCCTCCTGTATTCTTAAATAGTTATATATGCATCACAGTTCACACTTCTAGCAGTCAACATTTTTTGCCTCCATATATGCCATCTTATCACTGTTCAAGCCACTGGCCTGCCATTTTTGAAGGTTTTTTTTTTCCCCTGATGGATTCTTTAACATGAGTATTCTACCCCATGTCTCCTTTTTTATCCCTTTCAGCAGTGGATTCACTTCTTTTCAGTAAAGCTGCCGTAAGTGTGAACCAGTTTTCCTTCACACATCCATTGTGATCAAATCCCATATCACATGCATTCCCAAGTATTGAATAGGGGAACCTCCTGCAGATTTGCACAACAGCTGAGAATATCCAGCAAGCAGTGGTAGACCAATTGGCAACCTCTCTCAGTGGGGCACTTGGGTAAAACTGGTGGTGCAGTTACTGCTATAAATGCTGGTCAGATGAGGTTAAGATTTATTTTAAGACAGTCTTTCTTTGCCTTAACAGGGCTGGTGGGGATTGTCAGACTTGTATGGAGCTCATCTAGAAGAAAAGCTATTTCAAATCAAATGTGTTCAACTTGGACAGTCATCTGTAAATCTTATCTATTTCATATGTTCATGTATATCATATGACTATCCAATATAACCTGCTCTAAAACAACAGTTTGAAACCTATGCATGAATGACGAGGTTTTGTGGTGTGTTTGTTTGTTTGTTTGATTGCACTGTTTAAAGAGGTATAACTAGTTTTCTTGGCACATGATTGTATGCCTTCTCCAAGTACAACGCTGCTACCTCATTTGAACTTCCCCATAGGAATTAATAGTGCAAATACGACCGACTAATCTCCTTCCAAGCTTGAATCCATACAGACTCTTTCAAATTTCAACCATTCCACAAAGATGCTTTTCATCAATCTTCTCATACTTCCAAAAACTCATTCCATAATTAAGTTGATGTCACAAATTGTTAAATTAATTATGGGAGCATATGGTGGGATATTGTAATTAGTGTCAGTTAAAGGTGGAACTCTGAGTATGCCTGTTTTTAAAACCATTTAAAGATCTTTTCTGTTTAAACATTCTAAACATGCTAATTTAACAATAAAAGTTGATGCAAGCTGTGGAGGTGGGTAAAGCAAATCTCCTCAAAAAGTTACATTATATGAACTTGCACTTGTCTAACTTTTAAAAATTCCACAAGCTATGGAAGCCTCCCCCATTCCCAAAGTATCTCCAGCAAATTCCCATTGATATTACTTGTCCACTTGTTTAATGATATTTGTTGGTAACAAAAATGAAATAATGTAAATATACATAATCTGTGTTTGGCAGTGCACATGCCTGTTTTCCCATTACAATGTGCATCACCATGAAAGACCACAAAGATTCAGTCTTTCCATTCATTAACTGGCATCTGAAATGAACTGTGCTTTCACAGTAAACTGCTACCTTTTTAAGCCAAATGCTAGAAATGGAATAAAGCCAGCTCTTTGTTAGGCATTACAATAATAAAGTATGGTATTCTGATGTTCTATGTAAATCATTCAAGAAGGGATTACATAATTTATTTTCCTCTATTCTACAGTTTTCATTATTTAAAAAAGCAAGATCAGAAAAGCACCCTTAGTTATCAGAGAGAAGCACCACCAAGAAAATAAACGTGTATTTTTTTTTCAGAAGTGGGAAGAAACCCACAACTTCATAGGAACTTTAGATTTCAAAGGGAATATTGTGCTACGATAGGAAGTAAAAACAAATTAAAACACCTCCCAACGTATAAGATGGCATCCCCTATGTATCTGAGATTTTAGTGTTGTTGATTTTTCACTTGCTATAAAACTGAAGTTTAATGCACCACTCATTTTTCAAGGAATATTAATGGAAAACAAATATGAACAACTTCAGTCGGTAAAGACTAAAAGTGTGACAAACATCTAACAAAAATGTACTTGAACTGCACAAACTGAAATTCCATCATTTCTGCCAAAATATGAAAAACAAACCTCCAGCCTTGTGAACTGCATTTAATACATTCCACACATTGAAGCTTCCATATAAGGAGATCTCATCAACACTTTATCATAACATAATTATTTAATACTTTTTAAAGTACCCCATATCTCAAAAGGCAAGAAAGTCATATTTCACCCGGGGTTCTGGTGATACACATAGTCATTTTACAATTTTCAGAAGTGCTCTTTAATAGTACCAGTTATTTTAAGATCTCATGTTTACCCTAAGAGGCAAAATATATTCTTACAAGTTCTAATAAAAACATTCCAGAAGTTTGTTCTGAAAATCAAAAATAGCTCACAAGAAATATTTAATGACTAAGCTGCACTGATCTGCCTGTTCTGAAAATTTTATAGCATTCTTCACTGAAAGGCCTATTATCCTTTAAATTCAAACCTATTAGGTATGGAATATTTAGAAGTTTTATACAAACTACACTAAGTATATGACTTAGAGCAACATTTTATTCCTATTAAAATATCGTGTAAAACATTTTTCTACATCTTAACTTCAAATTAAATATGAATATATGCAAGAAATGCCTAAGCTTGATAAAGAGAATCTCCTGGAATAGTTATAATAAATTAATGTAATCTGTGGATTTAAATAAATCCTAAAGTATTACAAAGGCTATCTTTTTGTAGCTCACCCCAACTTACATCTCACTGCATTCAAATTGATAGTTGTTACTTCTAAAATAAAATACAGCAAGTCTTCCCACTGGAAAGATATTCAGATGCTCAGATTGTTTCAAAAGTAATAGATTGAAAAGTTAGGCTCCTGAGTGGCTTAATTTTCAAGACTGCTAAATACACAGCAAATCATGATGATGTCAAGGACAGTATCTTAAAGCACATTCAGGACGAACTTATGCACAAAACGTGGTCAATTTAGCACAATACTGACTACTGACACCATATTACTGCCATTTTAGGGAAATGGCATAGTGTACAATACTAAATATTAGAAAAGCATGTGGTGCTCTTGTGATATGGCTAGACAAATCAAAAGTAATCATCATATATGGCCGAAGGATGATTTTAACTAGATGGACTGGATCTTTAACCTCTAAAGATTCAACTCATTGCATCACAAAAAACACAGACTATAGATTTTCTATGTTTTTGTTCAATGTCCTTTTATATATCAAAATATGAATACAAAAATAAATGACATAGATCTTATTATGAAAAAAAGTATATTTTAACAGAATTATTTCTAACACCAAATGCTTGGTTGGCCTGCAAGCCTACAAAATGTATAGAGGCAAATCTATACTTGATGTTTGTATTAAAAATTGGCAGCTTTAACTAGAACAAGTTAAAGGTAGAATGTGGTTTTGAGGAAAGGGTTCCCACTATGCATCTTCCTGAGAGGCAGTCTTGTGCTTATAGCCATTCCAGAGAGATGTGTTTTTCAATTTAGGTTAGAAGAAAATAGTTTCTGCTAGGTTATCTCAAGAATTTCTTTCCTTCTTGAAAAGCCTTAAGGTCTTTCAGCAGCTTGCTATAGACCTACATTAAAATGGATTGGTTAGAAATAAAGATAATACCCAATGAAGTCTATCAAGCCACTGTATGGGCTGGTTCTTAGAAATTCCCGAAACTGTCACCTGATAAGCTGATCATACTACCGAGCCCACCTACCTGCCCCACCCCTTGTCCTGATGAACCAGAGGTTCATGTTTCTGGAGGCAAGGGCCCACAGTTGGAATAACATCCCCCTGCCCCAGTAGAGTAACAGACCCTGATATCAGATCAGCTTTAGGAGGGCTCAGTTACAGGGACTTGACAGCACTTGAAGCATAGCCCCAGATAGGACCCAAACCCCAAATAAATTTGTCTTACTCTGTATACAAGTTTTACAAGCTCTCAAACAATGGTTACATGCCCCATTTTGCATAAAGCATATTCAAGTTACGCATATTTATATTCAATTCACATTTCCACTCAAAGCCATCACTGTTGTTTGACTAATGCTCTGAGTCCATTTGACCTTATAGTGAAGTCAATGTTGAATCAATGTAAGCACAAATGTTTCCATGACAATAGACTAGTGTGATAAGAACAGGATTGTGACTTCAAAGCAGGATAAAACAGGAGAAGCTGGAGTAGAAGAGTAAAAATGTGTATTAAAACAAAAGTTTAGTAGCAGAAAATTCAATACAAACAAGAGTTTTTATTAAATAATCCTGTTTTCAATTTTGCTTTGGTGTGAATTCTCCCATTAAAAAATAAAGAAAGCAATCCTTTTAAAGTGAGATGGCAGTTTCCTAAAAGTTTAGTTTTCCAATAGCAAATTGATAGTTTGTTCGCAACTCACAAAAGCTATAGAAACCCCTTATTTTAATAAAAAGGTTGTATGAACTTATGTAAGTGTATACATGGAAAATCAATGCTTTACTTCTAGTAATAAGATCCTGAAGCTTACATGCAGCATACATAGTTCTATAAGACAATGGTTTACCTTGTTGGCAGACTACTCTAGCGCAGTGTATCCCAACTGGTGCTCTGTGGAACCCTGGGGTTCCGCGAAGCGAAAATAGGGGTTCCGCAAGGAGCCAGCACTCCCTCACCCCCTCTGAAAGAGAGACCGCTGGCTAACCAGCTTCTTAAAGAAGCAGCACACTTATTTCCCTTTCCTCCCTGGCGATGCAGAGGCGTAGCAAGGCGGGGGCAGAGGGGAACAGTCGCTCCCAGCCGGCACACTAGGGGGGTGCCGGACAGGGGTGACCCCACATGACCCACAACAGGGAGGGAAGCACTTCTCTCCGAAGGAGTCAGTGCACACTGCCTGAACAGCTGGGGATGTGGCACCAAGTAACTTAGTTCTGAGGCTTTTCTGCGCGGTGGAGGCGGGGGAGAAGAGTCAGGAGACCGAGATCTGCACAGCTCCGACTGTGCAGGAAGTGCTCTCTGCCCTGGGACTCCCCGCACCTCCCTCTCTCCCCTGCAGGACGGCATCGTGGAAGTAAGTTGCTGGAGTGCAATAGCTCCTGCTGTTCAGGCAGCGCACGCCAGCTGTTTGAGGAGGGGAAGTGCAGTTGCACATTTCCTGGAACCCAGAGGTGCTGCAGGATTGCCAGGTACTGGTCTCAGCTTCTCCTCTCCCCTGCTCAGACCCCCCCCCCCCCCCCCGAGTACCCTGTCCCCACCAGCACTATCTCCAGCACCCAGCACCACCCTGGCCCTGGCCCCAGCACCCTGCCACCCACCCCAGGACCCTGGCCCCAGCACCCTGCCATCTACCCCAGCACAAAGCACCACGCCATCCACCCTTGCACCCAGCAGCACCCTGCCATCCACCCTAGCAACCAGCAGCACCCTGTTCCTTGTCCCAGCACCCTGCCACCCACCCCAGTGCCCAGCAGAACCATGTCCCTGACCCCAACATCCTGACCCACCACCCTGCCACTTATGCCAGCATGCTGCCACCCAGCAGCACCTTCTCCCTGGCCCCAGCACCCACTAGCACCCTGTCCCCTGCTCACACCAGCACAGCTGGAACCACATTAGTGAGGCCTGGGGGTTTTGAAGGGTTTTTTTGTATCTCTTTTATGTGGCCCCAACTGACTTTTCTGTGGGTCAGTGACCCTTGACTCAAAACAGGTTCCCCGCCCCGCTCATAAATAAAGACGATGCTAAAACCTTTTGAGTTTGACATAATATTTTATTTAAAAATGAGGCCTGACCAACATGCCCCCAATTGGGGCCAAATCCCCATCTCACTGCAGCATCATAACACTCCTGAACCACCTGACCCCAAATCTGAGCCTATCATACACTGGAACTCCCTGTCCTGAGCCTCTTACATCCCCAAACTCTTGCATCCCCACATCCTCAGTCTTCTGCCACAACACTCCTACACCATCCACACATCACAAATCTGTGTCCTGAGCCCATCATACTCACATCCTCCTTACCCTGAGCCCCTCACATATCCAACCCAAACTTCTGCACCCTCACACCCACAAGCCTGCGGCTTGCTCGGCACCCCAACCTTCCACCTGAGCCCAACATTCCCCAGCCTGGAGCCCCCTCCCCAAGCCAACATCCCCTTCTCCTGCATCCAAATTCCCTCCCAGAGCTTGCACTTCTCACCCCTTCCCACACCTACATCCCTCATTCCAACCCCAGAGCCTGTACCTCCTGTCTCAACCCAGTGAGAGTGTATAAGGGCTGGGGATAGCAAGTGATGGAGAGAAGGGGAACAGAGAGGATAGAGCCTCAAAGGGGTGGGGTCTCGGGGAAGGAATGTGATTTTCATGCATTGTTGGGTTCCCCCCGCTTTTTTTTTTTTTTGCGCTTGACAAACCTAGGGGTTCCTTGAAATTCTGAAAAGGGTTCCATGGCCAAATAAAGTTGGGAAACACTTCTCTAGCGACGAGCTGCTTAAGATTTTTAAATGTAACATAATATTAAATATGCTTAGTTAATTATTTGATTTTTAGATAAAAGCCTGTTCTTTTTGTTTTTGTTTTAAAGTATAAAGCCATCAGGAAGATAGATTGCTTTATCAAAAAGGTTAAGACACGGCGACAATTTCAGTACAGAGGTTTCATACTAACGGGGGAACTTTTTAGACTAACCATATCCTTTTAAATTTGCTTTGATAAAATTCAAATAAAGACTAATTCACACATTTAAAACTAGACCCAGATATGATTACAGGAAATTAAATCTAAAACTGTAGAAATAAAAACCTCAAACTCTGAAGAGGTGTAGCTCAATAATCGGTATGTTTAAAAGCTACCTACACTATGCCTTTTATAAAGTAGCAACATAAGATGCTTTTAAAAGTCTACTGAAAATACTAGCCGCAATTCATTGGTTAGATAGATAAGCAATTCACTGCCCAAGATCTTTTTGCTCCACTACACCTTTTATTAAGATATTCTATTTAAGAGCATCAATACACACAAAAATCAAAGCAGCTTTTATACACCACCACAGTAGCTAGTATTTTATATCATCACTGTCTCACAGGAAAGCAGGTAGAAAAAATAGGAATTCCAGACATTTTATAAATAGGTAGGTTTCAGTGTTATCTGTTCTTCAGAAAGGTCTGATAAATTTACTCAATAGCTCCACTTTGGTCCATGTCACAGATAATCCTAGTCTAAAATAAGTCTTCATATCTGATAAAAACTGAATTATGACATTTGATTTTAATCCTAAATCAAATTTGCTCCATATTGTCACCAATGAACTTTGAGTTTTGCTTAATGGTGGAAATTCAGTTACTTGATAAAGATTTGACAGAAGGGTTTGCTAGTGAAAGAGCTCGAGAGGGGCTCACAGACAGCAGAGAGCCTACACTTCACGCACTGCTTTCTCCTTTGGTTAACAACCTGCAAAAAAGTAAGTCAGTTGTAAAGCAACAAAATTTCTGAAATACAATAAAGTATTTCTTCAAACAACATAAAGTCAACCTGTAGAATTCTTTGCTAGAGAATGTTGTGAAGGCCAAGCCTATGACTGGGTTTAAAAGAGAACTAAATAAGTTGATGCAGGATAGGTTCATCAATGACTATTAGCTAGGATGGACTGGGATGGTGTTCTAGTCTCTGTTTGCCAGATGCTGGGAATGAACTACAGAGAATGCGTCACTTGATTACTTGTTATATTCATCTGCTTTGGGGCACCTGGCACTGGTCAATGTCAGAATTCAGGATACTGGGCTAGGATGGAATCTGATCCATCTATGGTCTGATCCAGTATGGCCTCCCCTAAGTAAACAAATACTGGTAAGAAAAGGGAGGGGGGACACGGACTGAATATGTTCAAACAAGACCTATTGATATATATTTCAAGGACTGTATTAAGTTCATGCCTGGTAAACAGAACAGTGATAGACTAGATATCCATTAATAAAACTGGTGTGTTGGAAAGTAAGCGTAACTGAGTGAACATGTTAATTCATACATCATTTCCCTTTTGAGGATCTTATAGATTTTGGGAGGAAAAGATAGTTAACATGAATCTGGCTAACAAAGACAAGAGAGGGGGATGGCATCAACTTCACCATCATGGCTGCCACCATCATCACTACCACTTCCTGGAACACTGGATATTCATCATCTTGATCCTGAGAAATGGCTTGACCACAACAGGCCACACAGAGGGATCCAGTGAGGACATCTCCTTTTATGGCTCTGGCTGAATCCCAAACACTGAAATGTGAGACACTGTTACTCTGATTCCTTCTCCTTTCTCACTTTATTTCTTCTCTTTGCCATCTCTTCTCTATTGTCCTCTATCTAATAATAATCTGGAATAGACACAGTCAAGAATCTATATTCTGCAATTCTACCGTATGTCTATGGCCAAAGGAGGTAGCTAAAAGCAATGCTCTAAACATGTGTTTCTCAACCTTTTTTTTTTTTTTTTTAAATAAAGTACCCCTTTAAAAAAAACTAAGTACCCTCACTCAGTATCTACGGTTTTCAGACAATTTTTTCTACCATTGCAACACATTTGTTTAAACAATGTAAACGTAGCCGGGCGGGTGATGAAATTTTTGGGTGTAAAAAATACAAAAATAATAATGCGCTGTAAAACTTCCATTACAATCCATTACAATCAACCTCCCCAACCCAACAAGGGAGATGCATGAGCCAAGAGAAAAAAAATAGAGCAAGACTTCATAACAAAATAATCTGTGGTAAATAATATGCCTGAGTAGCCATCCGGGAAGTAATGCTCTTAACAGACACTCCAAACAATTGCAGAAACCACAATACATCTTCCAGCCCAGAGAGATGTTTTAAGCTAGAAAGCCAGTACTGCTGGAAATCAGTTCTATCAAACCCCACGCCCCATCCTCAAGGTGCCATCTACTAGTGGTGCCTCACTGCCACCACTTCTGGTGCTACCTGTCTGGACCTGTGTTGGTCCCAGTTTGCGGCATCTGCCTGGGGGTATAGTCCCCAGGCGGAGTCCCAGAGCCACTGCCCCTCCCCTCTCCTGGGGGAGCAGCAACCAACTGTCTTATCACTGTCTCAGGGGCCCACTGCACTACTCAGTCTGGCCTCTTACTCCAGAGGCAAACCTCAGTCTATCCTGGCCACCTTCATCAATGGCAAGTGCAGAAGGGAAAAGGGAGGCAGGCCCACCCACTACTCTGGGCCCCGACCCAGGGACCCTTTAGTAGCATCCTCTCACTGTCTCTCCAACTCTACTGATGCCTGCTTCTCTTAGCTACTTCCCCACACCCCCATCATCTTTGGCTCCCACCCTAAACTCTCTCCTCCAAGGACTTCAAGCCTGCCAGAGTTAGCAAGGCCATTCCTGGTGCTAGCTGTACAGCCCTCTAGAAAGCTAGCCTTCCCCACATGCTCCTTGCAGCAGACTTCCTTACTCTAGTCTGCAGCTTCCCTTTTATCAGGGTTAGCTGTGACCCAATTATCTGCAGCCTCACCTGTGGCTGCCTGCCACTCAGCCTCTCTAGGTTTATTTTAAGCCTTCTAGGACCATAGCGGGGCAGACATCATCAAAGGTTGTTACTGAAATTATAATTTTCTAAATACTCCAGATATTGCTTTGGTGGTCTTGGACCATGAAATATATTTAGCTCATGTGTCTTACATTCATTATCTTAACTTCCTCTACACAGAGTATCCAGAATATGGGTTTTGTAAACTAACCAACACATATACTTGCAGAATTTAGGGACTCTCTCCACTAATTTTTTTTTCTGTATTGACTGAATGCATGGTATCAAAATGTCATTGATAGAACTCAAACTCAACAGTTTGTAGAGTTCATGTATAACATGAAAAATACATTTGTATTTACCATTTAAAATTTAAAAGCTATTTTAATTCAGGAATATCATCTTAGCTATGCAGACAGAAAAATATTATTCAGGTGTTTGATTAAATGTGACTTCTAATGTTACTCAGAGGGAAGAAATAAAGGCATCTGCCATGTAAAGTATCAATATAATCTGGTCTCAGTAACAGATATCACTGTGTATACTGTCAACTTATCCAGGGAGGGTTAAGAGCTCCCTGAGCCACTAGAGGCTTTTTTTCTCTTTTCTTTTTTAAGTTTAGGCTTTCAATGTGTTTCACTCATGTGCCCCCACCTGAAAGTGAAACTACTTAAATCAGAAGAGGTCAAAGGTGTTATTGTATACACATGAACAGCCCTATCACCATGAAAGAGGACAATGAAGGACATGTAAAACTCGTTTCCCATCACTTCAAAAAGAATCTGAAATGGATTTCCAAGGGTATTAGTCACTGCACTTGTAAAGAATGAAACTGGATGCTGTAGAGGGTTTTTTTCTAATGTTTCTGTGGATTTAACAGCTGTCACACACATTACGGATTTCATGATCAAACAGCCAAGAGACAAATTGATTTCCATCAGGTTCTTGCCATGCATATAATTCCACTAGTGTCCACTGTATTTGTATTTCCATGGGATACATGTTTAGGCATTTATAATTAGGACAGAATTTGGGAAAGAGTTTGGCATAAAGTTTCAGTCCAAGACTACCTTTGTTCCAATTAAAAATATATATATATATTTGCCACTGAAGTGTTGAGGTCCCAAGTTAGCTGTCTGAACTTATTCCCTTGCTTCTAGTCCAGCAGTGTTTGTGCGCTGCAGACATTGCAAGTCTAGCCTCAGAGAGGGCAGCCAGGAGCAAAGCATGTCATGTCACATTACCTCCTCCTGCTAACCAAGGAGGAATGCTGACCTGCTCAGGAAAAAATCTACAGTCCTCCATTGCCAGAAGCGAAGATCAAGAAGAGAATGGACAAAATGAGGCAATAGGCTAGATATAAAATATATCAGAATTTGTGCACATATATTCGAAAAATATCACAGGCACAGTAAGGATACGTCTACGTTTTAATTTATATTAAACAACAGGGAAATGGAAAGAAGTAATACATTGTAGTTTCTATTACACCTTAGGCATTTCAGTCTCTCTTGGTAACAACAGCAAATATTAACAACAGTATTTTGAAGTACAGTAGTCACACTTCTAAAATCTCTTCCCCTCCCCCTCTCCCCCTCCCCCTCTCCCCTCTCCACCATACACTCCAGACTGAGTGCTCTTGCTCTAGGTAAAGTTTACACACTGATGATAGCTCCAAAGCTTGTTGACAGACCATGTATGATAAATAGAGGAGAAAAGATTAGCTATGATTGCTGAGATAATCTGAGACAATGAAGAGACTAACACAGCCTCTCTTACCTTTTCACTAGTACAAGCATATTCATTTAGACCTGCCTATCTCTCAAAGATGGAATATTCTATTGCTCAAATTTAGTCTGTGAAGAAGTGGTTGCTACACTGTCATCTTAAACCAACCCCTTCTTCCCTTCCACATAAGACCAGATGAATATTGACAAGAACTAACAGCCTGATCTACACATGGTATATGGTGATCTGTAATCAAAGTTTCTGTATTTGTGCACTGAAACTAGGTAAACTCAACTGGTGCAAATTTAAGTACTATGAATTGGAAGAATGAACAGTAAGGTGGATAAAAAAGCTGGCTAGATCATCAAGTTAAAAGGGTAGCGAACAATGGCTCAATATCTATTTGGCAGCTGGTACCAAACAGACTACAATCCTGTGGCCAATTTTGTTCATCATCTTCATTAATGATCTGGATGATGGGAAGGATGGCAGTGTCATCTGCAAAGTTGCAGAGGATAAGTGGGAGAGCTAGATACGCTGGAAGGTAGGGACAGTGTCCAGAGTGACCGAGACAAACTAGAGGATTGGGTCGAAGGAAATCTGAGTAGGTTCAACAAGGATAAGTACAGAGTCCTGCACTTCGGACAGAAGAATCCTTTGCACTATAACAGGCTGGGGACCAATTAGCTAAGTTGTAGTTACTTGAACTCTGCGCGGAACAGCAGCTTTCCATTACCAACACTATCTTCCAGCAGAAAGACAGTCTGAAGACAACCTGGATGCACCCTCAATCAAAACACTGGCATCTCATAGACTACATCCTAGTGTACCAGCGTGATCTAAAAGATGTCTTTCACACCAGGGTAATGCCCAGCGCCGAGTGTCACACAGACCACCGCCTTGTCCGCTGCAAACTCAGCTTCCACTTTGAGCCCAAACCAAGGAAAGGTGGTGCCCAGAGGAAGAAGCTCAAAGTCTGCAGCTTTCAGTCTGCCGCAGTCAAGGCGGTTTTCCAGGAGAGCCTACGATCCAGTCTAGAGGAACTGAGCTGCCTAGCAGACTCGCCTCCGGCTCCAGAAGTGCTGTGGGATAGTATCAAAACCGTTGTTCTGCAAACATCTGAAGATATCCTCGGATTCTCCATGAAGAAGAACAAGGATTGGTTTGATGAGAACAACTTAGAAGTCCAAGAGCTGCTGTCAAAGAAGAGGTCAGCACACCAGGCCCACATGGTCCAACCATCCTGCCCGCACAAAAAAGCAGCCTTCCGCCTGGAATGCAGCACTTTCCAGCTCAAGCTTCGAGAGATTCAGAACGAGTGGTGGACCAACCTCGCAGTAAGAACTCAGCTTTGCGCTGATACTGGCGACTACAGGGGATTCTACGAAGCTCTAGAAGTGGTATATGGCCCCTCGTACCAAAGCCTGAGCCCCTTGCGGAGTGCAGATGGGAAAGAACTGCTCACCGAAAAGGACTCTATCCTGAACTGCTGGTCTGAGCGCTTCTACACCCTCTTCAATGCTAGCCGCTCAGTCCAAGAACCAGCGATTGACCGCATCCCACAACAACCAGTGAAAACTCAACTGGATGTGGCACCAACATTACAAGAGACTGAGGAAGCCATTGAACAGCTGAAGAGTGGTAAAGCTGCAGGAGTTGATGGCATCCCTCCTGAGGTATGGAAGAACGGAGGCCCAGCACTGTATACCAAACTCCATGAATTCTTCGTCTACTGCTGGGAGCAGGGTAAACTCCCTCATGATCTCAAGGACACAGTCATCATCACCCTGTACAAGAACAAAGGGGAGAAGTCAGACTGTTCCAATTATCGCGGAATAACATTTCTGTCCGTCGCTGGCAAAATCCTCACAAGAGTACTGCTGAATAGACTGGTACCTGCGATAGCAGAAGATCACCTCCCAGAGACACAATGTGGCTTCAGAGCCAACCGGGGAACCACAGACATGGTGTTTGTCCTGAGGCAGATTCAGGAGAAGTGCCAGGAGCAAAACAAAGCATTGTACGTCACCTTTGTGGACCTGACAAAAGCGTTTGACACCGTGAGCAGGCAGGGACTTTGGAAAATCCTGGAAAAACTAGGCTGCCCACCGAAGTTCCTCACCATGATCATCCAGCTTCATGAAGACCAGCTTGGACAAGTCAGACATAGCAGCGACCTCTCGCAGCCTTTCCCTATTGCAAACGGCGTAAAACAGGGCTGTGTTCTTGCTCCCACACTGTTCACCATTTTGTTCAGCATGATGCTCCAGCAGGTCAGAGGACCTCGACGACGCTGATGGCATATACATCCGTTTTCGTCTCGATGGGAGCGTGTTCAACCTAAGGCGTTTGCGGGCCCACACAAAGACCATGGAGAAACTGATCAGGGAGCTGTTGTTTGCTGACAATGCCGCCCTCCTTGGTCACACAGAGGCAGCTATGCAGCGAATTACATCTTGTTTCGCAAAAACTGCTCAGATCTTCGGTCTTGAAGTCAGCCTGAAGAAGACTGAAGTTCTTCATCAGCCCGCACCCCACGAGGAGCACCATCCACCAAGCATCTTCATTGAACAAACAGAACTGAAAGTTGTCCACCAGTTCAGCTACTTGGGCTGCGTGATCTCGTCTGACGCCAAGATAGACAAAGAAGTCGATAACAGGCTGGCCAAGGCAAACAGTGCATTTGGCAGACTATACAAACGTGTCTGGAACAACAGCAACCTCAAAAGAGACACAAAGGTCAGCATCTACAAAGCTGTTGTGCTGACCACTCTCTTGTATGGCGCTGAGTCCTGGGTCACGTACCGTTGTCACCTGAGTCTCCTCAAGCGTTTCCATCAGCGCTGCCTCCGCACAATCCTCAATATTCATTGGAGTGACTTCGTCGCCAACACTGAAGTCCTCAAGTTAGAGGAGGTCACCAGCATCGAGGCCATGCTCCTCAAGATACAGCTTCGCTGGGCAGGGCACATCACCAGGATGGAGAACCACAGCCTACCCAAGATCGTGCTGTATGGGGAACTGTCCTCTGGCTACCGCGACATAGGGGCACCACGAAAGCAGTACAAAGACTCCCTGAAGAAGTCCCTCACTGCTTGTTGTATCGATCACCGTCAGTGGGCAACACAAGCAGCTGATCGCAACTCCTGGCGGAACACAGTCCACCAGGCCGCCTCCTTCTTCGAAGATACCCGCAGGGCCTGTATGGAGGACAAAAGGAGAAGGAAGAAGAACTGTGACCCCTAAGCACCTATCCCGGATCAGACCTATATTTGCAGCCATTGTGGCAGGACCTGCCTGTCCCACATAGGCCTCGTCAGCCACCAGCGTGCCTGCAGAAGACGTGGATTTCCTTCCTAGATCTTCGTTCGCAAAGCCAAGCCATGATGATGAGTTCTGCAGAAGACGACTTAGGGATTTCAGTGAATGAGAAGCTGGATGTGTTAACAGCGTGCCCTTGCTGCTTAACAACATATTGGGCTCAACTAATAGAAGCACTGCCAGGAGATCAAGGGAAGTGATTATGCCCCTCAATTAGACACTGGTGAGGCTGCATCCAGAGTACTGTGTCCAATTTTGAGCTCCCCTCCACTACAGCAAGGAAGTGGACAAATTGGAGAGTGTCTAGCTAAGGACAATGAAAATTATTAGGGAGTTGAGGCACATAAATTATGAGGAGAGACTGAGGGAACTGGGCTTCTTTACTCTGCAGAAGAGAGAGGGGGAATTTGATAGTCTTCAACTACCTAAAAGCGGGGGCTTTCAAAATAGGTGGAGATAGGTTGCTTAGTCATGCTAGATGACAGAACAATAAACAAAAGCCTCACATTGTGGTGGGGGAGGTCTAGGTTGGATATTAGGAAAAAATTATTTCACCAGAAGTGTGGTGAAACACTGGAAAGGTTTACCTAGGGAGAGGAGTGGAATCTCCATCCTTATAGGGTTTTAAAGTCTTGGCTGGGATGTTTAATTGGAGTTGGTCCTGTTTTTAGCAGAAGGTTGGACTCAATGACCCTAATTTTCTATGATTATTGTACCTTTGCTTGGGGGACTGCAGTGATGCTAGCTGCTGCCCACAGACAGAGGCTTACTTGAGCTCCTGCATAAAAAAAAAAGGTATAGAGAAAAAAAGAAATACTAAAGATTACCCTGATTACAGTTACAGCATGTTGGCCTGATCTATTGATTGTATATGAATTATACTGATTACCTCATAATGAACAGTCATCTTCCCTATCATCAGTGACTACAAAGAGGAGTCCTGTGGAGAGATGTGTTTTTGCCCACAAAAACTTATGCCCAACTAAATCTGTTAGTCTTTAAGGTTCATAGAACTCCTTTTTGTGAGTATAGATTAACATGGCTACCCCTCTGATATCTATCACCAATGACTGTCATCTTGGTTCTCCCAAGGCACACAGACTAGGATATAATTTTAACAATATGTTACATTAATACCACCATGCCTAATGAATATTCAGTTGATGTTTAATCCCCTTTTTCTTATTTGTATTTCCTCACTCTATGAATGTTGGAGTGCCCTTCATTACTAATCTGTTTACCTCAAGTTTATATTAGCTTATTTGTCAAAATAGTTACTATGGTATTCCTCTGATTGGATATCTGCTTATATTCCTAATTTAAAATATTCCAAGCTGGTATAAACTAGCATCTTGTGTTTCTCTGTGAGCAGTTTAGTCATTACAGCATTCTGTCTTGTGAGATCTTATTATCTATGGTTACTCCTGGTGAGCTGCTTACACTAAAAGGCTTTGACCTATCCCTTGACTAGATTAGCTAAGCTATATATAGCAGGTTTTGAGGATTGTAAATTCATTGCATTATTGTTTTAAATTACACATATGCCTTACCTAGCAAATATCTATCGGCTACAATGAAACTGAAGCAGGCAACAGTTGAGCTAAAAGATTTTGTAATTGCCTATGAAATCTTAAGATGACATTTTAGATTTGAATCCTTGAAGGACAGTCACCAATGCAGCTTTCAAAGACTTTAAAAAAAATCTATGCAGAAGAAGCCCTTTAACAGAGAAGGAAAACCACCAAAAAAAGTTTTAAAAACAGAATGGTAAATGAATCTTCAAAGTCATTTTGAAAAGTTAAATTTTTTTTTCCCTTGAAAATGTTATATCCTTAATAATGCTCAGCAAAAAACTGAAAAGGTACTAAAATAATGAAATGGAGTTTTGTAAAATATTCAGGAAGTCTCTATAGCACTTAAAGTGAAAGTATTACACTGACAATCAAGACTCAGACATCCAACGGGGAAAGGAGCCTTAAAGAAGAGCAGCTTTGCTTTGCCAATTGACGGGGCATGAACTTGTAGAAACAAATTACAAATTAATTACATTTATGTGCTGAGTTTCTATAAATATCAATTTTCAATCAACTAGGATGTTTACTTTTCCAACTTCGAAAAGCAAAATATCTACCCGTCATGTGATGAGTCAGGCCCAATGTCTTCTATTGTACCAAACATGGCTGGAACCAACATTGGTTGACACCTAAAAAAGGATACAGAATTATACGATAATGTTCACAGCCAGCTCCTCTATGGGATAGACCTATATGTACAAAATGACTTACAGGTAAAAGAACTATATTTAGCAATGCATTTGATGCATTTAATACTTATAAGCCATTCTGTGTAGTCTACAAAAATGTGATGAAGCTGAAATGTTTGTATAACTCAGCCTCTCAGATGTCAGGTATATAAAGGGATTGTATGCCATTCATCCATTAGAACCGGGCCATGCCAAATACTTCAACTTACATCAATCATCTTATTTTATTTTGTACAAAAGCCTGTCAGTTGTACCATTAAAGTAATTTTAAAATGAATTAAAACAACTGAATACTTCTGAGGTCTCATATAAAATTGGATTAAAATAAATATTCAATACTGCTTTGGTTACATTTTAGCAGCAGCTCCATTACAAATTTGGCATAAATTATTTTTATTCAAATATTCCATTTTTATGGTGGCTAACTTTTTCATGACAAAACGGTTTTACAAATTTCTTATTATTACAACTTATTGAATTTAAACATTACACCAAAATATAATGTGACCCTAGAAGGTGCTAAATAATCTTCAGTTAGAGACGACTATAAATTACATTGTGGAGTTCCATATTTATTCTCAATGTATTTCAATGTCAAATTTTCACACTTCACAAGTCAGAGGTTATATTTTTATTTGCCTATACACAGGGTTCGACAAATGGTGTAATCTACTCACCCGCGGCGAGTAGATTACACCTCGGAAGAGCCGGCGCAGAGTGATCTGTACATGCACATAGCGCAGAACCGCGCGGCTAGTGAGCCCTGCCTATACAGCTTACTGATCTGAAATTAAACTATGCTCTTCATGTATCACCAATAAAAACTAATTCAAAATTACTAATATTGTTTTGAGAAATACAGTGTGTGTGTGTATATATATCTGTTTCATAGCTGAATAGCACTATTGATGATTAAAAACAGTAAGTAGAAAAACAAGGAGTCCCCTGGCACCTTAAAGACTAAAGGTGCATCTACACAGCAGGGCTTAATTCGAAATAAGATATGCAAATTGAGCTACATCAATTGTGTAGCTTATTCCGAAATTGGAAGCATCTACACAGCACTTATTTTGAAATAGAGCACCCTTCCTCCCATTTCCCTTACTCCTCATACAATGAGGGTTACAGGAGTTGGAGTAAGAAGTCCTCCAGCTTGATAATATTTCGACATTACTTTGAAATAACTGCCTTCTGTGTAAATGCAGACTAAGTTATTTTTAAATAATGCTAGTTATTTCAAAATGATGTTGCTGTGTACATGTACTTTAACAGATGTATTAGGGCATAAACTTTTATGAGTAAAGACCACCTTGTCAGATGCAAGAATAGAGAATATGATTTGAAGACAGGACACCTATACTGAATAAGATGTTTATAGTGAAGGGTATGCATGTGTTCATTTTAAACAAAATGTGATTTGGAAAGTAGGTATGCATATAGAAGCATGCTGTGGCTCACCACCCTAGCAACAGCCTAGAAAAGGCCAAGGGGAGGGGGGTGAACTCAACATGTGGAGTGGAGAAGTACAAGCATGTGACAAACAAAGCCATATATGGAAAGGTTGAATCTGATTGGTTTAGAAGTTTGTGTTATGTAACCTGTAACTGCCATGTGCTATAAAACAGCAAGGGGAGGAGCTCCTTGCTTGAGGGGCTATGCCTGATTTTAGTACCAGGGGCTCTCCCTTTGTGCACATTGAATAAAGTCTTGTTGAATTTAATTCAATTCAATTCAATTCAATTCAATTCAATTCAAGACCCTTGATTTTGCCCAGCACCTGACTCTCTGGGAACCACAAAATCCCAACAATAGTAACTAGCCACATGTTAAATAGACTAACATGTTTAAGAAATCTCCCAACCAATGATTAAATAATAGATTACATTTCAGCACATAAAATTACATTTTCTCTGTAACTCTGGCAAATTTCTGAAGTGTCTCAATTATGTTTACAACTGTGCTTAGCTGTCAGGGGAAATTATCTGGTTTCATCTATAAAGGATTTTTTCTTTGTATTGCACAAGCCCTTTGCCAGAACAAACAGGAGCAGGAGTTTTAATTAGAATTTTTGTAGAATGAACTTTGTTCCTGTGAAGATCAAGTGGAAAACACTGTGTGTGGGGTGGGGTGGGGTGGGGGGGAACTAGTATATGTTGACTCTTTATTTACAAGCCTTTCCTCTAGGCTAGGAAAGGCTGTGGGAAGATACAATAAAAGGGATATTCCATCTTTGTTCTAATTCACTGTGAAACTGTACTAAAATGCATAGCTTTAGATAAGGGGTCCAAGTTGAGAACCAAAAACTGTATTCTCCAAAACTACCTTGAACTTGCGCACATATGAATTACAAGAGATTTCATCAAACCACTCTCCCATCCCCCAAAGTAAATTAATGCAATTCATTTAATTTATAAGCTTCAGAGGGATAGCAGAGTTCATCTGTACAGGATAAACTTAAACAACAAATAGTACGGTAGCACTTTAAAGATTAACAAAACATGTAGATGATATCATGAGCTTTTGTGGGCACATCTGAAGAAGTGGGTTGTGCCCACGAAAGCTCATGATACCATCTACATGTTTTGTTAGTCTTTAAGGTGCTACCATACTATTTGTTATTTAATCTGTAATTAGCCACTTCAACTCATCTAATCAATACACAGTCTACAGAGGAATGTTGTGCTAGCCAGAGTGACCATAGCTGATGGTATCACATTAGGTTAGTGAAGCTCCCAGATTTGGCTCAAGCCTTTAAACAAATTGCTGAGCAGCCCCACAGGTGGCACCTGGTAAGGACAGGGCATACACCTCTTCATACATCAGTGAAGAGTTTGAAATCAGCATTTTGGGGGTGTTCTTGTTCATCTCTGATGACTAGACTGAAAAGTATGCAACACCACTTTTGAACATAACATAAGGATGGTCAGTTCTCTTTCATATTATGACATTTTGCACAAAATCAAACTATGTTATGGATTTGGTGCTGAAAACACAAAGAATGTGTCTAGCTGCAGAGACTGCTTGTAAGATAGTTTAGGTTTCTGATGTGTACTAGCAATATGAGAAATACACTGGTCTGATAGGCCCTGAACTTTGTCTCAATGCAAATATATGAACTTTGTGTAGGAGACAGTGAGTACTACTTGTCAAATAATGTCCAGTTTTCTGAGATATTCTACAAACACAGTTCAAACTAAGTAGATTAATGTGTCAATACTCCATACCACCTGACACCCCTATGCCAATACATAAGCATATCCACACTGGGGTTCTGGTGGCTCAGCTCCAAGGTTCTGGACATTGAGATGTTCAACCCTGAGATGTTCAACCCAATAGTGTGAGCAGTCTTTGAGACCCTGGTGGGCAAGGCTGAATTTCTCTAACCTCTCCACAAGCAGATTAGTGTTGTTGCCATAATCTCGGTCAGTGAACACATATTGTGCAACCTGGATTCTGACGTGAGGAGTAGCAAATTCTAATATCTAGCTGATACACTTGACAAAATAATTCAGCAGGGTGAGGGAGCATCCCTCCTGAACACCTGACGTTGTGTAGAACACTGAAAAAGTTATGCACAAATGCAAACTCCGGTGTGAAGATGGGGTTCCAGATGTTCACAAAGTCATCTCTGCATGAGAAAGTACTAACATGCAGACTGAACAAAATGCAGCTTTGATGTTGCTATATGTCCCAGGAAGTGTGTGGTTAAATCCTCAGTACAGCTCAGCCAAAGTCAGAGGGTAAGGACAGCACCTACTGTCAACTGCTCAGTAATGAAATCTGACTGCTATCAATAATGTTTATTAAGGAGTGAGTGTCTGCATCCTACCAAGTAGGACATGAGCAAATACCTTTCCAGGAAGATAATGAGATCAGCTTGCAGCTGGTACACTCAGTGCAAGATATTTCCCTTGTACAAGGACACCTGCTGGGCTCTGGAGTTTTTTTTAGCAGGTTGGGAGGAGGAGCAGCTCAAAGAAAAAGATTGAGCATGTCTGTCTGCATTACGCAGCCATGAACTGTGACCTTAGATTATTACACTTAGAGTGTGCACATTGTGATGATTGCAAGTTTGTGAAGGTTGCAAGTTGATAATATTCACAATTAGGGATGTTAAATTTAGACTAATTAACTAATCAAATAGTCGATGGAATTTCCATCAACTATTCGATTAGTCTACAAGAGCACCTCCACCTTTGAACTGTAGCAAGAGTTCTTGCTACAGTTCAAAAGCGGAAGCCTCCAGGGACTGTGGGGCCAGCGAGGACTCCCTGCTCCCTATGGCATCTTAGCCTTTGAAATGTACAAGAGACTGACTGGGGCTCTTGTACATTTCAAAAGCAAAACTGAAGCAGAAGCGGCACAAGTGGAGACTGCTTCAGTCCCTGCTCGCGCCATTTCCCACTGTGCCTCTACTTCCCCTGCCTCAGCAGAGACGGTGCTGGGGGAAACCAGCTTTTAAGCTAGCTCCCCCCGAGCACCGGCTCCTGCTTCCCCCTTGCTGCCTCTCTGATGGGGGAAAGCAACTAGTTGCATCACTAGTTGACTATCCAATAAGCATAAGCTTATCGGATAGTTAACAAGTCGCTTACATCCCTATTCACAACAGTTTTGGTTTTGAATTCTGAAACCAGTTTGAAATGTTTTCACCATGTTGTCGTGATTCTAAGGGCAAATGCCAAAAAGAATGACAAGTAAAATCTGTAGTACCTGTTGGGGGAAAGCAACTAGTTGCATCATTAGTTGACTATCCAATAAGCATAAGCTTATCAGATAGTTAACTAGTCGCTTACATCCCTATTCACAACAGCTTTGGTTTTGATTTCTGAAACCAGTTTGAAATGTTTTCACCATGTTGTCGTGATTCTAAGTGCAAATGCTAAAAAGAGTGGCAAGTAAAATCTGTAGTACCTGTTAGGGTTTAATGACCTCTATATTAAGTTGTAAATCTTGATTCCTAAGAATACTTCAAAATGTTGGATACTGAATTTCTTCTTCAAATACCTAGGCAGTAATCACTCATGAAGCCCTGACTACTTCTGGTCCAAACAGTGGACCTGTAAAGTTTGGAAGAGGCAGCACGTGTACCAGCACCCAGATCTAATTCAAACTTGGTAGTATTCAGAACTTCTGCTAACAGCTAAAACGCCCCATGATCTTTCTCCAAAACTCCCACAATTCTCTCTCAGTGCTCAACATACCAATCACTGTCACTCATCTCCATCTTGATACTTGCATCAGATCTTTTCTTTCTGTCCCTCTCATCCAGATCCTAGATCCTCTTCTCCAGCCTCCTAGACATCCACATATCACCCCCTTTAGCCAACACAGAGCCTATGGCTATGTTCCCATCTTCCCTGTCTATTAATTCTTCCAATGGCTCTTTTTCCACTGGCTCAAGTTCAAGATTTTTTTTAAATTTCAAGGCACTACATGAATGTACAGAGGCCCTTGGATCACACTACTATTCTGCTTGTTATTTCAACAGTAAAAAAATCTTAAGAGCGACTCAAATTTTCAGTCTTATACCAAGAAGTCAAGGCCCAGTACTCTCAACTCTGAGTTCAAAAGGTGTAAGTCAGATCTCCCATCTTTTTTAAAAAGATGTTTGGATTTTGGTTTGTCTTGATTTAGCTCTCCTGTCAACTCTCAGTGTGCATGAAGCAGTTAGTGGTACAATTTTCCCAAATTAATAGAATGAAGTGATTTTGATCTCCATTGCAGAAGTTCACACTGGAAGCCTTATAGCTTCTCCTCAAACTCCAAAATAATTATGTCCCTTGCTGTGCTTGAATCAGCCTATCTTGAAGCCTATTAATCAATCATTCACCCTCCACCCCCACATCAAGTCTGGCCTAAGCCCCATAGGGTAACTTTGCTTCTCCTGCAGCTCTGGGGGAATCTTCACCCTCATCTCTCAAACCCGACAGGCAGATTCAACTGGGTCCTCTTATCCTGCTTCCAGGTGTATGTCAACAAAAGTAAATCCTGGAAGCTATGAACACCCTTTTCCTTCATTTCCCCCACCCTCAAAACCAGGGGGAATTGTTCATTGTCATTTCCCTTGTATTTCATGGCTGAGGGAGGGGAGAGGAAGGAGCTAAGAAGAGCAGGCTTATTTGTCACAGGAGTGGTGTGGCTAAGTGCAGAGCCAACCTGACACTGCTGCCTAGCCCCACAAACTAATCTCAGTCAAGGGCAAGGAAAGAGGGAGACTGTTTACTTCTTGATTGGCTACTTTTCTCCAGGGAACAGGGAATGCAGCAATGACTTCAAATGTTACAGCAGCAAAAATGGGTAGGATAGAAAGCTAAAATAGGAAAAAAAACCAACATGGTAAGAATTTTTAGATGAGTTAGCGGTCTTCAAGTTGGCAGGGCCTGGACCAGAAGGGGAATAAAGGCAGCCAAGAGAATTGTAGACCAGCAAGCTTAAATTCAGGACCCAGAAAGATCATGCAGAAAATAATCAAATTATCAATTTGCAAGCACATAGAAGTTAAGGCAATAGGGAAAAAAGTCTATATGGATTTGTCAAGAACAAACTATGTGAAACCAACCTACTCTTCTTTGACAGGGAATCAAGCATTGTGGATAAGGGAATGCAGCAGAGGTCATGTTTTGATTTGAAGGCTTCAGATATTTTCTCACATGGCCTTCTCATAAACTAGAAAAATATAGTACTGGCAGTCCCCGACTTACGCGGATCCGACTTATGTCGGATCCGCACTTACGAACGGGGCTCTCTCGCCCCGGAGGTCGAGGTGGCGGATTGCTACCTGCGAGCTCCGGGGCGAGAAAACCCGTTCGTAAGCTGCTCCGGTGCCCCTGGTCTGCTGGAGACCGTCTCCAGCAGACCAGGGGCACCGGGCGGGTTCCCGCGGTTCTGAGGCTTTGCCAGAGCAAAGCCTCAGAGGCGCGGGACCCCCCCGCGGCTGCGGCTTCAGTCCAGGTGCCTGTGGTCTGCTGGGGACCGTCCCCAGCAGACCACAGGCACCGGGACTGAAGCGGCAGCAGCGGCGGTTCCCCGCGCCTCTGAGGCTTTGCTCTGGCAAAGCCTTAGAGGCGCGGGACCCCCCCGCGGCTGCGGCTTCAGTCCGGGTGCCTGTGGTCTGCTGGGGACCGTCCCCAGCAGACCACAGGCACCTGGACTGAAGCCGCAGCCGCGGCGGGATCCCGCGCCTCTGAGGCTTTGCTAGAGCAAAGCCTCAGAGGCATGGCACCCCGCTGCCGCTGCAGCTCTGCTCCCCGTGTCCCTGGTCTGCTGGGGGGGGGGAGGCGCGCAGCTAGTGTGCCCCCCCCCCAGCAGACCAGGCTTTTGTTTTGGACCCTGGGGCAGAGCAGATGGGGTGCTGCTGGGTTGGTCCAGTAGCACCGAGGAGCGGCGCTACTGGAGCAACCCAGCAGCACCCCAGCTGCTCTGCCCCAGGCGTCCCCAAGTCAGCTTCTGCTGAAACTGACCAGCGCTGACTACAGGAAGCCCGAGGCAGAGTTGCTCTGCCCCGGGCTTCCTGGAATCAGCTGCTGATCAGTTTCAGCAGCAGCTGACTTGGGGACGCCTGGGGTTCTTAAGTTGATTCTGTATGTAAGTCAGAACTGGCGGTCAGTTTCAGCAGCAGCTGAATCTGGACGCCAGTTCCGACTTACATACAGATTCAACTTAAGAACAAACCTACAGTCCCTATCTTGTACGTAACCCAGGGACTGCCTGTATAGACAAACCTACTATAAGGTGGATGCACAATAAGCTGGTAACAGACACTCAGGGTGCTTCTACACCGCACCTGGAGCTTGATATAAGCTATGCAATTTGCGTTGCATATTTTGAGTTAATTTCTAAATAGCTTATTTTGAAATTTGGCGCTGTCTACACAGCACTTATATTGAAATAAATCGCTATTCTGAAACATCCCTTACTGTTGTGGAGTGAGGTTTACAGGGATATCAGAATAGAGAGCCCATTATATTTCGAAATAACAGGCACGCTCAAAAGATGCGAAATAGCTCTGGTATCCCGAAATCAAGCTGCAGTGTAGACTTAGCCTCAGAGAGTAGATATCAGTGGCTCATAGTTGAGATGGAATGGTATACTGAGAGAGGTCCCACATACATCTACCTTGGGGTTGGTTCTATTCAATATTTTCATAAAATACTGGGATAATTGCAGAGAGAGTACATTTGTAAAGTTTATGGATGATACCAAGCTGGGAGAAAATATAAGCACTTTGGAGGCCAGGGTTAAAAATCAAAATGATCTTGACATACTGGAGAAACAGTCTAAATTAATCAGGATAAAAGTAAAGTACTACACTTAGGAAAGAATAAATTAACTGCATTAATACAAAATAGGAAATGACTATTTTGGAGGGTGTACTGCAGAAGAGATCAGGGTGTTGTAGTATAAATTAAGTATGAGTCAATAATGTAATAATGTTGCAAAAAAGAACAACCATTCTGGAATGTATTAGCGGGGTGCTTGAAAAAATGATTTCTGATATTTTGCTCAGTCTACTCAGCGCTGATAAGGCCCTCAACTGGAGTATTGCCTCCAGTTCTGGGCACCACACTTCAGGATTTATGAAATTAGAAAAAAATCTAGAGGAGAGCAACAAAAATTTAAAGTCTAGAACACGTGACCTATAAGGAATGATTGGAAAAACTGGGTTTGTTTAGCCTGGAGATAAGTTGGAGGGGAAAAGGGAGAAGGACACACAAATTAACAATGTACAAGTATACTAGCAGGCTGGGCCCTCTAGAGAAAAAGAGACAGAGACAGAGAGCACACATGTGTGAGAGATAAATTGTTCTTCATAGTCACTAAGGGCCGGACAAATGATCATGAGCCTGAATTGCAGCAAGGGAGATTTAAGCTAGGCACTAGGAAAAAGCTTCCATTAATTAAAAGGGCAGTTAAGCATTGCAACAAATTACTTAGAGAGGTTGGGGAATCTCTGTCATCGGAGATTTTTAAATACAAGTTAGACAAACACCTGTCAGGGATGGTCTAGATAAGTTCTGCCTCACTGCAAGGGACTAGACTAGAAGAACTATTGACAATTTCAGTCCTTTGTCTTTATTATTCTAATTCAGGAAAATTTAAGTCAGTTTAATAGAAATAATTGTTTTTGAATGCACATCATCATCAGACTTCAAACAAGCAAAGAGTCCCTGTTCAAGTTTACAAAAACCACATGTGTATCAAGTGAGGATCAAACAGGGAGCAGATAAAGAGGAAGTCCAAAGGAAAGATGACAAAAAGAATTTAGCTAGATAGAATGGCACATCTGTACACTTTGATAAAACAGCTTATTTATTGATAAATTAGCTATTTTGCTTTTCAACTCATGCAGGCTTCATATCACAATTGATTTTTAGGAGGATTTGAACAGAAAAAGATTCACCAGAAAGCAGGTAGAACTCTCCTGCAAATTATAATACAGAGACCACTTTTAACAGCTAAAAACTTCTGTGCTTAACCTTCATCTCTTGTTTCAGAATTATGACCTAAAAGACAACCTCATTTCAAGATGGTGAATTATGAATGGGCAAAACGTCAAAAAAATCTTTCCATAAAGTAAAAGCCACCATTTCCTAAAATCAAAGAATTACTTACACAGAAAGCAGCTTTTCAGAGAAGGTAAACAGGAAAAAAAAAGTCTCAACCAAAATTATGGAAACACAATGTATCTAGAGAAAATTCAACATATGATTTCAGAGTACATTAGGAATGGTCAACTTAAATATTATAAGTATAATGGAATATAGTTAAAGCTTACATCCTAAAGAATAAAGAGTTTCTGCATATGATATACTAATTCTAAACATTTAGTATGCATATTCTATTAAGGGAATTTACAGCACATATTTCTGTAATTCATGGGATTTAAATATGGGTAAAAACATTCTTAATCAAGTAGGATTTTAAAGACACTATATATTTTATTGAATTTTCCCCACAACAATTTAAGATATCAGACATAACAGCTTTGGCACCATAAAGCTTAAAATATACCAGTATCTGAAACAAGCTCTCCTTTTTTAAATGAAAGCTTAAGCTTGAAGAATCTTTAAAGATATCACTGAACCTGTTAAACTTGCATTTAAGGAGAGGGCTTGTTTTAAAGTTCAGTGATTCAGTTTTTGTATTAAAGGCAGATGAAACTCATACTGTAGCAAGTTCTGAACTTTGGCCTTCTATGGTATTTTTCTGTCTGGGGTCATATAACAAAAACCAAAGCTATCATACCTTGGCAAAAAAGACTGTGAGATGTGTTTCACTACCAAGTATCCAAATAGGGAACTTTGGAGATTTCAAGTAGGAGCCAACCTAAAAAAGGTGCAGTAAAAACAAACAAATTAGCTATACAGCAATAATGAAGCCCCCAATACCTCCCGCAATTCCCAAAATCTGTAACACTAAAAATTTAGAGAGTCAAAATTTGAAGGTAGTACTAAAACACATTGGCAAAGCTTTTTTTATTATTATTACTACACACCCCATTTAAGAATTGATAATCTGATTTAACCATATAAATCCAATCACCAGTGAGATTAGATTGGACTACGTCAGTGATGAGCAGCAACTTGTGGCCCTCAAAACACTTGTGGCCTATTGGGTTTCTATGTGTCACCCACGAGAAATTTTGTTTACTGTTGCCCATGCACAGATTTGCCAGATTCTGCTAGTTTTTGCCCACATGGTTTATTTTCCTATTGGTATTACAAAAGGAGACACATTTAAAGCAAGGGCATATGAAGTGAAGTGTGTGCTCTTTGCACACAACATTGAGAGAGCCATGAGTTCCTTCTGCATCCAATCCAAGTGCTGCTATGGCTCAACTAGCACACCCCGCAAATTCTAGGTATGCTAGTGCAGTTAGGAAAACTACCCTATCTGGTGAGACCATCTTGGATATGACAATCTTATTGCCCACTGAGGAGAGCCACTCATGCAGCCCACTCTCTAGCCTAGGTTGTCCCACACTGCACTAGGCCCAACCCTGTGTAGTGCCAAGTGCCTTTGATCACCACTGAAGTCTAGAGCTGGTGGTATTCTGTAACTTTGAGGCCTAACTCACTGTTTATGCATAGGGGGAAAAAGAGTGGGGGGTCTTAAAGCAACTGACAAGAAAGCCTCACAACATGAATTCAATTCATTCATATGCAAAGATTTCTATTTAGCTGAACTATTTTTTTTTTTTAACAAAAGTTACCAACTTGATTTAAAAAAGGAGGACTAAGTGATAAGGGTAAGCTGTTTAAGTCAGTCAATTAAATCAAAAGTAATTGTTTGTAAACATCATAATTCTTCATGTTAGATAGCATATTAAATATGTTTTCAAACCTTGGCTCCTGAAAAAAATTTATCAAAATCATACAAGTTGGCCCAATTTAATAAATGTAGCAGTTTCACCTCCTGAGACTATACTGCTTTAGCCCCCAAGTACCAACTGTCCAGGAAAAAGTACTCAGGAGGTCAACACTTCGCTGAAGAATTTGGAAAACAATAGAGCTGCTGTTGGAACATCAGGAGAAGATTTTAATACGGGAAATTGTCAAAGAAGGCCACAATATCCCATTTTACAATCTCAGAACCCAAACATTCATGAAAGTAACTATACTCTTGTGCTTATTTGCATATGTACTTGGCTATGGATCCTGTGATTATAAACTTTTATTACCTCATAAAAATAAAACAGCAATTATGATGCATTTCTTCATCCTGATTAAGGTAACCTAATATGTTACTGGCCCCTCACTTCAGAAGTACAAATTCTCCCTACAAAGGCCAATGGGGTATTGATGAGATTAAGACATCACTCTGCCACATGCGCTTTATTAGGTGCATTTCTGCTCATCTTAATCTACCACTGCATCTTTTTAATCAATGTGTATTTAAAATGAGTGAATGAACTTTGAGACATACATGGTTTGCAGTCAATCTTTTCAATATAATGAAAAGTCTAGACAATCCTCTATACAGCATTAGCCAAGTTTAAAGGATTCGGTGTAGTATGAAAACATACACCAACAAGGTGCTCTTTGACAAATGTTACCATAACAAGAGTGCATGCATGACAGACAGAAAATATTAACAAAGTTTCCAAAATATTGCAAGTGTAGTGAAAAGCATACTAACGTCCCTTAACTAAAACCTCGTGTTGAAGACTTATGTTCTGAATCACAACATCCCAAAATAGCCACAGAGATGGTACTTAAGTAGATTTTGATATACGCAGTGATGAACACATACAGTTAGCATCCAGCCCAGAGGTGGGCAAGATACAGCCTACTAAGCTATTTGATCTGGCCCGTGGCCCATCTTACGGTTTCCCTGCCCCGAGACCTGAAGGCGGGGGAGTGCACAAAGTCATTCACAGTTCAAAGCAGCTGGAGGCTCCCTACAGGGAACAGCAAATTATCTTGTGCACTCCCCTACCCCCAGATCCCCACTGGCCTGAGGGTGGGGGCGTGTGTAGAATCTCCTCCCTCTCCCCTCCCCCAGCACCGAGTGGTGTGTAGAAGGAACCACCAGCTGTTCAAAATGGCTGGTGGTTCCCTCTAGGTGCCACACACCCCTGGCAGGGCAGGGAGTGAGAGACTTCATGTGCTCCCCGCCCCCAGGTCCCAATTGAACTGGGGGCAGAGGAACATGTGAAGTCCCCTCCCCCTGCCTAGGGCATGTGACCCCTAGAGGAAATCACCCCTTTTCTCCTGAGGCCCTACTGAGGCCCTACCCCCTCCAGGGGCTTAGCCCACAACCACATACTAAAATTTGTGAATTGCCGCCACCTGAAAAAATTATTGCCCACCCCTAATCCAGCCCTTGGATGTCAATGTTTTTGGCACAGATAAATAGTAATAAGTAAGTAACCAGGTAATTTTGTAAAAAACCTAGAAATCACAGATAGCACAGAGAGACAAGGAACAAAAAAGCTACAATACACAAAATCACACATTATCTTGGATTTAACCCTATGTATAAAACAATACCAGCTTCTACTTAAATTAATTTGCTTCAAAGCAATTTCTTTGTAAAAATCAAACCTGAGAGCTTCCTACCAATGCACTAATAGCGAACCATTCCTTTTTAGCTTTAATCTAAATTGCTACTAAAATTACACATTTTAGCTATTCATTTTTGTCTATTTTCCGTATAACTGAAGATTTAGGTATTTTTTTTAATTTAACAAGTGGGGAGATAAGGATCATTATTATTTTTTTCTCCATATGTTTTTATCCTGGTATAAAATAAAGCATTACAAATGCGTGGTATTTTTGAGCAAGTTAGGAATTTCCTATTTAAACAGCTTCTTTTGACTGGGGAAAAAAAAAGGCAAAACATATATAAGTTAGCAATTCTGTTAATGATGAGAATAAACTATTCATGCTTAATGGCAACTCTATACAAGATACATATTTAACATTCTATTTATTGATAGTCAAGTATTTTATTAAAGACTTTTAGCTTCAGTTTCATTTTGAGGCTAGAAATACTACAAACCTAATAACTCTTCAAAGGCTATTCTCCAACAGTTTACAATGAAGTATCTACAGGCAATATTTTCAGAAGAGGATGATGGATTACTGGCATATTGCTAAGAAGCAACTTGCAAGAGAAATATTAAAAAAGCAGCTTACCTTACAGTATCTTAAAGATTCCATTAATGTCAAAAATCCTACAGTTGCCTGTTTACGTATACCAAGTAATTCTGTTTAAAAATAAAACACAAACATTTTATTGCAGAAATTATTTTCTATTTTTTCAAAAATGGCATGGTATAAAATATCTATTTTATAAAGATATACTTAAACAAGGATTCAAAAAGCAGTTTGGGCAAATCCCAAATTACTTTTTTCATAAATAAATACAACTGCAATGAATTTTTAATTTTATGAAAAGTATGCTATTAATAGTCCTTTAAAAAAGTTTGGACTTACAATGATAAAGCAAAATCTATTAAAAAAAATACCCTGAAACTGTCATTTCTGAAAATTAAAGGAGCAAAGTTTTCCACACTTTTTTCTAAGCTTATTGACACAATTGACTGCAAAAATTAAATAGCTAAAATATTAGTTATTAATAAATGGCTATTTCTCACCATTACATTTTTCTTTAGGGAACTTCACTTTTTAAATTATACTACAAGCAACCACCAGCATAAGCAGTCAAGTAATTGCACTAATCAAATGAAGGAGGACTATTTTTAAAGGGAAGTCCACAATAAGAATGAAAAATACTTCAAAGCCAATTGATCTTTGAAAAGTATAAGCTATATAGAACTAAAACTTGGACTTCAGCATATTTGTGGAAATGTAGTTCCACTATGAAAAGGATTAAAAATGGCTCTGAGCTCCCATGCTTATGTCTCAGTAGTCCACGCTATACGTACAAAATTTACTTAATCTATTTGCCTGAGCTAGACATTCTCTTGGAGATGAAAGTCAAGCTGAGTTTTTTTTTCTGCTCTGGAATAACCACCAGTAAAAGATTATGCAGCCTAAAACATAGCATCCCTAGATTTAAACAGATCTACCTGATTAGAAGTTAGTAAACAATTCTGTTGATCAAAAGGAGTAGAATCCAGCTTTCACTCTAACATGAATAAAAGCAATAAACATTTGTGATATTAAAGAAAGCATATGTCTGAACACACAGTGAACAGATCTATTTAAAAGTTTTCAACGTTACATCTACACAGAAAACAACATCTGCAGCTGGCTTGGGCTTACTAGGTTCAGGCTGCAAACCTGTAACACTGTGGTGTATGCATTTGGGATCAGACTGGAGCCCAAGCTCTGGGACCCTACACCGCATTTTTACAGTCCCACTAAAGCCTGAGTAGTTTAATTACTGTGTAGACATATCCAAAGTCACTTTTCAGAGAATTACACTGAAGCTTTGGGAACCTTCCCCCTCAAACTGTAATTCTTAAATATATATTTGTTAGTAATAGTAACATGTTATGATTACAAACAGTGATGCATTTACCAATGGAGCAAGTTCTGGAGTAACACAGAGCAAACATTCTGAAGAGGGGAAAAAAATAACTTTTTTAAATATTATAGTTATACTCAATCCCACATTTTATGACAGTATTGGATGCTCTCATTTACTTGGACACTATCTGTAATGTATTTTTACAAACTTGAAAGTTTAATTTGCTGAATTCAAAACCTGTGCAGCATATGGGCTACGGGAATTTCATGAAGGAAGTGTTAGTTTTTCCAATCATTTTCATTATCTAACCATTCCACTAAGTCAAAAAAGTAGTGGGTGAGTTTGGCATGATCTGTGTTTCATTTATGTAAGCTGTTTTTTTATTCACTACCTAATTTTCCCAATGCTGCCCCAGACTTCTTTGCTCTGAGTTGCCCTGAAGATTCTATACCTTGCAGAAGCAAAAGTTTATCATAAAAGGATTTTCCCAATTAACCTCTGTTTTGGAAGTATCTTTGGACAAGCTGTTAAAATTCTTTCCAGGCTGACATTCAAACAAACAGGAAAGAACCTGCCCATGCACGGATACATTCTGGAGCTCAAGCAGCATACTTTTTCCACTTATATCCCTATTGCTTTATATGGCAATATACTGAGAAGAATCGTACTCTACCCTTCAAAAGAAGGTAAAGTTGCAAGTCCCATTAAAAATGTAATGAAAAGTGCGCTTTTGACAAAGGAGCAATCTTTATTTAGAGCTTACAACTTCAATGGCTCAAGTGATGCCAGCTGAATTAAACCCTAAACAAACAAACTGACACAAACAACTAGCCTATCAAAAGGTCATAACAATACAATAATTCCAGTTAATACCATATATCAAATTCCCTTTGTGGGAAAAAAAATCTAATCACTCAAATCAGTCTTAAAAATCAGTCCACCAGATAAGAGCTTTTTGAAATGCAGTACAAGAGTCCAAGCACTACAGAACTGTGTCTTAACAGGATACTGAATATGACAAGTACAATTGATGTTTAGCACTAGAACATTTACCCGGTATTGCTTGGGTATTTACATTTTTGTTATTTTGGAAAATAAAATGAAAATGTACATGCTTCATTGGAATCCTTGCTCTAGGGTAGAGCTGGGGATAAGGGGTTCAGTATGCAGGCTGCCCCAGGGAGAGAGAGGACTAACTCCCCAGGCCTCTTTCACGGCAGCAGCTTAGGGCCAGGTGAAAAGTGCCTCTCCATGGCTGCTGCAGCTCCAGTGAGCAGAGTCAGGAAAGGGGTGCATGTCCCCCGCAGCTGGAACAGATCCAAGTTCCATAGCACCTTGCACTTCCCAGTACGAGTGAGGAATGCAGCAAACTACTTTCCTCTTGTTCCCTGATGATGGGAACAGTCAGCAATGTTCCCATATGAATTGGAAAGCTTCAGCCCACTCCAACCTCCCTAAGGCGTGCCTGGGGTGTGGGAGGCTCAGGACTAGGGCAGTCACAGCTGGGAAGGAGGAGGGAGGGAGGGAGAAGAGTAGTGCCCCCCACTAGCCCCTTTCTCTTGCCTCTCTTTTCTATATGGGAAACAATCCCATTCCAGGCACATCACATTGTTCTGGAAAAACCAACCCCGTACTTTGCTTTAAGTTATGATAAAAGGAAGCTGCTTACCAAATTTGGTGGACCTAGCTCTTACTATTTAGGAGTTCTTGAACAGAAAGATGGACATGTGAACTATCTCAAATATACAGTAAACTAAAAGATTTACCCACCATTATTTCAGGGCAAGACTGACTGTGTGTGTCTGTGGGGAAGGGAGTGTGGAGTCAGAGCAGGGCCTTTGGAATGTGGGGGCTCAGAGCATAAAGCTGTGGATGTGGGGTGCAGGAGTCAGTGAAGAAGGTTGGGAGAGGGGAAACTCCAGGGAGGGGATTTTCCCCAGCTTCTCCCCAGGGCCGGCCCGGAGGAGAGGAGGGACACGCATCCCAATCACCAACTTCTCTCCAAGTCTGCCCAGGGCGGGGGGAGAGCATGGCCTGCTCACTGGCTTGGCCTGAGGGTGGATGAGTGGGGACTAGGGATGTTAATTATTGTTTATGTGTAACCACTTGAAATTTGAGTGGTTACATGTTTGGGAGGGGGAGGGGGGAGAAGAGGGGTGGAGAGGAGGGAGCTCCATACGAGCACTAGCTCCCACCTGAGCACCTGCTCCAGCCTGTCCCCATTCCAGTTGCTTCTGATAAAGAGGCAGCAGTGTGGAGGTCAGGCAGCTCCACAGGAGCCAACTCCTGCCTGCCCCCTGCGCTGCCTGTGTGGCAGGCAGCAAGGGAAGCCAGGCCCATGCCATTGTCCTACCACCACCAAACCCTGACCTTGGTTTAAGTTAAGAGGCAGCTGCATAACAAATTTGGTGGTCTAGCTCTTACCGTTTAGGAGAATTCTTGAACAAACTGACCAACAGTTCTAAAATATATAGATAGATTTAAGACATAGGATGAAAGCTATCTTCTATCTCTACTAGTAGGCCCAGGCAGAGATTCTTTCTAGATGCTGTACTGAAGCTGAAAGGGAAAGAGTCTGATTTTATGAAGTGAATGCCTGAAACAAGTATTGAGTGAAAGGTCTAGTGCAGGACAGAGAACTACCTGCTCTTTTGATACATTACATCACAAAGGAATCATAAGAGATCCTCTGATAGTTGAGGGCTTCCACATAACCTGCCATACTATCTGAGGATTCTTGTCAGGAAATTGGTCCGATCTTAAAATAATTTTACAGTTACTTTATTGGATAGCTAATTTTTAGTATACTGCACCTTTTATAAGAGCACTTATTTCTGGCCTTTATTGTGCTTTATTTGGTGATGCTACTTAAAGTGGAATGCAACTTAGGTGCCACCTTGTGTTGATATGTAATAATGCAGAAGTTCTTACATTACAGTTTTTTAAAAGATACAGCACTGTATCCAGCCGGTCCCCGATTTACAAACGGTTGATTTATGACCGTTCACATTTATGACCAAACCTCTCATGACGCGGTCTTAAAGGCGGTCCCCGAGTTACGAACGCAATCCGCGCTTACGAACAGCACAGTCGCAATGTAAACCAATGGGGTCCGACTTATGAACATTTCAAGTTACATCCAAGTGTTTGGTCTGTAACTCGTTCATAACTCGGGGACCAGCTGTATGCCAATTAAATGTAGTCTCTCTATGCAGCTGTTTCATTCAGATGAAATTACTAATTTCTAGATCATAGCACTTGAGCCAACAAAAATAAACTGGTATTAAAATTGGTAAAGTCCACCACAAAAATTCTTCATAATGAAATCAAGCAAATTTTAAAACTACTTTATGAATCTCAAACTTGGTACTCACAATTGAAAGACATCTTCCAACTATGCAGGAATATAGGATGGAAGAGAGAGGACTAGATGAACATAGTAAGTGTGGGAAGTAAATGAATAGGAAGTCAAAGGGGTAAAGTGGAATTGGCTCTAACAATTTTAAAACAAAAGAATCTAAATTGGTGAGAGATGGGAAGGAAAACAGTTATTTAATATTCCCCTATGGCACTTAGATGCTTATGGAATTTCACAAGTCAGTACTGAATACCATCTGTAGAACAGTTTTAAATTACTGAATATTGTAATTTGATCTTTTTCAATAACTAACCAAAAGCATGAATTTGATTAAAAATACGAATCTCTCTAGTATTAAGATTTAGGATCTCAGCATGTTCCCACTGAATCAACATTACTGGGGTCAAAAACAGACTAACAGGAATCAAATCACAATTATACTAAGTGTTAAGACATTTATTTTGTCTGATATTATATATAGTAAATCTGTACAATAAACTAATATTAAATAAAATGAGAATATCGCTACTTAAGCCTGGGTTCATCAGTTAACCTTCACAGTTACATGCAGCCCCTCCCCCGCCGCTATCTCTGTATCAGAGGCAGCAGTGTGAGGGGGCAGGCAAAAGCCGGTGCTCAAGGGGAGTCAGCTTTTAAGCCAGTTCCCCATAAACACCAGTTTCCGGTGAACCAACTGCACCTACCCCCTCCTCCTCCCAGTACACTGCTGCGGGGAAAATGGGCAGGTGGAAGCCAGTACGTGCAGAGAGCAGGCTTTTAAGCTAGCTCCCCACAATCCACACCCCCCCCCCATGTGTATACACGCATTTTAACATCCCTAGACGAAGGTAGTGAGAAAGAATGGAAAAGCATAGACCTGTTCCCAAATGCTATAACTCAGCTTTCCTTACTAAGACAGTGGAATGTAGGCAACCAAAATATGTTTACTACTACACAATTATAAGCTATTATTCAATCACACAATCCAAAGTGTTTTGGTAGGTATGTAAGCACTCCTTTTAATTCCCCCTATACACTTGGATGATGTTTTCTTCCCCAGGAATAGTTGGGTGCAGGGATGTATCATAGAAGATGCACGTTGCATCTCTCTACTCCAGCGTCCTTGGGACCTGACCGGAGTCAAACTAGAGAATTTGCTGGACTAAAGGAGGTCAATGCAGACTGCCAGAGGAGGGAAGCATGACAGCAGGGGCTGCTGCAACACCCCCAGGCTTTGTGACCAGTGGGGCCCAGAGTCCCCATCGGCTGGCCGCAGGGCTTTGTTCTTGGCTCCAACCTGGGACTCTGTAGCCGCCCTGCCTCCTCCCCTGAAGGTGCCCTATCCTTGCTCCTTCCCTCCCTCCCAGAGCTTAAGTACTGCAAACAACTGATCTGTGGCACTCCTGAAGTGCTGGGAGGGAAGTAAGAGCTGGTAAGCATGGGAAGCCGGTGCATGAGATGGGTGGGGGGGGCCGGGGAGAGACGGGGGGAAGAGGGAGTTTGGCATCAGTGGGTACTCAGCACCAATTAATTTTCCCCCATGGGTGCTCCAGCCCCAGAGCATCTACACAGTCCATGCCTATGCCAGATCAAAAATTTTGCCGAAGTCAGGGAATTCATTTATACAGGCCGAACCTTTGTAGCCCAGAAGAGTTAGACATGATTTTGAATAAACTACAAAGAGGTATACCCATACATCCCTGAGCGTTATAGAAATATTGGCTAAACATCAACCTCACAAGGATTTTGAGGATTAATCAACACCAAGGAGGATTAAATATTACTTTCATTTGATGGACTACACTGGACTTAAAGACAGTTAAATAGCATCTCACCTACTAAACAAGGAGATGAGTTTCTAACAAACACTTATTCTGTGTAAACAGATAAAACTGTAAATTGGAAGTAACTTACTCATTCCTGAGCATTCTCTATCTCCGTCCCACACATTAGAAACTGCATGCCCCGTCAACAAGAGGTTAATTAAGCTTTGGCTATGTAATAGAAAGATACACCTTATTAAAAAGTGACATGCAATATATTTCTGCAAATCTAATTATTCCTGAACCAAGTGGAAAACTCGCATCTTAGCAAGAACTTTGCTGTTTAAATATTTTGAATTCTGTTTAAATATATCTCAATGACATCCAAAATGGTTTAAAATCAACATTTGAACATAAGAATGCCAACTTATTGCCATCATAAGAAACTGAATTCTGTATTATGAAGGGTTGTTTCAAAATACAGCAAACAGTGTGTACAGAGGGGTTCCCAGAATTCAAGTAGAAAGTTACTGCAACAGTTGTTGCTTTTTAACTACTATAGAATAGCAACTGAATTATTTTCATATTAAGTGTGCTCAACAATTATTTCTAAAAGATTCATCACTTTTAGAAACATGGGAAAGTGTGCTAGTAACTCCACAGAGAAGACCACTGAATAATCTGCCTAGTCTAGTGAAAATATAAATGGTTGCAAATACATCTCACTAAAGTCACTACTTACAACTTACCTCCCATGGCCATAAACAGGATCTATCAATGGTTCTGTGGAATCTTCAATTTCATTTTTTATGTTTTCAATACCCTAGAGAAAAAAAAAAAAAGCAAGCAGAAATACTCATTGGAGTACTTGTTTAAAAAACCATTGGTGTTAAGGACTGAATACAAGCTCAAAGCTAGCAGACAATTAAATCAGACAATAAGACATAAAAAGGTTGGCTACCCTGTAGCCTCATGGCAGAATGGCATAACTGACAGAAGGCATGATCCAACACCCAAACAAATACTTTGCCTCAGTTTTTAAGAGGAAAAAGACGAGTTTAGGGATAGTGGCAAGATGGCTAATGAAGATATGGAGATAAGTTACCACATCCAAAGTGAAGTTAAACACAAACAGCTTAATGGTTCTAATCAGGTAGCCCAGATAATCTCCATCTAAGAATAATAAAAGAGCTGGCACATGAAATTGCAAGGCCTTTTAATGCATTCGTTAACTCGGGGGATCATGCCCTATATGACTAGAGAATTGCTAACATAGTTCTTATTTTTAACAAAGGGGGAAAAAACTGATCTGGAAAAATAACACCCTGTTAGTTAAACCTCAATCACATGCAACATGTTGGAACAAATTGTGAGAGAAAATAGTTAGACATTTTGGGATAAACCACTACATGGTTGCAAAAAATGCAGATCATGCCAGACCAACTAGATCTCCTTTGAGAAGTAACTTGATTTTTTAGACAAGGAAATACAGCTGAGGTCTAGTTTACCTGGATTTCAGTAAAGCATCTGATGTATTCCCATATGGGAAATTATTAAATTAGTGTAGATGGGTATTAAAGTGAGACTTTCAAGAAGGGAAGACAACAAAGATTCACTGTAAAAAGGTGAAACTTAAGGATGGAGGAAGATTACTAGTACAGTTGCTTATGGATCTGTCTTGGGACCAATCTTATTTAACATTTTTATTACTGACCTTAGCACAGAAAGTAAGAATGTGCTAAAAAAAATCTGTGAATTGGGAGGTATAGCCAATATGGAGGAGGACCAGAAGACGATCTGGATGACCTTGTAAACTGGAGTAATACAAGTGGAATGAAATTGAATAGTGGAAAGTACAAGTACAAGGTAACAACAAGAATTTTTGCTATAACCTGGGAACATGGTACCGGTAAAGCCTCATGTGGAATACTATGCACAATTCCATGCTTAAAAGAGATGAATTTAAACAGGAACAGGTGCAGAGAAGAGCTCCTATGATGATATGAGGAATGGAAAACTCACCTTATGAGAGGAGACTCAAAAGAATTTGGTTTGTTTAGCGTAACTTAAAGAAGGCTGAGAGGAGATGATTGTTCCCTCTAAATCATAGGGGAATAACAAATAAATACCAAGGAGAGGGGAGAGGAGTTAAGTACCAATGTGACACCACAACAAATGGACATAAACTGGCTATTAAGTCTAGACTTGAAATTAGATGAAAGTTTCTTACCATCAGGAGGAGCGAAGTTCTGGAACAGCCTTTCAATACTAACAGTGGGGGCAAAGGATTTAACAAGCTTCAAAACTTAGTTTGGCAAGTTTCTTGAGAGGGTGGTATGATGAGATTGCTTACATGCCATTGTAGGAAACCTATGACTACTAGCAGCAAACATCTCCAACAGCTGGCGATGAGAAGGGCTTGGAGTTACTGCAGAGAATTCTCTCTCAGGTGTCGGGCTGGTAGGTCATCTTGCTCACATGCTTTGCTTGGGGTCTGACTGCCAAATTGAGTCAGAAAGGATTTTTCTCCCAGGTCAGATTGGCAGAGACCCTCAGGATTTTTGCCTTCCTCTGCAGCATGCGAGGGGGGTCACTTGCATGTTTAAACTAGCGTATATGGTAAATTCTCTGTAACATGAAGTATTTAAACCAGAATTTAAGGATTCTGCTACAGAAATGGGTAAGTGAAGTTCTGTGACCTGCAAAGCACAGGAGGTCACACTAGAAGTCACTATGGTCCCTGCTGACCCTAAAGTTCATGAGTTAACGGAAGGGGCGGGCAGTAATTTTTTATGGGGATTGGGGCAGAGGGTGAAGGGGGGGACTCCAAGAATTTAGTAAGAGAGTTTGGCCACACACTTCCATGATATTAATAGAAGAGCTGCGGGTCTTGTGGGTGTAGAAGGGAGCTCAGGGTGGAGTGCAGGAGGGAATGTGGAGTCTGGGAGGGAGATGTGACCGGGGCAGAGGAGCAAAAAAAGGGTGCAGAGGGTTTGGGCTGTGACCTGAGTCAGGGAAGTGGGATTCAGAAAGGGGTGGGGCACAGGCTCCGGCCAGGAGACACATACTGAGGCCCATGTGACAGCTGGGGCCATGTACGTAGCTGCCCCATGGGAGAAGCTTTGCATGCTACCTGCACTGCAAGTATGGTTTTCAGCCAATATGAGCTCTGAGGTTTGTGCTGGAAACAGGGGCAGAGTGTGTAACTGCCTTCTCCCCAGAGCACATACCACACAGAGATGCACAAGCTGGCCCCAACAGCCAGCTTCTTTGAGCAGCGTGTGGAGGTGTAGCAGACAGGGAGCCCCATGACACTGGATCGTGGCAGGCGTGATCCAAAGTTTTGGTGGGCCAAATCTGTCCCGTGGACCGTATTTTGCCTGTCTCTGGGATAAGGAACAATAACTATACACCATCAGTGGGGGAAACTGTGCAAGGATGTCCTCTTTCCTCATGATTTCACTGCTATCAGCAAAATTAAAAACTAAAATGAAAACAGAGTTACAGATTTATGGGCTTAACATCTCTTACTAAACAGGCAAGGGTGGGCCTCAGACCAGAAATGCATTTTAAACTCTGTGTAAGGATTCTTCTCCATCTACTCTCCTGTAAAATACCATGTGATGTTCAGAAAGGAATTTTCATACAAACAATTTACAAATTTATTTCAGTTCTGGTTGCCCCAATGCAACATGAATAATGAGCCCATCGTACCCATAAATCTGGAATAAACTCAATTTTCATTTATGAGCTTGCTGGTCATATTTTAGTAAAATAGTAATGATCAAATATTTTCTTTTTAAAACAAACCTTTGTCAATATCACAGAATACAGAAAGAGCAATACTCCAAATTTATTTGTCCACACTGAATACAGATCCCACACTGCATCCTTTAGTTCTGGAAAGTTTTGGAATGATTGCTTGCTGAAGACAGAAAAAGGAGAAATAATTTAGATGCAAGATTAAAATAGTGTAAAGTAAAAAGGAGAGTAAATCTTAGCATTAAGTTGTCCAAGTAAAAACAAGAGTAACACCAGTGTTACTGCATGCTCTGACAGTTATACAGCAACCTCTACAGTTAATATACCCGCCACACAATTATTAATATTTACTTATCAGAAAAGCAAATAAATGGTTTATTAGAGAAGCTTGTTACAAGATTATATTTTTACTGATATGCAAATATTTTAGTATAAATTATATACACCTGAAATAATGCAAAGTGGCTAGAATAAATTGACACATTTTTCCTATCTGAAGTTGCACTGGGCTGAATAGGTCTGTCAGTACAGTAATTAATAATTAAAGATATAGCTCTCTCCTCTCTTAAGAAAAATTTCACCCAGCCACATAAAGCTCTCTTCCTTCAATGAACGATGTGTATGGCTTTATCCAAAACCACTTTCTCTGAGGAGCAAGCAAATGACATTTCTGAGAGGACTCATTAAAACCTTTGGAAACCTACTGCTAAAAGTTCATATCCTCATTTGGTCACCTCTTAGACACAGCAACAAAAGCAAAAGTCTCCAAATGGTGTACGAGTGAGTGTAAGGGGAAAACTTGTATGGAGAATCAGGGGCTCATTTAAGTGATGGGAGGTATATTCAGACAGGCATGACATATCTTAAATGAAAGGCAGGATAAATCTCTGAATTTAGTTAAAATGAGGTGATTGCTTTCTCTGGGGGCAGCATGGGATCATAGCCATAGATTTCTTTTAAGAACATGTAGTTATTGTTTCTTTTCTTTAGCTGGAGAAGCCTTACCTAATGTATGTTATGCTAAGTGTAAATCTAAATACACTAAACAAGCCATTTGGTTTTACTCCACTTTTTTTTGTTTTTAATAAATCTCATCCATTCTTACGAAATTTATATTGCAACGGGGGCAAATCTGGAAAGGTTCACTCAAGCCAGTCTTGATAGCAAAAAGCATGCTGCAACCTTTAAAAAGTACAAGAGGTACAGAAAGCTCAGAAACCTAACCCGCCAAATAAACTTGGTCAACAGGGCGTGGGAAAGGATGCAGACTCCCAGTGGGGTGTTTTGTGAGAAGCCATTATAGGTAAACATCTGTGGACCTAGGACAGGACCAAGGAACAGACAAAAGTTGATTATGAGGTCAGGCAATATTTTTTCCTGCTCTATCTGTCATCATAGGGTCTGATATTTTGAAAACTGAATGGCAGAGACTATCATAAGAACTCTTGAAGGAAAAAACTTGTAGTGACCTTTAGATATTAGAAAGTTTTATTTTATTCAAAATATTCTTAAATATCTATTACTATTCTTGATTTGTTCCTCATATTTTATTCCCATAAAAAAAACCCAAATAGCAAATTCTTTTAATTGCTACCTTCTAAGACAAATTCAATAACATTTCATCCTTCAACCCAGCATCTAGACAAAAACTAGAAAGGACAGTGCTAAAGCTAAAATAGAGGACATAGCTGTATCCATTCAGATGAAACATTTCTTTAAAATGTTTGCTGGTCTATATGTAATGGAAAAATACAAGATGCTGCCAGTTGTTTCTTGACTATGGGTCAAACAAACTTTTAAAATCAGTATAATCTGTGAAAACTATCAGAACAAATTTAATTATTTATATCCTTTTTACTCAATTTTATTAAACTTACATTTCATTTGACTACAAAGAGATGCACATAATAATGTACAAAGTGTGCAGATTTGATATTTTAGATAAATTTTAAAATTTTGGAATAAATTACTGCTTCCTTTTTGGAATTAAAAATACACAATGTGAAAATAAAGTTTTAAACTCCAAGTTTTATCTACCATTTTAAATACTTTACCATATATCTTGGAGAAAATTTGAATATCAGTGAAACTGTAAAATACTGTATTTTAAATATTCCAACATGTTACTTACTGAATTAATGCATGAAATCGCTCAAAGCCAAGCTCTTCGGCAGCCAAGGCAGCTATACACAAGAGACACTTTTCAGCACTACACATGGCAAAAAATGTCACAAGATACACATAGCAAGCTAGTATACTTTCAAGCTTCAATTATATTTTTAATGTACCTTCCTTTCACAATTTTATTTTCAGTTTTTGTATCTCATGATCTACTTCACTGTAACAATATTGGTTCTACATGGTTTAACAAAAAACAAAAAAAGGGATCAGTGAATGCATCATTATTCAGATTACAAAAGAGTATCTTAATATTTTTAAAATCAAAAGCATCCAGCTACTAATTTGTACCCTTGAAAATCTGTAAATATAAACAGTTATTTTTTCAAAAGTGATAACGAATATTAGTCACCAAGCATAAGCATGCTACAAATAATTTTGCAAGTGAACTGCAAGTATTATTTTCTAAAGGAAAGCAAGTATGAATATATTATTAGTTTTAGAGCAGTGTGATAGAAAGAAAGCTGTAATTTTTTTCAAATGTTTAAGGAGCATTTATATTTGTAAACAAAGTGAAATCATTCTAGATACAATTGTAGGCATGCTGTTCCTGCAACAATGTATTGATAGTTCTAAACTCTCTTCTGACATTCCTCAAATACATCCACAGCTAGAGGGGAAAAAAATGCAGCCCATAGTGTCCTCTCAGGTTCAGTGTAGACCTTTAACCCTTCATTAAAATGAGTTTTTCTTAACTTTCACTTGCTTTTAAATAGACAGACTCTAAAATCTATTTTGATACTTCTAAAATGTGTAGAACAAGTATCTAAGATTACAAAAGATGCTTAAAGCAGAATCATTAGTAGGCTTTGGCTCCACCAATATTCCTAAATAATTTATCTTATTCCTTCTGTATAATAAATAAAATAGATGCTTCCACTTTCAGTTAAAACTGAACAATGATTTTTTTATTATCTATCTGATCCTGAAGGCACAGAAATCAGTAGCAATTTTCCATTTGTTTCATTGGATGCATGACTAAGCTCTGCATCAGTTACATATGCAATACTATTGTTCCAACATGAAAGTCCATAAAATATTGCGCATTTCTCAAATACTCATTTATCTATAGAGGAATGGCTTAATTGAATATTGAAGTTGTATTCTGAAAAATACAGAGTAGGAGTCTCTTTTCAGTAAAGAGGTGACTTTTGCAATGACTAGTGTCAGATTTATGAATTACAGGAGTTTGGGGGCTATAATTTTAGCATCCTCAGCACAGTTACATGCAAACTAATGGTTTTGAAAAACACAAGCAGAATTTAAAAAGCTAGATTGATTATAAAAACATGAACTTTTTCTAAATCTCATGTCCTACTATATATGCATCTGGAGATATATAAAGCCAAACCCTTGAACTAAACCAGAAGATTCTACAAACGTATGATGTGGCCAGATAATAATGCTGTTAGAACCTTAAAATCAAACATGAAATGGCAAAGTTACCTGTGGGTCCTTGCCTTAATAGAATTTTCTTTTTAAAATAAGTAAAAAAAATAAAGAAAGAAATCAGGGTTATTTGTTTTATGACTTAAGAAGTTTTTTTCCTCTAGTCAATGGACAACTCGCATATCAAAATAGATATTGCCAAGAAAACCCCATGAAAAGTGATGGACCACAATTTTTTTTAAAAGGTAAATAATTATTTAACCCTTCCAACTTAATGGCTAAAAATCTTATCACAAGAAAAAAAAAAGTAATGTTGGGACAAAAATCATGCATGTTACATTTCTGCACAAAAACATATTTCAGAAAAATATGAAGAATAGTTCATACTGAAAACTACCGTAACTTTACAGAAATTGTCATAACTGCTATTATAGCTAAAGAGATTATTTTTTAAAAAACAAAATAAGGAAAGGAAAAAAGTTAAAATAAAAATACAAACCAACATCTGAACTTATTCTATTATAATAAAGTTAATGGCCAACAAAGTCATGGGTGTATACAACAAAAGCAGGTTAAACAAATGCAACCACATTCTGTATGTGCATTTGAAGTCACTTTAATGGGAGGTCTAAGGACAGTATTTTAGACAATTTCACTCTGCTACTACTTGGAGCAGAATAGCAAAAACTGAGCATTTGAAACAAAAGCAGGAAACAGGCAGACAACAGATGAGGGGGCTCAGAGAAGCCCTTAAAAAAAAAAAAAGACAGATAATTCAAATGAGATCACACAAACAACATTTAGTTGGGAGAAAGAGGAGAGGAAAAAACAGATGGATTAAAAAAATCTACACAAGGAAAAAAGTTATTAGAGAAAACTTGAATTTAAAAAAGTACTATATTTACAGTATTTGGAATTTAATGTTTTCAGACAGAAGTAAAAATGTTTACAACATTATGAATACCCTTCAGTTTTTATTCTATTGGAAGTATGTAATTAAACTACAGTAAAACTCCGATGGTCTGGCATCTGACGGTCCGGCACTCCTTATTGTCCGGCACCATCAGGAACCTGGAAGTGCTCCGGGCAGCCGGACCATTGGAGCTGCTCTGCCCCCAGCTTCCCCGATTCAGCCGCTGCTAAAACTGACTAGTGCTGAATCCGGGAAGCAGGGAGCAGAACAGCTGGAGTGCTGCTGGGTAGGTCCAGTAGCGCTGCCCCTCAGGGCTGCAGGACCAATCCAGCAGCACCCCAGCTGAACCGGATTCAGCCGCTGCTGAAATTGACCAGCGGCTGACTCCAGGAAGCCCGGGGCAGAGCAGCTCTGCCTCTGGCTTTCTGGAGTCAGCCGCTGATCAGTATCAGCAGCGGCTGACTTGGGGACACCTGGGGCAGAGCAGCTGGGGTGCTGCTGGGTTGGTCCAGTAGCGCCGAGGAGCGGCGCTGCGGACCAACCCGTCAGCACCACAGCTGCTCTGCCCCAGGCGTCCCCAAGAGCAGCTGGGGTACTGACGGGTTGGTCTCGCGGCGCCAAGGGTCGGTGCTACCAGACCAACCCGGCAGCACCCCAGCTGCTCTGCTACAGGCGTCCCAGATTCAGCCACTGCTGAAACTGACCAGCAGTGGCTGAATCGGGGACTCCTGGGGCAGAGCCGGACTATGAGAAGGGAGGGCTATGAGGGGGTCTGGGGTAGCATCCCCCCACCCCACCCCAGACCCCTCATAGCCCCCCCTTCTGATAGTCTGGCATATCTGATAATCAGGCACCCCCTGGGTCCTAAAGGTGCCGGATTATTGGAAGTTTACTGTACCAAAATCAGGAGCTTGAGAAGCTGACTGCCATCTGTGAAACCATCCTATCCTCTGCAACATCAAAAGTCTTGAAAAATGAAAAGTCAAAGTTTGTCACAGCACCAGACACAGAAAATTTCCATTTATGTCTTAACCATGCCAGTTAACTCTGCACTGCCATCAGTTCTTTGGTACCCATATCTTGGTTCAGAGCCTGGTCAGATGACTTTGGGAGCCCCCTCTAGCTAAAATGGGAGAAAATGAAGGCAGGTGAGAGGGAAGGAAAAAAAGAGTCTAGAAGGGAAATAAAAATTAAAATATTCCTCAAGCTCCAGAGTTTAAGAGGTGAGTTGATCAATGACCAAGATTAGAGAAACAGACAGACAAGACAAGGGAGGTTCACCATTAAGATTTCCTGTCTTGTCTCTACGTACAGGGAAAAATTCATAAGTAGGAGGAAAAATTGAATAGTGTTAGGATGTGATTTCACATCCCATTTTATAAAGGACTAAGCCAGCCACCACTCTCAAACTGTACAGCAAAATAAAACAATATAGGAAACATTGGGCCAGATTATTTGATTACATCAGTTATTTTATGTTAGTATACTCCAACTAATGAAGCTATAGTGAGAGTGACCGCAGTACTAAACACCTGAAGAGTGACTGGATTATCAGATGATTAGTTGTAAGTGGAGCTGCTACATCCCCTCTCCATTACTAGCTCTAGCTTTAGGAGCACTCAAGCTCCAAACCACGCTCCTTTATGGGCTAGCTAGGCAGAGTTTACAGTAGCACTGAACTTGAGCCAGACATGTGAGACTATAGCTAGGAATCTGGTTGGGGCAAAACTGAGCCCAGTAATCTGAAGAAGTGGGCTGTGCCCATGAAAGTTCATGATACCATCTACATGTTTTGTTAGTCTATAAATTGCTACCAGACCATTTTTTTTTCTGTAACAGACTAACTAGGCTACCCTCTGAGGTCAGTGAAAAGAAGCCATTCATGGCCAGGCTGCCTGTATCCTGGTTGCTGCAAAGGAAAAAGGGGAGGACTTTGTAGTAAGCAACTCACTTTCCTCAGCATAGATAGTATTTTAACAAGGGAGATCGGTCTGGAAAAACCTAGTGATAACCAGAATCTGATCCAATCTTTTAAAGACAAACTTCACAGCACAAAGATGTTCATGACAAGCAAGAAGTCATACAGACAATATTGTACTCTGATACTACTATTCTCTGGGTACAGTAAATTGTCAATCAATACATTATCCCTAGAAATAAGTTTCCAATACAACTTTATGGATATTATGTCTTATGTGGAAAAACAAGTTTGTTGAACAAAAAGAAGCAGAAATTTCTGTAAGTGATCCTGTCTAAGATACTCATCTTTCTAATAACCATTAAATGGTGAAATTGAACTTTGTTGATTAAGCAGCTTTTAGGAATACATAATTTTAACTTATCTGAGCATTCAAAACCATCCTACACACTTTACAGAAGCTAATAGAGACAACCTCTACCAAAAAGGAGCTTATTATCCAAACTCTATATCCAAAGCACATGCATAAGCAACAAAAACTGGAATAATGAATGTATGACCATCATGTTGATGCTGCACCCTTCCTCACAACTATCTGTCTTCTAAGATTATGTTTACACTAGCACTTTCTGTGCTATAATTCATTCCACACAGGGGAATGAAAAAGCCACCCACCCAAGCGATGTAAGTTACAAGCTGGTGTAGACAGTGCTATGTTGGCAGAAGAGCTGCTTGCAGGGCTGGAGTAATTAAGCTAAGAGAAGAGCTCTCTCATCCACTTAGAGCAGTTACATTAGAGCGCTTACTGCAGTGCAGCTGCAACCTCTCTATTGTAGCCATAGTAAGGATGTTAAAATGCGGTTAATTGACTAGTTTACTAGTTGATGGAAATTCCATCGACTAGTCAATAGGCACTTCCGCATTCCTCCTTTGAAATGCACAAGAGCTCCCACTGGGCTCTTGTGCTTTTCAAAGAAGGAATGCAGAACTCCCCGTACAGGCCAGTGTGAAGTCCCGCTTTTCAAAGTGCCTGCTTTGAAATGGAAAAGTGTCCCCAGCAGGAGCTCATGAGCATTTCAAAGCCATGGAGCCTGGGGTGAGCTGGGGATTCCCCAGCTGACCCCGGTTCCCCGGCACTTCCCTGCGCCTTTGAAAGGTGCAGAGGTGGCAGTTTCAGAGGGGCAGCCACTGCACAGCTGAGATCAGCTGTGCGGTGGCTACCCCTTTGAAACTGCCATCTCCGTATCTTTCAAAGGGGCAGCCATGGCAGCCTGCGGCATTTCACTGGAACCCGGGATCAGCTGGGAAGTCCCCAGCTGACCCCAGGCTCCATGGCTGCACCTTTGACAAGTGCAGAGGCGGCGTTTCAAAGGGGCAGCCTGCCGCACAGCTGATCTGCAGATCAGCTGTGCAGCAGCTGCCCCTTTGAAATACCACCTTGGGGTTTCAAAGTGGCAGTGCCACTCAGCGGCGCTGCCACTTTGAAGTACCCCTTCCCCCCCTTGCTGCCTCTATCTCATAGAGGCAGCAAAGGGGAGGGATATCAACTTGTCAAAATACTATCCGATAAGCAAATGCTTATTGGATAGTCAACTAGTCTTTTACATCCTTAAGCCATGTGTAAGTTCGTTGGGATCAGGACACACTTCCTATGTTTGTTAACACTAAGATTATCTCAACACTAGAGACTTTACAGCGGCACAGGAATAAGTCACACTGCTGTAAGATCGGTCATATAGCTACTCTATGCCAACAGGACAGAGCTCTCCCATTGAGATGGTGCTGTTCACGCTGGTACTTCTGTCATTGTAATTTATATGAATGAGTGATGTATTTTTTTCACATTTGTGACAAATTACTGCAACAAAAGTGGTAGTATAATCTCAGCATTAATTAAGTTACCTTACACCCAAAGACCAATGCCACTGTCAAGGGGAAAAATAGTTAACACCTGAGTTAGATTTACCTGGACGGCTTTTATTGGCAGAACAAAAGATACAAATGCCACCACTGGAACCTTAAATAAGGCCATGATCAAAAAAGCAATCAAAATACTGGCAAAAAGCAGAGGACCTAAAAAAAACCTTCTTGCCTACAAGAAGACTGCACATTTAGCAGAGGGTAATTTCAATCAGATGTATTAATATTTTGTTAAAGAAACTGAACTATACTTGAGGAAAAAAATTCTTAGAAAAAATGACTTGTCAAAAGAGACCTGCATTTTTAACTTTTTAAAAATATATTGTTCTCTAACAGGTAGAAAAGTCTTAGAAAGCATTTCTATGAAGGTTACTCTGCAGCAGGTAAGAATATAAGCTTCTCATATTTGGCTCTGTCAAAACATTTCTACAGCTTGATGGAATATGCAGAGACCACTAAGATTTGTTTTTTATGCACATAAATGCATCTAAAAATGAAAATTAGTATTTTCTTTTGAGAAGGCTAGTCAGATTGTCCAAGAGTAACAAATCTGGAATAGCTCTGATTGACTGTTTTTATAGAATAAAATGGGATAGCAGACAGAGTAAAGAACTAGTCAAAGCTTCTAACAGTAAGAGAAACAAAACTCATCAGTACCAAGGAAATGAGAGGGAAAGTAGAAATGCAAAACCCCTCATCTACAGAAAAATGGAATAGTATTTAGAAAAACTGTAATACTATTGAGCATTTTCTAAAGAATATATTATTTCTCAGGAAATGACAATTGAGAGAGAAATACATCTTACAGGGTTGTTCCTCTTGATGACTTGCCTCAGCAGGACTCTCAGAAATACTAGCAGTCTCTTCGGTTGTTTTTCCTCTTATCCATGTTGCCAAAGAGTATGATTCAGAATTCTCAGAGCAAGCCATTTCTAAAATGTCACATAATGTATGGCACAGAAGGTTCTTTTGTTCTTCCTCTGTAAGATCAGAAACCTGCATGAGTTCAATTACTATTTATCACTATCTTAAATATGTTATTAGCACTGAGTATAGGCCTCTGATAATTAACTTTGGCAGTTATCTTATAAAAGCACAGAAATTTAAAACCAGCCTTCCAAAGATACATCTCAATTAGATTTCTGTGTCTTGCTTTCAGTTTCATTCATAAGAACTTAAACTAATTCAAGAAGAATGTTTCAATCAAATATCCACCAATATGATCTAAAATATTACACACTGGCCCCGAGGTACGAAAATTAACAAGATAGTGCCATATGAAGTATAAATATTTTTCTTCTACTATGAAGATAACATGGCAGCACAATTTACAGGCAAATTATAAATATTTAACTTTTTGGGAAGCAAATTACTACAACCTAAAACATGAAAATAGGCAAACAGGTCTAATTACCTTGACACTCTCTCCAAGCAGACTTCTCACAGGTGAAAAGCTTCTTCAAAAGGAATGCCTTTATGTATTAAAGCAACAGAAAGTAATCAATTTTACATGTTTATATTTTACATTATATTAATGCTGTCTCTTTGTATGCAGTTAAAATGTCACATGTTTGAGACCAAACAATAACAGTGTGCCAGCCAATAACAGATTCTCCTGTTCTCGGGTCCCCTCCCCCCCACACATACCATTCACTTGTTTTCAGGTCCCTCCCTTCCAAAAAAAAAATATCCAATTACATCAGTGGCCTCAGAATAAGTTTCTCTAGTTTTAATCATAAACCTCAAGTGCAAAGTATGGCCATGCTGCCTACAAGACTGCATACCTGTATACCAAAATGTATACTGAACTAAGGACTAGTACCCAAGGGGGACTCTTATTTAAGTGAAGGTACACCACTATCTCATAATTCTACATACTAAGTTACATAGAAGACTATCCTAATCTCCTTCCATGCAGAGATCAAACTACGTATTTTCAGCAGTTAACTTGCTCAGCAGCTAACAAGCTACATTTTTTTTCTTTTAAAAGGGTGCTGGGTAATGTTTCCCCATATTAGCTTGAAAACATATTGCAGTGCTAGACAGGTTTTCCATTTATCCCTGTACAGGCAGTCCCCGGGTTACGTACAAGATAGGGACTGTAGGTTTGTTCTTAAGTTGAATCTGTATGTAAGTCGGAACTGGCGTCCAGATTCAGCCGCTGCTGAAACTGATCAGTTTCAACAGCGGCTGAATCTGGACGCCAGTTCTGACTTACATACAGATTCAACTTAAGAACCCCAGACATCCCCAAGTCAGCTGCTGCTGAAACTGATCAGCGGCTGATTCCAGGAAGCCCGGGGCAGGGGCTTCCTGTAGTCAGCCACTGGTCAGTTTCAGCAGCGGCTGACTTGGGGACGCCTGGGGCAGAGCAGTTAGGGTGCTGCTGGGTTGGTCCAGTAGCACCGCCGCTCCTCGGCGCTACTGGACCAACCCAGCAGCACCCAAGCTGCTCTGTCCCAGGCGTCCTGATTCAGCCGCTGCTGAATCTGACCAGCAGTGGCTGAATCGGGATGCCTGGGGCAGAACAGCTGGGGTGCTGCCCGGTTGGTCCAGTAGCGCCCAGAGCGGCGCTACGGGACCAACTGGCAGTGCCCCAGCTGCTGTACCACAGGTGTCCGGAGCAAAGCCACGGAGCACAGGGGCAGCAGGACAGCCCAGACGCGCCGTGGCTGTCCTGCTGCCCTCGGGCTCCGTGGCTTTGCTCTGCTTTGCTCCCCGTCCCCCTGGTCTACAGACCAGGGGGACGGGGAGCAAAGCGGCAGAGCACGCGGGCAGCGCACAGCCCAGACGCGTCTGGGCAGTCCGCTGCCCGCGTGCTCCGAGGCTTGGCTCTGCTTTGCCCCCCCCCGCCCCCGTCCCCCTGGTCTGCAGACCAGGGGGACTGGGGGGGGGGGGGGGGGGGGCAAAGCAGAGCCAAGCCGCGGAGGACGCGGCCAGCTGACAGTTGTCAGCTGACCGTGCGCTCCGCGGCTTGGCTCTGCTTTGCCCCCCCCCCCCCCCCCGGTCTGCAGACCGGGGGGGGGGTGGGGGTGGGGGCAAAGCAGAGCCAAGCCGCGGAGCGCCCGGCCAGCTGACAGCCCAGACGCATCTGGGCTGTCAGCTGATCACGCGCTCCGCGGCTTGGCTCTGCTTTGCCCCCCCCCCCCCGCGGTCTGCAGACCAGGGGGACGGGGGGCAAAGCAGAGCCAAGCCGCGGAGGACGCGGCCAGCTGACAGCCCAGACGCATCTGGGCTGTCAGCTGGCCGGGCGCTCCGCGGCTTGGCTCTGCTTTGCCCCCCCCCCCCCACGTCCCCCTGGTCTGCAGACCGGGGGGGCGGGGGGGGGCAAAGCAGAGCCAAGCCGCGGAGCGCGTGGTCAGCGGACATCCCTGTCCGCTGCCCACGTGTTCCGCCGCTTTGCTTCCTCTCCCTGGTCTGCTGGAGACCAGGGAGAGGAACGGCCCCGTTCGTAACTGCGGATCCGACATAAGTCGGAGCCGCGTAACTCGGGGACTGCCTGTAATTCAAAAAATCAAGTGTCAAACACCAACTTCAAAACCAAATTTGCAAAATTATGTCCTTTTTGCCTCTTATAATGCAACAGAGATTTATATGTTCGTGCTCTAATTAGTAGTCATACCACATAGTATTTCAAAGTGATACAACATTCCCATAATCTTTCCTTTCTTGCACTGGGCTTGCTTCTCCAATAGATTCTCCTGTAACCAGTTTTCTTCTTTAGCCATCCAGTGCTAGCAGCAGCAATTCCAGATTCTCTCCATACTCATGTTTGATCCCTTCCTTCCTGGTCCCCCAATCCAAACCCAGTTAACAGACGAATGCATTTTTAAACAAATTCAGGGATAAGTGGATTGACTCTCTATACGCTAAAATGAAAACAGTATCAGATTTTGAACCCAATTTATTTAGATTTATAAGCAGCTGAATGACCTGTTTATTTTTTTCCCCCAAACTAGAAGGACTTAATTTTATTATAAGTTCCCACGTTAATAAACTGTGAATCACAGACTGCAATGAAAGCTACATTAGAAAAACATAAAAATAGACTAAATATTTTCCTATTGATACTTTGCCATTTAAGCAATTTCTTAAATTATCACAAGTATGTTAATTCACATTGGGATTAGCTACAAGATATTTACATGTAGCCCACACTATGAATGTTTGAAAACCATTATCATAGGCTATCAAGAATACAGAAATTCATATAAAGTTTTCATTATAAGAGTCCAATGAATGGTAATGATCAATTTTAATATCTTAATTATATTGACATCACAGATTTCTGTCTCAGTGATTTGAAACTATGAAAGTTTATTATGTTCACTTTTTTAAATAAAGTAAGCACTGGCACATTTGCAACTCAAATGCTCTAAGTTTTGAACAGAATTAGGTATTGAAGTGGTGCCTGTGATGGCTGCGGTGAAGGCAATACTTTTAAGAAAACTATTGATAATTTGAGGTAAAAAGGATTATGAAATTTCAATTTCTTATCAGATTTTCTTACATCTCATTTGTGCTCTCTTCTTCTTATTATATTTTTAATTGATCTCTTGTATTCCACTCAGGATACATCTACACTGCAGGCTTCTTACACAAGAAGCTTTTTGTGGAAGAGATCTTCCACAAAAACTTCTTGTGCAAGAGCGCATCCACACTGCAAAAGTGCATCGGAAAAGCAATGCGCTTTTGCGCAAGAGAGTGTCCAGACTACATGGATACTCACAAGAAAGTTCTGATGACCATTAACAGAATGGCAATCAGGGCACCTGTGTGCAAAAAAATCCTGCTGCCTGTCCACACACACTTTTTTGTGCAATAATTTTTGCGCAAAAAGTAGTTATTCCTCGTAGAAAGAGGAATACCTATACCACAAAAACCTCTCTGTTCTGTCGATTCACTGTAAATTTTCTCGCACAAAAAAACGTGCTTGAGGCGTGGATGCCCCACAAGTTTTTGCACAAAAACTCTGCAGTGTAGACATAGCGTCTATATCTTCTTTTAAGCTATCTATGCTTGAATTGGTCTTTCATATTTTCTGGGGGAGGGGAGGATTTTCACAAAGTCTATATGTTGATATCTGGCAATTTTTGTCCCTTGTGCATAGACTGTTGTCTCATGTTGTATTATCAGATGCTGTAAATTCAACTACCTAGGGATCCCTTTGTCTTAATTTTCATATTCATCTATGGTATCCAAAATTATGTAAGAGCTGGTGAAATTTTGTGCCTGTTAATTTTAAACCATTTCTGTAACCAGTGCACATTACCTGAACAGGTGCAATCAAAGCACAAGGGCCACCTTCAAATTGTTCTAATGCAGTTGACTCAGACTCACTAAATACAAACCCTGACAATGAAAAAGACCATGGTTAATGATGTACTTAAACATGCACACATATTACATATATTACTTCTTGAAAGGAATGCCACTCACCTTATTTACCAAGAACAAGTTAGTTGTGTAAAACAGAAAACCAGTTTTACAAAGCAAGCAAGTCTAATTATTACATGAAAAATCAAAAACGTATGGCATACATGGGGGCACATTATATTCCACATTCTTATCAGCAATGATGCCTAGAGTTTTGAAGTAGTAACATGCAAAGTAGTGAACATAATTAAGATATCCATCAGAATGTGACTTCCAGCATTCTACCATATAATTCCATATAAATCCTGTTTAGAAATTGTAAAAGCTGTTTTTTGAGATTTTTAATGGACTTTCATTTTTGGTAAATAATGGTTGCCACTAAAGTCCATGGTAAACTTCCCACTAACCTCACAGGAGGCACTAACAAATCATGTGTGTGTGTTTTAAAGGAATGCAATAATTTTTTCAGCAACTGCTTTCAACTACAGAAAGCCCCTTTGAAATTATGTCCTTCATAGGAGCTAAAATGCTAAATGCCCCAGAGATAGACATGTTCATGATGGCCCTGGTATAGACCAGTCTAAAATTATGTAATTTGTGACATCCTTCACTGTGTAAATTAGACCCTTCCTCCACTGGAAATGAAAGTTACATCTTCCTTAGTCTGTCAAGCCAAACACTGAGGAGATGCATGATACAGTGTAACTGTTATGTTAGTAACTGGATGTTAGTTCAAATTTGAGCCTTCAATTATGTAATTTACAGACTGAGAGCCAGTACATGCAAGTTATGCCTATTTAGGTTCCACTAATTTGACCTCAAATTTCCATTAGGTCATATTACTGCCAAATGTTTCATTAAAGTAATTTCATTCTCCTGGTTTAAGTAACCTAATGATATAGATTGCCACTAATGCTATGAGCTACTGAATATCCCATAAACCTGCTGACATTCACAAGCACAATCTGAGATAGCTTCTGACCTGGATGAGCAAATATGGACTGCAATTTTCCTTTAACTGTGAAAAATAATAATACTATTGTAGTGTGCTCAAAAGCATAGGATAGTATTTAGCTGTTTTGATGATTCAGTAATTGCAATAAAAAACACATGTGGGGTACCGTTCCAACACACACAGGAAATCTTACATGTGTTTCATAATTTTCAGAGGCTTCAATTGGCAGATACCTTACATCTTTTTTTGTTTTGTTTACTATTATATAATTTTTCAGTGTGTGACCTAAAAATGTCACGTCAGATTTGCACTAACTAGAGTTGCCTGCTCTAGGGAGACACCATACTGAGTTTTTTTGCAGATCATTATTTAAGTCGGTATTGTGCAATTATATCATTTAAACCAGGGATGGGGAACCTTTTTTGGGTTGGGTGTCACTGACCCATAGAAATATCAGTCGGGGGAGTCTCACACAAGTAAGAGGCAAAAACAAAACAAAACCCTCACTAACATGGCCCCTGACTGAGGAGAGAGACACTCCCCACATTCTCCTCGTGCACCCCAGCCTTTGGGGAACCAAGCCTAATAAATTTTGTGTGCTGCAGCCTTGCAGCGCCAACACAGGCTTCCCAATGTTGGTGGGGGGGCATGAGCCACAGGGGCCGGATGCAAGCAAGTCCGTGGCCCTCTCTGGCCCTTGGGCCTGAGATTCCCCACCCCTGATTTAAACTAAAGCCCATTCCTGCCATTTAGTTCTGTCATTATTATTATAATTGCCTGGCTGGCAATCTTGAGTACTAATAGTATTATGGTGAATGGACACTGTATCAACACTGTACATGTAATGATATATTAAATTTATGTTACTCTTGGGGGAATTCTGCATCAAACATTAAAAATTCTGCACACAATATTTTAAAATATTGCTAAATTCTGCTCATTGTCAAAATAACACTATAATTGCACTAGTTTCCATTATTTTTGGTAATATTCCTGTAAGCGAGTATGTCTGTAACAAGAGAAACAACAAAAAGATTGAGGAAATATTTTTTGACAAATAGATTTCTTACTAGGCATCTTAAAACAGAACTCTGAGTAATAACTCATTTAATCTGCAATACACACTGCAGCGAATGTCTCCAGCAGCAGGTATGCGTATGGCAGAGGGGAAAGTTTCCAGTTGGGGTCGACTGCGGAGCCTTTCCCTACTGCATCCCCTCTGCCAGAGCCTTTCATTAACACAAATAGCAATATACTGCAGTGTGGATGCAGCCTGCTTTTCATTGTGGCATACAGCTATCTGTATTTTCATGCATTCACAAAAAGCATGTAATATGGAGTATCTCTAGAACAGTGTTTTCCAAACAGCGTTTCCCGTGGTACCGGGCCTCAGAGTGCCTGGTGGCTGCCAGCAGAGCCAGCCTTAGGCCGATTCAGTTGAATCGGGCCCTGCGCCCCTGAACTCGGAAATACCAGCGAGTTACAGAGCCAGGGGCCCTGCTCCACCAATATGTGGGGCTGGGTCTTTCCCCTGGCTTTGCCTGGAGCACACCCTGACCCGTCCCTGCCGTGAGCGGCTCCTACTCGCCAGCTGCTGCCGCCCATGCGCAGCGTTACACGTGGGCGGGGAGGACGCCAGGGCGTGACGTCATGTCACAGCCCGGGATTTTAAAACACATTGTGCAGCTGCCTCCGGGTTCAGCCTCCAGCCCCGCAAAGTGGAAGGCAGAAGGCAGGGAACGGGCTTGAGCGGCGGCAGGAAAGGAGAGGAGAGGGAGAGGAGGAGGCTGCAGTGGCAGCTGGGGGGGAGGGAGGGGCTTGGGTGGAGGGGTGGAAGGAGAAGGGGCTTGAGCGGGGGCAGGGGAAGACACCAAGGGACAGGGTGCAGGAGAGACAAATGCCAGGGTGCCAAGTGCAGACAGACAATGAGGGAAAGAGCAGGAGGGGAGGTATCAGTGGGAGAGGAGAAGAGAGGAGAAGGGCATTGGGGGCTGGAGGGGGAGGTGCTGGGAGAAGGCTTGAAAGAAGGGGTGAGCATGAGAAAGGTGGGAATGGAGCAAGGCATGTTTGAGGGCACAGAGGGGCAGGGTATCAGGGAAAAAGAGGGCAAAGGGGACAGGGGCAGTAAGGGAAGGGGGAGGCACCAGGAGGGTTTAGGGCTAAGGGAAGGTGCAGGTGCCAAGTGATTCTGGGGTGAAGCAGAAGGGCAGAAACCTGCAGGGGAGGGACCAGCACCAGAGGAGAGAGGCAGCACAGGTGTTAGAAGAGGGGTAGCTCACATGATCAGAGTGGGGCTACTGGAGGAGTGGGCATAGGGGAGAAAGAAGGGCTGGAGGAGGGGGGGCAGGTTGCAGGAGGGCTAAAGGGAAGTGAGAAGGGCAGGAGTCAGGACAGCAGAGGAGGGTGAGGAGTTGGGGGGCAGCAGGCACCAGGGGAGATGATGGAGCAAGGATGCAGCGGGGCTGGCCAAGGGAGATTGGGAGGAGAAGCGGGGGAGAACTGGCTGCCCAGGAGGAAGTGAGGCTGGCCAGATGCGTAGCAGGGGGAGCGGGGGGGGGGGGGGGGGGAATGAATCAGCCTGCGGGGAGTGGGACTAACCCGGCCATATGCAGATCTCGGGGTGCTGCTCCCCTTCCTCCCTCCTCCCCCCGCAAAGCACAAGTTAGTCCGGTCCCGGGATTCTATTCCCCCTCCCCCCCCACCCTCGAGTAGTTGCGAATGGTCTGGCTGGTAGACACACTCCTGCAGCCTGAGCACATTTACCAGCCAGGCAGTTTGAAACTACAAACTGATACATCTAGTAATAATAAAACTTACCTAATGAGAAAATACCAGATATGTTATATGTCTGGTATTTTCTCAGTTTGTTTTTTACGTGTTTATCTTTTTGGGCTGCAAAAAACAGTACTGAAAAAAAAGGGTTCCAACTAAAGTAAAAAGTTTGGGAAACCCTGGTCTAACCAGCTTTCTGTCTGTCTTACGGTCCATTTATCCAATCCATATTCCTTAACTTGCTGGCAAGAATATTGTGAGTGACCATATCAAAAGCTTTGCTAAAGCTGGCACTGGTGGTCTGGGGAGGACCAGAAACAACTTATTTGAATATTCATCATGTGATTAATGAATATGCAAATGAACGGTACCGGTCCTCCAAATGTTCGTGAATGGATTTACTGGTCCCCATGTCAAAAAGTTTGGGAACCCCCTGCTCTAGAATATAAAGGTTTCCTAATTACTGTAGGCAGTTTCAAGGTCTCACTTGTATAATACTGGGCATTTTAAGTCTTCCCTGCCCTACAATCTTAATTCACTAGTAGTCCCACAACCAAGGCATCTCAAGACCATTTAGGTTCTACATTTCCAGTATTTTGTTGTGATAGCTTATGAGAATTTCCTATACCAAAATTAGATTACTATTTTTACACTGTGCATATATTCCAGCAGCAGTGTAATTTCATTTTTCTATATTTTCTTCCTTACTTTAATTTTGCCTTGTCTCTTGAGGGCCCATGTATATTGGCCAAACTGGACAGTCTCTACTACAAAGGATAAATGGATACAAGTCAGATATTAGAAATGGTAATACACAAAAACCTACAAGAGCACATTCTAACCTACCTGGACATTCATTAATGGATTTAAAAGTAGCATTTTTCTACAAAGGCATTTTAAAAAAAACTACAAAGAGAATCTGGGGAATTTGCTTTCATACGCAAATTTGACACTCTGGCTTGAACAAAGACATGAACTGGATGGGCCATTATATTCAACACCCAACTGACATCAAAAGCAAAGCATGGGTCACTTCCAGGCCACTCAATTACCCTCATTAGCACCAGCACTACAATTACAGGTACCCTTCCCCCCCCTTTTCTGTTATAAATTGTGAAGTTCCCTTCCCCCCCCCCCTCCATTTCGCTCACCTGAGGAAGTGGGTTTTGCCCACAAAAATATGATACTATATTTTTGTTACTCTAAGATGCTACAGGAGTTCTTGAGTTTTTTTAATCCTTCAGTTAGTCCATCTTTCTATGCAAGTCTAGATCTCAGATCTCTCTCTGTTAATAATTCCTTTCAACTATCACTTCACAACTATATTTTAGGTAAGAGTTGTGTGTAGACTACTGCTTTAATACTCCTTTGCTGTTGTTATGACATGTTCCTTCTAATGAAAAGAAACACTTTGTTCTGAAAAAGGTTGTTTTGCATCATTGTATTCATATACTATCACAACTCCCAAAGGGAAGTTTTACAGATAGAGCAGCTGAATCCAGCTATGCCTGCTAAGCAATCACAGCTGCTACACATGCACACTGTACCCTGGCCCCAGGGACCCAAACTAAAGACTGGCAGCATCTCAAGATTACTAGCCAATTAACCTGTCATAAAACGGGATTTTCAGGTCTCTCCTCCACGTCAGTCTTCTCTCCTGAGCTTCCCGTGTCTCTCTCTCTCTCTCTCTCCTCTTCCTGCCTCCCCCTCCTCTCTCTCAGCTCTCCTCCGCCTCCTGCCTCTCTCTCTGTCTCTTCCCCAGAGTGAGAGGCAGGATGGGGAGGAGAACGCAGAGCCCAAACAGACATTTGGGGTCCGCACTCCCCGTGCTGAATGGGGAGCGCGGAGCTCAAACGGTCGCTTGCACCACTTGCTCCCATGCGGCGGCCTGGCTGAGCAGCATAGAAGTCAGCCAAGCGCCATGGTGGGAGGCAAAGAGGGGCGGCGCAGTGACGTTCACAGCCCGGGGGAGGGGTCTGGAGCTGCTGTCATGCCGATGTCATCGCCCCGCCCTCCTTTGCCTCCCACCGTGGCACTCGGCTGACTTCTGTGCTGCTCAGCCGGGCCACCGCGGGGGAGCAAGTGGTGAAAGCGGCCGTTTGAGCCCTGTGCTCCTCATGCAGCACGGGCCACCCAGTGGGAACAGCCAGCATTTCAGGCAACAGCGCAGCCCAGAGGGAACAGCCAGCATTTCAGCATTACCGAGTCTCAGACACTGGGCTACTATATATATGATGCTTTAGATAGACAGATAAAAACTCAGGGCCTGTCCTGTAAAACAGTGTTTCTCAACCTTTTTTTTTTTATAAAGTACCCCTTTAACAAAAAATTTGTAAGTACCCCCAGTATTCAGACACACAATTTTTTCTATCGTTGCAACACATTTGTTTAAACAAATTAATCATAGCCAGGCGGCTGATGAAATTTGAGTGTAAAAAGTACAAAAATAATAAAATACTGTAAAATGTAAAACAAAAATTCAGCTTTCTCCAAATTTCAGTTGTGTTAACATACCCCACTAACCTCTTTCGAGTACCCCTAAGGGTACTTGTACCACTGGTTAAGAAACACTGATCTAGAGGGACTGCATTTTGAGAGACAGGTCAAAGGTGCAGGTATCGCAGACGTGTGACAACTGCATGTACATGAGGGCTTAGCTAGCTTGTTATTATAGGTATGATTTTCCACAGTTATCTGAAATAATCTGTCATATTTTCCTTGCCTTTTTGTTTATGTTTTCTTGGCCAAACCTGTTTTGCAGGTTTCAACTCAAGTCTTCTGCTATATTGCAAAAAAGAATTTTCCTTCAAGAACACTGCAGTTTTAGTATGGAAAGCACCCACAGGTGGATTCGTCTGGCCTCCCCTTCCCCACCCCCAGCAGCTATGCAGGAAATGGACAAGTCCTGTCTCTCAAATGCCCAATCAGGAACCTCGGGCTGCTTCCCAGTCCCAGACAGAGTCTTGCTGCAGTGGAAGGCACTTGGAGGTGGGTCTGCTCTGGTCCCCCTCTTTCACTACATGAGCACTTTGCAGGAGAAGGACAAATCCTAATGTATCCCTGCCCAGTCTAAGGTAGGAAGCCTCCTTTGATAGTGTGGTCCTAGGGACAAAATAGCATCAAATTTCACAGTGAAGGGCTTATTTCCTGGTCCGTGGCACATTTTTCATGATGCCAGTGCTTCTCTGTCACATAAAAATAAACAGTGGAAAACTGATTATGAGAACAAAAGCCTAATCCATGTAAAATGTGTATATGTTGGTAAATGGATGTAGTTTGATGAGTAGATTTCCTTCATTTCTCTTGTTATTCCCTTTTAGTATCTTAAAAAGGGATTGCCAGTGAATCCAAAAAGTATTTTAGCGTGAAATTGCTTCATAATTTATTCATAGACCAAACTAACAACAACATAAAGCACAGGTGGGGAACCTTTTTTGAGTTGTGGGGAGCTTATGAGAGCGTCTGGCTTCGGAGGGGTCCAAAAATGAGGGGTTCAGTGTGTGAGAGGGGGCTGCTGAGAAGAGGGTGTGGGAGGGAGCATCCTCTGAGAAATGTTTTATTAACCCAACAAGAGGGCAGAGGGTGCAGTTGTGGGTGAAGCCATTTCCCTCCTCTACCCCTGCCAGGTAGAACCCATGGGTTGGATGCAGCCCCAGGCCTGCCTGGCTCCAGCATGCAAGGCTCAGGGCTCCCTACTGGGGGGGGGAAGGGGAGGGAGAGGAGAGTCCCAAGCCTTGGGGGCCAGATCCGGGTAAGCTGGGGGTCACATCTGGTCCTGGGCCTAAGGTTTCCCCACACCTGACATAAACCAAATGCATGTGTAAAGCATCATTTCTGTATACAGTGGTTTCATCTGTACCCCCAGCATGCTTTTTCCCTCCAATGTATTTTTTTTTAAGGAGCAACAAACTCAGACTAGTACTCACAAAACAAAAGATAAAGTAGAGAGTTGATAACAAGAATATGTAACTTTGGGTAAAACAAACTAGGAGGCTGAATTGGTAATAAATAATTAAATCGGAAACAGAAAATTGAAGGAAACAGATGTCATTTAAAAGGAGACAGGTCTGAGTTATTGACAAGAGAAGGCGGCAAACAAGGGGGTGAAGATGGCAGAAAAGGTATACAGAAAAGTGAGGCAAGCAAAGCAGTAAAGGGACCAAGGAGAAGTAAGGGAATGGGGCAGAGAAAGGCAAAACGAAGGTGGATGTGGGGGAAGAGTGAGAGGAGGATGAACTGGAGGGCACGAAGGTTGGGGAAGAGAAGGGGGACCCGAGAGAGCCAAGGACTGGGCTAGTGCAAAGTGGGGGGGGGGGGGGCAAAGAGAGTCGGGGGGAGAGAAGAGTAAAAGGCAGAGGGATGAGGAGGAGGAGTGTGGGGTGAAGTGGAAGACACGGCGCATAGGGCGGAGGAGGAGGGGGGGCGGGGGAAGGGCAGAGCGCGAGGAGGCGGGGGGAGGGGAGAGGGACGGTACCTTGCGCCCAGCGGCAGAAGATGGTGTCAGCGAGCCCGCCGGGTCCGGCTTTCTTGCCCCACACCAGGTGGACGAGCTCTTGGCTCAGCTCAGACATGACGGGGCGGCGGCTCTCGGGCCGGGCGCAGAAGGCGGCTCCTGGCGGCGGAACGAGACGCGGCTACTGCCAACCCGCTTTCCCTGAACATGGGAAGGGGCCTGAGCAGAAGCGGCTGCCGGGGCCGCGGGGAGGGCCCAGCAAACGGCCGCTCACACAGGAGGGAGAAGAAACCTCGGCAGCCGGCTCGGTGAGGGTTCACTCAGCGGAGGGGGAGGCACTTCTAGAAGAAACTTCCGGTTCCTCTCCTGGGTGAACCGGAAGGGGAAGCTCTGGCCCGCACCACTCACTGCCCTTCGGTCCAGATCGCCTCAGTTGCTTCCTTTCAGCGGGCGGCGTCTCGCGCTTCCATATGCTGCGCGCGGCGGGGAGGGAGGTGGCTCGCGCCTGGGCGCTGCAGCAGCCGTTGGACGTGTTGTGTTCTCGCGCGTGGCACCCTGTCGCGGAGGGGCGGGGCTGCTGGTGCCCAGGCCCGGCGGCGAACGCGATTACACCCGAGACTCTGTGGATCCTGGCTCTCGGGCTGTGATGCAGCGGGCCCAGGTCCCCGAGAGCCCCGCCTCCCGGCCTGGCTTAGCCCGAGAATAACTCCTTGTGGGCCCACTGGATGGGGGCTGCTTCCTGGGGCGGGCTTCCCGCAGATGGCACTGCCAGCCCTGGGCAGAGGCGCCAGCTTCCTAAGCGCCAGTGTTGGGAGTGCTCCGGGGTGCAGTACCAGAGAGAACAATTAGCTCAGCGGCTGGGGGGCTCTTGCCTGCCGGAAGCCCTGCTGATCCCTTCCCCCCCCCCCCCCCCCGACTGTAAAGCTGTAAATAGACACCCTGACTTTGGTTATCAGCTAAACATTTAGCTGGTCCTGTTTCAAAAGAGGCCAAACCTTCAAAGAACCCCAAAACTCGACGTGACTAGACCCCTGTGCAGTGGGACTTTGGGGGCCTGCTGTGCACCCCTGAACTCGCTCCCCTCTCCCCTGCTTGCCAGAAGACAATTATAAAAAAAAAATCTTGAAGTAAAAAACTAGTTAATGATCAGAAGCCAATTAAGCCTGAAACAAGCCAAATTTCTGTGTGGTTTTTTTAGCAGTTTTGGCATGGTGAGAGTAGCCAGGATGGGGTATGCTTGGGGAGGAAGGTGGGAAAGGTTTGGGGCATGGTGGGGCCAAATAGGGATTTATTGTTAAAGGGGGCACAGCCCTTAAATGTTTGGGGACCTCTGGCTTAAGGTTTTAAGGCCTGATCCAAAGCCCACTGAAATCAATAGAAAGACTTCTGTTGATCTCAGTGGACTTTGGATCAGGCCTTTAGTGTATGTCTACACTGGAATTTTGTCAAGGAAACTAATGATGATACGCAGAAGTAGCCAAAAAGAAAGTTGTCAGCGTGTGTTTACACTTGCTCAACAGCGGAGCAATGGACTTAGGGTATGTATCCCACAGTACCTGGTGACACCATCTGATGATCAATGTGAGACAGTGGAACACAGCTTGGAGCAACTTGGGATTGTGCAGAATGTCCTGTCAGGCACCACTATGTTCAGGGGCTTCTGGAGACCTTTTGTGTCCTTTTTCCAAATGCCATTCTCTGCTGTGCATTCCAGCATCTGCAGCGAGAAAGAATGGATTACACAATTCTCTCAAATGCTTTGTTAATTGTGATTAGGACTTTGCAGACGACATGGTGCAGTTACTGACAGAGGAAGAGCTTGACAGTGTACATGATATGTATGGTGGCAACCTGTCATTGTATTTTAATGATCATAGAGCAGCTGTACAGCAGGGCTGGGGAACCAACCTGCAAGGCTGCCCCTCTCAGCATTGGGGAACCTGTGCTGGCACTCTAGCCTGTGTGGCTGTTGTTGGGGGAAGGCTAAACCTCATGGACCAGATTCAGGGCCAGATCCAGCCTGTGGGGGGGAGGGAACAAGGAAACAGGTGCTGCACCCTAATGCCCAGCCTGCTTCTCACTTTTGAGTGGCCCCTGACTGACTGTTCTGTGGGTCAGTGGCCCCCAATCCAGAAAAGGTTCCCCATCCCTGGATAGACCATCTCTTCAGGGATAGGAAAACCAGCATTGATTGGTGGGATTACAGCATCATGAAGATGTGGGATGAGGATCAGTGGCTACAAAACTTCGGAATGGTTAAAGCTATCTTCCCGGACTTAAGATGGCCCCTGAACTGTGATACAAAGAGACCAGAAACAACTTCCCTCTCAGTTGAGAAGCATGTGGAAATTGCTGCGTGGAAGTTGGCTACTGGTCAACTGCAAATCAATTTGGAGTGGGGAAATCTACTTTTGGAGCTGTACTGGTGCAAATGTACAGGGCAAGAAATCACACTCTGCTACAGAGTACCATAGATTTGGGAAATGTGTATGACATAGTGGCTCGCTTTCCAGAAATGGGATTTTCCAACTGTAGGGCAGCAATACATCGCCTGCATATTCTGATTTTTGGGGCTCGTCAAGCGGCGGCAAGCCCTGCTCGCCAGCTGCGTGGTTCTGCGCTCTGCACATGCGCAGATTGCTCTGCGCCAGCTCTTCCAGGGTGTAATCTATTCTCCACGGGCGAGTAAATTACATTATTTGTTGAGCCCTGCTGATTTTAGCATTGCCATTGAGTACATCTACAGGAAGGAATACTTTTTGATGATGCTAGAGGGTATTTCACCAACATCATTGTGGGATGGTCTGGAAAGGTGCATGAAATACACATCTTCAGGAACACTAGCCTGTACAGCAGAGCTACTCAACTTTGGAAGCCCTGGGGGCGACATTGATACAGCATGTACTGAAGGCTGCAACTTAAGTGTAATATATATGCAAATAACTTCAAGATTCATGGTGCCATTGTAGATTTGTTTTTTTTAACACCACGATAGTCTTTTTACAAAGAAGACACATTGGTTTTCCATTTATCTCTGCAAAACTGAATTGCATCTCCCGAACGGTTGAAAACCCTGTGTTCATCCAACAAGCATCTCTTCTTTGTTGCCATTTGTAATGCTTATTAAAAAGAAATTTGTATACCAGTGTTTTGGGTGTTTAGCTTGAAGCTTCAGGTTGTGTGCTTCTTGGAATGATTTTACTGTAAAAAGAAAAGTTCATAGAATCATAGAACTGGAAGAGACCTCAGAAGGTCATCAAGTCCAGCCCCCTGCTCTAGGCAGGACCAATTCCAACTAAATCAACCCGGCCAGGGCTTTGTCAAGCCGAGATTTAAACACATCTAGGGATGGAGACTCCACTACTTCCCTAGCTAGCCCATTCCAGTGCTTCACCACCCTCCTAGTGAAATAGTTTTTTCTAATATCCAACCTGGACCTCTCCCACCACAACTTGAGACCATTGCTCCTTGTTCTACCATCTGTCACTATTGAGAACAGCCTCTCTCCATCCTTTTTGGAACCTCCCTTCAGGAAGTTGAAGGCTGCTATCAAATCCCCCCTCACTCTTTGCTTCTGCAGACTAAACAGACCAAAGGCCCTCAGCCTCTCCTCATAAGTCATATGCTCCATCCCCCTAATCATTTTGGTTGCCCTCTGCTGGACCCTCTCCACATCCTTTTTGTAGTGGGGGGCCCAGAACTGGACACTATACTCCAGATGTGGCCTCACCAAAGCTTAATAAAGGGGAATAATGACATCTCTGGATCGGCTGGCAATGCTCCTCTTAATGCAACCTAATATGCCATTAGCCTTCTTGGCTACAAGGGCACACTGTTGACTCATATTCAGCTTCTCATCCACTGTAACCCCAGGTCCTTTTCTGCAGAACTACTACTTAACTGGTTGGTCCCCAGCTTGTAACTATGCTTGGGATTCTTCCATCCCAAGTGCAGGACTCTACACTTGTCCTTGTTGAACGTCATCAGATTTCTTGTGGCCCAATCCTCCAATTTGTCTAAGTCATTCTGGACCCTATCTCTGCCCTTAAGCATATCTACCTCTCCCCCCAGCTTAGTGTCATCCGCAAACTTGCTGAGGGTGCAATCCATCCCCTCATCCAGGTCATTAATAAAGATATTGAACAAAACCGGTCCTAGAACCGAACCTTGGGGCACTCCACTAGAAACCGACCGCCATCCTGACATCGAGCCATTGATCACTACCCGCTGTGCCCAGCTTTCTATGCATCTTTCTATCCATCTTACCGTCCATTTATCCAATCCACATTCCCTTAACTTGCTGGCAAGAATATTGTGGGAGACCGTATCAAAAGCCTTGCTAAAGTCAAGGTATATAACATCCACTGACTTCCCCACGTCCACCGAGCCAGTTACTTCATCATAGAAGCTAATCAGATTGGTCAGGCACGACTTGCCCTTTGTGAATCCATGCTGACTATTCCTAATCACTTTCCTCTCATCCAAGTGCCTCAATATGGATTCCTTAAGGATCCCTTCCATGATTTTTCCAGGAACCGAGGTAAGACTGACCGGCCTATAGTTCCCTGGATCATCCTTCTTCCCTTTTTTGAAGATGGGCACTACCTTTGCCTTTTTCCAATCATCCGGGATTTCTCCCGATCTCCACGACTTTTCAAAGATAATGGCCAAAGGCTCCTCAGTGACGTTATCCAACTCCCTCAATACCCTTGGATGCACTAAGTCCGGACCCATGGATTTATGTACGTTTAGCTTTTCTAAATAGTTCCTAACCTGTTCTTTACCCACCACAGGCTGTCCATCTTCATCCCATCTTGCGCCACTTAGCGCAGAAGTCCAGGAGCCGACCTTGTCCGTGAATACAGAGGCAAAGAAAGCATTGAGTACTTCAGCTTTCCCCACATCATCTGTCTCTAGGTTACCTCCTTTATCCATTAGGGGCCACACACCCTCTCTGAACACCTTTTTCTTGTTAACTTGCCTGTGGAAACCTTTCTTGTTACCCTTCACATCCTTAGCCAGTCACAATTCCATTTGTGCTTTCGCCTTCCTGATAACCCCCCGGCATTCTCGAGCTATACCTTTAAACTTCTCCCTGGTCATTTGTCCAAGTTTCCACTTTTTGTAAGCTTCCTTTTTGTGCTTAAGTTCACCAAGGATTTCCCCTTTAAGCCAATCCGGTCTCCTACCATGTTTGCCTCTCTTGCTACGCGTCAGAATGGTTTCTTTCTGTGCCTTCAATAAGGCTTCTTTAAAATACTGCCAGCTGTCCTGGACTCCTTTCCCCTTCATGTTAACATCCCAGGGGATTCTGCCCATTAGATCTCTGAAGGAGTCAAAATCTGCTTTTTTGAAGTCCAAGGTGTGTATTTTACTACTCTCTTTTCTTCCTTTGGTCAGGATCCTGAAATCTACCATCTCATGATCACTGCTTCCCAGGTTGTCACCCACCTCCACTTCCCCTATTAGTTCCTGTTTGTGAGCAGAAGGTCAAGCTGCACACGGCCCCTGGTCGGATCCTTCAGCACTTGTGTCAAGAAGTTATCCCCAACATTCTCCAAAAACTTCCTGGATTGCCTGTGTACTGCTGTATAGGTTTCCCAACAGATGTCAGGGTGATTAAAGTTCCCCACGAGAACCAGGGCCTGCGATCTGGAAGCTTCGCTCAGTTGTCCGAAGAAAGCCTCATCTACCTCATCCACCTGATTCGGTGGCCTGTAGCAGACACCAACCACAACATCACTGCTGTTGTTTGCTCCTTTAAACTTAACCCATAGACTTTCAACAGGTTTTTCTCCCTCTTTATACTGTAGTTCAGAGCAATCGTAGTGCTCTCTTACATATAGTGCAACTCCTCCTCCTTTTCTCCCCTGCCTGTTGTTCCTGAAGAGTCTATACCCTTCCATGACAGTGCTCCAGTCATGCGAGTCATCCCACCAAGTCTCTGTTATCCCAATTAAATCATATTTCTTGGTCTGGGCCAGGGCCTCTACTTCTTCCTGTTTGTTGCCCAGGCTTCTCGCGTTAGTATACAAACACTTCAGGTAACTAGTTGATTGTCCTATCTTCTCCATTCGAAACATGGGTCCCCCTTTCTTGCTCCTTCCTCTCTGCATTTCTTCCTGGTATCCGACTTTCCCACTCCCCTCAGGGTTTTGGTCACCGTCCCCTGAGTGCTCCAAGCCAGAGTGCTCCAACCTGCGGTGTGCAGGAAGCTGAGAAAGTCAGGCTGGACACGAGGCAAAAAAATGACGGGCACCCAGGAGTCCCGTCCTGGATTCCCAGCAGGGCTGATGTCCCCACACGGGAGTCTGTCGCTCTGTGTGGTATGGAGGCAGGGCTGCCCGCCCACAGCACCAGAGCCAAACATGGCCAGTGTGAGTAGCCCTGCTGTAGAGAAAGCTGCACATGGGGATTCTCTTTCTAGACCACAAGATTAGAGTGGGGGATACGGAAATGCCCATTGTGATCATAGAAGATCCAGTGTACTCTGAAGCTCTGACCCATGAAACCCATACATAAGGCACTCCAGCAGTAAGGAGCATTTTAACAACAATATGAACAGGTGCTGAATGTTTGTCGAATGCAGCTTTGAGAGATTGAAGATGATATGGAGGTGTCTCTATGGCAGGCTAAATCTCACAATTTGTGCTGTCAGACACTAGAACTGTCAGAGGAGCTCAAAGGGCTGCTGTCAACGTCAGGGACACTTTGAGGGTACACTTTGAAAATGAAGAGCGCTGTAATAAAACTCTGTATCCGTTGCTGCCATGCACATCTCACCTTCAATGCAACACGTAATCAGGAACATGCTTTTAATGCCTACACCTAGAATCACAGTGACTGGTCTGTGACACTGTTCAGCATTAAATAAAAGCATCGAATCATTCTCAAAGTGTGCCTTTATTCTTTTGAGAGCCGTGCAGTGAAAAACAATGAAGCCTCTCTCACCCTCACAGGTTACAGCTACACTGCACGATTATTTCAGAATAAGCTATTCCAGAAGAAATACTCTGAAATAGCTTATTTCAAAATAGTGCATCTATACTACAGGGAAGCCTGGAAATTAATCGGAGGAAGGATCCTCTAATGTGGACTCGCTACCTCGATTTAGAGCCCCAGGAAGCACTGAGGAGTAATTATTTTGAATGGCCTGGGGGAGGAGCTATTTCAAAATAACAACAGTGGGGCATCCACACTACTGCTATTCCAAAATAACTATTTTGGAAGAGGCATTATTCCTCATGGAATGAGGTTTACAAATGCTGAAATAAGCCACCTATTATTTAGAAAATATTTTGAAATAATGGGCTAGTTGTGTAGATGCTCACACAGTTATTTTGGAATAATGGACATTATTCTGAAATAATGCTGCTATGTTGATGTATCCACAGTAAGGGAGGTCCTGCCAAAAGGTTACAGCTCATAGCCGTGTATAGGTGCAGGCATCATAATCAGAGTTGGGAGAAGAGGTGGAATACCTGGGATAAATAAGACTCCCAGAGAAAGAAAAAGGAATGTGGAGGGTGCTGCAGATGGAATTTTCAATCTGTCACAAGGGATAACCTGTGTTCGCTCACTGTGTTGCTTCACCAAGCATTTTAGGATATTAGTCTGTTCCTCCATAGCCCTGATCATGTGTTCTCTGGGTGGCCTACCTGGCAAAAGCCCAGTTGTCCTTGCAGCTCCCTTTCCAAGTGCTGTTACCAAATTCTGCACTCACTTGATGATTGGTTTAGCATTCCCTATTTTTCCAAGGACACTTTCTTATCTGTTGCAATCTCTCCAAGCACTGCACGTCCAGGCTGCCAAGGTCTTTGATATTCAGCACAATACACAAAAAGGAGTTGGTTAACATCAATTTCAACGTTGTAACATTTCACTTGCTAACCCCTTTTCCAACATCTCCACTTACTTTCCCGCTGACCTTTGCAAGGAACACATTTTGGTAAGCACCTTAATCATGGTGTGAGAGGAGATGGGGGTTGTGGCAGTTGAGCATATGGTAAAAAAAAAATTCCACCCAAGGCTAGAAAATTTCTTTTTCAGGAACATAGTTCTAATCATGCAATACTTCTCCATGAGCAGGTAACCCCCTGGCAGACATCTCCCTGCTCAGGGTAAGTAAGGGAACCAGGGCACAACTTCTCCAGGGCTCCATCTACATTGCATCCCTCTTGTGCAAAAGCCTATGCAAATGAAGGGCAGATTAACGTATCGTCGTTCTTCATTTGCATAATTAATTAGGGGCCATTTTTGTTCAAGAGGCTATTGTGCCAAAAGGAGCTGTCTTACACAGCTCCTTTTTGTGCAACCCCCCCCCCCCTTCTTGCACAAGAGCCATTGTTCTTGAAAAAATGAGGAAGAACGGCTCTTGTGCAAGAGGGAGGTTTTGCGCAAAAAGGAGCTGTGTAGAGAGCTCCTTTTGGCACAATAGCCTCTTGAGCAAAAATGGCCCCTAATTAATTATGCAAATGAAGCACAACCATATGCTAATCCACGCTTCATTTCCCTAGGCTTTTGCGTAAGCGTGATGCAATGTAGACATAGCCCACGTTTGTGGCTTTCGCCCTGCTCCATGTGCAGCTCACATATGTTCTGCTTTGGTTCCTTCACAAGTGATTGATGAATAGTACCAGGTAGTGTCCGATAATGGGAAAGGTGAGAAAGCAACACTGCCATGGAATCTGTGGCAGAAAATTTGCAAATACCTCTTCAAAAGTTTTGATAGCCTTGCTGCAGGATTCCATTTAGATCATGTTGTGCATATCAATTAGCTACACAAAGATACATGTAGCTCATAGAAACATAATCAGCCTTCCAGTTTTCCATGCTCTCAGCCCTTCACTCCACAAGCTACAGTCACCCTGTGTCTCATGTCCTGCTTCCTGGTGCCCAGAAAGTGGTTGCTAAGACTAGGTATTGTTGGGATATTTAAGAATTAATAGGGGTCCTCTTCCCTGCTCACCCTTCCAGACAAATTCCTGAACTTAAATGTAGTAAATGACATTTGAAAAAAAAATCCCCACTTTTGCAGTTTCTTTCTAAAGAAAATGGAGCATGTTTTCCAGACATGCCGAAGTGTGAAGACTGGACATGCACAAGATAACTAATTAAAAGCACTAAACTTGGAAATAAAAAAAAAATCAGTCACAGGGTTTTTGATATACCCTGAAGTTTGTCAGAGATTTATTTGCAAAAACTTTGCAGTAAGGGCAAGACAGTTGTCCTGAATACAACATTAAATATTATGGACTATATGATGCATTTCTTCTCTGTTTTACATTTTCTTATTCAGTATCATTCCACTCCAAGATTACAACATATTTAACACACTGAAACAAAGACATTATTTCAAATTAATCAGTCACAGAGTTTAAATGTATGGATAACAATGTTCATTGGGAACAATAATTTACTTTGTGTGATCTCTGTAACAATCAACATGTTCATGAAACTTCACCAGTGTTAAAAATGTGTTCCCAAAGATTTTAGGTTTAGAAAGGATTTTGTATCTCAATAAAGTACTGATTTTGCTGGCAGGTTCATAAGAACATAAGAATGGCCGTACTGGGTCAGACCAAAGGTCCATCTAGCCCAGTATCCTGTCTACCGACAGTGGCCAGCACCAAGTGCCCCAGAGAGGGTGGACCGAAGACAACGATCAAGCGATTTGTCTCCTGCCATCCCTCTCCAGCCTCTGACAGACAGAGGCCAAGGACACCATTTAATCCCCTGGCTAATAGCCTTTTATGGACCTAACCTCCATGAAATTATCTAGCTTCTCTTTAAACTCTATTATAGTCCTAGCCTTCACAGCCTCCTCTGGCAAGGAGTTCCACAGGTTGACTACACGCTGTGTGAAGAAGAACTTTCGCTTATTATTTTTAAACCTGCTCCCCATTAAGGTGCTTTAAAAGTAGTTCAACAAAGAAGTAAAGTTATCTGGAAGAAAAGGGGTGTTGGGTGAAAGGAGAAAGATTTAGAGTGATGGACAGAAAGGACAGGAAGATTTTGGAAGCAAGTTTTTTGTACTATAGTAACTAAAATTAAAATGTGTATTGTAGATAAGGGTTGTCTTTTGAATGATTTATTTAAAAACTATAGGGCTAATGATCCAAACATTTAAGGCTAAAGACGAATGCTTAGTTTGTGCATCTAAAAATCTATGCAAGGATTTTTAGAGATGTGATTTTAAAATTTTCCTAACACACCAATAAAATATTTTAAAGCAATTTTTAAACTAAAGCTCTGTAAACTAACATGTTCTAAATAAACACTACCGTTAGGCACAAGTATTTTTGCCAGTAAATTCAGAAACAGACAGTATATATCTAGAGGATTGCAAATGCCGGTTAAATAGCTTCATTACCACTTTAATGGCTCTTTAACCAATTCAATATTGTATGAATAGGCTGGATTACTTTTTCCTTTTTAAGTTACTAGATCCTCTCTGGAGGAAAATTAATCGGGCTACTTCAACCAGTTGTGGCAGCCTGCAGGAGGGGTAAGAACAGGGATAGAAATAGGTGGGAGTGTGTGCATGAAGACCCAGGGAGGCAGAAGACCCTTCCCTTGCCTCTTACACTCATTGCCCATGCCAGAAATCTAACTACAAAATAAGGAAAAAGTTAACACGCTCATAATATTGAGAGTAATCTGTATATACCATATCAGTTGATTAGAAAATTTCAAAAGCCTTCCTAACTATTAGAATCTTACAGGCCTGAAGCCCTAGAATTTAGAAGTGGAATACTTGTTAACTTGTCTGTGTAGCATGTATTTTAGGTACTGTTAGCAAATTATTTTGGTCCAACTTGGGTTATTCATATAAACTGTTGAAAATATTTTGGAACCTCTGTTTTGTTGGGAAGCACCTATTTTGTATTATTATTTTAATTTGTGCATGAAAACAACAACATAATGTTATTGAAATTAATAATCATGGCTCTCCTGTCTGAGACACATTTTTAATTGTCACATTTACCAATATTCTGTTTGTTTTTATTATAGGACAGAACTCTCTAGTTTTGTGGTGAAGTCTCCATCACTGGAAATAGTTAAATCAAGACATATTTTTTTCTATAACTGTTCTAATTCAAACAAGAATTATTTCAGGGAAACCCAATGGCCAATATCATGCAAAAGATAAAGATGTTTTATAATCTGTTAATCTAAATAATTTAAATTCCAATAATCATCACTAACAAAACTATTCTGATAACACTATCTTCCATCAGTAAATGCTAAAATCAAGAGGTCTAGTTTTCTAATTATTCTGTAGGTGCACATAGCACAGGAATGAAAGTTCTGCTTATAGATGACAGACAAGATGGGAATGTAATATTTTACTTGTCTAATCTATCATTACACAGCTCTACCTCTCAACATTTTATTGCTCATATAAGTATTCTAGCCTATATGTCTTTTGCAAGCCTGACCATATTCTGATTTAGCAGATACCAGTACAGCAGCCGCTTGCTGGAATTTTTAGTCTTTTGGGTGCAAGTACTGAGGATTGATCAGCAGGTGGCACTGCTGTATTTCTTTTTGCTGTAGTAACAAGTGTCCAAATTTCCCAGTACAGTGCTGTTACCACATTTCCATTGAATTCTGATAGAGGTTGGTTGCGGTATATTAATAAGAAATTTCATCAGTGTCTTTCTGCACAAAGTAACTGCATAAGGTGTTTAACTGAAGAAAATTCCCTGTTTGCATTTGCATTGAGTGTCATGACAGTACAGGCCTAATTTTGCTCTGATACTAATGTAAATCAGGAATAACTCTAGGGAGCTTAATGGAACTGTTTTATGATCAATATAAGAACAGAATCAAACCCTATATATTTCTTAAAATAATTGGTCTTTTTCTTCTTGTTCTGCATTTTTTTCTGTTTTGAATCAATGATGCATGGTGTATGAGGCACTTTACAGTGTTACAAAAATGGATAATGCCCTCAATTGTAATGCACTTTCCTTACAATTTTCAAGCACCCATGGTCATGGAATAACAAGTATAATAGACTGTAGGATTAAAACAGTTCTAAAAAGAGGAGGGGGTGGGGTGGGGAATAGGCATAGAGGAAATGTTTCAAGCTGGACATAAGGGAGAGAGAAGGATGATCATAGGAGTGCTCCCCAATTTGTCTGATTTAGTGCATGGAATGCTGAGCAATAGGCCGGTATATGGCAAATGGAGTTCAACGTAGACAAATACAAAATAATTAGTCTGGGAGCAAGAAACCAATCTAGGGAATATGTGCCAAATAGAACAATCAACCAGTACACTGGCCAGGGAAAGCATCAGGGAATTATTGTGGAAACATCATCAGGCCAGTGCACAGTATCAGTAACAACAATGAAAAAAGGCAATCAGTATAGTAGGTTGTATTAACAGCAGCACAGAATACAAAATAAAAGAGGTGAGACCATGGCTGTCTAAGTCATTTGACTTAGTCTGCTTAAGGATTACTGATTCATATCTTTAAAAGTTTGCACTCACTTATTCCAGTGCTTGTATAAAAGTGCTTGGGATGAGCACTTGGGATTGTATGCACACTTTGCTATGTGTTTGCATACTCACACAAGGCTAAAAGGACAGTTATGCCTTTTTGTGCATTATAGGCCAACATTCTCAGAAAATATATTGACACCTTTAATAGAATGGGACAATAAAGTTGATACCAAGGTCAAAGATTTTAATTATATGCTGAGTGAATGGTGTTTTAATTGTTCATTGACATTTGCAACTTAAATGGAGGAGTGGAAGGTATGTGCATGTATGCAAATTTACGGGACGGGGTGAGGTTGGAGTTGGTGGTGAGTAAAGACCGGATAAAGGTAATAGGAGGATCTATTACTGTTTTGGAGATACATTTATTTTTCTTGTTCAAATGCTGATTGACACCTCTGAACTCTAGTAGCTACTGCATTTAATTTTAGTATATCAACTGATCTACATGTTATAATGCCAATTATATGCAGCCTCACACAAATATAACATTCCTGTATATAATATTATGAATCTGATCTCTGCTCTGTGTAGAACGCGTGTGACACAGCATGGAAAATATAATTTAGAACAGGACAGTTACATGTAAAAATAAATGCCATTTTGTTACTTTAAAGCATTGCTCAAATATTTCCAAACTAACATGCACATTTAATCTTCATAACAAAGGATGAATCTTTATGGTGGAAATCTGAGTTGTTTTTGCCTTTATTATATTAAATGCATAGGAGCTGTTTCCCATTTTTATTCTATGCTGCCATCATGTGGTTTGCCTTGTTAATTTATAATATACCTGCTGCTTTTCAATACACCCAGTGTTTCCATTTTCCTTTCTATATGCAACATTCTATTCAACTTATTTTTTCTTTGCCAGTAAGATACAGTCATTTGCTTCTGTTTTATTTTTGTAGAAAGACATAGAGACAACCACTCTCTTTCTTCACATCTCTACTCCAAACTCACTTGGTTTAGTCTGCTTTTTCCTCATTAATCTCTTTGCACTTCGTTGTACCCCGGAATTCACTTCTGATTGTTTAAAAACCAAAATAATATCATAGCAGACAAGCTATGGATGAAAAACAAACTATTTTACTTTCTGAATATGTACAAATCCCCTTGTTCATTCTCCTTTCCTCAGCCCCCCCATTCTCCTTTCCTCAGCCCCCCTCTTTCTTTGCTTTTTCTATCTAATTAAAGGCCTAATTCTGAAAAGTCCTTGCATTTTCTAATGGCCCAATTCTGTGAACTGCTGAGGGCTGTCAGCTCCTAGGAGCATTCAACAGAGCTGTAATTAGACATTGTAGAACTTGGAGAGAGCAAAGATACTTTTGCCTATGCTGGTTTTTTTAGCATTTCTCTGCCCCATTTTTTTCACCCTTGCAGTTGTTGTACTTGCCTTGCCATGGCTACAGCCTTCATGTTCAATAGGAGTTAAGAGCACTCATAACTCACAGGATTAGATTCTGTGTCGTTTGTCTTTATAATGCAGCCCTTCCATCTGATAGTACATAAATAATCAATGTACTACATATTTTAGAGAGTTTCTCTGTCTGTGGGTTTGTCTGTCTGACCATCTGTCTGTTCAAGATCTCCTCCTAAATGGTAAGATCTAGCACCACCAAATTTGGTGTACAGCTTCCTTTATCATAATTTAAAGCAAGGTAAGGGTTTGGTTGTGCCAGAACAATGGGATGTGCCCAGAATAGGATTGCACCTCATAAAACCATTCAGAAAAAAGACAGAATCATGAGACAGGTGAAATGGGCTGGCTAGGGCACTTCCCCCCCCCCCGAATCTGTGACTGCTCCAGCCCTGAGTCCCTTCCTCTGGTGCCCTTTTCAGAGGGGGGCTGAAGCTCCCTTCCCCCTATTTGTACAGGAACATTGTCGGCTGTTCCCCTTCGTTATGGAGTGAGGAGAAGGTGCACAGTTTGCTTCATTCCTCACTCTGGCTGGGGATTGCAGGGGGCAGACAAACCTGGGTCTGCTCTAACTGGAGGATGTGCACCTCTCTCCTGACTGTGTCCACTGGAGCTGCAGCGGTCATGTAGAGATGCTTCTCACCTGACCCCAAGCTGCCGTGGTGAGAGAGGGCTGGGGCATCCTGCATACTGAACCCCTCATCCCCAGCCCCACCCCGGAGCAATTATTTAAATAAAGAAAAAAATTAATTGCATTAAGGATACAAGCAATGCTGGGTAAATCTTCTAGTATAATAATAATGAAAAAAAATGCCAAGCTGCTCAGTGCACACTGAAGAGAAGGGAATCAAACTTGTGTAGCCAGCTGCTGTAGTTTTGGTAGGGAACTGTAAAGTACTATATTATTAGACCTTCCAAAGCAAGGTTTCTATGATTCCCCTTCCTATTTACTCTCTTCATCGCTTTGGTTATCTAGGGAAAAGAAATAGAAAATGTCCACCAAGTCTGAGAACACATTGATAAGAAGTTCAATGTGGCACAGTAATGCTACTGGACTATATTGAGTCTTTGTTTCTAGCGGAGTATGGGGAGATACGTAGCTGCACAACCCCAGGAAGAGCCTTGGGAAAGAAGGATGATTTATTCACAAATTCTTCTTTACCTTTAGTATGGAGGAGTGGTGGGGAGTAACCTACATCACCTCTTTACATAGTTCAGTTTACTTCCTCACTTGCATCAGGTGAATACTAATGGCTACTATGTGTAGGAGGGGGCAGAGCCTACAGACTATGAGTCTAAGAGTCTATGGACACTCTGCACGTCTCTACTCACTGGCTCTGAGTCAGGAGAAGAATAGTATCTTCATGGAGCCTGTCTCCCCTCACCCTTGGACTTGCAATCTAGACAGGCAATGCAGGGAATGGAGATGTGTAGAGAAAGGGTGGGCCTTAAGGCTTTTGGCTATCTGGAGCATTAGAATATGAAACTAAAAAACCTGTCTCGTTTTAGTGACAATTTTTTACAAAATCATATAGTGATTTAAGGACCTAATTGTAAAATTGTTGATGGTAAGCATGTGGAAATGAAAGCTACACAAATATCTCAAAGATATGAACAGGAGATAGCAATTGGTATATTCATTATTGTGCCAAATACCGTAAAAAGAACATTGCTACAGGAGAGAGCTGATGCCGTTGAAATATATTGGGCCTTCTCTTTCAAGCTCTGGAGCTATTGCCTGATTTTCTTCTGAGCTTACCTCATGTTCTCATTCCACAATTACCCTGTAGCAATTCCTCCAATACCCTCATCCGACTATTCCTCTGTAAAGACTACTTCGTAGCATCTGCCTTAGTAATGCCACATACAAACACTTACTATCCTGGCTCCACCTACTAGTGAAGCCTCATAGAGTTTCAACACTTCCTTTTCAAACACTTCAGCTACATCTACACTGAGCATTGTTGCACAGAAGATATGCAAATGCGGTGTGGTGATGAATATTGCCATGCCTCATTTGCATACCTAACAAGCTGCCATTTTTGCGGAAGGAGCTTTTGTGCAAGAAGGAGTTGTCTACACTGCTCTGTCTACACTGCTCCTTCCAAAACCACAATCCGTCTAGAGCGAGCTTGTCATTTACCTGAAATGCTTATTTTCAGGAAGAACGGCTCCTGAGCAAGAGGGGTTTTTTTGTGCAAGAAGGAGCAGTGTAGACAGCTCCTTCTTGCGCAAAAGCCCCTTCTGCAAAAATGGTAGCTCATTAGGTATGCAAATGAGGCACAGCGATATTCAATGCACCATGTAGACATAGCCTTTATGTATTATTTCCCTCATTTTTCCAAGAGAGAGATCCCAATTCGCTTTTGAAATGCAAGTAATTACCTGATCATGTCTGTTGGTTCTATGGCTAGAAGACTAATCTGATCCCTCCTCTCTTTTTGAATGTATGTAGTATAAATATAAGAAAAAAATAGTATTTCAGGTAAATGACAAGCTCGCTCTAGATGGATTGTGTTTTTGGAAGTTGGAAGAACAACATGATAAGAGTGCTCAGTTTCGTTTCAAAGATTTTTTTTTTTGTGCTACACATAGATCAGAAATTCTCATACCTGAAAATTTAGTGTACCATATGTAAAATTTCATTATCACACTTCATAATTTTAATCAGTGTAATTATAATGGATTCTTACTCTGATAAATCAACTCATGTCCCACTTGATTGCACTGTTTTATGTGCACCACAATTTAATAACTGCTAGTCTAGCAGAGGCCGAAAGAGCACAAAAGGCAATCTCTTTGTGAAAATAGCTGTTTTGAATATGGGAAATAGTATAACATTAACCCATATACCAGACTTTTAATTATAATTGTGTTACTTATCAATGAGATAACAATCTATTGATTTCCATTGATGCATGTATATTGGCTATTATCATTAGTTGTAATCCTCCTTCCTATGGAGGGGGAAAATAATCCCTAAGATTCATAGCTCAGTTTCTACAAAAGTTAATAATTTTAATTGTAAACCAAACAGGAACATCACCTTTTCTGACCATATTTTAACAGTGCTTTAGTGTAAGCCATAGAACCACTGATTGAAATTGATTCTTACCAAGCTATAGCACCATCATTTGCAGAAACATTGACAAGAATTAATATCCCTATTTGTACAGTAGCAATTACATGAAAATGTAGCAGGTATACTGAAGATTACCAGTGGGAATGATACAAAATGTCTGTCTAGAAAGGGAAAAAGCATCACACTGAAAACATGAAAGTGGACATATATAAAAAAGACTTGCTTATACAGTTTGTTTTTTCAGTTATCACACATGGAGTTTTCAGTTTCTTGATTTCTTATGGTTTGTATTTTTTGTTTTTAGTACTGCTTCATTTTGTTTTAAAGTCATAGGTTGAGTTGTCCTGTCATTAAATTGAGATAAAATTATATGCTAGAGTTAGTTTTTAATCATACATTCCCATGGTTATTCAATGTGACCTGTGGCATATTGCTTTGTACTATGGACTGTAATTTCTGGGAAAAGTAAAAGAAACAAACTGGCAATATAAATGCCAAAAAAGTAAAGATTCTGATTGTTAAGAATGTTAAATATTAAATGTATCTATCGCCAGTAATATTATTATAATTTATTCAGCTTCATAGACTACAGATGGCTCATACAAAATGTTAAGGTCCAGAAGATATTAAATCAACTAAAACTTCATGTGCATGCAAGGGTCTGCAGCAAATTGTACCAGTAAGTTGTAGTAATTCTGCAATGAAGAAAAAGTAAGGAGAACAAACAATCATGCAGAATTCTCTTGTACGAATGAATTATGGAATCATTTCAATTCTGTATCTTAATGTTAGTAATATCGTATGTTTTATTTGATTTTATTTTTCAAATGAATGTCTGTTTAGAATGAAGTTGAGTATCTAAGTGATTGCTGATGTCACCACGTTTCTCACAAGATTACAGTTGCTTGCTTTCCTAAACAGATAGAACCAGAGATGTCCTGAAATATTGTTTAATAATGATATGGTATTCTGATATTGTTATGAAACTAATTGAGACATGGATTTTTTTGTAATCTAATTTTTTTTTTTTTTTTTTAGTGGGGATCTGGAATCCTGAGACCAGCCAAAAGAACATGGTAGGTAGCTTACTGAGGATGTGTCATTGGAATGTATGAAAGTCATAGAGGGAGTATTACAGGGACCTGGGATCATTTGGGGTACTCATAGGGAGGGTGGACAAGTTGTGGGAACATTTAATGGAGGCTGTGTGATGTGCTGCATGACCTTGAAAGTTTTCGGAAAGCCTGATGGAGGTGTTTGTCAGAAAGATGAAGGGAACTGGGCAGGCATGAATAGCCAGGACTCAAGAGACTAAAATTATAAGGCAGCTCACCTGATGCTTGAATTCTCTCTCTGTGGAAGTAACAGAGGGATTGTATCATGGGGTGCTGGGACTCTTTTATGGAAGTTCATAAGGAGGGAAGGGTATGTCTACACTACAGCGTTATTTCAAAATATCTTATTTCGAAATAGTTAAGTCGAAATAAGTTATTTTGAAATAACGCGTCTACATATAAAATGCATTTTGAAATAGCGTTTTGCTATTTTGAAATAGCGCGTCCACACTGATTGGATGCTGAATCGCATTTAAGGCCAGCTGAAACCAGTTCCAGCAGGGCATCAGGCCAGTAGTTGCTTTGTTGGCTGCTGTCTGAGGCTATCTGAGGCTTGTGCTTAAAGGGACACCCCTGGACAGCCAGTTCTCAGGTTTTTATGCTTGCTTGCCTACCTCGCTGAGGAACAGCAAAGCATTTTTTTCCTCTGATTGCTTTGGTTGCCATGACTCGGGACACCGTAGCACTCGGCACCATGGAGCCAGAGCTGCCTCTGGGCACTCTAGTGCTCATTTTAGATGTCTTGCTGCAAGCCTGGCAGCAAGCGCTGGAGACTGCCTGGCAGCATCTGCTGCAGCCCAACCCCCAGGTCTTCTTCTGGACCACCCTGGGGGCCATGGAGGAGCAGTGGCCAGATGCCAGTATGCCCTGCCGCATCTGGCGTCTGGACACCAGCAGCGACTGGTGGGACCATATCATCCTGGAGTGCTGGGGAGACCAACAATGGACCCAGAACTTCAGAATGAAGAAGGACACCTTCCTTGAGCTCAGTGAGTGGCTCCCCTCTGCTCTGTAGCGATGGGACATGCACATGAGGCCCGCCATTCCCCTCCAGAAGTGTGTGGCCATCACCCTATGGAAGCTCTCCACACCGGATAGCTACCGATCCATGGGGAACCAGTTCGGCATGGGGAAATCTACCATCGGAGCAGTGTTCATGCAGGTATGGCAATCTTTGGCCGTGTGGCGGGGGAGGGAGCCAGGGGGAGGGTGGGTATGAGGAGGGGATGGGCTGCCCTAGGGAAAAGAGGGGGAGGGGGTGCATGTCCACTCTATGTGAGGGTTTGTTCTGTCCCAGCCGCACTACAGACTGCCTGCGGTGGCCAGGATTGCAGGAGGGGTTGCTCCTGGGGAGGGGGCATGGGGCAGTGGCGGGGAAGGAGCACTCTCAGCCACCCTGGCACCCCAGTGACTATCGGTGTGTTTTTTTGTGTCCCTCTGCAGGTGGTCAAGGCCATCACTGCTCCGCAGAGTCATCCGCCTCACTGTTGTAGACACGGTCATCGAGGGGTTTGGTGCCCTGGGCTTCCCCAACTGCGAGGGGAGGGGAGGCAATCAATGGGACACACATCCCCATCCATGCCCCAGAACACCAGGCCTCCCTGTATATCAACTGGAAGGGATACTTCTCAGTCATCTTGCAGGACATGTCTGACCACCAGGGCCAGTTCGTGGACATTAACATGGGCTGGTCTGGCAAAGCACACGACGCATGGGTTTATTGCAACTCCTCCGTGTGCCAGAGGCTGCACGCCAGGACCTTCTTCCCTGACTACCACATCGGGGTCGGAGACATGGACATGCCTGTCTGCCTGGTGGGGGATGTGGCCTACCCACTACAACTCTGGCTCACGAAGCCCTACACGGGACACCTCAACCTCTCCCGGCAGGCCTTTAATGCCAGGCTCAGCAGGGCCCGAATTGTGGTGGAGGGGGCGTTTGGCTGGCTGAATGCCCAATTTAGATGCCTCCTCACCCGCCTCGACCTCTCCTAGCAGAATATTCCACACGTGGTGGTAGCATGCTGTGTGCTGCACAATTTGAGTGAGCAGAAGGGGGAGGCTTTCCTGCCAGGCTGGATGGTAGAGGCCAACCACTTGGCTGGCCTGTACTCACAGCCCTGCACGGCTGCCAGCTGCAAGGCCCATTGGGGGGCTAGCGGTATCTGGGAGGCCCTGCGAGAGAGCTTCCAGATGGTGGAGGAGTGAAGTCTCCCTGGTGTGCCCCACTGGGGCCTTGTGCCTTATTCCACCCTCACGTCTTTCCACTTTCCCCTTCCTATCCCTCCTTTCTGAACACACGTGTTGCCAAAAAATACACGTGTTGCCAAAAACAAACTCTATTTATTGACCTTAACTGCTGTGGGGGGGATGAGGATGAGAGAGGGGAGGGGGAAACCTGGGAGCAGGGAGCTGGAAGGGGGAGGAGAAGCTCAGGGTTGGGGGTCTTGCTGGCCCACCTGTCTCCCAGCACTGCGGGGGCCTCGGCATCCCTGGGTGGGAGCAGGTATGGAGGAAGGGTAGGGGGGGAGGAAGAAGTGGGAGGGGGAGCAGGAGTGGGAGGAGGAGTGATAGCTGGAGTGGCAGCAGGCAGCAATCTCTGCACCATGGTCTGCAGGTGGCCGCGGATGGCACGGCCCTGGTCATGCAGCTCCTGTAAGCTCTCCCACCGCAGTTGGAGGTCTTCCTGCACCCAGTGCTCCTGGCTGTGGACCTGCCTTTGCAGTAACCCCAGGTGCTGCTGCTGGTATCCCTCCTGGTTTCGGGTGCGCCTGCTGGCCTGGGTGCGGGAGGGTGTTCTGGGCGGGGTGGTGCGCCCTACAGTGCAGCTGGTGCAGCTGTGGAGAAACCAGAGAGGTGGTCAGTTCTTCCTGGGGACACAGTGGGTGAAGCCCAGCCCCCCTCTGCAAGGTGAGGATGGCAAGTGTCTGCACCATCATGTCCTGCTATCCCCAGGAGTGTGAGCTGGCCCAGGACTGTATCCATGCCCCTGTGCTGCATATTGTGTGGGTGTGGAAGTGCGGGGGGGGGGGGGGAGGAAGGGAGAGGAGGATGTGCCTTGCCTCTGTGTAGAGGGAGCTTGTGGAGGGAGGGCATTGTGCAGTGTCCCTCCGCAGGGTACGGAGCATGTCATGTGCCTTCATACATACATGTGTGTGGGTAACGGGCCAGGGCTTCTGTGTGGCAGCCAGCCGGGGCCACATACCCCGGCTGGAATGGCACATGCACAGGTTGCTGCATGATCCATGCTCAGCAAGGCCCACACGTGCAGTCCCTGGGCTTCCTCTCCCCCGCTCCCGCTCTGCATAAGGGGACAGTGATGGCACTCACATTTCGAGGCCTCCCCGGCTTCAAGAGACAGTGGTGATATTGCTGCTGGTATGCCTCAGGGGTCCAGGGTGAGTGCCACGCTCCCTCCAGACTCCTGCGACTCCTGGCTGTTATCTTCCTCCTCCTCCTCCGTGTCCTGGTCAGGGCCCTCTGCCCCAGAGTTGATGTCCACCTGGGGGGCACGGACCGTCCAGCCCCCCAAGATGCGGTCCAGGGCCTTAAAGTAGGGGAAGAGTCTGGGTCTGCCCCTGGTTGGGAGCTGCCCCCTGTGGCCCTGGCATAGGCCTGCCTCAGCTCCTTTATCTTCATGCGCACCTGCTCCTGGGTGTGCATGTGGCCTTTGGTGGCCAGGCTGTCAGCCATCTGTCTGTAGACAGCTGTGTTCCTGCATCTAGTGTGGAGATCATGGATGTTGGAGGATTCCCCCCAAACCTCAATGAGGTCCATGATCTCTGCACTGGCCTACCTTCTCCGGGCCCTGACAGGCTCCTGGGAGCTGCCAGACTGCTCCTGGGGAGTGATGGAGGGCTGGCTGACTGGTTTATGCTGGCAACTGGGTTAGAGGGAGTGCCTGCGGGCTCTGGGCTGGCAGACCTGGAGCTGGCACGGGCCCTGTGGCCAAACAGACTCTATCCCTTTAAGGGCTCCGGGGCTGCAGGGGGAGCAGAAGAATATTCCTGGTTTGGCCCAGAGTGGCCACCAGGGCACCCTGGAAAGGGCTGGAGGCCCCCTATTTTGAAATAAGCGTCTACACAGCACTTATTTTGATTTAGCTATTTCGAATTTGGTGTTATTCCTCACTGAATGAGGTTTACAAAAATCGAAATAAGCGCTCTGCTGTTTCAAATTTATTTTGAAATAGCGGTTTGCCTGTGTAGATGCTGTTAAAGTTAATTCGACTGTTATTTCAAATTCACTTTGATGTGTAGACATACCCTAAGCTAATATTGAAACAGGTGCTTGCCAGAAGAGTGAGAGCAAAGTTATTGGAATGTCAGAGCACATGAGCAATGAAAAACTAGAACTCTGTCAAGGGCATCAAAGGCATAGAATGGGGTTATGGAGAGACAGTGGCCCTCATTAGTGTTTGGGTTGCAGGACTCTCTTGGTTTTAGTTATTCAGGAGTGAGAAGTTCTATATCATGGGAAATTGTATATCATGGGAAATGTGATTTTAGTATTTGTTTTAATTAAAAATCAGCTCTTGTTTTCTCCAGCACTTCCAGTACCCATGCACTTTACATTCTATGCAATTCTCTCTTCTAGACAATCTTTTTGTCTCCTTCATTCACTGAAAATTTGTTCCTATGTCACACTGTTCCCTAACCTTGGAATAGCCTCTGTCTTCCCATATGATTGAAATCCTACCTTTCCTCCTTCAAATCTCTCCTAAAAACCCATTTTATTCATCTAATCTTACCTATGATGCTCAAATAGCAAATAACAATTTAGGGAAAAGAGGTTCAAAGGTTGATTATGATGAGCCAGTTAGAGCTGGTCCACAGAATGCCTCTGTGCAACACTGAGAAGAGAAGTCATTATGTGAAAACCTGTTGTGAAGAGGGAAGTGATAGCTGAAGGACTGCCAGTCAAAAAAGGTTCAGCTTTGGACATTTTTTTGTCAGAACATTTTGATCTTTATCTATCCAGAGCTGAAGCACCAAAGGGAATATTATCACCACAAAAGAAAAATAAACTAATTCCCAGTATTTTATGAAGATACATTATCATAGTTTATATGACAGTAATTTTGCCTGTCACACCTTAAAACTTGACATTTTGGAAACAGTGCAATTAGCAGGAACTTCAGATCATCCAAATAAGCTGAACTTTTCCCTCTTCATGTCAGAATTTTCTGCCCAGCAGAGGGAGTTGTAGTTCTTAGTATAGGTGTCTTTAACAATACTATTTAATTTAGTTTGGGGCAAAAGTCTCTTAACACAATTTAGTGGGTAAGAAATTAAGGATCAGGAAGCTATGTCAATATATAGCATCCAAGCATCTGATTTAAAATGTAAAAATTTAGAAGTTCACACAGCAGATGTGATTTGACTTCTTTGCACATACTGTTAGCATATATGCCTATAAGTTTTATCCTTTAACGAATGTAACACTGCATGGACAATGTAACTGTACTGCAATGGCTTTGAACTTTCTCTGTTTGGTATTTTTAAATTCTCTGTTTATATTGTTATGCATAGATAGTCTTTAGTTTTCTGTCTTAAAAACAAACATACTCACAATTCCCTTCCCTCCTGTGTTCAGCATTAGCTTCATATCTGCTTGTAGGCTGCCAGGTTTTGGTTAATCTATAAAGCCCTGAATAGACAGGGACTCACCTTTATCTATTGCATTGTGGTGCATCTACACCAAGGGTTTTGTTGGCATAACTATGTTGGCTGAGCGAGTGTGATTTTGTCATACTTTAAACAACATAGCTATGCCAGCAAAACTTAGTAGCATAGACTAAGTCTAAGACTGGCATCAGGCCTTTTTATTATGCATGGAGTTATAGGGGGTGGTGGAGAGGTGGGGTTCATAGGATGTATTGGAGAGGGGTGTTTTGTGGGAAACCATTGTTAAAATTCTGCCATAGGGCCACAAGGAGTGTGATGTGCTTCAATGGAATTCACCTCTTTGAGTATGGAAAAATGATCCCTGCCATGGATAGCAAGCTCTAGGCCTCATTAAAATGCTCCTTGAAGAGATTTTCTTTCTCTCTACTGCTCTCCTGCCATTTGAGATACTGTATGAAGTCCAGTGTATCAAGTATTCATGGAAAAAGGCTTTTTGGGGAGGATACCCTAGAACTGCAATGAAAGGACCACAAACTTCAATTTACAAACTGAACTCTGTTATCCTACTTATATTGCTTAATTTCCTCCTTTATCTACTCTCTGGTCCTAAGCTCTGCCCAGACCTATGGACTTAGGCTATGTCTAGACCACAGAGTTTTGTCGGAAAAACAGTCATTTTTCCAACCAAATTTGAGTTACGTCCATACTGCAAGTGTGTTCTTTCGACAGTAAATCAAAAGAACAGAGGGCTTTTTGCACAATTGGTATTCCTCATTCAATGAGGAAGAAGCCTTTTTGCAAAAGAGCTCTTTCACAAAAAGGCATGTGTGGATGGGGAAAAGGGAGTTTTTTCATAAGAAGAGGGATTAGGAAAAAGTACAGGTGCCCTGGTGGCCATTCTGTCCATAGCAATCACTGCTTACGTGCAAGATAGCATCCAGGCAGTCTGGATGCTATCTTTCGAAAAAGTGCATTGCTTTTTCGATGTTCTTTTGCAGTGTGGACGCTCTCTTGCGTAAGAAGATTTTTCTGAAGATCTCTCTCGAAAAAAACTTCTTGTGCAAGAAGCCTGTAATCTAGACGTAGCCTTAGTGTCCCACACCCTCTATACTCCTAGACTTTTTCTCAGTGTCCACTATGGAGGGAACAACCTTTTGTCTTGTGAAGCAAATATGGTTCATCTTCACTTTCAAATCAGTCCATAAACTCATGTTTTTGCCTAGTATTCTATATCTATTGAGTGTAATTCTATTGGTTTCCACTGTAATATCTCTACTTTTTGTTGTCTATATTGTATCTAACCAATGTAGATTGTAATTTTTTTTCTGTGCAGGGACCTCTCTAAGCTATATATTTTGTAAAGGTCAATATACACTTACTGGCATTTTATAAAGAAATTATATTAGTTTCGGTATTGTCTGTATCTGATTAACTTCTTTCCTTTTCTTCCATAACTGTAATGTGACCATCCTTATTCAACATTCAGTAAATAGCATATCTTGCTTTAAAGACAATAAAATAGAATTTAACGCTAAGAATATCCAGACTCCTGAAATCACAGTTTCCTCATTCTTATCCAGTGTGTTTTCTATTGCCAAATACATCTTTCAAATGAGACAAAAGCTAATCACTTGTGATCATTCAGGCAGAAACTTTCAAAAACTGTGCATGCAATTTTATGTCTAATTTAAACATGCAGTCACAGCCATCACAATTATTCTGGCTGTATGAGTAAGGACAGTAATGCTCTGCCAATTAGACACACAAATGCAAGTTTGTTCTCTGAAAATTTGTGACTAAAAATCATATGGCCCTTTTAATACAATTAAGGGTCTTGTGTAAAATTCCATTGTATTAATATATATTCTGTTCTGCCTTCCTGCATTTCCTCTGAAGTTTCAATTGAATATGTTGTTCTTCACCTCCTGTTACAGACTGCTGCTCATTCTTGTTGCCTGCTATTAAATAACTATCAGATTCCACCCTAGTGGTCACTATGTTTCACTTGTTTGTAAAGTGATCCACAGACATCTTGCTATCTACTGAACTCTGGTGTTTTATAAGGCTTAACTAATATTTGAAAAACATTATGGCAACTTCAAAGACACTGTATAAAAGCAAATTCCAGAGTTCTTCACTCTGAATCAGAGGAAAAGTCTTTCCACTCCGACAGTTTCTACTACATATTAACGATTAAAAGGTGAAAAGGGTTTAATGGAACTTTTCAACTATTTTAGAGAACCACAGTGATCTTAAAATGCAAAACATCATGTGTGACAACCAAGCAGTTTTATCAGATATTTCAAATGAAATCATTATTGGTTTGTGAGACATTTCAATAAAAAGGGTAATTTTTTTTCAGAACTGTCGAAGCACCTGGAAACTGAGATTTATAAGGAAAGCATCTATTCAACTGTAACTGCAGAGCTACCATTGCAAACACTGTTCTTAAAGAAAAGAGTGAAAAGACAAAACTCAGACATTATGACAATCTTTTCCCAAGATAGCTGTCCTTTGGAGACCAGATGAGAAAGAGCCTGACATTCAGACACTCCGTTGGGTGACTGGAAATAGTTGAAGCTGAAATACCTTCTATTGAATAGTATGAGACTGAGTGGCAGTGAAGTGCATCACAGATTGTATTGTATTTTGACCTATGCATCCTAGAACACTATTCTACAACACTTAGTATAGAATGGGGAGTTTGGGGATGTATTTCAAGCTACATCTATCTCTCCCTCTTAACCCTTAACTTATTGATTTACATTAGCATACTTTCATGGCCTCAGCTTTTTACAAACTACGTAGTAGCTGTTCACTGTGTTTCCAACCAAGTTTTGGGCAGTAAAATGAATTAAAAATTCAGCTTTCAGCAAAGTCCTCCTTTTTTCCTCTCTCTCCACTACACAATTTCATTCTGAGCAAGGGTTGAAACAAGAGCCTGCCAGTAGCTGCTTGTGGACATGATTTTGTGCAACAATATCATGCATATATGCATGCTCTCTCCATAGCTCTTTTCTCCTGTAGTGCTATAAAAAGAATATTTGTTTATATATTTTGGACATACCAGGTTTACTGTATCATATAAGCCCCATCCGTCATATTGTAATTACTTATAACATTCACCCTAAGTTTTGCATCTTTAAGGTGCTTGTGTTTGTAGTATCTACATCAGGGCTACTCAACATGCAGTTCACGAGCTGCATGAGGCCCACAGGCCATTTGTTTGCAGCCTGCAGTGTGGTTTGGGTTTACACGGGGCTCAGCATGTGGCCCGCGGGTGGGGTGCTTTGAACATGGCCTCCACTGGGAATGCACTCCACAACAGCAAGTCAATATAATGGTCTTCTGTTGATATACATTTTAGTAGTTAAATTCCTGGACTGTCATTGCTCAATAAAAGTGCTGTCATATGGGTGGAAATTTTATCAATATCAGCAGAACTGACTTAAATGGGGCCTGCATGTTGTGTAGTCTTGCTTTAATTTTTGTATTCATGCCCATCAGTGTGAAAGAAGCTATTTGCATATATTTGCATATATATTTGCATGTATATGCGACCACACTTAAGTTGAGGCCCTCGGGATGTGTTGTGAGTATCATTGTGGCCCCTGGGGCTTCCAAAGTTGAGTAGCTCTGATCTACATAGATGACATACTGACACAACACATTCATCTTTTGAGTCTTCTTTGCAGTTTAGCAAAAATGTCTGCACTATGTAGCATTGTTTGAAATGCACATTCCCACCCTCTGCTTCCCCCCAAAAACAAGGTTTGTGTGTGGGAATATATACTCAGTGCCGGATTCTCTGCTGTGCTCAGTAGAGAGTAGGGTTCATCAAGGAACTAGTCATGGCTTCCCAGATCTCTGATCTGGGGACTGCTAAAATTTGCATCACCTGGCAATCATTCCCAAGAGACTATTTGTTAGCTGAGTTCAGAGTGCAATGTGCTCCAGCAACTCCTTTTCACTCTTGACATGCTGTCTCCTTGCCATCAGCAAATCCCCTGCATTTCAGACTGTGGGGAGGGGAATGTAGGAGACAGCTCCACCCTACCTAGGCACTGCCCATGCTGTGTCTCCAGGAGGTTTAAATTGTGCTCCCTTAGCACTTCAGGAACTGCATAAAAGGGAAAGAGCAGTCAGAGAACCTGTCCCTCACAGCCTATAACATAAGAACAATTACACTAGGCCAGACCAAAAGCCCACTTAGACCTAATATCCTATCTTCTGATGAGGGTGGCCAATACAAGGTGCCCCAGAGGGAATGAACAGAACAGGTGGTCATCAAGTGATCCCTCCCCATTGTCCATTCCCAGTGTCTAACAAACAGAGGCTAGGAACACCGTTCCTGTACATCCTGGCTAATAGCTATTGATCGACCTATCTTCCGTGAATTTATCTAGTTCCTTTTTGAACCCTGTTATAGTGTTAGATTTCATAAAATCCTCTGGAAAGGAGTTCTACATGTTAATTATGCATTGTGTGAAAAAATACTTTCTTTTGTTTGTTTTAAACCTGGAACCTATTAATTTCATTTGGTGCCCCCCTTAGTTTGTGTGTTATGGGAATAAGTAAATAACTTTTCCTTATTTACTTTCTCCACACTGGGCATGATTTTATAGATCTCTATTATAGCCCTCCTCAGTCTTCACTATACTACGCTGAAAAGTCCCAGGGTATGTCTACACTACAGTGTTATTTTGAAATATCTTATTTCAAAATAGCTTATTTCGAAATAATGCGTCTACACACAAAATGCATTTTGAAATAGCATTTTGCTATTTTGAAATAGTGCGTCCACACTGAGTGGATGCTAAATTGCATTTAAGGCTGGAAGGAACCAGGTCCGGCAGGGTAGCAGGTCAGGAGTTACTTTGTGTGGCTGCTGCCTGAGACTATCTGAGGCCTGTGCTTAAAGGGACCCCCCCTGGACAGCCAGTTCTCAGCTTGCCTACCTCGATGAGGGACAGCAAAGCATTTTGTCTCTGTATGATCTAGTTGCCCTCACTCGAGACATCACAGCACTCTTCAATATGGAGCCGAAGCTACCCCTGGGCACGCTGGTGCTTCTCGTGGATGCATTGCTGTGAGCCTGGCTGCACTTTCTTCAGGCTGCCATCTCGGAGGTCCATTGGAGGGCTATCAGTATCCAGGAGGCCCTGCAGGAGAGCTTCCACCCTGAGGAGCACTAAGAGCCTCCCTGGTCTGCCCCAGTGGGGGCTTGTGCCTCATTCCTCCCTCACGTCTTTCCATTTATCCCTCCCTAACCCCCCTTCCTGATGTCAAATAAAATACATGTATTTTCATGAACACAAACTCTCTTTATTTAACAAAACTTGGGAGGGAAATAAAACTCTGGGGAGACTGGGAAAAGGAGGCGGGAGAGGGGAGGGAGAAACCTGGGAAGAGGGAGCTGGAAGGAGGAAGCTAGGGGAAGAAGTGGGAGGGGAAGCTCAGGGATCAGGGTTTGGGGTCTCGCTGGACTAACTTGATTTTCATGCGAACCTGCTCCTGGGTTTGCATGTGGCCTTTGGTGACAAGGCTGGCAGCTATCCTGCCATAGACGGCCTCGTTCCTCCATCTAGTGCGGCGTTCATGGATGTTGGGGGCATCCCCCCCAACCTGAATAAGGTCCATGATCTCCACCCTGGACCAAGAAGGTGCCCACCTTCTCCGGGCTCTGGCAGGCTCCTGGGAGCTGGCAGACTGCTCCTGGAGAGTGGTGGAGAGCTGGCTGCCAGTGGCTTTCTGGCTCATATTTTGGGGCCACTGGGTCAGGGACAGTGACTGCTGGCTCTGGGCTGTCAGGCTTGGAGCTGGCACAGGCACTGTGGCCAGAGTCTACCCCTTTAAGGGCTCTGGGGAGGAGGGAGGGAGAGGAGTGTCTTGGTTGAGGCCGGAGTGGCCACCAGGGCATCCTGGGAAGGCTGGAGGCCCCCTATTTTGAAATAAGTGTTTACATAGCACTTATTTCAAAATAGCTATTTGGCGTTATTCCTCGTAAAATGAGGTTTACCAAATTTGAAAGAAGCACTCCGCTATTTCGAATTTATTTTAAAATAGCGGTTTGACTGTGTAGACTCTAGGAAAGTTATTTCAAAATAAGGGCTATTATTTCAAAATAACTTTGCTTTGTAGACATACCTCTGTCTTTTTAATCTCTCTTCTTATTGCAGCTGTTCCAAACCCCTAACAATTTTTGTTGGCCTTTTCTGAACCTTTTCGAATGCCAAGATATCTTTTTTGAGATGAGGTGACCACATCTGAATGCAGTACTGTATTCAAGATGTGGATGTATCAGGGATTTATACAGAGGAAGTAAGATTCTCTGTCTTATTCTCTATCCCTTTTTTAATGATTCATAACATTCTGTTTGCTTTTTTGACAGCTGCTGCACACTGAGTGGATGTTTTCAGGGAACTATCCACAATGCCTTCAAGATTTCTCTCTTGAGTGGTGATAGCTAAAATAGACCCCATCATTTTGTATGTATAGTTGAGATTATTTTTTCCAATGTGCTTTACTTTGCATTTATCAACATTAAAATTCATTTGCCATTTTGTTGCTCAATCATCTACTTTTGTGGGATCCGTCTGAAGCTGTTCACACTCTGTTTTGGCCTTAACTATCTTGAGCTGTTCAGTATCATCTGCAAATTTTGCCATCCTACTGGTTACCACTTTCTCCAGATCATTTATAAATATTTTGAATAGGATTGGTCCTTTGGGGGACACCACCAGATACCTCCTCTCCATTCTGAAAACTGACCATTTATTTGCACCCTTTATTTCCTAGCTTTTAACTAATTATCAGTTAATGAGAGGACCTTCCCTCCTATCCCATGACAGCTTACTTTCTTAAGAACCTTTGATGAGGGACATTTTCAAAGGCTTTCTGGAAACCTAATTCCACATGCTTGTTGTCCCCTTCAAAGAATTGTAGTAAATTGGTGAGGCATGATTTCCCTTTACAGAAGTCCTATACATACAATATAAATGTCATGACACCTAGGGAAATGGAGGAGACTGAGACAAAATGGAAATTATCAGAGTCGTTCTTATGTTCTTATGTTCTAAGCTCAGGGCTCACTGGACCAACTTGATTTTCATGAAAACCTGCTCCTGGGTTTGCATGTGGCCTTTGGTGGCCAGGCTGGCAGCTATCCTGCCCTAGATGGCTGCATTCCTGTGCCTAGTGCGGAGGTCGTGAACATTGGAGGCCTCCCCCAAATCTTGATGAGGTCCACGATCTCTGCACTAGACCAGGTGGATGCCTGCCTCTTGTGGCCCCGGGAAGGCTCCTAGGAGCCGCCAGCCTGGTCCCAGGAAGAGGCGGAAGGCTGGGTGGCAGCGGGTGGCTGGCTCATGCCGTGCCAGGTGCAGGGTCTGCTGGCTGGGTGCTGGCAGGCTTGCAACTGGCACAAGCACTGTAGCCAGACCGTGGCCCTTTAAGGGCTCTGGGGCCAGGAGGGGGGCAGAAGAGCCTCCCTGGTTTGGCCCAGAGTGGCCACCAGGGCAACCTGGGAAGGGCTAGCCTCCAACTAGTTTGAATTAAGTGGCTACACAGCCCTTAATTCGAACTACTTAATTCGAACTAGGCGTTAGTCCTCGTAGAATGAGGTTTACCTTGTTCGAATTAAGCGCTCCGCTAGTTCAAATTAAGTTCGAACTAGCAGTTTGTATGTATAGACGCTATGAAAGTTAATTCAAACTAATGGCTGTCAGTTCGAAATAACTTTGTAGTGTAGACATACCCTTAGGGTGCATCTACACTGCACCATTATTTCAGAATAATGGCCATTATTCTGAAATAACAATGTGAGCATCTACACAGCAATTCCGTTATTTTGAAATAATTTCAAAATAATGGAAAGCTTATTCTGACTTCTGTAAACCTCATTCCATAAGGAATAATGCCTCTTCCAAAATAGCTATTTCGGAATAAGGCATGTGTGTACACAGCACAGAGAGTTATTTTGAAATATGGGACCTCCAGGAAATCCCATAGGTGCTCTGCTGGCCACTCCATCCACACTTCTCAGGACTCTATAGTTCCTCTTCCTTTGCAGACTTAAAGCTGCAGCCACAGGGGAAAGGGCTTGTGGAAGGAAGTTGGCCCTGACAGCCTCCAGCCTCACCACAGCTGCCACAACACGTTGTCTGGCCACCATGGCTGACCCTTGAGCCCTGAAAGAGCCTTCCCTCAATCCCAGGAAGCACTCCGATGGTTCTCAGGAGCCTTCCAGGTGCCGCAGGAGGTGGATATCCTAGCCTTCATTGAGATGCAGGGTGTGGAGTAAAACCTCCAGGATCTTCACTCCTGATGGTGCAATACTGACATCTATGGCCACATGGCCGATAATCTGGCTACCAAGGGCCCTATCCAGACCCAAGAGGAGGTCTGGATGAAAGTTAAAGAGCTCCTACAGAGTAGGGGAGTGTAGCTCCCGCTCGGGCAGAACCACGTTCCTGTCCCTATTACTAAGATCTCCATCACATCCTGGGGGGTGATACAGTCCCTTCCCCAGCCCTTGTGGTTGACTCAGGGCTGGAGACACCAGTCATCACCCATCTAGGGGCCAGAGCTGGTGGGGAGGAGGAGGAGGAGGAGGAGGAGGAGGACCGTGACTCAGCCAGCACCGTCACCTTGGTGATACTGGAGTCGGTAACCCACGGCCTGGGTGTGTCCCAGGCATCCTCCGAGGTCAGGGAGGGAACATCAGATGAGTGACCTACGTTTTCTCACACAGACAGGGTGGAGGTGGCAGGCAGCGAGAGACTGGGGTGCACTCCTCGCTCAGCCTTTTCGCCCTGGGGAATCGTGCTGCAGTCCATGCACATGGATGCATGTGCAGCAGCAGTTTGTGCCTCACAGCCCCAGGAGGCTGCATCTGCACACCCCTGGGCTCCTGCTCACAGGCTCTGGAGAGGCTGGCCACACTTCAAACACCAGGGTGTGACACTCTCCCACCACAAGCCACCACTAGAAGGAGGCTGGGGACAAGGATACACACACACACACACACACACACACACACACACACACACACACGCTCTCTCTCTGGAGTGCCACACACAGCACACGGACATGCCTGCAGGCTCGAGGCAGCACCTACTCCTGGGGACAGCGCTGCCAAGTGTAGTTGTGTCTGCTCCCCTCCTCCCCCCCACACACACACCCTCACTCCTTCTCCCCTAGTGGACAGGGATACAAGTTCTCTCTCCTTAGGATGCCACCACTGCTGGACCAGGTGTGTGCGTAGCAGTGAGGCAAGCACAGCCAGCCCAAGGCCCCCCTCCTGCCCACTGGATCACAGTATGGCCACCAGCTTCCCATGCCTGCTTGTCTCCAGGACATGGTGGGGGCGGGGAAAGCATGCTTCCCTGGGGATATCTGGGCCTCTGTAAGAAAAGGCCTACTGTCCAGGCCACACATGGCCTTGCTTCCAGGACATCACCTTCATCTGACCCGAGAACTGTCCGTCTTGGCTCATAGATGAGGGCAAGGCTTCAGGGACAGTGTCCCCAGGGATGAGTGACCATCTCTCTTTATTCTCCCCAGCCAGACCAGCTGTGAGAGGGAGGCAGGAAAACCCCCCGAGGCAGCTGCCCGACACGGAGGGAGCCACAGGTGCTGGAGAATGCAGGAGGAATTGATGCAGGGTCATATCTCCTTACTCCGGGCCCTGCACAAGATGCTGATCTAGAAGGTCTGGGTGGATACGCAGTGGCAGAGAGAGACCTGGATGGAGTTGCTGCAGAAGGGATGCAACATGTGCAGGCTTTCCTTGCTCACCTAGAGCCAGCTCCTGCTCCTGCCCCAGTCCCAGTCCCAGTCCCAGTTCCTGGTCCTGCCCCTCCCACTATGCCAGCTTCCCCCCCCGCCCATTCCAAAATAAATTCTGGAATAGATTATTTCAAAATAATCTGCCTTCCTCAGAAAGGAAGACAATACAGACTTGTTAGTCCAGTCTAAAAAAATCAGAAAATGTTTTGTTCAGCTCCTTTCTCATGTTCACCTCTCTTCCTTCTCTTTGTCTACTGAACATTTCTTTTGCCATATTCCATCTTGTATCTTCTAACGCATATAAACACAGAATCCTTTCTATTTTCTTACCTGCTTTTGGATAATCTCAAATTTCTTATCTCATTTGGATAATCTACATAATCATTCATCTGATGCAGGAGTCCGTAGGCCAGTCTGTGAAATCCATACTTCTTAATTAAGTTGTGGCCTTCTAGGGGCAATATGTAAAGATTATGTCAATCCAGTTGTTACTGCCTATGCAGTCTTCCTATACTGACAAGCACATACCTGCATTAGCTGTCTCTGTTAACTGAAGAAGTTTGGTGCTAATGTTTTTGAGAGCTTGTCTTCATTGCAACATTTAGTTTGAGTTATTTTACTTGGACTAGCCTAGCTCAAATGAGAGTGATCACCCTATGAAACAACACAAGAGCTACACAGTGTGATTTAATTAACACCACAGAGCGAGCAGTATTGCAGGGGGTGAGTTGTGCTAACTAAGCCTGCAGTTTCATCCCACACTGTATGTGTGGCTTGGTGTAGGCATATGACTTTTAGCTAGGGTGCATCTACACTGCACCCAGAGCTTGAAATAAGCTACGCAATTTGAGCTCTGCAAATTGCATAGTTTATTTTAAGTCAATTTCAAAATAGTTTATTTCGAAATTTGGTGCTCTCTACACAGCACTTATTTTGAAATAAACTGCTATTCCAAAACGTCCCTTACTCCTTGTGGAATGAGGTTTACAGGGAATGGTGAGTCTGTTACATTTTTAAATAATGGGCGTGCTCAAAAGGCACGGAATGGCTATTTTGAGATACCTGTGGTATCCTGAAATAGCACTGTAGTGTAGACATAGCCCTAGAGTTTAGTAGCATGTGAATTCAAAACTATATGCCCGACAGGCTAGCTAGCTCAAGTTTAAATCACCACTTAACTTGAGACAGAGATATCTATGGGTATGTCTACACTACCCTCCTAGTTCGAACTAGCGGAGTAATGTAGGCATACCGCACTTGCAAATGAAGCCCGGGATTTGAATTTCCCGGGCTTCATTTGCATAAGCGGGGAGCCGCCATTTTTAAAACGAGGTGTACCGGTAGTTCGGAATAGGAAGCCTAGTTCGAACTACCTAGTTCGAGCCCCGTGTAGCCGCGCTGCACGGGGTTCGAACGAGCGGGGTTTTAAAAATGGCGGCTCCCCGCTTATGCAAATGAAGCCCGGGAAATTCAAATCCCGGGCTTCATTTGCAAGTGCGGTATGCCTACATTACCCCGCTAGTTCGAACTAGCGGGGTAGTGTAGCCATACCCTATGAGTGGACAGGAGCCTGGTAAGGGGCAACAATCAAGTTATAGCTTAAGCTAACAGTACAGTTTAGAGAGCAATGAGTAGTCCTGTGGCACCTTAGGCCATCTCTACATTAGGAACATTTTTCAAAATTACTAAATTTGACTTAACTCTCAATTTAACATATTCAGTCTAGCATGTCCACACTATGGGGAAGCCTCAAAATTAGTCCGAGGCAGGCTCTATTAATGTGGAAGCACTAGCTCAGACAGAGCTCAGGAAGCACTGGGGGGTAATTAGTTCGAGTTACTCAGGGGAATAATTATTTCAAAATACCAGCACTGGTGCATCCATACTACTGTTATTTTGAAATAACTATTTTTGAATTAGCATTACTCTTGATGAAAAGCAGGAGTACAGATTTCAAATTCCATGGCGTATTATTTTGAAATAAAGGCCCCTGGTAGTGTGCTTATGAATTCAACCTGGAGAAAGGGGGGTTATTTCAAAATAACATCCTAGTGTAGACCAAGGCTTAGAGACAAACAGAAAATATATATAGTATCGTGAGCTTTTGTGGGCAAAACCCACTTCTTCAGATGAGCTTGAGTAAAGCTCCTTTTCTCCACTCAAGCTCATCTGAAGAAGTGGGTTTTGCCCACAAAAGCTCATGATACTATATATATATATATATATATATATATATACTTGTTAGTCTCTAAAGGTGCCACAGGTATATTCACCTTGTTAAAGTCTGATTTCAGACAGGATTACTGCCCTCCATAGATATGAGAGAATCATTTTAACTTGGTTGTTTTATTATTTGGGGAGTTTTCTTTTTCAAGGTGTTTTATATATATACATATATATATGATTTTCTTCAGAAATAAATTATAGTTATAAAAACATTATAATCTTGCAAGGAGACTACAATCACAAGCATAGTCCCAGGTGAAGACATATACTTCATCAACTTCCATTTTTTTGCCCATAAGACAAGACATTAAGTAAATTTTTACCAATGTAAACTAAGAAAAGAGAAAGAATAAGAATTTATTGCAACCAATAAGCAAAAAGAAAGGAGAAAAATTCAGAAATAGTATACCAATGCAAACCAAAAAATGAATATTAAATACATGCTATGTATAAAAAGTATTCAACATAGTGTATAAAAATGAAAAAGAAAATCCATTTTAAATCATAACATATACATTGGTTTCCATTTTTGGGGGATGAGGGTAGTATGAGATCAAAGCAAGCTATTATTTTCATAGGGAATCATGGTGCCTATCTAGAAAACAAGTCTACACAGCAGTGTTATTTCAGAATCACAGCTGTTACTCCAAAATAACAATGTGAGCGCCTACACAGCAATTCTGTTATTTTGAAATAAATTCAAAATAATGGATGGCTTATTCTGACTTCTGTAAACCTCATTCCACAAAGAATAACGCCTATTCCGAAATAGCTATAGTGTGGACACTCCACTTCTGCTATTTTGAAATAGCTCCTCCCCAAGGCCATTCAAACTAATTACTCCCCAGTGCCTCCTGAAGCTCTAAATCAAGATAGCATGTCCACATTGGGGAAGCCTGTCACGGACTAATTTTGAAGCTTCCCTGTAGTGTAGACGTGATATTTCAAAATAAGCTATTTTGGAGTATTTCTTCTTGAATAGGTTATTTCGAAATAAGCGTGCAGTGTAGATGTACCCCTAGCTAGGGTTAGCATAGAATCTGTCTATATCATCAAAGAAAGGCGTTTACTTGGCAATGAAGTCCTGAAATTTGGCCTGTAATGTCAAAGGTTGTAGATTTCATTAAATGCATTTTTGTTGTCCAATTTCTATTTTTAGCTTCACTTTCGGTTTTGGTTCTAAGGCCCCAGTTTAGCAAAGAACATACATAACTCCACCCCTATTCAAGGAAGCAATAAGCACATGCATAATTTTAAGCATATGCTTAAATTTTATTTACTTTAATGGGATATAAACACAGGCTTAAATGCTTTGCTGAAAAGAGATGAATGTAAGCACAATCTGAAGTTTTGACATTATCCAAGTTACAGAGCCAGATTAACACTTCTGTGGGCCCAGAGCTATTACAGTTTGTGGGGGCCCTGTCTACATGTCTTTTTCTTAATTAAAAACAAATTGATCACATGGTGGCAGGGGATGGAGGAGGGAGGAAGAGGGAAAGAGGACCAGGACCTTCTCTAGGCTCCAGGATGGGGCCAAAAGTGAAGGGTCCAGAATACAGGAAGGGGGTTACACTCTGACTCTCACTAACCTTCGTTATCCTGCAGGCTGACTACAACACACCCTGGCTACATCTAAACTGCAGGCTTTTTGCGCAATGTTCTTGCGCAAAAACTTGCGGAGCGTCTACACTGCACGCGTGTTCTTGTGCAAATAAATTTACAGTAAAGCATCAGAAAAGAGGGCTTCTTGCGCAAGAGTTATTCCTCTCCCCATGAGGAATAAGCCCTCTTGCGCAAGAGCTCTTGCACATGAAGGCAGTGTGGATGGCCATCAGAGCTTTCTTGCGCAAGAGAGTGTCCACACTGCAATGGATGCTTTTGCACAAAAGCACATCTCTTGAGCAAAAGCACATGGCAGAGTGGATGCACTTTTGCGCAAGACCTTTTTTGCACAAGAACTCTTGCGCAAAACAGTTATTGTGCAAGAAGTCTGCAGTGTAGATGTAGCCTTAGTGTTTCTTAAATGGGAAGCTCTTTGACAGAGGAGCTACATTGTCATGTGTGTGTGCAATACCTGACACATTGTGACTCATGGCAGTGTGGATGCGCTCTTGGGCAAGACCTTTTGCACAAAATAGTTCTTGCACAAGAAACCTGCAGTGTAGATGTAGCCTCACAGTCTTGGAGTTCCTCCCAGAAATGTATGTAATGTACTGCCATGCCCTTTCCTGGGCAAAACAAATATATTCCTTTAAGCCAGGCAATAATATTCTATTTTATTGCCTAAAATGGAGTTACTAAGACACTTCATTTTAAACAATCTGGTTCACATAAAGCAAATTTATTATCTATAGAGATATATCTTTTATTTGAGTTCAGATAATGAGACATAAAAGTCAGAAATAGCTACAAGAAAAATAAAGATAAAATGCTTTCTAGTGCCTAACTCAGGGGTTGGCAACCTAGGGGTTGCAAGCCAAATATGGCTCACAAGGGAGCCAGATATGGCTCTTTTGGAGCTCCAGCTCAGCCTTCCCAACTCCCCGCACAGCAGGGAGCCAGAACTGGCACTACAGCCTTACAGCTCCCTGCTAAATTGAAACACCAGCTCTGGCTTCCTGCAGGGGAGGGAGATGAAAGCCCCATGCCTCCCCACTGGATCCAGCATGCAGAGAACAAATGGAGCTAAAAATGGCTGTGCACACTGCCCTTTTCCTTCCCACAGCTGTGGGAAATGCATCACAGGGACTCATTTTCTGGAGGCTTCCCTTTAGCTCCCAGTGGCCAGAATCTGGTGAATGGGAGCAGTGGGAGGCCATGGTACATGTCTCTTGTGACAGGGTGTGAAAGCAAGTAAGTGCCCCCTCACCCTTTCATGCCCAGATCCTGCAGTTCCAACCCTCTCATTCATTCCCCCATTGAGACACCACAACCCAGACACCCTGCCTCCAGCCCACTTCTGCTCCTCCCCCTACCATCGGGAGTGAGGGCCACATCAATGAGGTTTGGGGTTTTTTGGAGGAGTGTGTGGGTGGTTTTTTTTGGAAGGGGTGTGTGGAAAAAAGAAGTTACTCACATTGTGCAGTAATGATTGTTCTTTGAGATGCGTGTCCCGTGGGTGCTCCACTGTAGGTGTCGGGCTTGTCCCGGCGCCGCAGATTGGAGATCTTTTCTAGCCGTAGTCTGCCAGACCACGCATGCGAGAAGTACGGCTCGTGGCTTTTCACGCCGTTTGAGCGTTGATGGTCCGGCTCCCGCCAGTTCCTCCTGCCTCTTGCTCTGAAAGACACAAGGTATAGAAAACTCCGAAGAGGGGAGGAGGGCGGGTCGTGGAGCACCCATGGACACGCATCTCAAAGAACAATCGTTACTGCACAAGGTGAGTAACTTCTTTTTCTTCTTCGAGCAGTGTCCTGTGGGTGCTCCACTGTAGGTGAATGTATAGCAGTAGCTTGCGAATGGAGGAGGGTTCGGAGCTAGCATGCCGTAGCTGAGGATAACACCGCTGCCGCCACCGCCGAATCAGGTATTAAGAGATTAGGGATGGCATAATGTGTAGCGAAGGTCAGGTTGGGAGACCACGTAGCAGCTCTATAGATATCTATCAAGGGAACTCCCTTGAGGAATGCAGTGGACGTAGTGACCGCCCGAGTCGAATGGGCCCTCAGGGTCGAAGGCAATGGTTTCTTTCGCAGTTTATAACAAGTTCTTATGCATTGTACAATAGTGGAGGAGATGCGTTGAGCGGACAATGAGTGACCTTTGGAACGGTCCGCCATTGATATTAGTAGTGAGTCCGCCACTCGAAAGGGTCTGGTTCTCTCAATATAGAAGGCGAGAGCTCATCTGACGTCCAAAGTGTGCAAGCGCGCATGTTCTGGTGAAGCGTGTGGTTTGGGATGGAATATAGGAAGAATTATTGGTTCGTTGATGTGAAAACAAGAGATCAATTTGGGACGAAAATGTGGTTGCGTTCGCAATATCACCGCTTGGTGTGTAAAAATCGTATAAGGAGGAGAGACTGATAGTGCAGCTAGCTCACTCACTCTCCTCGCGGAAGTAATAGCCAACAAGAAAATGACCTTCATGGACAGGTCATATAGATTGCATGTTGCTAGCGGTTTGAAGGGTTTGCCCGTCAGGGAATTCAGGACCATTTCGAGGTCCCAAGGATCCGCCGGTTGAGTATAATGTGGATACAAGTTGGACATTCCCTTGAAGAACCTCTTCGTTGTCGGGTGGGAAAAAATGGAACATCCGTCGACAGGCTGATGAAAGGCTGCTATTGCAGCGACATGGACTCTAATGGAAGCACAGGTAAGGCCTGAATTTTTGAGGTGTACGAGGTAGTCCAGGATACACTGCAGAGGTGTAGAGACTGGATTCAGATCCTTTTGGAAACACCATGATGAGAAGCGTGACCATTTTGAAAGGTAAGTAGTTCGTGTAGATAATTTTCTACTGTTTAGTAAAATGTGCTTGACAGATTGTGAGCATAATACTTCTGATTGCTGGAACCAACTAGGTACCATGCCGTGAGTGCGAGATGGTCCACCTGCGGATGGAGAAGGGAGTGGTGATTTTGCAAGAGCAGATCGTGCCGAATTGGCAGAGGACACGGAGGATGTATCGACATGCGATGGAGGTATGGATACCACATTTGCCTGGGCCAGGCGGGGGCTATTAGGATTACTGTGGTCCTTTCTCGAATAATCTTCTCCACTACCCTGGGAATCAGGGGTGTGGGTGGAAATGCGTAAAGTAGATGATGCCCCCAGTTGTATAGGAAAGCGTCGCCTTTTGAATTTTGCTCAATTCCCGCTCTCGAGCAATACTGAGGACATTTCGCATTGTGAGAAGTGGCAAAAAGGTCTACTAGCGGAAATCCCCATCGTTGAAATATCGCACTGTGGGATGTAACTCCCACTCGTGGTTGAGAGAAAAATGCCTGCTGAGGGCGTCGGCCATTACATTGTGGTGGCCCGGGAGATATTCTGCGATTAAAAAGACGTTGTGGCGATTGCACATGTTCCATAGACGTACCGCTTCTGTGCACAAGGAGTGGGACCTGGCCCCACCCTGCTTGTTTACATAATAAACGGTTGTCATATTGTCCGTAAGGATTCGTATGACCTGTCCCCGAATGATGGGAAGGAAGTGTTGACATGCTTTGTACACTGCCCTGAGCTCCAGGAAGTTGATGTGCATCAACGATTTGTCTGGCGACCATAGGCCTTGTACTTGTTCAGGGCCAAGGTGTGCGCCCCATCCGATGAGTGACGCATCTGTTGTCAACTGCGCCGACGGCTGAGGGCGATGAAAGGGTACGCCCGACAATAGATTGTCTGGACTTGTCCACCAAGCCAGTGATTTCTTGACCTGGGTGGGAACCATTATTGTCCTGTGGACATCTCGTACATTGGGGGGACAGATTCGTGCTATCCAATGCTGAAGGCATCGAAAATGTAACCTTGCGTGTTTGACCACATATGTTGTGGAGGCCATGTGTCCCATAAGCTATGGACCGTAGTATGGGAACTGTTGGACTGATGAGCAAGATCTGGATCAAATCCTGCATCGTCTGGAACCTTTCCATCGGTAATGATGCACGCTCGGTCATAGAGTCTAGATGTGCGCCTATGAACTGTATTGTTTGGTGCGGTTCCAATGATGACTTTGGAACATTGAGAATGAGACCCAGCTCCTGGAAGAGAGTGCGTGTTGTTTCTGTAGCATTGCGCGCTTCCTGCAGCGATTGGGCTCTGATTAAGCAATCGTCAAGGTATGGAAAGATCATTATGTGTAGACGACGAAGATATGCGGTTACCACAGCCAGGGTCTTGGAGAAAACCCGTGGAGCCGATGAGAGACCGAATGGCAGGACCTTGTATTGGAAATGGTCTGTACCAATTTGGAAGCGTAGGAATCGTCTGTGCGCCGGATTAATTGCAATGTGAAAGTATGCATCCTGAAGATTGAGGGATGTGAACCAATCCCCGTTCTGAAGTGCTGGGATGATTGTAGCTAAGGTAACCATTCGAAACCATTGTTTTCGTAAGAAATGGTTGAGGTCGCGAAGGTCTAGTATCGGTCTCCATCCCCCTGATTTCTTTCCCGTTACAAAGTACCGGGAATAAAACCCTCTGCCCTTGAACTCGTCCGGAAGAGGCTCTATTGCTCCGACAGCGAGTAGACGGGTAACTTCTTGCCTGAGCAAGAGCTCGTGAGATGGGTCCCTGAAAAGGGACAGGGCAGGGGGGATGGGTGGGGTAGCAACATGAATGGGATGGTGTAACCGAGGTGAATTGTCTCAAGGACCCATTTGTCGGTGGTGATGTTAGCCCATCGATGGAGGTATGGCCTCAGACGGTGGTGAAATATCGCCTTCGTAGCACTCAGAATGGTACTAATGGGAATTGTTTTCAACCCCTCGAGTGACGTGTCAAACTTGCTGTCTGATACCCTGTTGGGAAGTTGCTTTGGGCGGCGGGCGTCTCCGCTGTTGCCGCTGTCTACCTCTTTGTTGGTCTTGAGGCCTATACTGAGGAGATTGTCGTAGGGGGGGCCTCTGCCTTTGGTAGTGGGTATACTGTTTTCTACGATATGGAGGAGTGTACATGCCCAGTGTTTTTAAAGTGGTTCTGGAGTCCTTCCCTGAGTGCAGAAGTTGGTCAGTCTTATCAGAAAAGAGATTCTGCCTGTCAAAGGGTAGGTCCTCAACCTTCGAGAAGAGGTCTTTGGGAGCAGAGGACTGTTGCAGCCAGGATGCTCTGCGCATAACGACTGATGTAGCAGTCATGCGCGCTGCAGCATCAGCTGTATCCAGGGCAATATGTAAGGCCGTTCCAGAGGCTGTGTAGCCCTCTTGTATTACAGCCTTTAAAATGTCTCGTTTTGCCTCTGGAAGATGTTGAAGCAGTGGTACAAGCTTAGCGTAGTTGTCAAAGTTGTGATTCACCAACAATGCGGAATAATTGGCCATTCGTAAAGTGAGTGTTGCCGAGGAGTAAACTTTACGTCCGAATAAATCGAGACGCTTACTGTCTCTGTCTGCGGCAGTAGGTTTATGTTGCGGCATCTTTGCCTTTTGCTGTACTGCATCCACAACCAAGGAGTTAGGCTGTGGATGGGTAAAGAGAAATTCCATCTCTTTAGCAGGGACGAAATACTTTTTATCCGCCTTCTTATTCGTCGGCGGGGCGGATGCCGGGAGCTGCCAAATATCGTCTGCAATGTCCAGTGACAACGAAATCTTGGGCTGGTGAGTGTGTTTGATATTACGGAGGAGATGGTGTTGTTTTTGTTCCACGTCACCCAGCTGTACATTTTGACTCTCTGCCACTCTCTTAAACAACTCCTGAAACTGGCGTAAGTCATCAGATGGTGAGGTGTCTCCTTGAAAAACTGCATTGTCTGGTGACGATGAAGAATGATGCGTGGGTGATTGATCAGGTTCGGGATCCCGAACGGGAAGAGGTTGTCCGGTGTGAGAAGGAGACCCGGAGGGAGTTGGTGGCCTTGAAGGGGCAGAGGAAGCATGGTGCTTTTGAACGAGAGAGGTTTGAGGAGACCGGTGCTGATGAGAGGGTGACCTATGGTGATAGTAGGGCGACGTGGAACGACGGGATCTCCTAGAATATCCTGAATGGGTTGAAAACACGGGCGATCTTGGTGATCGTGACCTTCCTCTGTAATATGTGCTGCGACTGGGTGAACGACGATCATGGTGGTAGGAATGACCGGAACGTGGCGAGATTTGGCCATCACGAGAGTATTCAGAGTACGCCGGAGATGGTGAATGTACTTCAGGAGAGAACTCAGGACTTGGTGATAAAGAAGATAGCCTCCTGGATGTATGGGCAGGTGGTGCCAGCAACTGTTCTGGTGGAGAGGAAGTTGGAGTGGAAAGCACAGAGTGAGGAATTATCTCCACTGGTATTGGAGGAGTCCGTGCCGAGGTGGTCTGCGTCGTCGCAGTTGATTGTCTCGGTACGGACGATTGTCTCAGTTCCGGGGATCGTCTCAAAGGAGAAGGCCGCCGCGGTGCCGGTGGACGTCCTTCTGAGGGAAGTCTGTGATGTGACGATCCTTCTGGTGCCGAAGGGTGGCTCGGTGCCGGTACACTCGATGGCGGGGAATGCTCAGGTGCCGATGAACGTTTAAGCTTTTGTTGCTTCATGGGCGGCGATGATCGATTCGGTGCCGACCACGTAGAAGGAGAAGGATGCTCAGGAGTTACCGAGCGTCATGTTGTCGAAGGTTTCGGCGTTTGTTTTGGTGATCGTCTAGAATGAGCCGGTGCCGAAGTGTGCTCCTGTACTGAGGAATGGCTCGGCTCCGCAGGCAGCTTGGGCATGCGCCTCGGTGCCGGGGAGCATCTCGGTGCTGGGGAGCGGCTGCGGCTCGGTGCTGGGGAGCGGCTCGGTGCTGGGGAGCATTCCGTACCGGCAGCGGTTCTCGAAGCCGTGGAAGTCCCTGGAAGCGGTTTGGAGACTGAGGGAACGGCTGAGACAGTGGAGCCCAATATAGAAGGGCTCGGAGCCGACTTACTCCGGCTGTCTTTAGGCACCACCGCAACACTTGCGGGAGGTGCCGTTGATGTCCCTGGCTTGTCACCTGCACCCGATCTTAAGGGTGGAAGGGATCGCGCTGGCGATGGTTTCCTCTTCATTTTTTTAGTTTGCGCCGCGTGTCCCTTGGATTGTTTGGCCTCGGGTTGCAGAGCTTTGTCAAATAAGAGGATCTTTAGGCGCATGTCCCTGTCCTGTCTTGCTCTGGCTGTCAGCTTGGAGCAATGGGGACATTTCTGGGGTATGTGGCCTTCCCCGAGGCACCTAATGCACAGAGAATGGCCATCAGAGGCAGGCATTGCCTCACGGCATTCGCCGCACTTCTTGAACCCCGGCATTTGAGAAGAATAAACTAACTACTGAAGAAAAAAGATTTTTTTTAAACAACTAGAACTGTTAACTATATAAGAATTATAACTGTAACTTTTAAACTATGTATATAAGAGCTATGGGTGATCTCTCTATGTTTTAGGGAACAGGGTTCACGAGAGAGACGTTAATCCGTCCGCGGCCGAGGACGGTCAGGAGGAACTGGCGGGAGCCGGACCATCAACGCTCAAACGGCGCAAAAAGCCACGAGCCGTACTTCGCGCATGCGTGGTCTGGCAGACTACGGCTAGAAAAGATCTCCGATCTGCAGTGCCGGGACAAGCCCGACACCTACAGTGGAGCACCCACAGGACACTGCTCAAAGAACTAATTTTTCTGTGGGTCTGTAGGTTCCTGGCCTAAAAAAGGTTCCCCACTCCTGCCATAAATAAAGACAACGTGGAAACCTTTTGTGTTAGACGTAATATTTTACTTCACTTAAAAATGAAGACTTCAGTGGAGCCCAGCCCCCATCTGGCTACAGCATTATAACACTCCTGCACCTTCCCCACACACCAGTCCAGAGCCCATCATATACCTGAACCCCCTGCTCTGAGCCCCTCCTACCCACACATTCCCAAACTCCTGCACCCCACACCTCCAGGCCCCAGCCATAACACTCCTGTGAAACACGCATAAATAATATCGTACTCTTATGACTTCATATACTATGTTGCCACACACATTTTATCAGACAATACTGACCGGCAAATGATGAATTTTCAAATGTTACCTTTACAAGGCACGTCTTGTACAAAGATTATGACAACAATATGTAGGGTGTCAACATAGAGGTATATTCCATCACACTAGGTAATAGCTCAGAAATGGGTGTGAGCAAACCTGGCCCTTCTCACTGCACCTGGATACTTTCCAGCTATGGGCACACAGATTATTCATATATGCTTTGAAACATTTTTCAGCTAAAATTCTGCAGCTATTTTTTAAACATTTTCAATAGCTCTTACTGCCCCATATGGTTCTTATTAATAAGTATATCTTTCAGTCCTGTATTTAACACTGGATGGCTGGAAGATATACTTATTAATAAGAACCATATAGGGCAGTAAGAGGATCAGCCAAATACAAATAATAAATAATAATGTTAGGTTAAGCCCAAAACCTAAAGTTTAAATGGTTTCCAATTACCATTTTAAAGATATTTTTTTTCTTATTTACATAGCCCAGCACCAGCCAACAAAAAGCTTTTATGTGGACTGGTTTTCAAGAACCAATTGCAAAACATATTTGAGGACTGGGAACTTTTAAACAGTGCACATGGGGCTATTATATATCTTTTGTAAATGATGTCTTAGATAGATATTGGCAGTCTCTCCCTCCTGTGATGAAGAAGGCTTGCTCACTGACTCACATTAGACCAAAGAGGAAGTAGGAAGCTTGGATTGGACTCAGGAACTGCAGACTTTGGAGCAAACAGAATGCAGTAATGCTGCTATGCTTCCCCCTGACTTGCATAAATCCTATTCATCCCAACAGCCAGATTGTTGCCTTCCCTTCCCTTCATTCTGTGTATAAATGAAACCCTCTGATTTTAATACCTTTTAATATTCACCTGGTCCCCATGTAAAAGACTTCTGATCATAATTGGAAACACTTGTATGTAAAGAATCATGAATAATTTCCTTGGTTTAATATTACATTTAAAATATATGTTACATACTTTGGAATTAGGTCTTGCCACTTCATTCTTTTTTCTGAAGATTCACAAAGAGGACCTGCAGGTGTGGGGCAGGCTTACCCAAACACTTTCAAATAGATGGGCTGGAGACAGTTTCTATTGTTCTTCAATATATAGTTTAACATATATAAGTCACTTGAGTTCTATGAAATAAGCCCTTATGAAAATCAAATAACTTGTAAAAGGATACATTTTTAGTTAAGAAGAGTTTTTAAATAAAGAGTAAATAATAGTACATTATTGCATATCAAATCCCAGTGCTCTGTACATATTAAGTAATGATAATTTAGAAAGAAGACCATTAAATTAGGAGAAAATGCATTCATTATTGATTCCTTTCGTAAGTTTCAAAACTATAAACCATTTTACATTGCATCCTGAAACTTTGGTACACGTCACAGTATGCATGTACTTAGTTTGCCAAATGTATTTGTCTTCAGTGAACTTAAATCACAGAGTAGTTAGCCTAGTATACTTAGGAGAAGCAGTTTCATAATTTAAAAAGATTGTTTGTTTAAAAGTGAATGTTAAGTAATCTACACTACAAAAGTTACGTTTTAAACCTTAAGCCCCCAAACAAATCATTGTTTTTCAACACTTGGAAAATACATACAGGTCCTGGGTTAGTTCCATTATGATGAAACCTGTCATTGATAAAAGAGAGTTCAAGCTTCACTAAACCAATTAAAATGTTTTTGCCTCAGGAGGTAAATAAAAGCACATGATAGAACTAAAGCAGTGTGGGAGAGTGGTAATCAGTACAATAGTTCAGTATTGAACAATATTGAACACTGTAACAATAACACATAATAAATCATTTTGAAAGGTACATTGGATATATTTTTTCAAGGACAAATAAAGTATACTCATGAGGATCAAAAGGAGGCCTCTGATATTTTTATGGTCCATTTTAGAAAGTATTGACAAATTCCTTTTAAAGAAACTTTATCCTCCTCAACTGCACAAAATATTCCTGAAAATAATTTCAACTATAACTTTAAATATGTGTACATTTGTCATAGTTAGAGATTTTTTTTTCTTAGAAGCATTTACACCCCTTCATGTTTTAAAGTCTGAAATGTATTTCAGTGGCTTGCATTCAACAGTTTATCTTGACCCTAATTACAGGAAAGTGAAAAGCAGCCCACACTTATGTAATTACACGGTCTAAATGGGGGTAGATCTCACTAATACTTGTATTCCTAATCCTTTATTTCCAGCTTACAATTTAAACAGATCAACAAATTCAGATATATCAGGAGTTCTGGCTCCATTGAAATCAATGGCCAAACTGTTGACTTCGGTGGAGCCTGGATTTCACCAACTGTTTTTAAATGGGAATTAAAATGATGACTTGAATACTGACTACAGTCCAGACAGGTAACCCTTTCATTTACTTCAGTAGAAGTTGAGTAGAAGCTGAGCGTGTCCCCCCACCATGGAGAGTGGAAGATATGGCAAGGGGAGTATGCCCCAGTCTCTCTGGCCCGTGGAGCACTGAGGAGGGTGGGCACTGGGGGGAGCAACACTCCACCCCCAGAACTTTTACAGCAGGTGTTCTGGGGGCAGAGTGTGGGCGGGACCATGCATGGCAGTTTGCGAAGGCAAAGCCTTCCCTCGCCTAAGCTACTTGACACCGATGCCACCATAACTAATCCGCACACCCAATTAAACAGGCGAGCTGATGAAAGGAATTCTTCAGTAGTGAAAGAAATGGATTTAGTTCTAATAAACAGTGAGGTGAACACTGAGGCAGCATTATACTTTCATGCCTTCAAATTGCACATTTATATTTTGATTAAACTATGTTTTTCACCAAAAAACCTAGAAGTATGAATGTTTACATATTTCCAAAAGAAAGACATCTTTTCTTGAAAAATGGACCTGCCTCACATTTAAGATGACCTCGTTTTGGCTTGTAAAATTCAGTATAAAATGACCTATTTTTGATGGAAACATTTTGCATGCCTTAGTGAATGGGTTTTCTTAGAAAAGGGTCCGTGTTGCAGTTAATAAAATATAAAACCCCTTGAGTTGCCTGTATTTTTTGCATTTTAATACAAACATTTTGATACAATCTATATCCAGTACTGCAGCCCTTATCCATCTAAAACCAGCAGTGAAATCCCCATCAACTTTAATGGGAAGCCCTTATTCCTTATTCAAGCAAAGCTCTTACAAAAACAATACATGCACATAAGACTGGAAGGTTTGACCACTAGCACTTGCCCAGGATCTCACAGGCACATCTATCACTATGAGGCAGATAGGACTGCATATAAAAATAGAACCCCAAACTGAGATTTTTTAGGAGGAAAGTATTTTATTATGATTGAGTCTTACTTTTCTTCTAGTATAATTTTTGTCTGTGTCAAAAGTACTATTCAAAGGTGAGCTGTTGAGCACCTCAACATAAAGGAGAAATTATAAATCTATGTCTGTAAAACAGGCACAGTCCCTCTCTGGACATAACTGAGTGAATGTCAGATTGGGATTTTCCTAACATTTCAATTCCAGGTTTTCGCTAGCTGTGATTTTTTAATATTATTTTTGAATTTGGACTTTTTATGGTATTGAAATAAGACTGGACGAGTGATCCTTGACCTCAAATGTGTCCAAACACCTATGAACTTGTTGACTGTATCTATTTTTGGATCCACGGACTTTCTGAGCCCAGAGTTACAGGGAAGTTCCTCAACTGCATAAACATGACCTAATCAGACTCCAACTGGGGATGCCAGTGACCTCAGAAGAGGAAGTCTCCATTCTGATTTCACAAAAAACTCGAGAGGCATTTCAAAGAGGAGGAACCAACCAGGTTTCTATCTTCAAACCCTAAAGGAAGAAGCTTAGCTACAAGGTGGCTTTTTTCTTGCTTGTTTGCCTGCAGTGGCTGCTACTATAATGCTTGGCTGCTGGTCTCCAGCTGTGTAATGCTTGCATGCCTGACAAAGAGCCTATGTTTCCTACACCCTCCTGCCTGGCCATGAAGGTTTAGGCATCCAACAACATGTGTCTTTACGTTTAAATCTAGAAGCAAGTAGCCTCTTGGAGGCACTAAGCAACTCTGAAATGTTAAACATCAGAGCCAGTCACTGGCTTATCTTTTCAATCACATTCCAGCTTCCTGAAGTTGAATGAAGCTACAAGCATAACAATCACCATCCTGCAAAGGTATCAATGTTTAGGATTTTGTTTTCCAATCTTTATTTGTTTAGAGATGTCTATACCTCCACATTCTTGTATTTATTTTTAACATTTAACAGATGGCTGGTTGTGAGAGCATGCACATGTCTGTGTTTGGCTAAAATCTACAGGATTTATTTGAGAATGGCACCTATAGAATTATTTCCCAAGTACCTAAGATAGTCATAGGTTAAATAAACTTGTTGTCCAAAAGATCTCAGACACACACACACACACACACACACATAGATAGATAGATATATGAAAGGATTAGGAACTGTATGTTTGATCCTGATAGACCCTATTATTTTCACCTAATTCCCCATTTGAATATGAAGTGTAAAACTCTAGGTCTTCTAGAACAATGGTTTTCAAACTTTTTTCTCATGACCCAGTTGAAAATAATTGTTGATGTTCATGACAACACAATTTGACTGGAGTGTGGCTCTGGGGTGGGGCTGAGAGCTTAGGTGTGTAAGAAGGGGCTCTGGCTTTGGGGACAGGTCAGGACTGAGGCAGGAGGGGCTTACCTTGAGCGGCTCCTAGTTAGTGGTGCAGAGGGGATACTACAGCAGGCTTCCTGCCTCTCCTGGCAACACAGACCATGCTGTGCCCCAAAAGCAGCCAGCAATGGGTGTTAGCCAATGGGAGTGTGGAGCTAGTGCTTAGGGCAGGAGCAGTGCACTGAGCCCTGTGATCTCTTCTGCCCTCCACCCTCACCTAGGAGCTGGGCCTGCTGCTGGCTGCAGTCTGCACTCTGCAGTGCCATGACAGGCAACAAGCCTGCCTTAGCACCCCCACTGGTTAGCCTGCAGCAATGAGACCCAGTACCTGACATTCTGCAACCCAGTACTGGGTCGCAACCCATAGTTTGAAATCCACTGATCTAGAGATGTAATGAAATGTTTCCTTGTAACCCTATATTGGGAGAGAATAGATTCACTATAACTGGTAGTTTTGACAAGTTACCTCACTTTAGCATCAGAGATGTAGTCTCAACATTGGCTTCAATCTGTAAGGGTACATCTACACTAGCCCCGTAGTTCGAACTAGGGAGGCTAACGAGGGCGACCGAAATTGCTAATGAAGCTTGATTAGCATATTCCTGGCCGGTCGCCATTTTGGAAACTGACTAGCCCGAAGTAACTGCCTGCGTCTACACGCGGCAGAGAAGTGGGATTCCGAGATAAACCCCTTAGTTCAAATTAACTATTACTCCTCATTGGCTAACACCTATGAGGTTAAAATGAGGTTTAACAGTTAATTTGAACTAAGGGGTTTAATCTCAGAATCCCACTTCTCTGCCACATGTAGACGTGGGCAGTTACTTCGGGCTAGTCAGTTTCCAAAATGGTGACCGACCAGGAATACGCTAATCAAGCGCGGGATATTTAAATCCTGCGCTTCATTAGCAATTTTGGTCGCCCTTGTTAGCCTCCCTAGTTCGAACTAGGGGGCTAGTGTAGACATACCCTGAGTGATTTGACTCTCCCTCTATCAGCTGTTTGGCTGGAATGTAAATATATGGGATAGCACTGAGATTTGCGATTGATAGCTAAACAAGATTGCTACTGTCTCAGATTATTACATAGAGCTTATAAGGGACAGCTGGCTTATTTGATGTGGTTTAATATCTATAGCTATATATAGCTATAGATATAAATATACAATCCTTTTTTGTGACAGTATGCACCTTTTTTCGGGAGCACTTGCTTTTCTCCGGCAAAGCCCCCAGCTGTCCCCGGGAACACTCTTGCCATGCAACAATTAAAGGGGCCGCATCTTCATTTCGGTCCGGACCGCTGGGGTTTTTTTTAATTGAAAACCTGTGTGTTTTGGATGTTTCCTCCACAGATAACAGGGTTTCAAATCTGTTAGAACTCACTTACATGTTCTTGATGACAGTCTAGAAGTCTTCTTCCTGAACTGCTGTAAGATTAATTAAAAATACAGTATCTGGAAGAGAAGAGGGAAGCTCAACAAGCAACTATTATAGTAGCAGAGTACCAGTGGAGTGGATTGTAATTATTTGATTTCCTCCAGGGAGAAAACAAGGTGTCCTTGGTCATAAACACCAGCAGCAGCCAGTCTTTGGCAATCTCCCTATCATCTGTAAATGACTTAAGAGACCTCCAGAAAAGTGTGTGTTGAAATCAGGCCCAATCTTGTCCTGATTCAAGTAGGAGCTAAAACCATGAGTTTTGCAACCAAAGGAGCTATAGGGATCCCCTCCCCCCTTTTACATAATGGAAAATACTTAAAGGTCTTTGTTTAAATAGCTCATTAGGATAATTTAAAAATCTTTCCTATTATGGCTGGAAAATTTCCCATTCTGGCAAATAAGTTTACTTGCATCATTTTGCATATGAAATTGCATCATATATCAGGCTGTTCAGAGTGAAATGCGACTATATTTCTTTTCAGATCTGGAGGACTACAGATCAACTAAAAATTATTTGACATGGACTTTCACTGGAGCTGATTTCAGCACCATCAGAAACCCTATGGGAAATATCCTCAATTTGGGTTAAGTTCCCAGTTGGCAGCAGACCTCATCATAAGGCAACACACATACACACACAATAAAATGAAGTAATAGTGAATTTGATTAGTGTTTGCTACCATTTAGAAAAGCTTAAAAAAATCTCTCTCTTTCCTAAGGGAATGTCGAGGCCGAGGACAGTGAATGTACTTTGGCTAGCAAATCTGAAGATATTTTCAATGCAGCAGTATCACTTGAGTTTTACAGACATGTTAGATTCCATTTCTATTTTGGCAATCATTGGCCTACAAAGATATAAATATTTACACTGCAACTTGAAAAAAATCCAGAGAAATTATTTTAAAATGTACTATTATTATTTTCCAGTGGCATGAAAAGCTTTTTATAGCTGCAGATAATTTCATTTATTTCTTTTATGGTAGTGGCTAGAAACCCTAATCAAAGATCAGGGTAAGGTATAAACAAGTCATCCTTTTTACCAAAGAGCTCAAAAGTTAGTCGAGTTTGGGGGAGGGGTGGGCAAAGGCACGAGATAAAACAGGCAAACCAAGTTATTATTCGGTGTTGGAGTATGTTAACCATAAAATAAGCAGAATTTATCATAAAACAGAAAGTTCATCTCACCATGTCCATTTCATTTCACATTCAGTTCTTTAGCAGCTGAGTTCTAGATATATTGTGTAATCCAACTGTAACATTACCCAGGATACAATCTGGACACATGGACAGCTGTTTCTTCAAATCTCCAGCCTCGGGTGCCTTTTACACCGATGGACTGTAAGGGTGTGTCTAAACTACATGGCTCCATCAATGGAGCCATGTAGATTAGGCTGATCGGCAAAGGGAAATGAAGCCGCGATTTAAATAATCGCGGCTTCATTTAAATTTAAATGGCTGCTGCGTTGAGCCGACAAACAGCTGATCAGCTGTTTGTTGGCTCAGCGCGGCAGCTATTTAAATTTAAATGAAGCCGCGATTATTTAAATCGCGGCTTCATTTCCCTTTGCTGAACAAACAAATCTACATGGCTCCGTTGACGGAGCCATGTAGTTTAGACGTACCCTAAGAGAAACCACTCCTGATCCTGCTCACTCACAGCCTCTAACATATAAAATCATTCCCAGATGAATTACATGAATGCTCTGGCCACTCATGAATTATCATACAAGGTGACATCAGCAATCTCCCAGTGTCAGACTTGTTCCCAGAAACATGTCTTTTACTGGCCAGCACCCTCCTGGACCACACTAGATCCATATTTCATCAAAGAAAAATGATATGGACAAATCCTGTTATCCCAAATGAAGGTCTTCATATATTTCAATCCAAACACACTGGTTTGGGTAAAACAAAAAAGGAAGTGTATTAACTAGAGAAAAACAGATCTTAAGGGATTACAAATAAACATGTCAGAATTGATTACAAAGAAAAACAAAAAAGTTTAACCAGCAAAAGTGTTTCTCATTACATGCTCTTTACAGTCTTTATTGTCTAGAAGCCTCAAGGCCAGGACCGCACTCCCAGTTCAGTGTTTCTTTAGGCATTATTGCTGCCATGAGCAGAGAAGATTGGAGGAGAGAGGGATAATTTGTCTTGTGTGTGATATCTGTCTATTGTTATACCATTCTCCCCACTTTGAAGTTTATCTCCAGCTGGGGTTCAGGAGGCAGTGAGTCTGTTGACCCCACAACATGTAAATCTTACATTCTTCTTCCTGCCAAAGAATGGTGACGAGCGCTCAAATGCACCCCCAAGGTACACTGTAAGCTGATATGGAGCACCAACCAATGCTCAGCCCCCTCCAAATCACTCTGCTTGTTACTCAGACTGCTGTGTTATATATTCAGTCCTTTTGAATGTTTCCTCAAACTAGTTCCTCCAGAGCCTTAATTATTTTGATTGCTAAATTTCCAGGGCCTGATCCTCATATATATTAGAGCGGTCCTTGGTGCACCTAAAGGGAGGAACAAAGGTAGATTTCTGCCTCCTCCTTCCCCCTTTTCCCCTCAAATCCTTAATGCAACTTAGAGTAACTTCACTGGTCTTATGGAAGCAGAGGTTAATCTGAGAAAGAGATGGGGTAACGATTATTTACAGTAAGACCTGGAGTATGTGCTCTGTGTGTAAGCCTGATCTGGTAGCCCATACAAATTACTCATTGTAACTTTGGTAATGTCACTAGAGCTCGGGAGAGGCGCAAATAAACAAACAAATCAGAGGCTGAGGCGCAGAATGATGTTATATGAGAAGTATGAACAGGGTTTCCCCAACATTAAATGAGGGAGGAGGGTATGTCTACACTACAGCGCTAGTTCGAACTAACTTAGTTCGAATTAGTTAATTCGAACTAAGCTAATTCGAACTAACGCGTCTAGAACTAAAAACTAGTTCGAATTAGCGTTTTGCTAATTCGAACTAGCAAGTCCACATTGAGTGGACCCTGAACAGGGCTTAAGGATGGCCGGAAGCAGTGCCGGCAGGGCATCAGAGGAGGACTTAGAGCGTGGAGATGCTGTCTCAGGCTAGCCGAGGGCTGCGCTTAAAGGGTCCCGACCCCCACCCCAGACAGACAGTCCTAAGGGGTGCCCCGCTTGCAAAACAGTCCTGGCTTGGATTGCCCGGAGTACCCACACTGGGCACATCACACCACTCGGCCATCAGCCCGACTGCACTTGCCGCAGGCTGCGATCTGGGGAGAGGGGGTAATCGGGGGGCTGCAGGAGAGCTTCCACCCCCAGAAGCCCGCAGAGCCAGCCCAGTCCTCCCCATCGGGGGCTCGTACCCCATTCCTCCCTCACCTCCTTCCACTTACCCTTCCCTAGCCCCCCTTCTTATAGATGTACAAAATAAAGATAACGTTTCTTCCAACATTGACTCTGTCTTTATTGAACAAAACTGGGGGAGACTGGGAAAAGGAGGGGGGAGAGGGGAAGAGAAAGGCTGGGAGAGGGGAGGGCAACTAACATGATCAGGGGTTGGGAACAGGTCCCAGATGAAGAAAGGCTACAGAGACTGGGACTGTTCAGCTTAGAAAAGAGGAGATGGAGCGGGGACAGGATAGAGGTCTCTAAAAGCAGGGGTTGGGTGGAGAGGGTGCATTCAGAAAAGTTCTTCATGAGTTTCCATAAAGAAGGACTAGAGGACACCAAAGGAAAGGAATGGGTAGCAGGCTTGAAACTAGTAAGAGAAAGTTGTTCTTCTTGACAAAGCAAATAGTTAACCTGTGGAACTCCTTGCTGCAGGAGGCTGTGAAGGATAGAACTGGAACAGAGTTTAAAGGGAAGTGAGATCAAGTCATGGAGGTTGGGTCCATGGAGTAGTCTTAGCCAGGGGGTAGGAGTGGTGTCCCTGCCCAAAGTTTGTGGAAGGCTGGATAGGGATGGCACGAGACAAATGGCTTGGTCACTGTCTTCGGTCCATCCCCTCCAGGGTCCCTAGGGTTGGCTGCTGTCGGCAGACAGGCTACTGGGCTAGATGGACCTTTGGTCTGACCCAGGACGGCCATTGTAAGCTCAGGGCTCAGGGTCGGGGGTCTCAGTGGACCCCCTTGATTTTCATGCACACCTGCTCCTGGGTGGCCAGGCTGGCAGCTCTCCTGCCCTAGACGGCCACTTTCCTGTGCCTAGTGCGGAGATCGTGGACGAGGTCCACAATGTCCGCACTAGCCCAGGAAGGTGCCCGCCTCTTGCGGTCCAGGGCTGGGGGACATCAGGTGGGTGGCTCTGTGCCGTGCCAGGTGCAGGGTCTGCTGGCTGGGTGCTGGCAGGCTTGCACCTGGCACGGGCACCGTAGCCAGCCCGTGCCCCTTTAAGGAGTCCGGGGCCGGGAGGGGGGCATAGAGTTTCCCTGGTGTTGGCCAGAGTGGCCACCAGGGAAACCTGGGGAGGGCTAGCCTCCCACTAGTTCGAATTAAGGGGCTACACACCCCTTAATTCGAACTAGTAAGTTCGAACTAGGCTTAATCCTCGTAAAATGAGGTTTTCCTAGTTCGAACTAAGCGCTCCGCTAGTTCGATTCAAATTCGAACTAGCGGAGCGCTAGTGTAGCGGCTATGAATGTTAGTTTGAACTAACGGACGTTAGTTCGAACTAACATTGTAGTGTAGACATACCCGGAGAGAGGAAAAGGGTGCTCCATTGCCCCAATGGTGTTGTCCCATGATCAGCTTCCTCTTAGGAGCTGAGGCCTCAGCTGAGGCTGGCACCTGGTGTGGGGTCTGCAGTCTCCTTAGGCCAGCTTGCTGTTTAGCTCCTAGGTCTGCTTTGGGCAATGTGGGCCTGAGGAGAAGTCAACATCCCTTGCCACTCCTGGAAGTTGGAGTCAGACCTGTGGTCAGGCTAGGGGGTCTGACCACAGTGGTACCCCCAGGAAGCCTTGAAGTGGACATATGTCCTGACATGGGTTCTTTAGCCAAGTCCCTTTCCCTTACAATGCCAGAGGGCTCTTTTCTGTCACTTCTTCGGCATTGGCAAGGGGAAATGGTACCAGGCAGAGCCCATTGCTGGTGGTGCACTCCAAGAGCTCCGACGCTGGATGAAGCACAGTCTCCATGAAGAGGGCTCTCAAGTAGGTATCCTGCTTCTTTTGGGTAATGGGGTGAAAGTTCTTCCATAAAAAAAATGGTGTGTGTGTGACTGATAGATATTAGCCTACTGAGTGACAAATAGGCTGAAGTTGGGAGCATGGGACAAGCCCCACTCCTGGGTGAAGTCCCAGACAGGACTCTACCAATTAATCTAACACTTTACTTAATGGCTAACAAAGTACCTACAAAGAAGACACACAACGGGCTGTGAAGAACCACTAATGCTCTTGAAATGCAAAACAAGGCACTCCAACCAGCCATTATGACTGATAAAAAGAAACTGAGAAGACGCAGAGTTGGCAGTTACAAAAAAGGTAGATAACTGGGCTTCCCCTCCCCCCCCAACAATTCACTGGAAATAATTCATAGACTAGATCCACTTACTGCTGTGCTAAGAACAATGGGATGTGTCCTAGAACTTTTAGCACTATAGACAAATGATTGCCTTACCAATGTGAACTCGGCAGCTCAAGTCTTATTTCGCCATTTCTCACTTGAGCTCGGCTAGTTGAAGAGGAGCAACCTGAGTTAACTCTGTAAAGAAGTCTTCCCTGGTAGCAGAGTCAGAAATAGAACCCATTATTCCTGACCAGACCTGCCGATGGTGGAGGGGACAAAAGAGCAGTTGCCTCTGCACCCAAAAATCCAAAAGGGCATGGGGTGCTGGTTCTGAGGGCTGATGGGATGGGGAGAGGCAGTACAGCATGCTCTGGGCAGCACTGAGATCTGGCTGCTCCAGCCCCACCCCTTCTGCTTAAGCTGCACCTCTTCAAGGTACATGGAGCTAGCCCTCTCCCTACCCCAGCCCAGGAAATCTATCACCCCCCATTACTCCCATTCTCAGAATTCTAGCCCTACACTGCATGGCCGCCCCTTGTAGGGCAGGGAAGGCTAATATTGTTTTTCAGAGTGTGATAAGAAAGGGTGATAAAGAAAGCATATAAAATAGAATTGGAAAGTTTTCCTCAACCATTTTTCATACAATTCTCTACATAGAACAATAGCTGTTCCTCCGTGGCTATATTTAATAAATTTCTAAAGTAAATCCTGCTAAATAAGCAGAATGCATGAACGAGAAGAATAATGAGCAACTAAAGCACCCCTGAACCCAAGTACGACTCACAAGCCCAGGTCAGGAATTTTTGTGTAGGAGATAAACTGCAGACACATGCCTTTTTGGAATGCTCCCACTTTAATAAAAATTGCCTTTTTATCACACGCTAATTTAATCTGTTAAATGATAGAAATATTAGATGTCACAACGTTTTAAGAACTAAGAGAATGGATGGAACTATGATGTATATTTTGATGGTGGTTGTAACATACAGTATTGTTATACTACTTCCAATTAGTGGTGGAGAAATATTGATATAAATTGCATTAGTACAAAAGGTAAAGGTGCTCCACCACTAATCATAATAAATTGCAGCATTCAACACAGAAATGTTATAGGTCTTTAAATTGCTTTTGCCTTGCTATATGAATATAGCTGAACATAGTTTAATACATTTTTTTACAAAAGGTAATTTTATCTAGCCCATACAATGTCAGGATAATAATAATGATATTTTAATATTAATGCAAGCACAAAATATACATATTGATGAATAATGGTCCTATGGTTTTGGATCTCCTTGCCAAGTCATATTAAAATGACAAATAATTGCCATTGCTTCAGAGAAATGGTATAGGTTCTGTAGTCAAAAAGCACATTAGGGACCCAGAGTGTCCATTTGTTATCCTTTGTCAGGAAAACATGGTTCTTAATGAAAGGACACTGATTGAGGACAGTGACACTAAACCTTTTTCTCAACAAGAGCCATGACATGGGTATTAATAAGCAGATTGAAAGGTTAAGATTCAGCGTTGGAACTATAGATCCGCTATAGAATCTGAAATAAAAATCTTTTCTAATTTGGCAAAACTACAATGTAAAATAGATGGTGTAAATTTGCATGAGGTTACAATAGACAGCAGTCCCCAGTCACTGCAAGTAAAGCGTTTAAAACCTGCACCCAAATACTTATTTTTTTTGTCTTGTTTCTATTTCTCTGTCTCTCTCTCTTTACGTTTCCACCACCAACAGTGCTCACCGTCTTAGCCAGACCATTTTGTGAGTATTGTGAGTGTCTAGGAGAGCAGCTGGCCAAATCTGTAGCCTGAGTAAATATAATAAAATACTTATAGGAACCCAATTCTCAGCTAGTGCAAACTGGTACAATTCAATTGAGGTCAATGGGCCTATGCCAGTTTACACCAAGACTATGTCTAGACTGCAGCGCTTTTCTGGGATACCAGAGGTATTCCGGAAAAGCAATGCTGTGTCCAGGGAACGTGTCCGCTTTGTTGGAAAATTTTTTGAAAAAGCGGATGCACTCTTTTGCCATCCCTGTAAACCTCATTTTATGAGGAAGAAGGGATGTGTCGAAAGAGGACTTTTTTCCAAAATGTGGCACCGTGTTTCTTTTTCCGATTTATCTTTACAGTGTAGAGTGGGATTGCGTCTCATAAAACCATACAGAAGAGAGAATCATGAAGCAGGTGCAAAGGTCTGGCTGAGGGCACATGCCCCCTCCTATCCATGATTGCCCTAGCCCTGGGCCTACCACCTCCAGGCACCCTTTAGGGAGAATGAGAGAGGAGGCTCCTCATAAAGCTCCCTTTTCTCACCTCCTCCAATTTGTACAGGAACATTGCTGGCTATTTCCCTTCATCAGGGAGCAAGGGGAAAGTCCACAGTTTACTGCATTGCTCACCCTGGGGAGTGCAGAGGACAGATGAATGTGGACCTGCCCCAGCAAAGGGGACATGCATCCCTCCCTCAGCTGTGCCTGCTGGTACTGCAGTAGCCACAGAGAAGGTTTGTCACTTGACCCCAAGCTGCTGCGGAGAAAGAGGGCTGACGTAGTTCTCTTTCCCCAAGACAGCCTGCATACCGAATACCTCTTCTTCAGCCCCACCCCAGAGCAGTGATTGAAATGAAGCATGTACATTGTCATTTTATTTTCCGAAAAACAAAAATTATTTGAGTTAAGGACCTGAACAACACCGGGTAAATTTTCTAGTAGTGCATAAAGTTAAATATGTGCGCACATCTCTGCAAGAGGGGGCCTCCCTTGTGATGTCTGCTCTGCAAAGAAGAGGGTGGGAACTCCTGCTTGTCCATGGGCAAGTGCTCTGACTTCCTTTTCTGGTCCTAATGTTCAATAGAAAGAGAACAGGCATTAGGAATTCAATATATTTGGCTGTGAGTACTTTGACATTTGGAATTAGTGGCACAGGGAAATTATCTGCCACGTCTTATGTGCTTGATCTTATGTGCTTATTATAGATCGAGGGAACAGGGATACAGTTTATTTCCATTTCCCTTTAGGGAACATTGTGATAAGAATGTCCTCCTCAAAGCAGTGCAACCTCTCTTCCATTTGGGAGCTACAGAAGAACCCTCTTCACCGAAGCAAGGGCCTCTATTCATGTTACTTCCTGATTCCAAAGGCAAAAGGAGGTTCATCTTTGACTTGAAAATTTTGAACAAATACATAAAGAAAATAACTTTTCATATGGTCACACAGGCCTCCATCATCCCCTCCCTGAGTCCTGGTGACTGCTACACTACCCTCAACTTGAAAGAAGCATATTTCCACACAGGTATCTAGCAAAGCCAAAGGAAATTTGTAAGATATCTGGTCACCAGAACCCATTATCTGTTAACAGTCCTGCCCCTCAGCCTGTCTGCTCTCCTGAGATTATCTACCAAATGCACAGTGTTCAAGGAAAGCAGGTGTACAAGTATTTCACACCTGAACAACTGGTTAGCATAAAGTCAATGCAAGCTCTAAATAAAGGTCAGTATATCTAGGATTTGATCTCACTTCAGTGTTCTGGACCAGAGGAGGAGAAGTCAGCAGTATTCTCCCCAGTTCAAAGAACAGAATTCACAGGGTTGCTTCTAGATTCTTCAGTAGCCAGGGCCTCAAGCCAGATTCCAACTCTATGTTTTGGGAGTTAGATCCAGTGGCTACTGAAGACAAGGTGGCTGTGTTTACACTGGCATCCCTTCCGGAAAAGGAATGCTAATGTAGACTTTGGAATAGGCAAATCCGCGGGGGATTTAAATATCCCCCGCGGTATTTGCATTAACATGGCTGCCGCTTTTTTCCAGCTTGGAGATAAGACAGAGAAAAGCGCCAGTTTAGATGTGGTTCTCTGGAAAATAAAGCCTTTTCTGGAGGATTTCTTATTCCTACTTGAAAATAGGAATAAGAAATCCTCCGGAAAAGGCTTTATTTTCCAGAGAATCACGTCTAGACTGGCGCTTTTCTCCGGCTTATCTCCAAGACGGAAAAAAGCGGCAGCCATGTTAATGCAAATACCGCGGGGGATATTTAAATCCCCCACGGATTTGCCTATTCCAACGTGCTACATTAGCATCCCTTTTCCGGAAAGGGGTGCCAATGTGGACACAGCCTGGGAGTCTCTTTATGTCAGTGGACTTTGAATTACGCCCTTTCTTCATTGCTCAAAAAACATGTTTTTGTCTTTCCAGTTACTTCATCAACATTAAATTTGGATACCAGAAATACCAGACCACAATGTGTCAGGTATTGCACACACACATGACAATGTAGCTCCTCTGTCAAAGAGCTTCCCATTTAAGAAACACTAAGGCTACGTCTACACTGCAGGCTTCTTGCGCAATAATTGTTTTGCGCAAGAGTTCTTGTGCAAAAAAGGTCTTGCGCAAAAGTGCGTCCACTCTGCCATGTGCTTTTGCTCAAGAGATGTGCTTTTGTGCAAGAGTATCCATCGTGGTGTGGACACTCTCTTGCGCAAGAGAGCTCTGATGGTCATTTTAGCCCCAGAGGTTTCTTGCGCAAGAAACCCCTGTTCCTGTCCACACTGCCTTCTTGTACAAGAGGGCTTATTCCTCTTAGGGAGAGGAATAACTCTTGTACAAGAAGCCCTCTTTTCTGATGCTTTACTGTAAATTTACTTGCACAAGAACACGCGTGCAGTGTAGATGCTCCGCAAGTTTTTGTGCAAGAACAGACATTCTTGCGCAAAAAGCCTACAATGTAGACATAGCCTAAAAGAACATCTATGTTATCCAGACATTGTACAAATCCTGTTTGTACTGTATGCTATGACATGACATTTTAAATTGCCTGGCTTTTCATCTATAAGCAATTAAATGATTTCCATGTTTCTGAATGATTTATAAGAACGTAAGAATGGCCGTACTGGGTCAGACCAAAGGTCCATCTAGCCCAGTAGCCTGTCTGCTGACAGTGACCAGCGCCAGGTGCCCTGGAGGGGGTGGACCGAAAACAATGATCAAGCGATTTGTCTCGTGCCATCTGTCTCCAGCCTCTGATAAACAGAGGCCAGGGACACCATTCTTACCCCCAGGCTAATAGCCTTTTATGGACCTAACCTCCATGAATTTATCTAGCTTCTCTTTAAACTCTGTTATAGTTCTAGCCTTCACAGCTCCTCTGGCAAGGAGTTCCACAGGTTGACTATGTGCTGTGTGAAGAAGAACTTTCACTTATTAGTTTTAACCTGCTACCCATTAATTTCATTTGGTGTCCTCTAGTCCTTATATTATCGTTTTTAGATTGAGCCAGATATCTATAGCAGTTCAATCTATAGCTTTATCCAAAATGTGGCTTTAACTGGCTTACCCTCTCCTAAGGAAATCTATTCACCCCATTAAAAAAATCATGGAACTAATATGATGTTTGTTACCATCACATTGTTCACTTATCTTTTATGTTAAGCCTTTGCCATATCTTCTCTCTTGTTTGTTTACACTGTAAGCTTTTGGGAACAGCAATTATGTATAACTTCATACATACAGTGCCTAATGGGGCCTCATTTTTGTTTGATCTTAGACACTACCCAATAAATATGATAATTTTAAAAGTAATATTTGTTATATAACATAATGCCATAGTGTCTGGCTGCTAAAGTGACAAACTGGCCAGGTGCATGCACTAATGCCAGATTTGTATGTGCACAATATATTTTCACACACAGCTCATGTATAACTATTTTGAATTTACCTAATTTTAAAAGTTTTGCCCATAATATTGAGGATTGTGAGATAAACAGCTCTTGCTTGAAAGGATATTTTAGCAAGGCTTTTGTTGTTCTTACGCTCTGCAGTCAGATTTCTTCTGGCAATGACAGAAGGGACAAATTGTACATAGATCTTAGGTGCCATCCCCAATACAGTATATTTTCAGTACTGTAGTTTTCATGTGCAGTGTTCAAGTAGTTGAAGGAAGAGACAGACTGCCAATATCTTGGTGAATAATGGGCTTATTTTTCTTGCTTGCGGTCTGATCTTTTTGGAACTCCTGCTTAGAATCTCTAGTCCTATTGGGACTTATCTGGATGTTCCAGTAATAGGTTTGGGTTCTGACTAGCTAGATTTCCTCATGGAGGAAGTCACTTGTGAGGAAATTTAAGAAATGTAAGTAGCTAGATAAAGCCATGAGTATACACAGAGGCCAATACACTCTGTGATTGGATGGCAGTAGAATTTGCTGGAAAACTCATCCTTTGTTGCACTGTTGTTCTACAGAACCTTGAGTTTTTGTTTAAAAACAAAAAATTGTTCTAGTCCTTATAGTTGTAAAGAAAAAAATCAACTTTTTCCCTATAAAAATTAGATTTTTTTCCAATTTGTCCATGAAAAAATTCCCATTTTGGACCAGCTCTAGCTACTAAAAGTGCTTCTGTACATCTCAACAAGTTAATCCTGAAGACTAGTGGTGTCAATTTAAATGTCAGCAACTGTTAACTGTCGTACTGCTTATAGCAGAAATATCCATCTTTATAGGGTATATATGTCAGTCCTAAGTTGCTCCCACATTTTAATTGGTGCCAACCCCCATCTCTGAACTGCCGGCTTCCCTGCCAAAGTCTAAATACAGCTATGCATTATATTTATAATAATCTGTGGCACACAGTTGAGATATCATAAAAAATTAAAAGGTCAGTGGGGGAACAGAGGTCATCACAAGTGCCCTCCAGACCTCATTTCATTTCCTTTATAATGCCTTTGTCTCCCTCTCAGCAGATGCCCATGAAGTTCTTAGAGCAAACAAACAAATAAACAAAAAAACAAAAGCCCTCTCTCTCTCTAAGGGTATGTCTACACTACCCTCTTAGTTCGAACTAAGAGGGTAATGTAGGCATACCACACTTGCAAATGAAGCCTGGGATTTGAATTTCCCGGGCTTCATTTGCATAAGCGGGGAGCCGCCATTTTTAAAACCCCGCTGGTTCGAACCCCGTGCAGCGCGGCTACACGGGGCTCGAACTAGGTAGTTCGGACTAGGCTTCCTATTCCGAACTACCGGTACACCTCGTTCCACGAGCCCCGTTCAAGCCTAGTCTGAACTACCTAGTTCGAGTCCCGTGTAGCCGTGCTGCACGGGGTTCGAACCAGCGGGGTTTTAAAAATGGCGGCTCCCCGCTTATGCAAATGAAGCCCGGGAAATTCAAATCCCGGGCTTCATTTGCAAGTGCGGTATGCCTACATTACCCTGCTAGTTCGAACTAGCGGGGTAGTGTAGACATACCCTTACTTCCTTAATGAGAGAGGGGAGTCCATATGAAAATCAAGAAAGGCAGGGTGAACTGGATTAGGATATGAGGCAATCTTGCTGGGTCAGCTCTTTGGGCAAGTCTAAATTGGGTTCTACTTCTAGCCCGTCCTTGTGGGGCCTTCTGATCTGAGGTTGGGTCTTGCAGCTTCAGAAGCAGTGCAACTTGTTGCTATCTTCCTCTCTGTGGGCCTGTCTTAGATGTCTGAGGCAGCTTTCTTCATGTTCAACCTCCCCCCAGCCCTGCCCTTTCCTGTGGCAGTTTCCTCTCTCTGGGCAGAACAAGCCTTGCAGGTGTATCTGGTTGGTATCTAAGGGTATGTCTACACTACAGCACTAATTCAAATTAACTTAATTTGAATTAGTTAATTCGAATTAGTGCATCTAGACCTAAAAACTAATTCGAATTAGCGTTTTGATAATTCGAAATAGCATGTCCACATTGAGTGGACCCTGAACCGAAGTTAAGGCTGGCCGGAACCAGTGCCGGCAGGGCATCAGGTTAGGCCTTAGAGTGTGGAGCTGCTGCCTCCCACCCCGGACAGACAGTTCTCATGGTTCCCCGCTTGCTTGTCTACCTCGATGAGGGACAGCAAAGCAGTCCTGTCTTGGAGTGCCCTGAGTGCCCACACTCGGCACATCACAGCACTGGGCCATCAGCTGCCATCTGGGGGGGGGGGGGTCAATCGGGGGACTGTCAGGATCCAGGAGGCCCTGCAGGAGAGCTTCCACCCCCGAGGAGCCCACAGAGCCACCCCAGTCCTCCCCATCGGAGGCTCGTGCCCCATTCCTCCCTCACCTCCTTCCACTTACCCTTCCCTAGCCCCTCTTCTTGATGTAAAAAATAAAGGAAACGTGTGTTCAAAAATAGAAACTCTCTTTATTTAACAAAACTGGGGGGGGGGGGGATTAACCTCTGGGGAGACTGGGAAAAAGAGGCAGGAAGGGGAAGAGAGAGGGTGGGAGAGGGGAGGGGGAAACCTGGGAGGAGGGAGCTGGAAGGGGGAAGCCAGGAGAAGAAGTAGGAGGGAAAGTATAAAACTATGGTACACCATGTCATGATTATGAGGGTTGCTGAGGGTTAGCCAGCAGCCTGGGGATTAAGGGGTTAACTACACCTAGCCAGGTGGAGTGACCAGTAGGAACGTAGGTGGGACTTTCAAACTGGGACAAAGGATTTTGGGGTTTTTTCCTTTCTCCCTTTTGTCTCTCTGGGTGTGTTCTCTGCAGCTACAGAGAGGAACAAGCATGTCTCTCTCTCTCCAAGACACCATTCTTCATTTTCTGTAAGTAAGGTAAAGTTTAGGTAGTTTCGTTAGGCTTTATTGTTTTAAGGGTTGGGTATGGGATCTGATATCTGGCACTGCTTAAGAGATGTTTGACCTTTCTTTTTAACTAAGTTTTAGCCCATGGTGTAATTCCTCCATGAGTATATTTTGTTACCTTTCCATCTGATCCTTATGCTTGCAACAGGAATATTGTTGTAATAATCAAAGTTTTCTCTTTTCTTTGTATTAACCTGGCATTGGTTAATTGTGTGTCCTGATTTTTATAATAGGGGTGAGATTTCCCAAATGATCTTTTCCCTAATCTCGTTATTAATATTTGTGTGGTGGCAGTGGAAGTTTTATTCCCAAAATCTAGGTTTTTAAGATTTTGGGGGAAGTTTTATACCAAAGCCTGGTAGATAAGGGGTTCGGTTTGTATGTATAAACGCTATTAAAGTTCTAACGGCTGTTAGTTCAAATTAACTTTGTAGTGTAGACATACCCTAATAGACCCAGAGGTGCCTGTTAAGTCTCTTATTTGCCAGAGTGAGGGTATGTCCCTTCACAGCCACCATAAAATACAGTTGCACCTGAGTTACAAACACCTCAGGAACGGAGATTGTTTGTAACTCTGAAATGTTCATAACTCTAAGAAAAACATAATAGTTGTTCTTTCAAAAGTTTACAACTGAACAGTGACTTAATATAGCTCTTAAAATTTATAATGCAGAAGAAAAATGCTGCTTTTAACTGTCTTAATTGAAATGAAACAAGCACAGAAACAGTTTCCATAGCTTGTCCAACCTTTTTTTAAAAACTTTCCCTGACAGTTATAGTAGTTTACATTTAACACAGTGCTGTACTGTATTTGTCTCTGCTGCTTCCCAGTTGTGTACTCCTGCTTCCAAATGAGGTGTGTGGTTAGTTCGTAACTCTGATGTTCCTAATTCTTAGGTTCTACTGTAAATTGAATTCAGAATAAAAATAAGCAGGAAAAATCCTGGGCTGACATACTTTCAGGTACAATGGCAACATGAAAATAAATTCTGTAATTTTTTAGAACATAATAAGAAGAACATATGAATGGCAATACTGGGTCAGACCATAGGTCCATCTAGCCCAGTATCCTGTCTGATAACAGTGATCAATGCCAGTTGTCCCACAGGGAGTGAATACAAGTAATCATCACATGATCCCTTCTCCTGTCATGCATTTCCAGACAAACAGATGCTAAGGACACCATTCTTATCCATCCTGGCTAATAGCAATTGATGGACCTAACCTCCATGAATTTATCTAGCTCTTTCTTTTGAAGCCTGTTAAAGTCCTAGTCTCACAAAATCCTTTGAAAAGGGGTTCCACAGCTTGACTAATAAGACTTATATTAAGCAATATGAGGGTATGTCTACACTACCCCCCTAGTTCGAACTAGGGGGGTAATGTATGCATACCGAACTTGCTAATGAAGCCCGGGATTTGAATTTCCCGGGCTTCATTAGCATAAAGCCGGCTCCGCCATTTTTAAAAGCCGGCTTGTTCGAACCCCGTGCCGCGCGGCTACACGCGGCACGGGCTAGATAGTTCGAACTATGTAGCCATTCCGATCTATCTGTACACCTCATTCCACGAGGCGTACAGATAGTTCGAACTATGTAGTTATTCCGATCTATCTAGCCCGTGCCGCGTGTAGCCGCGCGGCACGGGGTTCGAACAAGCCGGCTTTTAAAAATGGCGGAGCCGGCTTTATGCTAATGAAGCCCGGGAAATTCAAATCCCGGGCTTCATTAGCAAGTTCGGTATGCATACATTACCCCCCTAGTTCGAACTAGGGGGGTAGTGTAGACATACCCTTAGAGATTACTGTACCTGAAAGGAATTAGAGGGGAAAATGTGTCATTTCCCTCCACTTGTTTACTTTGTGACTAGAGAATTTCACTATTTACCTCATATAGGCAGTTGTTCAGTTAGGAACTGATTCTGCATGTTGATCATAAAAAAGTCCCTTTTGCCTGTATTCTGTTTTGATTTTAAATAGGGGCATCCTCCCACATGGGGCAATGTGCAGGATAGGGGTCTTAGTTCATTCCCTCTGTTATATTTGGGCTGAATAACAACTTTGTGATAGTTGTTTTCAGCTATGCATTATTTATACATTTCTAGTGTGGGCATTGAGGACAGAATTATAACGCTGTAGTTCCTCCTCACTTGTGGAGATCAGACAACAGTATTTTTTATATTAGCCAACATGTCTCATACACTGGGTGGCCTACATCATGTCCCCTTCTTGTGTCTTATTCCAATAACTATCCAGCCTGCTGTCTTCTCATAGCCAACTGAGTTCTCCTTCAGTTCAAAAAATGACAGCTTGCCTAGTTGTTGCAGAAGATCCTATACATCATTCCCAGTGATAACTAATGGTGGTGACAGGTTGTTATTCAAGGAAAGCAGTAACAGACAACTATAGGCAAATCCTGCTGCCTTTGCGTAAGTATTGGACTCTTCCATTGAATTCTATGAACGAGAGTAGCAAGTGCATAACCATGGGTAGAATTTGGTCCAAAGTGTACAGTCTTCATCTCCAGCAGAGCAGTGTTCCTGTGACACACCACAACTAACAACCAGTCACATATTATTAGACTTGGAAGGAGTCATGTTTTTTTTTTAAATTGTTGTTGAATAATATTGACATTTACTTCCAAGAACATTTCCCTGATTTGTTTTCAGCAGTTTAATTTTTTTTTCAGTAGTAGCAGGACAGTTTTTAAAAAGCCACATACATGGAGCTAATTGCTTTTTATCCAAAAACAAAATGACTGCTGAAATCAAGATTTACAACCGAATCAGACACAGAATGCTAGTATTTGCTAACCATACTGCATCATATTAATTCTGTGCAATTTCATTTTAAATAATTATCCTAAGGGCCTAATTTACAGCACATGAATAGTCCAATTGACTTCACCATAAAATTTGCCCCATGTTGTGTCTCATTGCTTTGATGTCTGCCTCTACTGAAAACCAAAGAAACTGCCATGTTATAACTGAGATTACAAATATGCTTAAATTTAATTTATATTCCGCAAATCAAGACCAAAATGCTGAATTCTAGAATCAAGCCAGACACTCAAATAAGGTCCCGTCATGTTCTTATTTAAATTAATGGGATTTTTGCTATTGACTTCAGTGGGAGCAGGATCAAACCCATACACTTTTGTTATAATTTCTTAAGTGATGCATATGTACATATTTTTAATTAGTTTCCTATCTCTGGAACTGCAATGGCAATTTTCTTCTGCTGATTTTGAGTGGAGGCAGATATGAATAATTAGCTGCATTTGCCAATGAAAATGGAATCCTTCCAAGCTTCTGTGTGGGGTCCAATCCTGTGAATACAAGTCTTCTTTAAAAATAAGTTCAATTTCTGAATATGAAGGTTATGAAGGATCTAGCCCATAATGGATGGAATTGCCTAATTAAAGCTGCCTACAATTTATGAAGCTCTCAAATGCTAAAAGGTTTGATCTTGGGGCATGAAAATCTACCACCACATATGGGAAGAGTTTTTTAGGAGATATTAAGAATAGCTACTAGGTGGGTACAAAATCTGATTTTTTTGGAAGCTATGTGCTGATTAGTAGCAGAGCACACAGATTTGTACTATTCAAGAATTATTCAATAGTGCAAATATATTGCAACTTGCACTTCTGCACCTTCATTTGACATTACCCTGTAATGCATGACTTAAGAAAAATGGGTTAAAGTTGCATAGTCCTTCCTTTTTTTCATCATCTTTTTATTCTCTTCCCATACTGCCCTACCTCAGCTTCCCCACCTCCACCTTTAATTAAATGGGAAAGCCATGTACAGATGCCAGGCAGACAAATGTACTGAAGCTCTGTTAGCATTTAATCTCTTTTTAGATAAATGCAAATATTGCTGTGGATGGTACTGGAGCCTTGACCAGCAATCATTTGGGGAGCTTGCTCATCCATTTGTCAAGTCATGACCATTATTATCAGTCATTGCAAATTGAGATCCAGAATATTCGTTCCTGATGAAAACAACAGAATTAAGCCACAGGGCTTCAGAAAATTGCTTTCATATTCAAGCAGTGCTACACACATACAGGCACCTCACTGATGATTTTACTGCCCTGAAGAAAATATATTGCTGCTGCCACAACCCTGTCTTTTGGCACTTTGTCACTTACAAGTGATGATAAAATTGCAACAAAGAGACTTCTTTTTAATCTCATGGGTCATCGTTTGTACGCTGGACAATCCTTCCTTTGTCCTCTCATTTAGTGCAGATAAGCTGGAAAATTCCTTTTAGTTGCCACTAAACTTCTAAACAGAGAACCAAAAGTCAGTCTCCTGATTAACGTGCCCTGAAGTGGTTTAACACGGCAACTTTTTTAAATTATATTTTTCTTTTAAATTGAGAGTTCTGGATGGATCTTAAATAATTGCTAGGAAACTGCATTATAGGGTGCATACGATACTCACAATGCAACTTAAGCTCTTTAAAGCCAGGAGAACCCCAGTATAATAGAATAACTGTATTACTGAGTTTCTGCCCATTATTATACCCATCTGTTACTGCAGAACACTCTCATAAGAATTTCTATTTTGTGTTATCCAGCCTTGCAGTTCAGAGGTGCCAGAAGGAATGAGATAGAAAAAGTGGATTTCTGTATAAACTCTTTTAAAGACTTTCACACTGAATCACACTTGAAAGAAAAAGAGCATTTGTAGAAGCAGCTATGTATTTGGCCATATTCCTTTTCCTCTGTGTTTAAGAAGAGCTGCTTTTCTTTCAGGCCAGCTTTTCCTTCAGCCTTGTCCCCTCACTGAAATCATATAGCTGTGTTTGTGATATAACAAAAGCCTGTTGCCATGGAAATACAGTACCACAAACTCAATATTATGGGGCATTTATTTCCCTCCACTGTGAGGTGTGGAAGGGGACAAAAAGGGAGATGGAGAGAGCAAAAGGGAGTTCCTTCCCAGATGCAATCTGAAGTACCTTTGCAGCAATTCTGTGAATTTGAAGGTCTGAGAGTCAGGCAAGAGAAGACTTGTTGGTGATAGGAAGGGAGACATGCTGGAGCGCATATGCTCTATATTGCTGGTATGCAACCATTTCAGCCTGAGGCTTAATCATTTTCAAAACCATCCAGGGGCCATGATCACTGTTTGGGGACAGATTCTCTACATTGTTTCATTCCCATTGCACCACTCAGGCAGTGCAAATGGAGCAGAGATCACGTGCAAGCTGGGCTCCTCACCTATTCTGTGCAAGAGTTGCCTGTGGTTCTAGTCTAGAAAGTCAGCAAAATCAACTCCTACACTTCACAGAATCTGGGGCAGGCCTAATACTAACAGGAGTTTGTCCCCCCAAACAATCCTCAAAGGGCCTCACGTTATTGTCAGAAAGGCCAAAATAAGGCCAAATAGAAAGTTATCCAATGCGAAGCAGAACATTGCAACAGATGACAGAACAAGAAGCAATGGTCTTAAGTTGCAGTGGGGGAGGACTAGGTTGGATATTAGGAAAAACTATTTCACTAGCAGGGTAGTGAAGCACTGGGATGGGTTACCTAGGGAGCAGTGGTATCTCCAGCCCTAGAGGTTTTTAAGTCCCAGCTTGACAAAGCCCTGGCTGGGATGATTTAGTTGGGGTTGGTCCTGCCATGAGGGCAGGGGACTGGACTTGATGACTTCCTGAGGTCTCTTCCAGCCCTAGGATTCTATGATTCTATAAGCAGTGGAAGAGGCCATGACAAAACACTGTAGAGAAATTCTACTTTACTTAACATATGAATGGCCATACTGGAGGAGACCAAAGATCTATCTAGCCCAGTGTTTGCCAACAGTGGCCAATGCCAGATGCCCCAGAAGGAACACAATAGGTAATCATCAGGTGATCCCTCTTCTATCATCCATTTCAAACAGAGGCTAGGGACACCATTCCTACCCATCCTGGCTAATAGCCATTGATGGACCTAATCTCCATTAATTTATCTTGCTCTTTTTGAACCCTGTAAGTCCTAAATCCAAGCTTTCCCAGGGTCCTGACTATCCTCTGCATGCCTTTAAGTTTGTTATTTAAATAAGGATCGCTAAGGGCCCACAAATACCCAAAAGTCCCCCCAGTATTAGGACCCTAGAACTGGCCCTGACCAGAAGCTGCATGGGCACATCAGCAGGGAAGAAGAAATGGGGCTAACACTCATTCCAGATGTATATTGTTTATAAGACTGCCCGCTGATGGAAGTAAGAGCTGATGAAAATGAAATTGCCATTAAGATAGAGTGAAAGCTGGAAGTACTCACTAACTTGTGGGGGAAAGTTTTACAAAAACATAGTTATTAAAACAAACCCAAACTTTTAGAAAGTCAGGAAATTCACAGCTCCTCTTAAGAGCACAGATAGCAGTCAAACCACAATTAAAGCCAAGTCCCAGTTGAATGATCTAAAGCAGTGGTCCCCAACCTTTTGGGGCTGCCGGGTGCCCATGGGTGGGGCTACTCATGCGCCAGGCACCCGGGAGTGGGGTCACACATGCACCCAGAGGCGGGGCCATGCACGTGCCTGGGGGTGGGGCCACCCATATGGCGTGCGCCTGGTGGTGGCGCCACCCATGCGCTGCACTCTTGGGGCCAGTGCCGGCGACACTCCTGTGCTGCGCGCCCAGGGGTGGGACTGCCCACATGCTGTGCGCCGGGGCTGGAACAGCCCATGTGCTGCACGCTTGGGGGCAGGGCCACAACCGCCCATGTGATGCATGCCCGGGGCCAGCGCTGCTCCTGTGCTGTGCACCCAGAGGCCAGCGCCGCCCATATGCTGTGCACCCAGGGCCGGCACAGCCCATATGCTGTGTGCCCAGGGCCGGCACAGCCCTTGCGCCGTGTACCTGGGGGCTGGGCTGCCCAAACACCACGCGCCCTAGGCCGGCACTGCCCATGTGCTGCGCGCCTGGGGCTGACGCTGCTCCTGTGCTGCATGCTCACAACCTGGGCCGCCCCTGTGCTGCACACCTGGAGGTGGGGCTGTCCATGTGCTGCGCACCCAGGGCCGACACTGCCCATACGCCATGTGACCTGGGGGCTGGCACCGTCCATGTGCCGTGCGCCCTGGGGGTGGGGCCAGCCCCGTTCACTCGGCGGGCGCACAGAAATGGCCCAGTGGGCGCCATGGCGCCCGCGGGCACTGCGTTGGACACCACTGATTTAAAGTGACCTTTGGGTTCAGTCCAACTGCTACCTAGGTCAATAGAAATTTGTAAAGTGACTTTACTTGGCCTCTACGAGAAGACATTCATTGGACCCAAGTCTCCTGGGAGTCACATTGGTTAAATCAGTATTAGTTTCTCCAGGACCCCAAAGCAGTGCAGAACAGGTAAAAGGGAGAGCTGCATGAGTCATGGTGAATATTTTAGCTCCCATGCAGGGTTTTCCAAGACAGGCAGTCCCCGGGTTACATGGATCCGACTTACATCGGATCCCTACTTACAAACGGGGTGAGGCAACCCCGCATTAACTGCTTCCCCCCAGCAGACCAGGGAGATGTGAAGCTAGCGCCCCCTCCCTCCCCCCTGCCAAGCAGACCAGGGAGACGCGGAGCGGCTTTTCTCAGCAGACACCTCAGCTTGAGAATAAAGGACTGAGGGAAGTGAGGTGTGGGAGAAAAAAAACTGAGCTCTGGAGAAATGTTTGGCTAGAGTTTCCCCTACAATATGTACCAGTTCCAACTTACATACAAATTCAGCTTAAGAACAAACCTACAGTCCCTATCTTGTACATAACCCGGGGACTGCCTGTATGGCCGAAGTAGAAGATGTTGGACCACAATTTATTAAGAGATTGCAGTTTACTCCTTGAAAAATTGTAGTTAGAATATGATTTAAATCTATTCCGCACAAAGTGTTCAAAGATCAAAGTATTGTCCTTGTTTTGCCTATAGCTAATTTATCTTTTATAAAATTGCTGAGCCTGCCAATCCATGCTTAGATTTGCATTGTTTATTTTCCTGTTATAGTAAAAGTTATTAAAACAAATACAACTAAGATTTACATTAGAGTTACTTTTGTGACTATATAGTTTCAAAAACAACTGATTTAGGAAAGGAAAAATACATTCTTGAGGCAAACTGAAGAACTGAAATGATTTACACAGTACTACTGCAGGAGTGTAAAATGTAAATCTCAAACCTTAAGAAAATGATAGAGAAGAGTAGCTTGTAGTAGAGAAAGTGACATTTTATAGGAATTATTAAACCTGAAAACACTTTGATCTGGGCCCACAGGGGGGAAAAAAGCAACTTGCTCAAAAGAAAAGTAAATATTGTTTGCCACAAGACTTTCCCAGTCACATGATGTATTTCAAAAATATCATAAAGGTGATGGCACATTATTTTTAAAACAAGTTCTCTGTCTTTCAAACTGTTGCATCACTAGATTCAACTTTCCTGACCCACTGCTGATTACATTATAAAATTTTATAGGGGATTAAAATATAGCTGTATCCTCAACGTAAAGAGTAAGAGCAAGAGGACTTCTTCAAGTACAACATACAAACTAGAGACACAAAATTATGGAAAAAAAAGATTTCCAAGATGATGAAAAACAAACAGGTTTAAGACTCTGATTGATGGAATTTTCTCAACATTTTAGGAGACTTTCAAAGTGGTTAGTACATTTCATAGCAGCCATTCTATAACTCTTCCTGAAAACTATCATTCAAGGCTCTAGACACACTATGGGCTCAATTCTGAACTCAGATACAGGGCGGGGAAATTACAGGGTATCTCATAAAAATCCATTGCTTGTCTGTTGAGGCATGCCTGCCTCCTGTATCCACGCACATACGTCACAGAATAGCTTATTGTCTGTGCACTGATTAGTTCAGGTTGGCCTATAAATAGATGGCAAAGACGCTATTAGTCTGCTTTAGCCACAGCTCAGAGAAGCTGCTCTAATTCAAACAGGCTAAAAATGTGTTATTTACTCAAACAGTGATATAATGTGTAGCACAAGTCGCAATCCATGCAGGTGGGTTGGTTTATTAGTACCAAATGCAGAAGAAATGTTGGGGAGTGGTCTCCAAAGCACTAGTGTCAAAAAGACTCTGAGATCCCTGGGTGGGACATCATCACACCCACCACTTCAATATGGGGCCTGAGAACTGCATCCTGCCAGTGGGGTTCCTGAATGCTGAGTTCCACATGAGCACAGGGCCTCCACTGGAGTGCTCACCTTCAGTATTGGGCCCATACTGTGCTTTTTTTGAGAAGTACTATGGGTCTATTATCACGTTATTTATCCATCTAATACAACCGGGAAGAGTTCTGCTTAAAAACAGATGGCAGGATATTGCTGTTACAAACAAAAAGCTATTGTTTTCTTTTGAGAGTTTATCATTACATTTACCCTTATGTGACAGAGCCATAGAAATTATGTTATATAATAATCTCTCTTTATTTCGGAACCAGCCTATCAAACGCAACACAAAACTTTATTCCTGTTATAGACAAGAAGATTCAGAAAAACAAGAAATTCTCTATTACATTTTATAAGTCTTTACAGTCATTACTATATAATCTTACTCAATTTCTATATAATCTTAAATTAAATCTACATTCAATTCTATAGGGGTTACCCATAAGGTTAAATAAAAACATGTTGCATACATGTCTTGTATAGTTCTCTTTACAGCCAGGGTCCTATTGTCTTTTACTATCCATTCAGTCCCATTACCATGTAATCCTGCTTAGTATTTCAAAACTGATATTCAGGAATGAAAATATTGGACTATTTTAGCTACAGTGTGAAAGCTCTCTCTTTTAGGGGATTACACACTGTTGCCAAATTCTGTGATCTGAGGAAGGGGGTGGGGGAGTCTGACTGGCTTAAATTCCTTACAGAGCACAAGACTGTGCTACCGCAGATTTTTAAAACTCACACTGCACTCGTCCAGTTCAAACTACTGTTAAGGAATCCAAAGCCATTTTCCAGTTCTTTTGGTTTACAGGGTACTTTAATTTTGTTGCTTTGTCAGGGTCTAAATTGGGCAAGGTAATATTTTCTGAAAGCTGGTATAGTTACCTCTTTCCTCTAGATCGATTGCTTCTCAAGAGAAATCCTGGTAAAAGGTTGCAAAAGCTACTGATTTTTTTTCTGCACTACAAGCTGTTATATGGGTCCCTGGGTGTTTTATCTTGCTTAGAGACCATGAAGCTTTCTTTTTCTGTAACTGAAAGACTATGAATCTACTTGCCCTATTTCCATATTCTGCAAGTGTGCATGCCTGTGCGTATGCACGAGGAGTGGGGGAGTGTGTGCACAAAAAGAGGTTTGATGAAAGCAAAACCTTTATGATTTGAAAATGACAAAATGCTATTTTTTATCATTTCAGAGTATTGTTATGTACCCCCCAAATGCCACCAGCCACCTCAGCTCTTTAGTGAAATAATTCCCTATTGATTTTGAAATTCCCTAAACATAAGACATATAGTCCAGGATTGGGTCCCTGAGAGTAACCAGTACTCAATGTCAGAAGTGAGGCAAAGGGCGGTGGGGGGGGGGGGGGGGGGGACAATGCAGCAAGCCAATTGTACAGTGCAGGCCATGGACAAAAATTCCTCATCTAGGCAGATATGAGGTTGTAAAAAATATGTATATTGTTCTCATAGTGTTCTATATTATTCGTACATTTTATCCAGGGGTCTCAAAGCACTTTACAAAAATGAGAAAATGCAGTATTATATTACCATTTTGCTCATGGATCAAGTTTGGCACTGAAAGGGTAAGGGTCTCTGGTACTCTGCTTTGTGTAAGTATTGCAAAGTGGACTTAAAATGGCAGGGGCCGGCAAGCAGAAAATTCCCCCTTTACAAGGGAACTCAGCTGGCAGAGACCTGATAGGGGTGGTTTCACTGCCACATATGCCTAAATCCCTTTTATAGGACACTAACGGTGTCAGGGGCAGACATAGAAGGGCTCTGCTACACCCAATCCTCTAATGGCTTAAAGTTCCTCAGGTACTTACACCAGCACAGTTAGTTAATGCTGCTACTTTGCCACTTTTCTGTTACCAAGGCAGGGAGTCTCTGGATCAAGGAAACAGAACTGGCTCCTCCATGCCTATACCTGAGCAGAGATCTGACACAATCCAGAATCTACCCATAGGTCAAACAGTGGTGAGTGGCAGAGCTGGTAACAGAATCACAGACCTCACTCCAGCCACTAGATCATAGCAGTTCAACCTCTCTCCACCAGCACATTTAGACAAGGCTCACAATTGGCATGAGTGTTCTCCCAGCCTCCATTTGCTGTGCATTGTAAGCCCTATAGTTAGAGATATGTACTGATAGTCAAGGGTGGGAAATCAGCCTGGTCACCAAGGGTATGTCTACACTTGCACCCTCTTTCGAGAGAGGGATGCAAATGCAGCTGAGTGAAATTGCAAATTAAGCACAGATTTGAATTTCCCGTGCTTCATTTGCATTATGGTGCTATTTTGAAATAAATGCTGTGTAGACTCTGTTATTTCGAAAGAAAACCCTTCTTCAGAAATAACCCTTATTCCTCCTACGAGGTTTACCAGTTATTTCAGAAAAAGGGTTTTCTTTCGAAATAACCGTGTCTACACAGCATTTGTTATTTCAAAATAGCACCATAACACAAATATGCAAATGAAGCACAGGAAATTCAAATCTATGCTTCATTTGCAATTTCTCTCAGCTGCATTTGCATCCTTCTCTCAAAAGAGGGTGCAAATGTAGACATACCCCAAGGTACCAACATTTAGGAGCATCAAATCATTGGATTTTGGAGAGCCAAGTGCCATGGGTAGAGGGGTTACTTTGTTTTTAACTTTTTGATTGAGAGGTTTGGGTGGGGAGAGGAGGAGTGCTTGTGTCTTTTTTGGCACAGAGGCAACAAAAACATTTTCTGCTGTGGGTGAACAAACATCCTAAGTGCATCTCTGAGTGTTGTGGCAGGGCAACTCCTTTGCCTCTGCATTTCTCCTATGAGTGTTTGGTTTACTCCAGGCCCCCTATCTGACTCCAGGAGATTTCCTCTGTTCACTCAGATTTTATTTTTCCCTTATTTCCCTCTCAATAGGTCAATTCAGCTCTCTTAAGCAAAATGAAAGAAACCCTCAAATTCACAATGCAAACCAATATTTATCCCTGCTTCCTCTTTCCAGGGTGTTAGTTTAATACACTTGCTCCTAGTTTCCAGTGTTTCCTCAAGCAGCTGTTATTTTAGCTTTGTTCTCTATAAGAAAGTGGAACACCTTTTTCTCTCTCTTCCCCTCCCGCCCCCGGCAAGGGGAACCCCCCTCACTAATTTCCTTGTGCTACAGCCTATCTTAACCCTTTCCTCTTTCACCAGAAGAGGTGTTTATAAAGGTCACTGACAGCCCTTAACTGGCCTCAGGTGTCTTCAGTTAACCTGAGGGATCCCATTTTCAGCTCATAAAAAGCCCAAGCATCATCATTCTAGAGCTGATATAGTTGCCCTCCTCCATGCTCTTATAACTACCAGAACTGACTTGGGGGGGGGAGAGAGAGAGAGAGACCACATGTTGTGTAAAGTTCCTAAGTTCTTGAAATATATTTCAGTTTACCTGTCTCAGTGTTGGGAAAGGGTGTCAAAGGTAGCAATGAACAGCTAGGGTAGCAGTCAATGAAGTTGAGAAAATAGTACTGTTTGAGGGGAAATATGGCAGAAAGGAAGAAGAGAACAAACTTGTAATGGAGGAATTCCCATGTAGGGACACTCCAAATTTAAAATCATTTGACAGGAGAAGGCTACAGTACTGCCAGGTTCTGCTCAGTAACACAACTGTGGATCTAAAATAAATCCATCCACTTCCATGGAGCTATACTGGATTTACAGCAGTGGAAGTGAGAGCAGAATCGGGCCCACATGGAATTCTAATAAGAGCTAAGACAAGTCTCTCAACATATTCCCTTTTGAAAACTCACACCTTCTATACAGCTAGAATTTACTCAATTGAATGCTGGAGTCAGACTGATAGAATGAGAACTCTGCAGTGTTGCAAGCCCACACTAATAAGGCCACATTATACTCTCAGTTACACCTGTATGACCCCACTGAAATCAGTAAGGTTACATAAGGGAAGAATTTAGCATGTCCAGTCAAATTGCTAGAGAATTATATTGTTCTTTACAGAGTGGAATTCTGGTTAGGTAACTGTTTTTCACTTTGCACAGCACTGAAATGGATATATAAGTTGAAATCATTACAGGGACCATGCCTTGCGTGCTGGACCACAGAGATATTACTGTCAAGTTATAAACTATTTTTTAAAATTACATGCTAGGGCATTCTGAGAGCCTATGGCTGAGGAGAATGTTTGCACAGAATTCCAAATCTGCCTTAAGTCCAGGTTCTGTTTATTTTATTTATTTTAATTTTTAAAAATGTTCCTACTAAGAGACTCTAATCATTTTTGTAAATTATTTAAACACGTGCTAATTCAGATCAAGGCAGAACCAGCACCCAAATCCTATCTGACATGCCAATTTAAAATGCTGCCCCCAATTGCCCAGACTTGGAAAAAGCCTGTGTATGTGGGGTGAGGGGAGGATTAGATGAGACCAGGCCCACCAATGTACCCTGGGCCCTTTAAATCACCACTGAAGTGCTGCATTGCACACTCTGGGCAGCCTTAAGAGCTGGGCCTGTGGTCAGGTGCTGCGCTCCGGGTGATGCTAAAGGCTGCCTGGGAGCCGGCAGAGTGGATTCTGGGTGATGCTGAGGGCTGGTTGCCCCAAGCCCTGCCCTTGCCCCCAATGCCCCACCCTTTCCAGGAGTGCACATCTGCCTCCCTCCCCCACACACACCTTGCCCAGGGTCTGGGGAGGCTGTCGGCTCCTCTGGGTAAGACTTGCAATATGCTTTTAACATCAAGACATTTGACCCTGGAGGTACCAGGTATGAAGCTGCAGCACATCAAGGTTGCTTTCTCCAATAGGGCAGAGGGAACTGGTAACAATCCTGCAACCCTGCCAGACATTGGACTATTGATAGGGGTAAATAGTACCATCTGTAATCCTTTGCTTCAAGATGCCGAGGACTGATGTAATACTGCCCTGCGGACAGATAATCCACTTTAAAACTGGGCTAACTTCAATTGGGAAAAAATGGCAGGCATTGCTTATCACTTAAATTCCTTCCTATAATACAAACATTTGTTCTATGACCATCAGATAGTTATAGACCTTTACTGCCTTATGCCTACAAACCTATTTTTAAATAAGATGTTAAGAATCATTGTTCTGTTCATAATTATATTTGTTCTAATCCATTTTTTTCATGGGTATAACTGAGGCCAAATATGGCCTATGAACAAAGATAGGAAGAACATAGGAGCAGCCATATTGGGTCAGACCAAAGGTCCGTCATGACCAGTATTCTGTCTTCTGATAGTGTCCAATGCCAGTTACCTCAGAGAGAATGAACAGTACAAGTAATCATCAAGCGATCCATTCCCTGTCGCCCATCCCTAGCTTCCAGCAAACAGAGACTAGAGACACCATCCTTGCACATCCTACCTAATAGCCATTGATGAACCTATTCTTCATGAATTTATCTAGTTCTTTTTTTAATCCTGTTATAGTCTTGGCCTTCAGAACATCCTCTAGCAATGAATTCCACAGGCTGTCCATTGTACAAAGAAATATTTCCTTTTGTTTGTTTTAAACCTGCTATCTATTAATTTCATTTGGTGCCCCTACTTAGTATGTTATGAGGACTAAATAATTTATTTTCTCAACACCAGTCCTAAGTTTATACACCTCTTTCATAGCTCCCCTTAGTCATCTCTTTTCAAAGCTGAAAAATCCCAGACTTATTAATCTTTCCTCCCACAAAAGCTGTTTCATACCCCTAAACATTTTGTAGCCCTTTTCTGAACCTTTCCCATTTCCAATAGTTATTTTTTTTGGTGGGGTGAATACATCTGCTTGCAGTATTTAATATGTGAGCATACTATAGATTTAGATAGAAAATATCATATTGCCTCTGTCGTCTTATCTATTCCTTTCTTAATGATTCTCAACATTCAACTTTCTGTTAGCTTTTCTGAGTGATGCTGCACCTAGAGCTCTCCTTCCAGAGTGCTAATATAGACCCATCTTTTTATATGTATATTGGGATTATGTTTTCTGATTTACATTACTTTATATTTATCAACATTAAATTCCAGCTGCCAGTTCATTGCCCATTCACCCAGTTAGGCAAAATCCTTTTGTAGCTCTTCGCAGTGTGATGGGGACTTAACTATTTACAAGATTTGTATCATCTGCAAATGTTGTCACTTCATTGTATATTTCCTTTTCCAAATCATATATGAATATATATTGCAGGGATTTCACTTTTGGCAATTTACCTTTAAATTTCTATTTAACTTCCTCATTTTGATGTGGTCCCCTACCTGAAATTAAATGCTATCATATTGGGCTGCTGCAGTGTTTTCCCCACCACAGGAATGTTACATGTAATTATATTATGGTCACTATTTCCAAGTGGTCCAGCTGTATTCACCTCCTGGACCAGATCCTGTCATCCGTTTAGTATTAAATCAAGAATTGCCTCTCCTCTTGGAGATTCCAGGACTAGCTGCTCCAAGAAGCAGTCATTTAAGGTGCCAAGAAACTATTTCTGCATCCCATCTTGAAGTGACATGTGCCAATTCAGTGTGGGGTTAGTTGAAATCCCCCATTATTATTATTTTTTAATTTGTATAGCCTCTCCAATCTCCCTTAGAATTTCACAGTCACTATTCTGGTCATGTGGTTGGTAATATCCCCCTACTGCTATACTCTTATTATTTGAGCATGGAATTTCTATCCATAGAGATTCTGTGGGACAGTTTGATTCAATTAAGATTTTTCTCCATTTGATTCTATCCTTTCTTTCTCAGATAGTGCCCCTCGCCAATCAGCTTGACCTGTTCTGTCTTTCCAGTATATTTTGTACCATGGTATTTATTGTCCCATTGATACTTTCATTCCACAAAGTTTCCATAATGTCTCTTATATCAATATTCTCATTTAATGTGAGACACTTCAGTTTACCTTCCTTATTATTTAGACTTCTAGCTTTTGTATATAAAGACTTAAAACATGTAACTTTTAGCTGTTTGCTATTACATGATGTAATGGAATGAAAAATCTTTTTTCATTTGATTGTTTCTCATCAGATCCTACCCATATCTTATCTTCCATCTTCTCTTCCTTACTAGGACATAGAGACTCTCCATTAATGGATCCTCCCATAAGGGATGTCTCTTTCTGAACCTTGTGCTCCTCCACACTGGCTTTATTTCCCTCAGCCTTTAGTTTAAAAACTGATATTTGTCCTTTTAATTTTAAGTGCCCTTTTTGTTTAGGTGGAGACCAACCTTCCTGTATAAGCTCCCCCTTTTCCAATAGTTTCCCCACTTCCTAATAAATCTAAATCCCTTGTCCCTGCATCATCATTTCATCCACATGTTGAGACCCTGCAGTTCTGCCTTTCTACCTGACCCTATGGATGGAATTAGCATTTCAAAGCATGCAACCAGGGAAGTCCTGGAGTTCAGTTTCTTACCTAGCAGCCTATATTTGGTCTCCAGGACCTCTATCTTATCCTTCTCTATGTCATTGGCACCTACATATAACAAGACCACCAGCTCCTCCCCTGCACTACACATAAGTTTAACTAGATGACTCAAAAGATCTGTAAGTCACCAGACAGGCAAGTCACCACGGGGATTTCCTGGTAATTGCAAACCCAGCTAAGTTTCTAATGATCGAATCATCTTGTTTCTTCCTAATAACTGGAGTCCCTTCCTCTGGAGTGGTATCCTCAATGTAAGATCATACCACAACATCATCTGGAAGGAGGGTCTCAAATACAACATTGTTTCCTTCTGCTCCAGTTTAGATGTTCTCCTTCATAACAACACAGATTGTTTGGTAGAAGCATTCTACCGTGTGCCAGAAAGTCTCATCTACGTACCTCTCTGTCTCCCTTAGCTCCTTCAATCAGTCACTCTGGTTCCCAAAGCTTGTACATGGTCCCTGAGTGCTAGGACTCCTTCCACTTAGAGTACACATATGCCACCTGCCAACCACGTACACGCTGCATTGAGTGCAGTCCTACTCTGTTGCTGGATTTCTGCCTGTATTGTCACTCGATCCTTTGCTGATGTCTCAAGAATATTAAGTATTAAGTGAGTCTAACCCCTCCCCCCACATCCCTTCTAAACTCCCTCACAAAACGCCTGTTTTCTACTCCTATTCTCTAGCGTACTGATAAAGATACCTTATAATAATTAAGAATATCCTAATATACAATTTCTCATAGTATTGCCTTTATCAAATTTTAACTAAGTTTAATCTTTCAAGAAAGTCACCCTCCACATATTGAATACTGCCACTATTTATAATGCAGATGTTAGCAGAACTGCTCTCTTGATAATATGTTGCCTACACACAAAATCTAATGTATAATTCCAGATCCTATTTGCTTGCAGCGCTGAACTGAAATTCAATTTTGTATGTACTTTGTCTCATGTTTTTGAGCATACAAACACACATATACACACACAACTGTATTCCTGATTTTGAGAAAAAATAAATCAATCATTGTTAAAAATGCCTGCTCTCTAATTTCCTCCAAATTACACAAGAACAAAAACACAGTTTGTGAATTCTGAGGTGTAATTTAATTATTATAACATTTGCCATGAAAAATTAACAATGAAATTTGATGACATGAGAAGTAATTGTCTTGATTTGCATTATACTGAGAATGTCTTTGATCTAAATATTAAGTGAACAGGTAGGTATAATTATTTATGGCAATTTTCTACCAAAACCACATGACTTTGACGAACTTTGATATAAGGAACAATTATTTTAAATGGATAGGATGCAGAATGGAGGGAAATCATAAGCATTAAAATATAATATAGTTCTGTGTGTGTGATTTGTGTCTAGGCCTTTCTTCCCAACTGTAATATAGTGAAAGATGAATATTAGACATTTATTGCTGCTCTGGGACTCACTTGAATGTCTGTGATTGGCCTGAACTGAGGCTTCGTTTGAAGGTTATGTGAAGTCTTTGTCATTCAAAGTCAGCACCTCTGACAAGCGCTATCCTCAGAAGAGGTTGACTGAATTCTGCTGGATAAACACAGCTAGATTAGCTAGGATGTGGAATCCTTTCTCTTCTTTGCTATTACCTATTAAGATCTGTGATCCAAGGATTGTACTACACTCCGGTTGAGCTCTTTGAACATACAAATGTTTATAATCAATAAACATTTCAGTGATCACATCTGCTGTAACATGTAATTGCAGAGACAGATATAGAATTAGGATAGGCTCACAATTAGAAAGAGCTTAAACTATAAAATATGTTAAAGTTCAGAAGCCCAAATATGTTGACATGGTAAAACATAAAACAATCTAGTCCAAACATTAATAATATTCTGAATAGTATAATTATGATTGTGACACCTGGTTTTATTAAAGTCTGGCCTATGCTACAAAGTTAGGTCAATGTAAGTCACCTTGGGTTGACTTATTTGTGCGTGTGACTACACTCAGATTTGTCTCTGGCTGATGTAAGCACCCAGTTCACATGATGCAATAAAACCACTTCTCTCAACTGCATGATTGAGCTACAGAGATCGAGTCAGTGCAAGTGTAGACACTGTGTGACCTATGTTGCTCCAACAGTCCTCCAGCAGCTGTCCAACAATGCCTGACAATAACCTTTTTGGTCACAATTGTGAATTCCACTGCCCAAGGGCCACTGAGAACAGAATCTACCCCCATCCCCATGTGAAACACCTGGGCTGTGTCTAGACTGGCAAGTTTTTCCGCAAAATCAGCTGCTTTTGCGGAAAAACTTGCCAGCTGTCTACACTGGCCCCTTGAATTTCCGCAAGAACACTGATGATCTCATGTAAGAAATCAGTGCTTCTTGCGAAATACTGTGCTGCTCCCGTTCGGGCAAAAGCTCTCTTGCGCAAATCATTTGCACAAGAGGGCCAGTGTAGACAGCACAGTACTGTTTTGCGCAAAAAAGCCCCGATGGCTAAAATGGCGATTGGGGCTTTTTTGCGCAAAAGTGAGTCTAGATTGGCACGGACGCTTTTCCACAGAAAGTGCTTTTGCGGAAAAGCGTCCGTGCCAATCTAGAGGCGCTTTTCCGCAAATGCTTTTAACGGAAAACTTTTCAGTTAAAAGCATTTCTGGAAAATCATGCCAGTCTAGACATAGCCCTGGTGTCTTTATGAAATACCTGTTCCTGACTGTACCTGTTCCACCTTAGAAAGTTCATCCTTATTGTGTGTAACTGCCCAACTGACCATGTCAACTCAGCACACCAGATACACTTGTGCCTGAAAAAGAAAGGTGGTTGAATCTCCTGGGCCTGTAGGGAGAAGAAGCAGAGGTGCAGGAGCAGCTATGGCCCAGTTGTAGAATTGTGAACATCAATTAAAAGATTGCACAGGAGCTGCAGCTGAAGGGGCACTGCCGGGATTGGCACCAACATTGTATAATAATAAAGGAGCTGCACCAGACATACTACAAGTTCGGGGAGGCCAACAGCCAAGTTGGTGGCAGAGCTCTTACAAAAAGCTGCATGCCATACTTGGTGGAGACCCCACCAGCAGCCTAGTACATCATAGGTACATTGGAGGACCCCATGACAGAGACTTCTGCCATGAAAAGTGAGGAGAAAGGAGAAGAGATGAAGGGCAACACATGGTGGACACCAGCTATGCCCCAAACCAGGATCCATTTGAGACTCCTCCACAGTCTAGCCTATCCCCCATATTCAAGCACAGAGGAGTCCAAATGAATAGAAGGAACCTCAGGTAACTGTATGCATGCATTTTCCCTACTGCATTTAAATGTAAAGATTGTGATGAGCCCATCCTCAAATTAACAAAAGGTATACATCATCCCTGGTTTTGCTCATATGAGAAGGGGTAGCAAGCAGACAAAGAGTTATTATTTGCTTTCCATTCCCCTGTAGGGTTAGGTGGAGAGAAGGAGGGACATGCAGAACAGTTTGTTTATTTCTGGTATCCTCTGGAGAGATCTTGATGAAACTTGCATGGAGGTTCTCAGCAATCCTCTCCTGAAGCTTTCTAGCAATGGCTGCTTTCTTTCTATCTCCATTTTAGGATGTGTACCCATGTCACTCCACAAAAAGTTTGGCAGGGCTAGTGGCCTATGGGAACCATTGATTTCAGAAGGCCAGCAGCAGCTGGGTTCTTTGTGCTTTTGTTACCCTCAGGAGTGAGATCAACCAAAAATCACCAGTGCCTGTGGAAAACAATGTCAGTGTTCATTGCCAGTGTCTGATAGCTGTAACAATAGAAACAGGGGCCAAAATTTTACTATTTCTACAACTGAAAATTTGAATGTCCTCTTTCTCTTCCCCCACCCCTCAATTGCCGCTTGTGAGCCGCACTCGCCTTTGTTGGAAGTGGAGATGGTGCTACGCAGAAACGCTCCAAAACTGAAGTATCAATAAGTATGTCTTATTCAAAAACATTGTGGGAATAAGGGAAGTGAACAAGAGTGAATCTAAGAATTGTTATATTTTTATTATTACAGTATTATTTATCAAATATCTACAGAATATAGACAAAGAAGATGATGGTCATTTCCCCAAACAACAGTTTGGACAATGCCAGATATTCTAGTATGTAGAGGGGACAGCCTTGTAGTTTCCTGTTTGAAAAAAACACTAATGAATTTCATGAAATTGATAGTTCTCAGTTAACAAATCAGGAGACATATCATATAGCCGTGTTTCCCAGCCTATAACTTGCCAACCATATAGGGCATGTCTAGACTGCAAAGCTATTTTGGGATACAAGAGGTATCCCGAAATAGCTACCCTACGTCCAAGGAAAATATCCGTTATTTTGAAATAATTTTTGAAATAATGGATGCACAATTTTGGTATCACTGTAAACCTCATTCCACAAGGAATAAGGTATGTCTCGAAATAGTGCTTTATTTCAAAATTCAGCGCAGTGTAGATGTGCCAAATTTCAAAATAGCCTATTTCAATTTTAGAGTGCAGTCTAGACATACCCTTAGAAGTACCAGTAGAGAGAGCGCTATTACTTCAAGACATTCCAACCTTTCCAATCATATAATGGACGATTATTATTATAATGGTCAAATCCTTCATAGAATCAGTACAATGCAAAACAGAAAAAATCCAAGGTATCAGTCAAGAAAAGTCTTTCTTCAAAAGGAACCATGCAGTGAAACATGTTGACAAAGTAGATGCACTCTCAGACCATGTGCATAGAAAGGCATGGGGAACTGGTTATGGAATAGCTTTGGAACATAAATACAAATATATGATCATTGGTTTGAAGTGTTAGTCAGTAAGGGTATGTCTACACAGCAAAGTTATTTTGAAATAACTTTACTAGCGTTCACACAGCCAAACCGCTATTTCGAAATTAATTCAAAATAGCAGAGTGCTTATTTCAAATTTGGTAAACCTCATTCCATGAGAAATAACACCAAATTCGAAATAGCTATTTCAAAATAAGTGCTGTGTAGACACTTATATCAAAATAGGGGGGTTCCAGCCTTCCCAGGGTGCCCTCGTGGCCACTTCAGCCTCAACCAAGAACACTACTCTCCCTCCCCGCGCTCCGGAGCCCTTAAAGGGGTTGACTCTGGCCACAGTGCCTGTGCCAGCTCCAAGCCTGACAACCCAGAGCCAGCAGTCACTGCCCCTGACCCAGTGGCCCCAAAACATGAGCCAGCAAGCCACTGGCAGCCAGCCCTCCACTGCTCCCCAGGAGCAGTCTGCCAGCTCCCAGGAGCCTGCCAGGGCCTGGAGAAGGCGGGAGCCTTCCTGGTCCACCGTGGAGATCATGGACCATATTCAGGTTTGGGGGGGATGCCCCCAACGTCCATGCCCTCTGTACTAGATGGAGGAATGCGGCCGTCTATGGCACGAAAGCTGCCAGCCTGGCCACCAAAGGCCACATGTGAACCCAGGAATAGGTTTGCATGAAAATCAAGTTGGTCTGGCAAGACCCCAAACCCTGAGCCTTGAGCTTCCCCTCACCCTTCTTCCCCTTGCTTCTCCCTTCCAGTATCCTCCTCCCAGGTTTCCCCCTCCACTCTCCCACCCTCTCTTCTCCCCTCTCCTGCCTCCTTTCCCAGTCTTACCAGAGTTTCATCCCCCCCCCCAGTTTTGTTAAATAAAGAGAGTTTGTGTTCATGAAAAGACATATTTTATTTTACATCAGGAAGGGGGGTTAGGGAGGGGTAAGTGAAAGGACATGAGGGATGAATGAGGCACAAGCCCCCAGTGGGGCAGACCAGGGAGGCTCTTAGTGCTCCTCAAGGTGGAAGCTCTCCTGCAGGGCCTCCTGGATACTGACAGCCCCCCAATGGACCTCCGAGATGGCAGCCTGCAGAAAGTGCAGCCAGGCTCACAGCAATGTATGCACGAGAAGCACCAGAATGCCCAAGGGTAGCTCCGGCTCCATACTGCAGAGTGCTGTGATGTCTCGAGTGAGGGCAACTAGAGCATGCAGAGACAAAATGCTTTGCTGCCGCTCATCGAGGTAGGCAAGCTGAGAACTGGCTGTCCGGGGTAGGGGGGGTGTCCTTTTAAAGCACAGGCCTCAGATAGCCTCAGGCAGCAACCACACAAAGTAACTCCTGACCTGGTTCCATCCAGCCTTAAATGCAGTTCAGCATCTACTCAGTGTGGATGCGCTATTTCGAAATAGCAAAATGCTATTTCAAAATGCATTTTGTGTGTAGTCGCTTTATTTTGAAATAACTTATTTTGAATTAACTATTTCAAAATAAGATATTTCAAAATAACGCTGTAGTGTAGACATACCCTAAGGTGGGATGAAAGATATAAATGTCCACTGTCTTGGGGTGCCATGAAAAATCATGATCCCATAAATCTTACTGGGGAAAAAATGAGATTGTGGCGCTTCTAGAACTGAATGAATAAGATTACCTGATTTGTGGTTACTCTGAAGATACAAGGTGGCACTTGAGAAGACCAAGGCAGGAGCTGGGTAAGTAGAGGGACAAATATTGACCATATTTGATCGTAGAGACTATGACAGCATAGAGGAAAAAGGTCCAACTAATCTCAATCACCCTGAGATGTTGCACTGAAAACCCTACACTAGCAGTTAAGTAGTTTTCAATATCACTTCAGGGGTTCTATTGTTGAAAAACTGTTGGCAAAAGATTAAATTCTTAGCATGTTTGGGGCTTTTGCATAGTTAAATTGGTGGGAATTTTGCTTGCATTGGGCTTTCAATTTTAATTGCATGGTTCTGACCCAGATGTCCTGTTGTGGCAGAAGAAGCATGGATCCCTGAATTCAAGATCTGTCAGCTAAGTAAAGGATGAACTGATTTTGCATTTATAAACAGATGCATTTGTAATTGTTAAAGCTTCCTTTTAGATTTTGCTAATGAGCTGATACTTTTAGTCATGGAAGTAGCCTCATTTTGTCAATACCCAAAATTCTCATTCAAAGTGGTATACTAACATTATCTGATTCAAGGAGTAAGTATTGTTTACTAGCAGATATTCAAATTCCAAAGTTAGACACCTAACGAAAAACAGCTAGAGTATAAAAAATCATAGAATCATAGAATCATAAAACTGGAAGAGACCTCAGAAGGTCATCAAGTCCAGCCCCCTGCTCTAGGCAGGACCAATTCCAACTAAAATGATTAGCACTGGCAGTTCCCACTCAGTTCAGTGGGAGATACTGGTGCTGAGCATCAACAAAATCAGGCCACAAGTGCCTAATTTAAGGGTCCTGAGTTTGTAATTGGTCATTATTACATGCAATGGCAACACTTAGGGCAGGTCAACACTACAAAGCCAGGTGAAGCTGAGATATGCAATTTGAGTTATATTAGTAGCATAACTCAAATTGACATAGTTTACACCTACTTACCACAGGGTCCACACTGCATGGGATAGGTGGGGCTTGACAGAAAAAACTCTCCTGTCAACTTCCCTTACTCATCTCATTCTGCTGAACTATGGAGTTGAGAGTAGAGTGATTGGCAGTCAATTTAGTGGGTCTTTACTAGACTCGGTAAATCGACTGTGGATGGATCGATCACTGCAGCTTTGATATACCATATAGTGGAGACAAGTCCTAACAGCAGGTTTGCCTAATATTTTCCATGGATGTTGCAGGACTAGAGAGCCCTAGCACAGAGGTTGCTTGTGGCTATGAGCCAAGTCAGCCAGCAGGGCCTGTGGGGAGGTGGACCCCATGGGGCATCAGAACCCACAGCCAGCTGGGCTAGGAAGTTGGTGGGGACAACAGAGCCTGTGGGGTAGGGTGGAGCAGCATAGCTCGCAGCCATTGGGGCGGGGGGGGGGGGGGGGAGCTGCAGAACTCACAGCTGATGGGGCTGTGAGCACTGGCAGGGTTGCCAGAGCTCCTGGGGCTGGCAGGACCACTGGAGCTCTCGAGGCTATGGAGCCCACAGAGCTGCTGGAGCCAGGGCAACAGTGGCAGACAGCTGGGAAGAGGAGCCCAGTGGGAGGGTGATGCCTTCCCGCCTCCTTCCCCCAACCTTCTCTGGTCTGGAGAATTCCCTCATCTAGGACCAGTCAGGTCCCAAGGCAGCCGGACCAGGGAGGTCCAACCTGTAGTAGATTCAAAGAGTTCATTAGTTTAACAAAGAGAAAATTAAGGGGTGATTTGATTACAATTTATAAATATTTAATAACTGGCTCTTCAGTCTAGCAGAAAAAGGCATAATATGATTCAGTGACTGGATGTTAAAGCTAGACAGATTCACACTGGAAATTAGATGTAAATTTTTGACAGTGAAGGTAATTAACTTTTGTAAGAATTTCCAAAGGTTGTGGCTGATTCGCTGTCTCTAACAACTTTGTTAATCAAAATTGGCTGTTTTGCTAAAAGATCCTCTGTCAGAATTATTTGGGGGAAGTTCAATGGCCATGTTATACAGGAGGTCAGACTAGATTATCACAGTGGACCCTTCTGGCTTTGGAATCCAGGAGCTATGATACAGTCCTTTTTAATATAACTTAATTCCATAAACCAGCACATAAGAAATTGAAAAGAGGAAAAACTGAATCTACTTTTTTTTTCCTGCTGGGAAGATAAAATGAGTAAAGCTCTAATTTTCTGATAAAGTTTTTTTTCAAAGTTTTGAGAATAGAGCACTAGATAATTCACTATTTTTACTCTGAGACTATTATTTTTATCCTTTGGTTTTAGTGGAGATGGCATGCTCATAAATCCCACCTTCCTCTGGCTGTTATTTCTGTCTGGTAAATTATTTTTTTATTCACAAGGCAATAAAAGGTCACTGGGAAGAAGAATATAATATTCACTCCCATAAAATAAAGTTAAACAGTATTTAGCATTTATATCTTTCCAGGGTGGTAAACAAAATATGGTTTATTTGACTCAATGAAGACCTATGATACTGAAAGAGATAAATCTAATGGCTTGTTTTCACAGCGTATGATAAATCTTTCAAGGCAAATCTTCAGTAATGCCATGTTGTTACTGTGGAAGTCCATTGTAAATTTATACACAGATGCCCATAGAAAGTGCAGTGCTTTTGGACCTGACCTACCAAAAATATCTGTGAGTTGTACAAGTGGATCTTTTAGCAAATATCTTTAGAAGTATCTCTTACTTACAAGCTATTTACCTGTTATAAGCAAAACATTGCTGAACAGAGCCCATTACTAGATTGCCAGCAAAATTATAGGAATAAAGGACAATTTCACTAGGATTGAGGGACCACAGAAGGTTTCTGATTAGTATTCTCTGGACTTGGTGTTGAACTCAATTAATGATTTTTTTCTGGGAAATTTGATTCTGCTTGGGAGGGAAAAATCAGAATAATAGGGTTAAAATATAGTAATTGATTTTTTTAGAAAAAACCAACCATTTGTATTATGTGTAACTTAAATGTGAACAAGTAGGAGACCTGTGGTAAAAATAATATGTGAACATGTAATTAAAGATCTATATCATGGTGCAGCTGGTCAGCGGTTAGGGCTGTGGGTGTAGGGCCTCTTCCACCTGAGATCTCATCCCTTCAGAGGGCACAGAGCAATCCCACCTCCTTCCCCAGAGCCCCATGGAGGCTGTCAGCCCCCCTGCTCATGCAGCTCACTGTAGAAGTGGGATGTCTATGTGCAGAATCAGAATGGCTGCTTGCCTCCCTTGTCTTTTAGTATGCCTGTCGAAGCTCTTTGGTTTTTACATGGCATGTCCCTGGTGTAGCCCTTCTCCCCCGTGCTCCACACCATCTTTGCATAGATGTTTATGTTTCCATGGCTGCCTGCACAGATTCTATTCTCCCCAGGCCAATAAAGTCTACTCCATCCTATGTACTCCAGGTTAGAGCATTTGGGGCATTGACTTGCCATGATCAGCTGAACTGTCAAGCTCACCACATTGATCAAACAGGAAACTGGAAGTCAAAAGTTCCCAGGGTGTCATGAGGGGAAGAACTATTTCCTGTGTACATGGCTGCTGTGCTCCAAGTAAGTTAGGTCAAGGGAAGAGACCTGTTAGCGGAGACACATACATTATGAGGCCAATGTAAGGGGGCTTCCATTAACTTAAGTTTATAGTGTAGAGGCCTGAGAGGAGCATTTGGCCTTCAGATTCTTTACGACTCATGATGATGCAGAAGACAAGAAAACAGCTTAACTTTCAGATCAGATTGAGATTGTAGGCCTCACAGAATCCCTTTCCTGAGCACATTTTATATGAAAGTTGTGGATACTACAAATTTAGAAGCCCACAGTGCACTTTTCAAAACAGCTGCTTGCCTGCTCCTTTAGAGCAGAGCTGCACTTTCACACTTCTCTTTTTCATCATTTCTGTATTCAGCTTTAGTTAAAATAGCAGAACTACTAAGAGAAGTGAGGTCTTCTTGGTCATTTACATACAGCTATGGTTTTTTAGATGTATATTATATTGCACATAGGCTTCCAGTATTAAGGGAATGATGAACATTACTGATTTTTTTTATTAGAGATGGACGGATTGGAAAAAAATTATATACAAACACAAGCCTTGCTGAATTCCCTTAAATGAACTCTGCTATGAAAAACTGTTTTGAGATCTGAGAAAGTACAGTTACAGTAAGTTTTTCCCTAATGTTTTGAAATTTTATAGGCATTGGCATGTTAGTTTTTGCTGGGACAAGATTCTGAAGAGCACAAACACCATGGGAATGTCCTGCAGTTACACAAAAACAGTCTAAAAGCATGAAGTAGCTGAGGTGCCACAAGAAAGACTATTTTTAGGAGATTTTCAGACCCTCTTTGGAGACTGCATTGGTTTGATATATAGGTTTTATAAGCATCTTGAACCAAATTCAGACCTGGATACACAGGTGCTACTCCAAAGAAATCAATGTAGTTCCACTTGCTTATGACTAGTCATAAGTCTGCTCCCTGTGCTGTAGTAGCTTATTCAGACTAACCCTCTGAGCATTTTATTGTTCATCCATTTCTACTGTTAGTCATGAATGTTCATTGTTTCTGTAAAACTTTTTTTGGGCTAAGCAGCAGAAGCAGATAGAGAGTAGAAGACTGAAGATGGAAGTACAGCCTGGAATCCTAAAATGGATAATGAGCCATGACAATGGAGGTAAATCAATGGTGTATGCATTCAATGTGAATGAGTACAGGTGTCTGCAGACCCAGATCTAGCAATGCTATACACACTTTTTGATTTCCACTGAACCTGTGTCTGTTTGTACCGTGTATGGAATATATAACGTGTATATCTTTACTGTACAACCGTAAATCGAGTGTATTTTCAAGTCAATATGTGTATTTTCATTTGCATCTCTTGCTCTGTGTTAAAGATAATTGGCCAAATTCTGACTTTGATGGGTTGTATGGATATACTTGAAAGCAGCTTTGGCTCAGTCAATGTATCTTTAATACTGAGGAAAAGCGGTAGATAATGACGCAGCATAGCTGTCTAAACATTATATATAGACAAAGCTGCATCTGTGTCCTCAGCCCCCCAAAAGTTTAAGGAACATAGAGCAATTTGTCTTAATGTCAGTGTATCCTGTTAGATCTCTTTTTCTAGCTCTGCTCTTTGGAAACCAGACAGGTGCCTGATTATCTTTTCATCTGACCCAGTAAATCAAAATCACTGCAGTCAGTGGAGTAACATTGGTGGAAGATTGGAGTAAGCGAGAAAAGATTTGAGTCTAGTATATATTTCAGAAACAAGTATATCTATAGCTGAGTATGACATAGAATATGGTAGTTTTCAGCTCCCTGGAAGGTGACAAATGAACCATGGTTGGTAAGAGGCAGATCTTCAAGAGAATTATGATTTAAGGCCCCTTCCTCACTGAGATGAAATTAGGCTTCCACTATGCACCATTTCATATATTGTTTATTCATAAGGAATTTTTAAATTAAAGTTGAAATACTTTTGAAAAAAATGTTTGCTTTACACCTGTAGTAGGATTTGCTTGCACTAGCTGCAGTGTCCATTTCATGTAGGAATCAGGCTGACAGAGAGATTACTTCTGTTCCTTCTTTAATTTGAGAGTCATAAATCTAAAAAATGCGTCTTTTTTTATATTTCTTTGTCATCTTTTAAGATTTTGAAGGTAAGAAATTGATTCACCAAGATGGCAGAGAGGGCAGGGTTTCAAAGTGTAAATGAAGGTGTAGATTGGTGCATCTTGCTGTCAATTCACATGACTTGACAGCCTTTTGGTCAAATCAATGTGCTTTGTTGAACTTGACAATTTTGTTTGATTCATAATATAGTGAGTAGTTATAACTGAAATAAATTTCTGGGGCTGTTTTTATATTGCCATTGAGAAAAGGCATGTTGTCAGTACTGTTAAAAAAAATTAACCTTTGAACATTTTAAATCAATGTCAGTTTTGTATAAATACAATTACAACCTTTGCACTAGTAATGTCAATGTTATCAGTTACACCGAGTGTTTGCATAACCTCATTTTAAAAGGCACATTTATACTCTTCTTGATCTTAAGATTTGCACACAGCTATCCCATTGATAGTAAATGTCATAATAATATATATATATATATATCCAGGGCATAGTTACATCCAAAACCTTACTATTTTCAATGGCAATATAATTACCAGCCAAACTAGGTGTGTGATGAAATTTCAGTAGTAACTGGGCTATACCTACTGATGTTCCTGTTAGGGTCAGGGACTTTTCTCTGAGCGTATGTCTACACAGAAAAGTTATTTCAAAATAACAGCCCTTATTTTGAAATAACTTTCCTAGCATCTACACAGCCAAACCGCTATTTCAAAATTAACACAAAATTTTGTATTTCCGCACTTATTTCAAATTTGGTAAACTTCATTCTATGAGGAATAACTCCAAATTCGAAATAGCTATTTCAAAATAAGTGCTGTGTAGAAACTTATATCGAAATAGGGGGGTCTCCAGCCTTCCCAGGGTGCCCTGGTGGCCACCCCAGCCTCAACCAGGAACACTTCTCTCCCTCCCCACCTCCCTGGAGCCATTAAAGGGGTAGACTCTGGCCACAGTCCCTGAGCCAGCTCCAAGCCTGACAGCCCAGAGCCAGCAGTCACTGCCCCTGACCCAGTGGCCCCAAAACATGAGCCAGCAAGCCACTGACAGCCAGCCCTCCACCAGTAGCGGTCCCGTTTAGGTCGGATATTTCGTATTTTGAAATAACTATTTCTCCTGGAAAGGGATAGCTCAGTGGTTTGAGCACTGGCCTGCTAAATGCAGTGTAGTGAGCTCAATCCTTGAGGGAGGGATTTGGGGCAAAAATTTGTCAGGGATGGTATTTGGTCCTGCTGTGAAGGCAGGGGACTGGACTTGATGACCTTGCAAGGTCCCTTCCAGTTCTAGGAGATAGGCAATCTCCATTTATTTATTTTAAGATATTTCAAAATAATACTGTAGTGTAGACATACCCTGAGGCACATCAGACCATGTTGTTCTATGGCTAGTGTTTTATCTAGAGCAGGGGTTTTCATACCACAGCCATACAGTTGCATGGATTTCTCTTCTGGGGCTTGAGATATGACTCATCGATCATAACCAAGAGAAAAAATCCTTGAATTCACACCACCACATGTTCAGGGACACAGACTGTGGGGTTAAATCTCTATTTGTGCTGGTAGTTAACAAAGAGCCAGTGAATGTGCCCCAGTGAAACACATTGCAAAATATCATCTGGAGGCAATGAGGTTAGTACAACCTGACCTCTTAAGTCTGGTGACAGGCTATGAATGCCAGATCTCTTCCTGAATAACCTGGCTCAGATTTTTATTTTATTTTGATGTTTTGTTGACTGTCTAAACCAGTTCTTAATGGTGAAATTGTCATTTGCTTTATAGTTATATTTAAAGACCACAGATGCATATTTCTTTTTCTAAAGCATGTATTAGGAATTATATAATCAGAAGGCATTTTTAAAAGTCACCCATCAGTGTATTAAAGGTCATGCTACAATATAAGATTTATACTATTCTGGTTATGTTGGAGATGTGATTTTTATTCTTAGCCTAAAAATGAAAGCCAGGTTGTACAGCAGCAATGTGAAGGTCCTGGTCTTTAGCTGTCTGATAACCTCTCCATCCCTAGAGACCCTTCTTGTCCACAGCAACTGTGAAGAGCACTCATGAGTATGTACAGGCCATTGGGCCCTCTGGAAAGCCATGTATCTTAACTATCAGGAAGGAGCATCTGGATGTAGCAAGATTGATTCTTCCTATCTTCTCTCTAGGGGTGCGTCTACACTGCACTGTAATTCAAAATATAATATGCAATTTGAGCTATACAAATTGCATATCTTATTTCAATGCTGTTTCGAAATAGCTTATTTCGTCATTTGGCACTGTCTACACAGTCCAGTGAGATGGACAAGAAGCCAAATGATTTTTGTATTTTTCTTCACTAGCATGTTGGCCCACTAAGGAAGATGCAGAGAACCAACCCTTCTCCTGTGTTCCACTGGTGGGTGTGCTTCTTTGCCACAGACGATGCCAGCAGCATTTCCACCTCAGAAAAGAAAAGGGAGACAAAACTTAAAACAACTTCTAATAGTTCTAAGTGCTTTTTTTTTTAACATTCCAGAGACTGGAAGTTTTTTCTCTCCTTCAAAAATTCATTTTGCCTCATGTATGTGAGCCAGAATAGAAAGAATAGAAGAGAAAAACTTTTGATTATAAGTGCACTAAACCAAAGATCAGTGACACAAGACAGATTCAAACAGACTGAAAAGGGGAAAATTGCAAAGACAAAATGACCAATACACTTACCTCCAACTCCTCCCATACAAGTCCCATGAGGATAAACCATTGTCCCTTGCAGTGGGCCAATCACAGAGTCCCAGTCAAAGCTGCTGATCTTGATGACTCGCATACTGACAGTCCTCTGAAAATGTCCCATACCCTTCCCCAGGCAATGTCTAAAACAGCTTGATCTTCTCTTGGGCAAGCTGTTTTTTCAACACTGAACCCAAAATGGCAGTTAGCACACAGAACGGAAGCCGTGGTACAAAAATGCAAGTTCCAGAACACAATGGAGTTCACAATTTGTTACAGACATATCCCACACTGTCACAGTATCCAAAGCTATCTATCAGTTATCAATAAGAACAAACCTTAGTAAATATAGGATCTGTTTTTCACTTTGATCCTTGAGTAGTGCAAGGGGTTGTTGTTGCATTCACTGTGGAATTAGCCACTTTGTGATCATGATGTACATGCAGCTACTATCTAATCTACTCACATCTGCCACTTGGAATGCAATTCCTGAGTGCCAAAAAAGGCCTCTGGAACTTAAGCTAATATGGACCATTTCCATGAGCCAGCAACAATATCTTTGTAGACCTCTACCTACTTGAGAGCAGCTAAAAATGATTTTAAAATTAATTCAAGCTACCCACCTGCTGGACACAGAGACTGACCAAACAAGAGTATCATTGCCCCTGTGAAGTTATGTGGGGAAGATAAGTCTGCCTGGGAATATGGTATAAGGAAATCAGGCTTTGCAGGATTGCTCACTTCTACCAGAAATTCCAACTCTCATGCTGTCACTTTTTTACTATAATTATTCAAAAAGTCTGTCATCATCCATTGCTTTATAGAGGGCTGAACACAAGCTGCTTTTCAGTCAAAATGGCCACCATTTCCCTTCAGTCTTTGTACACGGAAGTGAGGCTGCCTCTTTGAAAGATGGTCAACTCCCATGGCTTGAAATGAGATTGCAGCCATGATGCTCCTCTTTCATTGAAGGCTTGGCTCTGAGGAAACTAGGGACTAAGTAAAGACAGAAGGAAGGTGACATATACCAGGTGAATCTGGGGCACCACTGTGAGTGTCAAATCAGCGCAAATTGCTCAGAACATGGGCTACTTACAGCCCAAGATTGGGGTCCTTCCTCTATAAGGCACCAAACCAGTCACACAGAACACTCTAGCTGTCACCCTGGCCAGCAAGAAGTTGCACAAGCAAATCCCCTTAGACACCCCAGTGTTCCCTGTGCCACAACCAGCATCACCCCTTACACAAGTGAGAGGTTATAAAACCAATCTCACCAACTCTGAATAGGTTCTCCTGATCCCAAGGACCAGCCACAGTCCCAGTTCAATTTAACCCATAGATCATACTCAAGCACACTTTGCCAGTCCTTTAGAAACTCAAACCTAAAGGTTTATTAATAAAAGAAAGAAAAGGTTGAGAGCGAGATTGTTAAAGAGAATACATTACATACATCAGTCATCAAATTCTTGATGCAGGCTCTTGGCAGAGATATTACAAGCTGCCAGCTTACAAGTCTCTGGAGTCCATCCTATAGTAGGATGGCTCAACAACCCTTTTGGGCCCTCTGTCCTAACTAGTGGTGCTTCTGGAGCAGAGACAGGAGTGAAGCGAACATGGGGGCACCCTCCTCAGACTTTTATAATTGTTCCCATGAGGAGGAGAAACCCATTCTTCTTCTGGGTGTTGGTGCCTCCCAAAATGGGCTGAATACATGACCCACAAACCAGTTTTTTAGGCAAAGAGCCATGGAGTCTTCACATGTGTCCTTCTCAGGCAAGGTGCCAGTGTGTGCTCCTCAGGTGTCAGTTGGCAACCCTCATGAGCCATTGTTCATGGAGTATTGAGCAATCACCCCTCCCAGTAGAAAACATTTAAAACATAAATACAATGCCCATATTCATAACTTTACACATACAGATTGCACAAGTACATGAGTAGCCTAGACAGAACCAGCAAAGCATGAGCTTTTGTTTGACACCTCACACATGTCTCACTTTGCAATTTGGGGCAAACATACACTAGTGGGTGCAACAATGATCTGCGCACTCACATTAAAACCCAATAACGTGACAGAAGGTGATAAGGCATAGGAGGTTGGGGGGCAGAAAGTATAATCAGAGAGGGACAAGGGATCTTAGGTGGAAGGGAGACATGAATTGGAATGTGGTGAAGGAGACTGCATTGAGCATAGAGGAATGTGAAGACCTGGGTGGGGATTGATAGGGTATGTGGGCCGCAGGTGGAGACTGGGCAGTTGTAGATTAAAATAAGGGGTGATAAAGAAAAAGAACAAGAGATAAGATATCAAATAGGAAAAAAGGGGGAAAAAAATGTCAGGGCAGGTGTTCACCATGAAAGTAATGAGTATTACTATCCTCACTGTCAGGGCTTGCCAAGCGGCGGCAAGCCCTGCTCGCCAGCCGCGCGGTTCTGCGAGCTGCACATGCACAAATCACACAGCGCCGGCTGTGCTGGCTTGTAATCTACTCGCTACAGTCTAGACACAGCCCTGCTGTATAGATATACCCTAACATGAAAGCACCCTGACTGATATCTCCTTCTGGCAAAAAGTAAAATTGACAAGAACCCTCAATGCAATCAGCCAGCAAGCTGAAAAAAATCCATTATGGTTTCCCCACCCCCCAATTTTTTTTTCTAGAAATTCTTTCCCACAAAAAAAAAGTCACATTTTGGAATTTTCATCCTGATTCTGGACAATGGGCCACCAACCACCTGAGCATTTTGATGCAATTTTGTTCCAGTAACCTGGCCAGATTTTAAAGAATAGGAGAGTTATATTATAGTTGCTTGTAGGAGAGAGAAAGCAGTAGCAAACATAGGCTAGAATATTGCACAACTCTGCCAGGGAAGCACTTGGTTCTGTGACGTTTCATAGCAGTAGCCCTTGTTTTCTCCACATGGCCACAAAACAACCCTCCTCCTGCATGAGGGCATTTTGTAGTGAAATCTACAATGTTTAAGCTCAGAGTTTAAGGGTGAAGAGGGAGGGGGCTTTCACCCTTGTGATTTTATTTTTCTTGATGGGTGCTTCATCTCTGCTCTGCTCTGCTCTGAGGTCCTACTCCTTCCCACCCACTCTTTCCCCTTCCTACTGCTTGCTGCTCTCTGCCCTTTCCTTAACACATGCTGCCAGACAGCTGATTGGCAACCTCACACAACAGTTGATTGATGGCCCCGCCTAACAGTTGTGATTGGACGCCCAGCACCCCCATTTTTTCCATGGGTGCTTGAGTCCTGGAGCAACCATGAAGTCAGCACCTGTGTGTGACAGGTTTTCTCATAGGCAAGGAGGACTTTGCATGCTCTTTTGTTGCCATACATAAAGCAGTGTATGCCTGGGAGGGGAAATGTACCTTTATGCTAGTAAAATATGTTGGAAAATAAATATATTAATCAGACTTACTGTACAGAGTTACAGTTTTTGCTTTATTATGTATCCCCTTAGCATGACTAACAAAGGCATAAGCAATTATCTCATCTCCTGGAATGGCTGGTGTGAAATCATATTGAGTCAATGGTGCAGTGGCACATTTGTTTGCTTAGAAAAATCTTACTGCAAGCCTTTCTATTAGTTGTGGTTGATTTTGAGAAATTCAGAGCTGCGCGAACTGTGGCTCCATATCATTGTCTGTGGTATTAGAAATCTTGTACTTGTGCCTCTTATCCAAGGAGTTAATGAACACACTGAAAAGAATGAGTCTAAGACCAGAAAAATCTGTTTACCATAGCCTGGGCAGTTATCAGTTTTCTTATTTATTTATCTGACTGTAATCACTTTCTCATTATGATTCCTTTCATCTCACAAATGAGAGTGGCTGGGAGAGCATTACCTAAAATGTCTGATTCCCAAGCTCCTGAAGCTGGTTCTCAATCTGCAGGTGGTTAAACGTCTCTAAGGTACTATCAGCCGGCCTAGTCATAAATCATTGGGCCTTGCTGTTTACCACAATGACTGATCTCCAAAAACAGGATCAATGCAGTGCATTTCTGAAAGCTGAAAACAAGTATATATAAGAGAAAGTGTCAAGAAAGACAATATTAAAAAGAAGGTCAAACCTTAATTCACCTTGATACCCAGAAATATTCCTTACAACCGCCTGATGAAAATAATTTCCTCGTCTATGAGGACTGTGATATACCAACCATAAAGTAAAACCTTTTAAGGATAATTACCTGCTCATTTTTATTCTAAAAAAGGATTTTCTTTACTGTGTTGGCCTCCCTTTTAGCAAACCAAAACCAAAACCTTGTAATGTAGGTGACTCAAATATAGCTTCCAATTGTAGTTTTGATGCTTTTAGGTTCATTTGTGGCTTCCCATAAGCCCATGGCTGCCCTGCCCCAGGAGCAGCCCTAAAGGACAAATTGTAACTCAGAGAGTTCCCCCTCAGCTCCATAGAGGGTATAAAATGGTGCCAGGTCTATATGCAGGGCAGCATGAATCCCCCCGCATACGGTACAAGTACACTGGCTCTGACTTATGTTGCCCTCTCCCACCCACCTGCACCAGGGGGAGAAATAGCAGCTGAGAAGCATCTGCTTTCCTTCCCATTCTTCTATCCATGATGCAGATATCTAGGACAGAGGCAAAAAAGACATTCTGTAGCCCCCCCGTTACACCTTTGTACTGCTGTGCTAGCTGGGCTACAATTTGTCCCTTAGTTAATACACTGTGCAGCTGCTACACTGATAAATGCAATGAATTATATTTGCTCTTTTTTTATTTGATTCTGATCTAAATCACACTGGTGTAAGTCAAAAGGAGCTTCAGGGAAGTCATTTGACTTAGATGGATTTCAATGTTTCATAAGTGATATCAGAATCAGGCCCTTTGTTTCTTGCCACACTGACATTTGAGGGGTTTATCTGTACAGCGTATGGGAGAAATCTTTGGAAATGGTGTGTCAGAGCCACCTCTTTTACACTGGTGTCTAACAATACATTAATGTGACACTGTTGACATTGCAGCATTACCTTGGATTTTCACTGGAGCATGAGCGAAGGAAATCAGGCTGTATGCCTTTAATCTGAAGTAGGATAAAGGTTCGTACAGATTTTACAACCTCAGAATAGTATCCCATGGTCAGAGGTATGAGCCCATCATTTTTCAAAATACCAGTTGGACTAAGTTCACAGGTCTGAGCCTTGCTAGTTTCCAGCAGCTCAGGATCTCAAACATTCACTCTTCCAACTCCTAAACAACAAAAAACTTTCAGGAATAAACAGGTGGACTGATTTTCCAATTAATTTACTTTATTTAAATTAGCTTTACTTAATTATCCATACAGCTGTTCAGTACCCTTAACATAGCTCAGGGGACTACTTAAACTGCTTAAGTCTAAATGTCATGTTTCAGCACAATGTACAGCAGAATATTCATCTTTTTGGCAGATGAGAGGATTGGAAGGGTCTTCCATGATTCTCACTTTATATTGTCCCCAACAGGCTAACAAGAGACCCTCCTGTGCACGCAGAGGAATATGCCTCCTTGCTAAACCCACAATGTTGCATCTTCAATATGCCAGGAAGATTTCAAAGAGCAACCTGTGTCGTTCCTTTTCCAGATGATGTGTGTGCTGTCTCTAGTGGCTCCCAGCCTAGCCAACCTCAGGAGCATAAAGATAGGACTAAGTCTGATCCTGAAACTTAAGCTCCCCCCACACTGTGCTGCTTTTCAGCCACTTAGAGGCAGAGGTGCTCTTAATTATTGATTGCAGATAGGATGTGGACAGGTTGATGGACCAAAATTCTAAAGTACAAATCTATTAAGGAGATCATCAAATGACTGTCTTAAAAAAAAAAGATTCTCATGAGAACATTTTTCATCTTGTTCACAAAGTATTCCCCTGCCCCTAAAATTTGTTAATAAGCACTCTGTCTAAATCATCCCAGTGAAAATCCCAGCACGATTTCAGCTAGTAAAGCAACTAGGCACATAAACAATCACTTGGACTTTTCCACTAGGCTTGTATTGTTTATTAAAAGTAAGTCATGACAATATCTGAGATTGGAATTTTAATCTTCTTTTCTATCAAATAGGGCTTTTTGAGGTCACCTTCACTGTGTATTCAGAGGCTCACATGTATATGCCCACATATTGCATTTGTTTGGTAATTCTAATTCTCCCTCCCTTTTTTTTACAAGCATCTTAGATCTAATGCATTCACCTATTCTTTATGTCATACTTTTGCAACATCTTGGGGATAATTACTTTTTAATTAATTTGAAGAGTAGCGATGATATTCTAGTTTTTATGGAGTAAATGTTTTATTAATATGTTCTTTCCTTTGATATTTTTCTTGATGTCTATTAACTTTCCAGGTTTACTGTTTGAACAGTTCCTGTGCTGCACATCTTGTACCCCAAAAGAAAGCATTTATGATAATACTGTAAAGGTCAGATGCTACCTTTTGGAGGAAAAAAGTTCTAAGATGAAAACTTTAGCAGAACTGATGTGCACTACTAGTGCAGGGAAATGTCTAGCAGATTGTACCCTTTCATAAACCTAGAGTACATCTAGACTGCAAACTTCTTTCGAAAGAGAGCATCCACACCTCAAAACCAGATTGAAAAAGTGATCAGCTTTTTTGAAAGAGTGTCCAGACTTCATGGATGCTCTCTCGAAAGAAAGCCCTGAATGGCCACCAGGGCACCTGTGCTTTTTTCAATTGCCTCCTTTCGAAAAATGTCCTTGTTCTATGTCCACATAAGCCTTTTTTTGAAAGAGCTCTTTCGAAAAAGGTATTCTTCCTTGTAATTTGAGGTTTACTAATGTCAAAAAAACCTGCATTCTTTCGATTTAATTTTGAAAGAATGCGTTTGCAGTGTGGATGCAGGTGAAGTTTTTTCGAAAAAATAACGTAGTCTAGACATACCCCTAGGTTTCAAAGTATGGGTTCTGTCAATCTGTCTAAACATGACTTGCATCACCATAACATCCCAGCATCTGACATATTCTCTGAGTAAAGACAAAAGGGTCATATTATCTTGATCTTACCCTACCAGTCAGTGAGGTTTTGATTGCTCAGTAAACTGTAGATTGTGTTTTGTTTTGTTGTGGAATGGTTAGGTCAAAGATAACATTTGACATGTCAGTCTTCAGGCAGTGGGTTTCATGGTAATTCTAGACACCATGGAGATAGACACTGTACAAGTACGTAAGTAGAATAGAATTGTAGTCGCCTTGGAGGTGATTTCCAAAGTTATAGACCAGCTACTGAAAATGCTTGTAAGACTTATAGGTAAAGACCAACAGTCAGATTTCCAAAGGTATTTAGATGACTAAAGGTGCAGATAGGTACCTAATGAGATTGAAAGAAGCTCCTATACGAGTTAGATGACTCATTTCTATTGACCATGATAGGAATAATGTAACTAACTTACTTAGAAACTTTTGGAAATTCTGCTAGACTTCTATCCACATCTTTAGGTACCTAAATATCTTTGAAAACCTGTCCTCAAAACCTTTACCTTGGTATCCAGTAAGGACCCAGTTGCTGGTAGTTCTAGCTCTCTTAGGCCTGTATTAGTATAGTATCAGAGTGCCCCGCAAACTCCCGGTGAACTAAGGAAGCACAGGATCTGCGTCTTGACTGCCGCGCTGTGCCGATGATCAGGTGAGCTGGCACAGTGCGGTGGCCATTTTTATTTTAATGAAGCCTGGGATATTTAAATCCTGGCTTCATTGACTATGTCAGGTAGTCTAATTTACATGCCTCTGGTGACAGATTAAGTAGGACTTTTATCCCTGGGTAAACTGGCAGGGGCTGGCCTAGAACCAGCAGGAACTTTCCAGAAGCAGTCTGGACAATCAGGTCAATGAACATCTTGAGCTAATTACGAGCCTTTCAGAGCCAATGGAGTCAGGCTAATCAGGCCACCAGTGACCAATCAAGAGCTAGCTGAGACTGATTGATTTAAAAGGGCTCCTCTTCTGTCGGGGGTGCATGAGGAAGAAGCCAAAGTTCTGAGAGTGAAAGGAGTCTGGGTGAGAGCTGTGAGCAGCAAGTCAGGCAGAGTGGGTGAAGGAGCAGGATAAGTAGGTACCAGAGGAAAGGTACTGAGAGGGATTGTTTGGGGAAGTAGCCCAGGGATGTAGTTTCCAGACAGGGAATATAACAAACCCCATCTGTTGCTGCTGTCTTAGGCTCACTGGGCTGGAAACTGGAGTAGTGGGTGGACCTGGTTTCCCCGCAAACCTCCCACACCACTACAGAGTCTGTCCCTGGATAGGGAGACCAGGACTGTAGTCCAATTTTATGGACTAGCCTGGGAAAAGTATGGCTCAGTAGGCTGTGAACCCTGCCTCTAGTAAAGAGAAAGAGGCTGTGTGGTGAAACACAGTGAGCCTCTGGGGCTGAACATTATCCACCAGAAGCACAGGACCCTGGCAGTTACTCTAGTCAAAACTTCAGTACCCAGAGATACAAGACGATATTCAAATGCTTTTACTTTATTGCTTTTAAGCATACAGTATAAAATTCTGCTTTACCTCTTGGTAACAAGCAAAATACATTTAAAAAAATGAGAAATTCTAGATCTAGTCCACATATCCAACAAGTGCTCCTTTTTAACGGGCTTTAAAAATGTTTTGGACAAACACAGTTCTAACTAAATAATGCTGATTGTACATCTTCTCAAGAAGAAGTAATTGAAAGGAATCAGATGATAAATGTAATGAATGGTATCCTATCAAAGCAAATGGTGATAAATAGAAACACCTTACTGTTGCTTGCACTCACACTAATGTGAGCTGGTCAGTATAATTTACAATTATTTTTTACCTTTTACACGTTAGTTCTTCGTACTAACTCTAATATTAGAGTGATAAATTAGAAAGAGGCAGATTGTGTAATCAGCAGGTAGGTAGCAATGCATCAAAAATCCCACACGGATTTAAACTGCTACCATCTTTTTTCTGGTTTCCTGTGCTAGGGCAGAAAAAATAATTGGTCTGAAATTGCAGTCCAAAATATATAAATACCTTTTATATAAAGGTCTTGTGTAATAGACTTCCATTTTCAGATATGCACATACTTAGACCCAGATCCTCCAAATACGTATGCAAGCAAAATTTCACAAGTAGTGTCACTGAACACAATAGGACTGCTCACATAAGTAAAATTACTCATATGTAAATATTTGGAGGATATGGGGCATAATCCGTATACGCAATTGGTATAATTGTGTGCACAGTTACAACAGTAAATGACTAGTTATGCATGTTTATATATCTGAAATGCTGGCCACATTAACTGAAGCTAATGGAAAAAAACTGTCATTGATTTTGATGGGTTTTGAATCAGCCCTTTAATTCCTCCTATTTTAAAGATACATTTTTTTGCTTTAAAAAGCAATGCAAACAAAAAAGCAATGCAAACAAAATTCTGTGAATTTGCCATTACAGATAAAGTAAGAGATTGTTTGAAGCCTACTGTTGAAAGAATCTACATCTCAGAAGTGGATGGAAAATGGTTCTCCTATTCTGTGAACATTTTTCTGTTGGGATGAAGGGAGGGAGGTATTTATTTCAATTTGGGATAAAATCAAAATTTTGAAATATTTTGACTGAACGGGGCTCTGGTAACCACTCTCAGGCTATGTCTAAATTACAATGATCTATGTCCGCAATTTGCGTATCTTTTTCAATAGTTTTTTTGGAAGAGGCTACACTGGGCCAAATTTTGGAAAATCCTTCTCTTTTGGAAGAGTCCTTCTTCCTTGCAGAAGGAGGAAGTCAGGGCTACTGAAAGAGCGCGTCTGCTCTTCCACAAAAAAAAAAAAAAAAAAAGCGGAAAAGCAGTCGTGTTCCCTGGATGTAGTGGAGTTTTTCTGGGATACCTCGGGAAAAACTCTGTTGTCTAGACATAGCCTCAAGGGAGACAGAGATCAATTGTTCTTCATGTTGTCTGAAGATAGGACAAGAAATAATGGGCTTAATCAGCAACAAGGGAGATTTAGATTAGGTAAAAGTTTCCAATTATACAGGGAGGTAAATACTAGAATTGGTTTCTAAGGGAGGTTGTGGAATCCCCATCATTGGAGGCTTTTAAGAACAGATTGGAAAAATATCTGTCAGGCTTGGTTAAGGTTCATTTGGTCCCATCAGTGCAGGGGCCTGGACTTGACACCTCCATAGAATCATAGAACTGGAAGAGACCTCAGAAGGTCATCAAGTCCAGCCCCCTGCTCTAGGCAGGACCAATTCCAACTAAATCAACCCAGCCAGGGCTTTGTGAAGCCGAGACTTAAACACCTCTAGGGATGGAGACTCCACTACTTCCCTAGCTAACCCATTCCAGTGCTTCACCATCCTCCTAGTGAAATAGTTTCCTAATATCCAACCTGGACCTCTCCCACCACAACTTGAGACCATTGCTCCTTGTTCTGCCATCTGTCACTACTGAGAACAGCCTCTTTCCATCCTCTTTGGAACCTCCCTTCAGGAAATTGAAGGCTCCTCTCAAAACCCCCCTCACTCTTCGCTTCTGCAGACTAAACAGACCCAAGTCCCTCAGCCTCTCCTCATAGGTTATGCGCTCCAGCCCCCTAATCATTTTGGTTGCCCTCCGCTGGACCCTCTCCAATGAGTCCACATCCTGTTTGTAGTGGGGGGCCCAGAACTGGACACAATATTCCAGATGCGGCCTCACCAAAGCCAAATAAAGGGGAATGACGACATCTCTGGATCTGCTGGCAATGCTCCTCTTAATGCAACCTAATATGCCATTAGCCTTCTTGGCTACAAGGGCACACTGTTCACTCATATCCAGCTTCTCATCCACTGTAACTCCCAGGTCCTTTTCTGCAGAACTACTACTTAACCGGTTGGTCCCCAGCTTGTAACTACGCTTGGGATTCTTCCGTCCCAAGTGCAGGACTCTACACTTGTCCTTGTTGAACCTCATCAGATTTCTTGTGGCCCAATCCTCCAATTTGTCTAAGTCATTCTGAACCCTATCTCTGCCCTTAAGCGTATCTACCTCTCCCCCCAGTTTAGTGTCATCTGCAAACTTGCTGAGGGTGCAATCCATCCCCTCATCCAGATCATTAATAAAGATATTGAACAAAACCGGTCCTAGAACCGAACCTTAGGGCACTCCGCTAGAAACCGACCGCCATCCTGACATCGAGCCATTGATCACTACCCGCTGGGCCCGGCCTTCTAGCCATCTTTCTATCCATCTTACCGTCCATTTATCCAATCCACAATCCCTTAACTTGCTGGCAAGAATATTGTGGGAGACCGTATCAAAAGCCTTGCTAAAATCAAGGTATAACACATCCACTGACTTCCCCATGTCCACCGAGCCAGTTACCTCATCATAGAATCTAATCAGATTGGTCAGGCACGATTTGCCCTTTGTGAATCCATGCTGACTATTCCTAATCACTTTCCTCTCATCCAAGTGCCTCAATATGGATTCCTTAAGTATCCCTTCCATGATTTTTCCAGGAACCGAGGTAAGACTGACCGGCCTATAGTTCCCTGGATCATCCTTCTTCCCTTTTTTGAAGATGGGCACTACATTTGCCTTTTTCCAGTCATCCGGGATTTCTCCCGATCTCCACAACTTTTCAAAGATAATAGCCAAAGTCTCCACAATGACATTTGCCAACTCCCTCAGTACCCTCGGATGCACTAAGTCCGGACCCATGGATTTATGTATGTTTAGCTTTTCTAAATAGTTCCTAACCTGTTCTTTACCCACCACGGGCTATCCATCTTCATCCCATCTTGCGTCACCTGGTGCAGATGTCCAGGAGCCGACCTTGTCTGTGAATATAGAGGCAAAGAAAGCATTGAGTACTTCAGCTTTCCCCACAGCATCTGTCACTAGTTTACCTCCTTCATCCATTAGGGGCCACACACCCTCTCTGAACACCTTCTTCTTGTTAACATGCCTGTAGAAACCTTTGTTATCCTTCACATCCTTAGCCAGTCACAATTCCATTTGTGCTTTCACCTTCCTGATAACCCCCCAGCATTCTCGAGCTATACCTTTAAACTTCTCCCTTGTCATTTGTCCAAGTTTCCACTCTTTGTAAGCTTCCTTTTTGTGCTTAAGTTCACCAAGGATTTCCCCTGTAAGCCAGTCCAGTCTCCTACCATGTTTGCCTCTCTTGCTACGCGTCGGGATGGTTTCTTTCTGTGCCTTCAATAAGGCTTCTTTAAAATACTGCCAGCTTCAGGTAACCAGTTGATCGTCCTATCTTCTCCATTCGAATCAGGGGTCCTCCTTTCTTGCCCCTTCCTCTCTGAATTTCTGCCTGCGAAGATGCTCCTTCCTCTCTTCGTTAGGTGGATCCCATCTTTTCCTAACAATCCTTGTGCCTGGAACAGAGTCCCATGGTCGAAGAAACCAAAGCCCTCTCTTCGACACCATCTGCGCAACCACGCATTTATGTCCTCAATTCGACAATCCCTGCCCAGTCCTTTCCCTTCAACAGGGAGGATGGAGGAGAATACCACTTGCGCTCCAAATTCTTGGATCCTTCTTCCTAGCGCTACATAATCCGCAGTAACACGCTCAAGATCATTCTTGGCCGTATCATTAGTTCCCACGTGGAGAAGCAGGAAGGGGTAGCGATCCGAAGGTTTGATCAGCTTGTTAAGCCTCTCAGTGACATCCTGAATGCGAGCTCCCGGTAAGCAGCACACCTCTCGAGATTCCAGGTCCAGACAGCAGAGGGATGGCTCAGTCCCTCTTAGGAGGGAGTCCCCGACCACCACCACCCATCGTTTCCTTTTAGGGGTGGTGGCCGTGGAACCCCCATCCATAGGACAACGCATCCCATGTCTTCCAGTAGATGGTGTTCCCTTTTGGTTTCTTCCTTCTGAGGTCCCTTCCAGAGCTTTCAGCACTGCAGAGCCTGTGGAGAGAGCTTGAAAGTGATTGCTTACCTCTATAGCATCGGGGGATTCCCGTGCTGGCCTTTTTCCCCTTCTAGAAGTTACATGCTTCCAGTTCTCTTCTTGGTCATGTACTGCCCTCTCTGGCTCTTCTGCCTGCTGTGCTTGAAGGATTAAATGCTGCCTTCTATCGAGGAAATCTTCATCCTCTCTGATCAAGCGTAGGGTCGACACTTGGGCCTCCAGTCCTCTAATTTTTTCTTCAAAAATGTCGACCAGCTTGCACTTGGTGCAGATGAAATCCATTCTTTCTTCCGGGAGGAAGACAAACATGGCACACGCTGTGCAGGTAACAACAGCAGACCCATCACCAACCATCGCTGCTGTCCTGGAAAAGGGATTTAAAAAGAAAGGTAAGAGAACCTCCCGCCCTTTCCTCTCCCCTTCCAAACTCCCTCTCAGAACTCCCTGTTAGCACTCACCTGTTCACAAGCTCCTTGGTTGCTTGCCCACTGCTTTATAAAGCCCCTCCCCCTACCAAGGCTCAGCCAATTAGCAGAGGCTTCTAGAATTCACACTTTAATTAGAAGCCAACAGTTTCCACCTGCCAATCACTGCCAATCACAGCACAAACTCCATCAAGGGGAGGGGGAGGGCAGAGGGGAGGTGGAAAAAAAAGCCTCACTCTCAAACACAGAGGAAAATAAATAAATAAATAAACAAAAAACAAAAAAGAACACACACCAAACCTCAATCACAAACACAAGCTCAGCACACAGCAAGAAAGCCCCAAACACAACACCCACTTCCCCCAAGACTCCTGTATCTGCTTCTCCTCTACCTGGAGAACTCCCTCTCTAAAGCCTCACTCAAACAGGGGGGGGGGGGGGGAGAAAAAAACCAACACCACCACACACCAAACAAACACAAGCTCAGCACACAGTAAGAAAGCCCCAATAACAAAACACACTTCCCTCAAGAGTCCTGTATCTGCTTCTCCTTCACCTGGAGAACTCCCTCTCAAAACTCCCTGTTAGCACTCACCTGTTCGCAAGCTCCTCACCTCCTGAGGGTCCTTCTAGCCCCTAAACTTCTATGATTCTGTAATTGTTGGGACTCCACAGATCCTAAAACTAGGCTTCTAGTTTGTTCTCCTTTTTCTACTTCTTTTGGACAAATATCCTTGAAACACAAATTCTTATCTTAAACCATCTTCTGCACCTAGATTTGGGCTGAAGTTTTTTTCTTAGTTCCACTGACAAAATCCGGCTAAGGTAACAGTATCATATCACCATAGCTAAGAGGACAAAATGGTCTAGTGCTTTCAGCAGGTCATTTTGCTGAATATCTGAGCAAGCTGATCTGAGCCTGATCTAAAGTCTCTTTTTGGTGACTGGCTGCAATGAAATGCTCCTTGGTCATAGAATAACTCAGGTTCTGCTGCATTGCTACTCTCTAAATTTACTATTTGTCCTAAAGGACATGTAGCTATTAGAGTTTTCCTTAGGATTTATAACCAACTCCATACATGCAAAACAAACGCACAATCCTGAAAAGCATCAACCAGCCTCAACTCCGATGTATATCAGCAGGACTTTAAGGTACTCAGGACCTTACAAGAGGAATCACTAGGTAAACTTTTGAGTGAAACCTTTGACAGATGTGAGTTACCTCCTACGTTTGTTCATACTCCAGGTGCTATTCTTTGTCCTCTATTGCATCATCTATCTTAATGAATGAAAATAGGCTATTGTGTATATTTATAAATTACACATTATTTACTGTGGGCTTCCTATTAATAATGAACCATAAACTAATTAAAATGTTCTCTTTGTGCACTTTGGCTCTCTTGCAGCTGAGTAAGCATCCGTGGCTACATACTGAGAAGATTGGTATAAGTGCAGGACCTTATTTCCAAGCACTGCAATGTATTTTCTCCCCACTAGCAATAAGCAGCCTTTTCTTGTATTTAAGTTGCTTGATAGCAGACTCATTATTTCAAATTGATGGAATACAGGCCCCAAAAGACACCAGAGGAAAGCAGCAGTCCTGTATGAAAAAAAAAATCTTGGACATAAGGATTTGCCAATTAAAACCATCCATTTTGTAGCCTACCCCTCACCATTTTCCAAATCCCCATTTATTACAGCAGAACTTGTTACATATCTATGGCCCCCATTACCATAATATCTGAGCCCCTCAAAGTCATAATGAATTTATCTTCACAATATCCCTGTGACACAGGAAAGTATTATTGTCTCCATTTTCCAGATGGGGAAAAGAGACACAAAAGGGCTAAGTGATTTGGCCGGGGTCATAAAATCTGTTGAAGAGCAGAGACTTGAACTTAAGTTTCCCAGCTCCTATGATGATGGCCTATTCATCAGATTAGCCTTAAACACCATAGTCTAGTGGTCTCTACCACAGGGCTTCTGTATTTGGTTATGTAATTTGTACTGCTAAAGGGAGAAGATTGGGGTGTATGTTAAAATCTGGTTTCAGGAAGTACTTAGACATTTAACTCCTTTAGGGTATGTCTACACATTAGGGTAATGTAGTCATCCGCAATTGCAAATGAAGCCCGGGATTTGAATTTCCCGGGCTTCATTTGCATGAAGCCGGCCGGCGCCATTTTTAAATGCCGGCTAGTTCGAACCCCGTGCCGCGCGGCTACACGCAGCACGGAGTAGCTAGTTCGGATTAGGCTTCTAATCCTAACTAGCTGTACTCCTCGTGGAATGTACTCCTCAAGTTTCAATGGGACTTGTGTTCCTAACTCACTTTGGTGCCTTTGAAAGACCCATGTAGGCACTAAAATGAAAAATTAGCCCGAATAGGCCAGTATCCTCAAAACACCCCAAGAAAGCAGGCTGGTGAAGTTAGTGAATACACAGACATGGCACACATTTCCAAAGCATGAGATCAAAGTTCTGGCTATGCATTAAAAGTGTGATTCTTCATTCAAAACTTCAATTAGAAATGTCCCATTGCTAATCTGGTTCCTATAATAATCATAACCAACGTTTAGAGGGCCTTTGGGTTGGGATTCAACTATTGGGAAAATAAAGTTCATTCAAAACAGCTAATTCTTCAAAACTTCATTGGGCCCCTGAACACATTTTATAAAAATATTTATTAAATCCTTGTATGATAAACTTCAAATGGTCCACATAGCTCTGCTTGTACTGAATGAGGCTAACATGCAAGATATATGACTATGTATAAACCACACCTTTCACGCGAACAATTAGTTATTTCAGAGATGTTCATTAAATCCTAAAGATTCATAGATTCCAAGGTCAGAAGGAACCATTTTGATCTGATGTAATATAATACAGGCCATAAAACTTCCCCAAAATAATTCCTAGAGCAGATCTTTAGGAAAAACATCTAATCTTGATTTTAAAATGGTCAATGATAGAAAATCCACCACAGCATTTGGTAAATTGTTCCAACGGTTAATTACCTCCTCGTTTAAAAAATATCCCTGATTTCTAGTCTGAATTCATCTAATTTCCCCTCCCACCTCAAAAATGCCCCAATTTTTCCATAATTGCCATCTGGTCAGGTCACCCTGTTTCTAACCCACACTCAAACCTAAGGCTCTGGCATCTGCTCTGAAGTATCTAGAGCTTACCTCCTGGATACCAAATAGTATCCTCCACCCACATGATAATACTACTCTAGCCTTAGGACCATGGTGCCAGTTTTCCCTCTGCTGTTCCCTCCCACCCAGTTAGTCAGCTCCCTGCAGGGAGCCCTGAGCCACTGAATGGGTGCGGCTGATGAATCACCACAGCTTAGAGGGAACACTGCATGGTGCACTGTGTACTTCTGGGAGAATTCTGCATCACTGCATATGTGCAGAGATCATCATGTCCCCTGCAGATTTGTTTATTCCCTCCTACCCCTCCCACCGAATTTCCCAAAGCAAAGGGAAATTGCAGTCAGTTACCCTGCCCAGCAGCATAAGCGGGTCAGTCCTAGTGCCCCGAGGAGCCAACAGAGACATAAATCACAGGAGGCGGCAATTGTAGATGAGAGAAAGAAACACTCCATCCCTCTTGCTCACTATTGTGGCATGCTTGGCATGGAGGGTCAGAGCTTCAGCTTGGGGGCAGGCTCTGTCTCTTCAAGAAGAGCAGAATACAGCAGCCTGCCTACTTACTGAATTGTTCCCATTGTTTTTGTGAATTTCCCAAGGAGTATAAAACAGGTGTAAGTGTTTTAAGGTTCCTTTACCTTGCCAGACTGTTGAAAAGGAAAGTAGAGTCTTTTAAATGCTTGAGGTGCTTTAGTGAAGTGAAACTGAAAAAGTTTCCTAGCAAAATGTGTTCCATGGTTGTTTGCTGTTGATATTTCTGGAGATGGTCAATATAAATTGAGAGTCTGGTTCCCCAGCCATCAATGGCCTATAATGGTTGCATGTATTTGTTGGCTAATAAAGCTAGAAATAAAGGGTCAGATCTGGTTACATTACTATTAGAGGGGGGTTGGTGATTTCCTCCACTTCTCCCCACTCCCATTCTTCATCCATTGTACTGTAATGTAAAGAAATTACCTACATAATTGAAACCAGCATGATTTTATTGCATTATTTTGACGTGTTAAATATGCAGAATTTTGCAGAGCTTGAAAATATTGTGCATAACATTTTAAAATTTTTGGTGCATAATTCTCTCGGGAGTAGCTGTGGGAAAACTTTACTTCCTGCCTTACACGTTCCCAGGAAGCAGCTCACCTTTGCAAAAGTCTTGACAAACTCACTTTCCATTGCAAGCCCAGAAGGCTCTCAGTGTGCTTGCAGATTGGTGATCGGGAGACAATGGGTTAATGCTGAGCTAAGCTGCTGCTGCTCACAAAATGGGGCCGAATTTCATTTTCAATAGAGTAGGTTGCAGATTGTTGGCATAGAGGGTTAAGGAAGATGGTCTATAGAATTTTGGGATATTTCTGGATGATTTCCAGGATCAGAGTCAAGTGGGCCTGCATCTACACTAACAAGTAATAGTCCTCATATTTGGGTCCCACCTTAATTCAAGCTTGCACCCTGCATCCCTGCAGGGTCCCAGGACCTTGGGTGTGAGCCCTGGGTTAGTGCGATTGCAGTGTAGACACAAAAGGGGCTAGGGTTTACCTTGAGTTAAAGCACATGTGCTGGCTTCCTCTGGGCCCTGGATTTCCCTCTAACCCACCTCCTCCACACTCTGCCCCGATCCACACCCTTCCCCCACCCCGTCCTACCTCTTGCCACTTCTGCCGTGCCCCAGAATCAAATTCCATCCCACACATTTCCTCAATCTCCACCCCTGCCTCACGTCTTCCCATCCCTGCTCTGCCCTAATCTCCAAGCATGTCCTGTTTCTGCTTCTCGCCTTCCTTCCAGCACCTCCTGCATGCCATGAAACAGCTGTTCGCAGCAGGCAGAAGGTGCTAGGAGGGTGCGGGAGCTGATCAGCAGGACTGCCAATGGTTTGAAGGCGCAGGAGGGAAGGGGACAAGCCGGCTGCCGGTATCCACATGAAGTTGGTACCTATGGGCTTAAGCACACAATCCCTGAGAAATGGCATTGTCTACAAATAGAAGCAGGTATATTAATTGGGCTTTTCTATCTCTAGCATTTTGATCATGTTTACAATTTGCCCTATGTAAATCTAGTTCTATTCACATGGCTCTCATTAGGATTTCATGTCTCATTTAAGAAAGCACACATGAAATGTTTTTCTTTTTTTCCAACTGCTCTGAAGCAGAGCAGAAGTTTGCATTCAATTAGTGCCAGAGTATTTGCTATTCAGAACTAAAGTGCTATGTTTTGCTGAGTTGGGTCACCAGCAGAGAGGCTGTAACATCCATCTTGTAACCAACTTGAGTCAAACCCTTTAATTAATGGCCTGGGATTCTGCTTTATCTTTTAAAAGTATAAAATCTAATTGTGGCCCACATTAGATTGTCTAATGAATGTTACCATGAAGCAATTGATCAAAACTAATAGGGGGAATAATTATCTGTACTTAAAGTAAACCTCGTTTGTTTTGCATAAGCACTTTAAGGGAGCATTGTTAGTGTTACTCATGCATTACCCATTCCAATGGAATCTTACCCAATTATTTTGGTGAGGTTCAAAGGAGACTTTAATGAACATATTGTAACTTCCTAGTACCAGGCATGTCGCTAACTCATCTTCCATTTAACGCGAAGTTAAAAAGAAAAGTAAAAGTGACTCATTCTACTGTTTTGATCATTTCTTGAATTTTTCTAGCAAATTTCATTTAATTTTAATTTAATTTGTAATTAATATTTTCAGTGGTTCCAGATTTCACTATGTGCAAAAATACAGCTTTCACCCATGAAACGTTTTTCTTCTTATTATTGGAAACAATAAACTGTCTCTTAATGAAGTGGAGCTGGAGGCCAAAAGGAAAATCACTTTCTGCAACATGTTGTTTGCGACTTGAATCTCACCCAGACAACTGTCAAGAGTACAGACTCCACTCTATGAGCCACACGATGGCGGAAATGGAAAGGAGCCTGGATTAAATAATACCTCACAGTTACAAATCACAGCCTCTTATCCTACAGGCCCCACAGCATTTTAGAAACTATAGCCCTGATTCTGCATTGTGGCCTGCATGGAGGACAGCTGCACAAATCATGATGAAGGTTGGGGCCTACAGGGTCAGATCCTGGGGTACGTCTAAACTACATGCCTTCGTCGACGGAGGCATGTAGATTAGACAGATCGGCAGAGGGAAATGAAGCCGCGATTAAAATAATCGCGGCTTCATTTAAATTTAAATGGCTGCCCCGCTCTGCCGATCAGCTGTTTGTCGGCAGATCGGGGCAGTCTGGACGCGCCGCATCGACAAAGAAGCCTTTCTTGATTGGCACAGGTATGCCTCGTGAAACCAGGTTTACCTGTGCCGATCAAGAAAGGCTTCTTTGTCGATGCGGCGCGTCCAGACTGCCCCGATCTGCCGACAAACAGCTGATCGGCAGAGCGGGGCAGCCATTTAAATTTAAATGAAGCCGCGATTATTTTAATCACGGCTTCATTTCCCTCTGCCGATCTGTCTAATCTACATGCCTCCGTCGACGGAGGCATGTAGTCTAGACACACCCCTGGAGTCCCTGCTCAGGCCTTATTCAGTCAAAACTCCCATAGCCTGAGCAAGCATGTAAAGCTGTTAAACCATTTAACGGATTGCACCATGGGGACATAGATGGTCCTGATCCGGGCTATGGCACTCCACAACCATCCTATGGATGGGAATGCTCCCCATGTTGATAGTAGCCTGCAGGGCCTGAGAGATCCCCTGAGGTGGGCAGCAGCTGGGGTCAGACCCTACACTCAATGCAGTGATGGAAGCCAGGGAAGCAGAGCGAGGCAGCAGCCTGCTCTACCCTCTCCCAGTCAGGCACCCCACACTCACCATGGCAGTGATGTGGGCTCAGGGGAGCAGACTAGGCAGGAGCACTCTGCTTCCTGCCACCCAGTGAAGCAGAGTGAAAAAAGCTGGGTCTGTGCACATGTCAGAGTAAAAAGTTAATCAAAATGGTAGTGAGAACATGGCACATATTCCTCTCCTTTTTCTGTGACTCTGCTTCATCTGGAGAGGACCACGTTAACTTAACTCAGAATACTTACCACCTGGAAAAGCTATTCGTCACTTTGTAACTGAAGCTGACTGCTGCTGTTAGATATAAAGGGACAGCCCTCAGAATGGCATGCGGAGCTCATCTCTTCTCCTCTTCTTCCCATACCTCTGGGCTGCTGCTGGCCACCAACATAACCCAGCTGCCTCTTGTCCCCCCGGCTACCGCATGGGCAGGAAGCGGTTAATCCCTAAGGCTGCATTGTGCCCCAGGGAACCTGACTGTCGGGGTTTCAGAGAACTGCCCAGAGAGGTGGCTCAGCCTAAGAGGGAGCACAGGGGCACAGCAGCCCCTCATTTCCTGGGGTGGGCAGGACCCAAGGATGGGATATGGGGGTAAAGAGGGTGCTAAGGTCCTGCCCCAGAGACTGTTTTGAAGCCTGCAGGACTGGGGTATAAACAGGCAGGAAATTGCTCCCCCTCGGTTGCTGCCACTCCAGAGCTTGGCTGGGGAGTGGAAAGGCTTCTCCAGGCCAGTGTTGTGTGGGGCTTTGACACATGCAGGTCTCACCATCCAGAGCCCAGAGGCACTTGGGATTTCCCAGGGTACCTGCACAGAGGGGGGAGGAAGGAGCCTGCTGACCAGGCTGTGGGTGAGCTGAGCTCTCTGACCTGGGGCTGGTTTTCTGCACAGACTGGGAGGGGGATGAGCCCTGCTGGTAGGGATATGGAGAAGCAACAAGGCGGGGGTGGGGGAGGGGCAAAGGAGCAAAGCAGAGAGAGCACAATGAGAGGGGAAGCATGTCAAGGGCTGATGGGTGGGCAACAGAGGCAACACATAAGTGACTGCTCTCTGGTACCTGCCCACACTCACCAGCTACAGCGGTGTGCAGCACAGAGCCAGAAATGGGATGGGGAGCAGGGCCCTGTTGGCAGACAGCTGGCACGTAGTGGGGGCTGTGGTGATGGACCAGCAGGGGGAGTGGCCAGCCCCACATGCTGCATCTTTGCCAGCAACAGGACCAGCCTCTATTGATATAAGGGGGAGAAAGAAAATATGGGATAATTTGCCTGTTTTTAACAAAATGTCAGGACACCTGTAGGATATCTTAAAAACAGGGCTGTCCCCTTAAAAACAGGACATCTGGTCACCCTACCAAAAACTAGGCAACCCCGCAGAGGGGAAAGTTAATATGCAACGATTTTTAATTTTTTTTGTGAAATCACACAACAGTGTTTCAATTTTAACATAATTTCCATGGAGGCGAGCACACCAGTTTTACCCAGAAAGGCAATTCAGAGTGACCAAATATCAAAAATAGCTACCACCTCACTATACACACCAGATTATTTAAGTCAGTAGTTCAAATAATTGGCTACATCTATATATACTGTTTCAAAAACACTTCCTGAGGGAAGAAAAGCCATGCTTCCTTCTCATTCGCTGGAAAACTCAATTCTTTTATAACATCCATGTGAAAGCTATTAATGAAATAAAGGCTACAATAAAAATGTCCACCAAGGCAGGAACTCTAAACAATGCAGAAATCAATGTTTTAAGTGGAGGGAGGATTCCATAGCTTTAAGTTTCAAGGGTCCATTCCACACAGTCATAAATAACCATAATAAGAAATAGGACAGCATTGATTCACTATAGTCTGGAAAGAAATTAATATCCAAAGTATGGAACTTTCCTTCTGTAATGAACAGATAAGAAGGATAGTATAGATTTTTTTTAATATGTATATATATATATATATATATATACACACTTTATTCACAACACTGCAGAAAGCCAGGCCCAGCAAAGGAAATCGGAAAGGAACATATTTTACTTTTGCACACAAGTGTCAGTCTCTAAATTATGAGATTCCAAAATAAGAGCAATGAATCAGCATAACAAGAAACGAAGAGGGAAGGCCGAGTCTCCCCTCGACAATATAAGCATTAGAATTGTGTAGAAGTGCTACACTGACAAATTGGGTTTCTTGCCAGAGATGTGCCTGTCATGCTCATTGTTGTTTAGGAAACTTTTGAAAATGACACTCATTTGTGTAAGTTGCCAGGTTTCTTTTAAACACGCAATTTATTTTTCACTCTTTGTTTTCAGCATCATGTTCCATTCAACTGAAAATTGCAATGAAGCAGTTGATGAAGATGAAGACTGGCAAACAAGCTGGGAACACATACATGGCAAGCAGGGCTAAAGAGGAAGGGTTTGCCCTCTCAGTGCATTGCTCTGGATAGCTTTGAGGCAGTGTCACAGAAAATGATGAAGCAGCTTTTTAATATACAACTTATGGTACATAGGGTCTTGTTTGTCATGAGAAATGGTGCCATTGCAAACAGAAGAAAGGAAGCTGTTTCTTTCAGCAAATATACTGGTGCTGATTCTACTCCAATGGGCTTCAGGGGATCAGAATTGAGCCCTTGGGGTGTCATCTTCCACCTGAAGTATAAAACCTCATGCGAAGAAGGGTATATGCAATTACTCTGATTCTATGCACAGACTGACTAATTGTTAAATGGGGAATTACATGCCTAATTCACTGTGAGGTTTCTCTCTACATCAGAAGCAGCATTTTCACATTTTTCTTGTGAAAGCCTTGAAAAGACTGAGGGCCTGATTCTGATCCACCTTACACAGTAGTAACTTGAACTGAATTCAAATTCTTATTAGGAGGAGGATGTTCCTGGTTGACATAAGGTCAGAATAAGGTTGAGAAATTTTGGCAGCCCACATTTAAAATTGAACACGCATCTTCGTGCCCACTTTGCATTCACAGTTGCAGGAATTGTGCGTGGCACATAATTGCACTCACAACTGGCTGATTAAGTGCAAACATTTTTAACCAAATAACTCTGCATTTTGTGTGCGGTACATTATCATCCATATTAATTTAATCTTACCTTTTCTGAGTCCTCAATATTAAACATCCACCAGTTTCAAATGGGTGACTAACATCCCTTCTGATACTTTGAATTTTTATAGTGTCTATCACCTAAAGATCTCCACGTTCTTTTCAAACATGAATTAATCATGCCTCTGAACTCACTTGTAAAAGTTGCCTTATGACCTAAACTGATCACTTCACCCTCTACTAAAATGCAGTGAATGCTAATCTAGAACATGGCCACAGTTTTGTTGCAAATAGCAGCATTGCACATGTATTTAGAACTGGGAATGAGAATGAACACATCTCATTGGAAGTGCAGTGGAATGCATGTAGGTAGAATACAATTACCTTGGTTAAAATTTGACTGGGCATAAGATAAGGCTTAATGGAAATATTGACCATCAGATTTTTAATGAATACAAGTGCACCCCAGCAGCCTGGCTCCCGCTACTGTCTTGTTGGGGCATTGGCTCAGTATTGTCTCAGGAGAAAGTCTCCTGCCAGCCACATTATTAATGCCATTTCGTGCAATAACTGGGTTTCCCCATCAATGGTGATTCTTAAATACCGAGCCGAGGACTTATTGATGATTTGTGGAGTTTTCCCCTCCACCCCCGTTAGTTAGAATCATAGAACTGGATTCCTTTGTATGCGGTTGTTTGTCTGCTCTGGCCCATGGTTTGCCCTCTCCCCTCCTCTCTTTCTGACTACAGCTTAGAGAATCTCTATCAATGGATTCTCCTCTAAGAGAAGTCTCCCTCCGATTTACGTGCATCTCCGCACCAATCAGCTTTTCCCCATCTCTTTGTTTAAAAACTGTTCTACGGCCTTTTTAATGTTTAGTGCCAGCAGTCTGGTTCCACCCTGGTTTAGGTGGAGCCCATCCTTCCTGTATAGGCGCCCCCTCTCCCAAAAGTGTCCCCAGTTCCTAATAAATCTAAACCCCTCTTCCCTACACCATCATCTCATCCATGCATTGAGACTCTGAAGCTCTGCCTGCCTACCTGGCCCTGCACGTGGAACTGGAAGCACTTCCGAGAATGCCACCATAGAGGTACTGGATTTCAGTCTCTTTCCTAGCAGCCTAAATTTGGCCTCCAGGACATCTCTCCTACCCTTCCCTATGTCATTGGTACCTACATGTACCATGACCACCGGCTCCTCCCCAGCACTATACAGAAGTCTGTCTAGATGCCTCGAGAGATCCGCAACCTTCACACCATACGGTTCTCCTGGTTATCACAAACCCAACTATCTATGTTTCTAATGATCGAATCACCCACTACTAACATCTGCCTCTTCCTAACTGGCATTCCCTCCCCCTCAGAGGTATCCTCAGTGCAAGAGGATACTGCAACATCCTCTGGGAGGAGGGTCCCAACTACGGGATGGTTTCCCTCTGCTCCCACTGAATGCTCTGTTCCCTTGAGACTTTCATCCTCCTTAAGAGCACTGGGGCTCTCAAACTGGAGGTGGGACAGTACTACAGTGTCCCGGAAAGTCTCATCAACATAGCTCTCTACCTCCCTTAGCTCCTCCAGTTCAGCCACCCTGGCCTCCAAATCCCGAACTCGGTCTCTGAGGGTCAGGAGTACCTTGCAACGGGTGCACACATATGCCACGCGCCCACAGGGCAGGTAATCATACATGTTACACTCGACACAATAAATAGGATAGCCCCCACTCTGCTGCTGGGCTTCTGTCTCCATTTTTCTAATGAATAAATTTAAGTATAAACTGGGATTTTTTTAAACCTCTGTAATATAGATTATTCTAACAGTTATGTTTTAAAGAAGGTCAGAAGTCACTAGTGCCCTCTAACCTCCCCCTCTAAACTTCCTCTCCAAACTCTCCTGTTAGCTGTTCCTGTTCACGCTCTCCCTGGTCGCTGAGTCACAGGCTTATATAGCTCTGGTAGCCCCTTCCCCTGACTGAGGCTCAGCCAATTAACAGAGGATTCTAGATTTCAAACCTTTTAGAAGCTCCTTCAAACAAACAAACCAACCAAACAAACAAACCAAACAGACAAACAAAAGCTCAGCACACTGCAAATAACTCCCTCACACACAAACACACACTCCAGACAGCCACTTACCACAAGGGTCCCATTTTTACTCCTCTTTTACCTGGAGAACTCCCTCTCCAAACTCTCCTGTTAGCTGACTAAACAAACCCAAATCCCTCAGTCTCTCCTCATAGGTTATGCGCTCCAGCCCCCTAATCATTTTGATCGACCCTCCGCTGGACCCTCTCCAATGTGTTCACATCCTTTCTATAGTGAGGGGCCCAGACTGGACACAATATGCCAGATGTGGCCTCCCCAGAGCTGAATAAAGGGGAATAATAACTTCTCTGGATCTGCTGGCAACGCTCCTCCTAATGCACCCTAAAATGCCATTAGCCTTCTTGGCTACAAGGACACACTGTTGACTCATATCCAGCTTCTCATCCACTGTAATCCCCAGGTCCTTTTCTTCAGAACTGCTACTTAGCCATTCAGTCCCCAGCCTGTAACAATGCTTGGGATTCTTCTGTCCCAAGTGCCAGGACTCTGCACTTGTCCTTGTTGAACCTCATCAGATTTCTTTTGGCCCAATCCTTTAATCTGTCCAGGTCACTCTGGACCCTATCCCTGCCTTCCAATGTATCTACTCTCCCCTCAGCTTAGTGTCATCTGCAAATTTGCTGAGGGTGAAATCTAACCCTCATCCAGGTCATTAATAAAGATGTTGAACAAAACTGGTCCAAGAAATGATCCTTGGGGCACTCTGCTAGAAACTGACCACCAACCTGACATCGAGCCGTTGATCACTACCCATTGGGCCTGACAGTCTAGCCAGCTTTATATCCATCTTACAGACCATTTATCCAATCCATACTCCCTTAACTTGCTGGCAAGAATATTGTGGGAGACGGTATCCAAAGCTTTGTTAAAGTCAAGGTATATCACATCCACTGACTTTCCCATATCCACAGAGCCAGTTACCTCATCATAGAAGCTAATCAGATTGGTCAGACACGACTTTCCCTTGGTAAATCGATGTTGACTATTCTTAATCACTTTCCCCTCTTCCAAGTGCTTCAAAATGGATTCCTTGAGGATCCCCTCCATGATTTTTCTGGGGACTGAGGTAAGGCTGACCGATCTGTAGTTCTCTGGATTGTCCTTCCCTTTTTTAAAGATGGACACTACATTTACCTTTTTCCAATCATCCGGGATCTCTCCTGATCTCCACGAGTTTTCAAAGATAATGGCCAAAGCACATAGTTTTCTGTGTGCTTATTAAACCTCACTACTCTCTACACCAACAGGACGCCACAAAAGGACTCTTTGTACTTAATAACAGCAACCGGCATAACTTGAAATAAGATATGCAATTTGAACTTATCTTATTTCATATCTTATTTCAGTGCTATTTCAAAATAGCTTATTTCATCATTTGGTGCTATTCTACACAGAACCAAATTTGAAATAAAGTGCTATTCTGAAATGTCCCTTACTCCTCGTAGAATGAAGTTTACAGGGACATCTGTAAAAATGAAGTTTACAAGCCCAAAATAATGGGCTTGCTGTGAAGATGTGGGATAGCTATTTCGGGATACTTCGGTATCTTAAAATAGCGTTGCAGTGTAGATGTACCCTATGAGATCAGGAGTGTTGGTGTTCTAATTTGCAGCTGTGGCAAAATGTGCCAGTGGATTTTCACAATTGTGAAATATGGTTTTGTTTTAAATGAAGAGTCGCAAGGTGCCCAACACAGCAGCAATTCATGTGTTTCATCTCCCCATGATTCACATGTGCCTGCTATTGATTCTATATTTATTTCATGTTAATGGCTGATGTTGGTATTACAAAAACTGCATTGTTGTGTCTTTCAGTAAGTGATTAATCTCAGACAAATTGCTTTGCTGACAAAAAGTCAGATTGCTTATCCAAGGCGCAAATACATGAGGCAGGATTGAGAAGAAAAGGATTGGGATCTCAAAGAGATTTGATCGCTGTCATCTCAACAACAGTACGTTGACAGCTAGAATAAATAACTTCTCGGGAGCAACTTGTTAAACTGGGTTAAAAGAGGATCTGTAATGATGTGGCCCACTCTAATACCTTCCGCCAATCAGATTATATTTTATTACTCAGCTGAACTGTACAGCATGATTCAGTTTGTGGTTAACTAAAGGGGGTCACAAGGTGCCAAAGCTTATATTTCCTGAACAGATTTTGGCAGAAGCTGTGGCTAAGGAAGAAAGGAAGCAGGCTGGTGTGAGGAGAAAAGACAAAGGATTTCTGTAGAGTTATTTCACAGGGGATATAGTCTGTGAAGTCAAGCAGCTTTAGTTTGGTGTCTCATAAAAATGCTTTGTTTCCAAGGCTTAGAAACACAAAATAACATATGAGGGTGGCCAGGGGCATAATGGGCTCTGTCAGTCTATCCCACAGAATAGGGGCCTGCATCAAGTAGGAGTTTGTGGCGGTACCAGGCTGTTCCTATCTGAGAGGGGGGTGCGAGACTAGGCTGAACATGGCACTTTTAGAAGTGATGGCAATGCCAGCATCCTCTCAAATTCAAATATCTGTATTGCCTACCAAGTGTACCCAAGACTGGGAGGCATCATCTACCCTCAGCATGAGAAGCCTTTTCTGTGCCTGCTAGGGGTCAGCTCTGCAACTCCATTGGCTGCAGGGAACACAAGTACTCTCCTCCAGGTCTCCACAAGCCCTAGTCCCCCTTTACAGATTAGTGGCAGACACACTCCAACTCTGCCCCCCCCCTCCCGCCCTGTGAGCATCTCCCTGGAGTGTCCAGCCCCCCTATTTCAGCGATCTGTTATTTCCAAAGGAACAGTACACCCCAACTTACCAGTTACACTTTAGATCAGTGGTTCTCAACCAGAGGTACGTGTACCCCAGGAAGTGTGCAGAAGTCTTCCAATGGATACATCAGCTCATCTAGATATATGCTAAGTTTTACAGCAGTCTACATAAAGGGTATGTCTATGTATGTCTATTATGTTCTTATGTTCTTATGTCTAGACTACATGGCTCTGTCACCAGAGCCATGTAGATTAGTTTACTAGACATACCCAAATGAAGCGGCAATTTAAATAATCGCTGCTTCATTTAAATTAAAATGGCTGCCGTGCTGAGCTGATCAGCTGTTTGTCAGTTCAGCGCACTAGTCTGGACGCTCTGCGGTCAACATCAAAGGCATTTGTTGACTGCCCCATTATGCCTCGTGGGATAAGGTTTACTGGGGCGGTCAACAAATGCCTTTGTTGTTGACCATGGAGCATCCAGACTAGCGCGCTGAGCCAACAAATAGCTGATGGGCTCAGCGCGGCAGCCATTTTAATTTAAATAAAGCGGTGATTATTTAAATCACTGCTTCATTTGGGTACGTCTAGTAAACTAATCTACATGGCTCTAGCGACAGAGCCATGTAGTCTAGAAATACTCAAAGAGTCCTGGCAAAGTCAGCGCAAACTAAAATTTCATCTAGACAATAACTTGTTTATATTGTTCTATATATTACATGCTGAAATGTAAGTGCAATATTTATATTCCAGTTGATTCGTTGGAGTATGTGGTGAAAATATAAGCAATTTTCCAGTAACAGAGTGCTGTGATACTTTTGTATTTTTACATCTGATTTTGCAAGCAAACAATTTTAAGTGAAGTCTAATTTGGAGTATTCAAGAGAAGTCAGACTTCTGAAAGGGGTACAGTTGTCTGGAAAAGTTGAGAGCCACTGTTTTAAATCACCACACAGCTTAACACACAGCACTTAGATAAGTTTGTAGTGAAATCAACGGTAGCTTATTTAACAAAAGATAAAGATTTTAGTAATAGCAAGAAGTAGTAATGAAAACAAATGGTTGTATATAAAGGAAAATCCTAACATATTCTAAAAACTAGATTTATTTAACTAGATACTTTTATGACTTGTAGATCAATGTTCACTCTCAATCTTTATGTGCTTCAGAGGGGTAGCCGAGTTAGTGCGTAACTGGAAAGACTTAAAAAACAACGAATAGTCTAGCAAAACATGTAAATGGTATCATAAGCTTTTGTGGGTACAACCCAGTCATCTGAAGAAGTGGGTTGTACCCATGAAAGCTTATGATACCATCTACATGTTTTGTTAGTCTTTAAGGTGCTGCTAAACTATTTGATGTTTTTTAAGTTTTTCCAGTCCTTACGTGATTTGCAGCCGGGTTGGCTGTGAGCTATCATTCATGAGACAAGTTATGCTGTGTGTTCCCTTAAATTACCCAATAAATAAATTAATCTGGCATCTTAATAATAAAGGGGAGATGCCCCTGGTTATTTTTTCCAGTTGTTAAGTTACTAGTAACGAATTATTACTAGTGTATTACTTGAATGTAAAATAACACATAGTATCAAGAGTGAAGGAAGTGATAAAAAGAAGTTAAACACCCACGCCTCTGATGTAAAGTTTGTTCAGAACTAAAACCACATTTGAATGAAAGAAGATGGCTCAATTAAGATTTCCCACATTTCTAAAAATGTTGAGAAACGCTGCAGAAAACTGGAAAAGGTTTTAAAAAGAATTTGATTAATTTTCAAAAGCATAATGATCTACCCATAAGGAAGATAACAAAGATGGACATCTTTTTGACATCTTTTTGAATATTGCAAGTACTGAAACTATGATGGAATTTATTTCAACTTTATGATAGAGAATGAGCTGAATGGGGTTGCCTTTAAATAAATTGAGGAATATTGTTTAACAGAAAGAAAGCAAACATTTGAAAGATCTGAGTCAATGATAAGAAATCAAATAGAGATGGGTATAGAAGATATCTTCCCAAAGACTGTTGGAAGAGTCAGATATAAATCAAGAAAAAGGAGTGAGAATTTGTTAAACTGATGAATTTATTCAAACTGACTGTACATTTTAGAAAGAAAACAAACTGATGTGACTATAGACTTAAGAAAGAGTAAAAAGACAAACAGGGAAACAATGAAAGTACTGAAGTCAAACATATCGGCATAAGAATGTTCAACTTGTGGTAGGAAGTACTGCCCTAAATAATGTCCAACATAAGGACAAACTTGTCATATCTGCAAGAAACTGAATAATTTCATGAAGTTTGTAAACAGAGAAATCTAGAAAACTTAGAAATATGCCTTCGTTTCATAGTTCAAATAGACTTAGAAAAGATACAATATAAGAAATACAGAGCTGATATTACAGATGAAGAAAATTTGTTTCTGGTATTTTGAGCCAGTCATTATGAGCTACAAGGATTGAACAGTTAGACTTTCTATTTATGAAGCATTTATTTCATATACAAAAGACAGGTGCACAAGCTAAGGTAATTTCAGAGGAACATGTTATAACATGTTCAAAAGTAGAATCTTCCTGTTAGGGTATTTGTGAAGTTAAAGATAATTTAGAAGATGAAGATTTATAGTAGTTAAGGGGTAAGGAATTGCTCTTTTAGATTAGAAATATTAGCACTATATCTAACTGATATAATTCAGACGATTCAGGATTTTGCACATCTGGAAATAGAACAGCTATGTCCAGTGTTATTCACTGGCACTGGTAATTTAGATACAGTGTATAAAAGGGAAACAAAGAAACTAATAATACAATCCAACTAGACAGATACCCTTAGCTTAGTCTCCCATTTTACAGCTTTGTGAGCCTGCTCCAGCTGGCACAGGCTAATTTTAATCTCTGTGGAGAGAAACCCTGTGTCACTACCTGCCCTGTAACCTTGGGTGCTTCTGTGCTGAGCTGCTTTGGCTCAAAGCCCTGACACGGCAGCCTGTTCATAGCACAATGGTCCCCTGCTTTCTTCTTGCAGGGTGACACCACCTGCCATTCCAGTCTAGAATCACCTCACAACTGTTTTTCCTGAAGCATCAAATCCCTTGCACAGGACTCTCACAGAAGCTTGCTGCTTCCAAAGGACAGGACGCATCAGACTGCTCACTTGGCTGAGGACTCACACTTCGTTTTAATACACAGCACTCAGATGGTTTTGTGATAAAACAAGAGTAAGTTTAACACTAAAGAGCAAAGATTTAAGTGATTTTAAGTAAGAGCAAAAGGGATAGGAAAGGGTCCAAAAACATTCTTTCTAGTGACTAAAACAATTCTAGCAAGCTACAATCTTTGCCTAAGCAGTTGCCTTCTTTACTTGAAACTATCAGCAATGGCTTTTGCCTCCACTTATATATTCCCCAAGTTCAATGTCCCTGTGTCAAAAGGCAGGAAGGTTTCCTTGGGTGCAGTGTTCATTCCCTGTCAAGACTGTTAAGTGGTCATCTTCCTGCACTTGCTCTCCTGATGCCTTTTTTATCATGCATACATAAGCAGGATGTGAAGGAATGCTTCTATTACAGCTAGCTGGAATGGGAAAGAAATCCTGAGTTTGTCTATGTAAAGGCAGTTTGCTCCTGGTTTGCTTTGGTGTGTTAGATATTCAGCAGATGGAGTGGTATTTTGCTCATTGTAATCAACTTAATTTGTGACCACCACCAGCTATGTTTATATTAAATGCAGGGATAGCTGAAAGATGTCTATCAATGTTTGTAATTTTGCAGGAATACAGAAAAGTAGGACTGTGCTACATTGTTCCAAATGAAAGGGCTCACAGCAGAAAAATATCTTGCAAATCCAGAGGCTTGGCTTTCAGAGAGCTAAGAAAAGGTAAGGATGAGAAAAAGTTATGTTGGGCAAAAGACTAAATATGGCTTCCCCTGCTTGGTCTGGTTTAAAGAACAAGGGCTAAATAGGCATCATTAGGTGTCTCTTCTATCCTGCTTGCTGAGAGTTGAAATCAGTGGGAGCTGAAATCATTTCAGACTGATGGGCTGATATCACATTCAAGAAGTAGATGGCTGCAGATCGAGACTGAGAGCCAGCCGGGTGGTGGCAGAGAGGTGAGATGAATGCTCACCATGGCAATGGTCAAGAGCAGGAGGATGGTGAGTGACCAGTAGAATGAGTACGATGCTTCTTTACCCCTTCCCCCTTTTCGGGATGGGAGGTGAACTGCGCAGATGCATCTCTGAACTCTGGAGTCTGCCCTGACCAAGGGCAGCAACTGTGAGTGGGGTGCAGAGAAGTGTTGGGCATGTGAAAGGGACATTCAGATTGCTGGACTTAAGAACCTGAGAGGAAAAGGACATGGCCCAACCTACTTGGGGTGGAACTGTTACTCATGGTTTTGCTTATGAACTCTGTTTGTGGTGTTTCCCCAAATTAATGCTCCTCTACTTCCCTCCCCTTTTATTAAAAGTTTCTTTTCTACACACAGACTCTGTGCTTGTAGTGGGGAAGCATTGCCTCCCAGCGGTGTGCCGAGGTGGTGTGTGAATTTCCCAGGTTACTGGGTGGGGTCTCAAGCCAGCTCTATGTTGGCTGGATGGAGAGGAACCTCTCTAGATTTTGAATCTGGCCCTGGCTGTTGCTAGCACCACCTGGTAAAAGTGTTACTCATGTAAATGTGCTTCTCGTTGTCTTTGGTCATATCTTGCTTAATTTATATTGGAGACATAGTCAAGCCTGCAGCAAGCTTTCCTTTGTCTGGGACTAGCTGGGCTTAGACACCACCCATGCATCTGTTATGCAATAACAACCAGCATGTAATGCATTTACCTATTACACCTTTTAGACACAGAGTGTGATAACAGTGAGTAAGAGCAACGAGTATGTCAGAAACAGTGAGTTATGCTATGGGCTGCCCTCTTCCAGGCTCCCTGGGTCACACAAGACAGAGGTGCTCTTGCATCTGTCATTTCAGTAAACAAAGCAGTTGTCCTGCATGTTCTATTCAGCATTTCCTCTCTAACTTTTTCCCTCTACACTCACTTATGCCCACAATAAAAGAAATGCATTACATCCTCTGCTAATTTATTATTAGATAACTGCTCATTTATGTAGAAGGAGAGGTGTAAACACCCCAGAACTGAAGCAGAAAATTGCTGTAGGGAAGGAAGATGCAGGAAGAAGGGAGAGGTCTAGTGGTTGCTGAATGTGATTAACTTTAAGACAACACTTTTCAAACTTGTCAGTTATTAATATGCCTTGTGCCATTGTTTGCTTGATCCCTCTACTTGCATGTTGTTACCCCTTTCTTCCTACTCTTAACCTATTCATAGCGAGAGTAATATCTTCCTCTATATGAAAAGGGCTGTGTATATTTTGGGCACAGCCACAAACTAAATTAAAAACACAATTCCTTTTTATTTTTGTGGATTGGTGAAGAGGGAGGTGAGAAAAGAGACAAAATTAACTCCTGCAACCAGACTTACATTCAGCTTTTCCTCAATGAGAGTCTTTATTTTTTAAAGGTACCTGCATTTTGAAAACTCTGCAAAAAGTGGCTGTGCTAATCCCACCAAAGGTTGGGTGTGGGGTTTAAGTAGCCTAGGCTATGTCTAGACTGCAAGCCTCTTTCGAAAGAGGCTCTTTCGAAAGATACTTTCAAAAGAGCCTCTTTCGAAAGAGAGCGTCTAGACTGCACGCGGAACTTTCGAAAGAGCAAGCCGCTTTTTCAAAAGAAAGCACCCAGTGAGTCTGGATGCTCTCTTTCGAAGAAGCCCTATTTACATTCAAGAACGCCTTCTTTTGAAAGAAGCACTTTTGAAAGAAGGTGTTCTTCCTCGTGAAATGAGGTTTACCGCCGTCGAAAGAAAAGCTGCGTTCTTTCGATTTAATTTTGAAAGAACGCGGCTGCAGTCTAGACGCAGGTGAAGTTTTTTCGGAAAAAGGCTACTTTTCCCGAAAAAAACCCCTGAGTCTGGACACAGCCCTAGAGTGTGATGGGGCAGTTGAGGGGTGGAAGGAAGTGTCTCCATATCTAAATCTATCCAAAGCTTTAAAATGGTTTGTGTTTATTTGGGTGGGGAAGTGCTTTTTGGAGATAGGGCTGGTTTGGTCTGGTTCATATTTTAAATTCATCCCAACTGAAAGCATACATGGCATTAATCTCATTGTGACATTAGTAGGGGAGAGAAGTACCTGGATTCTTCTGATGAGAGTCCTTTTCCTCAGGGGCAAGTTATTAAGATTCGTGGTCAGGCTCCATTAGGAAGGAACGGAACAGCTCAGCGCAGTTGGAGATTTACAGAAAGAGTTTGTGCTGCTGCAGGATGATGAAGGGGCTGCAAGTTCAATGAACTAATGTTTGTCAGTCACTAGTTAGCATTCGGGGAGACTCTGAGGGAATGCGGTTAGAATCAGAAGCTGGAATGAAAGAGACTATTTGTTTAGGAAGGTGACCAGACCCTCTAGGGATCTGTGCCGTGCTGTCTAAGCTTACTCTCTGTGATGCTCTGCCGATAGGCACTGCACATCTCTTATAAAGCTCTAGGTCCACTGGGTGGCAGCCCATGTCAGCTGCACATAGTGCTGCTATTAACCATATAAAGCCAAAAGTGCAGTACCAGTGGCACCTTTCGTTTCCACGGTCAAGAGCCCATCCAACCTCTATTTTAAACCAACAGATAAGTATTGTGAGGAGTGTCTCTTTCTGAGGGAGCTTCAAATCAAGGCTGTCTCTACATTACAGCCCATGTCAGCATAATTTATGTAGCTCAAAGATGTGACAAACACACTCCTCCCACGTGATATAAATTACACCTGCCATCAGCACTGGTGTGAACAGTGTGATGTCGGGTCGGTGGGAGAGCTTCTCCAACCAAATATAGCTTTTGACACTCGCAGCATCCCCACCAGACGTGTTGCCAATGCGTGGGTACAGCTGAGCCACTGCAGTGATGTCTGTATGGACATGGCCCAAGTGCTTTTACATTGCATGGAGCTAATGGAGGATTTTGGCCAGGTCTGGGCAGAATCAGAGCAGTTGCAGGTTTAGGGATTCTTCGTGGATAATCTGAATTTTGAAAAGTACATTTTGGTAAATTCCCAGTGAAATCCTTCAACCTCACTGAAGCTTGTGGTGAAGCTTCCATTAATTTTGATTGGATCAGGACTTTATCCAGGTTTTTTTTGTTCCTGTATTAGCTGAGATTCAATGCCAAAGAATTTTTCTGCCTAATGGTAAACCAGTGGTAAACTATGCAAACAGTCAAGAAAACTCATGTAAGATGGGGTTGTATGATTCTTATGCTTCCACTCCAAATTATTTTTTGTCTTAACTGCTTATGTGGTACCACCAAGTCATTGCTCTATTTATCTTTCCAATTCCTTCTTCACCCCATTATACACATGGGGAAGTGAGACACAAAGAGACTAGCTGACTTGCCCCAGGTGTGGAGGAGCAGAGAACAGAATCCAGATCTGCCAAGTCCCAGGCTGGCGCCCCTACCATGAGTCCTTTCTTCCACTCTGCATCAGTAAGACCTACCAGATATCTTAAGGACAGAACACCTGTTAGCTATACATTACAAACCAATGTTCCACACAGGGGCTGAACACAAAATGCACTAAATTAAGTGATGAGGGATGTGTATTCCAAAGCCACTCACTATATTAAGAAACCTCTAGCAACAGGGTTATCTATTGTTGTCATCCATGACTTGGCTGTTACAAGAAGTAGTCTCAGATTTAAAGCATTTCTTTTTCTGCAACAGAACTCATCAATTCAAGTCTATTTTTAAAGGTCCCTGGTATTTGTCAGAGAAAGTCCTAACTGAGCCATTATTATTTAGGGCCTATATTGTTTATATGTCTTCTTCCCTGCTGAAACTGTGACCAGAGCTGTACAGGAATAATGCATCTGCACACTCTACAGGCTGCCTGGACATGTCACTCCTCTCTTGGCACCTGTTATTTTGGGGGAAGGCTAACTGGCAGCAAACCCCTTAAGGCTACGTCTACACTGTGGAGCTATATAAGGATACTAGAGGTATCCCGAAATAGCTATTCCATGTCTTTTGAGCATGCCCGTTATTTTGAAATATAACAGGCTCGCTATTCCGACATCCCTGTAAACCTCATTCCACAGGAATAAGGGACGTTTTGGGATTAGCGATTTATTTCAAAATAAGTGCTGTGTAGACCATGCCAAATTTTTAAATAAGGCATTTTGAAATTGACTCAAAATAAGCTACACAATTTGTGTAGTTCAAATTGTGCAGCTTATTTTGAGCTATGGGTGCAGTGTAGATGCACCCCAACAGAGCAGGAAAATGAGGGTGCTTGCCCCACTGCACCACAAGGTTGTCGGTTTGTCCTTTGCTAGTGTTTGCTGTTGAAGTTCTCTGTCCCTCAGCACACAAGCAGAGAGAGTCCAGTAGATAAATGCAATTGGACATTTACGTAGGTGACAAATCAAAAAAGCTATTATTCATTGCCTTTTCTACAGCATTCATCATTATGGTATCTGAGCAGTCTACACGTGGTGATCGATTTTTCCTCGCTACAGGTTGTATGGAGAGGGTACATAGAAGAATGCCTGTTATAAAGGTGGGGAATTGAGTCAGAGAGATATCAAGTGACTTGCCTCAAGAGAGGAAGTTAGTCTGTGGTAGAGCTTAAAATAAAATCCAGATCTTCTGAGGCCGTGCCTAGTACCTTATCTGAACCATCCATCCAATTACCATGTGTCACACATTTAGGAAATACAGAAATACAGCACCACCAAGCAGAGGCTGGCGATAGGAAAAGTTAGAATTGGCAGCACACATGGCAAATACTGAGGACAAGAACAGTTCAGTCTAACAGTCAGTATGGTGCCTTTACTCCTCTAACAGTTCACTTGCTACCAAGTGTCCCATGTACACTGAATAGAGTAAGTTAATTTTAACAAATGTTAGACATTCTGCGTTATCTGATAGCAATTTGGGTCTTGAACCCTACACCTTCTATTTTCCTGAACATCCAGAGAAAATGTACCTTATGGAAAGAAACTTATAGATTCAAGCCTTAAATGTGTCAGAGGAATTCTTTTTTGACTGGCATTGTAATGGAATTTCTCCTTGTGAGTGTTACTAGCTGAGTCTACCATTTTATCACTTCTATCCATAATTGTTAGGAACAAATAAGTCCTGACAATGATATTGGTTCATTGCTAGGAAATGGGAGAATCATCAATATCAAAGGAGAAAAAGCAGAAGTGTTCAATAAATATTTCTGTTCTGTATTTGCAAACTCCATTTCACTAGTATCTCTGGAGAACGCTACACTGTGGTTACTAACGTCAGACATTTTTAAATGTGCAGGTCCAGATAACTTGCACCCAAGAGTTTTAAAGGAATTGTCTGTGGACACTGTGGGACTGTTAATATTGATTTTCAATAAGTCTTCAAGCTTTAAGGAAATTCCAGAAGACGGGAAGAAAGCTGATGTGTTAATTTTGAAAAAGGCAAACAGGATGACTTGGGTAATTATAGGCCTGCCAGCTGACATTGATCCCAGGTAAGATACTGGAATCACTGGGACTCAATTAATAAAGAATTCAAGGAGTATAATGTAATTAATGCCAATCAACATGAGTTTATGGAAAATAAATCCTGTCAAACCAACTTGACTAACGGCATCTTTTTTTTAATAAGATTACAAGTTTGGTTGCTAAAGGTATCAGTGTTAATACTTAGATTTCTATAAGGTGCCATATGACATTTGATTAAAAACTAGGATATAAAATTATCATGGCATAAATTAAATTGATTAAACACTGGCTAATGGATTACTCTCAAAATGTAATTGTAAATAGGGAAAATTCATTGAGTGGATATGTTTCTAATGGGATACTGCAGGATTGGGTTTTGCCTGGCCCTATTTAGTATTTTTATTCACAATCTGGAAGAAAACAAACAAAGAAACAAACAAAGAAACAAACAAACAAAAAACCTGGGAGAGTGGGAAATAATGAAAAGGACAGGTCTCTGAAGCAGAGCAATATGGATCACTTGTAAACTGGGCACAAAGAAACAGTATGCATTTTAATGCAACTAAATGTAAATGTATACATCCAAGAACAATGAAAATAGACCATAATTACAAAACGGGGAGAGACTCTAACTTAGGAAGTAGTGACTCTGAAAAAGATGGGAGGGAGTTGGTAATCAGCTGAATGTGAGTTCCCAGTGTAAGGCTGTGGCCAAGAGAGCTAATGTGACCCTGTGATGCATAACAAGAGGAATCTTGAGGCAGACCAGAAAGGTTATTGTACCATTATTTTTTGGCATGGGTGCAACTGCTGCTGGAATATGGTGTCCAGTTCTGGCGTCCACAATTCAAGAAGGAGGTTGATAAATTGGAGAGGGTTCAAAAAAGAGCCATGAGAATGATTAAAGGATTGGAGAACGTGCCTTATAGTGATAGACTCAAGGAACTCAATCTATTTAGTTTAACAAAGAGAAGGTTAAGGGGTGGCTTGGTTATAGTCTGTGAATATCTGTGGAGAACGAATATTTAATAATGGGCTCTTCAATCTAGGAGAAAAAGGGATAATATGATATTATGGCTGAAACTTAAAGTGGGACAAACTCAGACTGGATACATAGCATACATTTTTAGCAGTAAATACATTTTTTTTAACAGTCTGTCATGGTGGTTCTTCATGACCCTATGCCACCAGCACTCCCAGCTATTTTCTAGACACCACTGATTTCCTGAGAAAACTACAATGCATTGGTGATCTTCCAGAAAACACCATCCTAGCCACCGTGGATGTAGACGCTCTCTACACCAACATCCCACAGATAGATGGAATACAAGCTGTCAGGAGCAGTATCCTTGATGATGCCACAGCACAACTGGTGGCTGAGCTCTGTGACTTTATCCTCACACACAACTATTTCAGATTTGGTGACAATATATACAGGACTCCTCGTCACTTTTGCAGATTCAGACTAACACCGCTATCCCTCTGATATTTGAAAGACAGCGTATCACCACTTTAGTCAAGCATCAAGCACAAATAAAACAGAGAGAGCAGGGTCATCAGCATTTACTGAAGTCCTGAGGCACAGGTAGGCTGTTTCTGTCGCAATGAAGACTGACTATACTTGTTTGGGAGCCTATATCTCCTTTTCTTCATTGTGGCCAGTCATTAGCATTCTTTGTATACCCTTCTACACTTAGGCTATGGCTAAACTACAAGCTTTGCCATAAGAGGCAATGCAAATGAATTGTGGATTAGCACTTTCTCGTGCTTCATTTGCATATTCTCTTCCGATCCTTTTTTGTGCAAGGGGTTTTTGCACAAAAACAAGAAGTGTGGATGTTTCCTTTTTGCACAAAACCCCCTTTTTGTGCAAGATCCTTATGCCTCCCAGGGACAGACATAAGGATCTTGTGCAAAAAGGGGGGTTTGCGCAAAAAGGAAACGTCCACAATGTTTGTTTTTGCGCAAAAACGGATCGGAAGAGGATATGCAAATGAAGCATGAGAAAATGCTAATCCACACTTCATTTGCATTGCCTCTTCCAGCAAAGCTTGTAGTATAGACAAAGCCTTACATCCTGTATATACCACTCTTGTTCTCCTGTATGTTATCCAACCAATTATTCATCACTCTTAGCCACACCTGGTATATTTCATGCTAGATACATGCTACCTTTTTAAAATCACATGCAATGCTTTTCCTGATTGGATGACATTTTCTTAGCATGCCTTGGTTGTGTATCCTTCCCCTTGTATTGTTATCTAAGTGACTTACGTCATTGGCATTGGCTTTTGCCTGGTTTTTCCTATATGTAACTATTCATGTGGCCTTGTCCTTATTTTCACCAGTTTTGAGAGTGACCTATACGGTCATCCATTGCAACAAGCCTCCTTATACAACTTCTGTTTAGTGATTATGTTTACATGACACTCCAACCACTGATTATCTAACAGCATCGACAATCGTGCTGTAAATATCCAGATGTACACTGGACAGTGAGGAGAGGATAAGATGGAGGAGAAGGAACTCTGTACATTCAAGTGTCACAACAGGCAGCAGATATAATGAGATATATTTATTTTTAAAGGCTTTTTTTAAAAAATTCTCTGACACTGCCCCTCCCAGTTCTGTAATCCACTCTCAGCTTATTATTAGAAATGTTTTTCATGGCACTTTGACATGATGGAGGGTAAAAGGAAAAACAAGAAAATGGATTTTTTCTCTCCTCTCATTTTGCAGACCCTGTGGCTACATCTACACTCCAGGCTGTTTGCGCAATCAAAAACTTGCCGGTGTCTACACTGCACACGCCTTCTCCAAATTCATTTCTTGTGCAAGTAAATTTACTGTACAGCATTGGAAAACAGGGCTTCTTCCAGAAGAGTTACTCTTCTCCCCATGAGGAATAAGCCCTCTTGTGCAAGAGCTCTTCCACAAGAAGGCAGTGTAGACAAGCAACATGATTTTCTTGCGCAAGAAACCCCTATGGCTAAAATGGCCATCAGAGCTTTCTTGCACAAGAGAGCGTCCACACTGCCATGGACACTCTTGTGCAAAAGCACGTCTTGCACAAAAGCACATGGCAGCTCTTGTGGAAGACCTTTTGCACAAGAACTCTTGCGCAAAACAGTTCTTGTGCAAGAAGCCTGCAGTGTAGATGTAGCCACTGTGTGTATTTCAAGAGTTTCTTATAGTCTGGTGTCTCTTTGTCTCCTGTTCTTACTACTATCCAGAGAACAGTGAGAACAAAGTCTGCCAAACACACAACAGTCAGTTTATATGGCTGAGGAATCCACCGAGACAGTAGTTTTTTATAAAAAAAAATTTAAGAAGGGTTTTACACCAAAACTGAATTTTGCACTATATGATTACTGAGTGAAAATTTTCCATTTGTTTTACATTTTTTAAATAAAAAACATTCAATTTAATTTTTAAATAGAAATTTCTAGTCTTCCCCCCACCTAAAAATTTTAGTTTTGAATCACATTGAAAATTTTCATTTTGTTTTACCACAAAGTTAAACATTTCTGGGAAACTTTTGAAAAAATATACATTTTCCACTTCATTCGAAAATATTAATGGAAAATACTTATAATTCTGCAATCTTCCCTTGTTTCTGCGTGTATTTCCAACAGCCAAAGAAGGGGGAAAAGTGTCTATAGACCACCATAGCTTTGTATTTTGACCTAAAAGCCAGTCCTACCAAGAAGTAAGCTTGCATTATGTCACGCTTAGACAAAATGTGAGACAAAACCTAGATAAAGCAGTTTATTCAGAATTTGACAAAACTGCAACAAGGAAGTCTCCAGAAAATCGCACGTCAGTGTACCACATCTTCCAAGTTGGCATGAGCTCAGCAAATGCTAGAGAGAACAAGGGCTAGGTGCATGAGGAAAAAGGTAATTAACTGGCCATCTAGAAAGATCAGAGAGTTAGTCCTCTCACAGCTGGAGGCATATGCTGCTGTTATTTGGGGGAAAAGGTCTGGAGCTGCAGGAGAAGGAGGTGAGAAAATCAATTAAAATTAGACCAATTCATAATTTCTCCTATTCTCTGCAGAATAAGTCTGTATGCTTCCCTGGGATTGTAAACAGCTAACTCCAAATTCATTTCTCAGATGTTGTTCATGCTTCAACTTGGCATTTCTTGAATGTAGTCTTCCTCACAGTAACTGTTGACAGGTCTAGCCCTGTAACCATCTGCCTTGTGAAGTAATGAGACCAAACCAAATGGAGCTTGAAAAAATTAACATTCTTTCTTTAATCTATTAATAACTGAAAAGTGTTGATTTTGGCGACAGCTAGATTCTTTATTGTGATGCATATTGGTTAATTAGAAGCATCCCAAGGAAGGTTATACGGGAATGTGTGCCCCTCCAGAAATACACATTTTAATAAGCAGGGTTTGGCTCTTCTCAGACATTTACAAATAGTCACTGAAAATGTGTGTGTGAAAAAAATTCAAAGGAAAAGCAAGCAGACAATTTTCTATGTGTCTCCATTATTGCTATTTTACTATGGCAAACATGTCTATATTTAGAAACAGCTACTATTGAAATACATCTGCATGTAGAAGGAAGCAGTGGACCAGCCCAAATGAACACACATGACTGTCAGCCTAAGGAGAAATTGGTTCCATTTGGGTACATTTGCATTTTGGTAGTGAACATTTTGGCTGCGTCTAGACTGGCATGATTTTGCGGAAATACTTTCAACAGAAATGTTTTCTAGATTGGCACGGATGCTTTTGCGCAAAAGCATCCGTGCCCAGTATAAAAGCTCTTTTGTGGAAAAAAAGCTCCGATAGCCATTTTAGCAATTGGGCTTTCTTGCACAAAAAATTAAGGTGTGCCTGTCTACACTGGCCCTCTTGCGCAAGTATTCTTGCACAAGAGGGCTTATCCCTGAGCAGGAGCGTCAAAGTATTTGCGGAAGAAGCACCGAATTCTTACATTAGAACGTCAGTGCTCTTGTGCAAATTCAAGCAGCCAGTGTAGACAGCTGGCAAGTTTTTGCGCAAAAGCAGCCACTTTTGTGCAAAATCTTGCCAGTCTAGACGCACCCTTTGAGATGTAAAACAGTGCCCATTGCTGGTACTAGATTATTTTGTGAAGGTGAAATTCATTCACCTACAAAGTATCTAGGTATTCTGCCTTCGGGTGGGAGAGTGTGGAGCAGCTGTGGATTTGAAATCTTCCCCTTGGTTCCAAGCTGAAGGGAGAAAGCTGCTGTTCAGTTGCTATTCTAATTTATGGGCTTAGTTGATGCAGTCCTTCTGCACTAGCTCCAATAACTTCTGGAACCATGGAACTCATGGCTCCTTCCCAGGCCTGCCACAATGACTTCCATTGGACTGGTGCATAGACCTTTCCAAAGGGCACCAGAGTGCACAACCACTTTTAGCCCCTCCATGAGCCTTATATTGGCCTACAGCAGCACAAGTGAATTTCCCCTCTTCGGCTTTGCTACAATGACAGCTTTCCTAGTGATAGTTCCTCACAGACTTCAAAGGAGCTGGCTGGAAACTTTCCAGGGAAAAATCCCTTGGAAAATGCTGGTTTGTGGAACTTGGCATTTCTCAGGAAAGTGAGTCAGGTGTTGCCAAGTCATAGGTGGGTTTCTGGTGTGGCCTCCTCTTCTCCGATTCCCTGCCAGCTGACCTGCGAGCTGCTGGGGAGCCCTGTCATGGGGGCTGCCCTGAGGGTGAGGAAACCCAGGCTTCCAGAGCACACAGCTCAGGGCAGTGCAGATTTCTGGGCTTCCAAGCTATGAAGTCAGGAGCCCTTCATTGCTAGGAGACCTGAATCAAGATGGGACTCAGGACTTCAAGGCTCCCACCTTCAGGGCAGGGAACTAGGGTTACCAAGTGTCCGGTATTGAACTGGACAGGCCAGTATCTTCACCTCCTGTCTCGTAAAAAAAATTAAGAAAATACCGGACACGTAAAATGTCCAGTATTTTCTGATTTTTTTCCAGGCCAGGAGGCAAAAATCCCAGGTGCTTACTGGGTTCTGCAGGGAAGCTGTCCGGCCTGGCACAGGGAGGCAAGATGGAGGGCAGCTGCTGACAGCCTGTTTGGTTCAAAAAGTCTCAAAAGCATTTCTTAAAGGGGCCACTCTGGGTTTTTTTTATTAATTCTTTCTTTATTTGCTTAACTCTCAGGGTCCTTTTTTTTGTTGTTGTTCAGTATTTTTTCAGAAACCATCTGGCAACCCTACAGGGAGTCTGAAAACTATGACACGAAGTGGGACTTAGATCCTGGCTCTAGGGTTGCCTGGTTGAAAAGAGGCTTTGGTGACTCTGGTCAGCACATCTGGCCAGGCCATTAAAGGTCTGGTTTTCAGTGCAGCGGGGCTAACCTTGCCCTGGCTCCATACAGCTTCCAGAAGCAGCCACCATGTTCCTGTAGCTGCCAGGCCCAGGGGCGATCAGAGAAGCTCTGCACACTTCCCCCATCACTGGCTCTGGCTCCACAGCTTCCATTGGCTGGGAACCATGGTCAATGGGAGCTGTGGGGGTTGTGCCTGAAAGTGCAGGCAGCATGTACCATGCAGAGCAGCCTGGCTTCACCTCCATCTAGGGGCCAGACATGGCAGCTGCTTCCAGGAGCAGAATAGAGCCAGGGCAGGCAGAAAGCCTGCCTTAACCCTGCTGAACTGCTGACTGAGAGATGCCTGTGGTAAGTGCTGCCCAGCCAGAGCCTTCACTCCAAACTTCCTGCCCTAGCTCAGAACCCCCTCCCAGATCCTGCATACCCACCTGCATCCCAACCCCTGCCCCAGGTCAGAATCTCTACCTACAACCCAAACCTGCTCCCACACTCCAGACCCCTTAGTGCCAGAGCACCATAAACTCCACATCCCCAGCCCCACCCCAGAGTCCACTACTACAGATGGAGTCCTCACCCCTTCCTGCATGCCAGCCCACTGCCCCAGTCCAGTGAAAATGTGTGTGTGGGGGGGAGGGGAATGCAGCGAGCAGTGGGGGAGGAGGGGCAGAGTAAGAGTGTTTGGGTTTTTGCAGTTAGAAAGTTGGCAACCCTACCTGGTTCCACAGCAGCGAGCTTGGAAGCAAGGATGGAGTTTTGAGACAGCAGGGGACAGCAGCCATGCACACAGGGACATGGATTGCTTTTCTTCCCATTCCCCTGAGGACAAGGGAGCGAGAGGAAAGTACCTGGATTCTGTGCATGCCTCTGACTTCTGGCTGGTGAAGGGAGAGGGCAGAGGAATAAATCACAGAATCCAAGAACTTTCCCTTTGCTCTTTTATTGTCAGGGGAACAAGAAAAAAACAAGCTTCATCCCAGTATGCATGGCTGCTATCCCTCCCCCCACTTTCTCGAAATGCCGCCCTTGCTTGAAAGACCTGAGAACTCTGAAAGACCTCAGGCTCCCTGCCTGGTGCTGAGAATCTGGGGGCTGGGGGCCTTCTCTCTATCTGGGACTCTGTGTCTGGGTTCCCAGCACCACAGCAGGAAGCCTGGAGATTCTGGGATGGACTTCCATAAACTGAAATCTTCAGGACAGCTCCACTATGTGGATTGCTCCAAGATTGGAGACCCTGGGGCCTCCAGACACCCACTTGAGAGTCCAGCAACCAGGGGAGTCATTTTTACTGGGAATCTGGAAAGCCTGAGGTTCTTAGGTGCAGAGTGAGGCTTCCCCTAAACTTCAGTCCCTGGGAGCTGCTAAGGGAAAGTTTCACCCAGCTGCTGGTGGTTCTGTGGAGCAAATTTATTCTTGGAATCACCACCTATCAATGTTTCCAAAAGGGATTTTTTCCCCCCAGGATTTCTGGTCTGCAAGGATTTTTGAAAAAATGTTTGTTCCAATTGAGAGTAAAACCAAGCTTTGAAATACTGGAATTTCAAACTGGGATTCCCAAGTTTTGGGCAGTGTTAGTCCCAAGTACCATTGCTGCCATTGGTTTCATTGGAAAGTGGAGCCCTTGTTCCATTGTCATTCAGGCATTCAGGCCTCATCTATGTACAGAGGTGCACCAGTTTAATCAAAGGTGTGATTCTTAAACACATGCAGTTAAACCAGTGAAAAACACAGCTGTGGATACTTAATAAGATGAAACCATGGTTATATCAATTTAGCTTAATTTGGTAAGAAATTGAATTCAAATCAATAACCTAAGTATCTGAAGAGGAGAATGCAGGCAGAAGCCCAGCAGCAGAGTGGGGGCTATCCTGTTTATTTCACTCAATGTAGCATGTATGATTACCTGCCCTATGGACAGGTGGCGTATGTGTGCATTCGGTGCAAGGAGATCCTGGCCCTCAGAGACCACGTACGAGCTTTGGAGGCCAGGGTGGCTGAATTGGAGGAGCTAAGGGAGGCGGAGAAGTACATAAATGAGGCTTTCTGGGATGCTGTAGAACTGTCTCACCTCCAGTCAGACAGCCCCTTTGCTGTTAAAGAGGATGAAAGGCTAAAGGAAGGAGAACATTCAACTGGAGCAGAGGGAAATGATCCCACAGTTGGGATCCTCCTGCCAGAGGATGTTATGGTATCCTCTCACACTGAGAATACATCTCTGGGGAAGGGAACTCCAGTCATTAGGAAAAGGCAGGTATTAGTAATGGGGGAACCGATCATTAGAAACATAGATAGTTGGGTTTGTGATGATCGGCAGAACTGTATGGTGACTTGCCTGCCTGGTGCAAAGGTTGTGGATCTCTCGAGACATCTAGATAGTCTAATGTGAAGTGCTGGGGAGGAGCCGGTGGTCATGGTACATGTAGGTACCAGTGACATAGGGAAGGATAAGAGAGAGGTTCTGGAGGCCAAATTTAGGCGGCTAGGAAAGAGATTGAAATCCAGGACCTCTATGGTAGCGTTCTCTGAAATGCTTCCAGTTCCATGCGCAGGGCTAGGTAGGCAGGTAGAGCTTTGGAGTCCTAATGTGTGGATGAAATGATGGTATAGAGAGGAGGGGTTTAGATTTATTAGGAACCGGGGAAACATTTGGGATAGGGGGAGCCTATACAAGAATTAAAAGACCATCATCACACTTGGGGAACAATAGGCGCTTTGGCCTGTGACCGACAGAAGTGGAAGGACTTTGTTGCTGCCCTATGCGCCATTGGCGTAACGGGCAGTAAGTAAGTAAGTATACAGGAAGGATGGGCTCCACCTAAACCAAATTGAACCAGACTGCCGACACTTAACATCAAAAAGGTTGTAGAATAGTTTTTAAACTAAGGACTGGGTGAAAGCTGACAGGTGCGGAGGAGCATATGGATCGGATAGGGACATCTATTAGGGGAGGTTCTATTAATAGAGATGCTCTATATTCTATTCAGGAGGAGAGGATGGAAGCATGGGTCAGATCAAATGAGACACAATCAAATGAAAAAGAGTCTAACACATCAGGAAATGGCAGACAGATAAATAGTGACAAATTATTAAAGTGATAATATATGTATGTAACATATTCTCTTTAACAATCTTACTCTCAGCCTTTTCTTTCTTTTATTAATAAACCTTTAGATTTTAGATTCTAAAGGACTGGTTCAGCATGCTCTTGTGGGTAAGATCTAAAGTATAAATTGACTGGGGACTGTGGCTGGTTCTTTGGGACCGGGAGGATTTGTTCGGAGTTGGTGAGATTGGGTTTTACAACCTCTCACCTGTGTGTAAGGCCTGGGGCAGATTGTGTCACAGGGAGAGCTGGAGTGTCTGCGGGTGCTCATGAGGCTTTCTGCTGGCCAGATTGGCAGCTGAAGCACTCTGTGCGACTGGGTTGTGGTCTATTTTGGGAAAGATCTCCAGTCAAGGGCTGTAAGCAGCCCTGGTTTTGAGCAATTTGCCCTGAGCTGACACCCTCAATGGTGCCCAGACCTGGCCTGGTCTGTCACAGTAATAGTAAAATGTTTTTAAGTACATTGGAAGCAAGAAGTCGGCTAAACAACCAGTGGGACCCTTGGACAATTGAGATACCTAAGGAGCCCTCAAAGATGATAAAGTCACAACGGAGAAGCTAAATGAATTATTTGCTTCAGTCTTCACGGCTGAGGATATTGGGGAGATTCCCAAACCTGAGCCATTCTTTTTAGGTGACAAATCTGAATAATTGTCCCAGATTGAGGTATCATTAGAAGAAGTTTTGGAACGAATTGATAAACTTAACAGTAACAAGACACCAGGACCAGATGGCATTCACCCAAGAGTTCTGAGAAAACTCAAATGGGAAATTGCAGAACTACTGTGTTTTAGCGTAGATAACCCATGGGTTATGCAAAGTTTTATGGCATTAGAAAAGGTTCAGAAAAGGCAACAAAAATTATTAGAGGTTTGGAATGGGTCCCATATGAAGAGAGATTAAAAAGACTTGGACTTTTCATCTTAGAAAAGAGGAGACTAAGGGGGGATATGATCGAGGTCTATAAAATCATGACTGGTATGGAAAAAGTGAATAAGGAAAAGTTATTTACTTACTTCCACAATATAAGAACTAGGGGTCACCAAATGAAATTAATAGGCAGCAGGTTTAAAACAAACAAAAGGAAGTTTTTCTTCACTCAGGGTACGTCTAAACTACATGCCTCCGTCGACGGAGGCATGTAGATTAGACAGATCGGCAGAGGGAAATGAAGCCGCGATTAAAATAATCGCGGCTTCATTTAAATTTAAATGGCTGCCCCGCTCTGCTGATCAGCTGTTTGTCGGCAGATCGGGGCAGTCTGGACGCGCCGCGTCGACAAAGAAGCTTTTCTTGATCAGCGCAGGTAAACCTGGTTTCACGAGGCATACCTGCACCGATCAAGAAAGGCTTCTTTGTCAATGCGGCGCGTCCAGACTGCCCCGATCTGCCAACAAACAGCTGATCGGCAGAGCGGGGCAGCCATTTAAATTTAAATGAAGCTGCGAATATTTTAATCGCGGCTTCATTTCCCTCTGCCGATCTGTCTAATCTACATGCCTCCGTCGATGGAGGCATGTAGTCTAGACACACCCTCAGTGCACAGTCAACCCGTGGAACTCCTTGCCAGAGGATGCAGTGAAGGCTAGAACTTTAACAGGGTTCAAGAAAGAACTAGATTAGAACTAGAACCATTGATGGAGGTTAGGTACATCAATGGCTATTAGCCTCTGTTTCTGTGGAAGTGGGTGGCAGGGGAGGGATCACGTGAGGATTACCTGTTTGTGTTCCCTCCCTCTGGGGCATCTGGTATTGGCCACTGTTGGCAGGCAGGATACTGGGCTAGATGGATCTTTAGTCTGACTCAGTATGACCATTCTTATATTCATATAAATCAATTTAAGCTGGTATAAATTGGATTAAGTGTTTGTACTCTCCTTTGCTCTTGGTTAACTACATCTATATTTAAACCAATTTAAAGTAAAACCAGTGTAACTTTGCTTTCTCAGAGTGGGAGCGGTTGATTTTTACAAAAGGGCTCCAGTTTCACACCCAGCTTTATTAACAGGTAACATGTTTTATCTATAAAATGGAGGCTTTAAAGCCATGTCTTTTCTGTACCACTTTCCAAAAGGCTATATCAAGCCCATGGGTAGGCAACCGACTAGTTCTCAGCATTGTCTGCTCTTCCTTGTAGATAGCACTCGCATGGCTGTGCTAACTTCCATAGCACAGCACTGTCGTCTCTCAGGAGCCAGCCCCCGACAGTTCATTCTAACCCAGTGGTTTTCAATCTGTTTTTCATTTGTAGACTGCTAAAACATTTCAAATGGAGTTGCAGACCCCTTTGGAAACCTTAGACATTGTCAGAGAACCCCCAGGGGCCATCAGACCACAGGCTGAAAACCACCGTTCTATACTCATCTTCCCTCACTTACAAGAATCCCTCAACGAGGCTCTATCATCGTTGTTCCCATTCTAGAGGAATAGCCATTATTTTAGACTGTTCCTTTCTTACTCCCTTCCCTGATTATTGTTCTGTCTCCTCACACATGACTTAAACTCTTTGCCTTTCTCCCCCTCCTACCTCTCAGTCTCTCTCCCATCCATTCTCCACTTCCTTCTGACCTTGCTTTTGTCCCTCGACTCCCTTCCTCACACTTGCCTATTTCTTTTCTTCTCGCACTTTGTCTCTCACTAATTCTTGCTCTTCCTTGATCTCCTCACTGCTTCTCCCTTCAGCCTCCTCATCCTACTCTGATTCCTTACTGTAAACAACACAAAACCAGGAAAGCTGTAAGTTAGATGGCATCTCCTGCTGTGAACCCCAAATTGACACTGGTCACTGTGTTTGTGTGATCTTTCAGCTGGTCTGACATCCCTACACACAGCATCTAATCCTAATACCTTGCTCTGTTCTCTGGCAGAACATGGAAAGAGGAACACTGATCTCAAAGTGTCAATGCAGGGCCTGGCCTGGCAATACAAGCAGTGCTCCCCAAACAGCCTCTGCTAAGTCAAGACCTTTCAAGGGGATGAAGAGACTCGTTTACACCAGAGGTGAGTGAAAGGGCCCACCAATCATAGAATCATAGAATACTAGAACTGGAAGGGACCTCAAGAGATCATCAAGTCTAGTCCCCTGCCCGCAAGGCAGGACCAAGCACGGTCTAGACCATCCCTGATAGATGTCTGTCTAACCTGCTCTTAAATATCTCCAGTGATGGAGATTCCACAACCTCCCTAGACAACTTATTCCAGTGTTTTACCACCCTGAAAGGAAGTTTTTCTTAATGTCCAACCAAACCTCCCTTGCTGCAGTTTGAGCCCATTGCTTCTTGTCCTATCCTCAGAAGCCAAGGAGAAAAAATTTTCTCCTTCCTTCTTGTACCTCTTTTAGGTACTCGAAAGCTGCTATCATGTCCCCTCCCAGTCTTCCCATTTCTAAACTAAACAAGCCCAATTCCTTCCGCCTTCCCTCACAGATCATGTTTTCTAGAACTTTAATTATTTTTGTTGCTCTTCTTTGGACCTTCTCCAAATTCTCCACTGCTCAGCTGGCAGACGACTCTAAACATGGTGATCCCTTGGAAGGCAGAGCCAGACTTCATGTGCTCCCCTCACCTCCAGGACCTAATGGACCTGGGGGGGTAGCACACAAAGTCTCCTTCTACCACAAGGGGTACAGACACCTAGAAGGGCCCCAGGGGTTATCTCTGAGGGTGGGGCAAGATAAAGACTTCACTCATTGCCCCACCCACAGACCAATCAGGGTCTATGGGCAGGGAAGTATGGAAGTGTCTTGGCCCTGCCCCTTTCACCTGAGGCCCTGCCCCTTCTGGCCTGAGCCCACTTCAAAAATTTCTGAAGTGACCCCTGGTCAGAAATTATTGCCACCCCTGGTTTACACTCCCTCTGCCTTGTCAGCATCCCACATGCTAGGGCAGGAATAAGTAGGGTGACCATCCAACCTGTTTGTACTGGGACTGCCCCGTATTTAAGATGTCTTCTAGGCTTCCTGACTTTTTTTTTTTAAAAAGGGGCAAAATGTCTCATATTTGCATGTCCCCTGCTAGTCCATGAGTTTCCCACTCAGCACCGCCACAGCAGCCTCCTGTTTGTGACTGGCAGTAAAGCAGGGCCTGCACGTGGTGTCTGGAGTCTGGCAGGGTGCAGAGGGAGAAACATAGAAAGAAACCAGGTAGGAGTATCTTCCCTTCCTGTGCACCCTAAAGAAGGGGGGAAGTCTGCCAGCCTTTTCAGAACATGGGGCTGAAGCCTCGACTGTCGGCGTTCCCACCCCAGGGCTGAAACCCCTTTCTCTAGCTCCCCCACCACTGGCCACAGCCCCATTCTCACGTGGCCCTTGCTGCGGGGCTGAAGCCTTTTTGCCCCCACAGGGCTGATGCCCCATTTCCGGGAGGTCCTCACAATGGGACTCAGCACCCGCCCTGTCCCATTTCTCCCCCCCTTTCACTGTGGGCCTGGAGCCCTGAGCACCAGTTGATCCCCTCTCCCTCCCTCTTTGCATGCTGTGGGGCTGAACGTCATCCCTGCAGTGGTACAGGGTGGGCGAGGAGCTGCCGAGGATTGGAGGGTCAGCCCCTGGACCCCGAGAGCCAGTGGCTCCTCTCTTCCCCCACTCCAGGGTGTCCCATATTGAACATAGAGAAATATGGTCCCCCTAGGAATAAGCCTTACAGCTCTTGTGATCCACCAGATGGTGCCGCTGTTATAGACATTCTAGAACAGATTGTTGATAACTTTTAAAGATTGCAGTTTAAAGTTCAGGATTTGAATATGAAGTCAGGTTGCAAGGTGTTTTCCAGACTTAAATTTGGATCCCCACCCTACCCCAAATGAAACCACTGGTTTCTTTTGCAAAGTGACTATTGCTAGCAGGCTAACGTTGACAGTTTAATTCAGGAGGAGAACAATGTGCCCTTATGCCCATGACTTTCTAATAGCTGGCTTGTGCAAAAGGGCTACAGTTTTCCTGCAAAACATAAGAATGGCCATGGTCAGACCAAAGGTCCATCCAGCCCAGTATCCTGTCTACCAACAGTGGCCAGTGCCAGGTGCCTCAGAGAGAATGTCCAGAAGAGGCAATCATCAAGTGATCCCTCTTGTCACCCATTCCCAGCTTCTGGCAAACAGACGCTAAGGATACCATCCTCTCTCATTGTGACTAATAGCCATTGATGAACCTATTCTCCCTGAATCCTGAAAAATGTGGAGAAGGGAGCATATGGTGTGGGTAGGCAGTGAATGAAGAAGCAAGGATGACTGACAAAACAGTTCAGACAGAAGACATAGCGCCATGCATGTTTTTCATTACTACTAACAAGAGGCTGTGAGCCTAATACCTCTTCAGTGCCACCAGTAAAGAGCTCACTGTTCTGCAACACTAACTCCACACAGGCCTGACAAACTCACCTTGCCCACCACATTGCTTTAATAGAATGTATCCAAAAAGTGTCATATGAAGTATCTAGTAAAAGCTTAGGTCATACTGGTCCACATAATCACAGCAAGATGTATGTATAGGTGCTAGTCAAGGAAGTATGCACAAATACACTGGAAAATACTTTTTAAAGTCTCAATCAGAGCAGGACTGACAAGCAGATTTTGACAAAAGGATGTATATTCAGCAAGCTCTCTGCCTTGGTTCATATCTAAGCCCACACAGTGGAAGCCTGGGTGCATATGATGAAAACATGAGGATGTGAAGACAACATTTCCGTTTCCTTCATTGTCCTTATTCACTCTCTGCTGGATCTTCGGCCACGTCTTCGCTTCCCAGAAGATCCGTGCTGTAACAGTTGATCTTCCAGAGTTTGATTTAGTGGGTCTAGTAAAGATCCATTATATCGAATGCTGGGGCTGCCCACATCAGTGCCAGAACTCCTACTTCTCACAAGGAGTAAGGGAAGTTGAAAGGAGTATTTCTCCCATCGACCTCCCACTGTGAGGATGGCGCCTATGTCAACTCTAGCTATGTTTTTTTTAAATAGCTGGAATTGTAAACCTTAAGCTGACCTTTGGCTATAGTGTGGCCCTGACCTTAGCCTTTAATAGTACATTTGTAATTGTTTTCACTATATCTGTACCTCAGTGCTGTGGTGTTATATTGGAGCTGATCCTCAGCTGAACCAAAGAAGCTGGTATGTGTGTTGTTCCTTTGAGAACACTTACCTTGCAGTTTCTACGAGTTTCCAGTGGCTGCGAACTGGCTAGGGGGAATAGTTAGTAAATGCCAACTTTTTAATAGTATCTACTGTAAGCTTCTCCAGAAATATGGCAATGAACACTGTTGTGATAATTTGACCTACAAATTCACCTTAATTATGAATTTGTGAGTTCATCAGTTGTCATAATAACCTATAACAACAAATATTGGTGGGAAAAGGAGACAGAGGACTAAATTAGTCTCCTCAAAAAAGTCCACACTCCTTTGATTCAAGGACTGCTTTGGAATCAGGCTGTGTGGTAACAACAGAAGATGTAGTACCATAAATTAATGAACCATAACTAGTGTGTTAGATATTAGGCCCAAATAGTGAACAAAATAGGGGATTGGTTAGTCCACTCATACTCTCTTTTGGGGTTCTTAAACAAAGAGTGACTTTGCCAGAGAGTAGGGAGAGATAGAAGGAACAGAGTAAGATGGCTACCTCCGCCACCATCTCATTGGTTCCCACATCATCTTTGTTCCAATCCCAGAGATAACTTGAGCAGATTAGGCCAGAAAGAGGGATCCGGAGACCTTCAGCACCCTGCCGGCTCTTGAGATGTAACATGATTGGACTTCAACAACAGAAGCAATTCCAGTCATCTGAACTAACTTTTCTTTTGCCCAGAAGGACAGTTACCATGTAAGAGACTGTCAAAGAACTGGACATTTTTCTTCTAAAAACTCTCTCCAGCTAAAGTGACCATGAATAAGAGAAGCTGTTTAAAATGAACGCCTTATTTAATACTTTTTCAACTGTTTTCACTGTTTTTCCTTCTTTTCTGATCTATAATACAAGCTTTTTTTCCCTGGTGTGTTTGCCATGGCACTAACCAGGCTGAAGTCTCTGTATATCAAATCTCTACCTTTGTTTAATGTTGGATAGCGACGGGGTTATGTTAACACCTTCAGACCATACATTCAATGCCCAATAGCTAGGACCTAATTCTGCCATCCTTACTCAGGAGAGCAGTGCCATTGATAACATGTGTCTGGGATTAGAAGTTGATTTTCAGACTGGCATACTATCCACCATAATGATCTGAAACTGCTGCCCAACACTCCTACAGAAATAACAGGAGCAGTGGAAGACTATCACACGCCCACAGGAAATTCTACAATACCGTGCCTGGGAGATGTTCCTGGAATAGCCTCAACAATCAGTGAAAATGGACTGGGAAGGAGGGAGAAAACTCCATATTGTGAGACTCCATTCAAGCTTATAGCTGTGCTAAAACTGGCCTTGAAAATTACAAAGTATGCTACTCATGAGTTCAAAGCAACTAGGCATTTCCAGTAAAATATTTTTATAAATTTCACATTTTTGATATAGTCATGAATAGTCTTGAAAACGTATACAAATCAAAATAAAAAAAAAATTTAACACTGACAAAGAATCGCAGGCAATGCCATCTGCTAGTTCCTTTGTTCCAGTTGCACTGAATCTGCCTATCTGTTGAAAATCATTGTTACTATGTGAGCTACATACACCCAGCATGAGTAAACAGAAATGATTTATTTTGTGACTTTCCAAGTTCAAAACTTGTGAACTGCAGCACTTAGCCTTGTCACTGAGAAAGCGGTTTTATAAAGTGTTTCATTAATCTTATTTCATTATATACATTTTTAATTGTAGAGCATTTGTTATGTTGGTTAGTAGTCCAACCAGGAGTAAATAAGAGGAAGAAGCTATGGAGCAGAAGGCTTGGGCCTTTAGGGAATGACACCAGTTATTAGACACATATCCAAAAAAGTTTGAAATTCCTCTTGGCAGGTGCATCAGACACAGGGAGTAGTAACTTATGCTCTATTTATGCTGAGTTACTTGGCTATTGTAATTAAAGTTATATTTGAAGAACTCCTGCTGTTCCCATCTCCTTCTGGAAATGCTGAGATAGCCTTCTTTAGACAACAGTGACAATATTTCTAACACCTCTGTATTTGTTTTTCAAGTGGCAACAAACAAAAGCATACACCTTTACAGTAAGTAAATTGCAAATTGAAGAGGGGAACATGCGGATCTTTTAAACAGAGGCCCACTGCTGAGAACAACAATAAGGAGAAAGGGATCTTTTCTGTTTGGTTCTTCTCTTAGAAGAAAATGAAATATTTACACAACTGCAAGGGAGCTGACAGCCTCACCAGACCCCTGGGCAAGGTGGAAGAGGGGGCCTGGCTCCATGCTCCTGGAAGACGCAGGACAGGGAGGGACAGCCTGCTCTCAGTGCTACCCAGACTGTAACGCACACCTTCCCCTCCCTCAAAGCTACCCAGAGCATGTTGCATGGTGCTCCAGCGGTCATTTAAAGGGCCCAGGGCTCTGAGTGTCACTGCAATAGCAGTGGCAGCAGATGGAAGTAACAGGCCCTTTTGAATGGCCAAGTCCCGGCGCAGTTGCCCCATTTGCCCTCCTCATCCCCACTCCCGTCGGCAGGCCTGCACAATTGTGTTAATAAAATTTAAAGGAGAAACATAGGTGCTATTAGAACACTAATTTCATGGTCTACCAAAGGGTAACAGCAATGTTTTATCATTGTATACAAATTTTACCCACAAAAACACATTAAATAAACATTATCAAGGTTGCACTGAATAAGGAAGGAATCACGTGGGGGAAAATATGATTATGATTAGGAACAAGGGATGCAAATTAAGGTTTCAAGGACAAACTTATTTCTGGCACTTACTAACTTGTAGATGTTTGACTTTGCAATCTTTATAACGACCTTTTAATGTTGATTTATGTATATATATATATAGTGAGTGTGGGTGTGTGGATGTGTGTGTGTGTCTGGCCATGGTATGTATACACTAGTTTTTTAAAGCAAACTGGAGAGGGGGAACAACAACATTGTGTAGGTTCAAACCCAGGGTCCTCTGCTGTATTGGAATCTTCAACTCCCCCCTACAGACCTCTGCCATTGGAGCTAACAGATTAACTAATAGCTGAAAGGTTGTCATCTTCAGTGTAGACCGGCACTAGGAAAGGATGAAATTCATTGTGTCAGTGGAGTTGATACATCTATGTCAATAGCAGAAGAATGGACAGACACAGGAATCTAGGTTTCCATGTCAAGCTATGGAGGAGCATGTGCTCTAGTGACACATGTTCTTCTATCCACTGTGCCCAAGCATGATCCTTTCTGCCACAAAGTGTCCATATCCTAGTCCTGTCTCTTGTCCATCCCTCGCTCCTCATCCCAGTCCCATTCTCCTCACCTGACCAGCTCTTCAGGATTCTCATCCCCATATCAATGTCCTTGCTCTCACCCATTCCACCATATTTTCCATCCTCTCTGGCTTCCAGACACAATCTTCTCTGGGCTTCTCAAACTCTCTCAGTTCCCTCCCCTCACAGCTCCTTGTCTCCATCTCTTTGCCCAGTCAGCCCCAGTTCTTCCCTGTTCTCTGGCTCCTTTTCAAATCTGTGCCCCAATCCCATCTTCAGTCCCAGTCTCCTTGCCCGGCCCAATTGTCTCCCACCCGCCACACACATCTATTGGCTGCTCCCTGACTCCTCCCATTTCCTTCCTCAGCTTGCAATCTCCTTGCCCAACTAGTCCCAATCTCCCCTCCCCACCAAGTTCCCATTCTCTCCCCCTCTTTCCTGCCTCCAGTGTCAGCCCTTAACCATCCTTAACCACCCATGGGGTCCTTATTTCAATCTATTATTTCTAGCCCCACTACTCCTCCCCATAAAAAACTCTTGTCCCCTCTGCATCTGAATCAGACAGTTTCATCCTCCATGCTTCTGGAGCCCAGGAGGGGTCACTGAGAGAATAGGAGAGACAAGCCCAGGGTGCTGTTGGGTCAACAGCAGCAGGGAGCACTGAGCGAACAGGGGAGACTAGTTTCCTGATTTCAGCTCAGGAGTCCATACATGGCCCAGCCTGCAGTACCCCAGAGCTGCAATTGCAAGTAAGGTCCTGCTCAGCCCCAAGCTGGAACGTACAGTATGGCTGGAATTCTTGAGGGGAATTTAGGTGTTAAAAATCCAAGACATCCCTACTGAGCATGTGTAAACTACAATTACTCAAAGGCTTATGACTTGGCCAAAGAAAAGTTCACTACACTTTAACAGGGAAGAACTAGTACTGACTGAGGGAAAAACGGAGACGAGGAGCTGTGAAGGGAGGGAACAGAGATAGTCTGAGAAGCCCAAAGAAGAATATTGGGACTGGAAACCAGTGAGCATGGGAGACCGGAGGGAAAGGTGTGAGAGACAGATATGAGGAGGAGCTGAATTACTAAAACAATTTATTTTTCCCTAGCCTCAATCTTGGAAATAGTTGTGCCCTTTTGACTTAAATTTTCCAGAAAAATTTAGCTTGAGACAAACACTCAATATGGAAAGTTTCAGCCAAAACCATTAACGTCTGATAAAATTATAAGCCACTGAAAATAGTGACTTATAATGGGAAGTATCTAGCAAGCTCTGTGATAGATGGTGCACTCTGCCTAGCCTGTAATAGATACACATAGTATGTATAGAGCTTCCCACTTAACTGTCATAGCAAAAGGCACAGTATGAGATATCAGGAAATGCTAGCATTTAAAATGCTTTCTTAGATCTGCTCTTCCAGTTGTGAATTCACAAAGTGCACAGAGATAATATTTATAATTGGTATTCATATTAACGAAATATTAGTAAGAGATACCAGCTGCTTCATGTATCAAAATACTAACGCTCATTACAATTGGTTGACAGGGACCTTATGTTAACTTCTTTTTTTAAAGCGTATGAATTTGGTGATCATAAAAGCAAAGGACTAGAGTCAGTCATGGAAAGGACAAGTGTATGAAGATATCCCTCCCCAACTTCAGCCGTAATCTATATCTCACCTGCTTTCCCAATGTTGAATCGGCAAGAAACAAAGTATCAAACTGAACATGAGTTTTAAAATGTAGACTATTGTCCAAGAGGGATTAAGATAAGAACATTAAATTGATTTCCACGTGTGAGCTAAGTAGAATCTGAACTTGGAGATCCAGAGGGCAAAGGATTACTGTTGATAAATCAGTAGTCTCCACCTGCAGAAAAACTGCACCAGTGTCAGATATCTGAAAAGTCCCACTCTTCCCCCACAATTGGTCATACAATTACAGTAGCACAAGTGTAACTGCACCACAAAGAATCATTTGCGCTCCTAATTGAAAGTACAGATATTATATGCAAACCTGAAAAGCAGCATCATTAACAGCCTGAGCCTACTCCCATCAAACTGATTTGGAATTTTGGCCTGGGTACCCAATTATATTGCCAACCTAATGTTAGACACTGATTCCCTCCTTCTTACTTAACTCATTTGGACCTATTATGAAGGACTTTGGTGTTATGATCTCTGTTCTTTACAGGTAACGTTTGGGAATGGGAACAGAGATTTTGGAAAACTGATCTCTCTGTCTCTCTCACACTCATTCACACACACACACACTTTTTCATTTGTTTTTTGTAAAATGTAATTAAATTGGAAAGGACCAGTGAGAAGGCATTTCATGACAGGATGGAGGAATAACAAGCATAATTCTTCTCAGCCCTTTAATGTAGCCTGTTTACAGAAGCGCCTGCATTCAGAGCTGGGCAGCCAGAAAGTGGCAGCTGTAGGTTAGGTGCCCAGCTCTAAAGTCAGTGCCCTGCCAGCAGCAACAGAGAAAGCTGGCAATGCCAAACCGTGCCATCCTTATATCTGCACTGTTTCCTTCAGAGCTGTGAGGCAAGAAAGCAGTGACTGCTGACTGAGGGCCAAACTCTGCAGGCAGAAATAAGGATGGCAATATCATACCGTGCCATCCTTACTTCTGCACTGCTGCTAGCAGCAGATCTGCCTTCACAGCTGGGCTCCTGGCCAGCAGCCGTTGCTCTCCATCTGCCCATCTCTGAAGGCAGTATCATCACCAGCAGCAGCACACAAGTAAAGATAGTAGTACTGCAACCATCCCTACAAAAACCTTGTGACCCCCAACCCACCACTTCTTTTTGGGTCAGGACCCCTCCAGTTACAACACTGGGGAAAATGCCTATTTAAATATTTTAAAATCCTATGACCGTGAAACTGATTCAAATGGACTGTGAATTTGGAAGGGCCCTACTCATGAGACCCTCCTTAACCATGAGAATCCTCCCTATGCACAACATCCAAACATCAGATTTAAATGGCTTGCCTCCAGCTTTAGCACAATTTGCTAAGACATATGCAAGTAACTTCTGCAGTCATAAAGAGAATATATTTGTTTTTTTTAAAAACACAAGCAGCTTCAAACATTTTATTTCTTCCTACCTGTTCATCTGTTCTACTGCTATCCTTGAGTTATTAAAAACTAATGATTTAGCAATCAGAGCCAAAACTCTGAACTTTTCACCAATACTTCAAATATTTGCATAGGTATTTCTCCATCTTCATCTGGTTTCTTTTTTAATGCAATGCTGAATAAAGGATATAGGCAGGCAAATATTTTATTAGCCAAGCAGCAGCTTAATATTTGGAGAAAGCAGCTGATCATCAGGCATCCCAGTTCTAAAGGGGAAGTTTTTGGATGCTTTACTATTCAAGAATAAAGATTTTTCATTAGTATTTTCAATACAAGCTCACTCTAGTTTAAACCAACTCCATAACTGTTTTTACTGGGTAAAATGTGGTATCAAGAAGTACTAGTATGCTAGGGGCTTTACAGACCGGTAAGAAGGCATGGTCCATGCTTCAATAAGCTTACAATTCAAGGCCCTAATTTTGCAAAGAACCATGTGAGGGTTAGTGGGTCCTGTGCCTTTTGAATTTCAGTCCCATTGGAGAATTCAGTGGCAGCAGGATTGGCCCTCGGAAATGAAAATCTTACATTTACAGTTTATGAATCCATTCCTGGCAATCAAGCCCAATTTGCAACAGACGCACTCTGCCGTTGATTGGACAGACGATCCACTGCTTCTGATAAGTGAAATATGACTGCTCTTTGTAGATATTGCTGGTGCTTTGTTTTGCAGTCATACTGACAGTATTTTCAAACTACTCCACTCCATCATTCTCTGTTGCCAATTAGCCTAAGCAGCATCTAAAGTTCCCACATGAACTGAGTCAATATTATGAAGCTTTAAAGTCCTTTACCAAGCGTTTAGATGTTTCCTTTGCCTGCCTTGTGTCCGTTTTCCAATAGTGAGTTCTCTGTAGATCAGTATTGTTGTTCAAACTTTTCATATGTTCACAGAATTTGACTATTCTAGCCAAAATGGGTATCTCAGAAGAAAAAAAATCCATAGGGCTTAAATAGTCCCCAGATCCTTAATTTTAAGTAGTATAGCTCAAGAAAGGCCCAAAAGGACATTTTAATCCAGCAGATCTTCATGCCATAACTTATTGCTACAATACAAAAATAGCTTTATCCATCTGGTCTGCTTTAAAACATTAGAGGCATTCAGTTAACTCTTCAATCCATTAACACTTGCAATGTGAATTTAACTACTATTTAACATATTTCTATCTAAATATCTTTTCCCCCCGTAACTTCTTTCTTGAAAAATCTACAGTGTAACCATTGACAACCAGGCTTTCGTTCATCCTGTTGAGTTTCAGTGCGTAGGTTCAGGAAGCAAAATTTTCCAGGCAGCAATGTCTCAAATTTATCATCTAATTAATCTATTAGTATTAATAGCAAACAGTTGCCAGCCTTCCAGTGCAATTTTAATGCTTGTGCCTTCTTACTGTGTATGAACCATTGTCTAAACTGAAGCAATTAAACTCTATGGTTTTGTGCAAATCAGTGGTTGTTCCTCTTTTATTTATTATTTGTAGTGCAGCAGTGCCCTATCCCAAATCCCATTATGTTACATGTTCTAAAAACACTGTAAGAGACATAGTTGGCCCTAGGACAAATCCAAAGGACTGTAGTAGAGATGGGGAGAGAGGTACAATATAAGGATAAAAGGAGTAAAAAAACAAGGGTCATGTCATTGTAGGCATCTTCTACAGACCACCTAACAAGGTAGAAGAGGTGGATGAGGCTATTTTGGAATATCTAACAAATTCATCCAAAGCACAGGACTTGGTGGTAATGGAGGATTTCTACTATCCAGATATCTGCTAGGAAAATAACACAGCAGGACATAGTTTAATCAACAAGCTCTTGGAATGTATTGGAAACATTTTTTTATTCCAGAAGATGGAAAGAGCTACTGAAGGGAGGCTGTTCTAGATTTTATTTTAACAAACAGGAAGGAACTGGTTGAGAATTTGAAAGTTGAAGGCCCCAGGGGTATAAATGATCATGAAATGACACAACTTAAAAATAGCTAATGGTCCTGCAGCACCTTAGAGACTAACAAAAAGATGTAGATTGTATCATGAGCTTTTGTGGGCACAACCCACTTCTTCAGATGAATGGACTAAGGGGTCCAGTGTACAAATAAATAGCAGAGAAAGAGAGAGAATGGGGAGGGAAAGAGAAGGAAAAAATAGGAAAAGAATTGTCAATTAGAGTGTCTGTGCTAAAAGAGGCTAATAGAGTGGGCTATAAGTACCCGACACTTAGCTTTTTAAGTCATTAGGGTGTGGAATGTCACAGCCTATCCAGGTCAGGTGTTTGTTCAAACCTTGATTCCAGGTATTAAACTTGTAAATAAAACCAAGTTCCACAGCTTCATTCTCCAGCTGATTTTGAAATTGCTTTGAAATATTAGAGTTGCTTTTAGATTCATAATCATATTTAATTTGAAATCTTGTGACTTTTATGCCAATGCTACATTATGGATTCTTTTTATTTGCCCTCTGGTTAGGACTTTTCTCCATAACTCAGGCTAAAAAGATAGGGGAAATTCTATAAACATCTGGCCAGGATGTTAACAGCCTCTTTCCACTAGTCGTGCAGCCTCCATTCGTCACAATGGTGTGAAGCTCCAGGGTCCTGTTTGGCTTTACACAAAACGTGGGTGACCAGGTAGGATCAGTTTCCAAAAATGCCTTCTTTCACTTCCAGCTTCTAGCAAATTTCATCCTTCTTCCTTGAGGAGGACCCGGCCTTAGTGAGCCAGTCATTTAGCGCTGCAGGTTGGATTACTATATCTAACACTGATTGTGAAAATGAACCATATGCTCTAGCTGGTACACAAGGTGATTGCTCATCTTCTCCATGGCTTAGATTACCACAAGCACATCAGGCCTCTCTATGAATTCCACTGGCTCCCAGCCAGCTTCCAAGGCCAGTTTAAGGTCTTGGTCCCAGTTTTCAAAGAAATGAATACATCAAGCCTCCAGCTACAAAGATAAATTTCAATCTATAAACTGCCCCTCCATCTGTGATCCTCAGGGACAATGTAGCTCTTAAAGCCCAAGATAAACCATATGGGAGCTGAGGACACAACAGTCTCTGTTGAGGGGAATTCAGAATCTGAGCATCTTTAAGAAATATTGCAAGACCTTCCTTTTTAAGAAAATCTTTCCACCATGAGAAACACTCATTATTTAAATGCCCCTTTTATTCTTAAGGCTCTCTGAATGCCCCCTCCTCAAACAAAACCTGCCCCAAATATAATTTTGACTCTGAAAAGGCAGAAGATGCCAGAAACTCCATGCCATCTGCTAGGGGCCTTCACTGTTGCTATTGGTTTTACATGTAAGACACTCAGGGTATGTCTACACTAGCCCCCTAGATCGAACTAAGGAGGCTAATGTGGGCATTCAAAGTTTCAAATGAAGCCTGGGATTTAAATATCCCGGGCTTCATTTGCATCTTCCCGGGCGCCACCATTTAAAAATGTTCCTTAGTCCGAACTCCGTGTCCGCGGCTACACACGGCACGGAGTAGTAGTTCGAATTAGGGTCTCTAATTCGAACTAACGGTACACCTCGTTCCATGTTCCTCTTTCTATATTTAGGTTTTTGTGTTACTGTTCTAAATTCTAAGAAATAGGTAGCATACTCCCAGCAGAAGTTTTTACATATTTTAATCTAACTTCTGTGAACATCACATGTGGAAGCTAAGGGAAGATGACAATTTGGAGGGAAAGAGTAATTTAGGAACATTCAAAGGCCAGACCAGGTCAGATCAATGGTCCAGTTGGCCCAGTATCCTGTCTTTCAACAGTGGCTAATGCCAGATGCTACAGAGGGAACCAGTAGAACAGGCAATCATCCAATGATCCATCCTCTGTTGTCCACTCTCAATCAGAAGCTACATGTATCAGACACAGGAAAGGATCAAGGAGGATGGAAAAGAAGCTCTGAAACTTAACTACAAATAGTTAGAGACTTTGTAATAACAGGAGACTTTGTAGAGTGCAAGTGTATGTGAGAAGCAAGAGAGAAAAATCCAAACTGAAGGGGATCCCAGAGGGAATCAATTGAGGCATTGCTTGAAAATGACATGTTCAAGGTGCTTAGAGATTATGAGAAAAGAGAGACGAGAAAGTGGCTGAGAAGGAAGGTTGTTTTTTAAATGATAGGAGATAACTTTGTGCTGAAAGGGAAGGGGCTAGCTGAAGGAGAGGAGAAGAGAACAGGAGTAATGGAAATAATTCTCCAGAAGTAAATAAGTCTATATGGATGCCAAGTCATTTAGCTTAGTTGGAAAAAAATCTTTTCATACTAATTACTAGGGACAATTCTTAAAATGCAACAGCTTGTTTTAAGGAGCATATGGTAGGGAGTGCTAGGCAAATGCAGCAGACAATGTGTTACTAAAAGAAGAAGAATGTCTCTTTTACATAAGGAGCCATATGCAGTCCAAATTTATCCCCTCTGTATCATCAAAATGGATATTTTAAACCATTAATATTCAGTCTCTAAAATTACTCACTAAGGTGTGTACATTCAGTCCTTTCTGAGCTATACTAAGTGGCAACCAGATCAAAAAGGCATAGAAAAGCTAGAGGTTAAATGGGAGTGTGCCATCATAAGTGATGGGCTGTCTGAAATGATTTGCTGTCTCGGTCAAGAAAACATTAGGAAGCTTATCCTGAGCTCTTAAATCACTGAAGATGTGTCTTCCTCCTCATTATCTATTGCAGCCTCCCTCAAGGTCCCTTTGAATAGTCCCTCAGACGTTTAATCCATGTATAGAGTGTTTACTTTTGGGGGCACTAGAATATTCATAATGAGTGCCCAGACTTTTTACTGCCTCATTGCTATCTTTTAATTCCACTGAATAGTCCTTTGCTTTTGTCTATAGAAAGTAGTTAAAAGTCTTAGCTGAATCTTCAGAACAGAAGAGAATAAGAGTTGAATTCTCAAGCAAAGTGTCAGGTACTCTAGAATGTTACCAATGTGACATTTGTATATAGATGTAATGTCTTATTATGGCAGTACCATGATAAAAGATGGCACATGAAACACACATGCATACAAAAGAACAAGGGTGAAAAAAATGGGGAGGTAAAAGAGGCCAACAGAGTGTGGCAAGAAAAATAAATTGAATTCCCTGCAGCAGGACCACAGAGGGCACAGAGATGAGTACTCAGGACAAAAACTTGTAAATCCTCACTACATACATTCTCTTGGATTATGAATAATTCCATTCTGGGAAGGATAGTCACTTTGGATGAAGTCGCTGCAGTACCACTTGAAACTCTGCAAACAGTCACCTCTTCTTGGCTGCTACCAAAATTGTGCTGCAGTTATTCACAGGAGACCCAGAGATCATGCTGCTGCCGGTGGATTTACAGATTGATGCTCCATGGAAAAGAAACTAGATTGCCACTGTCTGTAGTGAAGTGACTACAGAATCCCTGCTGCTCTGAGTGTGACATGAAAAGTTCTATGGGAACTGGCCAGAAATTCACGCTAGTGAAAGCTGACACGTGTCTAAACAGCAGAGTTACAGCAACACGCTTCTGTTTTCAAGGGGAAGTTGAATAGCATGAAAGACATCACTGTACAAATAGCCATGAAGTTGGGCAGTCAGCCCAAATTTTCAAGGCAACATTACTACCATATGCCAAAGCGTGAAGTGGATTTGGAAGCAGCCATGGCAGAAATGCTTTCATCTGTTGTATACTGTGAATGGGCAACTAATTGCTGTAGTGTTTAGAAAAGGATAGTACTATCAGGATTTGTGGATATTTCAAAGTAACCGAGTGGAACATAGAGAACAATATCCATGTGCCTTTGGTAAAGATCTCTTTGATTCTATAACAGCAGGTCACCAGCTTTCATTGCTCTAAAGGGAAAAGGGACCTCTTTATCCCAATATGGACACCTAACTGTGTTAATGATACAACTCAGTTATTATCTCTTTATATCTTGTGATTGCTCAATGTTTGCTCATCCTTCACCTCTGTGATGACTGCTTCTCCTATTGATTGTACTATCCAGAAATGGCGTGAAACATTCAGGCATTGTATTTTGCCAAAACAGCAGATAAATACCTACTGGTTAGTAAATAGACCTTAGCTTCTACCTGAGAAATTCACAGCTTTTATGAAGATGAGTGATGTGCGTTATACCGAATCAGCATTGTAACATCTGTCCAACCTTGCCCTGGCAGAGATTTTGATTGATTCTACAAACCCTTATGTTCTTCACAAAGATCATCATTTCATAACAGCTCACACCACTACAAACCAAAAAATATCACAACCTCATCGGTGTATTTCTTAGACCCACCCTACCTTCCCTTTCATTCTCCTCTTTACAGAACTCAATATACAAAATATCTTGTCTTGCACCTTCCCATGGTCATTTTTATTCTGAAGAAACCTGCCTGTTTCCATTCAGACTCATTTTTCCTTACCAAACTTATGAGGAAACTAAAAATGGGGCTTGAGATGGAGCCTTGACTGCAGTTTTGCTGTGCAGTACTTAGACACCACAGTGACACATACCTTAGAACTTCATTCCCCATTCATTTGTCACAAATTAAAAATAACTTCTTGACAGCTGGAAGCCAGAGCCTCAGGCGGCTGCTGTCCATTGCAATCCCAGCAGTTGTTACATGGCTACTATCCTGCCTGATTATCAAAGGTATTTTAAAGTTGGTCTGTAAAAACCCATGCTTTTAGGTAAAACACAGAGTTAATTGCACTCATTTTTAAAAGATAAATAAATTAGTAATTGTGTTAAGTGAATTATTCATCGTGACTTCAGATCGGTCTGCTTCTTAGAAAATAAACATTTTGGGTTTGCCTTGACATGTGTTTTCTTGAAGCGCATTGCTTAACACCCAGCTGTAAGTCTCATAAAACCAAAGAAACAAAAATCTGTAGGCAAATGTTGCTGTTAAAGGTCTGCTCCAGCATTTAAAGCTTAAATACTTATCTGCAGAATTCATTTTGTGTGTGTGTGTGAGTCAGTTTCAAACCAGTCTCTTAATGTCTCATTGCCATTTATCCTTCAGCAGCAAAGTCAGTGTATAATCCCTTTGGATTGACTTCACAAACCCTTGTTCATGAAAGCCTCTCACTGAAGATAACAGGTATTTTCACTAAATGAGAATGTCAGGAATCGGTTAATTGACATTATTGCTTAAATAAAGCAATGCTATGACAGAAGTAAAACTCCCCTACCTGGGAAAGACAGGCTTTTGTCATCAGTCACACCTCTTAAACACGGGGGCTACGTCTACACTGTGCATTGTTGCGCAAGAAGATATGCATACATAATGAGCCGCCATTTTGCGGAAGGGGCTTTTGCGCAAGAAGGAGCTGTCTACACTTGCGCAGGAGCCGTTCTGCCACTTATTTTCAGGAAGAATGGCTCCTGCACAAGAAGGGTTTTTTGCTCAAGAAGGAGCAGTGTGGACAGCTTCTTCTTGCGCAAAAGCCCCTTCCACAAAAATGGCGGCTCATTAGGTATGCAAATGAGGCTCCGCGATATTTATTGCCACACCTCATTTGCATATCTTATTGTGCAACAATGCACAGTGTAGATATAGCCAGTGTGCATAGAGTAAGAATACTCTATTAGAAATCTGTTCGCATCAGACTTTCAAACACAACAATGTCCTAAGCAAACACAAAGGACCTCCCACACTCTGTGGGAAATAAACCAAGTATGTTGAACCATAATTGCTAAGAGAAGTTTTGGGATTGAATCCCTGCTCCATTTTGCTCTGCCCACACCCTCTGATGCTTCTTTCTCCTCCTCCCTAACTATTATCATCTGTTCAATGTAAACTTTTACATCTCAGTAGGGGGTTTTTGAACCAACATATACTAGGAACAGGAGAAAACAGACTGTAGATTACAAGAAGCAGTTCAGACATAAAGCTAATATTAATGTAGTATGGAAAAATCCCATTACTGTGCTCTGATACTAAAGGTATCAATTCAAAGAAAATCCACAGGGGTCTTAGGCATAATTCCCTCTTCCAGGTACAAAATACTTTGTGAATGCAAAAGACCAACAAAAACATGACTTACTCTCTACTCTAGGCAATTAGTGTTGGTATTGTAGGCAACACAATCCTCATGTATTATTTGTATTGTGGTAGGAGCCTTTTGCGGAAGGGACCAGGAGCCATTTGCAGAAGGTGCTGTACTAACACAGAGCCAAAAGACCACCCTTTGCTCCATGAGTTTATAATCTAAGTAAACACAAGCCAAATAATATGAGCATTGCTCCAAGGTGAAGCAGACTGCATTTAAAAATACAAGTAAAGTTTTAAAAACCCTAACTCATTTGCCAGGTAGCTGCAAAGATTATAAAGAAATTTAATTTTAAACTGATTTTTAGAAACCGCTTCCTATTTTCCCAGATTGGGCCAAAAATTGGTTCTTTTCTCTTCTGTGGGATTTAGTACCCTGCCAAGCCCCTAAATCAGCACCTAGACCAGCAGCTCTTACAATATTTGTGCTTGAGATATTTGTGAAAAAGGCAGCTCTGGCAGAAGAAACCCAGAAAGCTGTGGTCTGGTCTTGATGGGTGATAAAAACATACACCTGGAATGCTCTGTCATTTTAAGTCTACTTATATAAGAGAGCATATAATTTTCCTCAGAACCAGAAAGGTAAAACCTAGCTTGAGTATGAATACCTACGAGACCAAAGAGAGAGAGTGAGATGCAACAAGGAGTAGCCCATTACAAAATAATGGGGCTATAGCTGGTTTCCTCTTCCTCATAATTGTCTGTTCCCACCTCCAAAAGGGCATTTTGGGAAAAACTCCACACAAAAGAGTGTCCCAATAGTAAAAAGGATGAATAATAATACTGGCACAACAACGGTGATTCTGTGGGAAATGTGGTGCTTCTGCATAGCATTACTGTGTCATGCTGGGTATTAAGTTAATTAATGATTTAAAGGGGATTTGGGCTTGTTTTTAAATTAGGCCAAATCCTCTTCCATTCCAATATTTGAGTAAATAGCCTACACACTAAGGATTTCTTCATGATCTGTGCAAAAAAGGAGTTTTTTGAGCTTTATATGAATCTAACTGAGAACAGGATTTGACTCATGGTGGTAATAAAGTGTAGAGAGATCCCTAATTTTATCTTTGTGATAATACAATGTAATTTCATGTTGTATACTTTTATTGAAAGCCAAATTATTGTTGGTTATGTTGCTTGCTCTTCTACACACACTTAAACTCATTTTCTAATCAACTTGAATGTGATGTGTGTATCTGAAACAACTACTTACATCATCACAGAATGCCGACCTTCACTTATCTGGTTAAAAAGCAGGGGAATGAAAATTTCACATAATTAACTTTCTTCTAGTTTTAAATGGAATCTCTATTAATATTTCTTATTGTCATACTAATCTGATCACAAATTTGGATATAAAATAAATACTTTTATAAGCAAACTTTTCCAGTCCTGAGCAAATCTAATTTATTAAATTCACACACTCTTCTTAGCATTTTTAAGAAAACGTGTGAAAAATGAATGAATGTTCAAACTGGTTCACATCACCCTTAAGTGGTTAATTATAGAATAAGCACCATGATTTTTCTAGGCTGCAATAAAAAAAAAGTCTCTTCAGAGACATGTTTAATCATTTTAATCCAGTACTGCTATGTTTATTTATTCCTTTTTAGTCCATTAGATTGTAAATTAGAGTTGATTCGCTTACTCTGATTGGCTTAATTGTAGCAGTTACAGCTGAAGTACAAATAAAACTGTAATATATCGAGCAGATGTTTAACCTACCCGACTAAGATCTTTAACAGTCAGTTCCAACTGCAATTTACATCTAGCAATTTAACAAGGCCCTGAGGAAGTGTATTTGATTTTTTTAAACAAGCTGTTTATTTCTGCGTTGTAGAAACAAGATTATTGTGTCATGTTTTTGAGACAGGCTTATTTTTTAAGCACTGGATGGGCCCTCTACCTGGCTGTGTTGGATTATGCTACGTATAAATAACCTCTTCTCTGGGCAAGGAGCAGAGCAGAATTCCTTCATGATATTCAAGAGAACACTATTCTTGTTGGCCCAAAATGGTGTCTGGGTTAGGGAGCATGTTTGTAGGTCCCTCCTTTCCTTCAGTGATCTTACATGTAAGAGGCAATCAGTACCTAACACTATGAACCAGCTTTGCCGGGCACCATATGGTCCTGTCAGTAAAATCTTGCACTTCCTGCTGTAGCAGTAGGGTAACTGATATCCACAGTTTCTGACTGCTGTGGCGGTGGCCTTTAAAAACACTTGAAGTTAGTCCTATCAGTTTCATCTAATATAAAAGTGGTAAGTTTTTAAGACCACCATCCCAGAGAACAATTTTGTAACTAGATTTCTTTGAGCTAATACATACATTCCAAACTTATACTGTATTGAATTGCTAAGTTCATCAGACTTTACATTTAAAATTCCTATGACCTTTAAAATATTTCATTTGCACTTGAGAAACTCGATGCCAAATACTTAGTCAGGCTGGCCTTTCAAATGTGATCCAGAGACCATCTACATCTATACAACCAGAAAGAGCAACATACATTAACAACCCAGTTCATGCTGGAGTTCGTTATGCCCCAAGAAACCTGCACCACGATATAAAAGTAGCTTATTAACATGAAAAAATGCCACTGTTATTCTAATTATGAGAAGGGGTGGAAGGAATCCTATTTAAGTGTGAAATTACTATGAAGCTCTGGATTGATCTCCCCTTTTAATCAGTCTCTTGAGACCTCTAGATAGAAAGAAGAGTATCAGGTCACTGCAGTGAGTGTCAGCATGGAATTATATACCAGAATTATTGTATTGAAGGCTTTCTACTCTCCATTTTAAAACTGGGTTACAAGCCTTAGACAGCCTCCATTGGTTGTTTTTTGACAGTTGCTCTAGTGAAATAAGTTTGCGTTCTCAATCCTAGAGCTTGGAGAATCCTGTGGTGGGTGGAATATTGACAAATATTTTCTGAAATAAAAATCAGATTCATATCAGAAAACAAATGTCTCGTGGATATTCATACAGGTGTATGGTCAAAAAAGTTGGCACCAGAGGACTTCTGATATTTCTTGGATTTCCCCTTTCTTGTGAGATGTGCTCCTTTCTGATCATGGAGTAAAACCAATATGCTTAAGGTGACCAATTGTAACTAGACAATTTGCAAAGAAAACATAGGCACAAATGTGTCTGAACAATTTTGAATATCAGACAACTATGTCAAATTCAAAATAGAAAAAAATGACTAATCTGCAAAAAAAAAAAAAATGGTTTGCTCTGGGTAGATTGCTCAGTGCTGCTCTTTGCCTGAATTAGCACTGAGGAATTTTAGATTGTTCAATAGATACTAGATCAAAACTTCAATATTAGTTTGATATAGTCAGTGAAATTGAGCCCACTCACTTCAGGATGGAATTTGGCCTAAATCTGATCTCACTTTAATATCTGTTTTCTGATTTAAACCAGAGATCAGAATCAGGCCATACATTTCATTTTTAAATTTCCTTATCTGGGTTACTAATGCCACCACTTTTGATCATTATAAAGGAAATAATTTTAAAAGCATTTTTGCTATTGACATTATTTATTTTGCATTTTATTTAGGTTGGCCACGAACATTAGACTTGTGAAATTCAGTGCACTTTTTGGGCATTCCTACTTTCTGATAAAAATGTTCTAGCAAAATATTCTTCAGCAGAGATGATTCAAAATATTTTCCACAAAACAATTAAGTGAGAATGATACCTTTTTGGTTGTGTCAGCATTTTTCACATAATTTTATGTTGTTTGTTTGAAAGCACTTTGACAAAAATGAGAATTTTTACAAAAATTTCTATTTAATCAAAAGCTTGTGTATGTATCAAAAGAGTTTCAATAAGCTCTCTCTATCATAAGTTTTTTAGGATTTCAGGGGAAAGTATATTTTGAAAGCCCTGTTGTCTTCAAAGAAAACATGAAATCATGTTAATATTTCCAGTTGAAATTGCTTCTTGTAAAGCCCTTTAAAAAATAAAATCTGTCCTTTGGTCAGAAAATAGTGTTTTTAAATCTGCCATTAAAATTTATAAACTTTATTCTCAGATTCAATTCTTGCCTGTGTACTGTGTCACTTTAAAAAGAAAGAGTCCTTTATTAAAACAAGATTCTTACACCAGGGGAGCAACATGAAAAGCTGTGATCAGAGATGACAGTTGGTTTACTCTTACCATTTGATAGCAAAACTTCAGTGCCATCTGTGGGAAGCCACACAGGCAAATGTGTCATCACATCTAATAATGAAAAGAAGAAACAGACAGAACGTGCTGTAGAAACAGACTGCTTTAATTACCTCTTACACAATACTCTCAAAATTCACAGAGAATGTACTGGGCAGGCACGTTGCTTATGCAAATTAGAATGCCATAACTTGGCAAAACAGGCTTTGACCTTGTTAATTAAGCTTGCCCAGCAAAGATCCTCCAAACTATAAAGTTCATCGACAAAAAAACTTTCTTAATACATAGTTAAGGCTGTCCAATAGCATTTCATATCTTTTGAGAATGCTGAGTTCATCAAAGCTCAAATCAAGGAAATACAGTGTTAAGGTAAACACCAATACAACCTTAATTCTGTCTCCCAGTGCTGGCAATAGGCACAGAATGCAATCCAGCTGCTTTTAACTGAGTTAGGTGTACCTGGCTGTGTGGAGTAGTGGAGGAATTAGTTGTGGAAGTCTGGTGGAGCTGTGGCTATGATATGAAGTAATCTTGGGTGAATTCTGTTCCTTGGTGTACTAGGATCAGAGTACCTCTGCCTGGCCCTCAGCATGTGTGTATGATGAAAAGAAACAGGCACTTGTGTACCCTGGGGATGCAGCTTGCCTTATTTCAATGTTGAGCTATGTGGCATGTGTCAATGGTGGTAGTTAGGAGCCTTCTTGCCCTGTGGATGGGATATGAGAGTGGTGTGGAGCTGTTGATAAATGAAAGTGTGGTGTTTTGTGGAATAGTATCAGAGTTTTAGTGCGCAGCAGATGTAGGCGCTCCTGTCCAATGCAACAAAAGGCAAGTTTTGTCTTAGCAGAGGGCATTAAAGTATGACTTACAACTATCATGTGCCCTATTTCCTTAGAGAGGTGGACTATCTGCCAATGCTGAATGTGAGTTATCTGTGTCATGAACGTCTTGGCATTCTTCTCAAACAAGGCAGAGTTAAGGTTGTTTTGGCCTGTACTTCAGCTCTATATTTCCTGCTGCTAAATATCACACAGCACATAGTCAACCTGTGGAACTCCTTGCCAGAGGAGGCTGTGAAGGCTAGAACTATAACAGAGTTTAAAGAGAAGCTAGATAAATTCATAGAGGTTAGGTCCATAAAAGGCTATTAGCCAGGGGATAGGAATGGTGTCCCTGGCCTCTGTTTGTGGAAGGCTGGAGATGGATGGCACGAGACAAATCGCTTGGTCATTGTCTTCGGTCCATCCTCTCCGGGGTACCTCGTGTTGGCCGCTGTCGGCAGACAGGCTCCTGGGCTAGATGGACCTTTGGTCTGACCCAGTACAACCATTCTTATGTTCTTATGCTTTAAAAATTTGAATATTAATATTATTTCATGATATTTGGAGGTCTGAATTTTTATGAACTCAACATTCTGTAAGGATACAAGAAACAAAGTTTTTTGTCAGTAAATTTCTTAGGTGTTTTTGTTTTAAATTGAGAAACACTTTTTGTCGGAATTAGTATTCACTCAGAAAGTTATAGTTATCACATAGGTTTGTCACTAAAGCATTAGCTAAAGGTAAAGGATGCTATGTGATTCTTAAGTGCTCCTCCTCCTTTCTGCATATTTTTTAAAAGAACAATGATGATCATGGTTGTGCACTGAACTATTTGGAGGGTAAAGTTATGACTGATCAGAGAGAAAAATCATAGACATGGCCTATTGCCCAAAAATCTTGATAGTTTTTTATTTCATGTTGGTTACAACAACTTGAAGCTTATGAAAGGAAAATGACGTCACTCTCCTTCTCTGCTCCCTGCAAGCCACCTCCTCCCAGCCCATTTCCAGCTAACTCCCTCCTTTCTGTTTCATTCAGCCATTATCCCTTTAGAAGCTATTTGGGGTAAATATACCCCAAATACTTTGAGGTGGAGGGTGTAATTTCCAGCTTAGAGAGACGTAACTCGAGCTAGTTTGGGTAACACACTAAAAATGGAAGCATAGCTACAGTGATGTGAGTCACTGTCACCATTCATGTTGCCACAGCTACACTTCTATTTTTGCATCTTTGCTCAGTCAGAGATAGCTTAGGTACGGCTCCTTGAGATGGACATTACACCCTCTGTGTAGCCAGACAGAACCGCTCCCCCCCACCCCCGCCGACATCGTTGGAAGAGAGAATCCTTGAGAACGAAACTCTGTCTTCAAAGGCTCCAGGGCCTCCACAGGTGCTGGAATAACAAAGGCCCTGGAAGCTAGACAGGAACCAGATAACAGCGGCAGTTGGGCCAGCAGACGATCGGGGCCTCGGGCTGCCTTTGGCTGGTACCAGTAATTGATACGCCTACATACACCGTCCCGGAAGAGGAATCTGCTGTCCCATCAGAAAGAATGTCCAGCCCTAATGATTTAGTTACCTCCACCTCACAGGTGCAAATTAAGCTTTGGACCCCCTGTGGGAATGTGCATCACAAAGACGTTCCAACTTAATTGGCATTTTAATGACAAGAGAAGCATTTTCGTGATCACAGGGGTATAAAGTAGGGCCCTGTGCCCCACTCTAATTGGAGAGCCACTCATATACCTGCTGTTCAGGCGGTCTTGGAACCCCGAGACTTTAGGGATCCCTTCGTCTTGTATCGACTGCTTCCCATTGGGATTGAGAGAAACGCTGGCTTCGCCGGAGTAAGGATCGCAGGGGTGAGAATATACCTGCTAGGTGTCTGTTTGTGCACATCCAATAAGAGCTCAGGGAACCAAAAGGGTTCCATGGTACCTTTAAGTGACAGTTATTGTATTGTCTTTGTAGTGACTGTGTTATCTGTAACACAGCAGTAACATTTAACAGCTAAGTATGCCTTGTAACAATAAAATAGTAACTGTTTAAGCATTAACCCAGTGGTCCCCAACGTGGTGCCCGCGGGCACCATGGCGCCCGCCGGGGCATTTGTGTGCACCCGCCGACAACCTGGGCCAGCCCCGCCCCCGGCACGTGGCGTACAGGAGGCGCCGGCTCCAGGCACATGACACGCACCGGCGCCTGGTGTGCGGCGCTCGGGCGGCCCCAGCCCGGGGCACATGCGGGTGCGTGGCACCGGTGCCAGCCCCAGGAGTGCGGCTTGGGCGGCGGCACCGGCCCCGGGCCCACGGACAAGGCGCTCGGGCAGCCCCAGCCCTGGGGCACATGCCAGCGCCAGGTGCAAGGGCATCCCCACCCCTGGCATGCCCCAGGACGTGCGGCCCCGCCCCCGGGCGCCCGGCGCATGAGTGGCCCCACCCCCTGGGCGCCTGGCACGTGCGTGGCCCCGCCCCCAGGTGCCCAGGAGCCTCTATAGGTTGGGGACCACTGCTTTAACCTGACTCCTCCTGTTGCTGTAACAGAACCAAACACAATCAAAAAGAACCATAGCTGGTTTGGCTATCTTGCCACGGTCAAGGGTAAATGCAGTAAGAGCTGAGTGTTGAGTCGTGCCGCCTCCACGGGGCATACTCTTGGGGCGCCTGTCAGCCTCCCTGGCTGCCCGCTGCAAAGGGACTTTGTCCTAGCAGTTAAAGACTTGGGTGTATCTTTGGGGCGCCTGTCAGCCTCCCTGGCTGCCCACTGCAAAGGGACTTTGTCCTAGCAGTTAAAGAATCAGGTGTGATAGGGCTCACAGACCACTCATTACCCCGGCCGCCAGCTAACACTCTGTTATAGACAAAGTCTACATAATTATTCCTGTATCACTCAGCATTTGACAGATGTGCTGGACACACTGGAACTTCATGATTCACATGATTAGAACTAATGTCCTGTAACTGATTTTTGAAAATACGGTGTTTCTTCTGTGTTGCCACAGGAAGAATTTGATTCTTTCTTCAATGCAGATTTTGATTCTATCACTCCTATACTAGCTGGGGGAGGGGATAGACTGGAAAAAGTGGTGTTACTCTTAAAAGGCTTTGTCTATAACTCATACTCCACCCAGAGAAGGCAGTACAATTATATGCCACTCAGGAGATGTGACTATTTGCATATTAAAGACCTCCTTTTTCATACTTCCTCCCACCTTCACCTACAGTGAAACAGATGAAAGCATTAGCATTTAAATAGTTGTTAGGCTTTTGGAGTAACACCCTACTGACACCTACCGAGGTAGTTCACACCTTGCATAGTAATTATTTAAAGCAGCTAATTCCAAAATGCATACACATTCTCAACATCCTGCCAAGCACAGGTTTTGAATTTACAGTGTATGTATGTAGCTCACGTTCAATGTCCCCTTTCAGCCACCCTGAAAGTGGCCTACCTGGAAACCCTCTTGCTTAGTCTTGCTTCACATGCACATCTCAATCTTTCTGGCCTGAGAGCTTTGGCACATACCTGTCTAGACCGGCAAACTCTTCCTTTAATAACAACAAATAGTCTTGCAGCCCCTTAAGGTATGTCTACACTACCCCGCTAGTTCGAACTAGCGGGGTAATGTATGCATACCGAACTTGCTAATGAAGCCCGGGATTTGAATTTCCTGGGCTTCATTAGCATAAAGCCGGCTCCACCATTTTTAAAAGCCGGCTAGTGTGAACCCCGTGCCACGCGGCTACACGCGGCACGGGCTAGATAGTTCGAACTACATAGCCATTCCGATCTATCTGTACACCTCGTTCCACAAGGCATACAGATAGTTCAGAATAACTACGTAGTTCGAACTATCTAGCCCGTGCTGCGTGTAGCCGCGCGGCACGGGGTTTGCACTAGCCGGCTTTTAAAAATGGCGGAGCCGGCTTTATGCTAATGAAGCCTGGGAAATTCAAATCCCGGGCTTCATTAGCAAGTTCGGTATGCATACATTACCCCGCTAGTTCGAACTAGCGGGGTAGTGTAGACATACCCTTAGAGACTAACAAAACATGTAGGTGGTATCATGAGCTTTCGTGGGCACAACCCTCTTGGGACCCTAAGGGACAGTGGCAACAAATGGGGTTTGCTCTACTCCCTGTCTGGCAACTACTTCCCTGGGCCACTTCCCCAACAATCCCTCCAGTAACAGACTAACTTGGCTACCCCTCTGAAGCTTCTTACCTTAATAACATTTCACGATTGCTTCACCAAAGGGGCAGTGGGTGCCAGACACTAGTGGAGGTAAATGATGGCTGACCAAGCTCAGTTAGGAGATGATTGGAGACATGGTCTGAGTCCCAAAGCCACGCCCAAAATAGTTGCAAGAGACTGTTGGTTTTATAAAATACTGATTAGGGAGGAGAGATAGAAAGGCTAAGGACCACCATCACTACCCAGCACCCCATAAGGCGCAGCAGATTTTAAGACAATCAGGGTCAGTTTTAATGCATTTTGGATACACCTACCCTTTAGGAGGGGGTGCGGATAACAGTTCATGTAGCTGTATCTGTGGACTCCAGCTACTTGCTAAAAATAAAAGTGAAGATGCTGAGGTGTGAGCTTCAATACAGGCTGCACAATCCTGCCTGACCCCCATGTGCACATTCTTGCTTGTGGAGCTAATGCTGAAGCCTGCACTGAAGCGTCCTGACTTCCATTTTTAGCAAACATGCTAGAATAGAGCTAGTAAAGGAAAGTCGACATAGGCTGCCATTCGCACTCTTGCCCTACTCTGCCCACCTGGGGCTTCCACCCGGAAGCAGGGTTGGAGCAAGGCATGTTGCCCTGCCCCAGTGCTTCAGCCATAGATCGGGATTGGGGGCTTACCCTGCCCCCCCCCCCCCCGGTCACTTGATGCTCCAGCCAGAGAATGGGGTCAGGGTCCTGCCCCGTGACACCCACCTAGTGCTCTTGGTGGGGAGCAGGAGTGGGGTGCCAGGGCTTGTAGGCCCTTACCCATCTCTCCAGGCCCAGCTGGAGCACTGGGCAGAGTGGGGAAAGCCCCCACACCCTGGGTGGGTAGGGGAAGTAGGGAAAGCTCCAGATCCCTTTCTGAGACTGAAGTGGGGCAATCCCCCATGTCCTGACCCCCTGCCCAAAGCACGACCTCTCCCAACTACCTCTGACTTCCCAAAAAATAAACTGAAAGCCAAATTGCACAGAATACCTAACCAGTCCCAGTTTGCTCTGCCACCACTCTCTTCTTTACCTGTCTTTTTGAGACTCACTGCTGCAATGCCCACAAAACCTGCATTCATAGTAGTATTACCTCTAAGTCATCCCATTCTCCATACAATGCTCAGTGCATCTTATCCTAATCTGCTTCTTAGAGCTAGATCATTCTCTTCTGTGGGAAAGCCTATGGGAACTAGGGGGTTCCGAGGAAGCAAAGGCCCAAAGACATGTCCTTGCAGAGATTCTCCACATCCTCCTTCTGCAACAAGAGAGTTTGTCTTCACCATGGAAAAGATTGCTGGGGTCACATCAAATCCAGATCTGGGGGATAACCCTCAGATAAAGATTGCATAACCCTGTATCTTTATATTATGATTGTTCCATTATAGGATCCCTTCTGGTTCTACAGTAGCCCGGTTCCATTGGTGCCATTCTGACCAGGTAGGGTCTCCTGATAATTGGTCCAACGGGGAGGGAGAGCTGAGTAGGTGACTCGGTGAAAAAGATCATTTAGCCTTTACTTTTGAAAATAATGAGCACCCACAGCTTCCCCCTGACTTCACCTCTGAAAAATAGGCCACTTTAGGTGACAAATTATGGATTTCAATATCCAGCTTTCCATTTCAAAGAGAGAAAAAGCTGGCCTGTGTGTTGATACAGAACACAACGAAAGACAGACAGTTAATCAAATCTTACTCTTTTGTACTGGGGAAGAAACAAAAATATATTTGAGGAGCAATAAATATAGTATAAATACTCTCTGGGCAAGTTATAGTAAAATTCATATGTGGTCCAGCTGTTGCAGCACTCAATATGTGTGTAACTTGTTCTTGAATGGACAGGTTACTGTTATTTTAAATGAATCTGAACCTAAAAGATACAAACAGTGGGTAGAATTCAGGTTTGGAAGCACCACTTACATATATCTAGCTAGATTTTTCTAAGGTCACTCATCACCATGGAGTTTTCCAGGAACTTGAATCCATTTCTTGGCAGGATTGAATTTGGTCCCATACTATTTTTACCTTTTTAAACTGATTTAAAAGGACTCCTCCTCTGTTAGTTAGGTGGCACATGAGGAACCCGCACGTCTGTCCTGAGAGGAGTTTGGTGAGAGCTGGGAGCTGCAAGGCAGGAAGAGAGTATTGTAGGATCAGGTACCAGAGGAAAGGTACTGGGAGGGGTCGTTTGGGGAAGTGGCCTAGGGAAGCAGTTGCCAGAGAGGGAGTAGAACAAACCCCATCTGTTGCTGCTGTCTTAGGGTCACTGGGCTGGATCTGGAGTAGTGGGCAGGCCTGGGTTTTCTCCAATCCTCCCCATATCACTACAGAGTCTGTCCCTGGACAGGGAGACCGGGACTACAGAGGGGTTTCACTCCCATATTATGGACTAGCCTGTGATGAGTATGGCTCAGTATGCTGTGAACCTGCTTCTATTAAAAGAAAGAGGCTGTGTGGTGGGATGCAGCGAGCCTCTGAGGCTGAACACTATTCACCAGAAGTGCAGGACCCATGGGCACAGCCTTAGCTTTGCCATAGTATGTAATGTAAGTCAATGTAATTTACATCGATGTAGCTCAGGGTTTACATTGTGCTATGCTCACAGGAGATGTTCTTCCATTGACATAGTTTCTGCCTCTTGTACTGAAGTTGACAGGAGAGCACGCTTCCATTGGCTTATTGTGTCTTTCCCAGGCTTGCTAAGTTGATGCCACTGCATCGATTGCAGCAGCACCAAGTTAACCTGTCATGAAGAGTCTACTGGAGTTACAAATTGCAAACAAAAATGTCTTGCAAAAGTGCAAAAGCAACTAGCATTGCTGAGAATGCTCTGGTGCTGAAGCCATGAGTGCTCCTAGCTAAAGATCTTGACTTAGGGTGTGTGTTTTTTTTCTTAATGGGAACAGATGCCTCAAAGATGGGAAATAAGGTTTTTCCAGTAACAGTTCATTATTTTTCAAAGACTGAAGGAATTAAAAATGGCTTGATTTTTACCATGGTAACAGTGAGAATGCCATTGCTGCACATATGTCAAACATTATAGAAGCAAGCAACTTTAGTATAAATTGTGTGTTGTCTTATGTAGCGGATAATGCCTTAAACTGCCTAGTGTTTTTCAAAATTATTTATCTGAAGCAGCAACAATTGAATGAGAAGAATGATTCAGATTCAATATAAAAGTGCCATGTAATTTACATCCCTTAAAAAAGGAATGAAAGCTTTGAGTCTTGAGAGTGTATAGACAGTTCTCTTCCTCCACTAAAGAGCAAGAATCTCTATGTTCATTTCTTTGACTTTGTAGAAAGTGAGAATAAAGAACATCTATGTCATGTACCACAGTGGCTGTGCCATCTGCTGCAATGGAATGAGTCTTGCAGCCTTAGCCCTCATGAAAGGCATATTTTGACTAGAAGGGGGAAAGAATGTGCCAAGGTTCTATAGGAAACGTTCTGTAAAGATGACGCAGAGTCTCTTCCATAAACTCATGGTAATATTTTATTAGGCACTCAAAAACCTAAATTAGAATGATGCCAACGGCACAGAACTATACTGTGTAATGGAGAGTTTTCATTCTAAACTAAAGACAAAGGACAGTCATTTCAGGCTATTTTGCATAACTTTTCTCTGTGTATTAGTAGAAAATGTGAGGAGGAAGCAGATAGAGGAAGCAGCCTATGCATTGTTAAAATTGCATTCCTTGAGACATTGTTGTGATTTCAAGGCACCAGTTTACAGGCAAAAGTCATTCTCATACTGGAAAAGAAAGTAGTATGATTAGATATTGAGAAGTTGGCTAAAGATCTTTGATTTGAGATTGATTTTTGATGATCTGTATAATAATAGCAGCAAATTGACAGCAAAAAGGAGGACAAATGGGGGGGGAAGTTTTCAAACAAAGCAAAAACAGCCACATTTTTAAACTTGTATCTTTCACACTTTCAATTCCAGCCTCAAACATGTACTGTGAAAGGATTTTCAGCTTAATGAGTCAGCTTTGGAGTAAAGAAAGGAACCGATTAAATGAAAGTGTTGAGCAAGCAGAGTTAGAAGTGCAGCTAAACTACAGAATGTCTTGCACTGATTATTATGAATAGGTCAAAAAGTCTCCAGACTGGCTGAAAGCAGCAAAAAGCCAACTTAAAGAAAGAAACAATGAAGATACTCAGCTACAAGAGACCCAACTTGTATGAGGTCCATACAATAACAGTTATTCATTTTTAAGACTAATGAATTTTTTATTTTTGCTGTCTGAGTCATTTGATTTGGTATGCTATTTTCTTTAGCCATTTTAAAACAAACCCCTTCATCCTTTTAAAAATTAGATTCATGGAATTACAACTGGTGATTTTTTTTTAATATTGTTCATTTATGTAACATGCCTGATTTTGTGTGTGTGTGTGTGTGTGTGTGTGTGTGTATGAAAACTCTTATACACACATACACTGGTCCTTATTTTCCATTGGGGATGAACTGCAGGCAAATTGCTCACTCCAAGTAAGTGCATTTTTGTAGAAGCTCAGTCCTTAAAGCCATTCCATCAAGTGATGAGACCTTCCAAATATGTGCAGCCAGATTTGGCCACCAAAGTATGCCCTTTGGGGCAGGACCGCCAAGCAGCTGGAGCTCCTGAACAACCAAAGGGATCCCTGCTGCCCCTGTCAGAAGAAATTTTACCAGTCACCAAGCGGCTTCTGACCATGTCATGAAACTGTGGATGTGATCTTCACTGCAGAGTAGCCGCAAGAGATGTGTTGCGACCACTGTACATGGCTTGTATTGATCTAACTAAAGCCTTTGAATCGGTGAACCGCCATGCACTTTGGACTGTACTATTGAAGACTAGATGTCCTGATAAATACATCAGTGTCCTAAAGTTGCTTCATTACATGAAAGAGACTGTTCTGAGCATCACTGGCTTCCAGAGTGAATCTTTCAAAGTACAAGCAGGAGTCAAACAGGGCTGTATCATCGCCCCAACCATGTTTGCAGTCTTTATTGCAGTCATTTTCAACCTAATTGCTGGGAAGCTTCCAGCTGGTATTGAAATGATCTACAGAATGGATGAAAAGCTGCTTAGGCTTAGCAGGCTGGATGCTAAAAGTAAGATTTCCACCATGTCTATTGTGGAATTCAGTATGCTGGTGACAATGCAGTTTTTGCCCATTCAGGCTATCTTGAATGTGTCTGCTGATATTTATGCATGTCTTGGTTTCACCCTTAATATCAAGAAAACCAAAGTGCTCCATTAGCCCTCTCCATATGAGGGACCATACACCGAATATATTAAAATCAATGGAGGTGCACTGGTTAATGTCGATCATTTTCTCAAACTTGGAAGTTGTCTTTCATCCAAGGCAGATATTGATGTAGAAATCCAGCATCGTCTGAGCTGTGCCAGGGCAGCCTTTGCTTGTTTATAGCACAGTGGTTTTTGAAGTTCACGATATTCAGACAGACACCAAACTTCTTGTTTGTCAAGCCATCATTCTCCCAACACTATTTTATGGGTCTGAAACCTGGACAACCTATAGACATCACTTGAAAGGCCTTGAGAGGTATCACCAATGCTGCCTCTGCAAGATCTTAAGGATCAAATGGTAAGACAGGTGCACTAACATCAGTGTTCTGGAAGACTACCAGTATTGAGACAATAATCATCTGTCAGCAACTTCAGTGGCCTGGTCACATTGTTCAGATGCCAGACCATTACCTCCCAAAATAAGTCCTGTTTTCTCAGCTGAAAGGATACCGTAATGTTGGATGACAACGAAAGTGTTATAAGGACTTGCTAAAAGCTTAACTTGAAGTACAACATTGATAAAACTCTTGGGAGACACTCACCCAGGATCACTCAAAATGGAGAGAAGTCCTACGCAATGGCTCCCTGCATTTTGGATTTGCTCGCCGACATGCTGAGGAGGAGAAGAGGCACAGGAGGAAGAGGAGACTGGCTTCTAGTCATGGTCAACAGCCTCCTGCTGTATGTGGAAACATCTGTCCTCACTGTAATAGACCTTGCAGTTTAAGGATCAGCCTCATCAGCCATTTGAGGGTCCATAACTCCTATTGAAGATGACTATACTCAACAATGAGTAATCACACATCATCATCATCATCATCATCATATTCCCAGGTAGCATATGGGGTTTCCATGCAAAGGGAGATGTGAACCATCAACGCAACCCCCTCTCCTCCATGGCATCACCAGAAAATCCTCCTCTGTGCCCCCCCCCAAACAACAATCATATTGTTGGGGAAAGGAGATGCCACAACTTGACTGGTCCTCTGCAGTTTCAGCTCAGCACTACAAGCCCCTCACCTCTGTGCAGCAAAGGGACACCCCTCAGCATTTGGCCAACTGACAGACCTGATCCTTCTCCCACCCCTCAACACCTGGCTCCTGCAGCACAGCTCAGGCAGGGAGAGACCAGGGACAGTGTCAGCCGAACGGTCAGGGCAGTGTGTGTGTGTATGCTTCTGAAAAAAGGTTTAACGTCCGTGTCTTTACTGCTAGGACCAGGGTCCCATCGCAGAGGGTGGCCAGCAGGCCAACAGACGCCCCATTATATAGGAAGAGCTTATTACACCTTAGATTTTAGCTGCTAGAACACAGGGGTTCCTTCGCAGCGGGCAGCCTAGGAAAGGCTGAAAAGGTGCCCCAACGTATCTTGTCACCTGGGAGTGACACAGATCCAAATGCCCAAGCTCTTTCTATGCCTGTCCCTTTATGACCGGCTGAAGTTCTTTTAAATTGTGCTTGGTTCTGTTACAGCAACTGAAGGAGTCAGGTTAAAACTTAAACAGTTACAGGTTTATTAAAAGACTTATAAAAGCATATGGTTACAATGGCTATTGCTCTATTTCTTAAATGTTAGCAAATATATATAGATCTTAAAAATGGTTACAGGAAAATAAAGATAGAAAATAGAAATAATGGTACCAAGTGACAGCTTAAACTTTAAAGAGCTCTAACACTATGTATATATATACTTAAACAAAGGACCACATTCAGGTACAATTTTTACCCCTTTCTGTGCCTCTCGACTCCAGCGTGTCAGGCCAGGGCCGGTCTCTCAATTCCTAGGAAAGACGAATACGAGGTGGGCATCCCCTCTGGAACCTCGGGAGATCAAACACCTAACCCGACCAGCAGGCAGATGGTAGATTGACACTCAGAGAAAATGTGCTGCTGGACCCATCTTTATGGCCCTCGTGGCCCGTATCCTCTTTCTTATCTAAGATGCCGAATTGTACTGGTCCGTTTTGTGGCACCAGTTCTTACAAGCAAGTTTCAAGTTAATTTACACTTACAAGAGAGAGAACTAAATTGTGAGTACTAGACATTTTTTTACTGTGCGAGAGATCACCCCCCTCCCCCCCCCCCCCCCCCACGGACGGCTGTGTGTTCGTATCAATATGTGTTTGAGTCAAGGACATTCCTTGGCAGCCTCTTGGTCAGCAATTGGCGTATCTCTGTTTACAGCCATTCATGGTCACAGCAGCCTGGGCCTTCTGCTCTGTGTGCCCTGTATGCTCCAGGCAAGCAAAAATGGATGTTACAAGGGGGGTTCCTGTCTGGCTACAGACAGGGATGGTGAAAACGTTGTAATCTTCCAAGGGGGAGAGAACTGCAGTGACTGCGCCTTAGGCCCCTAAAGTCTGTCAGAAAGCAGGGCCGGCAGCAGACCCAATCTCCAGGCAACCTGACTGGCTTGTGGTAGGCTGCCTAAGTGTCTCCACTACAAGATTGGCTTGGCGAGACACCAGATTGGTTTATAAACCCAGGAGGAGTTTAGTGTCTGTTCAAAGTATTTGCCTATGGCTGGCTGCTTATTCCCAGCCTTGCTCCCACCTTGCCTCACTCCAGGAAACCAGGTTCTTAGTTTCCTGACTTTGGCTATGATTCTTGGCTCTGGCATCTTGTTCTCTGCCCTTGATCTCCAACTCCTGTTCTAACTACTGACTCCGCTATGACCGTTGGGCACAACTGCTCACACTCCACTCATGTGACAAAGTGTTCTACAATTGTGTTCTGTTTCCTTCACATGCTGGACATACTCCTCCCCATCATACATACCTTTCATTTGTAAGGTCAGAGGTGGGAGAAGCACTGAAACTGTACAGTCGCCTAAGGGGTAGACGGCAGCTGTTGTCAAAAGTTAACTGTCACATCCCCAACAGGCCCTTTCTGATGCCCCTTTTCTTTCCCCTGGTTTGTACTGCCTCCTGACCGGAGATTGAGATGTGCACAGATGCTGGGGCACAGATTGATTTGTTAAAAATCTGTTTTTAAGACCAAATGAGTGAGAGGAGTTCATCGGCAAACAATCAGATCAGTGATTTACAACAGTGGCTTGCTTAGGAACCATAGGGGTGGAGTGGAGTGGGGGAAGTTGGATGAGTTCAGTGACAGAATGGAGTGTGACAGGCCCATGGCTTCAGCACCAGCAATTTGAATCAGAGACACAACAATGCATGGCCTGTTATCCACAGAGGAAGAGGTTTGTGCTCAGTGTTTCAAATGTTTCTTGAACTTAAAATCAGAACAGTAGCACCAGAACAAGAGGGTTTATTGGGGGTGGGGGCAGGGGAGGAGTGTGCATCCATTGTAACTCTGGGTCCTGCCAGGGCTCATGTTCATCAGGGGCTTCCTCAATGGGCTCCTTTGGCCAGAGGTGCAGATTAGCATGCTGCTCCTCCTCTGGGCCTTCAAGGGCATCCCCCTCTACCCCTGCTGCTCCTCAGCATCCCCTGGGACAAAGAGGTTGGCTGTGTTAGGAGGGGGTCACAAGCCACTTCAGGCTCTGTACTGGAAGCCATTCACAACACCTGGTCAAGTTTTTCATAGAAGGTGCATGTACAATGAGCCCTCACAGAACAACTATTACAAATCTTTTGCCCTCCTGTACAGGCGCCTCAAGTGTGTTTGTGTTCCTGGTTCTGACCCAGAGCCCCCTGAAGGTCTGCCTATGCCAGCCTCTCAGTACCAGTGTGTGTTTCTGCTGCTCCAGGAGAAGTCTAGAGGATGGTGTACCATGACCACACCCTGAACAGCAGCTGGTTGTGGTTGGCAGCCCAGGCAACTGCTTTGGGAGCAGGTTCCATGTTCACTTCCATTGATCTGGAAAAAGTCAGAGGTAAAAGTAAGTGGGTGCACCCTAGTGCACAGCTCCAGCGAGAGCTAACAGGAGCTATGTAAAGAGCTGGCAGTGACCTGCGATGCAATAAGACAATACCTGTATGAAATTAAGTCACTTTCACTGTTGGAAAGAATTCAGTGGAAAACTGATAAGCATGTAACACCACTACCAGTGAAACCTGGGGGACAGACCCTAGTAGAATGGGTCAGGTTCAGTAAGAAAAGGGTTCATTGAAACTCAAGACCCTGCTTAAAGGCCAACTCCCCATGAACACCAGCACCTGCTCCCATTTCCCCTTCCCCTCCATGCTGCTGCCTCTGTATCAGGGGGTGCAGGCGGTGGCTTGTATGTAACCGTGGGGGCTAACCAATGAGCCCAGCTCATCGGTTAACTATTTGAATGTGTACAATATCACATCCCTATGCTTACCTATACCCCCTTAGGCCATGACAGGTTATTTGCTCCCTGCTTGCTTCAGATACGCACTTCTAGGGTTGAAGTCTGGCCAACAGGGAAATTATGGCACAACCCCCATGCATGGACATATGTATAGTTGCTAGTGGAGAGGTGCTCTTAAGATGATCTAACTACTTTGATGTTAAAGTTTTTATAAATATCAGAGGCGTAGCCATATTAGTCTGAATCTGCAAGAACAACGAGTAGTCCTGTGGCACCTTTATAGACTAACAGATTTATTGAGCATAAGCTTTTGTGGGCAAAGACCCACTTCGTCACATGCATGGAGTGGAAATTCCAGAGCCAGGTATAAATATACAGGCATAAGAAAAGAGTTCCAATCAAAAGTAAGGTTAGAGATAATGAGGTCAATTCAGTCAGTGAGGATGAGGCCCACTTCTAGCTGTTTTTACTAGCTGTTTTTATATTGTAACAATTTTACAGCAAACACAGGGAAGTGACTGCGTTTTATGAAGAGTACTCTATACCGCACTACACTGTGATATCATGTCACTCAACACTGGTTGGGAGTGAAAGCTATTTTGTATGAGAACATTTCACAACAAATGAAATGTATCAGTTAGAGGTTCACCTCTGTGTCTACTTAAAATTATATTGAGCTGTATTTTCACATGTTTAACACACACTAAACACAGGATGAAATTCTTTCCTCAGCAGATAGCTAGCACAAACACATGCACCAGAAAAGTCTTCCAGCATGGCTCCAGGATTGCTCTGACTTTGTACACAGTGGTAAAGGTGTACATTGATAGATAGCTGTCCTTCTTCCAACTTCATTAACAGAAGCTACTCTATCTTTTAACATAAAATGTAGCCAGCCCCAAACTCCTCAATCCATAGATTATCACAACCAAAAATGCATCTGCAAGCATTTTAGACCCACAGTTTTTATTTGTGCTTTGTCTCATAATAGACTCCGTTAAATATACGAGCAATGGAGTATAATACTGTTTGCTAAGTCACTGTAAGATGGGATACAGGGATTACATACTTACTAAAGCAAATACATAATGAACCTTTGCAACATAAGCTAAACAAGATAAATTCTTACACTTTGATCTGAGGGGGTTTTAATGATAATTAGGGCCCTAACAAATTCATGGCCATGAAAAACACCTCATGGACTGTGAAATCTGGTCTCTCCCATGAAATCTGGACTTCTGTGGGCGCTTTTACCCTGTACTAGTTAGATTTTACAGGGTAGACCTGTGTTTCTCAAATTCGGGGTCCTGTTCAAAAGAGGACTGCAGGGGTGGGGAGTTGCAAGGTTATTTTAGGTGAGTTATGTTAAGGTTGCCAGATGTTCTGAAACAAATACTGAACGCCACCTCCCCCCTCACCCCACCCCCAAAAAAAAACTACCAGGAAAAAAAATTGTTGAAGAGGGGGAAAAAAAGGGGGGGGGGGGAGACCAGAAGTTGAGCCAAAAAAAAAAAAAAAAAGGAATTCAAGGACTTAAGCCAAAAAAAATTTTTTTTTTTTTTACTAAAACTGCATTAAAACCTTCTGTCCCCTTTAAGTGCAGGGTTAGGAACAGGGGAATGGTTGCTTCACCTAGGTCTTTTGGCCAGCAGCCATTTTATGCCAGCAGCCTTGGGAAACCAAGTAAGCATGGAGGCTGAGGTCAGGGGGCTGGGGTGTTGGGGGCCAGAGAGGAACTTGGTGGGCGGGAATGGGGAGAGGCTGGGCGCTGAGTGTTTGTAGGGTTGCCAGGTGCCCGGCATTTTTGCCTTCTGGCCGGGGAAAAATTCAGAAAATACAGGACATTTTAGGTGGCCGGTATTCTCTGAATTTTTTTTTTACCGGACAGGAGCCGAAAATACTGGACTATCCGGGTGAATACTGGACACCTGGAAACCCTAGTTATGGTATTGCCACCCTTACTTCTGCACTGCCTTCAGAGCTGGGTAGCCAAAGAACAGCAGCTGCCAGCAACAGAGAAGCATGGGTGGTAATACCATACCATGCCACCCTTACTCCTGTGCTGCTGCTTTCAGAACTGGGCAGCTGGAGAGTGGTGGCTGCTGACTGAAGCCTGAAATCTGCAGGCAGAGCACAGAAGTTAAGGTAACAATACCATACCGTGCCTTCCTGATTTCTGCTCTGCTGCTAGTCATAGCACTGCCATCAGAGCTGGACTCCTGGCCTGCAATCATCACTCTCCATCTGCCCAGCTCTGAAGGCAGTGCCGTCACCAGCAGCAGTGTAGAAGTATGGGTAGCAATACCATGACATGCCCAAACAATAAGCCTGCAAACCTCCTCCCTCCCCCAACTTCTTTTTTGTGTCAGGATGCCTACAAATACAACACCATTAAATTTCAGATTTAAAGAGCTGAGATTATGAAATTTATTATTTTTAAAATCCTATGACCATGAAATTCACCAAAATTAATCATGAAGTTGGTAGATCCCTAATGATAATAGCAGCCCAAGTCTCCTACCGTCAAATCCTCCCATCAAGATTTGGAAAGACCACCTGGTACTTTACCAATTATAAAGACAGATGTAATTGGATAACCTTTATCATTGCGCTTGAAGCCTGTAGATACTAAGTTTCCTTAAAAATCAGTATGTCCAGAGGTCTTTCACTATTAGAACTCCTACAGCTCTTACAGTTCTAGAATGAAACTGGCTATCTATCACCCACAAACATATTTTAAGCACAATCTTGTATCTTTGAGCTGACATTTCAGCCAGCTGTTTGACACAGTCCTGTATTTCTGACTGCCTATGCTAAGGATATTGTTCAGGCATTCGCTCCCTGTTAGCACACCTACCTTCACATTTCCTGTTTCAGAATCTAGAGAGTTCAGACAACAGGGCTGTGTCCAGACTCAGAGGTTTTTTGAAAAAAGTAGCCTTTTTTCGAAAAAACTTCCCCTGCGTCCAGACTCAAGCCGCGTTCTTTCGAAATTAATTCGAAAGAACGCGGCTTTTCTTTCGATGGCGGTAAACCTCAATTTACGAGGAAGAACGCCTTCTTTCGAAAGTTCCTCTTTCGAAAGAAGGCGTTCTTCAATGTAAATAGGGCTTCTTCGAAAGAGAGCATCCAGACTCACTGGATGCTTTCTTTCGAAAAAGCAAGCCGCTTTTTCGAAATTTCTCCGTGCAGTCTAGACGCTCTCTTTCGAAAGAGGCTCTTTCGAAAGATGCTTTCGAAAGAGCCTCTTTCGAAAGAAGCCTGCAGTCTAGACATAGCCCAGGTTCTCAAATGTACACTGCAACCAGAGACGCTTCCATTGAATTTGGAACACAGCTCTGTCTTCTAGCCTTTGCAGGATCAGGCTAGAGATGGGAAAGTTTGCAAACCTATGGCATGACTAACTAGACACTGGGCTAAGATAATGCTCTCTTGTATCCATTTCTGTCACTGACTGCTGCATTTGGCATTACTAATGATACAATTTTTTCCTTTGAGCAAAACAGTGATTTTTTTGTGATTCTGAATCTGACAAATTCAGCTCTTCTATATGTCTGTTGCCAGCACTTCCTCTGATGAATCAATTTCCTCTTCTTAAATTGAAGCAGACAGATGTTAATTAAATGTCTTTGCAGTGTTTAATTCCAACTACTATAAAGACAACTTTTTTGGATTCCACTACTGTTGAGAGTAATGGCTGGGGCTGTTAAAAAAAATCACTTAGAAAATGAAAGGCCAGAAGGTAATGCCTTGTTCCAAATCTGATGGAAGCCTATAGGAATGTTCACATGAATCCAATGTAGTTAAGTGTTTGCAGAAGAGGGATCTGTGTGTTTGCTTGTGCATGGTCAAGTATATCTTATGCAGAGTTTAGATTATCTCTGCACAGCAAAGTTTCTACTCTAGAATTTCTGCTGAGCCCAGAGGGCATGTGTTGAAAGCAGACATTCAATTTACACCTAGTACATAGTCAGTGAGCATTTATCTAAGATGGCAGGTCTTGCAAGCATTCCTCAAAGAGCATCTAGATACTACAAGAATACCATGGCACCAAATCAATTGACCTTATCACAGAGGTGCTGAAAACTATCTTCCTATTATGGTCAGTTATGTGACTGATGTAGAAAGCCTGCTTGCAAAGTATTATAATAAGTTTGCCTAAGCTTTTCTAAACAACAGTTAATGTACAGCTATGTAGATTAGAATGGAGACTCGGTTATGACATAATTTTGACAAAAAATTTTCAGGGAGATGACCATAAAAGAATATTTTATACTATAGTCCATAGGAGAAATCTGAATGAATTGGTGGCATTATATTGGTGACATTGTATTCTGCCCTACTTACACTCTCTTGCTGTAAGCACTGATTGACAACCATATGCAGGCCCACTGATGGGCGGTGTGGAGGAGGAAACTGGGCATATGCTGCAAAAGGAAAACCTGCTGATTCAAAAGGGCCCAGGCTCCTGAGCCATTAATAAGATTAATGGTCTTTATCTGCCTCTTTTGACTATCCAATCTTAGGTACTTATAGACTATTTGTTTTTCCTATTAAATTCCAGCTCAGCTTTCTCCTTTATATTTTTTATCCACTGCCTCTTCTTGCCTCCTCCCCTTCCCATTTTTCCTCCTCCTCTTCCCCCCCTCCCCCCCAGCTCTGCCTTCTCCCCTATTTATTTTGGTCCTGGACATCCAACGCTCTGGTCATCTGAAGAAGTGGGTTGTGCTCACAATACCATCTACATGTTTTGTTAGTCTATAAAGTGCTACCAGACTATTTATTGTTTTTTAAGTTTATCCTGTACAGAGTAACTTGGCTACCCCTGAAGCTTCTAAACCTAAGTCAGTTAGACATTGCAATGCTGAGCGGAGCAACACCTAAAGACATTAAAAAACTGTGCCTTTGACTCCATGTGCCTCAATTCCCTATTTGTAAAATGTGGAAAATAGCATTTCCTTACCTTACGGGGTGGGGTGCAGATGAATGCAGTAAGAACTGTTAGGCACCCAGATACATCAGTAATGGGAATCTGTGACAGGATTGGAGAGTTCTGTGTGGGAGTCAGTGCATCTGTCTCCATTGGGGAATAGGAGTGGGGCATATGTGCCTTCTATCTACATTCCCCCCCAGTCCAAGTCCCTACTCTGGCCCAGAGACCAGAATCGGAAGTTCACCCTTAGCTGCAGAGTGGTAAGGCCTAGTGCCAGGAAACAAGTCCCTTCTCGCAGGGCAGTAAGGCCCAATGACCAGAATCAAGTACAAAAAAGGGTGGTGGGTTTTACCCTCAGTGGCAGGGAGGCAGGAAGCCCTTCCTCTCCACCAGAACACAGCCCATGGCTTTGTGAGTGTCCATTACTCAGGCCACTGAGCCAGTAGGGAAAGGCACCATCCAAAAAAAGCTGACTCAAAGCTTCAGCTCACTCACTGGTTTGCTGTCTCATCCCCTGAACTGCTTCCTGCCTTCACCCCTGCTTCTATGGTCTTGGTGTCCCCATTACATGTAGTTTCCCCAGTCTGTCCTTTCACTGGCACCTCCAAACCCTGTGAAGCCTCCATGCTTGCCTTGGCATTTGCTTGGGCTGCAGCATCTCTTACTGCCCCATCTGATGAGCCTTGGCTGAAGCAGGCTGTCCACATCCTTTCTCCACAGCAGTCTGCCCCAACTGAGCTGAGTTGATCTCTTTTATACTGGTACACCTGGAGCATTCCCAGTAGGGAAAAGGGGCATGCCTTCCTCAGCCCACCATGTAGGGTTAACCCTTCCCTGTTCCCCCCATCACAGGACCCTATCTGTATTGAAGAAAGATGAATTTTACTGTTGTTCTCAAAATCAACAACCCACTGCACTGACATTTTGAAAATATCCCACAGCTCATTCCTTTGGTGGAAGATAGGGAGAGAAAAAGGCAAGTGAGGATTAGTGGCAAAACATTGTTGCTAATGAGACTTGAATCAAATCACTGCAGTCACTGCCAGAACTATGACTAGGTTCATAAGGTAGGTAGTTTTAAAAATAAAAAAGTGTCACAATGACAGAAGTGTTGTTTGGAAAAAAAAATAACAATCCCTACTCTCCCATCCATATGAGAAGGTTTTATATATTGGTAGTTTTGAATATGATGCATACAAGTCACAAAAGAATAGGTCCTGCCCATGTTATCATTATTATTAATTATTATTATTATTTAAGTTCCTACTTAATTTGCAATATTGCTGAAACTGCGCTTCCCACAATATTAGGTTTTGACTGCATTTTTTTTTCAATTAGCCTGTTTTGCATAGTCCAAAATTTTGCATGCATTTTTAGGTTTGCAACACACCCTTTGTTCTCCATCAGTACAGCAGAACCATATTCATCAGCACTGACAGCGTCTGCAGCTGGGACTGTCAGCCTTGTGCATTAAATCCTATAATATAGATGCAATAAAATGCCTGGTTATCAAAAAAAATCAGCATACATAATGTAATACTTCAGCATTTATATTGTTCCAGCAAATTTTCCTTAAACAAATTGGTCTTCTCTGGCTTGTCCAGATTACTGCAATTAATAAAGTTCCATTATCACTTTTCCATGATTTTCTATGGCTTGTCCACAACAGCCACAATTATTTGACAATCATCCCACAATTAAAGTAGGGCTTCACGTACATATTTTATATATATTGTAGCGGTGTCCATAAGGTACTAGTTAATATACAACCATGACTGTGTTTTTTCCTAAGAAAGAGACAAATCAGATATAGGGATACAAAAGGGACAATGACTAGGAGGCCTTCCAGACAGCACTTCACTGCACTGACCTTCCCCCCAGCTGTGGGCAGGGTCGGACTAAGGGGTGGGCGAGCTGGGCAGCTGCCCAGTGCACCAACCTATGGGGGGTGCCTGATGACAGCTGAAAGGAGCGCGCAGTGTCCCTTATAGCTGCCATCAGGCGTCACGTGCCCGGCTCCCACAGCACCAGACCCCCCACCAATCCCCGTGGCGCCGGCTTGCAGCACCCTTCTCCCCATGACCGCGGTGCCCTGCACGGCCAGGCGTGACCTCCCCCTCGCTGCGTGCCAGTGGCATGGCCGGGCCGGGCAGCGCATGTGTCGTGCGCCCCGGGCACCAAAGTGGCTCAGGCTGGCCCCGGCTGTGGGGGAGGGAGAGCGGCAACACACAGCTCTACTTCCTCCTCCCTTGCCAGGGTCTGAACTACAGTTGTTCCCGGATCATAGAAATCCAGATCACAGAGGCTCGAGTGTATTTACAATTCTAAGATTGTTTCTATGTAGCAACGTTAGATTCATTTATTTACAGAGCCATCACATATCATGTTTTTATCTCATCATGCTACAAAATTGAAATTGATGTGTTTCATAAAACATCTATATTGATTAAAAGCTAACTACAATTCATCTCTAGGTTTTTTATAAACTAAGACCAATCTTGTTATACTGAGGCTGTCAATCCTGAGTTAGGATTATATGCTTGGTCACTGAGTTTTTTCACTGCTCTTGATGTTCTACATTTCTAACTGGCTAAATTAAACCATCAATATTATTTAAGGTTTAATAATACTTAGCACTTGCATACTTCTTTCCATCTCCACAACATGGTACAGTATTAACTAATGGATCTATACATCAAAACGTGCAGCCCAGTGCTAATGGCAACATAAGGAAAGAGAAAACCTAAAGGGCTACATTTTCAAAATTGACTGGCTCCGCTCTATTTATAAAATGTGCATGTGCACTTTTGACACACCCAAAAGGTAGCTGAATGCAGAAGAAGGTAAATCTGACTAGTGCCTTTAGAGTTTCCACAGTGCAGGCAGGGGCATTTTGTGTATGGACACAGCATGTAGAACAACTGAGATTTATTATTGCTCAGTGTAGATGACGACTGAAGTGAAGTGATGTCAGTAGCAGGCTTTCTGCTAATTCCAGTGGGCTTTGGATAAGGTCCCCACTGGTTAAACTTTCTAACACTCATGCATAGCCGCCAAGTGCAAGTCTTCTGTACTACAACAGTCCTGAGTGTCTTTGTGATTGGGTGTACCAACCCCACATTGGCAAGATGAGATTAATGAATTGCTATAGGTCCAGGTCCATGTCTTCTGCCTCCAAGCCCTGCAGACACTCATTTATGGTGCAGGTAATCTGGCGCAGAGCACATTGGTGCACGCAAGCCCACTGACGGGGGCAGAGGAGCCAGTTACCTCAGGGCCCAGTGATTCAAAGGGGCCCAACACTCCCAGCCACCGCTGCTGCTATTGTGGCAGCAAAAGTGGATGGAACCCTAGTCCCTTTCAATTGTTAGAGCACAGTGTGCTCTGGGTGGCACTGAGAACTGGGGGAGCACCCCGTGCTCTGAGCTGGTTGCCCCCAGTCCCAACCCTTCTGCCTTAAACCACATCCCTTCTGGGAGTGCAGAACCTAGCTCTTCCATACCTTGCCCAGGGCCAGTGGAGGTTGTTGGGTCCCCTAGGCACATGCCTTCTTCCACTGCTTCTGCGGGCTCCAATATGACTGGCAGCTCTTATAGCTCCATCTGGGGCGAGACCTCCCCAGGCTGCCAGTCCTCTACCAGGACCTCTGCCAGACTTGGAAGTTGATTTCAGCAAACAGATATGCGGTGGCCACTGAGGGGGCAGCTCTCCTTGTGGAAGCCCTGCTACATAATCCCCAATTTCGTGTGCAGGTGGCGGAGTCCCCTTTGGTGCACCAGACAGAAGTCACAAGAATCAGAGACCTCCTGGCAGGGCTGTCCCTTGAGCAGTGCAGGGCTCAGGGTAACCTCCCCTCTCCCCCAGCCCTGCCCCCAACCTGCCTCTTCCCGCCCCTCTTCTGCCCCCTCCTGTCCCATTGCACCCCCTTCCCTGAAGTCCCCTCTTCTGACAAATGTGACCCAAAGGATTACCAGGGGGCCTGACACAGAGTGGCAGTGGGGGTTGCCCCCCATGCCCCACACACACTTTTGGAAGGGGTTGGGGAGGGGGCTGGGAACTCTGCTTTCTGCCACCATGGTGACGTGGAGTGACCCAGCTGAGGGATGGCAGAGGAATGGAGCAGGCTCTGCTTCCCACAGTTCCCACCACCATGGTGAGTCTGATGGGGCCTGACCCCTGCTGCTGGTGGACCAAGTCCCTCAGGTAATCCCCAAGGCCACCCTGGTCCCATGGGCTAACCTCAATTTGGGAGACCATTCCATCCATAGGATGGTTGGGATGGCCGCTGCAAGGCCCCCCAAAGCATGGGATCTAGGATGGGGCTGTCCTATGACGGGACAGCTCTGTCTCCTGGCCTATGACTGGGGAAACTGGATGGATCCTCTGAAGCTCGCTCTGTGCATGTAAATTTCAACTTTTTGTACTCCCTGGTGTGTACTTCAGGCAGTGAGGGCAGCCTCATCTCCCACTTCTTGGGCTTATCTCAAGCAAGTCCTGCAGGAGGGTACCCCCTGCATACTCCATATTCAGGCCATCTGGATCTTTCCATAGAGCCCCTGCACTATGAGGCCTCTCCCCTTGTTCACCCTACCACACATCCTGAGCCAGCTGCAAAACCTGCAGCCACTTCATTTTCGAACCCACCCAGGACACATCTGTACATGCTAGTGCTCCATACTCTACATTTCCTCACCCTCATGTCCCACCCCAATGCTAAGTGGTCGGACCTTTTGTCACCTGTTCAGGTCAAGGAACTCTGATAACCCCTCCTCTATTCCAATGTGCTACAATGGACTGCTGCAGACATTGGTTGGCAGCTTCTTCACAGAGCCATGAGCATGCATGGGCATTGCTTGGTGTGGTTCACCCTGCATCCCCATATCCTGTCCCTTTTGCAACTTGAGGGAAACTCCTGCACATGTCTACCTTGAATGTGCCAGGTTGCTGCCCCTGTTCAAACTCCTCTTGGATCTCCTTTTACATTTTTAGCTGCACCCCTACCTTTTCGTAAGTACATACTCTCCATAGCCCCACAAAGTTTCAGGTCCTCCTTGTGAACCTCCTCCTAGTGATGGCCAAAGTGGCCATCTATAACACCCAGGAGAGGATGTTGGCTGAAGAGGGTCTCCTGCAACTGTTTCCAATCTTCCCTTCATTCACATAACTGGGCAGAGTGCCTCTAGATAGTGTCTGCTGGGTTCCTGTCATAGAAGAAGCCATATACAGGGCCTGCAGCCCAGAGGGTCGGGATGGAAGTTTCCATCCTTGAAGTACACAGCCTAGTACAGCATTGAACCCTGCAAATGCAAACATGAGATGACCCTTATCAGCTACAGCCCGTACAGTTGAGCTGGGAATGTAGTGAGGAATAAATCACGATGACCTTGATTTCAACTTCATGAAAATGCTAAAAAATGGCATGGGGCTGGTACATGCACACACGGTAAACAACTGTGATATAACTAGTGTGGGGAGTCCTGTGCATGGTGAGTTTCACCAGGGACCTAGACCTCAGAAAGTGCCCTGTATTCCCCCAGCTGGAGCCATGTTGACCACGGCCCTTGAAGTGAGGATCAGGGACAGGACTCCCTGCAATAGAAGGGACATACGCATTCCAAATTCCTTTTACTGTTATATGCATTGCTCTGTAGCGCTTGCTGATGTGCCCTCTGTAATAGCTCTATAACAACAATTCAGTAAGATTAACTCTGTAGTAGCAGTGACATAGTGAGACTAATAAAACAAACTATCCCTAATCGACTGTGTGGACGCGAATCCATAGTCCTGTTCATTCATGGCCCTGTGAACTGGCAGCTCCCTTGACACCTTTGAGGAACAATGGGATCTGTCCTCTTCAGGTTCCCTTGTTTTAATCTATTAATCTGCACAACAACCCTTGTTATATTCTCAGCCATTCCCTATAATCATTTGAGTTTTTGGACTCAGTGGATCCTCCCCAAAGCCTGAGGAAAGGTCCTTCCCCAGAACCCAATAGGGCACATAAGGCCACGCCCCCATGCACATGTTGAGCATGCTCCCATTGGGGGGAACATTTGAAAGGGAGCAGCTCAGCTCAGTCTGAGTGGACTGAGGAGGAGAGCAGTTGTGTGAGCAGCTTCCTGATAGGAAGCCTCTGGTGGAAGTGTCGGAGGTTGAGTCTCCTAGCTGCACAGTGGGCAGCCAGCTGACTATTAGCTCTGAAAGGGTCAATTTGCTGTTGCTAGTAGTGGAGCCCCAAGAGATAAAGCAGCAGGAACACAAGAGGGACCCCACATCCAATCTCAGAGATAATGCAAGAGGGACTGGAACAAGAGTAGGAAGAGACACTGGGAATGTTTTTAGAGGTATTGGGACCTGAATCCTGTGTCATGGTCCATTGTTTTGAAGGACCCTCGGTCAGAACCCAGTGAAGTAGCATGGGCCCAGGTCCAACTATCCTTCTCACTCTCACCAGCAGCCGATGTAACCCCAAAGTGTAGCCACTAGGAGGAGCAGCCTTGGGACTCTCACCACTAGGTGACTCTACCCCTGAACTGTAGCTTCCAGGCAGAGCAGCCTTTGGACTCTCACTGTTAGGCATTATATCTGGGAGTATCATCATTAGGTGGCTCTGTCGGCCCTCTCAGCCAGCCCCCTGACAACCCAATTGTACACTCTGTAAGGACTTGAAAACTTAAGGCCTCTCTGGCTATGTCTACACTGCAGTGCTATTTCGGAGGTATCTCAAACTAGCTATCCCACATCTTAACAGCAAGCACATTATTTTTAAATATCACAGGCTCATTATTCCAATGTCCCTTTAAACCTCATTCTACAAGGAGTAAGGGACATTTTGGAATAGCGGGTTATTTCAAAATTGACTAAAAATAAGCTATGCAACAGCTTATTTCAAGGTACGGGTGCAGTGTAGATGTACCCCTGTGAAAACTTAAAAAGTTGGTATCTGTGAAAGTGAAAACCTGTAGCATTAGCTACAGAAAGACTTTGTGCAGATCCAAGCCACCAGCGCTCCAGTGCTCTCTCAGGAGTATTAAAAGCCACATGGCTGTAGTGGAAGCACTATGAAAGCCATGTCTGATGACAGAGGAGGTGGGCACAGAGAATCAAACATCACACTTGTGATATATATTTATATTAACTGACAATTTGATAGTTGCACTATATAATTCATGACTAAAACTAGGAAGCCCGTGTGTAAATAGAGGGAAAATTTATATCTATATAACCTTAAGCTTGAAAAGTAAATCAGAAATACAATGGTGATCATGCTCCATGCTCTGAGCCTGTGGTATGAAAGTAAGAGGCTCATAAATTACTATTTAGTTAAAAACACAGTGGGAGCACTATAACTTCTATTGTAAGATTACATTCAGCACTTTATGTTGAACTCCTGTATTTAAAAAATACCTGTGTACCTCACAGTGTGACTCCTTTTTGGGGCCAGCAGGACTCATGCTGTGAGGTCACAGAACATTTGGTGGCAGAAGCTCCCAGCTTGGAGTGGAGAGCCCTCAACCAGACTTAGGCAGATGTCTGCCTTTCTGTAGCTCTTTGCTGTTTATGACCATGTTATAATGTTTTTTTAACCTTGTAAGACCAGAAATACAAAAACATGTTATAACAAGTTCAAATCCCACTGTTCAAGTCTGGTTCCTAAACACAGTAATAACATGTTTCTCTCATAGACAAGTAAAAAATGTTAGAACATTTATAACATCTGAGGATTTGTCCTGTGCAGTACAGCTTTATCCTAAGGGCACGTCTAGACTACATGCCTCTGTCGCCAGAGGCATGTAGATTAGGCTACCAGACATAGGAAAATGAAGCGGCGATTTAAATTTAAATTTACATGGCTGCCGCGCTGAGCCGACAAACAGCGCGCGGGTGTCGACATCAAAGGCGTTTGTCAACCACCCAGGTATGCCTCCTGGGATGAGTGGTGTCAGTTGTATTTGGGAGAACTAATTACATAATAGGAATTCTATTTGAATAGGTGACCATAGATATGTTTGGACCAGCCCCTAGACCAAACTCTGAGGTCCTCAGTCAGTTTTTACTGATACTGCCTGCAGGCAAATACCCACAGATTTCAGCAGGGATTGAGTAAACATATGGGGCCCATGTCTGCAACCTGTAGTTTCATGGAGGGCCATTTCCCATTATTCACAGGAGTGGGATAAAATTCAACAAACAATGCAGGAGTGGTTAGGAGCAGGTATTGTGGGGTGGGACAGAAGTGGGATTAAAAATATTATGCTCCTGAGCTGCAAACAACATGAACTCCCCGGTTAGCAGCAGCTGCTCTACAGCTACCCATCTCTCAAGGCAGCTGCTGGCATGATACCTAGCTGAGAGGGCAGCATGGTCACAAGCAGCAGTGCAGAAGTAAGTATGGTAAATAAGTAAGTGCGTGCTGGTATGGTAACAGGGCCCGAGGGATCATAGTCCCCTGCAGGGCTTTAATGCAGTGTTTCTCAAAGTGATCTGTGAAACCACTCTGAGAAGCCTGCTAACTGGCTGTGCTGGTTTCTTTATTTACCGGCTCCATGGCCACGGAACCTCATGGCTCCCATTGAATCTGGTTTGCTGCTTACAGTCAAAGGGAGCCAGGGGATGCAGTGTGGGCCAGGTCACTGCTTCCCATGGCTCCCCTTGGCTGCAAACAGTGCCCCAGCTTTGCGAACAGGGGCAGCAAACAGGGAGTTTTGAGAGGGAGTTCTCCAGGTAAAGGAAGAGCAAATACAGGACCCCTGAGGTAAGTGGCAGTCTGTAGTGTGTGTTTGGGGGTTACTTGCTGTGTGCTGAGCTTATGTTTGTCTGTTTGTTTGGTTTGTTTGTTTGAAGGAGTGTGTGCTGTGGCAGGCAGTTGGAAGCTGTGAGCTTCTAAAGGTTTGAAATCTAGAAGCCTCTGTTAATCGGCTGAGCCTTAAGCAGGTGGCGGGGCTATGAGGAAGGCCAGTGCTTTTTAAAGCAGTGAGTCAGCAACCGGGGCAGCAAACAGGGAGTTTTAAGAAAGAGTTTGGAAGGGGAGTAGAAAGGGGCCACGGTACACTTGCCATTCCTTATAGTTAGTTTAAAGGTTTTAATCAAAACTTCCTGATTTAACTAAAAACCCTATCAATAACCTAGGTAGCTATAGGAGAGAATGCATGCAGAAGCCCATCAGCAGAGTGGGGGCTATCCTGTTTATTACACTCAGTTTAGCATGCATGATTACCTGCCCTATGGTCAGGTGGCATATGTGTACATTCGGTGCAAGGAGCTCCTGGCCCTCCGAGACTGCATACGGGCTTTGGAGGCCAGGGTGGTTGAACTGGAGGAGCTGAGGGAAGCAGAGAGGTACGTAGATAAGGCTTTCTGGGACACTGTAGAATTGTCCCACCTCCACTCAGACAGCCCCTGCACTGTTAAGGAGGATGAAAGGCTCAGGGAAGGATAGCAGTCAATGGGAGCAGAGAGAAACCTTCCCACAGTTGGGACCCTCCTGCCAGATGTTGGGGTATCCTCTTGCACTGAGATTATCTCTCCGGGGTAGGGAACTCCAGTCACTAGGAAAAGGCTGGTGTTAGTAATGGGAAATTCGATCATTAGAAATGTAGATAGCTGGGTTTGCGATGACCGGGAGAACGGTATGGTGACTTGCCTGCCTGGTGCAAAGGTTGAGGATCTCTCAAGGCATCTAGATAGACTTATGTGTAGTGCTGAGGAGGAGCCAGTGGTCATGGTACATGTAGGTACCAGTGACATAGGGAAGGGTAGAAGAGACGTCCTGGAGGCCAAATTTAGGCTGCGAGGAGAGAGACTGAAATCCAGGCCCTCTATGGTGGCATTCTCAGAAATGCTTCCAGTTCCACATGCAGGGCCAGGTAGGCAGGCAGAGCTTCAGAGTCTCAGTGCATGGATGAGATAATGGTGTAGGGAGGAGGGGTTTAGATTTATTAGGAACTAGGGAAACTTTTGGGATAGGGGGAGCCTATACACAAAGGATGGGCTCCACCTAAACCAAAGTGGATCCAGACTTCTGGCATTTAACATTAAAAAGGTTGCAGAGCAGTTTTTAAAATAAGAGATTGGGGAAAGCCAATTGGTGCAGAGGAGCACGTGGAGCGGACAGACACATCTGTTGGAGGAGAGTCTATTCATAGAGATTCTCTAGGTTATAGTCAGGAGCCAAAAAGGAGTGTAAAGAACAGCTAGCCAAAAACTCAAAAGGTAATAATAAAATGTTTTTGAAGTGCATCAGAAGCAGGAAGCCTTCTAAACAACCAGCCGGGCCCCTGGATGATCAAGATACAAAAGGAGCACTTAAAGACGAGAAAGACGTTGTGGAGAAACTAAATGAATTCTTTGCTTCAGTCTTCAGGGCTGAGGATGTTAGGGATATTCCCAAATCTGACCCGTCCTTTGTAGGTGACAAATCTGAGGACTTGTCACAGATTGAAGTGTCATTAGAGAAGGTTTTGGAATTAATTGATAAACTTAACAGTAACAAGTCATCGGGACCAGATGGCATTCACCCAAGAGTTCTGAAAGAACTCAAATGTGAAGTTGCGGAACTATTAACTATGGTTTGTAACCTATCCTTTAAATCAGCTTCTGTACCCAATGACTGGAAGTTAGCTAATGTAATGCCAATATTTTAAAAGGGCTCTAGAGGCGATCCTGGCAATTACAGACCAGTAAGTCTTACGTCAGTACTGGGCAAATTAGTTGAAACAATAGTAAATAATAAAATTGTCAGACACATAGAAGAACGTAATTTGTTGGGCAGAAGTCAACATGGTTTCTGTAAAGGGAAATCATGTCTTAATAATCTATTAGAGTTTTTTGAAGGGGTCAACAAACATGTGGACAAGGATGATCCAATGGCTATAATGTACTTAGATTTCCAGAAAGCCTTTGACAAGGTCCCTCACCAAAGGCTTTTATGTAAATTAAGATGTCATGGGATAAGAGAGAAAATCCTTTCATGGACTGAGAACTGGTTAAAAGACAGGAAACAAAGGGTAGGAATAAATGGTAAAATTTCAAAATGGAGAGGGGTAACTGGTGGTATTCCCCAAGGGTCAGTCCTAGGACCAATCCTATTCAACATATTCATAAATGATCTGGAGAAAGGGGTAAACGGTGAGTTTGCAGATTATACTAAACTGCTCAAGGTAGTTCAGACCAAAGCAGACTGTGAAGAACTTCAAAACGATCTCACCAAACTAAGTGATTGGGCAACAAAATGGCAATGAAATTTAATGTGGATAAATGTAAAGTAATGCACATTGGAAAAAATAACCCCAACTATACATATAATATGATGAGGGCTAATTTAGCTACAATTAATCAAGAAAGACAACTTGGAGTCATTGTGGATAGTTCTCTGAAGACGTCTACGAAGTGTGCAGTGGAAGTCAAAAAAGCAAATAGGATGTTAGGAATCATTAAAAAAGGGGTAGAGAATAAGACGCAGAATATCTTATTGCCCTTATATAAATCCATGGTATGCCCACATCTTGAATACTGAGTATAGATGTGGTCGCCTCATATCAAAAAAGATATACTGGCATTAGAAAAGGTTCAGAGAAGGGCAACTAAAATTATTAGGGGTTTGGAATGGGTCCCATATAAGGAGAGATTAAAGAGACTAGGACTTTTCAGCTTGGAAAATAGGAGACTAAGGGGGATATGATAGATGTCTATAAAATCATGAGTGGTGTAGAGAAAGTGAATAAGGAAAAGTTATTTACTTGTTCCCATAATATAAGAACTAGGAGCCACCAAATGAAACTAGTGGGCAGCAGGTTTAAAACAAATAAAAGGAAATTGTTCTTCACACAGCACATAGTCAGTCTATGGAACTCCTTACCTGAGGAGGTTGTGAAGGCTTGGACTATAACACAGTTTAAAAGAGAACTAGATAAATTCATGGAGGTGAAGTCCATTAATGGCTATTAGCCAGTATGGGTAAGGAATGGTGTCCCTAGCTTCTGTTTGTCAGAGGGTGGAGATGGATGGCAGGAGAGAGATCACTTGATCATTACCTGTTTGATTCACTCCTTCTGGGATACCTGGCATTGGTCACTGTCGGCAGACAGAGTACTGGGCTGGATGGACCTTTGGTCTGTCCCAGTACGGCCATTCTTATGTTCTTATGACTGGAGCCAATGGGAGTCGCAAGGCTCCATGGCTGCGGGGCTGGTAAATAAACACACCAGAGTTGCCAGTTAGCAGAGTTCTCAGAGTGGTTTCATGGACCACTTTGAGAAACACTGTTCTAATGCCTACCATGTTTTCCATCTACCTTATTTTTTTTGCCCCTTAGTCTGGCTTTGCACTCTTGGCAGCAGCGCTGCTCACTCCACCCTGCTTACAGCCCTGCACCTAGACTGAGTTATCTGAAGTGCTAAACACATTCACAATAGGGGGAAGGAGGAGAGGCTTATTTGCCAATTTCATATAGGGTCTACCCTGGGTTCTTCTGAAACTACACACAAAGAGCCTGCTTAGAGTGCTGCTTCTTTATATAATCTATTTCCACATGAAAGCTCAGAAAAATGAGCTGTTCTACACTGATACATATGCAATCTTGATAATGAGCTGCATAGCATTGCCTTACATGCATGGGCATTGTGTTGACTGTGCATACACAGGGTATGTCTAGACTGCTTCCCTCTGCTGACAGAGGGATGCAGATTAGGCAGGTCGACATTGCAAATGAGGCAGGGATTTAAATATCCTGTGCCTAATTTGCATAAAAATGGCCACTGTGTTTTGCCGACTCAGCACTTCGTCGGCAAAAAGCAGCTGTCTAGAGGGGGATCTATCGAGAAAGAAAGCCTTTTTCGACAGATCCTGTAAACCTCCTTGCAGGAGGCACAAGGGATCTGTCAAAAAAGGCTTTCTTTCTTGAGAGATCCCCCTCTAGATTGCCACATTTTGTAGACAAATTGCTGAGTTGGCAAAATGTGGTGGCCATTTTTATGAAAATTAGGCACAGGATATTTAAATCCCTGGCTTATTTGCAATGTCGACCTGCCTAATCTGCATCCCTCTGCTGACAGAGGAATGCAGTCTAGACATACCCACAGATAGTTTATAGCTGACAAATATATATATTTCCCAGGACTGCAAGTATTGTAGCTGGTACAGCTGGAAAGTTCCAATATGGGGGGAGGGAAGGCCACCAACCTGATCAGAAGGTCTGTTTTTGGAAGGTTAAACTAGCGCACAGTTCTTAAACACAGTTCTTAAGCACCAATTTTGCTTGTGCTGCCAAATTTGCTGGCCCAAATGCACTTTTGTGTGGCTAACAGAGGTTGGGATTGTTTTCAGAAGAGGAGAATATATGGATGGAGAAATGGGTCTAGATTTAAAAAACCAAAACAAAACCAACCCTGCTAATTCTCAGCAGCTATCACAGCTCACACAATATGGTTCTGAATTTCAATTCACTATAAACAAGCAGCCTCACTCCAAGTGTGCCAGCAGTTTTAATGTCATGTCATCCAACCAGTGTGGAATGTGTTCAGGGAAGATGAAAACACTTTTCCATTCACACAATAGCCAGAGTTTGTTTTTGTTTTAGTATTTTCTTCCATTAAACTTAGCTTTTGGGTTACAATATGGTTGATGATAAAGATTACAGTATAGTTCATAGCTTTGCTAAGGATCTCTTTGATACCATGAATGCTTTTGAAGTACAAGGTAGAAGTCAAATGCAAACCGTCTGATCTACTAACAGCATTTCTTTTACAACCAATAAGTGCAATCATATTATTTTAATTCTAATGAAGATATATTGAATGAGGAACTTTCACCTTAAAAATCACACTTTTATTACAAATATTGGGTTTGATCCTCATTTAGGGTATGTCTATACTACAAATTTGAAATAATAATAATAATAATAACAGCAGTTATCTCGAATTAACTTCAATAGTGTCTACACAGCCAAACCGCTATTTTGAAATACATTCGAAATAGTGGAGCACTTATTTTGAATTTGGTAAACCTCATTCTACGAGGAATAAAACCAAATTCGAAATAGCTAATTCGAAATAAGGGCTGAGTAGACACTTATTTCAAATTAGGGGGCCTCCAGCACTTCCCAGTTTCCCCTAGTGGCCACTCTGGGCACAACCAGGAAAACTATTCTCCTCTCCCCCAGGCCCGGGGCCCTTAAAGGGATAGAGTCTGGCCACTGGGCACGTGCGAGAGCCAGACCTGCCAGCAGCTGCAGCCCCTCACCCAGTGGCCGCACAATGCCATCCAGTGGCAACCAGCCATTCTCCGCTCAGTCCCCCAGCACCCAGGGGCCAGCCAGGGGCCATAGATGGCGCGTGCCCTTACGGACTAGTGGGGAGATCGTGGACCTCATTGAGGTTTGAGGGGAGGCCCCAACGTCCATGATCTCCACACTAGGCAGAAGAATGCGGCCATCTACGGCCGCATAGTGGCCACCATGTCCAGGAAAGGCCACAGGCGCACCCAGGAGCAGGTGCACCTCAAAATAAAATAGTTGCGGCAGGCATACACCAGGGCCACTGGGGGTTGCACCACAGCAGGAGCTGACACCTGCCCCTACTGCCCCTCCCATGACTGAATCATGGGGGGTGGGGAGGTCTGCACTAGCCCGGGAGGCAGCGAGCTGGGAGCTGAGGACCCTGACCTTGGCACAGCAGAGGGGCCACCACCAGCTGTCCTGGCACCGGATTTGGCAGGGTCATCTGGGGAGGCCATACCAGTAAGTGCCAGCACTGTCCCCTACCCGGGGGGGAAGGTAGGGGGGAGAGGCGGGGAGGGAGACCAGGGACCATGCGTGTGGGCCATTCCTCCCATGGATCATGCAGCCACCTGTGCACGTGTGAACATGTGCCATGCCACCATTGGGCAGGTGGCTCCAGCTGTGTGACACCCAGGGGCTGTGACCCAATAGGCACACGCATGTGTGAAGAGACCTGACACGCTCCCGACCCCTGGGCGGGACCCAGCAGGACGTCCTCCCTTCACACACACCCCCTCTACACAGAGGCAGGGGACATCTCCCCCGTGCCTCGGCTGCACTATACACAGCACAGGGGCATGGGTGCGGTCTTGGGGCAGCTCCCACTCCCGGGGAGAGCCAGACATTCTGAACATGGCCTCTGTGCAAGCACGTCAGCTCTGATGGTGTAGAGCACGCTCATCCGCACCTCGCAGGGGGTGCTGGGCATCATCCATTGTGCCCCCAGGGAGAAATGACCACTCCCCTTCTTTCTCCACAGCCACACCAGCTGCACTTGCAGGGCGCACAACCCCTCCTGGGACATGCTCCTGCACCCAAGGGCTCCTCCGGACCACCAGCATGCGGCAGGGGTACCAGGACCAGCACCTGGGAGTCTTGCAAGCCCTGCACAGCACCATCCAGTCATGGGTGCAGGAGGACCTGCAGCTCCACCGGGAGCAGCTTGCCCAGGACAGTGCCATGTGCTCACACCTCCGGGCCCTGCTGCAGAGCAAGCTGATCCGTGCCACCCCAGCACCTGCTGCCCCCCCAGCTACTGTTCCTCTTCCCCCTTCCGCCCCCCTCCCATCTCTCCCTCCTCAAACTCTTCACCCTCCTCCTCAATCTCCACATACCTCACCTCAACTTCCACACCCTCCTCACCATCCCCATGGGGATGCCAAGGCCCCGCACTCGCCGTGCTGGAAGACATGTGGCCCGATGAGACCCCCACCCCTGAGCGCTGAGCTTCCCCTGCCCCTTCTTCCCCTTGCTTTCCCCTTCCAGCTCCTTCCTCCTAGTTTCCCCTTCCCCTCTCCCACACTCTCTCCTCTCCTCTCCCACCTCCTTTCCCCAGTCTCCCCAGAGTTTCATTCTCCCTTCCCAGTTTTGTTAAAACTGTTTATGAAAAATGTGTTTATGAAAAAACGTGTATTTTATTTGACATCAGGAGGGGGGGTAGGGAGGAGTAAGTGGAAGGATGTGAAGGAGGAATGGGGCATGAGCCACCAGCCGGGAGGGCTCCTCGGGGTGAACGTTCTCCCGCAGGGCCTCCTGGATTCTGACAGCCCCCGGATGGCCCTCCCAGATGTCAGCCTGCAGCAAGTTCAGCCAGGCTGATGGTAACGACCCCACGAGACACACCGGCATGCCCAGGGACAGGTATGGTTCCATGTTGCAGAGTGCCGTGGTGTCCTGAGTGAGGGCAAGCAGAGCACTCCAAGACTCAAATGCTTTGCTGTCCCTCAGCGAGGTGGACCAGCAAGCAGAGAAACCTGAGAACTGTCTGTCCGGGATGGGGGGGCGGGGTAGGGTCCCTTTAAGCACAGACCTTGGATAGCCTGAGGCAGCAGCCACACACACTAAGTCCAACCCTGATGCCCTGCTGGCACTGGTTCTGGCCAGCCTTACCTTCGATTCCAGGTCCACTCAATGTGGACGTGCTATTTTGAATTATTTTTTGTGACTAGATGCATTATTTCGAATTATGTTAATTTGAATTAAGTTAATTCAAAATAGCACTGTAGTGTAGACATACCCTTAGTGAAAACTACCATAGCTCCATTGAATTTGCACTAGGGATGTGAAAATATAACTGTGTAAATAGTTAACCTATACACCCAGGCTTATTGGTTAACATTCACAGTTACATACAGGCTCCTGCCAAGCTGCCGGGGAGCTGGCTCCCCGGGAATGAAGTCAGCGGGCAGGAGCTGGTACATACTGGGAGCTGGCTTAAAAGCCAGGTTCTGGCATGCACTGGCTCCCAGGGAGCCAGCTGCTACTGCGGTTGAATGTAACTGCTGAGCTTTTCTGGGTATGTCTACACTACCCCGCTAGTTCGAACTAGCGGGGTAGTGCAGACATACCCTCTGTGATTACATGGGAAAACAATTACCCACTTTTTAACAACCCTAATTTGCACTACCAGGGGCTCTTGCTTGCTGTGCTTGCACTAGTTAAAATGATACCTAATATTATTGAGATAGAATTGGAGACAAACATAATTTTCTAAAGTTTCAGTCTGAGATTGGTTGAAATTATCGAAATGACAAGAAGATTTTAACCATATAATGTCCAGTCATTTAAATTAAAAATTCAGAAATACGTGGTTGTAAAATCACAGACAGTGGCAAAGAATTTCATAGGCAAATCTCATACGTCACTTTTAACTTGTTCTTTTAAAAAACTAACTTGACTTCCACCTGGCTACATTTGAAGTATCTTTTTATCTACAAACTATGACCTCAGTCCTCACATGTGAACCCCTGAGCATGTACTCACAGTTTTAGATCTGAGCTTGTATCCATATTCTCTGAATAGAAGATGAGAGACTTGGGTTACATATACACTGCATGGCTATTTTGGGATATCGGGTGTGCTATTTTGCCATCCTGGGAACCCTCATTGCACGAGGGTTCAAAATAGCGTATACACGCCAAATTTCAAAATAAGCTATTTCAAAATAGATTTGAGATAAGATATGAATTTGCATAGCTCAAATTGTGTATCTAATTTCGAGTTTAGGCTGCTATGTAGATGAACCCTTAGGGTATGTGTACACTACAAAGTTAATTTGAACTAACGGACTTTAGTTCGAATTAACTTTGATAGGCGCTACACTAGCACTCCGCTAGTTCAAACTTAATTCAAACTAGTGGAACGCTTAGTTCGAACTAGATAAACCTCATTCTACAAGGACTAAGCCTAGTTCGAACTTACTAGTTCGAATTAAGGGGTGTGTAGCCCCTTAATTCGAACTAGTGGGAGGCTAGCCCTCCCCAGCTTTCCCTGGTGCCCACTCTGGCCAACACCAGAGAAACTCTATTGCCCCCCTCCTGGCCCCGGACTCCTTAAAGGGGCACGGGCTGGCTACAATGCCCGTGCCAGGTGCAAGCCTGCCAGCACCCAGCTAGCAGACCCTGCACCTGACACGGCTCGAGCCAGCCACCCGATGCCCCCCAGCCCTCCCCCTCTTTCCGGGACCAGGCTGGCGGCTCCCGGGAGCTTGCCCGGGACCACTGAGACCCCCAACCCTGAGCCCTGAGCTTACAATGGCCGTAGTGGGTCAGACCAAAGGTCCATCTAGCCCAGTAGCCTGTCTGCCGACAGCGGCCAACACTAGGGACCCTGGAAGGGATGGACTGAAGACAGTGACCAAGCCATTTGTCTTGTGCCATCCCTCTCCAGCCTTCCACAAACTTTGGGCAGGGACATCACTCCTACCCCCTTGCTAATAGCACTCCATGGACCCAACCTCCATCACTTTATCTCACTTCTCTTTAAACTCTGTTCTAGTTCTATCCTTCACAGCCTCCTGCAGCAAGGAGTTCCACAAGTTGACTCTTTGCTTTGTGAAGAACAGCTTTCTGTTACTAGTTTGAAGCCCGCTACCCATTCCTTTCCTTTGGTGTCCTCTAGTCCTTCTATTATGGGAACTAATGAAGAACTTTTCTTGATGCACCCTCTCCACACCACTCATGCTTTTATAGACCTCTATCCTATCCCCCCCTCATTCTCCTCTTTTCTAAGCTGAAAAGTCCCAGTCTCTTTAGCCTCTCTTCATATGGGACCTCTTCCAAACCTCTGATCATTGTAGTTGCCCTCCCCTCTCCCACCCTCTCTCTTCCCCTCTCCCACCTCCTTTTCCCAGTCTCCCCGAGTTTTGTTCAATAAAGAGAGATTCTATTTTTGACCACACGTTTTCTTTATTTTGTACATCAGGAAGTGGGGCTAGGGAAGGGTAAGTGGAAGGAGGTGAGGGAGGAATGGGGTACGAGCCCCCGATGGGGAGGACTGGGGTGGCTCTGCAGGCTTCTGGGGGTGGAAGCTCTCCTGCAGCCCCCCAATTGTCCCCTCTCCCCAGATGGCAGCCTGTGGCAAGTGCAGCCGGTCTGATGGCCGAGTGCTGTGATGTGCCCAGTGTGGGCACTCAGGGCACTCCAAGCCAGGACTGCTTTGCAAGCGGGGCACCCTGAGAACTGTCTGTCCGGGGTGGGGGTTGGGTCCCTTTAAGCAAACCCCTCGGCTAGCCTGAGGCAGCAGCTCCACACTCTAAGTCCTCATCTGATGCCCTGCTGGCACTGCTTCCGACCAGCCTTAACCCCGGTTCAGGGTCCACTTAATGTGGACATGCTAGTTCGAATTAGCAAAACGCTAATTCGAACTAGTTTTTTAGTCTGGATGCGTTAGTTCGAATTAGCTTAGTTCGAATTAACTAATTCGAACTAAGTTAGTTCGAATTAGCGCTGTAGTGTAGACATACCCTTTTAGTGATCAAGAATTTACTCCATATTTTAATTTCTCAGGATCAGATCTCTCCCTCCTACAGTAAAATCCCATACAGAGTTGTCTTTGAACTAGTTGGGAACCATTTGGAGAGCCAGGAGTTTCATAGACCTTGTCCCCTCCCACACTGTAGATCTTGACGAGTCACTGGCTATGACTATACTACGGGAGGGAGGGGGTGTTTCTGGGATACCAAAGTTATTCCAGAAAATCTCTGCCGCGTCCAGGAACATATCTGATCTTCCACTTTTTTTTGAGGAAGAGCAGAGGTGCTCTTTTGGAAGCTCTGTCTTCCTCCTCCCACGAGGAAGAAGGGCTCTTCTGAAAAAGGAGCTTCTCCGAAATTTGGCCCAGTGTAGACAGGCCAAATTTTGGAAAAGCCTCTTCTGAAAAAACTATCGGAAAAAGGTATGCAAATTGCAGGGTGCAATTTGCATACCTTTTTCTGATACATCAGTGTAGTGTAGACATAGCCACTAGGAAGAGCCAGGAGCCATGGATGGCTACAAGAATGAGTGTTGTTGTTCTACTCACCCCTACTCCTACAGGAGCTGGGCTGCCTTTCTCTGGCAGTGGTTGCCTGGAGGAAACCCACAGAGGCAACATTACCTCCTGCCTGGACTTTCACATAGAAATCAGAGCAGAGAGAGTGGTGCCACATACTGCCTCCTTTTTGCACTGACAGGGACAATCATTGCACGTGGTGCATCCTTTTCATTCATTTCACCAGTGGATGATCCGGGCCTCAATTAGAAAATGACACAAAGCTCTACACCCCTGTGAATATTCATGCTTTCTTCTACTATATGGGGGTACGTCTACACTACAGCGCTAGTTCGAACTAACTTAGTTCGAATTAGTTAATTCGAACTAAGCTAGTTCGAACTAACGCATCTAGAACTAAAAACTAGTTCGAACTAGCGTTTTGCTAGTTCGAACTAGTAAGTCCACATTGAGTGGACTCTGAACAGGGCTTAAGGATGGCCGGAAGCAGTGCCGGCAGGGCATAAAAGGAGGACTTAGAGCATGGAGATGCTGTCTCAGGCTAGCCGAGGGCTGCGCTTAAAGGGTCCCGACCCCCACCCCGGACACACAGTTCTAAGGGGTGCCCCGCTTGCAAAGAAGTTCTGGCTTGGAGTGCCCTGAGTGCCCACACTGGGCACATCACACCACTCGGCCATCAGCCCGGCTGCACTTGCCGCAGGCTGCCATCTGGGGAGAGGGAGTAATTGGGGGGCTGCAGGAGAGCTTCCACCCCCAGAAGCCCGCAGAGCCAGCCCAGTCCTCCCCATCGGGGGCTCGTACCCCATTCCTCCCTCACCTCCTTCCACTTGCCCTTCCCTAGCCCCCCTTCTTATTGATGTACAAAATAAAGATAACGTTTCTTCCAACATTGACTCTGTCTTTATTGAACAAAACTGGGGGAGACTGGGAAAAGGAGGTGGGAGAGGGGAAGAGAAAGGCTGGGAGAGGGGAGGGCAACTAACATGATCAGGGGTTGGGAACAGGTCCCAGATGAAGAGAGGCTACAGAGACTGGGACTGTTCAGCTTAGAAAAGAGGAGACGGAGGGGGGACAGGATAGAGGTCTCTAAAAGCAGGGGTTGGGTGGAGAGGGTGCATTCAGAAAAGTTCTTCCTGAGTTCCCATAAAGAAGGACTAGAGGACACCAAAGGAAAGGAATGGGTAGCAGGCTTGAAACTAGTAAGAGAAAGTTGTTGTTCTTGACAAAGCAAATAGTTAACCTGTGGAACTCCTTGCTGCAGGAGGCTGTGAAGGCTAGAACTAGAACAGAGTTGAAAGGGAAGTGAGATAAAGTGATGGAGGTTGGGTCCATGGAGTCCTATTAGCCAGAGGGTAGGAGTGGTATCCCTGCCCAAAGTTTGTGGAAGGCTGGAGAGGGATGGCACGAGACAAATGGCTTGGTCATTGTCTTCGGTCCATCCCCTCCAGGGTCCCTAGGGTTGGCCGCTGTTGGCAGACAGGCTACTGGGCTAGATGGACCTTTGCTCTGACCCAGGATGGCCATTGTAAGCTCAGGGCTCAGGGTCGGGGGTCTCAGTGGACCCCCTTGATTTTCATGCACACCTGCTCCTGGGTGGCCAGGCTGGCAGCTCTCCTGCCCTAGACGGCCACTTTCCTGTGCCTAGTGCGGAGATCGTGGACGAGGTCCACGATGTCCGCACTAGCCCAGGAAGGTGCCCGCCTTTTGCGGTCCAGGGCAAGCTCCTGGGAGCCGCCAGCCTGGTCCCGGCAAGAGGGGGTGGGCTGGGGGGCATCGGGTGGGTGGCTCTGTGCCGTGCCAGGTGCAGGGTCTGCTAGCTGGGTGCTGGCAGGCTTGCACCTGGCACGGGCACCGTAGCCAGCCCGTGCCCCTTTAAGGGGTCCGGGGCCGGGAGGGGGGCATAGAGTTTCCCTGGTGTTGGCCAGAGTGGCCACCAGGGAAACCTGGGGAGGGCTAGCCTCCCACTAGTTCGAACTAAAGGGCTACACAGCCCTTAGTTCGAACTAGCTAGTTCGAACTAGGCGTTAGTCCTCGTAAAATGAGGTTTACCTAGTTCGAACTAAGCGCTCCGCTAGTTCGATTCAAATTCGAACTAGCGGAGCGCTAGTGTAGCGCATAGGAAAGTTAGTTCGAACTAACGTCCGTTAGTTCGAACTAACTTTCTAGTGTAGACATACCCTGTCTGAGACAGTTTGTCCGTCTCTGTCTGTCTGCCTGTTTCTTCAAGAACTCCTCCTAATTGGTAAGAGTTAGGACCATCAAATTCAGTTCTTATCATAACTTAAAGCAAGATGAAAATTTGGTTGTGCCAGGAGTATAGGATGTGCCTGGAATGGGATTGCAGCTCATAAAACCATATAGAAAAGAGACAGAATTACCAGGCATGTGAAAGGGGCTGGCTGGGGCACTCCCACTCCAGCTAATACAGGCAGTCCCCGACTTACGTGGATCCGACTTACGTCGGATCCCTAGATACGAACGGGGTGAGGCAACTCCCGCACATGCGCAGCAGCATTCCCGGGGCTCGGGGCTCGCTCACCTGGGTCCTAGGATCCTCCTCCTCCTCGGGCCGGCTCCGACTGGGGTCCCGCAGAGCTGCCGGGCAGAGGAAAAGTGCCTCCCCACGCCCGCTGCCCCCCCACCCCCCTGCCAGCAACAGGCTGCCCCCTCCCCTGAGCAACAGGCTGCCGAACAGACAAAAGCAGCCTCTCTGCCCCTCCTCCCCTCTATACATGCCGGGCTCCCGGAGCGCAGCAGCGTCCCCGGGGCTCGCTCACCTGGGTCCTAGAATCCACCTCCTCCTCCTCTTCGGCCGGCTCCAACTGGCCTCTGCCTGCAGCTGCTGGCCACAGGGACAGGGATCCCGCAGAGCTGCCGGGCAGAGGAAAAGTGCCTCCCCACGCCCGCTGCCCCCCCCCCCCCCCGTGGCCTCGCATCCTGCACGCCTCCCCCCTCCCCCCCTGCCAGCAACAGGCTGCCCCCTCCCCGAGCAACAGGCTGCCGAACAGCAGACAAAAGCAGCCTCTCCGCCCCTCCTCCCCCTATGCATGCTGGGCTCCCTGGGCAAACAAAGACTCCACCAAAACAAACAAAGTGCTGGCCTCATTGTGTTAGCAAAAAAAGGACCCTCCTCCTAGAACCCTGGGTGGTGTGTGGAAATAAAGCTATTAGCTCAAAGCATGGTGCAGAGCTGTTTGGTATTTGATGAGTTACTCCTTTAGTCCTGAGTTTGTCACAGGGACAGAAATAGATGTGAAATCTTCTGAACAGGGGAACAGACAGCAAAACAAACATTAGAGGGGAGTTAACCTTTCCCTATGCTATCCAAAACTAAAAAAAATGTTTGGCTAGAGTTTCCCCTACAATATGTACCAATTCCGACTTACATACAAATTCAACTTAAGAACAAACCTACAGTCCCTATCTTGTACGTAACCCGGGGACTGCCTGTACAGCCCTAGCTTTGAGCCTCTTATCCCCCAATCACCCTCTAGCTGAAACTCCTCTTCTCCCCCCCCAATTCATACGGGAACATTGCTGGCTGTTCCCCTTCTTCAGGGAGGGAGGGGAAAAGTGCACAGATTTCTGCATTCCTCACTCTGGCTGGGGAGCACAGGAAGCAGATGAACCTAGATCTCCCCCAGCTGGGGGACATGCACTTCTCCCTTGGCTGTGCCCAGTGGCAGCCCATCAATACAGGAGAACTAGGTGGTTACCTAGGGCACCAAGATAAGCTGCTGTTGAGGGCTTTGGAGGCGGGGGCACCGATCGCCAGTTGCCGGCAGCTCATCTAGGGTCACTCCTGGCTGTGCCCATTGGAGCTGTGTGGCCATGAAGAGGCACTTCTCACCTAGCCCCAGCTTGCTGAGGTGAGAGAGTGCTCGAGTAGTCCTTTCTCCCTGGGGCAGCCTGCATACTGAACCCCTCATCACCAGCCCCATGCCAGAACAATGATTTAAATGAAGCATGTACATTTTCATTTTAATTTCCAAAAAACAAAAATTAATTGAATTAAGGACCCAAGCAATGCTGGGTAAATCATCTATTACTAAATAAATATAAAGGAAGAAACATTGTTCTTAACAACTTCAATATTTCTCTGATATGAGAAAGGACGGTCTTGTGCTTAAGCCCCTCATCTTGTCAAGCCCCTAGTCAAAAGAAAGGATGGTTTTGTTAAGCCCCAGTGATGGATTCAGAATCCCCAGGCTTCTTCTGTGACTTTAGGCACCTAGGGTCAGCTTGTGCACTGCCTATGGCCAACAGTGAGACATTATTCAACAAGTTTTCTCATAGAAGCTAACAGTGCTACAAGTGTGAATATCTGCTCCCCACTGAGATTAAGGAGTTCAGAGTGGTCCTTACGTGATCTGTGACTCAGTTCCCCAAATATAGAAAAGGGAGCCATATAGGTATCCATACAGCAAGAGATACCTAGTAAAGAAAACCTGTCCATGAATAATACTCATTATGTCCAACAGCTGCTGAAAATCTTCTATTTCCTTCTGTCAGTTTATTTGCAGTGGAAATCAATTAATGGAGGATTACGGTTAAATGGGGAAGATGATTTAAAATGTTTGGTAAGTAATAATGACATTACTATTTTCTGCAGGCGTTTGAACCTCCGTTGTCACCCACTCATTCTGGCATCATTTCATATGTGGAAACTTTTGCCATTTAAGCTAGTTAGTAACATCCTCCCATATTCCCACTAACTTTTAATTTGTCATCAGCTAACATTCACAATTCATCTGTTTGTACATTTTTAAAACTTTCTTTTTAATTTATGGCAAAATGCAGTGTTTCTGAAGACAGCATTCACAGACCACGAAAGTGTTTTGCAAACTTCACCATGATGCTCTCTCCATGAATCTTAATCCTTATCTGTCACATCAGAGCTATTCAGTGTTGGGCCTTTTAGCTGTCAGTCATACTGAAATATGAGCCACATGCAGTGACAGAACTCTCATTGAAATCAGTAGAAAGTGTGTGTTGACTGGGGACATGATCGGAATGTGGTGATTCATTCAGCCTAGTACTTAGTGGTTTACATGTACAAAGTGTCATACAGCTATTACCTAATTACCTTTCACAGCATCCCTGTGGGATCATAACATATGCCTTAAGAGCCCCACTCTACTGATATGTGCTGAGGCTGTTTGTTTCAAGGCCACATGACATACTAGAGGAAGAGTCAGGTTTAGAACTCAAGAAGAAGGCCTGACTCCCGTCCCTGTGTATTCCTGTAGCTCCTTTAAAAAATCATGAGCTCCTGTGGTCCAACTTGTAGATCATACTCCTTCTCTCTAGGAGTTATACTAAGAACATCAGGCCTGGATTTCCAAAATTACTCAGTATCCAAAAGTTTCAATCTGGACACGTGAGTAAGTGATGAGTAATGGTTACATTTAAAATGTAAACATAAACTGCTCAGCTATGGAGAACAAACTCTGTAACTGAATGGGCACAGAGAAGAGCTATTTCTCAGTGAAGTGTTCCCCTTGCTAACACTTTGTCTATCTGTGAAATGTAAATTACACTAACATATGAAGAGAAGACTGGGTTATCTGAAGTGCTAAACACATTCACAAGAGGGGGAGGGTGAAAGGCTGTATTTGCCAGTTTACCCAGCCTGCTGCTATGTGCTCTCACTAAATTAATCTGGGTCTGGTTTCCCCTTTCCAGTCACTGCCTGTGTGTTGCCTGGCTTTTTCCTCTCTCTGGAGTGGCTCTCTCTTCTTGTCTGTATTCTACTTCTAGGCATAGTATGTGTGTCTGAGTCTCACATATGTGATATACACCACTGCTTCTAGACACAGCTTGTGACCCATTAGCAAACTTTTCCATCTCTATTGCATCAACGCCTCCCTCAGTTGGTCTTTGAGGCTCTCGTAATTAATAAATTTTCTTTGCATAACTCCTGGAGCGGCTGCTTCTTTAAGGTCTCAGCTCTCATCTTGTCTGCTAGCAAGTCTCCTTTTCATCTCAGCAAGAAAAATAAGGAAACCAATTAGCCAGTCTCCACATTTCCCCCCCTCTCGTAGTTCTTTCTCTGGCTGTCTAGATTTGGGGTTCACAGCAGCCTGTGTCACTTCCTACCCCTAAATGGTACCTGTAGTCTCCTGTTCCTTTCACCCCTATCTCATTATCATACTTTCTTCTCATGGAACGTACTGACCTCAGCAAGTATCTTTGCATACACTTCTTGGTGAGGGTTTCTTCATACACTTCCAAGCCAGTGTGGCAAGGACAGTTTTGCCCATTCTGTCAATCAGCATCATTCTAGAGATTTATTTTCCTTGTCTCCAAGAACAAACTTTAGTAAATATCCCAAGGATGCCAAAGACTCAGACCAAAACTCAAAGTAAAATATATCTAGGTCTAAGACTCCATCCAACTCCATATAGGTGGCCTAAGACTTAATTACAGGAGAAATAAGAGTATGTCTACACTACAAAGTTAATTCGAACTAACAGATGTTAGTTCGAATTAACTTTGATAGGCACTACACATGCAAACCGCTAGTTTGAACTTAATTCGAACTAGCGGAGCACTTAATTCAAACTAGATAAACCTCATTCTACGAGGACTAACGCCTAGTTCGCATTAAGTAGTTCGAACTAAGGGCTGTGTAGCCACTTAATTCAAACTAGTGGGAGGCTAGCCCTCCCCAGGTTTCCCTGGTGGCCACTCTGGCCAACACCAGGGAAACTCTTCTGCCCCCCTTCCGGCCCCGGAACCCTTAAAGGGGCACGGTCTGGCTATGGTGCCCGTGCCAGCTGCAAGCCTGCCAGCACCCAGCCAGCAGACCCTACACCTGGCATGGCACAAACCAGCCACCCGCTGCCACCCAGCCCTCCGCCTCTTCCTGGGACCAGGCTGGTGGCTCCCGGGAGCCTGCCCGGGTCCGCAAGAGGAGGGCGCCCACCTGGTCTAGTGTGGAGATCGTGGACCTCATCCACGACCTCCGCACTAGGCACAGGAAAGTGGCCGTCTAGGGCAGGAGAACTGCCAGCCTGGTCACCCAGGAGCAGGTTTGCATGAAAATCAGGGTGGTCCAGTGAGACCCCCGACCCTGAGCCCTGAGCTTAGAATGGCCGTACTGGGTCAGACCAAAGGTCCATCTAGCCCAGTAGTCTGTCTGCCGACAGCGGCCAATGCCAGCTACCCCGGAGAGGATGGACCAAAGACAATGACCAAGCCATTTGTCTCGTGCCATCCATCTCCAGCCTTCCACAAACAGAGGCCAGGGACACCATTTCTATCCCCTGGCTAATACCTCCCCATGGACCCAACCTCCATGAATTTATCTAACTTCTCTTTAAACTCTGTTCTAGTTCTAGCCTTCACAGCCTCCTGCAGCAAGAAGTTCCACAGGTTGACTATTTGCTTTGTGAAGAACAACTTTCTGTTATTAGTTTGAAGCCTGCTACCCATTCATTTCATTTGGTGTCCTCTAGTCCTTCTATTATGGGAACTAATGAAGAACTTTTCTTTATGCACCCTCTCCACACCACTCATGCTTTTATAGACCTCTATCATATCCCCCCTCCGTCTTCTCTTTTCTAAGCTGAAAAGTCCCAGTCTCTTTAGCCTCTCTTCATATGGGACCTGTTCCAAACCCCTCATCATTTTAGTTGCCTTCCCCTCTCCCACCCTCTCTCTTCCCTCTCCCACCTCCTTTTCCCAGTCTCTCCAGAGGTTAATCCCCCCCACCCCGAGTTTTGTTCAATAAAGAGTTTCCATTTTTGAACACGTGTCCTTTAATTTGTACATCAGGAAGGGGGGCTAGGGAGGGGTAAGTGGAAGGTGTTGAGGGAGGAATGGAGTATGAGACCCTCATAGGGAAGACTGGGGTGGCTCTGCGGGCTCCTCAGGGTGGAAACTCTCCTGCAGCCCCCCGATTGACCCCCACCTCCCAGATGGCAGCCTGCGGCAAGTGCAGCCGGGCTGATGGCCGAGCGCTGTGATGTGCTGAGTGTGGGCACTCAGGGCACTGCAAGCCAGGACTGCTTTGCTGTCCCTCATCGAGTTAGACAAGCGAGCGGGGAACCCCTGAGAACTGTCTGTCCAGGATGGGGGTTGGGTCCCTTTAAGCACAGCCCTCGGCTAGCCTGAGACAGCAGCTCCACGCTCTTAACTCCTAATCTGATGCCCTGCCGGCACTGCTTCCGGCCATCCTTAACCTCGGTTCAGGGTCCACTCAATGTGGACATGCTAGTTCGAATTAGCAAAATGCTAATTCGAACTAGTTTTTAGATCTAGATGAACTAGTTCGAATTAACTAATTCGAATTAAATTAGTTCAAATTAGTGCTGTAGTGTAGACATACCCTAAGTAACTGAAAATGGGACCCCCTTAGACATCCTGTCTTCACTTTCAGATTCTCACTCAATCTCTTTTTCTGAGTTTGCATTAGGAAGATTTGTTAAAATGTCCCACCACTGCTGCCACTGGTTCAGATCCACTAGCAGGGGGAGCTCTAGCAGGGGGATCCACTAGCACATGCACAATGTGGCCACTTTGTGTCAAGGGTCCTGCCATACAGGCCTGCTCTTAGCAGTGGTAGATAACAAGGAGATTAAAACACTGATGGCCATGGAAGCTGTTTACAGTAGAACTCACACCGTTGTGACCCCCAGTGCACCTTGTGTTACAAAGGATGGGGAATTATAGAAGAAAAAAATGTTCACGTAGACACAGACTCAGCAGACCAAAGTCCCAGAGCTCCTCGTCACACTTTCATTGGCCCTGTGAGGCATCTGGAGCCATGCCAATTGCACTCTGCAGTGTTTGGCGTGAACATCACTTATTACAAAGTGACTTTTTATTCGGTCTATATTAGATCTTTTTTCCATTACTGTGACCAAGTTCCTGTGGTGAAACCTGGACTTTGGGTTCACTGAGCTCTGTCCCACCACCAGGAGTGTATCTCGCTCCTCTTGTGATGCTGCTGACAACTTACAAATCTCTGGTAGGCACTGCACTGATATCCAGAGGCAGGGACACACCCAACTAAGTTACATGAACGCTTCTCCCAGCCACTCATGAACCAACAATAGAGAGGCTCCAGCCAATTTCCCCCAGCTCCTCAGCCTTGCACCCAAGAACTGTGCCTTATTGCACAGGTCAGAAGCCTAACTAGTGCAAGTTCATTAACTATTTCAGACCTCTTTCAATGTGTAGAAGGCACCCATTAGTCAAGCTGAGATTTCCCAAGCACTTCAATCAAAACATGCTGTTCTAAGTAAAATATAACACAGATGTATTAACTCCAGAAAGTTAGACTATAAAGGTATGTCTAGACTACATGCCTCTGCTGACAGAGGCATGTAAATTAGACTACCCAACATAGTCAATGAAGTGGGGATTTAAATATCCCCCACTTCATTAGACTAATGTAAGGAGAGGAAAACATACCTCAGCAAAAGGGGGACAGAGGATGCAGGATGTGTGTATTAGGACAGGGATTTTAAAAGCTGGGTCGCGGGCCTGCCTGGGTAAGCCACTGACCACAAAACTCTTTGTTTAGCTAAGCAACCATAGGCACAGAGCCTTGCAGCTCCCATCTGCTGAAGTTCATCATTTCCAGCCAAGGGGAGCAGTGGGAAGTGGCAGCCTGGCCCACACGGCAGGGCCAAGCACAGTCTAGTTCATCCCTGAGAGATGTCTATCCAACATGCTCTTAAATATCTCCAGTGATGGAAATTCTACAACATCCCTAGGCAATTTATTCCAATGTTTAACCAACTTGACAGTTAGGAAGTTTTCCCTAATGTCCAACCTAAACCTCCCTTGCTTCAGTTTAAGCCCATTGCTTCTTGTCCTATCATCAGAGGCCAAGGAGAACAATTTTTCTCCCTCCTCCTTATAATGCCTTTTTAGATGCGTGAAAATTGCTATAATGTCCCCTCTCAGTCTTCTCTTTTCAAAACTAATCAAGCCCAATTCTTTCAGTCTTCCCTCATAGATCATGTTTTCTAGACTTTTAATCATTTTTGTTGCTCTTCTCTGGACCTTCTCTAATTTCTCCGCATCTTTCTTAAAATGTGGTACTCAAAACTGGACACAATACTCCAACTGAGGCCTAACCAGTGCAGAGTAGAGCGGAAGAATGACTTCTCATGCCTTGCTCTCAATACTCCTGTTAATGCATCCCAGAATCATGTTTGCTTTTTTTCAAGCAGTGTCGCACTGTTGACTCATTTACCTTGTGGTTCATTATGACCCCTAATCCCTTTCTGCAGTACTCCTTCCTGCACAGTCACTTCCCATTCTGTATGTGTAAAACATACTGTTCCTTCCTTAGTGGAGTAGTTTGCATTTGTCCTTATTAAACTTCATCCTATTTACCTCAGACCATTTCTCTAGTTTGTCCAGATCATTTTGAATTGTGACCTCATCCTCCAAAGCAGTTGCAACCCCTCCCAGCTTGCTATCATCTGCAGACTTAATAATGATACTCTTTATGCCAATATCTAAATTGTTGATGAAGATATTGAACAGAACTGGTCCCAAAACAGACCCCTGCAGAACCCCACTTGTTATGCCCTTCCAGCATGACTGTGAACCAATAATAACTACTCTGTGAGTACGGTTATCCAGCTAATTATGCACCCCCCCTTATAGTAGCCCCATCTAGGTTGTATTTGCCTAGTTTATTGATAAGAAGGTCATGTGAGACCATATCAAATGCCTTACTAAAGTCTAGGTATACCACATCCACCGCTTCTGCCTTATCCACAAGACTTCTTATCCTATCAAAGAAAGTTTAACCGAATCTATAACATTATTTTGTTAATGTTTTTAAAATTATTTCCTCTAATAAATGTAAAGGGGAATGAATATCCAAGTCATGAAAAAAAGAGGCTGCAATAGGGAAAGTTTGATTTCCTTTTAGTACTAACTTATTTTCTTGTATTACAATGATACTCGGAGGCCCCAGTGGAGATTAGTGCCCCATTGACAGTATCTCAAAGATCTTACAATCCAAACAGACTAGACAGACAAAAGGTAAGAGAAAGGATGTGCTATTATTACCCCAGATTAGCCAAAGACAGAGGTGCCAAGAAATTAAATGACTTGCCCATGATCACATAGGAAATCTGTGATAGAGTTGGGGACACAATCAGCTATCCCGATTCCCAGTTCATTGTCTTAGCCACAATACCGTTGCTCTTCATCTGAGCCAGTGTAATTAGGGAATGACAAATCCTTCACACTGCCTGACATTATCTCCTTGGGAAACCCTTGTGGCTCAGTGTCCCTGTCAAAGTAGATAATGTGCCTACACATGTCACCCACCAGATAGCATAACAGCACCTGAAAATGACAAAATAACCCAATTGTGGAAGAATTACTGCCAAGCACTTTCTGCAGCACAGAAACTAGAGAGAAAATAAACAGTGCATTCCAAAACTCGTATTGTTCAAAAGCAAGAGTTTCTTCTACATACTGCACTAAAGAATCAGTTCCACTAGTAAAGAAGGGAGCTGTGGACATATACAACTCTCGAGATCCAAAACAATTAGATCTGATTCTGTCTAGTATCCAGGCACACTGGTTTGCTTCTGTAGCATCACAGCTGCGTTTTTAAAATATATGTTCTTATTAATAGGTTCTCTCTCTTTACAAGACTACGAGAGTACAAATGAATTTTTAACAGATACATTTCAGCAATTGCGTCCCACTAGACAAGAAATACTCTGTTCTCATATAGTTTCTAATAAATTATTTCAGTCAGCTGGCTGAAAAAAATTTGGTGTCTTTTCAATTATTCATTCTTTTGAGAAGTTCTTTATGTAGCAATGTAATTGTAAGCAGTACTTTACAATAGGAATGGTCAAACATCAGTAGAGACCTTGTGCAGGGTGTTTACTGTCTAACGGCACACAGGGATACAGGACAATACAATATGGACAGAGGCAAACCGAGGGGTTGTGGTCACTGTTGTTCAAATCCTCAATGAGCTAAGTGGGATTGCAGGAGTTTTGGAAATGGATAGAATATTGACCACATCAAGATACTAAGCACATGACAAAACTTCCTTTCCACATTTTAAAATCAATTTGGTGCCTATGGTCCTTGGCTTCCACTGTGCTTGTCCGGCTGATCCATAGTGTAGGTATGACATGGGCAGCGACAGCACAGGATCGTGTCTACTGCTGCACTGCTTAGCCTTGGTCCTGAACTGGAAGAGTAATCTATAATGATGAGAGAGCAATTCAGTGTTCATGACCATGTAGGGCTTGATCCTACAAAGTGCTGAGTGCCTTCAACTCCCAATGAAGTCAACAGATGTTGAAGGTGCTCAGTACCTTGCAGATTCAAGTCCTTAATCCTTGGTCTCTTTGCTAAGACTGCCAATCAGAGCAACAGCTGAGATGCCAGAAGGAACCGGAGTGAAATCACCAAGCCTCTTCTCCCAGTCATTGGATAGTTATGGCTTGAAATCATTGCTTACTTGAGCCCCATTTGAAGCCTTGATGTAGAGGTGGGAAACAACCAACCCTGAATCAGCCAGTCTCCTGTGTTTTTAGTCAGTACTTTCAGTAGCTCTGCAACATCAGACTTCTTCAGTTCAGTCTCTAAGTGTGGGAGGGTGTGAATGTTTCCAGCTCTTGGTAATGAATATCTTGGTGAAGCCTGACACAGCAGGCACAGGGTTGTTGGCAGGACTCTGAAAAAACTGACTACAAATGGTTTATATCTGGACCTCAAAGCAATATTATGGTTTCCCTTTGTTTCATACAGGTGAGTGTCATAGATACACTGCTGGTAACCCTGGGTATCTCTCAATGTCAGGACAAGAATAGCACGGTTGTCATGGCTTTAAAGGCTTTGTTTTATTATGCAGCGTGATGGCATGTTGGGGAGCCCCCAACACTGCACCCCCATATGCAGTCAGATGTGACTCTCATCCAGCCAGTAGAGTAGTTTTTATTGGTTTTCAGAGACACAGAGTAGCATAGGATTGGTGTTAGCACAGACACCGAGAGCAGACAGCCTTATTCCTCTCGGGGGGAAGGGCTCACGGGCCCTGAACCCCCCTTTCCTGCTCTCAAGTCTTCTCTCCTTATCCCACCCTGCTGAAACTAACCCACACTACCAGCAACTAGTCGCTCGGCCCCCAGGCAGCCCCGCCTATATCCCTTTGTCTCTTTGGCTATGTCTAGACTGCAGGCTTCTTTCGAAAGAGGCTCTTTCGAAAGCATCTTTCGAAAGAGCCTCTTTCAAAAGATCGCGTCTAGACTGCAGGCGGATCTTTCGAAAGAGAAATCCGCTTTTTCGAAAGAGAGCACCCAGCGAGTCTGGATGCTCTCTTTCAAAGACGGCCTCTTTACATTGAAGAACGCCTTCTTTCGAAAGAGGAACTTTCGAAAGAAGGCGTTCTTCCTTGTGAAACGAGGTTTACCGCCATCGAAAGAAAAGCCGCGTTCTTTCGAAATAATTTCGAAAGAACGCGGCTTGAGTCTGGACGCAGGGGAAGTTTTTTCGGGAAAAGGCTACTTTTCCCGAAAAAACCCCTGAGTCTGGACACGGCCTTTCTCTGGGAACAGAGTAGTTATCTTCTCAGGCTGGCCTTTGGGGGGGTCTACTGCCAATACACACTTGGAGTGAGTCATTTGGGAATCACACAATTCAGACAGGCAGAAACACAATGTTACAAAGTAGACAGCGTCCCCACTGCATCACATGCTGTATTGCCTAACACCAGAAAAGGATTACTTTAAAACTGGTTGGCTGTGGCTGGCCCCTGTGGGCATGGAGGGCAGTGTGGATGTGACCTGCAGCTCTTTTCCAAGAATGAAATTTGGTTTTTCTGGATTCATTGTATGCATGAACTCAGTAGCTGTGATCCAACACATTCATGTCCTTCCTTTTCACACTTGGAAAACTAACCCAAAGTAGAGACCTTCCTGGAAGCCCAGAACAGGCATAAAATATCCCTGCCTGGATTGTCCTCTGCCAGATGCATTGATGCATCAACATATCAGCATTTCCTAGAATCCTAGGGCTGGAAGAGACCTCAGGAGGTCATCAAGTTCAGCCCCCTGCCCAAAGCAGGACCAACCCCAACCCCAACTAAGTCATCCCATCCAGGGCTTTGTCAAGCCAGGACTTAAAAACCTCTAGGGATGGAGATTCTGCCACCTCCCTAGGGAACTCATTCCAGTACTTCACCCCGCCCCTGTGAAATAATTTTTCCTAATATCAAACCTAGACCTACCTCCCCCATTATAACTTAAGACCATTGTTCCTTGTTCTGCCATCCATCACTACTGGGAACAGCCTCTCTCCATCCTCTCCAGATCATCCCTTCAGAGAGTTGAAGGCTCCTATCAAATCACCCCTCACTCTTCTCTTCTGCAGACTAAATAATACCAAATCCCTCAGCCTCTCCTCATAGATCATGTGCTCCAGCCTCCTCATCATTTTGGTTGCCCTCTGGTGGACCCTCTCCAATCCATCCATATCCTTTCTATAGTGGAGGGTACAGAACTGGACACAATACTCCAGATGTGGCCTCAGCAGTGCCAAATAAAGGGGAAGAATAACTTCTCTAGATCTGCTGGCAATGCTCCTTCTAATGCACCCTAATATGCTGTTAGCCTTCTTGGCTACAAGGGCACACTGTTGACTTATATCCAGCTTCTCATCCACTGTAATCCCCAGGTCCTTTTCTGCTGAACTGCTGCTTAGCCACTCTGTCCCCAGCTTGTAACAATGCTTGGGATTCTTTTATCCCAAGTGCAGGACTCTGCACTTGTCCTTGTTGAATCTCATCAGATTTCTTTTGGCCCAATCCTCCAATTTGTCTAGGCCGCTTTGGACCCTATTTCTGCCCTCCAACATATCTACCTCTCCCACTAGCTTACTGTCATCTGCAAACTTGCTGAGGGTGCAATCCATCCCCTCATCCAGGTCATTAATAAAGATGTTGAACAAAACCGGCTCTAGAACCAATTCTGCTTCACTAGGATGTGAATGCTATTTCAGGATTTGGTCCCAAGTGAATCATGACTTGTGTTGTACTGTTTACTTGCACTTTGCTGTGTTGCACTGTAAATTAGCCTTGTAGCACATAATCTGTGTATTTAATCTACAAGCTTTCTTCAGCTAATATGATGCAAAATTTTATTTTAAATAACTAGATGGGAGTAAATAGCAAAATATTACCCAATGAAGAAGGATGCGGCAATACTGTACTATGTGTGGCTTAATTAAGTTATGAAAAGCACATTTTTCTAAATAATGTAGTACATGCTAAAACTGAATGGATATAGATGTTAATTGTCTTCTCCATTACAAAGATGGAGCTAATGCCAGGGATTTCAGACAAATAGCACTTAACCTCCTGAACCTTAGATGAAGAGGGAGATGGATGTTTGCTTTTGATCTTTCTAGTCTTTTCATGCTCTGAATCAATAAGTACCCCTTGTAGCTTTGAGTCATGATTCTAATTAGTCAGCCTCTTGGGCCTGGTTTACAAAGAAAAATATAAATCAATGCATATTTGTAAATTCCAACAAGCATTCTGGGCCAAAGCTATTTCAATAAAATAATTAAAATGCCACCAGCATGTTAACTTGCTCTCCTCTCAGCCCAAATATATATATATTATCAAATGCCAACCAAAAATGGAAATGGAAAGGAAAAAAGGTGCTGAGTATGTTATAGCTGCAATAAATAGTGGATATAAAATAAATATGCCTTTATAGAATCAGTTAAAGCCCCACTTATGTTTATTAATATAAAAGTACTGCAGATATGAAAACTAATTAGGGATTCTGATAATTATGGAAATATGCATATAATCCAGAAAATGTTCATTGAAATTCATAAATACTGACACAAGGAGGTAAAAATCAAAACACAGCAAGCAAACTGTAGTCTACTGAATGGAAAATAAGACAAGGATTATACAGCATTCATGTATGGGCCTGAATTTTCCAAGAATGAAACCTAGGTGATACTCCTGCTCCTTGTGGAATTCCTTGTAGGATCAGGACCTTACCAGAGAGAGTGGCCTAAAATCAATGTGGTGCAAATATCTCCTCCCTTACTTATTCTGTAAACCATCAAAAACAGCCTCTAAAATTCCACTTGCAATTATCTGCACCCCCAGCTATCTATATATACAATCCTTCACTGCTATAAACAGAAGTACAGATTCTGTTCTCATTTACTCTGGTCTAAAGCCAAGTAACTCCATTGATGTGAGTGGAAGTTACTCTTGATTTATACTGCTATAAAGATGATCAGGGCTTGGCCTCAGACTTAGGGTATGTCTATACTACAGAGGTTTTTTTGGAAAAACAGACACTTTTCCAAAAAAAAAACTTCATTTACATTCACACTGCAATCACGTTCTTTCAAAATAAAAAATTGAAAGAACAGAGGGGTTTTTCTGACATTAGTAAACTTCTTTCTATGAGGAAGAAGTCTTTTTCCAAAAGAGCTCTTTCAGAAAAAGGCTTGTGTGGATGGGGAAGAGGGAGTTCTTTCGAAAGAAGAGGAAAGAGGAAAAAGCACAGGTGCCCTGGTGGCCACGCCGTCCCGTAGTAATCACAGCTGAAATGCAAGATAGCATCCATTCAGTGTGGACGCTATCTTTCAAAAAAGCGGATTGCTTTTTTGATGCACTCTGGCAGTGTGGATGGTCTCTTTTGGAAGAAATTTTTTCGGAAGATCTCTTCTGGAAAGGCTTCTTCCGAAGAAGCCTGAAGTCTAGACATAGCCTTAGAAATCTAAACTATCCAACACTGAGCCTTCAAATCAGCAGGTTAAATATTTACATTTGGTTTGGTGCAGATGCTTTGACCTCACTTGGGTTAAATAATTAAATAGCTGTTTACAAGAGCTAATGGTACGTGAGAAAGTAGCAGCTGTAATCAGGAAGGTTTCAAGATTAAACTGCTGCAATGCATTCTACATGGTGCCATCTTAAATCCATTTAAAATCTGGAACTGGTACAGAGGATAGCTGCCCACCTGGTGAATAGCACATGACATCAGTACTCCATAATCTGCATTGCTTGCTTGCTGGTGTCTGCATAGAATTGACTGTGTCAGTTCTAATCTTTAAAGCCGTAAGTGGCTGTGACCTTCCTGCTTCTCAGGCTGCCTCTCTCCTCATGTGATATCACCACAGCTGGGGCCACTAGTTGTGCTTAACCTGAAGTCACCTACTGTATAGTAGGAAGGGGACTGCTATCAGTGCCTTGTGTGGCACAGCCCCCATCAAGTCCAACTTCCTGCCCAAAGCAGGACCCAGCCAGGGCTTTGTTAAGTCAGGATTTAAAAACCTCTAGGGATGGAGATTCCACCACCTCCCTAGGTAACCCATTCTAGTACCTCACCACTAATCCTAGTTAAATAGTTTTTCCTAATACCCAACCGAGACCTCTCTCCCTCACTGTAACTTAAGACCATTGCTCCTTGTTCTACCATCCATCACTACTGAGAACAGCCTTTCTCCATCTCCTTTGGAGCCTCCCTTCAGGAAGTTGAAGGCTGCTATCAAATCCCCCCACACTCTTCTTTTCTGCAGACTAAATAATACCAAATCTCACAGCCTCTTCTCATAGGTCATGTGCTCCAATCATTTTGGTTGCCCTCTGCTGGATCCTCTCCAATGCGTCCACATCTTTTCTATGGGAGGGGGGTCCAGAGCTGGACACAATACTCCCAGATGTGGAAGGGGAATAATAACTTCTCTAGATCTGCTGGCAATGTTCCTCCTAATGCACCCTAATATGCCATTAGCCTTCTTGGCTACAAGGGCACACTGTTGACTCATATCCAGCTTCTTATCCACTTTAATCTCCGGGTCCTTTTCTGCTGAACTGCTACTTAGTTCAGCAGTAATAGTGCTTGGGATTCTTCCATCCTAAATGCAGGACTCTGCACTTGTCCTTGTTGAACCTCATCAGATTTCTTTTGGCCCAATTCCCCAATTTGTCTAGGTCACTCTGGACCCTATACCTACCCTCCAGTGTGTCTACTTCTCCCCCTAGCTTAGTGTCATCTGCAGACTTGCTGAGGGTGCAATCCATACCCTCATCCAGATCGTTAATAGAGATAAACTTAAAAAACAACAAATGCTCTGGTAGCACTCTATAGACTAACAAAACATGTAGATGGTATTATGAGCTTTCATGGGCACAACTCACTACTTCAGATGGCCGGAGTTTTGAGTTTAGGATGTGCAGACCTAAAATAAATAGGGGAGAAGGGGGAAGGAAAAAAAAGGAAGGGGCAGGAAACAAGGAGCAGAGGGTATGAAAATATCAAAGGGAAAAACAAGTAGGCAGCACTGGTAACCTATAAGCACCTAAAGATTAGATAGTTAAAGGAAGCAGATAAGGATCATAAGATAGAAATTAAACAAGAAGAGTACTAATGCAAGAATCTACACAGACAAAGAGCTGTTGGCACCTCCATTCAATGTTAGGTTGATAATGTCCCAGCCATCTGTTATCTCAATTGAGGAGGTGAGAATTGAATTTGTGGATGAATTGTAATTACAACGCCTCTCTGTGTATTTGGCTTGTAGAATTGGTTTGTAACAAGATAGCCACCTAGAGATCTTTTAAAGAGTGATGAGGAAGATTGAAGTGTTCTCCAACAGGTTTCTGTATGTTCCCTTTACGTATATCTGATTTGTATCCACTGATTCTTTCCCGTAGGGACTGTCCAGTTTGTCCAATATATATAGCAGTGGGGCATTGCTGGCATTTGATAGCATAGATCAAATTACGAGCTGTTGATCACTACCCATTGAGGCCAACAATCTAGCCAGCTTTCTATCCACCTTACAGTCCATTTATCCAATCTATGCTTCCTTAACTTGCTGGCAAGAATATTGTGGGAGATCATATTAAAAGCTTTGCTAAAGTCAAGGTATATTACATCCATCGACTTCCCCATGTCCACAGAACCAGTTACCTCATCCTAGAAGCTAATCAGATTGGTCAGGCATGACTTGCCCTTGGTGAATCCCGGTTGACTATTCCTGATCACTTTCTCCTCCTCCAAGTGCTTCAAAATGGATTATTTGAGGATCCTCTCCATGATTTTTCCGGAGACTAAGGTGAGGCTGCCCGGTCTATAGTATCGTGGATTGTCCTTCTTCACTTTTTTAAAGTTGGGTGCTTCATTTGCCCTTTTTCAATCATCTGGGACCTCTCCAGGCTCTGCAATAACATCTGCCAATTCTCTCAGTACCCTCAGATACACAAATCCACAGGTCCAGATTTAATGCATGTCCAACTTTTCTAAATAGTTCTTAACCTGTTCTTACTCCACCGATGGCCACCCATCTCCTTTCCAATGTGTTGCCTAATTCAGTAGTCTGGGAGCTGACCTTGTCTGTAAAGACATATGCAAAAAAAGCATTGAGTACTTCAGCTTTTCCCGTATCATCTATCAGTAGGTTACCTCTCTCATCCAGTAAGGGCCCTACACCCTCCCCGGTCATCTTCTTATTGCTAATATGCCTGTAGAAACCTTTCTTGTTACCCTTCACATCCCTTGCTAGCTGCAATTCCAATTGCACTTTTGCCTTCCTGATTTCACCCCTGCAATCTCAAGCAATATATTTATACTCCTCCCTGGACATCTGTCCAAGTTTCCACTTCTTGTAAGCTTCCCTTTTGTGTTTAAGCTCACCAAGGCCACTGCTAAGTCAAGCTGGTCGCCTACCACATTTGCTTTTCTTACTGCGCATTGGGATGGTTTTTTTCTGTGCCTTCAATAAGGCTTCTTTAAAATGCTGCCAGCTCTCCTGGACACCTTTCCCCTTCATGTTACCATCCCAGAGGATCAGTTCTCTGGGGGAGTCAAAGTCTGCTTGTCTGAAATCCAGGGTGAGTTTTTGCTTCTCTTCTTTCTTCCTTTCATCAGGATCCTGAAATAGACCATTTCATTATCACTGCTTCCCAGGTTGCCACCCATCTCTACTTTCCCTATTAGTTCCTTCCTGTTAGTGAGCAGCAGGTCAAGCTGCGCTTGGCCCCTGGTTGGTTCCCTCAGCACTTGTACCAGGAAGTTATCCCCAATATTTTCCATTCTTTCATTGCTGTGGTACCTGAGCACCTTCCACTAGTGCACCAAGCCATGTGGCTATATGTCTGTCACATGTGGATTTTTCTCATATTCTTTCTGCAGAAGGTGGTGTATGTGTAGTGGAGTGTCTTATTTTGGTAAGCTGTGGTTGTGACACTCCCCAGGATACACTCTGGGCTATTGAACATCGATGTCCTCTTAGGAATTAAGCCTAGGATTCCTCTTACACTGCTTTGCTGGTGAACAACCACCTCTCCAAGTTTTGCTCACACTCAGTCTTCAGCATGTAAATGTATTCCCTGTGAAACGCATGAGGACTCTGTCCAGTCATTCATGAATCACATATAGAGCGACCTCCTCAAATTCTTAATCTAGGGAACGATCACTCTCTAGAAATGTGCATTGTGTACTGCCTAGCACACCTCTGATCAATGCAAGTTCACAGAAAGTTTGCGTTTTCATCAAAGGAAAATTATAGTGCACCAGTCTTGTTATCCCCAATGGAGTTTCCCACATACTCAATCCAAACACATGCAGGTTCAGATAAAACAATAAGAAAGATAAATCTGAAGTGATTACAAATGATAATGCATAAAAGTAATGACTGGTTATAAAAGAAAATAAAAAGATAAAAATGTTGCAAGCTAATTCCTAAATTTTAACCAGCTAATAGAATTTAAAGCAAGTATCTTTCTCATACCACAAGATGTAATTGTTCACAGGCTGGATTTTTTTCAACCAGTTCAGAGTCCTTCAGGTGTTTGTTGGTGTCATGAGCAGTGAGATGAGAGGTGAGTTGGAGGTCATTGTCTCTCTCTCTCTGGGTATGTCTATACTAGCCCCCTAGTTCGAACTAGGGAGACTAATGAGGGCGACCAAAATTGCAAATGAAGCATGGGATTTAAATATCCGGCGCTTCATTAGCATGTTCCCGGGCGGTCGCCATTCTGGAAATTGACTAGCCCGGAAAACTGCCCTCGTCTACACGCAGCAGAGAAGGGTGATTCCGAAATAAACCCCTTACTTCGAATTACCAGTTAAACCTCATGGTTATAAGCCTCACCAGGATAACAACATGTTTGTTTAAAAAAAAAATTGGGATTTCATGTTAAGAAATGGCTTCTAATTCTTCTGCTACAATTTACTGAAAATACAAATGCTGGAGTTTGTCTAAGTATCAAACAGTGTCCATATTTCATACACTTAGGTGTTTAATTACTCATCTATAATTAAATTCTACCTGCAAAACTGAAGCTTGGCAATGTTAAAAAAATAAAATAGAAATGCATGCTCCCTTTTCATCCATTTTACCAGTTTTATTATCTTTCCATTTCAGACAAGTAAGCTGTCTCCCAAAACTGAACACCAACTTAGAAGCTGCATAACAATCAGAAACAGATCTGTACATCCTTTGATGGAAGGGGATTATAGCAAGAGGAAAGGATCAAAGATCAGACTAGAAGAACCCACTGCTCCCCTATTTTCTGAGGTAAAGAGGATCACATAATATCCCTGAATTCAGGATGTATCAACTACTATTTTAAAATACATACATGTCACAGTGCAAAACTGAAAAGATAATAAACGACATATAGAAATAAAATAGGTTTTATTCTTATCTATTTTGCAATGTATATTTCTGCTTACCCAAAAGGAATGGGAGGTTAGACCTAATCACTGAAACTAGTAATAACATTCATTTTATATACTGGTGAAAATTAGCAATTCAAATTAACGTAAAATATTAGTCCCATACAAAAATATTGGATTTTTTCCTGAGAAAGGGCCACATTCTGTTTATTATATCATACAATTATATATATATATATATATATATATATATATATATATATATATATATATATATATATATAAAAATTATTCTGCTTATTCTGTCTGGCTATGTCTACACTACAAGGTATTTGCGCAAAAACCGATCGAGCATCCATACCTCAAGTGTGCTTTTGCACCAAAAAAATACAGTAAATCGACGGGACAGAGGGCTTTTGCTGGTAGAGTTATTCCTCTCCCCACGAGGAATAACTCCTTTTTGCTCTACAGCTCTTGCACAAAAAGGCAGGTGTGGATGCTCCACAGGGGTTTCTTGCACAAAAAGAGCCTATCAGAAAAAACACAGATGTTCTGATGGTCATTCTGTTAATGGCAATCAGAGATTTCTTGCATAAGAGGGTCCATGTAGCTTTTGCGATGCGCTTTTGAGGTGTGGACGTACTTTTGCGCAATAAGTTTTTGCTGAAGATCTCTTCTGCAAAAAGCTTCTTGTGCAAAACCCTGCAGTGTAAACAAAGCCTCTGTGTTGGCTGCGGATAATAGGATAGCGCATTGACTGCACTTAAATGACAAATTCAAAAAACAAAAAAACACCAAAGTTACACTTGTGGGTGCATAAGTATCCGCACCAGGGGTGGGCAAATGGCCCTCTGTGGGCTGGATGCGACCCACAGCTACCCTGTCACTGACCTACCCCCAGACCAATAAGGGCCTGGGGGCAAAGGGGCGCACAAAGTCTCCTCACCCCCGCAAGAGTGCACTGCAGCTAGAGAGACACGCTAGCTGTTTTAAAACAGCCAACGTTTATCTCTATCTGCCCTGTGCCTTTGGGGGGGGGGGAGCTTTGTGCGTTCCCCACCTCCAAGCTAATCAGGGTGGGGATTGCACAAAGTCTCTTACGTGCTGTCCCCGCCCTGCCAGGGGCACGCAGTGGCTAGCTGCACACTCTTGTGGGGGCGAGGAGATTTTGGGCCCTCCTCCACCCCCAGGCCCCAATTGGCCTGGAGGCAGGGAGAGCGCGCAAGGTCTCCTTCCTCTAGGTGCCTTGAGGGAACTACCAGGTTTTTTAAAACATCTGGAGTTTCTCTCTGGGGGGGGGGGGGGAAGTGGGGGTATACTTCTCACATTCCCCCACCACCTCAGGCCCATGGGAGGGAGCACAACAAATCTCCTGGCCCTGCCCCTTCCTTCTGGCCCCTTTTAAAAATTATTGCCCATCCCTGATCCATACAAATACACAAGTAAAGTTACACATGCAAGTTTCTGCCACTGACGCCAACTGCAGATGCTCCGACAAATTAATATGGGTGTACAACTATCTACAGTTGGGGAGGGATTCACTTTATTCCCAGGCCTCCTAAAGAGACAGCCACAAATTGTTTAAGATTAGATTTTCTGCAACAGAAAAGTTGCATTATTTAAACAAATACATTTTGAAGCTGTCTCAGTTAAAAAGCTGATTTTGTAGTAAAAAGACATTTGGAAATATAAAAATTGAGGATAAACATTTTGAAAAGCACTTAAGTCACTTAGGAGACTAAGTACTATTTTCAAAAGTGACAAGTATATAAATCACATTTGAAAAATAGCATTTAGGCTTCAAACCCATTTAGGCATTTTGGAATAATGTACCTTAAGTGTTACTGAAAGGTAATGGGACCTTCCCTTCCAATTATCTCTGTTCCTGTAAATCTAGAAAATGTCTGAAGCAACAATATCTGTATTGCCAGGTACACTGTATTTTGATGAAAATAGGCTTGACCCTGCACAGAAGGTTCATGGAGTGATGCACAGCAAAGTGTGATGAAAGGGAGGTGTTTAGATATTCAATTGATGGGGCCCATGTAAACACTTAGACAGTCTGATCCTACATTAATGAACATGCTGCTGAACAGCTACCAAATTACTCCTGCCACGCAGCAGGAGTACTAGCAGTGCTGACAGTACATAGCTCATGCATCTTGATTGCATAAGTCCATGTAGACTCAGGGTACATCTGGACTGCAGAGTTTTTCCTGGATACTGGAGGTATCTTGGAAAAGCTCTGCTGTGTCCAAGGAATGCGTCTGCTTTTCCAAAAAAAATTCGGTAAAACAGACGCAGGTTTTTGGCATCCCTGTAAATCTCATTCGACAAGAAAGAAGGAATGTTCTGAAAGAGGCTTTTTTTTCTGACATTTGGCCCAGTATAAAAAAGTCAGAAAAGCCTCTTTTGGAAGAAAAGCAGAAAAAGATACGCAAATTGCAAATTGCAATTTGCGTATCTTTTTTGATAGAACTTTGTAGTCTAGACACAGCCTCAGACATGACTGCTGTTTTCAGTCCTGAACTCTTTCCAAAGAGAGCAGATAGCAAAAGGCTTGAGATTTATTTCCACGTTTATATGCCTCGAGCTCAAATTTGTTCTCACATGTAGCCTCTGTTCATGCTGCCACCTGAGTGCAATGAACTTGAACTCATTGCTGCATATCACAAGAAATGGCCCTGAAGGAGGAAGGCCAATGTCAATTTTGGTAAGGCTATGTCTATACTGCAGAGCTATTTCGGGATACCTCTGGTATCCTGAATTAACTATTTGGTGTCTTTTGAACACGCTCATTATTCCGACATCCCTGTAAATCTCATTCTATGAGGAGTAAGGGATGTTTTGGAATAGCAATTTATTTCGAAATAAATGCCATGTAGACAATGCCAAATTTCAAAATAAGCTACACAATTTGTGTAGCTCAAACTACATAGCTTATTTTAAGCTCTGTGTACAGTGTAGATACAACCTCACAGAGCCTGATTCTGTAAAGGCATGTCTACACGGGGGAGTTATTTTGAAATAATTCCCCTTATTTTGAAATAAAAAGGTGAGCATTCACACTAGCAAACCTGTTATTAAAAAATAATAGGTTTGTTCTTTCAAAATAACAACTCCTGCTTGTGAAGAGGAATGAGCTTATTTTGCAAGTTATTTTGGGAGTTATTACAGGCAGTCCCCAGGTTACGTACAAGATAGGGACTGTAGGTTTGTTCTTAAGTTGAATCTGTATGTAAGTCGGAACTGGTACATATTGTAGGGGAAACTCTAGTCAAACATTTCTCCAGAGCTCAGTTTTATTCTCCCACACCTCACTTCCCTCAGTCCTTTATTCTCAAGCTGAGGTGTCTGCTGAGAAAAGCTGCTCCGTGTCTCCCTGGTCTGCTGGGGGGGAGGGGGGGAGCGCTAGCTTCGCGTCTCTCTGGTCTGCTGGGGGGAAGCAGCTAGTGTGGGGTTGCCTCACCCCGTTTGTAAGTAGGGATCCGATGTAAGTCGGATCCATGTAACCCAGGGACTGCCTGTATTTCAAAATAATCGGGTAGTATAGACATAGCCCAACTGCCCAACTGCGCCTTATATATTTTTCATGTGATTTCCTCCACCCACCCCAAGCCTAAACTTCCATCATCTTTTTAGGACATCAAACAAAACTGGAGCGTACCAAACAATAAAAGCTAAAGTATTTTGCAAATTCCATTTTTTGAGCAGCTTTCTTTGATTAGGTGGGATAAGCTATTTTGATGCTTTGAACTAATTAAAAGGGGCCTAATGTGCAAATGTCAAAATGGAAGAAATTTAGCAGAAAGTGGGGCGAAATGGCCAGATCTCCCTATTATCTCTTGCTGCACATCTCACAAGACAGCCGATTCCCAGCTCTGTATGGGTTCCAGCATTCAGTGATTTATTGGGTAATTCAGCATTTGCCAGTATGTCTTGTGCTAATTAAATGCATCGCACTCTATTCAGAAATGTCACAATTGATTTGTCTTCTGCAAGCACTGACTTTATTTCAATCTTCTAAAAAAGATTTTATGAGCCTCAGATAACTTATCCTGGCACATTCATCTCCCAGAGCAGGTTCTGTATCTGAGGGCAGTATGAGAAGAAACCAAGAATGACCATGCAATACAAATGTCTTTTTGTGGACAGTTTATTTATTTGTGATATGTTGTATATCCAGGAAAAAGTAGAGAATATGGTGAAATTACAATCAGCTCTATTAACCAATACAAATATTTGACCATAACATAAGTTAATATGCACTACAGTCTGATTTTATTGGTTGATGGACTGAGTCAAAAAACTTGTAGACAGAGAATGTTGTAATGTGTTACAAGGTGTTTGTTTATTTACTAGTGGGCTTGTGGCTGAATCCAGCTATTAACAAAATTGTAGTAAGAGGAAATAAGAGTGAAATAACTCAGACTAAACATAAGATGCCAGAACATGCTTAGTATTTCTACCCAGTGTGTAATGACAGGAGGTCACAGACTGAGTGATATTCTGTCATTTTAATTCTGAGTCACTCTCCCCCTGTTTTTCATGTACAGATGGATGCTGAGACTGAGAATTTCAGCATTACTAGTCAATCATGGAAAAAAATAGTTAGTTACAGTTATAATGTGTGGCAAAAAAATTGCTTAGTTCTGAGAAAATAAAATTCCTGACACAAAATAGCCATCAGTGCATAATCTGAATTGAAAATCTGTGACGCAGGAGATGAAAAATTACCTCGCGTGGGACACAGGAAGAGAACCATTATTGACTGTGAGGCTGGTGCATATCACTCAAAGAAGTGGGAGGAGGGGAGACAGTGTGAACATTTTAAGAAGAATATTTTACTAGAATATAGTAATTTTCTATGAATGTTGATTACATATTGGATCCCTCACGATTTAACCATCCTGCAGTGGCACTTTTTCTAAGGTGGATTGTATTGTGTAAGGGAACAAAGAAATGCTTCAGAATATGTGGAACTCGGCTAAGGACAAACATCAGTTTTCCTTTTTGTCACATCAGCAAGTGAATTTTGTGCACATGAACATGTAATGAGTGTGCACAAAAGGGGCTTGGTCCCAGGGGCAGGAGCCTGTGTCTTTACTATGCAAGCTTCTGCCAATGCACTTTGTCCTTTGGCTATATCATCTCTCTCATTCCAGTCTCAGGAGTCTCCCAAGGAGAGATTTGTCACAACATGGACAAATGTTGAGTGGGATGTGATGACCAAACTATGGTCATTGTCTATGGCTGATCACAGATTACATTGTCATGGTTTCCTATCATTCACATAACAAAACCATCTGTGAGTCAGGCATTATTCTCCAGTGAAGCAAAGATCTCACTTTTACACTTTTAATGGGGATGAGACATACAACCAGTCAAGATATAAACTGGGGGTCTCTTCCCATTGGTTAATGTCTGTCTGTTGGCAGAGAAAGCAGCCACTAACTTATAATGTTCTCATGGCAATGCTATCCATAATATAAAATAAATTAATGTATCAAACCAGGGAAAGTAGGGTAAAATACACCATGGCTGCATCTAGACTGGCATGATTTTCCGGAAATGCTTTTAATGGAAAAGTTAAAAGCATTTTCGGAACAAAGCGTCTAGATTGGCATGGACGCTTTTCCGCAAAAGCACAAGACACCTATGAAAGCTCATCACCTAATAAACCATCTTGTAAGTCTTTGAAGTGGTACATAGTCCTGTCTACACAGCACTGATTTCGAAATAGAGCACTCTTCCTCCAACTTCCCTTACTCCTCGTACAACGAGGGTTACAGGAATCAGAATAAGAAGTCCTCCAGACTGACAGTATTTCGCCATTATTTCAAAATAACTGCTTGCTGTGTAGATGCGGACTAAGTTGTTTCGAAATAACTCTAGTTATTTCAAAATAATGTTGCTGTGCAGATGTACCCTTAGGTTGCGTCTAGATTGGCATGATTTTCTGGAAATGCTTTTAACAGAAACGTTTTCCGTTAAAAGCATTTTCGGAACAGAGCATCTAGATTGGCATGGACGCTTTTCCGCAAAAGCACTTTTTGCGGAAAAGCGTCCGTGCCAATCTAGACGCGCTTTTCCGCAAAAAAGCCCTGATCGCCATTTTCGCAATCAGGGCTTTTTTGCGGAAAACAAATCTAAGCTGTCTACACTGGCCCTTTTGCGCAAAAGCTTTGCACAAAAGGGACTTTTGCCTGAACGGGAGCTGAATAGTATTTCCGCAAGAAGCACTGATTTCTTACAGTAGGAAGTCAGTGCTTTTGCGGAAATTCAAGCGGCCAGTGTAGACAGCTGGCAAGTTTTTCCGAAAAAACGGCTGATTTTCCGGAAAAACTGGCCAGTCTAGACATAGCCCACTAGTAAACCCATCTTTTCAGCACCTTATTATTTTCATGTCAACTAATAGTTTCCACACACAGACAGCAGTAATTTTGCTATTACAGTTTATTTTTATAAAGAAGGTTAAATATTTGTCTGCAGAAGTATCATGAAATTTCACTATTTGACCCAGGTTTATAGGGAATTTGCTGTTTTATTACAAGTTGTGCTTGTTCACAAAAATAGCTCAGTTTTGCTCTGAATCAGAGTTACAAGTCCTGGAAAATGAAACTTTGTAGCTTGACAAAGTCTTATAGCGGATATTTTCCTTCCATTTTTCAGGAACTTGTTTAAAGCCCTGGTCATGAATTGAATCCTGTCCCAAAAAGATTCTTAACTGATTTGACACTTCCATACTAAAATGATGGTGTCTGTGCATATGTTCAACAAGGAAACTGTTGTCCACTTGAAAGAACTATATTTACTCAGCAAGTCTTATCTCTGTGCAGCATCTGCGTATCCATTACATCTTGCTTTTTGCTGCATTAGCTGAGGAGCAAAACACCTTCAAATGACTAGTCTTGGATCACACAATGAGTCAGGAGCTCAACAGGAGTAAAGCCTCCATATACTCCTCGCTTCTTTGCCAAATTCTGAGATTACACATCAGCTATGCTGTATTTTAAATCTGAATGTGTATTAGTAAGGGCCAGTTTTTCAGAGGTGGCCTCCAATATTTCCTCTAATCTTGTCCATCTATATGTGGAATACATTTTTATGTGCACCGAGGCAAGTGCACCACCAATAGATACAAAAAACCTAGAGGTGGGCAATCTGCTACACATCTGGGTGGCATTTGAATCTCTCCTGAGAATTTTCACACACAGGCCATGTCACAATTAGACTGCCGAATTCAATCTTCCGGAGTTTGATTTAGTGAGTCTAGTTAAAACTCACTAAATCAAACTCAGAGGGTACCCCTGTTGGCAACTGGTACTCCTGCTTCTGTGAGGAGTAAGGGAAGCTGATGGGAGCATTTGCTCCTCTCGGCCTCCTGCTGTGGAGATGGTGTGGAAACTCGAAACAAGGTACATGGACTCCAGCTACGAAATTAAGAGCTGGAATTGCATATCTTGATTCAGTGTTCCCTTTTTGTGTAGACCTGGCCTCAGAAATTGGGTAACTGCACGCATAAGAGATAGTGAAGTGTACAATTACTTGATTTACAGGGCAAATTGGTGCACACACAATTTTGGAGATCATATTTTTGCATGTGTTGTCCCCTCCGCATTCATAGATGGGCAGTGAGCAGTAATGCCAGTTCCTGCTACTGTATCTCAGATGCCAGCATTTAATTATTTAAATACGGTTGCAGGTGTTGGCACATCAGGCTCAGAAGAAAAAACTGCCAAAGCTGACATACTGGAGTCATCACACATAGTAAATTTCCCCCTTCCCTTAGTTACAAGCTTTCCTTTTTTATTTGGGCAAAATCTTAGATTAAACTGAATAAAGGGATTACACATCCTAATCATAAATTAATGTAAAAAATGTGCAATTAATGTGTATAAGAAAGAAGTAATGAATTGTTATTTCCCTGAGCACTGTCTAATGAGACAAGTGATAATGTATCTTCTGTTTTCTCTCAATGCTAAAGTAAACCAACACATTCCTTTACAAATATTTTCCCTTTTCTTCCTCCCATCAAGATTCAAATCTAAGTTATGAACTTGTTCCCTTTAGAGTCAGTTGCAAAATTCCAGTTGCCCCTGGAGTGCAATGCTCGGTGGCTCCAAATGCCTGTATATTTGTATCTCTTTGAGAAGAAATTTTGACTCTGCCTTTACCCATCAGTTCACTGATTTTGATTTGTTGAAGAGGTCCCCACTATATCCAGGCCACAGGATAAAGTAGCATTCCAATAGATGCAGACTTAGTTGAATCTTGTGATTGATTTCTTCAGGGTGAAGGCTCTAAGTACAGGGATCAGGCAATAGCCTTCAGGTCAGCTGAACCTTAGACCAAAGATTAACACAAGCAGCTCAGTTTGGAGAGAGAACTGTAGGAGACCCTGGACTAAGGAAAGGACCTGGGAAGGGCCCAGGCCATGGAACCCAATTTATCTGTTTGACTGTGTTGTGCTGCTTTGCCTTTGAGAAAAACACCCACTCTGCATAAAGGGATTGAAATGCTGTAGCTTTGGGGAGCTTTAGTTGCCACATGGTGAGTTGTCTCTCCAGTTTCTAACATGGTTTAAAATTAATTCACCAAAGTTGTCATGGAGATGTAGAAGTATCTCATATCAAAGGAGAGGTGCTCAGTTTGAAACAAAGGAATATTAGGTTTGTTCAGACCATCCCACTTCCAGGCCTACTATTCTTCTGGGACTGTTGCCACCAGTGCCAACTGTAAGGATGAAACCTTTTGCCCAATTCTTGTTGATGGGTGATACTCCTCATAGAACAGCTTTTTCATGGCCTTCATAACCCTTCCCTCTCATTTACATTTTTCTGCAGGCTTTCTGGCTGTTCCTTCTGCCTGGTCTCAGGACACAAACCAACCAGAACTTTCCCCGGGGGGTAAGAAGATCCGATGGCACCAGACACTGAAGTCAAAGAGGGACAAAGAGTTCCACAAGCACTGGCACAATAGAGTTGCTCTGTTCTCATGTGTATGTTGCCCTCTCTCTAGTAGAGAAGAGGGTTTGCTGTGTGAGCTGGATATTCCCAACAAACAGCCAAATACAGAGATCAAAGTGGATCTAAGCATCCATAGAGGTGAATCTGGCTCCTTGTCAGATGGCTTTTGATCACCTGTTTGCCTAGTGGGGCTGCTGACGGAGCCCACATTCAACCAGGCCTTCATTCAGTCTGTTCCCCACCCACAAAGCAACTGTGTTCCTGCCAAGGAGTCTCTCTCATCCACTGACTCAGCACCCTTCTTTTGCCCAGTTTTAAAGGATGTATTTGCAAAGGTTCCCCCCTCCTCCCTGCAAAAGGAAATCCTTTGTCTCCTTGCTCTTCTAATGGAATCCTGAGAAGTATGTGTGTGAGCCAAAGAGCTAGGAATTCTTCTCCACTAGATTTCTCAGGAAGACTGATGCTTCCTGCATTTTAAAAAGCCCTTAAGTCACAAACTCTCACAAGAGGGGAAAAAAACAATAAACTGATACAGGAATCGTTTGTTAAATGAGGGGAAAAAGCCTGCTAAATCTTCCTTTTCCTGCCAGACCTTCAGAGCATGACAGTCAGTCATTGAATGCCAAAGATTCAGTGAGAAATGTACTGTATATACATATAAACAAACTACTTACTTCTAGCAGAAAGCCAAGAATCGTGCATGACAGAATCCAGAATAAGTATTAGTCAGTGGCTGCATCTGCTGAAAGTTTGGCTCTTCCCCTAGATTCTGTCATTTCGCCTAAGGCCAGGAAAACTGAGGTGGTGTTTATCAATGTGAAGCTCACTGGCCGGTCTGACAAGTAATGTGTTTATTCTACATGCATGTCCAGAACAGCTAAGCAGTGGTTTACAGACACTGAAGTAGCACATGTGTCATATTCCATAAAAACACAAGAAGAGTAAATGCTTCTTTGCTATACATTTTTAAGTAGCGATATACCCATCTCATAAAACTGGAAGGGACCTTGGGTCCAGTCCCCTGCCTTTGCAGCAGGACCAAGTATCATCCCTGACAGATTTGCCTCAGATCCCTAAAGGGCCCCCTTAGGGATTGAACTCACAAATCCTGGGTGTAGCAGGCCAATGCCCAAACTACTGAGCTAGCCCTCCCCCTAAGTAAAGATTGTTTTACTTAAATTATCTGTTAACATCACAAGTGCTTCAACCAGACCCATCTAGCTTCCATCTTACACTGTCAGGTGGATCACTTACCCTCAAAAGTAAGATAATAGCTCTCCCTTTGAAAGGATCCTGAGCGTTTGGAGAGTTGCTGGATTCAACCTCAGAAGGCATCCAGGAAAACAAAACCTCTCATCTGCTGCTTATTGGACCAATTGAGCCAGACTATCAAGCGCCCTGGACCCATTATTTCACTCTGTGGTCCCTTAAGTACAGATATTTGAAACCAGAATTCCACCCTTGTTCCTTTCAAAGACTGGAACAGAAATCCAAGCCCTGGAAATCAGCACAACTACTCACCACAGTATCTGCAGGATTGCACCCTGAGACAAAACAGCAGCCATTGTAATTGATAGATGAGGCAATTACTATGAGAAGCTTTGCCTGAGAAGTATGTAAGAGAAGCTAAACGCCAAAGACACCCTGCAGTCAAATGGCAGCCAGGCCACAGAATATCAATCTTCTTACCAGCTAATTGTTTTCTGTGATTGGTTCTAGCTCTGTTCAAGGTTAGCAGGAAATTGGTCCACTATATTCAGAAGGATGCTTGCAGGATAAAGGAAAGTTGTGGCAAGACCCTATAAATCTGTTCGTGAGGCTACTAGTTTAGCCAAGAGTTACCAGGATCAGGCCTTCACTCCATATTCTTTTGGCTTCAGAGTTTTTAAAGAGGAACATGGCCCTGTGAGGTGTGAAAATCCCCATCTGAAATTTCCTGCCACCTGCCTGAAAGAAAACAGAAAGAAAATGAACTCCTGCAGTCTGTGTAGTTGGAATAGATTCAGAGGACTTATTGGCAAGATAGACATTTGGGTTTTTTTTCTTCTGCAGCTTATTGTGCCTACTCTGGCAGGGAATGCTGTGGTAACCAGGAGTGTAAAAAGATGGTCAGATGTTGTCTAATAATTTTTTAAAAAGCTTTTTGCAAGAAGTACAGAGAAATTAGTCAAAAATGGAATTAAGAGAAAGCATAAGAAAACAGCTCACATACAAGCAAAGGAGAAAAACATTGATGTTAGAAAAGAAGGGGGGAAACAAAGAAGGGGAAGATGGCATGAAAAAAATACTTGAACCCAAAAACGGAAATATCTGAAAATATTCTTGGACACTTAATATAAGAAAAGCTGTGTAACTATCTTTGGGTAACATAGTTTCAAAATATTCTATTTAGGATAGCTCCTCAGAGGAATAAATCATCATAGTTCACCTGACTTAACATCAACTGAGAATCTGGTTCAGAGATTTCAGAATACATTGCATCTAAGGCTGCCAATTGTATATAAAACCTTTTTTACGGGCATGTGGCAAATAGCCAAAACAAAGCAACAGTGTTAACTCACAGTGTGGTTGGAGAAGAACAGAACTTACCCCACCATTCTTTTTTTAATAAACAGAGAAGAAAACTGCTTGCTTCCAGGTCCCGGTCACTTTCATTCCTCTATCAACACCAATGGAAGTGGAGTAAAAATGCTCATATTTCCCGGAAGGATTGCTATGAAGGGGACACCTGCAGAATAGGGAGCATGGGGAATGAAATTAAGCTGCAAGATACTCAATCACGTGGTCAGAACAGCACACAGGGTTTAATAAAAATCCACTTATTCAACTTAACTTGCAATCAGGTCTACACTTTTCAAGTGAAACTGTTGTATTCTGTAGTTGGGCCAGCTAATCAGATCTGCTCCTGGAGTGTATCACTAAAGGCATGTTTTCCAACCCTGCGTTCATTCGCATATTTTCTCTGAACTTTCTGCAATTTACCCACATCCTTCTTGAAATGTTGATACCAGAACTGTACATAATATTCTACTAGAATTCTCACCAGTTACAGCTACTTGACAGTCCCCTGTTTATAAATCCAAGGATCACATTTGCTCTTTTGGCAATAGTGTCATACTAGGCATTCATGTTCAGCTCATTATCCTGGGAATCAATGACTCTGAAAAAAGATGAAGAGCATTCTCTATTACATTTTTTGTTCCTAGATGTACATCTGTACATGTGGCTGTATTAAAACACATATTGTTTGCTTACTCTCAACTTACCAAGTGATCCACACAACTCTGAATCAGGGACTTGCCTGTTTCATTATTTACCACTCTTCCAGTTTGTGCGTCATCTGTAAACTTTATTAGTGATGAATTTATGTTTTCTTCCAGATCACTAATAAAAACATTAAATGGTTTAAGAACAAGAATCTATCTCTGCAGGTCCCTGCTACAAATACACCAACCAATATGATTCCCATTTTAAAAGTATGTTTTGAGTCCTTTTGGCTGGTTTTTAATCCATTTAATCGGTGCCATGTTGATTTTGTATTGTTGTAGTTTCTTAATCAAAATGTCATGTGGTACAAAGTCAAACACTTTCTAGAAGTCTAAGGAAATGTTATCAGCTCCATCAGCCAAACTTACCTCTTTTTTAAAAAGCTATCAAGTTAGTTTGACAAGCTCTGTCTTCCATAAGCCCATGCTGACTGGCATTTATTTGTTATCCTCCTTTATTTCTTTAGTAATCAAGTTCTATATTAGCCATTGCTCAGGATCAATGTCAGGCTGATACCCCTATCCCGGTCAGCCCTGTCACAGTTCAGGGCAACTCCACCTATACTGGCCTTCGGAGTTCCAGCAAGGACTCTCATTCTAGGCTCCAAGCTCCTCAGCCACCACCTGTCTGGAATGAAGATAGACATGTCTTTCTCCCCTGACCATGGTATTTCCAGGCTGCAATATCCACAGTAAAGACAGTCTGTCTTAACAGTCCTCAGTTAAGTTATCGCACAGCTCTTCCTAAGTGAGCACATTTATTCTTAAGATAAAAACATTACAGAGAAAACCTGTTTAAAATTACACAAAAGACCCTACATGCATGCTCATAAAATTACCAGATTACCAGAAATCACCTCTAATTTCAATAAGGGCTCTGCCTGGGGATCAGCCTTTCAAACCCCACACAGAGTTTATTCCTGTGATCACAAGTTCAACGCAGACTTTAAGGTCAGAAAGGATCATCATGATCATCTAGTCTGATCTCCTGCACATTACAGGCCACGAAACCTCACCTACTGTAATAGGCCTTTAATTTTTGGCTGTCACTGATGTCTTCAAATCATAGATTAAAGCAGAGGAAGGCAAAATACAGCCCACAGGCTGGATTCAGCTCATGATACATCCACATCCAGCTTGCCACAATCCTCTGGGCTGCCAATGTCTTGTAGCCCAATGAGACCCTCGGGCAGGATCCTTGCCCACTGTGGTCCCACATGTCGGTCAAAGCAGCCAATTGCTGGGGCCAGTGAGTACATCTGTACTGGAAATACGTAGCCTGATGTATCTTCAGCTTCCACCCAGAGTCAGAACTCAGGCCTGATGATACCTTATTGGGTCACAGTCTTTCCAAGCTTTCCCTAAAGATTGAGCCCCCCGTGGACTAAACATCCTGTCCATCTGGTGGCTCAGAAAGAAGGCTCAGTATCAGTTAACTCAATTATTTATAAACCCTTCCTTCATTAGTTAGTCCTTGGAGAATCCAGTTTGAACCAATATATGCAAACAAGTAGTGGTAGCTCTCTGCAGGTGTTACAACCTCAGGCTATGTCTACACTGGTAGCTTCTTGCGCAAGAACAGTCATTCTTGCGCAAAAACTTGCCTGCTGTCTACACTGCACGAGCGTTCTTGCTCAAGTAAATTTACAGTATAGAATTGTAAAACAGGACTTCTTCCAGAAGAGTTATTCCTTTCCCCACGAGGAATAAGGAGCTCTTCCACAAAAGGGCAGTGTAGACAGGCAACATGAATTTCTTGCGCAAGAAGCCTCTATGGTTAAAATGGCTATTAGAGCTTTCTTACACAAGAGAGCGTCCACACTGCCATGGATGCTCTTGCACAAAAGCATATGGCAGTGTGGACACTCTCTTGCGGAAGATTTTTTGCACAAGAAATCTTCCACAAAAGAGTCCTTGCATAAGAAGCTACCAGTGTAGATGTTGCCTCAGTGATTTACCTAACTACCCAACCCAAACCCATCCACTGTTCTTAGTTTCTGTACTAAATTTATCATCTGTTTTTTTCCCCAGGAGCAGAACCAAAATATTAATTGAATATTTCTGCTTTTTCTGCATTATTATTGACAATTCTACCATTTCCATCTAGTAATAGATCAAAACCATTAGCTGGTGATCAAAGAAAATTATTTCACTACAAAGGACAGGAAGAAGAGATCCAGTAGACAAGGCTAGAGATGATTAAGGCATGGAAAAGACCTTTGCTCTAATTTACATGCTGCCTGCATCCTGAATCTGAATCCCACTAGAATTTGGGGAAGTTCAAATCCACATCTGAACTTCATGGCTAGCTCCTACTTCTGTGAAGATTGAAACAGAATCCTAGAGCCAAATCCATCCAAATGTAGAAGTCTATATTCAAATCCTTATCTCTGTACTTCATGTATCAGTGTGGACAGAGTATAACTTAAAGCACTGATCTTTGGCATTTTGCATTCCTAATGAAGAAGCCATGTTCTACTTCAAAAAGGCTTACTGATTCTATTTTCACTGCTACACACTCCAAAGTAGGCACCTGGTGCATATCATGTTGCTCACTTGGCATTCCCTCAGAGTATCCAAAGATCCACAGAGATTACTTTCTTTTAGCACAAAAGATAGCCTAGCAAAAATCCCTAAAGACAATCAAGAGAAAGAAATCATTCCTTCATTCTCATTGAAAGTCTACCCCTCTCTAAATCCAGAGGATGACTGATAGACCTGCATGACAGTAAAGATGTGGGCTAGCAGTCAGATTGCATCTCATGGGGACTTCATGCAATCAGCTGTGCATGGAAAGATGGTCCCTTACAGGACTTTAATGAGCTTAACAAGAATCTCACTGAACCTAAACACAGAGCGATTTCACAATTAGACGCTGGAAATGTCAGTTCCCTTATATTTTGTCATCTTTTACTTTGAATTCTAATAGGTCTTTCTAATCCTCCTTAAATAGTTTTGCTTTAGAGTATTTGCAGTAATTTCAGAGCAGGTGGAATAATTCGTTGGCAGGCAATACTGTCATTTCATAATTTCTTATAAAATCATAATACATTAATTTACTGTAATTATGGAACTAATTGGTAATTCCACAACCATCTGCTATATCTTGGCATTAATTAGTGTTCTTGCTGTATTTACTGTACAGCATTTCTTTCAAAATAAAGAGCTAGGGTGAAACTTTCCATTCAAATCCACAGAAAAATCCCACTCAAACCAAACAGAAAGAAAAGATCTCAAGCTGAAAATATTATACTTTTTCAGTTTCAGCAAACTTAAAGGTCCACTTGTATTCTCACAAAAAGCAATGGAAGTTTTGCTATTGACTTTGAAGAGAGGAGAACTAGATTCCCAATCAGTTTCCTAATCCGATCAGGTAAGAGTTATGCAAAACTTTTTGTTCACTCACTATTCAAAGGACATGACCCCAAGATTTATCATCAATAGGATAAATCAGAGCTTTCTGGGTTATGTTTTACCAAAGTTGTCTTGGTAAATAGCCTCTTAAACAGATTATCACTCAACCACAAGTCCTTCACAACACTACAAACATACAAATGTGTGTTTGTTTATTAGAACAGTAGATAAAATCCCAATTTCTAACCAGGGACACTTTTGAGATCAGCCTGACTGCCAAATAAAGCCCAAATCAGATTAACGGCTTTCATTTTGCATCACTTTATTCTGGAAGGCATTATATGAAACTACATTTACTTCTATCCTACCCTACCACAATCAGCATACCTTTGACTGCAAAAGCAGTACCAGAGAATCATTCTACAAGCAGTCAGTGGCCATGTCTACACTGCAGATAAGTTTGAAGCAGCTGCAGTCTATCTTCCATGTTTTGAATTAGCGGGTCTAGTGAAGACATGCTAATTTGAAAGGAGTGGGGCGCTCCCGTCGATGCCAGTAGTCCTGATGCTAAGAGGCATAAGGGAGGTTGATAGGAGAATGTGCCCCCTTGGACTTCCCTCAGTGTGGATGGCACCAAAATTCAAGTTAAGATACTTCGACTTAAGCTACACAATTAACCTAGCTGAAATTGCGCATTTTAATTTGAACTTATCTCCTAGTATAGACCAGGCCCATCAGAAGACAACAGAACAGGAATACTGCACTTCCTTCCCTTAGCCTCAGTTTATCTTAGAAATGTGGTCCCAATAAGCCTGTCCAGAAAACAAGAAATCTGTTATGAAACCAGTTTAATGACTTGACATTTGGTTTCATGCTGCATTGGAACAAAACTGAGACCTTTTACATAAGAACATAAGAACGGCCGTGCTGGGTCAGACCAAAGGTCCTTCTAACCCAGTATCCTGTCTACCGACAGTGGCCAGCATCAGGTGCCCCAGAGAGGGTGGACCAAAGACAATGATCAAGTGATTTGTCTCCTGCTGTCTCTCTCCAGCCTCTGACAAACAGAGGCCAAGGACACCATTTTATCCCCTGGCTAACTGCCTTTTGAAAATGTCAGTGAAAAAAAGCTAAACCCAGCTGCCAATAACCCAGGGACAAGAGCACTTATTTGGCCCATGAGAGCAGCTAAACTCAACAGCCTGCTCTGAATCAAAGTCTCTTTCTCTAAATACCATCATGGCAGTGGGAAACCATTGAAACAGAGACATTTCCACAAGAAGTTTTGGTTTTAACGAATCAGCATTTTTGGATGGAAAAAATGCTTTGTTGAATTCACAGCCAGCTCTAGTTCCAAGTTCTAGCAGCCACGAGAGCAGAAGTTCCTAAAATGCCTCCCCTAACTTGGGTCCCCACATTACAGCATAATGCAGTAGTGCTATGTCATTAATTAGCCCAAATGATTTACAAAACTATTTTGGATAAAGTTAATTTAGTGCTTATGACAAGCATCTTGGGAGATCAATTTGTCTATTCATCTGCAGAACGCACATAATGTTCACTAGCCTGGGAGAATTAAAATTTCTATTTTAGGGTTTTGTCACAGCACCCACCACTGTAGCATAGTATGCAAGCACTTCTCAGATACTAAGAGAAGCAACCTCTAAAATCACAATGGCGATTTTCCATGGCAATGCTTTTTGCTGTGTAAAATGTCAGATGTGTGCATGCATTAATCAAGTACCTAACTGCCCAATTCAGGAACACAGATACCTAACTACAGTGTGCAAATGCAGGGTTTGGTTAGGCAAACAAAGCCCTGAAAGGAGCTGTATGAGAGCACAAGCGAGGTTCTTCAAATATGCGGCCATTACAAGAGACAGACACATGCCGGGTGACATTTTGTGCTGTGCGACACAAGTAGCAATGAAATAAAGTGCATGATATATAAGCGAGGGCCACACAAGCTCAGCCAGGAGAAATATACCACAAACACAGTAACCCATTAGAAGCGCAATTCACTTACATTGGAGTGGGTATAATAGAGGTTGGTTGGCACTATGCAGTTAGATACCTGTGTGCACAGTGGGCATAAGGCACTAACATTCTGATTTGGGAACATTTAATAGCCACTTAGCAGAGAAGTATATGAAATAAAGGAGTGCAGGGGAAGGGGTGTTTGTGCCTGTATCTATACATAGGCATCCTCTCACCCTTTCTGACAGGAAAGAAGGGGATGGCTGCCACTGTGGCACTATGACTCCCACCTTGCAGACAGCCCTATTGGAATGGGGACCTCTGAAAATGGACAGGCAGGATTAATTCTGCATACTTGATTGCTTCAGGTATGTGTTCTTTGGAGGCAGGGGAATCCAGCCCATGGCTGCACTGGTGTAGCACCTTCCAACCATTGCTGCTGTTGGGCCACCCTTCAAGGGCAGACCACCACCTAAAAACTGTGTGTATATGGGAGCAGAAGAAGGGTAGGCATCTGGTGCCATTGGCCTCACCACAGCTGCTGACGTGGCATGGTATGGTATGGGGAACCCTTGCAGGGAATGGGCCTGCAGATCTGAGCTGGTGCAGAAGTGTGTGTGGTAAGGATAAAGGAGCCTCTAAAACTAGAACTCCAGGCCTCATTCCCAGTGCTGCCACCAAATTATCATGAGTCTTGCTATATTTGATCTTTTCTCATAAAGGCTCAACGCCTGGAGTCAGGTGATTCTGTGAGAGTGTCAGCTTTCATCTACTAAATAAATAAACAAACAAACTGCAAAGTCAGTTTTCAGCCCTCATAATGGATGAGAAAAGCCTGAAGACAGGATATGAAGGCACCTGAAAGCTCAGAAATGCACAGGTAAATGAAAATAACCCCAAATGTATTTTTAAAAATTCTCATGTTTCAGGGTTAATCCAGAGTCAGGATTAACTTTTATGTGGTGCCCTCCTGCACTGTGGCCCCTTTAGGGGGAGGGGAAGAGAACGCCAGAGACAGGAGCAGGAAGAAGCTCTGGCAGTGTAGCTCTATTGGATCAATATCACCAGGAAGTGCAGTAGACTTAGGGTGTGTCTACGCTGCACCGTTATTTTGGAATAACTAGAGTTATTCCGAAATAACAATGCGAGCGTCTACACAGCAATTCTGTTATTTCAAAATAATATCGAAATAACAGGTGGCTTATTTCAACTTCTGTAAACCTCATTCCATGAGGAATAATGCCTCTTCTGAAATAGCTATTTTGGAATAGCTGCAGTGTGGGTGCTCCACTGCTGCTATTTTGAATAGCTCCTCACCAAAGCCAGCGTAAGTAATTTCTCTCCAGTGCTTCCTGGTGCTCTAAACTGAGATAGTGAATCCACTTTAGGGGAGCCTGCCTCAGACTAATTTTGAGGATTCCCTGTAGTGTGGACACACTATTTCAAAATAAACTATTTTGGAATATATCATCCGGAATAGCTTATTCTGAAATAAGCGTGCAGTTTAGATGTATCCTTAGATGCTGCACTAGAAGCCCCTGAAAATCCACCCAGCCTGTGGGTAGATCTCTTTAGCTTCAATGGGGAGCAAATCCTCCATCTCTTTTTGATTACTGAATGATTTGGTGGAAGGGTACTTCACCAGCCATTCCTCTCCATTCCCACATAGACTGAGGGTATGTCTAGACTGCATCCCTCTGTTGGCAGAGGGATGCAGATTAGGCAGGTCGACATTGCAAATGAGGCAGGGATTTAAATATCCCGTGTCTAATTTGCATAAAAATGGCTGCCGCATTTTGCCGACTAAGCATTTTGTTGGCAAAAAGCAGCAGTCTAGAGGGGGATCTGTCGAGAAAGAAAGCCTTTTTCGACAGATCCTGTAAACCTCCTTGCAAGAGGCATAACGGATCTGTCAAAAAAGGCTTCCTTTCTCGACAGATCCCCCCTTAGACTGCCGCTTTATGCCGACAAAATGCTGAGTCGGCAAAACACGGTGGCCATTTTTATGCAAATTAGGCACGGGATATTTAAATCCCTGCCTTGTTTGCAATGTCGACCTGCCTAATCTGCATCCCTCTGTCGGCAGAGGGATGCAGTCTAGACATACCCGAAGAGTTTTCACTAAAGGGTGATTCTTAGGAACAGTACTTTTGGAAGTGATTAATGGCACACCAGATACTGCTGTACAGTCTGCAGTAGTTTGAAATGCCTTATATAGTAGAATCACTTGCAGGGCTGTGAACTCTCTCATGGCTAGGTCACTCCAGAGGCTATCACCTCTAACCAGATAAACGACCTTTACATGAACATCCATTTGTACTGTACGTGAAATGTCACAGTTGTTGAGACAATCAGGAAATAATATCATTTCTCCTACTTTTTTAATATCTTCAAGACTGGGCACAAGAGAAGCCTGCATATATTTGGGGACAGAGTTATCATGCAGCCAAAGTCAAAAGTGGTGTGTTAATTAATATTCTGAGCAATACACCTAATACTGATCTCCAGTCTTCCTGCATTCGTGCATATTGCTCTCTGTGGGATTAGATCAAATCAGCCTCCCTGAAGACCATGCAGTGGGCCGTCTCTAATATCAACCACTTCAGGGCTTGTACATCAGGTTATTACTGAAGACTAACAATGAACAGAGTTCAAGCTGCAACTGCCCTTTTGGTTAGGGTTGCTTCATTCTTGCTAACTAATCAAACTGATATCTCAATCATGGCAGATTAATGTCACTTTGTTTACATCCCTGAGAAAAACAAAACAAAAGTGTTTCTTTCTTCCTAAAGGCCACTATGCAGTAAGTGACCAAGATTAAATTATTATGCAGTCAGTCCATCTGTCCATCTATTCAGTGCCCTGTCAGTCAGAAACTGCATTTCCCTCCTTTTTCCTTCAGCAAGTCGTATTCTATATTGGCAAGTGTAGTGAAAGCAGCATTATGATGCTCGGTAATATTCTAAATACCATCAAGCCTATATAACGGACAATGAGTGATAAATAATTTACATTTATCAGAACTACTCAATCTTATTCCAGGTTCAGCAATTGCATGTCCCTCCTTCACTCCACAGTCATGCTAGAGAAAGAGACCAGAATATCAATGATTTTGTGGTTAGATGTATTGAACTGCTGTGCAGAGCAATGAACTTACCATTCTTTTTCCTTCAACCCTTTGAAAGGTGATGGACCTGGTGTGATGCCAGCGCCTGCAAAAAAGCAAAATGGGACCCATTCCAATTTGATTTTGGAGACACAACAATAAATCAAAGACACTCTCTCACTGGGGAATGTTTACATACTCACCTCCCTTCTGACCCTACAACCAAAGTTTTATCCTGTTTTAGATTATTGGAGATATAAGAAACTGCTCTCATTGTCTCCGTTTTCCTGTCCTGTTGTTAGTGTATATATGTATCTGCTATGTGTCTGTCTGTAGATAACTAGTTACATGCGCACGCACACACACACACACACACATCCCCCTCTATCAGCAAAACTGGAGCCTCTACCAGCATTGCAGAGAACTGCAAAAAGTATAGGTGTAGGTTAAAGGAGGAGTGTGACACCAGTTTGTTAACACTAAGCAGAGCATCTTTTAACACCACCAGGCTGCAACAAGAGCAGTAAGAAGTGAAACAAAATTATTTTCACTTTAGTTTCAGCTTTGAGCAACCTAATGTGGCAAAATGTCTTTCCACCTTACTTTCTTATTCTGAGCGGTAGGGATGATCTTTAGCACATTGCTTCTAATCTCAACTTTAAAAAAAAAGAAGATTGAAGAAGCACGTGCCTCCAGCACTATCCATAAATGAAAAAGTCTAAGTGCTAATGCTGTCTTCGTAGTTCCTGGCCTTCTGACCTATGCTAATTAATTACTAAACTTTGGAGTGCTCATATGACATTTTTGTGTGGTCATGGTGATTCTCTTCAAGCAAAGCAATCACCAGAAATCCTTTTGTAATTCAGATATAGAGGGTGACATTTAATGTAAGTGGTTAATCATTATTAATTGCTTTGATATTCATGGTAATTATCATAATGAATTCATTTGAATGTACAGTGTAATTTAACAGCAGATAGCTGTATAAGCAGACTTGGGTGAAGAAGCAGACTGAAGTTTCCAAGTTAAGAATACATGTACACGTAAGTGTGTTTACTATTTATTAATTATTATTATTACCATAGGATCTAGGAGTTCTACTCACAGACCAGGACTCCTTTCAACTAGGCACTGTACAAATGCAGAACAAACAAATAATGTGTCCCTAGCTTCATACATAAGAGTTGATTTAATAATTCCAACTATTTTTATAGGAAAATTAAAAATAAAAAAACCTTTCCCTGCAGCTTAAAAGATTTTCAAGAACCAAAACAAAGTTAGTGAAAACTAATCATTTTTACTAAAGATTTTCCAGTTTAACATCAGGGTAATTAAAAACAGAAAATTCTACCAAAATAAAAAGTTTTGAGCTAAATTGAAAAAAACATGTTTTGAATGAAATGAATTTTTAGAATCCGGGACTTTTGATGCCAATGAATGAATACCGGGCTTTACTATTTGAACTAATAAAAAGTATCTATTAGCAGGCCTGTCAGTCATAGGATGGCTCGATAACTTTGTTGCAGGCTAGCCAGTGACATAATCACAAATTGCAACAGCAGTGAATTCCACCCAGCCTATGGCAAGTGCTGCGTGAAACTAGGTAACATACTACCAGGTTTATATACCCCCATGCAGGTAATATGCCTTGTTTTCAGAAGAAGAGACATTTAGCATCACATCATTTCATTTCCTTGGTGATGTTCTCCCACCTCCTCTGCTCCCCCCCCACAACACACATAATCTTTTCTCCCATTACCCCAACTCTCCATCCACTCAGCACATAGGACTCCATATTACAGCTATCCAAGGAGGCCTAGACTAGGGATGTAAAGGGTTGAACGGATAACCGGTTACCTGGGAAACATATCCCTTACTGTCATGCTTCCTGGGGTAACTGGTTAACCAGAGGTGGGCTGTGCTAACCCAACTGGACCCACCACAGCACACCCTGCCACAGGTCGGGGGCGGGGGAGGCACTCCAGCCCAGCTGCGCTAGAGCAGTCCTCCAGTGTGGGATCACTTTTGACTGGATAAACAGTTTAACCAGTGAACTTTGTATCCAGGATTTTATAGCCTTAGTCTAGACTCACTTTTCATATTAGACAGGAGGCTCTGCGATTGAGCAACACTATGCCAGCCCATGGAGTTCAACTGCTCATCAGCTTTCAAGGCTCCAAGTGGGATGCTCTGATAGCAGACACCACAGAAGAAGGAGGAAAAGACGCTAGGCAAAGTGATATAAAATAGTTGTTTTACTAAAGAAACCCATCTTGTCGGTGGGGAAGGATAATTAATTTTCTTTTAAAGATGTGCTTCTTGAGCAGAGATGAGTTTTACAAACCTTACTACAGTCGTAGCATGATGCTAGAGCAATGAACCATAACAAATCGGAAGTTACAAATAAATGTTTCTGAGAGATAATACAGCTATTTGTATGTCAATTTACGATCCCATTTCAGAACGTAAGTTTATATACTTCCAAGCTGAAGACATGTAACAGTGAACATATGGGATGTCTATGCCTATACTACACCTGCCCTGCAGATAATTCTCTGCTTTTGTGCTACCCATCTAATCACCTATTCCACATACAGTTTGAAAAACTGTTCTAAGGCATTTCTCTGTCAGATTAAAAAGTGTGCATTCAACAACAAACAGCACAATATTTTCAGCTTTGGTAGTTTAGGTGGAAATGATCCTGGGATGCTTTGTTTCTTGATTCTTATAGAATTGCTGAGAATTTATTTTGCTGCAACAATTAAAAAAACCTTCCATCATGTAAGAGTTATTTAAAAACTGCCACAAATATTTAGGAATCCAAAATATGGATTATTTTCTTTTTTAAAAAGCCAGAAGAATTTGTTGTGAGGGTTTAGGGTGTTCCAGAGTTTATACCCATTCACACAAGCTGAGGATCTGGCAATTATAGTTCAGTTTCCTCCCTGGAACAAGCAAGATGTTGCTGGATTAAGAGGAAGCATGGGGCTATTGAAAAAGCATATCCCAAGAATGTCAGAGATCTGGGGAAACAGAGAGGAGTCTTGTGGCACCTTAGGACACATCTACACTAGGAAATTATTTTGAAATAACTTATTTCAAAATAACATCTTCCAAAATAACTATTGTGAAATAGTGTATCTACACTACAGGAAAGCCTCAAAATTAGTTTGAGGCAGGGTCCCTGAGAGTGTGTCTACACTGCACCTGTAACTCGAAATAAACTGCACTATTTGAGCTATGCAAATTGCATAGCTTATTTTGAGTCAATTTCTAAATAGCTTATTTCATAGACAGAGCAAATATTCAAAATAACGCACAATTCCAAAATGTCCCTTACTCCTCATGGAATGACATTTTTAGGGACGTCGCAGTAGTGAGCCTGTTATAGTTTGAAATAATGTGCTTGCTGTTAAGATGTGAGATAGCTATTTCGAGATACCTCCAGGATCCCAAAATAACACTGCTGTGTGGACGGAGTCTAAATGTGGAGTGTTACCTCAACTTAGAGCCCCCAGGAAGCACTGGGGAATAATTACTTTGAATGACTCTGGGTAGTAGTTATTTCAAAATAGCAAAGTGGAGCGTCCACACTACTGCTATTTCAAAATAACTATTTCAAAATCAGCATTATTCCTTGTGGAAAGTAGGAGTTATTATTTCAAAATAAGCAGCCTCTTATTTTGAAATAATGGCCTTGGTAGTGTGGACTTTCTGATTGTTATTTCAAAATAAGGGGAGTTATCTCGAAACAACTCCCTAGTGTAGACCTAGTGTTACAGATTTATTAGGTCATGAGCTTCCATGGGTAAAACCCACTTCATCAGATGAATTGGTCTGGCAGTAATTTCTCTACATTAGAGGCCACATTTGAAAATGTAGGCCATAATCTCTGTTTCAGTTTCTTGATATGTGAAGTGGGAGGACTACCTCCACCTCATAGAAGTGTTACCATTACTAATGTTGGAAGAGCATTTTGAAATACTTGAACAGAAAGCCCCAGAGAGGAGCCATGTAAAAATATCTTTTAGAGATCTCTATATCTTTCCTAGGTAAAAAAAGGTCCAGGCACATGGTAAAGATGTTACTAATTAAAGATACTAATAGAAGTGTACCTAAATAAATGTCAAATTCAGTTATATCAAATGTTGTTAAAATTGCAAATGGCATAGACCCAGCTTTCATAGTTAGCAGCTTGCTTAATTGCATACCTTGTGCTATGATAATGCAGAACACATGTGAAAGAGAGTGCCCTTAGACATAAATTAAGGGTAGAGGAACATAGTATGAGTTCCTAATACACTAGACCTGCAATATTTAAATTCATTTTCTTATAAGTTTTTAAAATTAAATTTACTAAAATGCACCACGGGGACTGAAATCCATTTTGCAAAATTTGAACTTGCCAGACATGCGATTCCAATATAACAGTCTAGAAAAGCAGAATCTCACAAGGGTAATGCAATTGCCACATGACTGCACCAGATCCAGGTCAACAAGAGCACTATTACTGGGAGAAATTATAAAAGAGTATTGGTCACCTTACAAAGCTGTGGAAGTTTTTTAAACACAGGATGGCTTGACACTGAAAAATGATGCCACAGATTTATAGATAGTAGAGATGGCAGAGTCTTGCTGTGAGATTTAGTCTTGGTAAAGTTTAGGGCTGTTACAACAAACTCTCTTTAAAAGTCACCTTCTATTTCTCAAAAAAAAAAAGGCAAATGAGAATATAGGTGCCAACTCTGTCGTGCTCCAGGGCTCATGCACCCACAGGAAAAAAAAGGGAGTTCTCTGCGCCACGAGACACAGTGTTGATGTTAGCTTCATCCAGAAAGCAACAGTGAGTTGTAATGTCTTTATACTGGGACATTAGTGAAGACAGCTTGTGATTTTAATATACTGTAATTCATGATAATGTAATTATGTAGTGCATTACTATTTTAGCACTGATTACATTATTAAGATACCAATGGTAGACACGTATTCAATGACTAAAATGTGAAAGTAGTGTATAACTATGCTGAAAATAACCTCCCCCAAAACTGACAGCACCCTCCTTGCAAACACACATGCCCCTTCAAAAGCACCCATTGGCAAAAACAAAAGTCAGTGCCTTAAGAGACGGTGCTTGTCTAAAGGAGTTTACCCTCTAATTCAGTGGTTTGCAAACGTTTTTTTCTCCTGACCCAATTGAAGAAAATTGTTGATGCCCGTAACTCAACATAATTTGACTAAAGTGTGGGCGCTGCGGTGTGGCTGAGGCTGAGAGCTTTGGGCCGTAGGAGGGAGCTCTGGCTGTGGGGGAGTGGGGTCAGGGCCGGGGCAGGAGGGGCTTACCTCAAGTGACTCCCAGTCAGTGGTGCAGTGGGAGTGCTAAGGCAGGCTTCCTGCCTGTCCTGGCACCACAGACCATGCTGTGCCACAGAAGCAGCCAGCAGCAGGTTCCCAGCCAATGGGAGTGCAGAGCTAGTGCTCGGGACAGGGGCAGTGTGTGGAGCCCTCTGTGCTCTTCTGCCCTCACCCCAGGAGCCAGGCCTGCTTCTGGCTGCTTCTGGAGTGCAGCCTTAACATCCCTCAAGATCACTTGATCACCTTGCAGCAACGATACCCAATGCCTGACATTCAGCAACCCGGAACTGAGTCGTGACCCCTAATTTGAAAACTACCCTAATTGACAAGGCAGATAGAATGGGAGGGGAAACACAGAAGCACTGTGTCTTGCCCAGTGTCACACACAGTATGTCACCTAGAAATAAATCCAAACCCCGCATCATTTTTGTAGCAATTTTCTGAACCCTTTCTAATATTTCAACTTCCATTTTGAAGGGTTGACCCTAAAGCTGGACTCAGTATTCCACTAAAAGTGTAATTAAAGCTTATATAAAAAGGTAAAACCACCTCGCTAGCTTACTTCGCCTACTTAGGCATCCAATGATTATATGTCCTCTTGGCTGTAGCATTACACTGGGAAATCATGGTGAGTTTTATTTTGTTTTGTTTGTTTGTTTTTGTTTTTGGTGTGTGTGGCTATTTTCTATTAATCCTATATCCTTTTCAGTGCTGCTTCATTCCGTGATGCAGGGCCCCATCTTATAAATGTAACTGGCATTCTTTGTTTCTATATATATAATCGTGCCTTTTGACTGTATTAAAAAGACAAGACATTCAAATGAGACCACCACATAATTATTTACCACTCCACCAAATTGTCTCCCTTCAAATTTTACAAACAATGATTTTATATTTTCTTCCAGAACATTGAGAAACATACTGAATAGCACTGGGCCAAGATGAGATCACTGTGGAACCACACTAGAAACAATTGCTGGGGATGACAAGTCCCCATATATGATTATTTGTTGAGATCTGTCTATTAATCAGTTTGTAATCCATTTGATATGGGCTACATTGATTTTTGCTGTGAATACCCTTCATATGCAAGTTTTAAATGTAGTTTCCATAAACATTACAAGAGAGAGTCAAAATTTTTTACCAAAATTGGTTTATAGAAAATGGGGTTTTCAATAAAACAAATGTATCTTATAAAAATTGATTGATTTCCACAGGAAAAAAAAACAAGTTTTTGAATGTACAGTACAAAAGGAAAAAGTTTTAACACTTATACTCACAGCTTTGAAATTCACATAATAGGCCAGATCCTTTCCTCTACCAGTGGAGAACCTTCAGTTTCCATTTTTTCAGTGCAAATTGAGGGCATTCAGCACGCTTCCCCAGTTATCACCCCTAATGTCATTACTGCACAGAAACTTCCCCTATTATCACTCCTATGTCATTACCTCACAGACACTAACCTTCCCCCCTCACTCCCACTCTGTTCTAAAATTTGATTTGTCAATTTCACATGCATTCATTTTTTTTATTGTATCACTTTGGTATATATGGTTGTGCTGATTTTCTTCCACATATTGATCTGAGGAAGTGGGTCTGGCCCATGAAAGTTCATGACCTAATAAATCATCTTGTTAGTCTTTAAAGTGCTACTTAGTTCTGTCTTTTATTTCAGCACCTTCTAGTGATACTCAGGATCATGCTCCTGGAACATTCATAGCAGAACTATCCAGTAATATACATGAGTTCCAAAAGTGAGCGCAAAAGACATGGTCCTGGTCAAAACAGATTAATGTTAAAGTATGAGCATAAATTAATGGGAGATGTTTTTTGAATATGCAGCTACTACTGATTGATAAAATATGTGCTCACTAGATTCACCTGGTGTGGCTTGGATCCTTCAAAGCTCCATTAATTTTTGTTTTTCTTCATTTAAAACATTGCTCTGGGGTGGGGCAAGATATGAGGGATTCAGTGTGCAGGCTAAAGAGAAGATTACTCCAGCCTTCTTTCACAACAGTTTGGGGCCAGGTGAATAGTGCTTCTCCATGCCACTGCAGTTCCAGTAGGCACAACCAGGGAAAGGATGCTTCAGCTCCCCCTCTCCCCACCCTTCCTAAAGGGGCTGGGGCAGGCCAGGGAAGGGGGAGAACAGATAGACACTCAGACAGACACACAAACTCAAATATATAGTGGAGTACAAACTGCTGCTGGAAATCTAGCCATATAAGAGGCAAAGTCCAAGAATTCATTAATCTCTAAGGGTACATCTGCACAGCAACATTATTTTGAAATAACTAGAGTTATTTTGAAACAACTTAGTCCGCATCTACACAGCAAGCAGTTATTTTGAAATAATAGCAAAATACTGTCAATCTGGAGGACTTCTTATTCTGACTCCTGTAACCCTCAGGCTGTGTCTAGACTGGCCAGTTTTTCCGGAAAATCAGCCGCTTTTCTGGAAAAACTTGCCAGCTGTCTACACTGGCCGCTTGAATTTCCGCAAAAGCACTGACTTCCTACTGTAAGAAATCAGTGCTTTTTGCGGAAATACTATGCTGCTCCCGTTCAGGCAAAAGTACATTTTGCGCAAAACTTTTGCGCAAAAGGGCCAGTGTAGACAGCTGAGATTTGTTTTGTGCAAAAAAGCCCCGATCGTGAAAATGGCGATCAGGGCTTTTTTTGCGCAAAAGCGTGTCTAGATTGGCCACGGACACTTTTCTGCAAAAAGTGCTTTTGCGGAAAAGCGTCCGTGCCAATCTAGATGCTCTTTTCCAAAAATTCTTTTAACGGAAAACTTTTCCATTAAAAGCATTTCTGGAAAATCATGCCAGTCTAGACGTAGCCTCATTGTACGAGGAGTAAGGGAAGTTGGAGGAAGCATGCTCTATTTCGAAATCAGTACTGTGTAGGGAGAACTATGTAGCACTTCAAAGACTAACAAGATGGTTTATTAGGTGATGAGCTTTCATGGGCCAGACCCACCTAATAAACCATCTTGTTAGTCTTTAAAGTGCTACATAGTTCTATCTTTTGTTTCAGCTAGACCAGACTAATGCATCTCTATCACTATAGTGCTGTGTAGACACTCCAAGTTTTGAAATAAGCTATGCAATAGACATAGCTCAATTTGCGTAGCTTATTTCGACTTAAGCCTTGCTGTGTAGATGCACCCTTACAGTGCACGCCCAAAGAGGATGACATCAGTGGGCCACATCAAGCATTCTTAGACTATGAAAGTTATTTTATTTCCTTTTCGTCTGCTTGAGAACATGTGAGGAGAGCGATTATATGAAGAAAAAGTGATAAAAATACCAGGGCCAGAGGAGTTACAAAAGGCAAACACTACTCATGTTCAGTCTGTTATGAGGCCAGAAACTAACCCCGTGATCTGTATGCGATATAGCTAAGAAATCCTCTCAGTTACCTTTTACCAATGCTCAAACTTTTGAAATTCAGATTTTTATAAAAAGAGAATGAAGAGAAAGATTACTGTGAGAAAAAAACAAAAACCTCTGACACAAATTAAAGAGCATGTGAGTATAAGCTGGAGGGAGAACACTAAAAATGTCTCCTCTTATTCTATAGAGGAGAGTGGATCTGAAAGAAAAAAATATAATAATTAGCATCAAAGACACTAACAGTCTATTACATCAGAATTTCTGCATGAAAAAAAAGATCTAATTGCTCACTCTTTCGTATAAGAGAAAACATTCTTATTTTCCCAACAGCTTTTCATTTTAAGATATTAAAAATGGCTTTGCCTTCATGAAGCTTTTCATCCAGAAAGATACCAGAAATTGATTTAAAAACTATGACATAATATGGCCACTACTGAAATATAGATACCTCTGGATTGGAAGCCAGCAGCTGTTTAACAGTGTACAGCAGTTCTAACTAATACTTTTAAGCAGGGAATTAAGAATACCTATCCAAATAAGGAGGAATTTTAGGTAAGCATAAGGTAGCTACTCTCAGCTAAGTAATTAATCACTGAAACTATTTAACAGGGATTGTGGTGGATTCTCCATCACTGACCATTTTCAAACCAAGATGGGATGTTTTTCCTAAAGATCTGCTCTAGTGATTATTCTGAAGGAGTTCTATGGCAGTGGTGGGCAACCTGAGGCCTGTGGGATCCCCACAAGCCTCTTGTTCACTGGAGCCCCACACTTCCTCCTCCTCCTCCTCCTCCCTTTCACCACTTTCAGAATGCCACGAATCTGCTGACTCGCACTCCGTCCCCACTCCTCCCCTGCGTTCCCAGAGCTTGAAATCCACAAATCAGCTGTTCACGGCTGTTCATGCTCTGGGTGGGGAAGGGAAGGAGTGGGGACAGAGTGTGAATCAGGTGATTCGTAGCACTCCAAAAGTACTAGTGAGGAGGGTGACAAATAGAAAGTGTGGGGTTACAGTGCCCTAGTGTGTGAGAGGCACATGGGGGAAAGAGACAGACAAGGGTTCAGGGGACCACAGGTGGAACCCCAGTGGGCCAAGGGCTGCAGGTTGCCCAACCCTGGTCATGTGGCCCCCTGAGAATAAGGAGGGCCACTCATATGGCCCACTCACTATTCTTGGTTGCCCATCACTGGTCTATGGCATCTGTTGTACAAGAGATCAGACTAGATGGTCACAATGGTCCTTTCTGGCCTTGGAATCTATGAATCTATATAAACTATAATTTGGGTAGAATGCTGACAAGTTTAACACCCTGCGATCTCTTGAGATCTTTATCTTTACTGGCAACCAGGATGGCAGGGTTTATAATGAGTTTGAAAGTCAGCAGTGGAACTGAACCAGTGCAAACTCCTTGTGCAATACAATTTGTACCAGTAGAAACTAGACAAATCACAATGCACTGGTGTATGTTGTGTCTACACTAAGGATTTACAGAAGTGCAACTTCATTCATAGCTAAACACCCAGGCCCTGATCTTCAACTCCATCTGAACACAACTCTTATGTAGCAGAACATATTGGCTGAAAGCAGATAGTGATGACTCTCCTGATTCAGAGTCAACCCGCTCTTTCAACACCAGAATATCAGAGTTGGCTGAGCTCTGCCCAGTCATCTCCACCAGGCCCATCTTACAGCAGCAGGAAATTCTCCACTAACCATGACTGCCTCCTTAGGGCCACTGACACAATGCAGAGTCATGTTAGCAGACCAGAGAATCTAGACTTCAGTGTCAACAAGGGCTAAGTCTTATTCAAAACATGAGACAATTCTTGACAATTATATCCTCCTTCAGTTCTGAAATTTGATTTGTCCTTTTCATATGTGTTCATTTTTTTAATTGTATTCTTTGGTATATATGGTTGTGACAATTTTCTTCTACTATTTGATCTGAGGAAGTGGGTCTGGCCCACGAAAGCTCATCACCTAATAAACCATCTTGTTAGTCTTTAAAGTGCTACATAGTCCTGTTTTTTGTTTCAGCTACACCAGACTAACACGGCTACATTTCTATCACTATTTTGTCATTAGTGAGACTTGTGCTCCTAAATCACCAAGGAATGTATGAAAATCCTACCTCAGAAACCTAAATGTAAGCTCCCATTTTTGCAATTTTTGGCCTAAACGGTTGTAAAATAAGGCTCTGTCTGAGGCCTACATTTTTTGACTATATCTTTTTTTACTAAATTCATAGCCAACCCAGGTATAACCAAGTGATGTTATGATCTGATAGATTTCAGTGATCCATGTAAAATAATGAAAAAAAAAATTATCTCTGGGTAAGAGCCCAATTCAGCAGAGCACTTAAGCGAGTGTTTAAATGTAAGCATATAAGAAGCCCATTGATTTCAGTGGGACAGTTCATCTGTTTGTGCTTTCCTGGATTGTTGACTAAATGCCCACCATATAAAAATAATGCGTAACATTATATTTCATCCAAGCATTATATAATACTTTACAATGGTGGGTGAAATCACTATTTTATAGATGGAGAAACTGAGGCACAGAAACTCAGGGTATGTCTAGACTACATGCCTCTGTCGACAGAGGCATGTAAACTAGACTATCCGACATAGTCAAAGAAGCCGGGATTTAAATATCCCCGGCTTCATTAAAATAAACATGGCCGTCAGGCTGTGCCAGCTCAGCTGATCGTTGGCACAGCGCGCAGTCAAGATGCAGATTGGTTGACAGGGGAAGCCTTTGTCGACCGCTCCCTTATGCCTCGTGAAATGAGGTTTACAGGAGCGGTCGACAAAGGCTTTTCCCCTGTCAACCAATCCGCGTCTTGACTCGCGCGCTGTGCCGACGATCAGCTGAGCCTGCACAGCCTGGTGGCCATGTTTATTTTAATGAAGCCGGGGATATTTAAATCCCGGCTTCTTTGACTATGCCGGGTAGCCTAGTTTACATGCCTCTGTTGGCAGAGGCATGTAGTCTAGACATACTCTGAGTGACTTGCCCAAGGTCATGAAGTGAAACTGTAACCAACAGGAAGGAGAGTCCAAGATTTACCCAGATCTAATCACTACAACCAGCACTGACTTGTCATCTTTTTGGCAGTCTCTCTTAAAAAGGACCTCTGGAGAGTAAGTCTGGACTACCTTCATGTTCCAGGGTATAGTCCCTTCAGGTCAGCATTATGTCTCCTTGCTGGGGCAGGAGACTGAACTGTCACTGCTAGTAGAATAGCTATTCTGTGAATAAATAGAGTAAAGTCTCTAGGGCTGTTAATCTGGCATCTTTCATGAACACTAAATTCCCACAAAATTGTATGACGGAAAAATCTACGAAACCTTGTTTAGCAAAATGACAAGTTGTACTGAACTGTAACACGCTAATAAAAGTGTGGAAGTGGCTCTATTTTCAGAACTGTTGAAGAAGTATTGTCAGAACACTGCACTAAACATAACTAATTTATTCTCGTAGTGTCTGCAGACAGACAAATGCATTTTAAAGAGGAACTCCACTGAAACTGCAACATTTATAGCCAAGGCTCAAAAGTGTTGTCTATTTAGAAAGCAAAGGTAGTAGCTCACTGACTCCCTTTTTAGTAACAACAGCATAAGAAAAATATTTCTGTGGCATCAAAATAATAACGTTGTGTGTGACAATTGCATTTTCCTATCAGTTTCATCCTAATAGGGTGCTACAATCACTATTACACTAACTCTCAGCTAGTTGTATCAATAAAATTAGAACAGACAGGCACTACTTTAAGGCACTTGGTACAATTTACCTTGACTTAATAGGGTCTTTCTATGTGGGAGAATGGATAGGAGTATAAACAGTACTACAGATATTTTCACATCTTCATTTGGTTAGATGTCTCAGATGCTTTTCATAATATTGATCATAGAGACTTTTAACTTGCCTGGAACATCTGGTAAGTCTCTCTTGTACTCTGTTATCCTGATTCTCATCCTATTTATATGCTGGAAGATTTTCTTTTTTAAAATGTTATTCTGATTATGATCCAGTTTATTATGGGGTTTCTCAAGTTCTGTTCTGGCTTCTTGCTCCTTAACATTTGCATATTCCCTTAGTGTTCACATCTGTTTGTAGGTGTCATGTTATGTTATCTTTGTTATGCTTATTACATCTAAGTTAATATTGGTCACAGAAAGGCAGCCTCCATACAGTCCTCTTGCCTAAGTGAAGTACTACTACATATCTGCTTTCAAAATTGCCTGCAAAATTGCTGCAATTTAAAAAAAATATTTATGTTCATATTGCTCTATATAAAGCTTTATGTTTAATGTAAATAAAGGCAAACATTACAAATCTGTATATTTTATCTGAAACCCCAGCATGCCTTGGTCAGAAAAGTATCACAGATATGGGGCTGGATTCTTCAGTTCTTTTATCACTACTGGTGAGAATGAATGGAGAATTCTCATTGGACAGACTTTTAATACCTATTTGCCCATAGATAATTGACTACACATGGCAGTGGAGAATCGGATCCAGAATTTCTTCACATTGCCTGGGCAATTGAATACTTATCTTCCATTAACAATGACTGAAGTAGTTTATTAAATAGGTAGACCAGCAAATTACAGTTTTAACTCTTAAAATGCAACTGAGTTCATTTATCATTACCAAGAGATAAGATAAAAGCACCCGTTAGTAACAGGAATATTGCAGCCTCAGAGTTGGTATGCCCAAGGTAAGCAAAGGCAATAAATCAAAACACCACAACAGGCAAATCTTCAAAGAGAGACTGTTTCCAAAAGAAAGCTGTCCCGGCCTTCCATCATCTGGATGCACAACTCAGAAGCAATTGTGAAAGATGAGGTGGGTGAGGGAAGGTACTCTTAGAATCACAATCTAAATCTGCTTCACCTTACATCTATTTGTAGATACTCAAGCACCTTTCACAGATCGGAAGAAGAGCTCTGTGCAGTTCAAAAGCTTGGCTCACTCACCAATGGACATTGGTCGAATGTCTTTCTCACCTTGTAATGTAGTAACTTAAAAACATAAAAAACAAGGAATGGTCCTGTAGCACCTTGGAGACCAACAAAAAATGTAGATAGTACCATGGTATGGAACTAACTAAACTAACACAGCTCCCCCTCTGAAACTAAAAAAACATAGTTAAGAGAGTGGTAGAAATGTAGCCGGGTTAGTCTGGTGCAGCTGAAACAAAAAACAGGACTGTGTAGCACAGTAAGATAGTTTGTTACTACACCTCCAACCTAAGCACCCCTGTCTTTTCTGTGGTTTTGCAGTCTCCTTTTACAATATTTTTAGGTCTTCATTTCCATGCTGCTAAAGATCCTCACACACAACTAGGGCTCACACCACTAATACTGCAAGTGACTCTGGATGGAGAGGCCTCTTTGTTCCACAAAGCCCCATTAGCATCAGTGGTATTCTGCAAAGAAACAGGGGGTTGCCCACATGTTATATTGGCAGGATCTGGGGTTAACTAATGATGCAAAGAGCTGTTGTGTACTGCATACAGTCAACTGAAAAGAGAGGAAAATACTTTTTTCTCCATAATAATTTCAGGAGTTAGCTGTAACCGTAGTGGGTACAATGTTTTTGGGTAAGACTTTATGTTTATAGTGCCCTTTTAAATGTAACTTTCCATAGAAGAAAATCATTTGTATTTCTTAACATAGGCTCAAGATGGTTATTTTAATGAACTGTCAGTGTTAGCCCTTTTTTCTCACAGCTAAGGTTATGTCTACACTACAGAGTTTTTTTGGAAAAACATCCATTTTTCTGAAAAAACTTCAATTACGTCCATACTGCAATTGTGTTCTTCCAAAAGAAAATCAAAAGAACAGAGGGATTTTTCCAACATTGGTAATCCTCATTCTATGAGGAAGAAACCTTTTCCAAAAGAGCTCTTTCAGAAAAAAGGTGTGTGTGGACAGGGAAAAGGGAGTCTTTCAAAAGAAGAGGAAAGAAGAAAAAGCACAGGTGCCCTAGTGACCATTCCATCCATAGTAATCATAGCTGAAATGCGAGATAGCATCCATTCAGTGTGGATGCTCTCTTTCAAAAAAGTAGATCATTTTTTCGAAGAGCTTTTGCAGCGTGGACAATCTCTTTCAGAAGAAGTTTTGCAGTGTGGACAATCTCTTTCGGATGGCAGGAGACAAATTGCTTGATCATTGTCTTCGGTCCACCCCCTCTGGGGCACCTGGTGCTGGCCACTGTCGGCAGACAGGCTACTGGGTTAGATGGACCTTTAGTCTGACCCAGTAGGCCATTCTTATCTTCTTATGTTTTTCCAGAAGATCTCTGGAGTCTAGACATAGCCTAAGAGAGGCCCAGTACAGCAAATGCACATCTTTTCTTTTGTTGCAAGGATAGATTCTTGGTCCTCCTAGGAAGCTTTACAGCTAGGGATTGTGCTCTGGTGTGGCAGGAAAGGTACATGTTCAGAGCACACTGCATTTCACAATTTCCAGCTCCTGCAGCAGCCCCTTTGGAGATTCCTATGACTACTACAGCTATGCATTGATATAAACATCGACAGTATGTATGCTGGTACTTTGTTCTCCCCACTAGTTCTTTCCAACCCTTGCTGAGCAGCAGGTGTGCTGATTAATAGCCAGAAAAATGTGTTATAGCCAGAAAGAGACGTATTGCTTGGCTTGTGAAAACTGGTTCTCTCTCCTATAAGCATTTGTAAACATTTGTTTATAAGAGGGGTGCACTACACTTCTGCATCCCAGATTGCGTAGGCCAGCAGGAATTGCTCAGTCTAGTCTGATTTAAAAGGGCAGTCACTTTTGTTTCTATTAATCAATATCAAACTGCACCGTCTCCACCCAGCTTATGGTCAGTGCCAAAGCAGTTGACCAGGATCATTAAGCAGTGCTGAATGGACAATGCCTAAAGTGAAGCAGCAAAAGTCAATTGCAAGCAGAATAGAGCAGAATTATATCTCCTAGATGGAAGAAAAATGACTCCTTAATGAGTTGGGGCAGCTGTAAAACTAATCTGCCACAAGTAGAGATGAGGCATGGGAAACTTGGAGAGGAGTCTCTTTCCTAGGCATCTCTAAGCAAAAACAATTACTATAGATAAAGGCGGGTTCCTCACATCACGGGCAAATTTGCAGGGCTTATTTCTTAAAAATCGGATCCATATTATATTCCTTTCCAAGTATAGAGCCAGCAGCCTGCCATCTTTCCTAACCAAAAATGTGACAGGTTGGAGGGAGTGGAGAAAGCAGGTCCCAGAAAAGAATTATGATACTGTCTGAAAGGGAATGTGTCAGATGAGAGATCCCTTGGAAATAATCTTTGCTATCAAGGCAGGAGTTAGGGTGGAAGGGTATTAAGGAAAGTAGGTGCTATATTACACTTTCTGCCAGTGCTTTCTCAAATCAGTGGTGGACTTTTAAATATAAAATCTTTCTATTCAACATAGATTTTTAAATGTTGGGGGTGCATGTTGAACATGTTACAGTTCAGAGAAGATCTTGTTTCACAGATATAGACAAGGGTTGTACAACTTCCGCAACACAACTCTATCACTGTGCATAAACCTAAAGTAGAATCTGTTTACCAAGAGCATAATCCAAGGCTGCATCTAGACTGGCATGATTTTGCGCAAATACTTTTAATGGAAAAGTTTTTCTGTTAAAAGTATTTGCGCAAGAGAGCGTCTATACTGGCATGTGCCTTAGCACAAAAGATTTGCTTTTGCGCAAAAGCATCCGTGCCAGTGTAGACGCTCTCTTGCGCAAGAAAGCTCCGATGGCCATTTTAGCCATTGGGCTTTCTTGCGCAAGAAATTAACGTTGATGTCTACACTGGCCCTCTTGCGCAAGAATACTTGCGCAAAAGGCCTTATCCTTGAGCGGGAGCGTCAGAGTATTTGCGCAAGAACCACTGATTTTGTACATTACAAAGTCAGTGTTCTTGCGCAAATACTCAAGGCTAGTGTAGACAGGCAGCAAGATTTTGCTTTTGCGTAAAATCATGCCAGTCTAGATGCAGCCCAAATGTATTATTTCAGCAAAGGAGGAAGGGAAAACAAGTTCCTGGGTAGGGGAAGCAATAACAACTTCAGACTATCTGCTATGCCACCTGATATATAACAGTGTTTTCTTAACTGAGAAGAAAAATGGGAGAGGGGAAGGAAAAGGATCAAGGTTAAATGGAGAGCTGGAGAGAGACTGGAGAAGGTAAGATCCCTAAGCTAATTCCCTTAAAAGAAAGTTTTTGAACCCTGTATTTCATGAGCTATGACACACAGAAAAAGCCAAGAAGATGGAGCAGGCCCTAAAAGCTGGACATTGAAGCATGGAAAGATCAAGATATATTCTTACTTAAAGACAGGTAAGTGAGCAAGTGAATGTAAGAGACATCAGGAAGCTGAAGAGGAAAAAAAGCATCAGTGACAAAAATGGAAACCTAATGGAACACCTGCCACCAGTTAAGGCCTGCTGGCCCACTGTAAAAGGCTTCCCCTCAGGCAAGGTGGAAGAAGGAGAAGAGGGACAGACTGGAGAAGAGGAAGCAGAATGCAGGCAAAAACTACAGGTTGCAAAACAGGAGGGGTTTTCCCTCCAAGATGCCAGGAGCAGTGGCATAGTGAGAGTATTATGCGCCTGGGGGCAAAGGCAAAATCTGTGCTCCTCAACCCCCCTCCGGACTGCTCCCCTTTGCCTGTCCTGCCACCATGTGGGGGTCCCTCCGGCGCATGGGGCCATTTCATTTCCAGCCAAACTGACATGCCCCCTGGCCAATCAGTGGCTGCGGTTTCTCGGAGGGGTGGGCTACAGGTGAGGACCCAGATGCTGCAGTGAAGGGGATAGTGGGGGTTGTAGTTGCAGACGTGGCCTGTGCACCAGCTGCATTCTGTGCATGCTCAGCCTGAACCCCTGTGCACCGCCCCCGCCGGGCTCTTCACGCTCAGTTTTGATTTCCTGAAGACGCAGAAGTGGCCGGTGTCCATAGGGTCCTAGCGTCATCCTTCTCTCCATTGTTCAACTGGTGCCCACAGGGTCCTAGCACTGTTTTTCCCTCCGCTGCTAAATTGGTGCCCCTCTAGCATGGTGCCCGGGGGCAACTGCCCACCTCTGCCCTCCCTTTGCTACACCACTGGGGAGGAGGTACTGTGGGAGCAGTTGGGGAAGTAGCCCAGAGAGGCTGCTGTTCAGTGAGGATAAGAGCAAGAGCCCCACTAGTGGCTGCCATATAGGTCCCGGGGCTGGAACCCAGAGTAAGTGAGTTGGCTGTCAACAGGGGATAAAAGGACCTTTGACTGTGGAGGGGTTTTTCCCTCTAAGCTAGTGACTGGCCTCTGATGAAAATGGCTCATGAAGCAGGGAACCCTTGCCTCTGAGAGAAACAAGAGGCAGTGGTAGGGTCCCTGTGGGCCTCTGAGGCATACTAAATACCTGTCAGGAAGTGCAGGAACCAGGGAGCACAACCTGAACTCTGTCACGCCGTGTACTAACTCACCATTTAGAAAGCCCTTAGTACAAAGTGCAATATAGCAAAGACCTACATGAATGCGCCTGATAATGAAAATACAATCTAGGTTTCACTTAGTAAGTAAAAATGCCTTCTGTTTGAAGTCTGAGCTTCACTTGATTTAGCATTAACCAGTTTCAGAACCATCTGTTCCATTTTGAGCAACAGAGTGTATGTTTAATATTAACTTAAGATGTCTTTAAAATACCTACAGTATTCAGGTGCTGTTAGGTTGCGTGTTCTTCTAAATAGTGTTTGATACAACAGTGTCCTGAACATAGTGAAGGCTGCTTCCTGGTCATTGACTTCAATGAGCTAGTTGCGGAGTGATATATGACGGATTTTGCCCCGTGTTCTTGAGAAACTTTTTGCTTTAAATATATACAAGTACATTACTTAACAACACCTTATCGAGGCTAACATGGTGCTATGATTTAGTAAAGCACCATCTTTAAAGAATTAAATGTAACATGCTTAAAATTAAAGCAAACAAACAAACATAGATTGAACCAAATATTGTCCTCTATTAAATCTATGTAATTTCATGGGCTTCAAAAGTTTTAAGGATTGTAGTTTGAGACTATAAGGGACATACTTTGTTTCCACAGAAGCAGCGGATTTGCAGTTGACTTAAAAGGAGAGATGATTTGGCCCAGTGATTTAGTCACCAAAATGCCTCTTTAGCTTCCCTTTATAGTTTAGTTCTGCTCTTGGGGCAGTTTTCTCAATTTCAATTTCTCTCATTAAGGAGCTTTTTTGTTCTCAGTTTCTCTTATTAAAGATACAAAGTGTAAAAGGTGGCAAGTAACTGTAAAAGATTTATTTCCTTTTAAAGTTAATTTAAACACAATGGTCCAAGTGATGCTCCCTGTAACATCCATGCAAAGTTTCAGAGGCTACGGCTAGACAGTGGGGCTATTTCGGGATACCAGAAGTATGCCAAAACAGCAATTCTGCATCTTTAAACAGGACTGTTATTTCGAAATATATTTCAAAATAACAGGTGTGCTATTCCAGCATCCCTGTAACCCTTGTTCCACGACGATTAAGGGATTTGTTGGAATAGTGCTTTATTTTGAAATTATTTCAAAATAAACTACACAAATTTGCACTATGCAAATTGCATAGCTTGTTTCGAGGTAAAGGTACTATGTAGATGAACTCTAACTGAAAAACTTAAAAAACAATGAATAGTTCTTCAGCACCTTAGGGTGCATCTACACAGCACCCTTACCTTGAAATAAACTATGCAATTGCATAGCTTATTTAGAGATAATTTTGAAATAGCTTATTTAGAAATTTGGTGCTGTCTACACAGTGCCAAATTTTGAAATAAAGCACTATTCTGAAACTTCCCTTAACCCTCGTGCAATGAGGTTTACAGGGCTATAGGAACAGTACATCCATTATATTTCAATATAACAGGCTTGCTCTTAAGATGCAGAATAGCTATTTTGGGATACTTGAGGTATCTCAAAATAACTCTGCAGTGTAGATGTAGCCTTAGAGACTAACAAAAAATGTATATGGCATGAGCTTTCATGGGCACCACCCACTTATTCAGATGAGAAGTGGGTTGTGCCCACAAAAGGTCATGATACCATCTACATTTTTTCTTAGTCTCTAAGGGGCTGCAAGACTATTCTCTGTTTTAAGTTTATCCATGGCAAATATCTGTTAAGATGCTTGTAACTTTGCTGCTAATTATAAGCACAACGGTAACAAATTTATTCATATGTGCAGTTCTTGGAGTATATCTAGAGAATTAGGTCCAAAAGAGCAGGCTGAAGTGACTTCTGTTCATTTGCTCCCATTGTGTATTCTCTTGTCACTAACAGAAATAAACTTTTAGTTTTGTGGAATTGAATCAAGCTTCCCCAGTGCCTGAGAAATTAACAAAACCCAAGAAAGTTAACTTTCCAGAATTCCTCCACCTAGTATTATAAAACAATGTAAGAGACAATATAAGTGAAACCATAAATGTTTTAGTGAATACATTGGATTTGTATAGGATAGTGTGTCTTGATTTACTGAAAATACACTGAATTTCTCATTTAAGAAATCTGTAGTCAAGGCCTATTATAAATGCAACAAGCTGAACTGTCATCCCACTTTCAAAACTTGTAGTCTTACCTCAAGTTCTTTATGCCTCTGTTTCAGTCCTTCATTTTAGAAGGACTATGAACAGGCAGTGCTAAGGCACTTTCACTTGAAGATCATATGGCACAGGTGAAACTTCATCAGTGTCAAAAGGGAGTCTGTGGTAGCATGTTGCCACCAGGATAGGACAGATTTACATTCTCATCTTGAAAAAATAATTCCCAATTCTGCTAAGGGAATTTGCACTAATGTTAATTTGCTGCTAGTATCTAAGAAGTGAAAGGACCTCTAAGAATCCAAATTTTGGGTGTGTCTAGAAAGAGGGGCTTTTTCGGGATACTATCGGTATCCCAAACTAGCTATTCCACATCTTTTAAACACGCCTATTATTTCAAAATAGCTTTTGAAATAAGGGGCTCGCTATTCTGACATACCTGTAAGCCTCGTTCTACAAAGATTAAGGGACATTTTGAAATAGCTCTCTATTTTGATATTTGGCACTGTGTAGACGGTGACAAATTTCAAAATAAGGTATTTTGAAATACACTGAAAGTAAGCTACACAATTTGTATAACTCAATTTGCATAGCTTATTTCGAGCTCTGGGTGCAGTATAGATGCACTCCTACTGTGTTTGCACCAGTACCTCAAAAATAAACAAATTATTCAGGTTATCAATTCAAGTAATTCTTTACTTATTTTTTGGTCTGAAGACCACATTTTTCTGCTTTTTACACCCAGAAAATTGTAGCTTAGCATTCTTCACAGAGATATCTGTTTACATGTGCAGTTAATGAACAGCTGTGTGCTTTTTGTGCAGTTAATGGATAGCTTTGTGTAGGTGATAGTGCTCAAAACTGTGTGCAAATGTTTGTGTGTGCCATTGCTCTTGCACACAAACCATTTATAATTACACTTAAGACTTTTGGTTATTACTGTTCCTACACCCTAGGGATAAAGAACAAGAATTTAACAGCAGAAATCCAAGTGATCTATAATTCCATTGTGATTAATACTTGTGGTTGCAGATTTGAATCGTCAGCCAGTTTACTAATTCCGACTGCCAGAGAGATCCTAATATGAAAACCTGATTTCCTTGAAGTGACTGAAACTGGATGATAGATTTAGACAATGAAGCCTGGCCTTCTTGTATAGGGCATTATGGAATAGGAAAAAGGAATGAAAACAGTCAGTGGCTTCTAGAATATTGTGCTATATATCAACATTGGGGTACAAGTACCTATTTTTGTGGCAAGCCTCAGCATAAAGTATCCTGGCAACATCCCAGATCTGGCCACTAGCACCAGCTTGATGTGGTGCTGACTCAAAGACACAGTCTTCAGCTTGTTGATAATACTCGTTCATATCATAGCACAGATGGTGATACAGACCACTCACTGATTAATAGCAGAGTGAAAATTCGCCTTAAGTTGCTAAGAATGAAGATTGTACTTGAATAAATGTTCTGAAAAAATGTGATCTTAAACTGTGTGCAAAGTTTAACAAATCCATCGCTTAGTGCTTACCTAAAAATGCTGAAGGTGATGCAGAGAAAATGTGGAAATCCCTGTAGAAAAGGAGTGGGAAGCCCAAGCAAAAGATCATTCAAATTGGTGATCCAGTCTGGAGACAAACATTCCAGAACATTCAAAACAAAAAGACAGCGTAAAAATGAGTGAATCATAGAATCATAGAATACTAGGACTGGAAGGGACCTTGTGAGGTCATCGAGTCCAGTCCCCTGTCCCCATGGCAGGACCAAATACTGTCTAGACCATCTTTGATAGACATTTATCAAACCTACTCTTAAATATCTCCAGAGATGGGGATTCCACAACCTCCCTGGGCAATTTATTCCACTGTTTGACTACCCTGACAGTTAGGAACTTTTTCCAGCCTAAACCTCCCTTGCTGCAGTTTAAGCCCATTGCTTTTTGTTTTATCCTCAGAGGCCAAGATGAACAAGTTTTCTCCCTCCTCCTTATGACACCCTTTTAGATACCTGAAAACGGCTATCATGTCCCCCCTCAGTCTTCTCTTTTCTAAACTAAATAAACCCAATTCTTTTAGCCTTCCTTCGTAGGTCATGTTCTCTAGACCTTTAATCATTCTTTTTGCTCTTCTCTGGACCCTCTCCAATTTCTCCTCATCTTTCTTGAAATGCGGTGCCCAGAACTGGACACAATACTCCAATTGAGGCCTAACCAGCGCAGAGTAGAGCGGAAGAATGATCTCTCGTGTCTTGCTCCCAACACACCTGTTAATGCATCCCAGAATCATGTTTGCTTTTTTTGCAACAGCATCACACTGCTAACTCATATTCATCTTGTGGTCCACTATAACCCTTAGATCCCTTTCTGCCGTACTCCTTCCTAGACAGTCACTTCCCATTCTGTATGTGTGAAACTGATTGTTTCTTCCTAAGTGGAGCACTTTACATTTGTCTTTATTGAACTTCATCCTGTTTACCTCAGACCATTTCTCCAATTGTCCAGATCATTTTGAATTATGACCCTATCCTCCAGAGCAGTCGCAACCCCTCCCAGCTTGGTATCATCTGCAAACTTAATAAGCATACTTTCTATGCCAATATCTAAATCGTTGATGAAGATATTGAACAGAGCAGGTCCCAAAACAGACCCCTGTGGAACCCCACTAGTTATACCTTTCCAGCAGGATTGTGAACCATTAATAACTACTCTCTGAGTATGCACTCACCTTATCGTAGCCCCATCTAAATTGTATTTGCCTAGTTTATTGATAAGAATATCTTGCGAGACCATATCAAACGCCTTACTAAAGTCTAGGTATACCACATCCACCGCTTATCCCTTATCCACAAGACTCGTTATCCTATCAAAGAAAGCTATCAGATTGGTTTGACATGATTTATTCTTTACAAATCCATGCTGGCTGTTCCCTATCACCTTGCCACCTTCCAAGTGTTTACAAATGATTTCCTTAATTACTTGCTCCATTATCTTCCCTGGATAGCCATGGATAACAGGAAAACGTCTTTTCATAAAATCATAGGGTTGGAAGAGACCTCAGGAGGTCATTGAGTCCAACCCCCTGCCCAAAGCAGGACCAACCCCAACTTCTGTTGCACTCAGTGCCATAAAATCTGTTTGTCCAGCATTGGCTTTATAATAATTTAAAAAGCTGCAACTCCCAACTGTGACTTCACGTCCGCAATAACCAAGTGTCTGTCAAACCAATGGGGTCATATATAAAGACTAGATAGATGAATCTCTTTAATCATGTGAATTTTAGGTTTTAGTCATCCTGTAAATTATTGGCTAACACCACTGCTGTCCAGGAAACCAAATCAGTCTTCATGGTGCTGCACGTTAATATGTTAAATCAATAACATAGGCTTTAAAAACTTCACCTCTTCACTCACAGCCAACATTTGTATGCAAAGTGGTCGGGTAAAGTTTTTTTGGGGAAAGGTTAAACAGTGTGAGTTTTTGGAAGGAAAGGGTGTTAAACATTGTATTTAGGCTATTATATTTGGTGATCACTTTTGGAATAACCAAAATCTGGGGAGAATTTTGCACCCATTTTAATAGCCTGGGATGGATAATTGAACATTGCGCAGACAGAAGCCTTCATATAGGCTACAAGTGAATGGATCTCCTTCTCAGGGCCTGGAGCACTGGCACTTAACTTGTTACCATAGCTACGTGTGTTGTAGTTGCAGTCACAGCCATTGTGCAAAATCAGCATAGCTATGGACCAACTGGCCATGAGCCCACCACACTATTACCCTCTGCTATATAGTAGGCAAGAAATATGAAGTTCCTGTGCATTGCATTTTATTGGCCTGCCTCCATGTGTGGTAGAACCATGGTGAATCTTAAGAGTCCTAATATTCCTACAAGCGCTCAGCTATCATTGGTTTGCACATCCTATTATATAATGTATCAGGTACAATAAAGCCCTGAATACAAGGACTGTATCATGCACACTGACTTCAAAGGTGATTGATATGAAATGGGGTAGGGAGCCTCATTTAGGACTTCGAGGATGTTAGTGATACCAGATTTTCTTCAGCTCAGTTTCTGAAAGTAATGCTAACATTTTTTTAAAAAGTCTCTCTTTTTTTTAAACAGGGCATTAATGCAAAACCCTTTGTGCATGTTATAACTTTAACTCAGATAGCCTGCTATCTCAGGCTGTTCGTGTATCATATACTTCATTTTTTGATGCTTCAGAATTTTTGCAATTTGGTTTCAAGTGGCATAAAATTTGGCAACTAATCAAATATTTTTAAAAGGCTGATTGTCAAACTAGGGAAAGGGAACACAGAGTATTACAGAGTATTACAGAAAGATATCAATTAAATTGTAAATACAGAATTGCATCTATAGACAGTGGAGGCTACTGACTTTATTTGACTTATTTACTATACAGTGGTTTGGATGAACTAGCTTTATGATTTTAAGGCTATATAACTCTGGTTTAGCAGGAGGTAAAGAAATAAAAATAATACCATGCATAACAGTTTGATATGGACTCTTTTAAGAGAGGATGATTTTTTGTGTGTGTGAACAAAAATACTGCTCTTACGAAGTTTTATTTTGAATCTACAGACGTATTCGTGCTGCCTTTATAATTGTAAAATGCCAAAGGGGTGTGGACATGCAGGCCTTATGTGAAATTCATCACAAATCTTCAAAATGGGTTTAATATGGCCAGTGATAAATGAAAAGTGTCTCATAAAGCACTGCATGACTATTTTTAACATGGTTCTCATACATAATTTCTCCACACTGATTGCCTAGCAATATGAACATGTTAAAATACAAAGCACTATAAATGCTAGGCTTTCAGGTTTTCACTTAATCTTTGTAGAACTCTTTCTAGATTTCATACTTGCAGCAAATTTTTATTTATTTTTACAAGTAATGTTGAGATTAGAAACCACTCAAGAATCCCAACTTTACCGTTTTTTTTAAAATTTCTGATCATTTAAAAATAATTCCATGTTATCTATGTGAGGTTGGTGGCCAGTGAAAGGGAAGCCCTCCTGGCTTGTTTTATCTGCAGAAATCTATATTCACACAACACATTACTATGCACCAGCCCTATTCTCTGTGGCTGTGTCTGCATTGGCAAGATTTTGCGCAAAAGCAATTGCTTTTGCGCAAAATCTTGCTGCCTGTCTACACTGGCCATGAGTATTTGCGCAAGAACAATGATGTAATGTACAAAATCAGTGCTTCTTGTGCAAATACTCTGACGCTGTCACTCAGGGATAAGCCCTCTTGCGCAAGTATTCTTGTGCAAGAGGGCCAGCGCAGACAGGCAACGTTAATTTCTTGCGCAAGAAAGCCCGATGGCTAAAATGGCCATCGGAGCTTTCTTGCGCAAGAGAGCGTCTACACTGGCACGGATGCTTTTGTGCAAAAGCACATGCCAGTGTAGACGCTCTCTTGCGCAAATACTTTTAACAGAAAAACTTTTCCGTTAAAAGAATTTGCGCAAAATCATACCAGTGTAGCCTGTATGTTTTCCTCAAAGATCAGACAGCAACTAGCTATCCTTTTTCCTTCTACTAATTCTGCTCAGTCAGCTCTCATTCCCAGACAAGTCCTTAAAACCTCTCTCCCTGGGTCTTCCCTCCACCATACACTTCCTTCTTCAGCACTTTCAAAAAAAGGTGAAAATTAAGGGAAAATATCTATGAAGCATGAACCATAGCATAGAATCACAGAGATGTACAGAAGGTCCTTCTTGTCTTTCAGGGGAAATCAACAAAACTGTTTAAAGGCCTAGAAAACATGACCCATTATGAAAGACTGAAAACTAACAAGACTTCTGTTTAGAAAACATGTCATAATTCACTTACGTTCTGATTTTTTTATTAGCATTTTCAACCAAGCCATTGGTTTGTGGATGGTACGGGGTGGAGAAGCTACGTTCTATGTGGAATTTTTTTGCATAGAAACAGATTAAACTATGTGAGAATTGTTCAAAACAGGAAATAGTTAGTGACGTAATGGGAAGTGTGAGCAGTATTGGTGAAAACATCTGGCAAGACTAGCTCTATGCTAAGCTGGGGCCAAATGTGTCTGAACAAGGGTAATCAAGCACACACAGAGGACAGGAAACTAAGGGCATCCTTGCTCCCTGATTAGCCTGACCAACCTGTTAATGTGGATAGCCTAGACGATTGGACTCTAACCGTTTTTCAAGGGGACTGTCAGTATCAAGGCAATGATTTCAGATTCAACCCTCCACTTTCTGTTGGTGTTGTGAAATAGCCAAGCCAAACACCACAACTGAGTTTTATTAAGGGAAATACAATGGCAATGTGGCAGCAGGCACAGTAACACAGATGGGTCTGGACCCTTGCCTGTTATCAAGGCTTGGTATTGTGGACAGTGGACTGGTGAGGTGGTGGGAAGTGAAGGGGGGATGTGCAGTGGGGAAGATAGATCTATGGGTGTCAGTGCGCTGTGAAGCGTAGGGGGTCTGAGGAGCACTGCAGTTGTGCTGGTGGGAATATGGGGGGAACTGAACAGTCTAGGGGGTTAGAGGGGTGCTAGGCAGGGTAGCACAGTGCGGCATGGGCCTGCCCACAATAAGAAGAAGCATGATGGCATCAGCTCAGTGCCAGGAGGGCTACTGTATGTCAGTTTGTAATCAGTGCCCTTGTACGAGGCTGGGTGGAGCAGGGCTGTACCTGCGGTGACATGACACATTGACCCTGGACAGACAGTCGCTATGAGGCAGTGGACACCAACCAGTAGATAGGGATATACTGGTACATCTTGTAGCCTCTGTCAGGTGATCCTGACTGGTGTGGGCAAGAGGATATCAAGTGCCAGCACTTACATGCCCCTCCCCCCACTGCTGTGGATGTCCTGCACTTTGCCTTGCAGCTGATACCACGCCTGGGAGTCTGCTGCTTTGTGTGCACAGCAGGGGAGGAAAAAGAGGGGTGCTGATGTCAGGGTTCAACTTATACCATTCTGTATCCTTTCAACACAGGACCAGGGATGGAGTTTTCTTGCAGCTTTAGGGAGTGTTACAGGGCAAGGGCATGGGTAAGCCTGCCTTAGGCACACTCCACCACCATCTAGGAGTCACCAGCAGTGACAAAATGGAGCATACATCACTAACTCCTACCCCTGGCACGAACCCAGTCCTGTATCCAAGCCCTTATCATTGCTCTGAGCACCCACGCATCCAAATACCCTGCCAAAGCCTGCACCTAGAACACCACAGTAAATGCAAGCTCCAAGAGCTGCTCAGAGCCCTTCTCACGCTCCAGATCCCTTAAGCAAAGACCAGAGCATGCGCACTCAACCGTCTGTCCCAGGCTGAAGAAAGAGACTGAGGATGGGCAAGAGAGGGAGGATAGAGGGTGCAGGATCTGGGACTTGGAGAAGGGGTAGGAAGGAAGCGGGAAAAGGGTATTTATATATAAGGTACATATTGGATTGCACTTTCAAAACGTTGGAGCCCCCTGCTCTGAGCTCTCTGACCCATGTCCCCATTGACAACGGGAGGAATCACTAAAATTTCACTTGGCCATGTTGGCGAGGAGTCCTGTGGCACCTTATAGACGAACTGAAGATAGTGCCACAGGACTCCTCAACGATTCTTCAGATTCAGACTAACACGGCGACCCCTCCGATACTTGTTTGGTGATCAGGATCTGGGACGGAGTTTGGGTGCATGAGGGGTGCTTGCTAGGGGGAGTTTGGGGGACAGGTGCGGGCTCTGCCATGGGTCAGGGGATTGCAGTACAGGAGAGGGTGTGGATGGGAGGGACTTTAGCACATCAGCATAGTACACAAGAGAAAGGAGATGCAGTGACTTCTGATAGAGAAACGAAGAGAAAACTATTAAATACTAAAAAAGGGACAGGAACCGTATGTAGAATATTCCACACTTGTACACATACAGAGGAACCGTGGTGTCTAAGCATTGACCGCCTAGGAATTGGGAGGCCTGTGCCTTTAAGAACTCAAGCCCAGGAGCCTGCCCCCTTCTCCGGGGCTGACAGGCAGTGTCCAGGGAAAATAAAGAAAAAAAAGACTTTGCACCCCTGGAAAACCGATATTTACAAGGACATCAGGTGGCTTGTCCCGCTGGGTGACTGTTCCCACCTCTCCCCCTCTGTAAACGGGGGTTTTGTCCCCGCACAGGGTCTGGCAGTGTCGCCCCCCCCCCCGGTTTAACCAAGGCTACCACTCCCTCCCCCCCCCCCCATTTTTCAAATTTCATGCCTCTTCTGCAGCTAAAAAAAGAAGATTGATGCCTCCAGCCGGTAAATTTCTGCCCCATGCTCAGAACCTGACACCCCCCCCCTCCTGCAATTTGCCCCCCTTCATCATTTTTAACCCCTCCAAAGAGGAGGGAGCAAATCTGAGGAGGCAGCGGCTACAGCGAGGGATACTGAGTGCGCATGCTCAGAGCACCCAAAGTCACACATTCTGAGAAGTTAGCGTTTCGGTCGCTGCACCGGCGGGTTGGGTCGCGCCGGAGGCGGCAGGGGGTAAGCGGCGTCGGAGTCAGAGCGCCCCAGGGAGCGGGCCCCGGGGGAGGGCTTCCCATCGGGCAGCGAGGGGCCCGGCCCAGAACAGCCGCGTCCGCCGTGGGGCGGGAGTCGGGGCTGCAGCGGGGCGCGCCTTGAGGCCGCAGAGCCACCCCCGCGGGTCTCGCTGCAGCGGCAGCCCCGCCGGCTCTGCTGCCCTAGCCCGCTCGCAGCTGCGGGGCCACGTGCTGCGCTCCCCCGCCCTGGGCCGTGCAGCCCGCGGCGTGGAAAGCGGGCGGTTGAGTCACACGCCTCGCTCGCTTTTTCAAAGGCCCCGCAAGCGGCGAGGCAGCGAGACAGCTTGTCCCGCGCCACGCGGTGAGTCAGGAGCGGAGCGGAGCTGAGCCACGAGGAGCTGGATTCTCACGCCTGTGCGGAGAGCTCAGCCTCCGCCGTAACCCTTCCTGCACCGAGCTCGTGAAGATCTGCGCATGGGGTTTGTGTCGGGTACTAGGTGCTTCAACACGCCTGTTTTGGGGCGGGGCAAAGGGGTTTTTGCGCAAAAAGAAAACGTCCAGGCTACCGCTACACTACAAGGTTTTGGGGCAAAAACCTGGGGAGCGTCCCCACCTCAAATGAGCTCTAGCACTATTAAATGGGCAGTTAAACGGCAGAACAGAGGGATTTTTCCGCCCTAGGGAAACTTCCTTTTCTGAGGCATAACTGCTTTTAGCACTACAGCTGTTGCAAAAGAAGCAAGTGTGGACACTCCACAGAGGTTTTTCCGCAACACTTGGCCTCCAGGGGGAAAAAAGGGTGGCTGCTGGGCCACTCCAGCCAACTCAATCAGAACTTTATTGTTCCTATCCGCTGGCACCCTTTAAAGCCGCAGGCCTCCTGCACAAGCATTGTGGCTGTAAGTTTGCAGGGAGCAGGTGCCTTCAGCACACTGCTCTGCTGCAGCCACAAATGGCCTCCCACTAAGCTTCCCGAGACCACCCTGACCCTTCCAGGGACCAGTCAGAGGGGTCACAGGACCCCCTCCCCAAGGGGGACCAAGAGGTGTGCCCCTATCTGGAGCAGGCCAGAAATAAAATCCCTATTGGAATTGTGGAGTGAGGAGGACTCCCTGCAGGACCCCCAGGCAAAGCGCCCCAATGTGGTAATCTATTCTCGCATGGCCATATCCCTGATGGAGTGAGGTCACCCTGCCCCGACCATGGAGCAAGTACAGGCAAAGGTGAAGGAGCTCCATCAGGGATACGTGAAGACCAGGGAGCGGAGGAGGTGCTCAGGGGCAGGACCCGAAACCTGCCCATACTACCAGGAGCTCTACCACATCCTTGTGGGGGAGAGCCCTCTTCCCCCTCCATTGTGGTAGACTCTGGGCTGGAGCAACCCATCCTCAAGCTCCTGAAGCCTGTCCCCGAATCAGAGGAGATGGTGGGGCAGGTCCAGCCGCCACCGACAGAAGAGGAAGAGGATGGCGACAATGAGCAGGACAGTGGCACCATCACCCTGTCCCAGGAACAAGTCCCTGCCAGCCTGGATAGTCTCCCAGGCCTCCGAAGAGGCTTGGGAGGGAACCTCAGGTACGTTGGCGCACACAGACACACATGGGGGGGCAGGGGGCACACACTGTCGCACCAGCTGCTAGGCCAGCACATGCTGCTGCAGTCTGGCCATGTGCAACCACATTCAGCGGGAGGGTGTGGCACACGGTCACAGCAGCCAACCCCTCTATGTGCCTGGGAGCCTGCTGCCAGCCTCATGCCTGGGCACATGAGTCTTGCCCCCAGGGAGGAAGAGGGGAGCACAGCCAACTTCAAGCAGGCTACTCGCAAGGGCACAAACCTCCCCCTCTCCCTCCCCACTCTGGAGTTCAGCACGCAGCACCTGGTCATGCCTGCACATGAGAGGCAGCAGCTGCTCCCACCTAATAGCTCAACCAGCTGCAGGTATGTATGCAGACCCCAGAGAGAGGCAAGCTTCTCACTGTGCAGGGTGGACTGACCGCCCCTCTTGTGTCTTCTCCACAGCCAGAGCAACCGGGACAGAGGGCCCAGCCACACCACTGCCACAGCCACCACCCAGAGTCTGGAGAAGCCACAGATGAACCAGGCCTGGGGAGGAGCTGATGCGCCAGCACATTGGGGTGATGTGCGACATCCATGCCACCATGTCGTGCCATTCGGAGTGGCAGCAGCAGGCGTGGAGTGACCTGATGGTGCGCTGCGACACCCTGCTGGACATCCTGTCCCGCCCGAGGGAACAGGCGCCGGCTGCCGCTGCTCCTGCCTTCCATCAACCTGTCTCCCCTCCCCCATTCCCATGGCCCACCCATCTGCCCACCCTGCCATGCCTCTCCTCCCTTCCCATGCAATGCCTCTGCTCCCTCCCTTCCCCATGGCCATAGCTCCTCCCCAGTCATGCCTATGGCCCCTCCTATGGCTCCTTTTCCTGCCCCCCCGCCAACCCTGGCCCCACTCCTGCCGCCTCCCTGCCCAGCACATTGGGGCCCCCAGAGCCGCCCAACCCCAACGACGTATCTGCACACAAGGGGGATCAGCTATCTGCCCCAGTACTCCTCCCAGTGCTCATCCTCCCTCCCAGTGATGATCCCCCCTCCCATTTCACACAGCTCCCCCTCCCCCTGACCACCCTCATTTTTGTTCAATAAAAAGGCTAATTTTGATTGGAAACCAAACAAGTGTGTTTATTGGGAGGTCGGGGTAGGAGCAAGGGGAGGGGGCGAGAGGGGGAAGGGACAAAGAAGGAAGGGTAGAGGCCCTGGGGAGCTTTACAATGGTTCCTGCGAGAACCTCTCCCTCAGGGCCTCCTGGATGCGCGCCCTCGCTTCATGGGCCTGGCGGGTCGCAGCTGTCCGGGGCTCCTCAAAGCTCCGGCCCTTGTGGGAGGCCTCTGCCACCATGCTGGGAGGAAGGTCTCCCCCTTGCGCTCCACCAAGTTGTGGAGCACACATCAGGCCGCCACCACCTCAGGGATATTCTGCTCCCCAACGTCCAGGTGGGTGAGGAGGCAGCGCTCTGTTCAGGTGAGCATTGAAAATGTCCTTTGTGCAATCCAGGTGGCCAGTGTAGGGACGCATTAGCCAGGGCACGAGTGGGTATGCCGTGTCCCCCACTATACACACTGGCATAGTCTGGTCACCCACAGGGAACTCCCATTGGGGGGAAAAGGTGCCCGCCTCCAGCTGGGTGCACAGGCTGGAGTTGCGGAATATTTGAGCATTGTGAGCCCTGCCCGACCACCTTACATAAATATTAGTGAAGTGGTCCACCAGGGCCTGTAGCACTACAGAGAAGTAGCCCTTGCGGTTCACAAACTGGCCCGTATGATGGTCCAGGGCCCGGATGGGGATGTGCATGCCATCGATTGCTCCCGTGCAGTTGGAGAATCCCAGTACTGCAAAGCCGCCCATGATGGCGTCGAGGTCCTGGAGCCGGATGACTCTGTGCAGCAGCAGGGAGTTGATGGCCTGGACAACCTACGGAAGGAGAGACGGGAACCCATACAATAGAGCTTGAGAGAAGAGCTATGTGGTCCCAGTGGGGCGTAGCCACCCCCCTTTGGGCCGGCCACCCCTCCTTCTGGCCCCCCACCCGCGGGAGCCCCCCCCATTAGCTGGTGCCTGCCCCTCCTCCCCCCAACCAGGCCAGTATGCAGGTGAGAAGGCACCAGCCCACAGGGCCAAGGCTTTCCCCCCACTCCGTACAGTGCTCAGCCCCCCTGTCCTGAGGGTCCCGCTAATGCAACAGTCCCCTACCCCCATGCAGGGGCTGCATCCTGTGATGTCCTTATCTGCATGAAGACGGCCCCAACGGTGGACCTCCTCACCCCAAACTGGTGTGCCACCGAGCGGTAGCTGTTGGGGTGGCCAGCTTTCACAGCGCAATGGTGACCCTTTTTTGGAGTGGGATGGCAGGCCATAGGTAGATGTCATGTTGTTGGAGGGCAGGTACAAGCCAGGTACAGAGCTCTTGGAAAGTGGCCTTCCACGTGCGGAAGTTCTGTATCCATTGCTGGTCATCCCACGTCTCCATGACTAGCCGGTCCCACCACTCCGAGCTGGTGTCCAGCCTCCAAATTCTTCTGGATATGGTGGGCTGGGGCACCCATAGAGGAGCACCCGCCGCCAGACATAGGTTAAGGAGGAAGATCTTGGGGTCCACCTCCATGAGGAAGAGATCCCCTGCTTGAAGCAGGCACTGCAGGGAGTGCAGCGTGGCCCTGGGAGTTTGTGGCATGCCCAGGGGCAATTGCGGCTCCATAGCGCAGGGCAGACTCGTGGAAAACTGTGGTCTGCAAAGGACAAACACAGCAGGCATTGCTGAGGCTTTGCTTTGCCAAAGAGGCTAGCAAGCAGGCACCAGAGACAGAGAAGCGGCTGTCCAGGGGCTCCCTTTAAGCATGCGTCTCTGGAGGGCTCCAGCAACAGTACTCAACACCAACTGATGACCTCTAGCCCAGCTACAAGTGGTTCTGGGTGGCTTTTATATGTGGGAGAGCGTCCAATAGTGTGGACTCTCTCTTGTGCAAAAGAGTCTCACAAAAGTGAGGTGCTTTGATGTGTGGACGTGGTCTTGCATAAGAAGCCTTTGCACCAAAAAACTAGCGCTACAGACTTCTTGCACTAGAACACTGCAGTGAAGACGTAGCCCCACACTGCTTGTTTTTGCGCAAAAACCCCAGCGCAAAAACGGATTGGCAGAAAATATGCAAATGAGATCACAACTCATGCAAATGAGCCCCTCATTAGCATATTTTGTCGATAGATCTCGTAGTGTAGACATAGCCTAGTAGTGGCATCCAATCCTCTGCTTCTGGGGAAGAAGCAAAGGAGGACACAGGATAGGAAACAGGAAATACAGATCATTCTCACAAAAGAAAGTGGGTGCCTGCCAGTTGGACTTTCCCCTGGTGTTAAAAAACAGCAATCCTTTTAGGGGAGATAACAAACCATATTGGGAGCACACAGAAGGATTGGAAGAGACTGGAGTGGTAGAAGTCAAACCCCCGGCCTAAACCAAAGTTAATTGGCCAGGTGTCACTCAAAGGAGAGACACAGCTCTGTTGAAGCATGGTTGTTTGAGGAACTGCAATCCCAAAAGTTGGCCTGCTTGAGTACCCCTTTGCCCAGGAAATCTGTCAGCAGGGTGGTAGCAGTGTTGTAACAGAATGAGAACTAGTGGTTGAACTACTGTCAAACCAGTAAAAGGAATTTCTGCACTGTGTCAAAGGATTCACTGTCCTTAGTGTTTTGACGGTTCGTACCCATGAAGCACTGGCAGGCTAAGCATCAGGAAGGAATGCTCTCTTTCTAGTTGCATTCAACTTCAGCACAGAGAATCACGTAGTTTTTACAACCTCGGCTTCCAACTCAAGCAGTAATCGGGTTGATAATCTGGACAAGGCACCAGCGTTATCCACAGCAGTGAAAGTAACTTAAAATATCTTACAGGTATTGTCCTATTGCAATCTGGGTCCCTGCCAGCTCTTTAAATAGCTTCCTGCTGGCTTTTGCCGCAGTTAAACCGGTTCTTGATAGAGCTACGTACCAGGGCAAATTCGCTCACTTTCACCCGGGTTATCCGTCAATGCTGTCATCAGAGAAGGCACGGTTTGCTAGATCCTATTATGAGGTGTTTAGATCCCCAGAGCAGTTAAATTACAATCAGCATATAAAGGTCTGGGTTATTATTTCTGCTGTGGCTCCCATGTTAAGAGGACAAACCAGGGAGCAGAGGAGAAAGCACTGTGGGGTCCCATTAAGCAGCCTGAAACAGAAATAAACAAATACAACACAACATTGTAAGATGGTGTGTCCAGACCATGAAATGGATGGCATAGTATCTGGTAGCTCCCATCTCCCCATGGTGATGAAGGCATCTCCCAACTTTCCTGCAGAAGGTTGCTATGGAAACAGAAGACAGCTCTTCAGAGTCCCAAGGACTCTTCATGGAGGTCATCATTGAGAGCCACATAATGTGTGATTTTTATTGACATGAATGGCTATCAGCATAGGTAAGTAAGTCACCTCAGTGGGAAACTCAGTACAGAGGAATAGGCCTAGTTGGTATCTGAATGCAAGCTCTTAAAGGAACCTGTAGGTATTAGATTATGGAACGTAGTGTTCTTCAGCTTTTATTAGAGCTAGCTAACTGAATCCTGCGCATAGTTTTAGCACAGTCTGCTGTTAAAGATATCATCTTATGGGTAGAAGCAAGGTTCTGACCATTTGTGGTCATTAAAGATTTGCATGGCATCTCTTGCAAGAAGCAAGATCTTATCCTTGACTGAATTTCCATTGGGCAATTGTATTCTGCCTGTCCAAAGTCACCCCGGTAGTTTGATGCATATGTCAGACTTCACTTTCTGTCCTCATCTGTTCTGTGGTGTTAAAAGGTTGCAGCCTTCTGCCTATGCTGTGGCTGAATTTGAGTGATGGGTGAAGTGATCCCTTTAATAAACAATTTTGTATTTTTCTGTCAGGTACATCGGGATCATTGAATTAAAGACACTATATAAATGTCAGGTATTATTATTAATGACACTTTTGCATTTGAGGATTAAAACAGGCATAATATTCTTCCTAGTGTCATCATTGTCATATTCACTTTTGTTGTTATAATCAGAGATGGCAACAATGACATTCAGATGTTTAATTACATTTCATAAAGGTGACTAGTACTGATTTATAACAAGAATTAGTGCACACTGCAAAAGAAATTAACATTACTGCTTCCTTCTGTTGTTAACAAGCAGTCAGTTTCCAGACCTGTTGAGGCATTTAACATAAGAACGGCCATACTGGGTCAAATCACAGGTCCATCTAGCCCAGTAACCTGCCTTCCTGCAGTGGCCAATACCAGATGCCCAGAGAGAGGAAGTACAATAGGTCAATGTTTCTTAAACTGTGAGGCAGTCAGTTCCCAGCCTGTAACAATGTTTGGGATTCTTCCGTCCCAGGTGCAGAACTCTGCACTTGTCCTTGTTGAATCTCATCAGATTTCTTGTGGTCCAATCCTCTAATTTATCTAAGTCACTCTGGACCCTATCTCTGCCCTCAAGCGTATCTACCTCTCCCCCTCGCTTAGTGTAATCTACCAACTTGCTGAGGGTGCAATCCATCCCTTCATCCCGGTCATTAATAAAGATTATTGAACAAAACCGGTCCTAGAACTGAACTTCGGGGCACTCCACTAGAAACTGACTGCCATCCTGACACCAAGCCATTGATCACTACCCGCTGGGCCCGGCCTTCTACCCAGCTTTCTATCCATCTTACCATCCATTTATCCAATCCTCATTCCCTTAACTTTGCTGGCAAGGATATTGTGGAAGACCATATCAAAAGCCTTGCTAAAGTCGAACTTCAGACTTGTAACTTTAATTTCCTTTGGTGAAGTTAAAGGCAGACTTGAGATGACAGGATCAGGCCCAGAGTTCTCTTATAGCTCTCTACCAGGCTATGCAAAAAAACACAGGGGGCATTCCTTGAGTGAAGTATAGTAATATAGGCTTTTGCTTTGAAGTCACTTCCTATATGCTGTGTATATAGGGGTAATTAGTTGCATTGATTACCTTAAAACAGTTTATCATTCAAAGGTTTACAAGTAGTTTACTAAAAATTTCCAAAAGAAAGAAAATGATATTGTTACATCCAAGTTTAATCCAGTTGCCAATGTTCCCTTTTGATCACCAAATCAATAGAATATAGTAATGAAATATTACAGACAGGAACCAAAGTTTAGCATCTACATGCTAATTATATCACATTGTTAAACTTCTCACAGATATAGGTAAATACAATTAGGGTTTGTCTATACTTCAGTGGATGCAGCTGTGTCAATTTAGTGGGGCTGGTCAATGGCAGAGCACTATCCCATGGGCATCTGCACTTCATCTCCCCAAGAGGTAGAAGGTAAGTCAGCTGGAGCTCATCCTCTGTTGACATAGGGAGTTGGAGACAATGGTGTAAATTGACCTAAGTTACATTGACTGTAGCTTTACTGTAGTATTTACCACTAACAACGCATAACTCTCATCCATTAAACAAGTAATTGATAACTATCTGCAAGGAATGGTCCTGTTTACCTCTTCAATACTTTTCTAGTATGTTCTTAGAGGTTGATCTTTAGGTCACTTTAGCCTGCTGGGTGCTTAACCCTAGTTGGTTCAGTGTCACACCAGCAAAATGGTATGACACTTCTGGATCCTGCTGAACTCTGCATTAAGCACAGATGACCAGTTAGTATCATGTCCTAGTTTTCAAAGCAATAAATGGCTCAATTTCGAGATATATTTAAGACTGAACTATGTTTTTCTGGGACAGTGCTCAAACAAAGCCCAAGATGAAATTTGAGAAACTGGGGGCCAAACCATTGTTGGCAAAGGGGATCTGGGTAATGAGAAAACTTCCAGCAAAAGATGAGGCAAATTCAGAATCTATCTTTAGGAACTACTGTAAAACCTTCCTGTTTGAAAAAGCCTTTCCACCATAAAAATGACATAACACTGATGTCTTCTTCAACCCAATAAACGTTTACTAATCAAAGGATATATATCTAATAATTATATATATAATTAAAAATTAAAAAATGTACCCTATGCTAAGCAGATTTATTAGCCTGAAAAGTGAAAAGTACCTGAGCTTCTATGAAGTTTTCTAGGGACTTCACTGTTGCTGTTGATTTTATGGGGAAGGTACTCTTATGTTACATTGGTGGACAACATTATACAAATCTGTAATTTAGATATATGGATGTGTGATAACTTCAATAATTTTCTTAGTGTTGTAGGATGTCATTTTTGCTCTTCTGAGACAAATATTTTTAAGAGGGTTTTACATGATATCAGCTACACTCTCCCAGTTACAAGAGATTAATTGATTCTACTAGTCACTGCAATAATGCAAACAATAGCATGCTTCAGTATGCTGTTATATTTTATATGTGTAGTTTTCTACAGCAAGGGTAGGCTGCATATTTTTTTATATACACATGTAATATTTATAAAAGTCAGTAGTTCAATGAGAAGTAGTAGTATTACAAAACTTCTACTTGGTATTGGTACTAACTAGTGTGCATGTTTCTGAAATTATTCCTGAAAAACTACTAGGTTAATTTACTATGAAATATTTCTCTAAATATAGGCTTCTCCCTGTTCCACTAAAATCATTGGGTGCAGGATCGGGCCTTTAAACCATTTTCCTCTATTTATAAATAAATATGTAACCTGGGCTATGTCACATTTCCTGTGTTTCTAGAATTGTGTCAGGAAAGATTCTATTATGCTCTTCATGAAACAAGGCAACCCTTATTTTCAAAACAGAAAATGCATTAATCTTTTCTAAAATGTAACAAATAGCTACTGAACCATGACTATTAGATTTCATACATTTTCTGTCACAGTAATCTGGATTTAGTGTTGTTATAATCTCACATTGTAATGTAATGACAATAAAATGATTTCCATGCAATTCTAGGGAGACCCTGTGCTAATACTGCTCTAATGTGCTTACCAACTCAAAACTATTGTAAACATGTGGGGCTATGTTTATGTGATTATTATGTTGTAAGTAATATGAGATTACCATGGGAAACAACTAATTCAAGATGAGGGAGACTTCTCAATACAAGACTATTATAATGGCATAATGGCACAAAAGCAGATCCAGATGGGAAAACAACAAAGGGACAAATCCTGCTATTGGTATTCAGGCAAAACGTCTGTCAAACTTAATGGAGGCTTTGCCAGATTAAGGACTGCGGGACTTATTCATGGTCTTATTACCAGTGGACAATAATACCTGCACTAGTGTTTAGTAGCAGACTAAATTTGAGGAGGGTATTTTGTGCAGTTGATTGTTGTAAAGATTCTGCTAGAGTTATTATAATAAATTCTGGATAGCTGTTTCAAGACCCTAAAGAAAAACTACAGTACTTAGTTGCACCTTATACAGAGAAAATGATAGTTACTCTATCGAAGTGTCATGCGCTCATTTATTTTTTAGAGACTGTCATTTCTGTGTTTATACAGCACCTGGCACACCTAGGATCCTGGCCCATGGATCCTAGAGCTACTGTAGTACAAAGAATAGTTTCAATGCAGTTTTTAGAAATTCCCATCTTTGTTTTAGTATTTCCAGACCAGATCTTGCCTTGCCTCTCTTTTTTTCTCAGTGGGAGTGGACATTTTACTTGTGCTTTTTGAAAGCAAGTTGGGATTCAGGAAATATATCTTTCCATTGGCATATACAGGCAGTCCCTGGGTTACGTACAAGATAGGGACTGTAGGTTTGTTCTTAAGTTGAATCTGTATGTAAGTCGGAACTGGCGTCCAGATTCAGCCGCTGCTGAAACTGATCAGTTTCAGCAGCGGCTGAATCTGGACGCCAGTTCTGACTTACATACAGATTCAACTTAAGAACCCCAGGCATCCCCAAGTCAGCTGCTGCTGAAACTGATCAGCGGCTGATTCCAGGAAGCCCGGGGCAGGGGCTTCCTGTAGTCAGCCACTGGTCAGTTTCAGCAGCGGCTGACTTGGGGACGCCTGGGGCAGAGCAGCTGGGGTGCTGCTGGGTTGGTCCAGTAGCGCCGCCGCTCCTCGGCGCTACTGGACCAACCCAGCAGCACCCAAGCTGCTCTGCCCCAGGCGTCCTGATTCAGCCGCTGCTGAAACTGACCAGCAGTGGCTGAATCAGGACGCCTGGGGCAGAGCAGCTGGGGTGCTGCCGGGTTGGTCCAGTAGTGCCCAGAGCAGCGCTACGGGACCAACCGGCAGCGCCCCAGCTGCTGTTCCACAGGCGTCCGGAGCAAAGCCGCGGAGCATGGGGGCAGCGGGACAGCCCAGATGCGCCGTGGTTGTCCTGCTGCCCTCGGGCTCCGTGGCTTTGCTCTGCTTTGCTCCCCATCTCCCTGGTCTGCAGATTTAAAGTGATTTAATCTTTCTAATTAGTGATAGTGATAAAAATAATATTATGCAGTTGTTTACTTTCAGGAATTAAGTGCTCTCTATAATGAGGTACAAATACTGTCTTTGGCTCCGTACTCAGCCAAATACAAGGAAGCTGGGACAGAGAATCCTTTACCCCAGACTTCACACCAGCATTTAGTTGTTCCATGGCTGTTAGTGCAGCCTCACGCAGAAAGGTAATTGGAAGATACTGAATTTTTAGAGATGTCCACTTCCTTCCTCAAATCCTCTTCAAAACCAAAGCTCAGGAAATGGAAGTATCTCTTTGTTTTTGAAGACTCCATCCATTGTAGGGAGTGGGCAGCTCAGGGAGTGCCCATTAGTCTTGTTATCTAAGTTGGGAAAACCTGCAGTGAACTAAGTAAAACTGACCAAAGGATGACAGTTCTGTTTCTTGGCATCTTTCTGGGTTTCAGAATTTGTTTGTTTGCATTCTGCATTGGAACAAAATCAACACTGTTTGAATGTTTTACAAAATATGTTTGTAATGAAATATCCATTTTCAGATCAAAACTTGACTTTTGAATTCAGGAAGGAGGGCAGAACCATGGCAGATGTGATCCTACCAGTCTGGGATGTGGAAGACCCAAATGCAAGTCTCTCTGCTGTTTCATTCAGAATTGAGTTTTTCACCTCAGATTGTCAGCAGCTTGACTCATGATTAATCAGGTATAGCAAGGCTCCCACATCCAAGACCAGTGCTCTAACCCCAAGGCTACGAAGTATGAGAGAATATCTTTCTCTCCCCTGATAAAAACAATTATAAAAGGATATTTTTCTGAAAATGTTTCCACAAGCCTTGGAATTTAGTCCTCAAAAGATAGATGTTTCTATTCAGAGTTGTTTCCATTCTGATTTCTAACATGCCAAAAAAGCTAGAATCTTTGTCAAAACTTGAGAAGTCAATAACTGCAGTCCCTTGAATATTCAACTGCATTTTTCTCTTCTGTTTCCACATGCTTGTGTGTGTGTCGCAAAGTAATATAACGAAACTATAATGACTTTCATTTAAGTCTAAGGTGATTATAGAATCATAGAATACTAGAACTGGAAGAGAGCTCAAGAGATCAAGTCTAGTCTCCTGCCCTCACGGCAGGACCAAACACCATTTAGATCATCACTGATAGATGTTTGTCTAATCCAGGTGTGGGCAATAATTTTTGCCCAGGGGGCCACTTCAAAGATTTTTTTAAGTAGCCCTGGGCCACCCTGAAAGGGGCGGTGCCTAAACGGGAAGGGTTGGGGCTGCACCACTCTCTAGACCGGGCTCTAATTGTCCTGGGGCAGGGGGAGCACACAAAGCCTCCTCCGCTCTCCCCCCCGCCCTGAGTGCGGCGCTTCAAAGCGCCACATGCTCCTGGCAGAGTGGGAGGAGGCTTCACACGATCCCCCACCCCCAGGCCAATTAAGTGCAGAGTAGACTGGAAGAATGACTTCTCGTTTCTTGCTCACAAGCCCCTTTGCCCCCCCCATCCCACTAGGCACCTGTGCCCTGGAAGAGGCTTGGCATGCTCTCCCACCCCCAGGCCAATCAGGGCCTGGAGCGGGGGAAGCCTCCTCCCACCCTGCGAGGAGCCTGTGGCACTTTGAAGTGCCGCAGGCTCCTCGCAGGGCCGGGGTAGGGTGAAGGAAGCTTCACGCAGCTCCCCCGCCCCAGGCTCTAATTGGCCTGGGGCTGGTGGAGCATGCAAAGCCTCCTCCGCTCTCCCCCCCCTCCCCCCCGCCCTGCGCGCGGCGCTTCAAAGCACTACATGCTCCTGGCAGAGTGGGAGGAGGCTTTGCATGATCCCCCATCCCCAGGTCAATTAAGTGCAGAGTAGACTGGAAGAATGACTTCTCGTTTCTTGCTCACAATATTCTTCTTAATGCATCCCAGAATCATGTTTCCTTTTTTTGCAACAGTGTCACACTGTTGACTCATATTTAACTTGTGGTCCACTATAACCCTCTAAATCCCTTTCTGCCGTACTCCTTCCTAGATAGTCACTTCCCATTCTGTATGTGTGAAACTGATTGTTCCTTCCTAAGTGGAGCACTTTGCATTTATCCTCATTAAACTTCATCCTATTTACCTCAGACCATTTCTCCAGTTTGTCCAGATCATTTTGAATTATGACCCTATCCTCCAAAGCAGTTGCACCCCTTCCCAGGTTGGTATCATTTGCAGACTTAATAAGCATACTCTCCATGCCATCATCTAAATTGCTGATGAACATATAGAACAAAACAGGTCCCAAAACAGACCCCTGTGGAACCCTACTTGTTATATCCTTCCAGCATGATTGTGAACCATTAATAACTACACTCTGAGAACAGTTATCTAGCCAGGTATGCTTCCACCTTATAGTACTAGGTTGTATTTGCCTAGTTTATCGATAAGAAGATCATGCCATATCAATTGCCTTACTAAATTCTAAGTATACCACGTCCACCGCTTCTCCCTTATCCACAAGACCTGTTATCCTATCAGAGAGCTATCAGATTGATTTGACATGATTTGTTCTTTACTAATCCATGTTGGCTGTTACCTATCATCTTATTTTCTTCCAGATGCTCACAGATGAATTCCTTAATTACCTGCTCCATTATCTTCCCTGGCACAGAAGTTAAACTGACTGGTCTGTAGTTTCCTGGATTGTTCTTATTTTCCTTTTTATATATGGGCACTATATTTGCCCTGTTTCAGTCTTCTGGAATCTCTCCCGACTTCCATGATTTTTCAAAGAAGATAGCTGAAAGCTCAGATACCTCCTCTATGAGCTCCTTGAGTATCCTAGGATACATTTCATCAGGCCTTGATGACTTGCAGACATCTAATTTTCTAAGTAATTTTTAACTTGTTCATTTTTTATTTTATCTTCTAAATCTACCCCATTTCCACTAGCATTCACTGTTAGCATTCACTTCATCATGAAACTTCTTGGTGAAGACCGAAACAAAGAAGTAATCAAGCACCTCTGCTATTTCCAAGTCTTCTGTTATTGTTTCTCCCTCATCACTGAGCAATGGGCCTTGGTCTTCCTGTTGCTTGTAATATATTTATAGAATGTCGTCTTGTTGCCCTTGATGTCTCTAACTAGATTGAGCTCATTTTGTGCCTTTGAATTTCTAATCTTGCCCCTGCATATCTGTGTTGTTTGCTTATATTCTTCTTTTGTAATTTGATAAAGGATTATATGTATATATATATATATATATATATATATATATATATATATATATATATATATATATATATATATATATATTATACACACACACACGTATATTTTGCTTAGGAACTCCTGATCATTGGCCAACACTTGGGTGAGATTCTTCATCATCTATTCTCATTGAACAGTATATATTGAAGGGAGTAGATCCAATGAAATTAAGAGAGGAAGTGCTACTCATCATGAGTCAGGCTGCAGAGAAGAGCCCTGTCAACTGGAAAAGCACTTCAAGCTAGGAAGTAGTTATTCCAGTGTAGGGAGTGCTATGGCTTGTGTACACTACAAAATTAGGTCAACGTCATTTAGGTCAACCTATAGCCTCTTTCTTGCCCCCCTCTCCCCTCTTTTTTTGCTATTTATTTGTACCTCTGGACCCCTTCCTCCATTTATCTGCAGAAGTGGGTTGTGCCCACAAAAGTGCATGATACTATCTATATTTTTTTGGTTAAACTCTAAGGTGCTATAGGACCATTCGTTGTTTTAATGTTTTTTCTATAGCCGGTAGTAATTAGCTGTTGATGTCCACACAGTTCTCTGCTGCTGCTGATGGAGCGCTTCCTCACCAGAAGCACTTGCACTGCCTGAAGTGGGGCATTGTGGAGCACTGTCAGCCATATGAGACTCACAGTTGTAGCCGCCCCATGGTGACAGCCCCAGCTGTGAGTCCCATGCAGTCACATCTTTACAGCATAAAGCCCACCTGCAGGGAAATGGACATTCTTGTCAATTTCACATTGCTATTGTCTGGACTCAGTGCAATCAGACTCTGTAAGCTCTGTGTGAGAAGCTGGGAGCCCCAGTTCTCAGTGCGTGGCAGGCAAGCTAGGAGTAGGGAGCTTGGGGGGAGGTGGAGGCAGCGGGGCTCCTTACAGGGAGAGGGGAGCCCAGGCAGCAGCCCAACAGGAGCTGGGAATCCAAAAGGTCAGCCCCAATCTAGCTGGAACCCCCCCAGCTGTCCCAAGGTGACTGTGAGCCAAATGCAGGGAGCTGTGAAATTGACACAAATTTACATTTACTTACAGTTGATGTAAGTAGTGCAGTCTATATGAACACTGTGTTATCATAACTATACCCACATAACAGAGTGTAGACATAGATCTATAAAGGTACAGGTTATAATTGCATTCTTTGTTTTTGCTGAAACAGACTAGCATGGCTACCTCTCTGAAACCTTCCTTAATAATGTTTACTGATGTTCTGACTGTATATGTAAATCTCATTGTCTTACCTAAGAGAAGAAACATGTTTTTATGGAAATGAATTAGATGTGTATAAGACAAGGAAAGTGGGCAATTAAGCCACCATTCAGCAAAGTACATAAGCAGAAGCTTAATTTAAAGTCCATGAGTTGATCCCATTGACTTCATTGGGGCTACTCACGGTTTTAAAGGTAAGCACAAGCTATTTGATGTATTGTAGTCTCAATTGCTGTTTGTAGGTTAGTTTATATATGTGAATTAGCTACAGTACCATCATGTGTATTCAAGGCAAGAATATCATTATAGTATGCTAGAATTATGGTATTTATGAAAGTCAATACAGAAGCTAACAGGACAGCGATTAAGACTTCATCTCAATTAGAATATAAATTAATTATATTTTCCATAATTCTTAATTGAGGATTGTGGGTTTCTAAAGCTGCGTTAGCTAGCAATTAACTGACGTCAGTGAGAGTTACTTATGTTTTTCAGGAAGAAAGCCCACTGTATGATCTTGCACAAGTCACTTAAAATGTGAATACTTCATACATTTGTAAGGTCATTATACGGCTTCAGACAGAAGGTGCTACGGAAGTATGTACTTGTATTTCTCTTAGGTTTGCATATATGCAGTAGTATAGAATCGTAAAAGTCAACATATTAACCCCTCTACAAGAAGAATCCAGCACGGGAGTAAATAGTTCTAGGTTTTGTCTGGAAGAGATCAACAGACAACACCCATAGGCTATAAGTGGATCACGCACACAGACAAGGATCTTTGCAGGGGTCAGGTTAGATTAGTAGAGATTTAATCTAAAATATCTGTGCCAGAAACTAATTAGCAATAAATTCATTTTGAAAATCAACATACATATCAAAATTGCTGTCTGAAGGCAATCAGAAAGCCTGATTCAATGAGAGTGGCTTTTGTTGAGAAATATATATATTACAACATGATAAAAAATAAATAGAAAGATGTAGAAAATAGAAGAAAATACCACAGTCTAGTTGTTAATTAGCAGTATCTAGTTTTACCTTAGAGCTTCTATTTACATTATTTCCATGGAGGGTCCTATGAGTGGACTATCACCTGGGGCACCATAGTCAAGAGGCAAAGAGAGGTGTAAGCCTGGGGTGTGAGGCTGTGGAAGGGAGCTTGGGGTAGTGAGTAGGGGGGAAGGTAGCCGTGGAGCATGGAAAACCCAGACAGGCTGTGGGGACCAGAGGTGATTGGGCAGAGCCCAGGGAGGCTGCGAGGGCTATGGATGATGGGGAGAGGTGCAGTCCAGGAAGGCACTAAGGCCTAGGGGCAGTTGGCGGGGGGGGGGGAGGCGAGGGAGGAGAGGACGGGACTTTCGGGGGATGGCTAAGGGACCAGAGGAAGCAGCAGAAACCATGGTTGATAGGAATGGGGGCAGCCTGGGGAGGAAGCAGGAGCCCGGGGTGCCAAAATACTTCACCAGAATGCTATTTGTCTTAAGACCAGCCCTGATTACATTATATGTACTTGTTCAAACATATTTATAAAAGTAGCTTCATCAGACTAAAAAGGGCACTTAGGAAAGGCTGTGCACGAAAAAATCACTTGAAAGGGTTTTATTTGGAGTTTAAATATCACTGGTCATAATGCTAGGTTTTGGTTGAAGGAGAGAGTATAGTTTTTTTAGTGAGAAGAAAAAAAAACAGCAAAAAAAAAAAGGATTGAGTGTTTAAGACAGTCATCTTACTCTTTTCGCCCGGACTGCAGGAATGACTCAGATCATTGAATCTTTTCCAAAATAGTGGGCTGATCTACACAACACCAACTCTAATCAAGAACATTCAATTAATGATGAGGTCAGACAACTTGATTTTAATCACAACCAACCACAGTTACTGAAAGAGAAAGGTACTTTGCTTTTAATGATTCACACAAGTGCAGTCCCCTTTGAAATCTTATTCTTGTGACTTTATGTGACAAATACCAACTCATTATATTAATAAATTAGAAGTCTGTTTTAGCAAAGCTCTGCTTCCTTTACAATCACAAACAAGTCAACAGAATGACCCACCAGGAGCACTATTACTGTAATCCTATGTTATGGAAATATCCCCAAGTAATGTTTTATATTAAGTCTACCATACAGAGCACAACCATTTCTGCTGGCATTTACCCTTTAAATCCGTAGCAGAGCAGTCTTTTCTAATTGGGATTTTCATGCAGCATCTTCTTATATACAAGACACACACATATAGTAAATCAACCATATCTATCTCTTATGGTTGACCAAGTTTCATAGCTAGATTAACCACAGACACTGAAAACTCTTTACTTTACAATGTCAGTCTCTAATCTCTAAAAGCTGGTATTTTTTGCTTAGATTGGAACACTTTGGGTAGCTCTCTGTCGCTGTGAAATGATATTACTCATACTAATATTGCACTTTGTTTATCCCTAAAGATCAGAGATCTAGACATTAACCCCTTTGATATTGAGGGTTCAGTGCCCTTTTGACATAGTTCTTCTGTTGCATTAATAGATAAAAACTTAAACATGAAAAATCTGCTCTTAGGGCTTTACCAATAATAGACCCATGTTTATGATATTATTCACAAAAAGAGAGACACAAATGGAAAGGCTTCTCTCTTTAATCAGGAATGTGTGCTCCAGTTAGTACTATCCTCTGGACATCATTAAACATGTATTTTGTTTTGTAAGTCATGATTTTATTTGACTAGGAAATATAATTATATATCCTCAAGCCTTTGCAGCTAGCATCAGGCAGATCTAACTTGAACTGGGTAGTCAGCCTTGTTTAATGTTAGTATGGGAAGAAAACTTAAAAAAATAGAGAGAAAGAGAGTTGCTATTAAATCTAACCAGTAGAGATTCAAATTAAATATGTACAGATTGAAAACCTTTGACATTGTCGAATTATAAGTAGTAGCCTCAAAGATCATCATAGTCACTGCCCAGTTAATAATTAAAGAAATAAAATAATTATAATTAAAGAAATAAAATAACAGTGTTTAATCCTAATTATCTGAAAATATAATACTGTAGATTCTCCTCTAGGAATTCCTGCTGTTCGAGTGCCTAATTCCACTCTCATTTACGCTAGTGTAAATCCCGAGGGATTGCAATGTAGTTAATCCATATTTACACCAGTGTAACTGAGACCAAAATTTGACCGCTGGTTACTTAAATAGGTAGAGAGATTGTTTCAAAATCTGCACATAGTGGGGGAAACAAAGTGGCCAAACATAGGCAGATTCTGATCATTAAAAGGGTATATTCAATCTTAATAATATTTTTTATTAAATGGAAATTATCCAGCAAGTAATAGTCAGCCTTGATGCCAAGTATATACAGTTGGCGGCTCAAGCTTACAAAATGTGGCAGCTGCTAGGGAGTAGAGAGTCCTAAATGATTATAGAGTGGTTGCCCTTGAAAAGGAAACATTTGTTTTATTGGGATGTTGCATTTACCACAGTACGTTGTGATGTTTTCCTTCAATTTGAATGTGATTTTTTTTTTCCTTGCAAAACTCTTGATATAAATTTAACTTTAAATTTAGCTTTATTTCAGATGACAACCACCTAACTAAAATTGACAATCAAAGAACAAGGGGACTAGGATATAAGGGTGGGAATTCACAAATAGTGTCAGACAATGACACGACAGGGTGCTAAATACAGCAGAAATGCTGCTGGGATACTGGATGGCTCAAGGGATGAGTAATGGAAATGTCATATTTGTCCTCTAGCGCAACTGGTGGACTCAGTCGCAACTCCAAAACTCTTTCCACACTTTGGGTGCCAACAGCCCCAACTGCCTCCTGCCTAATTGACAGAATCTCCAGCTTTTCCCGACAGCTTCTATAATGCTGCTGTTTTTTGTCATTGTGAAAATCTGTGTCACACTAACTGAATGTGTGTGAACAGTTTTAAATAATTGACTTGAACAAGAAAATAAACATAGTTTTGCCAGTCGCATTATTCATTTCTCTACATAATCTGATAAAAATGTCCACCCTGGAAAGTACTAGAATCTGCCATTCAATTTCCAGCTGCCCATAGAATCCAGGGGGACCTTCCTGCAGGGTTCAGGTCCAGCTTTCTGCCAATTTCACAGGCCCTTGCCTGATGTGGTTCACAACACCAGATAGGAATTGACAAATATTCAGTGAATATTCACAGCCACAAAAGAATCCAATGGGGATTGACTAATGAAGAAACAGTGAAAGAACTAAATATATGTATGGAGCCAAATGGAGCCCCCATAACTACTAATGCCAATCTAAATGTCAGAGTCAAAGAGGAATTGTTCAGGGTTCCCTTTCTCAGCACCATCAAGTTTAAACTTACTTTCCTTGCCCTCAGGTTCCTATATATCTTTACAGGGCATCTCCACTATAAGTTACCCCGGTATACATCCGTTCCACAGTAAAGTCGTTGACGTTTGTAGGAACTGATGCATTCTAAGTCCTCCCATTCCCTGCTATAAGTCGTGTGAAACACTCCCCCAAATTTGCTTAAATGGAAGTCAGCTGTAGGAAAAAAATTCCCCGCTTTAAGTTGTTTTGCTATAAGTTCAAGTTTTTTGGAACGTATCTTGGAATTATAGCGAGGACAGCCTGTACCTCTCTGTTTATCTGATCTTGTTTCATATTGGTTCTCCCCACTCTCACACAACTATCTTTCTTCATTTAGCCTGCATCTATACTCTGAGCTAAGGGTGAGTTTCAGCTTGCCTAGATGTACTCACATACGTTTTCATTGAGTTAGCATGCTAAAAACACTAGTATAGCTGTGGTAGCAGGGACAATGGTGACACTTCCTAGATGCCAAGAGAACATATCTATGAAGTTCAGGTGGGTTTCTACTGGAGACTGCTAGCATGTTCTGTTGCTGCCCATGCCATCATGGCCACTATTTTTAGCATGCTAGTTTAGATGAGAACTAGCACAAGTAGGTATATGCAAGCAAGGAATCATACCCCTCGCTTGTAGTGTAGACATAGCCTTATCCAGCACAACAGTAAGTACCAAGAGCAATGCTCCATTTTTATGCTTCTCCTATAGCCATCTCTTTGCTCTTTTGAGAGCCACCCCCTTTGTGAGCTAGTTGGCAAGGCTGCTATCTTCTTTGTTTATAAATTTTTTAATTAAATAAAAGTTTAATGGAGATTGCCTAACTCCTAGAGCTGGATGGGACCTTGAAAGGTCATTGAGTCCAGTCCCCTGCCTTCACAGCAGGACCAAGTACCATCCCTGACAATTTTTGCCCTAAATCTCTGAATGGCCTCTTTAAGGATTGAACTCATAACCCTGGGTTTAGCAGACCAATGCTCAAACCACTGACCTATTCCTCCCACCATACAAATTCAGTCATATTCAGTTTGAATCCCACCCTACAAATTCAGTCTTAGTGGGGTGTATAAGGATTAAATAAGGGGTCTGGGTAATCGCTACGATGATGGTGTGGGTACAGCATGGGCAGGCATTGTCCTTATTGATTTATAAACCTATTTTAATGCCCCTTTTTCCTTTTCCTGCTTGCTTGGGATAGATAATCATATAGCTTGTACCAAAGATGTAACTTCTAATGAACACTAGTTGTCTATAACTGTATGTTATCTTCCTCCTTCCAAACTGCTAGGAAACATATTCAGGGTCACAGCTCCGTCTTTCCCCCCTTGTAAGTTGCTGATTCAAGACGTTTGTAATGTAAAACTGCTTATGTCAGCTAAAAAGCTGTAAATGCTCAACAGGGCAGGTATTTATCACATGGTTCTGATTATGCATTATATGGGTGTTCATTTTACTAAATTAGGGTTTTACGTGTGAAGTAATTGATAAGTGTATGTATGTACTAACTAAGATAAAAAAGTATGTCTGTGGTTAATTTTTTGCTCACTCGGACCGGGGCTTTGGGTGTCTGAGGCATAACAAGTATCTGCAGTGAAGCCTGTTTACTCCATCTGCCTCTGGGTCACCTATTCTTTTCTAACAAATCTGTCACTATTTCTGTAGGATATCAGTGTGCAAAGACATTTATTATTTTTTTCTCTATACATTACAAACAAGTAAACAAAGCATGTTTTAATATTTTCCATTTTCCAAACAGCTGTCCAAAATATGAACAATAAGGGGGTCCAAAGCAGAATAAACGGGAGTAAGGTTCATAAGGAAAATCTAGGCTGAATATAAGGGAGATTTTCCTGCTAGTGAAGCCTGCTAAACTAAACTGTTGGATAGTTTCTCACAAGGAAATAAAGGAAACTCAATCTTAAAACTTGTTTGGACAAAACATTTGAAAATATGTTGTAACAAGCAATCTACATTGGTATTGGGAATGAAATTCCTGTATTTTATAGGAACTTTGTTGCTTTTTATAAAACTTTATTCACTTTTATTTCCCTATCTCTTTTTTCTAGCAAATGCTTGTTTGGAATCTGGATTTGCTCCTTTTAAAATAAGAAGAAAAATGGCTTCATTGAGTGGGAAGGTACAGACTGTATTGGGCCTTGTAGAACCAAGTCAGCTTGGCTGCACCATGACCCATGAGCACTTGACAATGGACTACACCTGCTGTTATGTCCCACCTTCCTCAGGCCAAGAAACTTTGTCTGATGAGCCCATTGAAATGAAGAACTTGTTTTGGATTAAACAGAATCCCTATAGCCATAAAGAGAACCTTCTTCTGTATCAGGAAACAGATGCGGTAAAGGAAGAGCTATTGCAGTATAAAGCAGCAGGTGGTGGGACTATTGTGGAAAACACAACCATGGGTATCAGCCGAGATGTGAAGACTTTAAAGAAGCTTTCACAGGAAACTGGGGTACACGTTATTGCTGGGGCTGGGTTTTATGTGCATCACACTCATTCTTCTGAGACACAAGCTATGTCAGTGGAGCAGGTAAGTACAAACAAGTACTTAGTGAAATACTGCCCTACAGATAATGTACAGATGACAGGAGATCAATGACTGTTCAAGCACAACTTGACAAAAATTTAAATATACTCTGCTTGAAAACAGTTAAAATTGTGTTTGTTTATATTGTATCTGCACCCAGCATTGCCACTAGGATCTATCAGCATTTCAATTTTCTTGTACAGATTTACTGTAACTTAGCAGTAAAGAAATGACTGTGTGGCTACCTCTAGACTGGCATGATTTTCCGGAAATGCTTTTAACAGAAAAGATTGTCTAGATTGGCAGGGATGCTTTTTGCGGGAAAGCGTCCGTGGCCAATCTAGACGCACTTTTGTGCAACAAAAGCCCCGATCACCATTTTCGCGATCGGGCCTTTTTTGCGCAAAACAAATCTGAGCTGTCTACACTGGCCCTTTTGCACAATAGGGACTTTTGCCCGAACGGGAGCAGCATAGTATTTCCGCAAAAAGCACTGATTTCTTACAGTAGGAAGTCAGTGCTTTTGTGGAAATTCAAGCGGCCCAAGTTTTTCCAGAAAAGCGGCTGATTTTCCGGAAAAACTGGCCAGTCTAGACACAGCCAGTATGTATAGCATCCTGGCACAGCAGTGAAAATTCTTTTTACAAAATACTGGGATGGAAATAGTATCTCTCCGTTGTCCCCTTTATTTTCCTTGTCCCTCTTTTCAATTAAGCTGTCCCCTCTGAACCACCAAAAGTTTTTTTAAAAGGAAATAAATATATAATTGTGGCACTGATAAGCAATTTGCAAACTGTCCCTCTGTTCTCTCTGCCTGTACATTATATCCTGTTCCCTTCGCATACTGGTTCCTGCCTGCCTCCTTCCCCCCAATGTGTAAATGTGAAAATGCTTAGGCTGTGTCTACATTGGCATCCCTTTCCGGAAAAGGGATGCTAATGAGACACTTCAGAATTGCAAATCCGTGGGGGATTTAAATATCCCCTGCGGCATTTGCATTTACATGGCTGCCACTTTTTTCCGGCTCGGGGTTTTTGCCGGAGAAAAGCGCCAGTGTAGACGCGATTCTCCGGAAAATAAGCCCTTTTCCTTGAAAGCAGGAATAAGGGATCTTCTGGAAAAGGGCTTATTTTCCGGAGAATCGCATCTACACTGGCGCTTTTCTCCGGCAAAAACCCCGAGCTGGAAAAAGGCGGCAGCCATGTAAATGCAAATGCTGCGGGGGATATTTAAATCCCCCACGGATTTGCAATTCCGAAGTGTCTCATTAGCATCCCTTTTCCGGAAAGGGATGCCAATGTAGACACAGCCTTAATGTTTCAGCAGGAACACGTATACCAAAATAAATACATTTTGACATCTCTAGGTGAGATCCATGCACATTACTATGATAAATATCCATTCAGCTGTTTTTAAGCTGATACGAGGTATTAACTATAAAACTCAAGAAGATGATAGAGGAGGTATCTGGGCCTTTAACTATTATCTTTGAAAAGTCATGGAAATCAGGAGAGACACCAGCAGACTGGAAAAGGGCAACTCTAGTGCCCATCTATAAAAAGGGAAATAAGAACCCAGGAAACTACAGACCAGTCAATTTAACTTCTGTGCCAGGGAAGATAATGGAGCAAATAATTAAAGAATTCCTCTGCAAACATCTGGAATAAAATAAAGTGATAGGTAATAGCCAGCATGGATTTGTAAAGAACACATTTGTCAAACTAATCTGGTAGCTTTCTTTGATAGGATAACAAGTCTTGTGAATAAGGGAGAAGCAGTTGACGTGGTATACCTAGACTTTAGTAAAGCATTTCATATGGCCTCATATGACCTTCTTATCAATAAACTAGGAAAATACAACCTATATGGGGCTACAATAAGGTGTGTGCATAACTAGCTGGTTAACCGTTCTCACAGAGTAGTTATTATCGGTTCACAATCATGCTGAAAGGGCATAACAAGTGGAGTTCCACAGGAATCTGGTTTGGGAGCAATTTTGTTCAATATCTTCTTCAACGATTTAGATATTGGGATAGAGAGTATGATTATTAAGTTTACAGATGATACCAAGCTGAAAGGGGTTGCAAGTGCTTTAGAGACTAGGGTCATAATTCAAAATGATCTGGACAAACTAGAGAAGTGGTCTGAGGTAAATAGGATGAAGTTTAATAAGAACAAATACAAAGTACTCCATCTAGGAAGGAACAATCCATTTCACACATACAGAATGGGAAGTAACTGTCTGGGAAGAGTACTGCAGAAATGGCCACCGTGCTGTGCTGACCATCAGCTGATCCGGCACAGTGGGAAGTCTAGACGCTCCACGGTTGACACGGGAAGCCTTTGTCGACCGCTTTGGTATGCCTCATGAAACGAGGTTTACCAGAGTGGTCGACAAAGGCTTCCTTTGTCAACCGCAGAGAGTCTAGATTACCCACTGTGCCGGATCAGCTGTTCGTCAGCACAGCACGACGGCCAGTTTGATGTAAACGAAGCGACGATTATTTAAATCGCCACTTCATTTTGCTATGTCTAGTAAACTCATCTACATGGCTCCGTTGACGGAGCCATGTAGTCTAGACATACCCTAGGGGTCATAGTGGACCACAAGCTAAAATATAAGTCTACAGTGTGACACAGTTGCAAAAAAAGCAAACATGATTCTTGGATGCATTAAGAAGAGTGTGGTGAGTTAGACACAAGAAGTCATTCTTTTGCTCTACTCTGCACTGATTAGGCCTCAGTTGGAGTATTGTGTCCAATTCTGGGCACCAAATTTCAAGAAAGATTTGGAGAAGATCTACAAAAGAGCAACAAAAATAATTAAAGGTCTAGAAAACACGAGCTATGAAGGAAGACAGAAAGAATTGGGCTTGTTTGGTTTAGAAAAGAGAAGACTGAGGGGGGACATTATAACAGTTTTCAAGTATCTAAAAGTGTGTTACAAGGAAGAGGGAGAAATGGTTCTCCTTGACGTCTGATGATAAGACAAGAAGCAATGGGCTTAATTTGCAGCAAGGGAGGTTTAGATTGGCCATTAAGAAAAACTTCCTGCCTGTCAGGGTGGTTAAAGACTGGAATAAATTCCCTAGGGAGGTTGTGAAAGCTCCATCCCTGGAGATATTTAAGAGCAAGTTGGATAGACTTCTATCTAGGGTGATCTAGACCAGGGGTGGGGAATAATTTTTAATGGGGGGGGGGGGCATTCCAAGATTTTGGAAAGTGGCCAAGGGCTGCATTTCTGTGGGGGGGGGGGTGCAGTCTGGGTTGAAGGTTGGGTGCAGAAGTGAACTTGAGATAGGGAAGTGGTGTGAGGAGGCAGTGGGGGGTCTGAAAGGGAGTTTGGATGAAGGAGGGGGCTGTGATCTGGGGCAGGGACTTGGAGTGCACAGTCTAGTAGGCTGTACGGTTCAGGAGAGGATTTTGACCTGGGGAGGAGTTCTTTGGGGGTGCAAGGTCTGGGAGGGGGTTGTGTCTTGGGAGAAAGAGGAAAAGAGTTCTGAGGGTTTGAATGGTGGCCTGGGGCAGGTAATCAGAGTGGAGAGAAGGGCTGGGGTGCCAGAGGCAGGCTCTGTCTGGGAAATGCTTACCTGCAGAAACCTGAAGCAGATTGCTGCAGGCTGCTTGTTGCTCCACATGGCTCTGCTCCTGGCATGATGGGGAGGTTTAGTGGGAAAGGGAGGGAGAAGGCTTCTCATACTGCCCCTGCTCCCAGTAAAAATTCTCAGTTCCTGTTGGCTGGAAACTGAGAGATTGGCCAATGGGAAATGAGATATTTTGCTGGGGTGTGGGGTGGGAACATCATGAGACATTCTCCCTCCTCCCTTCCCAGCCATCCAGAGTGGAGAACAGCTGGCTTTTTAAACAGTGAGCTGTTTGTTCTCTGACTAAGGATTCCGGCGAGGTGGCTGTGGGCCTGATCTGGTGGTTTGGCAGGGCAAATCCAACCCACTGACAGCCTCTTGGTCCTGCTATGAGGGCAAGGGACTGGACTTGATGATCTCTTGAGGCCCCCTCCATTTCTAGGATTCTGTAGTTTCATTGATCTTAATGATTTATGGCAGCTGAAGAACTGGACCAAATTGTTTCCACTGGTGCAATTTCTCAAAATTATGAGTGAGTTTAGATTTAGACATCCGGCAAGACAGGTCAATTTTAATAGCGCCATAGAGTAAAAGTTTCCTAATTGTGGTCCATGGACCACTGGTGACTTAAAGAGTGAAGAGTATGTGGTATTGTTGAAGCTATGTTGGTCCCACAATAATAAAGAGACGACGTGCATTAGGTAGTACCTTTTTATTGGACCAACTTTTGATGATGAGAGAGACAAGCTTTCAAGCTGTCTTTCAGAGTTCAGTGTAGTCAGAAGTCCATTCCAGACTTGATTAATCCAAGCCAAGATGTTGACAGATAACTGGTTGAATATAGATGTCTGCAGTGACCAAGCAACGAAAAAGGATCAATGATTCCGTAGAGAAATTGGTACGGACATTGTGGTCTAGCTCTTTTGTTAGGACACAGCTAAATAAGTTTTGACATTGGTTAAACAAGGAAGGAATTTAGTGTCTCCAGCAATCCATGCCATGATTGCCAAAGCCTGTTGAAGATCGAAGTGTGGTAATGTTGCAACCCAAATGGTGTTCTTCTGACAACCATAAGGAATTCTAAGAACTGTATTCTGTTTCTAGTGCATGTTACCCATCCTTGTGACAGTTCAGTTGTATGCATGAATTGAAAGGCTTACGATTATAGTGGAGAAGTATTGGAGCAGATCTTTAACTAGTTTCAATTGTCATAGCTCCATTAAGTTCAATTTACAACAGCTGAAGATCTACTCCATCGTGTTATGTGTCCATGTCCGGGGAGACAGAATGAGGAAGAATGAATAGCAGATCAACTTGACATGGATTTTTTGTTTTTTTTCCTGGTGTTCTAGTTTTAAGGTACTAGCTTCTAGGTTAATACAGTAAATTAACTTTGCCAATCCTTTCTCTCTCCTTGTTCACTTGGTTTTTACTATGTCCTGAGCTAATGATTAGATATTAAACATTCAGGGCCAGATATTTAAAAGGTCTCTATCATTGGTTTTGCACACAAATGTGTGTGCCTGTTTTTGTGCGGGCAAATAATGGCATCAAGAAGTTTAACCACCTGACCATGCTTGCAGGTATCTACATGCTATTGTCTGTGCCTACAGAATTACAAGCTGCTTTAAAAAATTACCCTGAAAGAGTGTGGACCAAAGTTTATTCTTGGTTACAATTCAGAAGTCAGTGGAGTTGCTTCAGATTGATTTTGGCACGTCTGAGAGCAGGATTTGGCCTCATGGTTCTTCTTTAGGTCTTGACAGCTAGAATCTTCCCCAAGCTTTAAAAAATCTAGTTTTGTTCCTTCTCTACTGGTATAATGTGTATTTACTTTCACCTTGAGACCTTGTCTGAACACAGAAGTTTCATGGGTTTAACTTACATAGATGTAAAACCTGATTTGGGGCTTTTCAACACAGTTGTGCCAAGTTAACTATATCAGTTTAGAAGCATTAGTTTCTTGGTTAAATACAGTTATATTGTTTCAACTATTGGGTGTAGACCTGCTCTTAGTTAAACCAGTGCAAGCTTTTATGTTCATGCTCTGGTTTTGGTTTAAACCTGGCTTATGTTGTTGGTGTAGCTTGCACTTGGTCAGCCATTTTTCAACCACTATAAGAGCGGGTACCCAGAAAGCTGGATATAGTTCACTAATCAGGTTTAAAATCTGCAGCTTTGTGTGTAGCCCATAGCTGACACTTTTCAACACAAAGACTATCATTAACAGAAGGATTTATTTTTTATTTTTGTTAGCTTACAGACATTATCATGCACGAGATACTCAGTGGAGCTGATGGAACCAACATCAAGTGTGCTGTGGTAGGAGAAATTGGCTGCTCATGGCCTCTGACTGAGAGTGAAAACAAAGTGCTTCAGGCAACAGCGCATGCTCAGTCACAGCTGGGCTGCCCCATTATAATTCATCCTGGCAGGAACAGCAATGCACCTTTCCAGATTCTTCGCATTCTGCAGGAGGCCGGAGCTGATATCTCAAAAACAGTCATATCTCATCTTGACAGGTAAATGAATAGGCTACCCCTGTATCACATGTCTATAATTTTCCTGGATGTGCTCTCTGTTAGGGATGTTAGCATATACTTGTTTACACGATTAACCGATAAACCTGGATTTACCAGTTAATCCTAAGGGTTACATGCATTCCCTCCTCTTCCCCCTTGCTGCCTCTGTATCAGAAGCAGCAGTGAGGGGGAAACAGGAGGGTAGACGGGAGCAGTGCTTGGAGGGACTGTCTTAAAAGCTGGCTCCCCACAAGCACCAGCTCTCACGGAGCCGCCTGCTTCCCCCTCCCCACGTTGCTGCCTCTAATAGAGAGATAGCAGCGAGGGGGGAGGCAGGCAGGAGCCTGCTCCCCACAAGTACCGGTTCCCCTGTGCTCCTCTGCATATAAATGTATAACTGCTAAAAAGTTCAGTATCTATCTTGTTTACACAAATACACTTTTTTAACATCCCTACTCCCTGTAGATAGTATAATTTCTGGATAATACATGGCAGCTTCAGACAGTTGGAATTTATCCAGTGATCTAACAGTGTAATCCACACACCTACTGCATATGATTCAGTGTCCCATATAGTGGTGCTTAGATCACTTTACAGAGAGAGAGAGAATGAGTGTGCTCTACAGCCTTAGCTCAAAGCTAACTTTTAGCTCAAGCACTAGAGGCTCATGCACTGAGCTCCATAGGCCCCAGATTTGGTTCTGCCTGTCAACTTTACAATAGCACTACAAGAAACATTGCTTTGTGTTTAGTGATTTCAAGAACACAGTAATGCTTCTTCATACGTAACCCATATGTTTCTGGATGAAGCTCCTAGTTTACAAACAATCTTGGCCAAGATTTTAGAAAGTCAGGGTATGTCTACACTATAAAGTTAATTCGAACTAACGGATGTTAGTTCGAATTAACTTTGATAGGCGCTACACTAGCGCTCCGCTAGTTCGAACTTAAGTTGAACTAGCGGAGTGCTTAGTTCGAACTAGATAAACCTCATTCCACAAGGACTAAGCCTAGTTCGAACTTACTAGTTCGAATTAAGGGCTGTGTAGCCCCTTAATTCGAACTAGTGGGAGGCTAGCCCTCCCCAGCTTTCCTGGTGGCCACTCTGGCCAACACCAGAGAAACTCTATTGCCCCCCTCCCGGCCCCGGACCCCTAAAGGGGCATGGGCTGGCTACGGTGCCCGTGCCAGGTGCAAGCCTGCCAGCACCCAGCCAGCAGACCCTGCACCTGGCACGGCTCTAGCCAGCCACCCGATGCCCCCCAGCCCTCCCCCTCTTCCCGGAACCAGGCTGGCGGCTCCCGGGAGCCTGCCCTGGTCCACAAGAGGCGGGCACCCGCCTGGTCAAGTGCAGATATCGTGGACCTCGTCCACGACCTCTGCACTAGGCACAGGAAAGTGGCCGTCTAGGGCAGGAGAGCTGCCAGCCTGGCCACCCAGGAGCAGGTGTGCATGAAAATCAAGGTGGTGCAGTGAGACCCCCGACCCTGAGCCCTGAGCTTACAATGGCCATACTGGGTCAGATCAAAGGTCCAGTTAGCCCAGTAGCCTGCCAACAGCGGCCAACACTAGGGATCCTGGAAGGGATAGACCAAAGACAGTGACAAAGCCATTTGTCTCGTGCCATCCCTTTCCAGCCTTCCACAAACTTTGGCCAGGGACACCATTCCTACCCTCTGGCTAATAGCACTCCATGGACCCAACCTCCATGACTTTCTCTAAGTTCCCTTTAAACTCTGTTCTAGTTCTAGCCTTCACAGCCTCCTGCAGCAAGGAGTTCTACAGGCTGACTCTTTGCTTTGTGAAGAACAACTTTCTGTTATTAGTTTGAAGCCTGCTACCAATTCCTTTCCTTTGGTGTCCTCTAGTCCTTTTATTATGGGAACTAATGAAGAACTTTTCTGTATGCACCCTCTCCACACCACTCATACTTTTAGAGACCTCTATCATATCCCTCCTCAGTCTCCTCTTTTCTAAGCTGAAAAGTCCCAGTCTCTTTAGCCTCTCTTCATATGGGACCTGTTCCACACCCCTGATCATTGTAGTTGCCCTCCCCTCTCCCACCCTCTCTCTTTCCCTCTCCCACCTCCTTTTCCCAGTCTCCCCCAGTTTTGTTCAATAAAGAGAGATTCTATTTTTGACCACACGTTTTCTTTATTTTGTACATCAGGAAGGGGGGCTAGGGAAGGGTAAGTGGAAGGAGGTGAGGGAGGAATGGGGTACGAGCCCCCGATGGGGAGGACTGGGCTGGCTCTGCGGGCTTCTGGGGGTGGAAGCTCTCCTGCAGCCCCCCAATTTCCCCCTCTCCCCAGATGGCAGCCTGCGGCAAGTGCAGCCGGGCTGATGGTCGAGTGCTGTGATGTGCCAAGTGTGGGTACTCCGGGCAATACAAGCCAGGACTGCTTTGCAAGCGGGGCACCCCTGAGAACTGTCTGTCCGGGGTGAGGGTCGGGACCCTTTAAGCACAGCCCTCGGCTAGCCTGAGACAGCAGCTCCACGCTCTAAGTCCTCATCTGATGCCCTGCCGGCACTGCTTCCGGCCATCCTTAACCTCTGCTCAGGGTCCACTCAATGTGGACATGCTAGTTCGAATTAGCAAAACGCTAATTCGAACTAGTTTTTAAGTCTAGCTGCGCTAATTCGAATTAGCTTAGTTCGAATTAACTAATTTGAACTAAGTTAGTTCGAATTAGCGCTGTAGTGTAGACATACCCTCAGATCCTAAGTCAATACGTAGGCTCCTAAATCAGTGACCTGGTTTTCAGAAGTGCTGGACATTCAGCAGGTCCCGCTGATTTCTGAGAGATTTCTGGGAGAGCTCCTGGGAGTTTGTCCCTTTTAAATATCAGGCTGTTTTCCAGGGACCTGATCCAAAGCTCATTGATGCCAATGGAAAGACTTCCACTGACTCCACTGCATTCTGAATTAGACCCCAAATCAGGTTTCTGCTGCCAATTTAAAGTCATGCAACTTTTAAAAAAATCCCAGTTAAATTTCAGATAGGTGAGTGAGATATTAGCTCACTTGAAAACAAGCACAGAAGACTATCCACACATAATGGGGAAGAGAGAATATTCCGCCCTCTTCAGAAACACAATTCATTTGGCCACAGCAGGTTTATGTGACCTTGTGTAGCTGATGATCATTTGGCAAATGTCCACATATTGATAAATGTTGCTAGCTGCTGAATGATAGAAACTATTTGTGGTCATATGACTCTCAGCAATTCAATTGTTTGTCCTCATCAAGGGTGAAATTCAGACATAGAAAATATATCCAACTCTGTTGCATTTATTAAAGATTCCTGTAAACTACATGTGTTGCAGCATTGCATTTGAAGCACTGGTTTTTGTATATATACCAGAGCCTCAAATTACTCATCTACATTTTGGGTACATTTGGTTATTTTTTAAATAATGCTTTAATGCTATATAATTAAAAATAAATACATACATGCAATCTCTCTTCATGTATTAATATGTGGTTAATCTTCTGTAGATATTCTAAAAACTATATTAACCCCCTAATCTGAGGATATAAGAATGCAGAGCACCTGACACAGTTAATGCCAGGGGTTTTGTAACCACTTTAGTAGAATGCAACAAAACAAATTGTTTTTAAACATAGTGTTTGCATCCCCTCTCAGTTATACTTCTATACTAGAGTCTCCAGATCCCCTAAATTTACAAGTTTGGCATGTGGATTTAAACTTCATGCCTGTCTTCATTCAACACATTTAAATGGCTGGAATGGATGACTCTATGATTCTAGCTACATCTAGCTTTTTATTACATTCTGTGTGAGGGGTCTGTAATAAAAGTGTGGCACGCAAGAGAACTGGGAAGAGATAACTTTTTATTTCCTGGTCCCAGTTACCTATCAGGGATTAAGGTTACAGAGGTTCCCTGTCACATGACTGGGTGAGCATTTGCTAATAACAATGGCTACTGTTACAGTATCCATAATACATATATTTTGAAGCTATGTAATGGATAATGCTTTATACGTTAATAATCATAACTTGTATTGTCCCATGTGAGCCCTACCTCCCCCTAACAATTGTTTTTAAATAATTTTTCATGGCTGTGACATTACTCTTATGAAATCTGGAATTTAAAAAAATAAAATTGCTATTCGCATTCTAACTGGCTTCATTCTTGTGGCTACTGCAGCCCTTTGAACTATACAGAGCTGGCACTGAAAGCCACTCCTTCTGCACTGCACTTTGAAAGCGGATTTGATCACACACTCTTATCTTGTGTAAACTGTGAAAGTATTTAAAATAATTAATTTTTGTTAATTACAGTTGACAATGCTGAGGCTCCTCCTGAACAAGGGTTTTCTCTCTCTCTCAGCCCATCTGTTCCTCCTACTTGATCCTGCTGTTAAGTGATAATATTGAATTTGTGACATCAGTCATTTCCATAGCAATAGACTATGATGTAATTAAACAGAGCAAAATTACTTTGAGCATCAAAAAGAAAGAAAAGCTCTGGGTGAACATTCTTATTTAAATACAAATATTTGTGCTTGTAATAAGGAACAGAGGATATTGTTTACAAAGTAAATTGTTGTTTTACTCTTTGTATTTGCTTTTTTGTTAAATGCCCCTCCTTCCCCAAATCTCTTCCCTCATATGAGAAGATCTAGAATTCATCCTTTGGAGGAATTCTGAGGTGGAAGAGCCTACTCTGAAGTGGTCAATGAGGACATTGCCAAGAAGCACCTTATATGCTTCCAGAAGTTGTTAGCTGTTGTCACCCATCCCCCTGAACTGGTGCTCTAACAATGTGTCATATTTTAGTTGAGATCTTGACTACTTCAGGATGCCATTACATTGTTTTGCAGGAGTAGGTACATTAATTTGGGGAATCCTGGCGAAATTCCGGCATGGGCCTACTTAAAAGCATCTCTATCTTTAGTTTCTGTTAGGTGGGATTTCCAGTCCTACACTAGTGTGTAGTGTAGTGTGTCTAACATTTGCAGCATTTTACCCCAAGGGGGGTGGGGGAACATGGATCAGCGTACACTTTGTGCTCCCCGTCAGTACCCAGCCTGGGCCAAGGAAGCTAATGATTCATTCAGTGAACCAAATTCAGTGATGAATCCAAGTTACATGCTATCTGAGACATGTTGCATATACTCTAAGACAGAAGTGTGCATTAAAAAAAGGCAGCCTGCCAGGGTTAGTCCCTGGCAGGCCACCACCACTATGTTTACCTGCACTTCTGTAGGTATTGAATAATCTTAAGTCTTCTTAGCCACAGACCAGGACACTGCTTCCCACTGCTCGCATTGGCCACAAATGGCGATCTGCAAACAAGAAGAGCTGCAATCACCCAATATCTGCAAAGGCACAGATAAACATAGAGATATGCACTCACCAGGGATTAGTCCCGCAGACTGAATAATTTGCTCTAAGAAGATCCCAAAAAGCTGCTGTTCAGTGATGGATGAAATACACTCTCTTTGTAGTACCAGATCTGATATGCCTTTTTTTGGGTGAGTAATCCTTTAAATAAACATCCCTCTAATTTTTTTTTAAAACCCAAACAAACACCAAAAGCTTCCTTCCTCATGAGTGTGACAGGACACTTTCTGATACCATGCATGCATGTCTTATAGACTCATAGACTTTAAGGTCAGAAGGGACCATTATGATCATCTAGTCTGACCCCCTGCACAATGCAGGCCACAGAATCTCACCCACCCTCTTCTAGAATAATTCTCTTAGCTATATCTCAGATACTGAAGTCCTCAAATGGATTAAGGACCCCAAGATGCAGAGAATCCTCCAGCAAGTGATCTGTGCACCACGCTACAGAGGAAGGCAAAAAACCTCCAGGGGCTCTGCCAATCTATCCTGGAGGAAAATTCCTTCCCGACCCCAAATATGGTGATCAGCTGAAGCCTGAGCATGTGGGCAAGACTCACCACCCAGACACCCAGGAAAAAGTTATCTATAGTAACTCCTATCATCTCACCATTGGCCTATTTACCACTGATAGTGAAAGGTCAAGTAGTTGCCAAGATCATGTTATCCCATCAAACCATCCCCTTCATAAACCCATCTAGCTTAATCTTGAAGCCAGATAGGTCTTTTACCTTCACTACTTCCCTTGGAAGGCTGTTCCAGAACTTCACTCCTCTAATGGTTAGAAACCTTCGTCTAATTTCGAGTCTAAATTTCCTAATAGCCAGCTTATATCCATTTGTTCTTGTGTCCACATGGTATTAAGCTTAAATAATTCCTCTCCCTCCCTGGTATTTATCCCTCTAATATATTTAAAGAGAGCAATCATGTCCCCCCTCAGCCTTCTTTTGGTTAATGTAAACAAGCCAAGCTCCTTGAGTCTCCTTTCATAAGACAGGTTTTCCATTCCTCAGATCCTAGTAGCCCTTCTTTGTACCTGTTCCAGTTTGAATTCATCCTTCTTAAACATGGGAGACCAGAACTGCACACAGAATTCCAAATGAGGTCTCACCAATGCCTTGTATAACAGCACTAACACTTCCTTATCCCTACTGGAAATACCTCGCCTAATGCATCCCAAGACCACATTAGCCTTTTTCACAGCCATGTCACAATGGCGACTCATAGTCATCCTGTGATCAACTAGGACTCCGAGGTCCTTCTCTTCTTCCATTACTTCCAACTGATGTGTCCCCATCTTATAACTAAAATTCCTGTTATTAATCCTAAATGAATAATCTTACACTTCTCACTATTAAATTTCATCCAATTGCTATCACTCCAATTTACAAAATCATCCAGATCTTCCTGTGTGATATCCCGATCCTTTTCTGAATTGGCAGTACCTCCCAACTTTTTGTCCTCCGCAAACTTTATTAGCACACTCCCACTTTTGGTACCAAGGAGAGTAATAAAAAGATTAAATAAGATTGGTCCCAAAACTGATCCCTGAGGAACTCCACTAGTAACCTCCCTCCAACCTGACAGTTCACCTTTCAGTATGACCCGCTGTAGTCTCCCCTTTAACCAGTTGCTTATCCACCTCTCAATTTTCATATTGATCCCCATCTTTTCCAATTTAACCAATAATTCCCCATGTGGTACTGTATCAAATGCCTTACTGAAATCGAGGTAGATTAGATCCACTGCATTTCCTTTATCTAACAAATCTGTTACTTTCTTAAAGAAGGAGATCAGGTTGGTTTTGGCAAGATCTACCTTTTGTAAAACCATGTCGTAATTTGTCCCAATTGCCATTAACCTCAATATCCCTAACTGCTTTCTCCTTCAATTTTTTTTCCAAGACCTTGCATACTACAGATGTCAAACTAACAGGCCTGTAGTTACCCGGGTCACTTTTTTTCCCTTTCTTAAAAATAGGAACTATGTTAGCAATTCTCCAGTCAAATGGAACAACCCCTGAGTTTAGAGATTCATTAAAAAATTTTGCTAATGGATTGCAATTTCATGTGCCAGTTCCTTTAATATTCTTGGAAGAAGATTATCTGGGCCCCCCCAATTTACTCCCATTAAGCTGTTCAAGTTTGGCTTTTACCTCGGATATGGTAATATCTACCTCCATATCCTTATTCCCATTTGTTATGTTGCCATTATCCCTAAGCTCTTCATTAGCCTCGTGAAGCAAAGTATTTGTTTAGATATTGGGCCATGCCTAGATTATCCTTAACCTCCACTCCATCCTCAGTGATTAGCGGTCCCACTTCTTCTTTTTTTGTCTTGCTTAGTTCTTTTTGCTCATTGGAGTTCATTACAGTTGCACATGTTATGCTACATGTTAACGTATATTAAAATGCATGGGGAAAGATGGAATAATGGATTGGTTTATTGTTATTTATTAACTTAAATTTCTCAAACAGTAGCTCAATTTCTCAGTAAACCTGATCAAATATTTTTAATTCCTCGGAAGTAAGATTTCCCCCAAGTGATAGCTTTAAATGCTGTAGTCCATATAACGTGGTACTCTAGAACCATTTCCAACATGCATTCTAATTATTTGTTTATGCACATTTGCACTCTGCTTTGTATTTTCTGCAGGACTATATTTGATGAGAAGAAACTGCTGGAGTTTGCTAAACTTGGATGCTACTTAGAGTATGACCTCTTTGGTACAGAAATACTTAATTACCACTTCAATCCGGATAGAGATATGCCAAGTGACAATGAAAGAATTGCAAGGTACCTAGTGCAATGCAATGAAGTATAAATAATAACACTGCTAGCTATTAAAAATTATTATTATTGGTATGCAGGTTTCATGTGCTTGTTGCTCATACCAATATGCTAAATGATGGTAGTTTATTGTTACTGGTATTTCTGTCTAGTACAATAATTATAACCCTAGTTAGGTATGCATAATGCAAACATTTCTTCGTACAGAAAATGCAGATTTTTCTATGAAAAACAAAGCTAATGGGCTATTTTAAAGATGTTTATTCATAATTATTTGTTCATTTAGTTGGATATCACTGCGTTCAGTGGTTTCTCTTTTTTAACATCCTGGTCTCCAAGATGAGGAATTACATGTGATTTCATAAAGGTTTGGCCTTTGTTTATACTCATTCCAGTTTTAGGTGTTATTATTAATCACTGTCCCGTCTAATTGTAATGTCTGAAAAATGGACAAAAGATTGTAGCCCAAATTCAACCCTGGCCTTACTGGAACTGCTGCCACTTAGATGAAAGGTGCACTTAGATGGAAGGTTCATTTGCTCTTTTCCCTTCACTGTGCAGCACTATCTGTTGCTCTGCTAGGGCTCGTCTAGATTACATTCCTAATTTACATCCCTCTTTTGAAAGAGGAATGTAATCTAGGGCTCGTCTAGATTACATTCCTCTTTCAAAAGAGGGATGTAAATTAGGCCGATCAAAAGTGCAAATGAAGTGTGGATTTAAATATCATAGAATCATAGAATCATAGGACTGGAAGGGACCTCAAGAGGTCATCGAGTCCAGCCCCCTGCCCTCAAGGCAGGACCAAGCTCCGTCTACACCATCCCTGACAGATGTCTATCTAACCTGTTCTTAAATATCTCCAGAGAGGGAGATTCCACCACCTCTCTTGGCAATTTATTCCAATATTTGACCACCCTGACAGTTAGGAATTTTTTCCTAATGTCCAATCTAAACCTCCCTTGCTGCACTTTAAGACCATTACTCCTTGTCCTGTCCTCAGAAACCAAGAGGAACAGTATCCTGTGCTTCATTTGCATATTCAAATCCAATTGCTGTTTCGAAAAAGGGTATTTTGAAAGTGAAACCGCAGTCTAAATGCAGTTCTTTTGAAAAAAACCTCCTTTTTTGAAAGATCCTGTACTCCTGAAAAAATGAGTAGTACGGGATCTTTCAAAAAAGGGTTGGGTTTGGGTTTTTTTGAAGGAACTGCATCTAGACTGCAGTTTCACTTTCAAAATATCTTTTTTTGAAACAGTGATCGGACATGAATATGCAACTGTAGCGTGGGATACTTAAATCTGCGCTTCATTTTCACTTTTGATCTGCCTAATTTACATCCCTTTTTCAAAAGAGGGATGTAGTCTAGACATAGCCCTAGGCCCTCTATCACTTATCCCCACCACCGCCATCACGCTCCCAATCCGAGAGAGAAAATTATTTCCTCCTGAAAACTCTTTAATGGTCCCCATGTTCACTTCTTTTTTACCTCTTCCCTGCCTTTAATCAGCATCTCCAATACCAGTCTGTTCAATGAGATTTTATTAGCATAGCAGACTGTACAAGTGTTGCCAGAGAAGAGACAGACCCTTTAGGTATGTGTCAGAGGTGGGTACAGCTTCCTGCTAAGTTTGGAGTGGGATCCCCTGTGTCTGCTTGTCAGCAGTGTCATTCCTAATCAAGTAGCAGATTACTACATTGCATGATGCCATCACTTCTTTCTCCCAGGGGCAGAAACACTTTTTTCTCCTCACTTTTTGATGAGAGGCTTTTATGGTTTCTGATAATTTGAGGAAATATAGGAAATATCTTTCTAGTTTTCACTCCTATTTTAGGCATTTCTTTTTTGCCTCCACCTCCTCTGTAACATTGGCCACACGATCTCTCTTGTCTGGTTTCAGACTGTTATCTCTTTTCTGCCAAGCATTTGTCTGATTCTGCTCTTGACTTTCTCTGTGCCTGAAAGATCTCCAGCTTTTCAAAAGATGAAATCTTCTCTCTCTATTGCTTTACAATCTTGCACTCACGATCTCAAATCCTGCTCTGTTGTAACAACAGTTTTTCACACTTGGCCTTTCTAACATAGACTTGCAAAGCATTCAAACAGTCCTGCAGTTGTTTTCCATATGCAACTCTTATTGAAAACTGTGAGCTATGCATCCAAAAGCAATGGTCTACTGGGCTTATGGTAATGTGTCTCTCCTTAATCATGGTAATATTTTTTGTCCTTTCTCCCAGCCACAGCTGTTCCTCCTTAGCTCCCTGGCATTGAATGAGTGTTGCAGCAGGCTTTTTATAAAAAGAAATACTACAAGATTGCCCTTTGTTCTGGTTTTGTGTGTGTGTGTGTGTTTGGGTTGGAAATGCCTTTAATCTGTTTCTTGTACTTTCAGAGTGTTCATACGTAAACACCATGACAATGGCAATCTCCTGTTTTTCTGCAGATTCATAATAGGCTGACATTTGACTTATATTGAACACAGAGTAATACGTATCAAATAGACCCCTACATTTCTTTGTGCAAGTATTCAAAGAATATTTTCAGGCATATCCATGGTCAGATCCTATACGTACATATGAATGCACTTACATAAATGTGTATATCTAGAAACACAAATAGAGATATCAATATGTATGTGTATGTACATATGAGATAAGTATATGCAAAGGGTATGCAGAAAATTATTTTTAATGAGCAGGCGTGTAGATATATTAAGATATATTTTTAGGAAAGTTATGGGGTAGAGGTAGTTGTATTTCTGAGGCTGTCTCGATCTTAGTTTGACCCAAAGTCATCATCTCTGACATCTCTTTCAAATGTTTTATTTCTTCTTTAGTTTTTGAGGGGTTTATGACACATCTTACCTACTTTTTCTTGTATCTGGTTTTCCTTGTTCAAATTTGGTGGTCTAGTTAGTATTGAATTTTGATTTACAGGACTAACCACTGCCATCTTATCCTTTGAAAGCACACCATCTTGCACTGGCGGTAGTTTTGGGAGAGAAGAATACTTGTACTGTGGCAGTCCTAAAGTACTTACAATGTTAGGCTGTGTCTACACTGGGCCACTTATTCCGGAAAAGCAGTCGCTTTTCCGGAATAAGCTGCGAGCTGTCTACACTGGCCCCTTGAATTTCCGGAAAAGCAGTGACGATTTACTGTAAGAAATCAGCTGCGTTTCCGGAAAAACTATGCTGTTCCCGCTCGGGCAAAAGTCCTTTTTCCGGAAAACTGTTCCGGAAAAGGGCCAGTGTAGACAGCACAGTAGTCTTTTCCGGAAAAAAGCCCCGATTGCGAAAATGACGATCAGGGCTTTTTTCCGGAAAAGCGCGTCTACATTGGCCACAAACGCTTTTCCGGAAAAGGGGCTTTTCCGGAAAAGCAGCCTGCCAGTGTAGACTCTCTTTTTCCGGAAATACTTATAACGGAAAACTGTTCCATTTTAAGCATTTCCGGAAATTCATGCCAGTGTAGACACAGCCTTAGTGTGTGTGTTTTATGAAAAACCACCAGTTTGGCACTAAGCCCCAAAACTTATCTTATTTACCAGACTCGGGTTGACTATGATTTTTGCCCAGTTATATTCACTGACCTCCCTATAACTAATCTTCTGTGTAAATCTTGCCCTCACCTGCCGCAAGCTGACAGTAAGAACTTCCATGTGACTGTTGACAAAATAATACAAATGTAATTTGTTCTGGATCAAAACGCATTCAAATAATAAAATATCTAAACTGCAAAGTGCTAGTAAAAATGTTGGCATTGAAGAGTTTACATGAGATAAGCAATGAACAATCATTAGTTTTGCTAATATTTATCATTTCCACTTTAATGTTGCAAGCTAATTGGAGCTCAGGATTCTTGCTAACATTGTCACATCTTAATGGAGTAAGACCTACCTCTGGCCAAAACATTACTGGCAGTCACTTCTATTGCTGGTAGATGCTGTCAGAGAATGACCTTCAGATATAGCTGCCTCTTATTAGGAGGGTATATCAGCCAGCAGAATTTCACCAAACCCCACTTTGGGGGCAAATCATACCCACATTTTGCAAGTATGGAAGGAACATGCTGAAGGGAATGGAACTAAAGAGGTTCTGCTGACTGAAAGAGGGGAGCAGAATGTAGGAAGGTTCATGAAGCTCCTTCTGCATTGCCATAGAGGTGATCTTGCAGATCCCCCAGCCAGACTTCACCCTCAGAGGGAAAGACACTAGCCAGGGCTTATTATCTGTCCCAACTTGGCCCTTTCTCTGCTTGTACAAAATCTGTTCACTAGGACTCCAGAATTAGCTCTGTATGCCTATTATATTGCTGCTGTTACTTTTTTATTTGTAAAGCACTAGCAAAGACAGCTGCTGCCAGACTAGCCATTTAATTGACTTTCTCTGTATATGAGTAGCTGGGGGTAGGAGAAAAAAACAACAAATGGTCTGGTAGCATGTTATAGACTAACAAAACTTGTAGATGGGATCATGAAGTTACCTGTGAGATTTTATCTTTTTGGAAATTAATGACTCTACGACTTGAAGTGCTTATAGCCCAATTGTTCCAGATGGAAGTTCACTGAAGAAATGTTAATATTTGCATAGTCCACCCATACTTTAATCTGTGAATAAATTTCAACAATCTGGATCAAATCCTCAGCTAGTTTGACTGACTTCAGCGGAGCTACAGCCATTCACATCTGTGGTTATGCTTTTCCCTGTGTGACCGCGGAATAATAAACCATAATTGTTAAGAAAGGCTGTTCAGAGTGAGCAAAAAACCTCCAGGAGATTTTCTTTTTCAGCTGAAAGAGGCAAAGTTACAAATTGTCTAATCCTGATACATTACCATGTTCTTTGTTTGAGAAAATCCCTTAAAAAAAAGTGTGGAAATGCTATGGAACTACTTAGCAATACAAGTGAGGAAATAGTTTGTGTTAGCTTAGAGGTAGGAATTAACCCTGTTACATGATCATTTGAAGAAAAGTGAATGTAGGAAATGGTTCTTTAGGCTTCTGGGCCAGGCCTGCTCATGTTGAAATCTGTGAATTTGGCCCGACACTGATTGTGCAGAACTGCAAAGCGTATAATAAATCCTAGTAAAATGGATTTTCCCCACCCATTGCTCTTGATATATGACGTTGTTTTGCTTCTAAAGGGATTTCTTTTCTCTAAAATGGATCTAGGATAATTTAATCTTTTGTGTATATTTAGGAAACATGCTTTCTTCTTTAAAATATCCTGAAATAGTTCATTTCATTTATAATACAGACTAGAGAGGAGATGTCCCTATAAAATATTTAAATATTAATTATTTCTGTATTACTTCCAGAATTATATGAAGCCTTTGGAGGCAGATGTACATTGAATTTACTTTTTTGTAGGGTTCGGATGTTGATTGATGAAGGCTATGAAGACAGAATTGTAATTGCTCATGATATACACACTAAGAATCGACTGATGAAATACGGAGGTCACGGATATTCACATATCCTCAAAAACATAGTTCCTAAAATGTTATTACGAGGTATATCTCAAAATAGAATTGATAAGATACTAATTGACAACCCAAAACAGTGGCTGACTTTTAAATAGGGTTCATGATTATGTATCCACATCTTGTATGTAAACTTGCTGAGAAAAGTCAGATTTGTTTTGATATTGTGGTCATTTTAAAGCTAAAGTCTTTTTGAGGAAAATTTGTAGGATATTGATAAGACCCCCCCCCAAAAAAGCAGACAATCACTCCCCTTTTTAATTAGAACAAAAATGTTATGTGCTATCTATTAATCTGATCACCCCTAATAATCTGGTCTTGAATGAGTTATTTGTAATGAGCACAACTACAGAATCTTTCCAAATAAATATTGATATAACTGATTCGAAAGTGCACATTTAATACTATAGCTCCTTATTATTCAGGAGCTAGTTCCTCAACTAAACTACTTGAGGAAATGTTAAATTTCTAGTTAAATGACCCCCTCCCCCCCCACCCCTGGAACAATTTGATGTTCCGTATAATATTGATGATTCTGTTAATTATCCTGCTGTTCTTTAATGTTTAAAAAAGAACATGGCACTTTTAAATAGCTTTTGCAGAAAACAGAATAACAGTGGGAAGACAACATGATTTTTAAAAAGGTGAAGTATCTCTCAGGATTAAGAACATGAAGAAATTATTTTAAATGAAAATGTAAAGAATACATGGAAAAGATATTTTTAATAAAGCAGTTTCTAGACTAGTAACAATCACTACTCTTTTGCTTTAAAGACTTCTTTTAAATTATGTTTCAATTTTGAGTTGAACTTTGGAAACTTTCAGGTGAAAATGTGAAAAATCATTCAAATCAGCCTGATGTTGAAAAGATGAAAATCCACAAGTTGAAATATATACATAATATAATTTAATGAATTATTACAGTTATAACAAAGGCCATGTTTTAATCAGTTTACAAATCAGTTTGTCAAGATATGATTCAAAAGAGAAATGTTTGCCTCATATATGTTTTTCATTTAAATACTTATTTCTTCTAAACCAAATACAAAGAAAAGATTGTGTATTAGCAATGGCAATCATATTTCAACAATTTATTCTTTCACGTGTCCAGCTTTTGATGTCCTGTGGTAATGAAGTATTCCTGGTCACTCCTGGATGAATGTGCATTGCTAGTTATAAATGATTTTTCATTTGAAACATTGTTTGACACCTATATAAGAGAGCACCACAGCTTTGCTGCCAACCACTCTTTACTGATGACCCTTTCCAATAAAAGAATTTGTGATATGAGAAGGTGTAAAGTCAATTTTATGTCCATTATAAAATATATTGCATATAACCAGTACATCCCATGAATATGGGTCAATGTCTTTATCATAAGGAGTTTAGAAATATTTAATCAAACTGATGTGATGTAATGCGGGAAGAGAGGGAGGCAGTTATGAAACACAACTCTTATAAATAACTGCTTTCTAGAAGGATGTTTCTATCTTTAAAATCTCTGTCTTAAAGTTATTAAAAAATCAAAGGTGAATATACTTTATTAATTATGGCAGATATTTGACTCTTCAGTATTTGATAAATCTCCGTTTATCCTTTTCCCTTGGTATAGTAGAGAAGGTTGCATGTGGCAGATTATGTAAAACAAAAAAGCTAGATCCTGCCTCCCACTTTCCAGAGCAATTTATGCAAATAGTATTTTTATTCTGCCATGAAGGTAACCTAGGATCTATACTCCATCAGCATTACAGCCGGAAGCTACATTATTATTTTGACCCTGTGGTATTCCTGCTATTGTTTTGTTTTAGATTTAAACTTGCAAGTATCATTTTGGGAACAATTAAAAACGTCATTTCTAAATAAAAATCCTTTGTATAGAGATATTATTGATATTGCTGCTCTTACTGATTGTAAAAGATTTTCATAGAATTATAACTCAAACGTATGTTTTTACAATGCAATTCTCTAGGCCATTAAGCTATTATACTGATAAGCCTTCACTGTTTGAGATATAGATATATATGTATATAGCTATATAAGAAAAATAGGCTTTAATACACAGGTTTTTTGCATTTCAAAATGCAAAGCAAGTTTAAGTTTCCCTCTTTGCATAACTGGTTTTTATATTTGGTAATATGCTTATCTGTTAATTACAGTCACACCATACTACAAACTATGCAATACCTTGTAACAGGTACTGTGTGATGGCATAATTATATGGGCCCAAATCCCATTCTCATGCAAGTATCTACACTGACTTTAGCAAGACTGGTTGCATAAATAAGCTGAGCAGGATTTTGGCCAGTGGTTTTTTCACAATGTTCTGTGCAATGATTCTAGTTGATTCTTTATAGTATATCAAGTCTTAAATAATCTTCTGTTAAACAAAAGTAGTAACTACAAATTTACATTGAAAACTAATTGCAGCAAAGAAATCATTCTGGCCTGGCCTGGGAGTATGGGTGGTAGACTTGCTGAAACAGTATTTATGCAACAAACCATCAAGAACGGGTTTGTAAAATTGTCTAAGTATATGTATTAACACATATGTTTACATATTAAGAGCCAAAATACATTCCCACTGAAATTAATGGGAGTTTTGCAGTTGGCTTCAATGGACCCAGAATTTGGTCCAAATATAGGCAGTTTATGTCATGTCATTTCTTATACTTTCATTGAACTGTTTCTTCTGCCTTTCTTTCTTAAAACACAAGGCTAGAGCAGGGAAATTTAAATGAATGGGTGGAAATTATTTAGAAGATAAAGAGTTAAGGCTTGAAATATGTTAGTTTCTTGCTCTAGATAGCAGGATAACAAAAGTACAAGGCAAACAATTCCTTTGGAGAGAAGAAGCATTTCAATTACTTCTTCCATTTATTGTAAACTCATTTCTCACTATGAGTGGACTCCAAGCATCATAGTTAGCAGGTAAGTCACAAGAACCAAAGCTGACATATGGATAAAGCAGCAAGATCATAATACATCAACGTATCATATATACTGAAGAAATAATTCAGTTTCTTTAGATTTTCCTATAAAAATCGTGATCTATATAGGACTTCATTCACATCGACATTAACAATAAGAAGTATTTGCTTTGGTGGTAGTGGCTCACACATCTGTTTAACTTGGTGTATATATATATTAATATAAGGTTTCTCTGGGTCATACAGATGTGAGTCAGGTAGCATTTGATTTTTCCCCGCTACTGAGGTGTCCCACGGTCAGTATCCGCTGGATTCTTGATTCATTGACTTTTGCCACATGAATCCATCGTTTAGCAGAACAAGCTTAGTTTTTGACTCATGATCAGTCAGCATAAATAATAAATCCAGAAAATGTGCTGTATTTGTTGTTGTTTCCTCCATGTGCTTTTCCTCCATCTAATTTTATGTAAACTTCATCTCCTGGCTCCAAGTGAAGAACCACACTGTTACTCGCATAGTCGTAATTCTGATCAGCGTCCTGAGCAATTGCACTAGCTCGAACCTATGTAAAACAAAAACAAACCAAAAAAATGGTTGGTTAAGACATCTGGACATTCTTCCTGCATAGTGGAATTAAAATATGTCTTAAGAATGAGCAGTACATATTCAGTGCCACTTTAAATGTGCAGCATGCCTAAACACTTCACAGCTGTAGTTCTTTCCCTCAATATCATCAGTATTTCTGACATTGCTAGAAATGGTTTACAATATAGCAGCAAGTTCTCTAATAAGTAGGCTAAATATTTTAACTCAGTTCATTGTCACATGGCTTGCTTGCTTCCTGAGTAATACAAAACTGCTCATTCTCACATCTCCAGCTACTTAGCCCATATGGACAATTTTTCTCCCATCTCCCCTCCCCAAAATAGACTGCAGGGACCTGATGATTAATTCACTTCAGTTTTAAATTGATGTAACTCTAACTGTGGTGGACCTGCTCCTGATTTACACTGGCATGAGATTGTAATCCGCTCCAGGTATTAAGATGTTTTTCAGAAATGTTCTGATTATAATAGTTACCAGATCGTGTTGCCAAAACATAGAAATAATTTCTGGCTGCTCTCAGAATAAGCGATCAAAATTTAAATGAAATGAACAACAACAAAATTAATAAGCAAACAATTTAATCCAAAGTAGGAAATTCTGTTATCGCCACATATTTCTCTTAATTATGTAATTTCTGTTCAGTCCTAAAAGACATACATTTAAAATTACATCAGCATGTACTTTAAGATGATTTATGGAGTTTTCAGATTTTTTTTAAACCTGAATATGCAACTTTAATGCAAACACATTTTCCCTTTAATTATTCTTACTGTTTGTCTACTAATTGAGTTTGTCATTTTTAGCAAAAGAAAATGAATTTATTAGCAAAAAGGACTTTATAATCAGTCTCAAACTGAATGTCAGTTTTTGATCAAGCACTATCCTGTCCTATCCTCAGGTAAAGGTAATACTCCAGATCATTTAACTATAATAATTTACTTCTGCTTTGTAAAATATTTAAACTTATTTGTATGTGATTGATTTTAGTGTAACACATCATCATGTCTGCTTGGCCCTATTTTAGAATAGATATAGAGAGCTGTAAGTGATTTACTGGTTTTGTAAATCTGAACTAAGTAATAATGCATGACTTTGCTTACAATATGTGGGATTTTTATCTTCATAATTTTAAAAAAGAGCTATAAATCTAGAATTTCCAATCATTTCTTTTAAAATTTAAACGATGGGTTTTCAAATTAAATTTTCATGTGGAATGATCCCACCTCCATACTGAAATATTAAGAAGGGAGAAGCACTCTAGATCTCCAGTTATTATATTATGAAGCAGAGTGGAAGAAAATTCTCTGTGCCCCACCTAACTGGATGAGACCGTCTTACAGGGGATGTATTTGCATAACAATGTGCAAATGTAAACGAATACATTAATGCTGGCGTTATTGGTTCCCATGTATAATTGTTTATTGGAATGATCTGTTTTGACCATTAATTCAGCAATAACTATCAAGACACGGGGCACTTCTTTGGGATGAATGACCATCAGGGTGGAATTGATCTCTTTGGGCCATTAACTCCAGAAATACTCCTCCACAGAAAATAGTCTCCACTGAAGTCATTATTGCTATTATAAATGGGGGAGGAGGAAATAAATAGGTGGTTAGGTTTAAAAAATATATATTTTTCTAGGGAATTAACGCCTTGTACACTGGGAAATTAAATTATTTAAATTACCCAACCCTCCCCACACACACATTCCATTCATGTCACTTTTCAATGCTACTTATTGGAGCTAATATTTCTGCCAGTGTGGTGACTATGTATATCTTCTGCTGTAAACTCTTTAAATGTGCACATTATGAGGTGTGGGGGACATCAACTTGCCTATAGCCACACTCATTTCATTGCTAAGACTAGGTAGTTCTGATGTCTGTACTGAAAGAATGATTTAGACACTGCAAACCTATAACTAATCTCCGCAGATTGTATTAATTTGTGCATGGCCACACAGCCCTGGAAATACATTACCTTGGGCCCATAGTCCAGGCTGTTACTTTTAAGATTTCTGCCTCTGGGAAAGCCAATGTAATTTCTTTTTAAAGCCTATGAAAAGAGTCTCAGAAGGCTTGTAAGTGTACTGCCGTAAGAGTGCAAATGTATTTCAAAATTAAACCATTAATGTAGTATCCATTGTACACGTTGCATGAGTGTCCAGCTCATCATTTTATACAGGTACATTGGGATGCAATAATTGCAAACACATACTAGGTAAGCAATGTGTTTTCAGCACTTCTGTGCTTAAGCTCTTTCTCTGTGGGAAGGCAAGGTGTTACACTGGAGACCGGGAGCTTCGCGATCTACCTTACCTTGGGATTCTCTCCCTATAAATTATGCCCTCTGGAACATGAGTAATCCCCTACGAATATTACTGAATATACAGACCTATCTGGGGCAGACCCCTTTTAAGCAATTCATTTGATAACATCCGGCCTTTTCCTCCTGCTACCACATTGCATCACTTACCAGTGTTTCACGAACAACACACACTTTAAAAAGCCCCCGGTGCATTAAAACTACGAATTCATTTCAAATCAACCGAGTCCCACTATTCAGAACAAAATAATATTCCTTGGACACAAGCAAGACCCGTCTTTCATGCGGCGTGAGCGCTGTATGGGGAGTCACGCCGGGGAGCTGAAGTCGGGTTTTTTGGTTAGTTTTTCAGGTTCGCTGTACCAGTGATCAGTCGGGTTTCTAAATGCCTGCCGCTCTTTGCAGCGGTAGTTTATATTGTGCTTCTAGCCTGTAGTGGGGAGGACTACTTAATACATTTTAATACCAAATACAGACTCGTGTTTTAATGGTAAATAGGGCGGTCTCGCTAGCTACTCTACACAGCACTGCTTTTGAAGGAAGCAGCCACAGCGGTCGTACTACACGGAACCGTTTAACTAGTGCGGGCTCATCCGCAGACGCAGTATTTCTAGTGAACATTTGCTAATGTAATTAATTGCCGCTGACGTCTCCATAACTCCATTTCACGGTACTTCGGAGAAACCATAAACAAAAGGTTAAGTGGCAGATCAGTTTAATTTACTGGCCTTTGATGCTTCCATCTGTGAGCTTGCGTTCAACACAGTGCCTGAGCGCAATGGGTCTCTCCTGCTTACGGCCCCGTGCCATACCAGGCGTGTTACGCATTTTTAAGCTTCAGTTTTTGTGCCTTTCCCGGGGTGGGCGGGGAGGTTTAATCCAGAAATCGACACGGACCAGTGAGCATGGCACAGTGACACGGAATCCCAAATTCCAGCTATGTGAGAGCTGAGAACAATCCCTGACGGTCCAAGAAAACCTGGCCAGCCCACGCTTTAGCCTGGAATCGAGCTACCCTGCAGTGTGCGCTTTCTATGCTAGCTGGAGGCATCAATCCTGCAACATTTCTCATTTCCTAGAGGGGAATCCTTTCCCTAGGGGTCTAGAATTTTGTCAGGCGCTGGCTCGGCTTGATTACTAGTCCCAGAAGCGTCCTTTAGTGGGTTAACACTTTATAGTGCTATTGCATTACTTGTAGCAACTTTCCCTGTGCGGTCAGTTCATATCCACAGTATTCAGAAAAAGGAATGTCATCTTCATTTATGGCCAATTTAAAGCTTCTGCAGCCACGTGTCATTCTGGCTCCATTTCAAACGTCTCCGCTCAATTCAGAAGGCATGACAAGCTTTTTCTACCCGTTGGCCCGGGTCAGGACAGGAAAATAGCAGAAGTGAAGGGTGTGAGGGGAGTAGGGTGTAAAGAGGTGCAAAGTTACAGGGAACGTTTCCACAAACTCAGCAAGCGCAGTAGCAGCATTTAGATTAACTAAAATGGACCGTTCCTCTGGCTGGTAGAAGTAGCATCTCAAGATCTTTGAATATTTCAGTCTTCCTGGGGGAAAGATGGCGAATCTCAGCCTCCGCGCCCTAAAAACTAGGGCTCTTCAATGTTTGGTTGGTCTGTCTTACATTTTGGAAGAAATCCACAACCTAGCTCCATCTATATCTAAGAAAGTAGTGACAGTGTGACAGCACTGTTCTGATACAAGTTCTTGAGCAGGGGGATTATGCCAGAATCATAAACTGCCCGCTCTGCCCAGGGTGCCTTAAAAGCCCTTAGCTGGCTGTCAGCCTGTCACTCCGATAGCCTGGGCAGTGATTTCAGTGCAGCGCAGGTTTCACACGAGCGATTCGGGTTCCCGCTTGGCTCCCTGGCTTTGATCGGGGTTAGTGGCCAGGCTTCCTCTGCCCGCAGCTCGGCCCCCTCTGGCCCGTTACACTCCCGTGTATCCCGGTTCTCACGAGGAAACTCTCGGGGCGCCCGGATTCTCCGGGCCCGCCATGTGCCCTCTAGGCCGCTATCCGCGGCTGGGCGTGCCAGAGGAGCAGCCCGGGCCAGGTTAAAAGAAGATCAGTGGGGGCTGAGCACAGCTGGCGGGCGCGGGCTTCCTGCAGCCGGGAACGCGTCCAGCCAGCGCCTGCTCCCGCGCCAGGACCCGGAGCCTGAGCCCCGGTCGGGCGAACTCTGCTTGCCCGCCCGGCCCAAAGCCGGATCGGCGCGGCTGGAGAGGAGGGACTGAAGACCCTGGCTCCCCGCAAGCCCAGGAGAGTGTCCCCATCGGCCTTCATAGGGCCGCACCAGGCCCTGCCCCGCCTGGCTCCTAACGCCCCCCGGCAGCCTCCTTAGCCCCAGCCCCTTGATCGACACTAGCCCCGGACCCTGTCCTTGTACCCCGGGTCCCCCTTCTCCCGCGCCGCCTCCTCTGCCCAGGCTCCCGCTGCCCCCTCCGGGATCCCCTCATCTGGCTCCTCTACCCTGCCCCGCCGCACACCCCCGGCCTGGCTGCTCCCCCGGGCCCTCACCTGGTTGTTTTTGCACAGATCTGCCCACATGCTGGTGCCGTCGCCGCCCCGCATGAGCACGTGGTAGGTGAAGAAGTAGATGCCCGGGATGGAGCACGTGAACTTGCCCGTGGTGGGGTCGTAGTGGTTGCCCAGGTTGGTGACCACGTCGTCGAACTTGAGCACCTCGTAGCCCTCGTGCTGCCGCTTGAGGCCGGCGTAGAAGGCGATCTTGGGCACGGTGCTGTAGGTGGCGGCGCTGATGGCCCCGGCCGCGTTGAGCCCCGGCGCCCCGGGGGGACCCGGCAGGCCCTGGCGCCCGGGATCGCCCTTCTCTCCCGGGGGCCCCACCGGCCCGGGCGGCCCCGGTTCCCCGGGCGGCCCGCGGGGCCCCGCCTTGCCCGGCCGGCCGGCCTCGCCCTTGGGCCCGTGGATGAAGGTGGGCAGGGACTGCATGAGGCCGCGGTCGGGCGTGGCCGCCGTGCTGGGCGCCTTGGTGCCGCCGTAGGGGTCGCAGACCATGCGGCAGGTGCCCAGCATCTCGTAGTGGGCCGAGGTGCCGGCCGAGCTCACCAGCACCGGGATGAGGATGACCAGCAGCAGCACCATCACCACCCCCAGCGCGCCGGCCGCGATCAGCCGCCGCCTGCTGCCCACCAGCCGGCTCAGCGCGGGCCGCTCCTCCTGCCGGCCGCCCTTGGACAGAATCTTGCTGGTTGCGCGGGGACCTCCTCAGCGCCGAAAACACCCCGACCCCGGCGAGCCCGCGGCTCGGCTCCGGCTGCTCCGCGGCGGGGCAAGCGCCCGCGGCCGCTCCGCCAGGCGACGTGTGAGCCCGGGCACCTGTGGCTGCCGCTGCCCTAGCGCGCCAGGAGCTGCCGCCCGGCGCCGGAGCCGCTCACACTTTTATGCTCCTGCTGGCGATCGACTTTTTTTTTTTTTTTTTTTTTTTTTTTTTTTTTGCATACGGTGCCACTTCGAATCAACTTTCCCTCGCCATCGCCCCGCGGGCCTGCCCCCGCCTCCTCCTGCAGCGCCGACCAGCCTCCCAAGGCAGCGCTGCCGGCGAAAGTTGCGAGAGCGCACGAGGGCAAAATCCCCCTCCGCCGCCGCGCCGGTCCCGGCTCCCTCAAGTCCCGCAGCGCCCCGCTGGCTGGGCCGGAGGAGCAGCCGCCACCGAGCTGCGGGAGGAGCGAGCGCAGCAGCCTGCCCCGGAGCCACCCGCCAGGAGAAGAGGAGGCTGCGAAGGCGCCGGAGCAATTTATAGGCCCCCGAAAGCGCAGGGGAAAGGGGAGCTGCTCTGGCATCTCATTCCGGCATCTGCTCCGCGCTGCCCACTCACCGAGCCTGGCACTACCCGGGCGGGGGGGTCCCCGCCGCAAGCGGCTGAGGAGTGAGCTCGTGCGCGCTCCCTTGCTGAAGCGGGGCGCGCCACGGGGAAGAGCCGGGGCTGGGCACCTGGCAGGTCCCGAGCGAGAAGTGAAAGGTCACCCCCCTCCCCCCCTCCCGCCGCTCCTCGGGCCCCGGGCTCTCTCCCGCCGCGGGAGCGTGTTCGCGCCGCTCGCACTTTTCACAGCGGGACGAGGCGCGTCCGGGGACAGGGATTTGCAGCCCCGCCTCGCTCCGCTGGGGACGAGCTGCCTCCCTTCCCTCGGGGCACAGGCAGGTGCCGTGTCACACCCGTACAGACCCCCCCGGGACATTTCTCTCTCTCGGAATTAGCATTCAATGATCAGCGGGCAACGTGGCCCAGGCGGCTTCACATTTCACCCGGCTGTTTTCAAAGCCCAAGGAAACGTGCCACCGCTCGGGCAAAGGGGAAGCTCGGGGCTGCGGGGCACCTGGGGCGCTGAGGGGGCGGGTGGAAGACCAGGCTGGCAGCTACTTAGGTGCCCGGTTCCCCCAGAGCCTGTTAAGCAAGTTACCCAGCTAAGGAACCAAGCGAGGAGCGGCACAAAGAGCTCGTTAGCTAACTAAGCAGAATTGATCCTGAAATCATCCTCCTGCATTCAGGAGCCTCGGACGTCAATCAAAGGCGGGTGACATTTGCCTGTCAATACGCGGATGATAGCTGGGAAGCGTGTGACTTATTACAGCGGGGCGAGAATCCGCAATGAGCCCCGGCAGCAAACAAGACAACAGCCAAATCCTACCATCTCCAGCGCCGATCAGAGGGGGCTGTGATCTTGTCTGGGATTTTGTTAGCACGAATCGCCTCCTCTCCCCTCCACCCTTCCCTTTTCTTTCTTTTATGCTCCGCAACACAATAAGGTCAAGCAGGCGGGCGGTGGGAAACAAAGATCCATCGATTCTTCCTTTTAAGCAGAAATGTCAGCAGCTCCTTTTGCTCTTTCCTGAGAGACTGGAAGGCAAGGAGTGAGTCCACGCGGGGCAGAGCTGGTCCGGCCCCGTTCCTTATCTCCCCAGCAGGCTGCTGATAAAGGTCCTGCTTCCTGCACTTGTAAATAGTTCCCCCTTTTCTGTTTTTTGTCACCGTTCTACCTCTTTTTTAAAAATCTTTATCTGGCAAAGACACAAGCTAGTCCGTTCCCTTAGCTCTGAGCTTCCACCCCAGCCCTTTGGAAGGCTGCTTGAGCCCACTTTGGGATTTTGTTTAGACCACATCCTACTCCCCCTCCCAAAGGCCAAACTATAAATATCTGCTTTTTGTTCAGTGCAAGGAAAAGTTATAGGTAAGTGCTAAACTATTCCAGGACCTGTATCCTAGGCCATTCAGACTCCCCCAGCCCCAATAGCATCATGCTTGGTGCTGTTAGTAGCCATTTACTACTGCTGTAAAGTCCCAGGTCAAGTACATCATTCTACACAAGCAGTGCTCATCTTAAATGCTCATGCTGCCTATGGGTGGCTGGTCAGGGACCATTCCGTGATCTCAGAGGGTATATGGAAAGAAATATTGCCTAGAACAATGATCATCTTCCTCTGGATTAGAACTGCCCTGGTTATATAGAAATCCGAATCGTTCCATCCTGGATTTGTTCAGATCTCAGCACTCCCAAAACATGCTTAAGCATTCCCTGTGTTTGATATGTTACTTGCTGCCTGAGGGATTAGGTGTACAGTTCTAGTTGAGGGCAGAATTTAGCCCTCAAATATTACAGAAACTCACTCAGATGCCAGAGTGCAGTAACTGAGCCAATAGGAATTTGTATCAAAAGCCACTTTGGTTCTAAATTCAGCACAGTCTATGATAGGCTCTTGTCCCACTCCTCTATTATCACTGATCCTCCTTGTCCTTGTCTTTACTGACCACACACATTTAATGTTGTCCATACACCCAGCACGATTTCTCCCTGGCCACTGGGGTGAAAGATTATGCAATTGTTTTTCTCATCTTTCTTAATAATCAAGGCTTTCTGATTCTCTCTTTCCCAGTGTTTTTTGAGCCCCTGTTCCTGGTCCACTTTGCACAGCAAAAGACAGTTCACCCAAAGAACAGATATCAAAGTCATAGAAAGAACAGTTCAGGATTGGCGAGAAGAGGCACGAAGAGTCAGGCAACAGTATTTTAAACTACAACAGTTGACAAATGGCAGTTTCTCATGAAGAAAAGAAAACAAAACAAGACAAAATACTGAGTGTGGCAGATAATCTGTTCATATAGCCCTCCTTACCCCTATATCTAAGTACCTCCAAACTAGGATGTCTGTGAGATAAAAACATTATTACCCCCTATTTTCAGATGAGGGGCATCTTGTCCCACAGAGCTATGCAGAGCTGGGCATTCAACCCAGAGTTTTCTGAGCTCTAGCCTAGTACCTTAACTACAAGACCATCCTTCCTTTCTAATAGAAAAACGCACACATATAAGAAAAGTAAGAAATTGAGCCAAAGGCATCAAATGTTACGCTGAAGGCTCCAACATTCTGAAACTAGAACAAAGTGAAGGCATTGTGAAATGAAAGATGTCTTTTCTCATTCACCCTTTGGCTAAATAAAGGCGGTAGAACTGGATTATAGTGATACTTTGGAGCATTGCTATGCTATAGTTAAGGTTTCAACAGCACTTACTTTGTTATCTTCACTTCCAAGATTAAGGCTAAAAGTTTGGGTTGAAGGCCCATTTTTAATTTATCCTATTATGCCTACATCAGGGGCTACGTCTACACTGGCCCCTTTTCCGGAAGGGGCATGTTAATTTCAGAAGCCGTAATAGGGAAATCCGCGGGGGATTTAAATATCCCCCGCGGCATTTAAATAAAAATGTCCGCCGCTTTTTTCCGGCTTTTAAAAAAGCCGGAAAAGAGCGTCTACATTGGCCCCGATCCTCCGGAAAAAAAGCCCTTTTCCGGAGGATCTTATTCCTACTTCAAAGGGCTTTTTTCCGGAGGATCGGGGCCAGTGTAGACGCTCTTTTCCGGCTTTTTTAAAAGCCGGAAAAAAGCGGCGGACATTTTTATTTAAATGCCGTGGGGGATATTTAAATCCCCCGCGGATTTCCCTATTACGGCTTCTGAAATTAACATGCCCCTTCCGGAAAAGGGGCCAGTGTAGACGTAGCCCAGGTGTTGCAAGTTTTACCACAGTGATCATTGTTACATACATTTATCTAGGGCTTTTTCTTTAAAACCTCCTGTAGACTTGTGCTGCCCTTTGTGTGTTTCTAACCAGCTCCGCTTATCTCTGTTTCTGTGTAAGATACCTACTGTTCACACAAGGATACACTGCCTGGTGCCTCAATTTTGACTTGCCTTCTCCCCCCACAGTCCCTGCTCTTTGCAATGGCTACCTTAGAGCTCTTTTCCTTAATGATCAGTTGGTTAGAGTTGTCATAGATGCACTCTTGGAGGGGCAAAGCTTAACATGAGTGTTCCATATCTTTGTGAGGCAAAATCAGAGAAAACAGATTAGATGATCACTAACTAGAAGAGAAGGAAATATGGTCAGCAACAAAATGGCTACTTTCGGGCTACAACTCATAAACTCATAGACTTTAAGGTCAGAAGGGACCATTATGATCATCTAGTCTGACCCCCTGCACAAAGCAGGCCACAGAATCTCAACCACCCACTCCTGGAATAATCCTCTCACCTATATCTCAGATATTGAAGTTCTCAAATGATGATTTGAAGACCCCACGATGAAGAGAATCCTTCAGCAAGTGATCTGTGCCCCATGCTATCTCCTCATTGCCACATGCAAAGGGTTAGGCTAGGAAAAAGTTCTGACAGTCCTGCACACTGTGGATCAGCAGAGCAGCAATGGGCCACATGAATGACCCTCCTTCACTTCAGTGGGCCACATAATTGAAATCTAGTGATGGGAAACCTGAGGCCCATGGCCCACTGGGCTGCCACCTGCAGTCAGAGCACTTCCTCTCTACCCCCATACTTCTCACGCACTTCACGCTTCCTACTCCTCCCCCATCCCTTCAGCGCTTTTGGAGTGCCATGAATCTGCTGATTCATACTCCGTCCCCACACCTCCCCCTCCTCCACAGAGCTTGAACAGCCATGAACAACTGATTTGACATTCAGGCTTTGGGAGGGAGAGGAATGGGGACAGTGTGGGAATCAGGTGATTCAGGGCACTCCAAAAGTGCTGGGAGGAAGGAAGAGTAGGAAGTGCAGGGCTCCAGTGCCCCAGTGCATGAGAAATGTGGGGGGAGGGCAGATAGAGGGTTGTGGGTCATGGGTGGATCCCAGTAGGCTGCATGTGGCCTGCAGTCTACAGCTTGCCCACCACTGCTGTATATCTAGTAAGGCTGAGGCACATGTCAAACAAGGGGCTGCTTTGATGTTGTACCAAGTATCATGATTACATCTGAAATTGCATGTGAAGCCTTTTCTTTTCTTCCTTGTCTACATCTCATTTGTTCAGATATTAATTAACCTTTACAGGTTTAAAAACCATAACAAAGCACTTTAGGTTACAGCTGGTTAGAAAAAAGAAAAGAAAATAAAGTTGTGTTGTTTTCTATCTTTCAAATGCTGATTTAATGGGATATATTTCAATCATAAAGCTAGGAGCCAAAGTCAATGCTGGGGTGTACCAAAGAGTTACACCCAACTTACACTAACAATGAATCAACCGGGTTCAAAATATGTAGTTTGAAATATAATGTGAATAGGGAAAAGTGCACACCAGAATGAAGGGCTGGACTGGAGGTACCACTGTGAACTTCCACATGGGGCACCTGGGCTATGCTTCCTGGACTATTCTAGTCACACTTTATCCATTGCTGTAAAATCTCAGCAACAGCAGATTTGTGGCATGGTAAAATCTGGCCAGCCCTATGCCACTCAACAGCATCATCTGGTGGATAAAGAATTGTTTAGCTGAATGTTGGTGAAAACTCAATTCATCCCATCTGATCAGGGAATATATCTGTGGTGATGCAAGTTGTGCACTGGAATTTTTTAATCTTACTAGATTTCCTGGGTACCAAAGATACTATGTATTAGAATCCTACTGCTCTGAGCATCATTTTCCGCACATTTTTGAATTTACACTTTCTGTTAGTAGGACATTTTCTAAGAGTTGAGACACGTTTTTGTGGTCAAGAATTCTCCCGAGTGCAGACTACATCTTACCACAATGTAAAATGTTCTTTAATACACCAATCATGGTGGTCTTGGTACCAGAAGAATGTCTATATCAGAATAATCTGCAGAAAACTTAGTTTAGTCTTGAAAAGAGTGCAACTAATTTCAAACCAAAATCAGCAGCAGTTCAAGAGGGCTGTCACTCAAGTGGCAGGACCCAGCAAAGGGAATTTGCAACATTTACAAAGGGAACACATTCAACATATCGCTTCCTTCTTAGCTTTTAATCTGAAAAAAAATCAGTAAAACATGACTGGATAGTCAGGAATGGAGAAGAATTTTTAAACAGAAAGATATATACTCAAAACATATGTACAGTATCTTGACTGATGAATTATTGCAGATATAAAATGATTACTGCACATATAAAATCAGTCTTAATCAAATAGGAAGTTAAAGAGTGAACATTCACCTAGTCAAGTTTAAGGATATTAAATGATCACATATAACTTGATAATTGCACATATAAAGATCAGGGACTAACTATATAGAAATTATTCATAATCACATCTGTTCTCATGGATAGTGCTACATGACTATTTACTGTTTTATAAAATCTGTTCTCATGCATTGCACAAATTAAATGGCTAATTGAACACATAAAAAATCAGCTGCTGTAGTTCTCCCCTCCCCAACCAGAGTTGTACTTATAATTTTCCTACATGCTTCAATTTCTGCCTTTATTCTAAAATGAAAGTCAACTAGTTATATTCTCTTAATTCCCACTCATAACCCTCTAATATGTTCAATATAATGTTGAAGAGATGCACATGAAAATTACAGCAAGGGATCCACTGGAATATTTTTAAAACCAGTACAGGCAGTCCCTGGGTTACGTACAAGATAGGGACTGTAGGTTTGTTCTTAAGTTGAATTTGTATGTAAGTCGGAACTGGTACATATTGTAGGGGAAACTCTAGCCAAACATTTCTCCAGAGCTCAGTTTTATTCTCCCACACCTCACTTCCCTCAGTCCTTTATTCTCAAGCTAAGGTGTCTACTGAGAAAAGCCGCTCTGCGTCTCCCTGGTCTGCGGGGGGCGGGGCGCTAGCTTCGCGTCTCCCTGGTCTGCTGGGGGGAAGCAGCTAGTGTGGGGTTGCCTCACCCCGTTTGTAAGTAGGGATCCGATGTAAGTCGGATCCATGTAACCCGGGGACTGCCTGTACACATATTTTAATCCATTTTAATAACACACAATAACACACACTTCCAAGGGTGCATCTAATTATTGAATCATTTCCTGTATAGCCAGACTATTTCTGTAATACTTAGATTGTTGTAACTTCAATGGTTCTATTCTTTGCTTAAGGTCACTGTTACGGTCCCTAGGTTGACTACCCTTTCTGAGATTGTTATCTAGAAGTGCACTCCTTCAAGTGATAGGCCTTTGCTCCCACGTCTCTTTTGGGAGGTCCCTATAAAAGCATGACTTAACCTTGGTATCTCTCCCCATTCTTTTGGTGATCAAGGTACATCCGTCTTGCTGCAGCCCCTGACTCCCCAGCAGTCTGTGTCTGCCTGCAGCAGCAGATATCTCTCCTGTTCCCTTTCTGCAGGGCATATGTTTTAACTGATCAGTGTCTTTTATTCTCTGGATTTTCAGCCTTGGCAATACAGCTATGTCACCCAGTTTGGGGCTGTGCAGGAGTCACCTTTTCACAGCTAATATCTTTCAGAGGCCCCTTCTTTGGGCCATTGTGAAGCCTTTTCTAACAGCCCCCTTTTGATCAAACTCCACATCAATAACCCATCATAAACAAACACACATAGGCAGGCACAATATTCATACAAAAATAACACTGAGATGTCCCGTGTCTCCCCAGCCAGCATTAATTCACATGATATCCTACTGCTAGCAGTAAAGTAACAACTGCAACATTTTTTACAATAGTGTAAACAGGAGGTAGAAGATAAATGTTTCTTATGTGGTGCTAAAATTAAATCCAAATCCTAAAATCGGAAGAATAAGACAAGGTATAAATCATGCTGCACGTCTATTAAAAGTTACATGAGTTGTTAAAGGCAGCCGGGGGAAGATTTTCAGATTATTTGATCAGGAGGAAGGCTTTGGGTACCTCTGAAATGGCAATCATAAGGCCAGAGCAATTAAACAGAAGAAAAGGAAAAGCAAAAGGAGAAAGGAGCATTTCCATATTGTCATCAGCAGTTTCCTTCCACTGCCTCAAAACCTGCAAGACTCTCTTTCCATTATTATCCCAACCTACCACTCTTGTGAAGTGATATATGGCATACTGTGGTCCTTTATATTCATCAGGCATTTGATGGATGGGCAATAAGAATGGATAGCTGGGAGTAGAAGCTCAAAATTAAAATGCTAAGAGTGGCAAGTTACCCAAAGGTTTATTTTTTTGTCACCTACTCATTATATTTTTCTCTTTGTTCCCTGATTATTAATTTCAGCGTCACTAATGGTGTAATTTACTTCATAAATTTATTGCTATTATTTCTAACTACTTGTTTGTCTAATATTTAAAAAAATTCAAACAGACAGTATTTGACCCTAAGCAGCCACTTGAAAATAAAATAGTGCAGCTCATTTGTATAGTGACCACTTGGCCCGATTCAATAGGTGCAGAGTGTCCGAGCCCTATGAGAGTTGAGCATGATCAGTGATTTGCAGGATCAGAGCATGGCCTTCTCTGGGAGATAGCACATTACAATACAGATTCTCAGAGACTAATTAACAGTAAATCAGAAGTCGCTCATGACAGCAACGTAAATGAGATTAGAATCAAACTCAGAAGGTCATACATGAAATTTAGACATATATGAAGTGCCCCAGCAGATTCAGTATTGTGTGCACAGACAAAACACAAACACAGCTGGAAAATGCCTTCTTCCCTCGAAAGGGACAGATCGCATGTTCATTTACCAAGGATGGTTTCAGGACCTCACTTCCTACCACAGATCATCGACTCACACAACAATATCATTGTGGTAGTTTCTCATCATTATATTTTTCTGGACTCATATTAAGAGTTTATCTGCTATTGGATGGTTTTTTCTGTTTCTTCGTTTCTTAAACTGTATTTTGATTTACATTCATACAAGCAGTAAAAAAGAAAAAAGTGCAGTAGCTAGAATATGGGATAACATCATCATCATGTCATGATATATATTCTTACCCTATCAACTTTTACAACTGTTCAGTCTCAATTTTGTTTCTATTTGGGAAACGTAATATATAAGGTACTTTGGATCATCTTATTCTTAAAACAAGCCCATTTCATTCAACAGATGAGATTCAGTATTTTGATTATTAAAAGGACTTTCTTTTGGTGTCCTGTGGAATTTTCAAGTTCTGTGTTAGCAACAATGGCATATGTGTTCTCTTCAGAAGGTGATAAATGATTTTGACTAACCATGTGGCTGGCATTGCGACTCTTTATTCCAATACATCAATATATAAAAAAGTACATTGAACACCTCACATAAAACAATCCATCTCACACAAGTTTACACCAGTGCTCTGTTGTAACCTGATTGGCAAATAAACCATCAAAATATAGCATACTAGCAGTTGAGGCCTGTCGTTGACTGCACAAAGTCATTTTGCATAGATTACTCTGATAGGAAAGTTTGAGAAATTAACTATATGTAACAGAATTTTTTATTAATGTGCTTGCAAAAGGGAAGTAAAAGAACAGTTGTAAATTAGTAGAATTTCAACTTCAAACTTTATTCATTTTATTGAATGATTACTGTACATAGTAAATTTGAATCAGAAACTCGTATAGCTTCCACTACTCGTTCCATAACTAATTTGTATTATTTTGTGATTTTTAACAGTAACATTTTTCTTTGCACTAAAATGACAGTGACTCAATTTTAATTTTGATAGCAAATATTTTTATAAACTCTAATCATAATAGTCATGAATTTTTTCCGATGAAAAACAAAAATAATTATTTAAACTTTTCACTCAGTGTATTCCAGTGCCAGAAAGTAGTGCATTCAGCTAATTTAAGAGGCAGGATTGTTTATGCAAAATTTGGTATCTGCAGCTAATCAGGAAGTATGACTTTATTTTGCACAAACAAATCTACAAACAAACAAACTCTTCAAAATAGATAATAGATACTCCTAATGTACTCTTAAATTGTACTCTTAAATTGAGCTGGGTGCTGGGAGGAATCTGATTGGCCATTTACAGTTCTGTATTAGACTACTCATGCAGGAAATACCTGGAATTTTTCCCTTCATACAATGGCTTTAATCATAGTGGTTTTGCCTGAATCATAACAGAGGGCTTGTGGGTCACCTTAAACAGTTATTCACCTTATCCTGTAGTATTGTTTTTAACCAAAAACATGCTCTATTAGAAACCCACTAGCTCTTGTCCTAGCACCATCAATTAGTGTGATGGCATTACACGCCTCTAAAGAAGAACAGAATTTGGCCTGAACTCTGCAGTTCCCTTGGCTTTAAATCACTAATATGATTCTTTAAATATAGCAGATAAGAATTGTTTGGCAAGTTTAATGTGTGCCAGAGGGAGCATGAATGGGGAAGTATTCTCATTGCTCATACAAGTTCTGATAAATGCCCAATTTCTTTGTTAACTGGCAGTAGGAACAAGGGAAATGTGGGGAAGGAAATGGGTCACCTCTAAAGCAGTTACCATCAGCAAGGGAGGTTATTATGATTTTGATGACCTTTTCCTACTTGTGATGGAGTTGTCTTGAACTTAGGTCACTGCCAGGTGTGCGAGTTCTGGAAAGCACCTTTCCTAGGAATGAAGGTGCAGTGATGACTGCATCTTATTTATTGGAGAGGTGTCGCCAAACACGGAACAATGTAATGCAGAGATTTGCCCTACTATTGGGATCATTAGTATTTTGGGACATATGGGGCAGTTCTGCAGGGACAAGTGGAATCTCAGTACTTTCAAGACAGCTTGGTCCAAATTCTTCCTTCTGATAACTCCATTGACTTCAGCAGAGGTACATCAGGGGTGAACTTAGTGGGCCTTTTTGTTTTCACTTCAAGTTTCTTGTTGAGATGGAAGCATAGAGGAAAGGATTCAATACAGACAGAGATATTAAGATGGGATTTGGAAGAGGATACACTTTGGGTAGCCATAACTTAGACCTCTCCCTGGGCTGTTTAAGATATGCCAGGACCACTCTAGCCTATTGGAGCAGTCTGGGATCAGGAAGCCACCTGAAAGTCACCTCCTCTTTAAGGCACTGCAAAAAAACTCAGTGTTGCAGTTTTGTCAGGTCTATCTTCTTTGAATACAATTTATTAGTAAACTTGTGCACCCTCTATTGACTGGATGGCTTTCTCTGCACAATGCAAAAGCATTGCGAGGGTTATTTTACTGAGGCTCTGGTTAGGTGTTTTGGTTTTGAGGGATTTGTAAAGTCTCTTGACCAAAGTCATGGATTTTTTTAAATAGGTATTTGGAATGCAACAGGCATTCCTCGCCAGATTATAACAATTTTCAGGCATATTAGCTTTTGCACCCAAACTACTCTAGTGTTCCTTTAAACTAGAATATAGTTTCTGAAGTACACATGGAAACTGTAGGAGGTGGAACAGAGAGCAAAAGTCTGGGGCTGATCTCTTTGAATGGGACAGATGGCAAACCTAGCCAAAAATAGCTTTGCTAGAAGTATAACACATGGTAAATTGCATTAATTTTAATAATTGCTTTTTATGCTTTGATAAAAACTGGCAAAGACCTAGAACTCCTTTACCCAAGCTAATTAGCCTATTTCTTCTCTACTGCTTTAGAGCAAGCACTTTTTTGCAGGCTCTCAACATTTCCAGACATGTGCAGGATGGGCCTCCCCACTGGTGCAAGGAAGGCTCACTGCTGTAACATAACACCCACAGCCAGGGGTTTGCAGCATGTCTTGTGCTCTTGTAGACTGGGCACATTAAATAAGTGCTATGCTTGGGCTGTGGGAGAAATGCCAGTTGCATCTGTAACAGTATTCACTTTCTGGCAATACCATGAAATCCCAAAGTATTCACTCAATGTGCAGCAGCAGTCAAAAAAGCAACAGAATGTTAGGAATCATTTAAAAAAGGGATAGAGAATAAGACAGAGAATAACGTATTGCCGCTGTATAAATCCATGGTACACCCACATCTTGAATACAGCATACAGATGTGGTTGCCTCATCTCAAAAAAGATATCTTAGCATTGGAATAAGATAAGAAAAAGGCAACAAAAATTATAAGAGTTTGGAATGGGTCCCATAAGAAGAGAGATTAAAAAGACTGACTTTTCAGATTAGAAAAGAGGAGACAAAGTGGGGATATGATAGAGGTCTATAAAATCATGACTGGTGTGGAGAAAGTGAATAAGGAAAAGTTATGTACTTGTTCCCATAATATAAGAACTAAGGGGTCACCGAATGAAAATAATAGGTACCAGGTTAAAACAAACAAAAGGAAGCACTACTTCACACAATGCACACTCTATCTGTAGAGCTCTTTGTCAGAGGATGTTGTGAAGGCCAGGACTTTAACAGGGCTTAAAAAAAAAGCAGGATAAATTCATGGATTTGCATGATTGGTTTAGCTTAGGACCATAGGTGAGAAAATCAAGGTTTCAAAAAAAATAATAGGCATAACCGCAGAAGCAAAATTGCCTTTCACCAAAGCAAGAGACTATAGGGCTACGTCTAGATTGCATCCCTTTTTCGTTAAAGGGATGCAAATTAGACGTATCACAATTGCTAATGAAGCAGGGATTTAAATCTCCCCCGCTTTATTAGCATAAAAATGGCTGCCGTCTTTTTTTGGCACGGAGCTTTGCCGGAAAAAAGTGCCAGTCTAGACGCGGATCTTTCGGAAAATAAAGCCTTTTCTGAAAGATTCCTTATCCCTTATTTTAAGAGGGATAAGGGATCTTTTGGAAAAGTCTTTATTTTCCGAAAGATCCGCGTCTAGACTGGTGCTTTTTTCCAGCAAAGCTCCGTGCCGAAAAAAAGCGTCAGCTATTTTTATGCTAATGAAGCGGGGGAGATTTAAATCCCTGCTTCATTAGCAATTGCGATATGTCTAATTTGCATCCCTTTTACAAAAAAGGGATTCAATCTAGATGTAGCCTAGAAGTTTAGCAATAGAAAATGCTGTAAATGGAATTTAATAGGAAATAGCATGGAAAATGGGGAAAGTGCTGCTGGCCAATGCAGTAGTGATTTTATGGAAGAGCAGCCAAATATGTCTGTTGTTCACCTCAACAAAAAAGTAAAGCAGGAGAGAGTGCAACTGTAGTAATAATGAACACTCTCACTGGTAAAACACGCTGTGCACTAGAGCCTCTCCGTATAGCTCCCGATTGGAAATTATAGGTGCATTAGTCTGGTGACACAAAGAAACTAAGATAAAACTCCCTTTATCACACTAGGAGACAATTATTTCAAGCAAAATGTTTAAAACCAAGGCTACATTTACACTACAGCCCAGATTGATGCTCTGAAAGATCAATCCACTGGTTGTCGATTTAGCGGATCTAGTGAAGACCTGCCAAATTGTCCACAGCTCACTCTCCAGTCGACCCTGTTATTTTACCCTGGATGAGAAGAGTAAGGGAATTCAATCGGGATTTAAGTACCTGTTGTATACCTTGACTTTAGGTATGTTGACTCCAGTTATGTTATTTGCATAGCTGGAGTTACGAGACATAAGTTGACTTCTTGCTTTAGCGTAGAAGTAGCCTTACACTTCATCTTACATACAAACATTCCACTGATCTAACTAAATCGCTTTAGGGTTCCTTCCTGATTTCAGCTAAACTGAGATGAGGCACTCACAGTATCCAAAGGGGAGGCACCAATTTACTAAACTGGTTTCTAATTGGTTAGTTCAGTGCAACTTTTGTGTTCAGGCAAGGTCGAACACAACTTCCCACTAACTGCAGGACATAAGGCAGCATGCAGTATGAAGGGCTCTTTCAAAGATATTACATTGGATAATATAATACAATAAACTCTCTCTATATTTTAGTGTGTGTTTGTCTGTGAGTCCATTTGTTCAAGAACTCCTCCTAAACTATAAGAGCTAGGGCCACCAAATTTGATACGCAGCTTCCTCTCCTCCTAACTTAAAAGCGAGTTCAGGGTTTGGTTGTGCCAAGGCAACCAGAAGCCCCAGTAAAAGGACTGTTTTCCATAACATGCAAAAGGAGGGGCTGCTGTTCAAGGGACGCGATATGACAATGTCCACAGGGGACAGAGAGCACACAGGGGAGAGCTATACTGCAGAGTGGCCATTGGAGGCAACCATACCATCAAGGGAGTTGCCGGCAGGGCTGAGACGCCACCATCTTGCCTGTGAGCACACTGAGTAAGTAGTCCCACTTGGCTGCAGCACAGGAGGGGAGGAGAAAAAAGGCCCCTGGCAGCTGAGGGAGGCCTGGGAGGACAGAATACATCCCTGGCAGGTGGGGGAAACCCTCACCTTGCGCCCCTCCTCACCCCAATCCTCATTCTTGTAACCCCAAGCTTCCTGAACTCACCCCCTACATCCTCAAGATCCTGCCCTGAAGGACCCAGGCAATGCTGGGTAAGTCTGCTAGATATAATATAATACACTGGACAATATGCTGGAGAATTACATTTTCTGTTTTAAAGCTAGGAGATAAACACATCAGGCCTAATCTAAATTAAAAATCAGTCCCAGATAAGGATGTTAAGAGGCAGGTAACTGACTAATCGCAGGGCCGGACTAAGGGGTGGGCGAGCCGGGCAGCTGCCAACTGATGGGGGGCGCCTGATGGCAGCTGTAAGGGGTGCGTGGCGTCCCTTATAGCTGCCATCAGGCGCCGTGCACCCGGCTCCCACAGCGCCGGCCTCCCCGCATCCCTGCAGCGCTGGCCAGCAGCACCCTTCCTCCCACGGCCACGAGGCCCTGCATGACCAGGTACGGCCCGCCCCAGACTGCGCGCCAGCAGAGGTGGCCAGGCCGGGCTGGGCAGCGCATGAGCTGTGTGCCCCAGGGGTGGGCCCATGCACCCAAGGGGGGCGGGCCCATGCACCCTAGGGGGGCGGGCCCACACCCCATGATGGCACCGCATGCCCGGGCCCGGGGTGCCAAAATGGCTCAGGCCGGCCCTGACTAATCGTGTAGTCCATACAAGTTGTTGATAAGATGATTAGTTGATAAGGAAAGGTGCTCTGTACCAGCTCACGCCGGTCCAGGATATACCCTGCTGCGGCTCTGCAGTGTAAATGTTGTAGGAGCCAGGTGTGCAGGTGGCTCTCACTACATTTAAAATGCAGAGCTGCAGTGGTCCCAGAATGACATGATCTCATGCTGGGTCCAGCAGCCTCTGTTCGTGGAGGCTTGGGCTGGCCGCAGGCAGAGGCTGCTTTGCGGCAGCCTCCCCTACCATCCCTCTCTTATCAAAGGCAGCAGTGTGGCAGGGGTGGGAGGCGCAGATGGCAGAAGGGACTGGGGAGACAGTGCGGAGGGAAGTGGCTTTTAAGCTTGCTGCCCACAACACCGGCTCCTGTCCCATCCCCCTGACCCTTGTGGAGGGGAGCAAGTAGTTGTGTACTCGACTTGACTACCCAGTAAGCTTAGGCTTATCGGGTAATCAAGTACACAGCTACCGTATTTTCCGGCGTATAAGACGACTTTTTATGCGGCTTTGCTCCCGGTGCCTCTGGTCCCTGCCCAAGGTTTGTGGAAGGCTGGAGAGAGATGGCACGAGACAAATGGCTTGGTCACTGTCTTCGGTCCATCCCCTCCAGGGTTCCTAGGGTTGGCCGCTGTCGGCAGACAGGCTACTGGGCTAGATGGACCTTTGGTCTGACCCAGGACGGCCATTGTAAGCTCAGGGCTCAGGGTCGGGGGTCTCAGTGGACCACCTTGATTTTCATGCACACCTGCTCCTGGGTGGCCAGGCTGGCAGCTATCCTGCCCAAGCCAGCCACTTTCCTGTGCCTGTGCCAGCCTGGTCCCGGGAAGAGGGGGAGGGCTGGGGGGCATCGGGTGGCTGGCTCGAGCCGTGCCAGGTGCAGGGTCTGCTGGCTGGGTGCTGGCAGGCTTGCACCTGGCACGGGCACCGTAGCCAGCCTGTGCCCCTTTAGGGGGTCCGGGGCCGGGAGGGGGGCAATAGAGTTTCCCTGGTGCTGGCCAGAGTGGCCACCAGGGAAACCTGGGGAAGGCTAGCCTTCCACTAGTTCGAATTAAGGGGCTACACACCCCTTAATTCGAACTAGCTAGTTCGAACTAGGCTTAATCCTCGTAAAATGAGGTTTACCTAGTTCGAACTAAGCGCTCTGCTAGTTCGAATTAAGTTCGAACTAGCGGAGCGCTAGTGTAGCGCCTATGAAAGTTAGTTCGAACTAACATCCGTTAGTTCAAACTAACTTTGTAGTGTAGACATACCCCCTGTCTCTTTAGCCTCTCTTCATATGGGACCTGTTCCAAACCCCTGATCATTTTAGTTGCCCTCCCCTCTTCCACTCTTTCTCTTCCCCTCTCCCACCTCCTTTTCCCAGTCTCTCCGAGTTTTGTTCAATAAAAAGAGTTTCTATTTTTGAACACACGTGTCCCTTATTTTGTACATCAGGAAGGGGGGGTAGGGAGGGATAAGTGGAAGGAGGTGAGGGAGGAATGGGGTACGAGCCCCCAATGGGGAGGACTGGGGTGGCTCTGCGGGCTCTTCGGGGTGGAAGCTCTCCTGCAGCCCCCCAATTGACACCCCTCCCTCAGATGGCAGCCTGCAGCAAGTGCAGCCAGGCTGATGGCCAAGTGCTGTGATGTGCCGAGTGTGGGCACTCAGGGCACTCCAAGCCAGGACTGCTTTGCAAGCGGGAAACCCCTGAGAACTGTCTGTCCGGGGTGGGGGTCGGGTCCCTTTAAGCACAGCCCTCGGCTAGCCTGAGACAGCAACTCCACGCTCTAAGTCCTAATCTGATGCCCTGCCGGCACTGCTTCTGGCCATCCTTAACCTAGGTTCAGGGTCCACTCAGTGTGGACATGCTACTTCGAATTAGCAAAATGCTAATTCGAACTAGTTTTTAGGTCTAGATGCACTAGTTTGAATTAGCTTAGTTCGAACTAACTAATTCAAATTAAGTTAGTTCGAATTAGTGCTATAGTGTAGACATACCCTTAGATACAACAATTGTTAACAAGCGTACTTAATTGCAATCTATATTTATTTACAGGGCCGGCTTTAGGCCAATTCCCCCGAATTGAGCCCTGCGCCTAAGGGGGGGGGGCGCCTAAGAAGGCCCTACTCCTGGGCTTGCGGCGCATGTGCGGTGCCCCGGACCTCAGGCGCATGGTGCGAGTGCAGCCCCGCCCTCGCGAATTGGGCCCCGCACTTCCTAAAGCTGGCCTGTTTATTTACTACAACCCATGTATGAGTGTGGATGGAGATCTGCATGAAGTCAAAAGGATAGAAACCATTTTTGAGTTAGAGGCCAAACCAAAATATCCAATCAAGGTGGGTCATTCACAAACTAGCACAAAATCAGTGTGGCAAATTTAGAGTAAAGCTGGCAGCTTTCCGACAAACCCACATAAACAGGCATTATCCTGCTATCATTAGTAAGAGCACACATGCAGTGACTGAAAGCAGAATGCATACTGGCCATGTGTACATTCAAATCTTTATGGGACTCTACTTTATCTTTTGTAGCTTTAAAACTTTGAATTTTTCCTTCTCAAGTTTTTCTTTTATTCTCTTTAGAAACTTCACTGCAGTCCAAAAATATTCCTCTTTCTCCAGGCTTACCTTCTAGTCTGTTTTGAAAATGTAGCTGTTTTCTTTGATTCTAAGAAGCACACAAACCATGGATCATCCTTGTTACTACATGTATTGACATAAAAAAGCATCATGCACAGAGGGCATGAAGGCAGTACAGCTCTATGCATAGGGTTTTGATATTCACTTGTGCTCCTTCTGCTGACTGGTTGCCCAAACTGCAAGATAAACAGTGGGGACAAGTATTACTCACATACATACATACTCTCAGAGCTCAGCAAGATATGACGTTTAAAAGATTATTTGAGCACTGGCACTGTAAAATATAGACAGACACATCCACCTTCCTGAAGACTTTACTGTCTGGAAGGTTATATGTCTCATCCCAGTGAAGTGCAGACATGGAGAAGTTGGGAAGCACCATGCAACATAAAGAAAGGGGGAGACGTTGGCTTTTCATGGGGTTTTTGCATCCATAGACACTTTTTAAGGGCATAGAAGATATAGGTTTTGAGGAGGGATTTAAATGAGAGTGGTGGTTTGACATACTGGGTTTGTAAGTCACCATATCCATAGGCATGTTGTGGCAAAATATATTTAGACAGGAATAGGAGAAAGAAGTGAATGGAGCGTTGAGGATGGTGCCTTTTACAAAGCAGAGAGAGGAGGTAAAACAGGAAGTGATACTGGCTGAGGCCAAGATGTGGAGAGTCATGAAGGTGAGAGCATTTAACTTAATACACATCTATCAAAGGCATGCAAGGAGTGGTGACAATGCACTCAGATTGCTGTGTAAGGAAAAGATGTTCGGCAGCTGCATTTGAGAGGTTCTGGAGTAGGAGAGAGGCCAATGTGGAAATCAGACAGTTCAGAGGAAGAGGAGAGGCTGGTAAGTGAGGGTTCAAGATGCATTTTGGCTGCATAATTCCATTTACTTCAATGGGAATTTCCCACATAGAACACATTAGGAATACAGAAACTGTCATGGATGGGGCTGTTTAAGTCCAGAGATAAATAGGTACATCCCTTAGCATTTGGAACATATTCTTCAGCAGCCATAGTGTAACATTTGTAAAGAAGGCGCAAAATCTCAGCTAAACCGCTCGGCACTGTCCCTTTAAAGTAACTTTTACATGATCACTCTTTTTATTTTGTTGTTGTTGTTATCAATCATTCCTCAATCTGTACAATGTCAAAAATGCTAGGTAAGCTCTGGTAACACATCAAGCTACGGTACTGGCAGCTAGCATCTGCTAAACCTTTTTTAATGTCACTTTGCCGCAAACAAATCAAAATTTTGTAGTTCCTAAAAGATATGTCATAACATTCCTGCTGTTGGTTTTAGAATGTGGGCCAAATTCTTTTTGCCTTCCTAATAGTCCTCATCCCAGTGAAGTGCAGAATTTAGCCCATACTTAATAACCAAAGATTTTCAGTAAAAAGACTTTTATGGATCTTCTTGAATAAAGCAACAGTTGAAAAAGTCTGATTCTAAAGGGATAATAAATGTATAATTTTGTAATAAGCCCTTACAAACTGATTATCTCACTTTACAACTGATTTAAGGTAACATTTTAAAAAATCACTGGGCTGCAGCTAAAATTGTTTCACAGGAGATTATTTATATTATATGAAGCAATGAAATTACTAAAAAGTCTACCTTTTTTGTATGTCTGCTCTGCTGAAATTACTTCAAATTACTGTCACTCACTCTTGTACAGAATTTTTTTTTTGCCATTAGATATTCATGACAAATATAAGCTACAGTCTCTCTGCAGGGAGCAAGAATTGTTTAGCTAGATGAGCAGTGGTTGTGGCATAATGTGGAGTAAGGTTACCTGAGAACTAAGGTCCTTTCCCAAGTCATGCTGTGGTGTTAATCCACATGGAGTTATGTCTGCTTGGAACATGGCTAGATAATGGTTAGAAACTGCAAGCCAGTCTATTATCTGGCCTATCCCCTGTACAAGCTGACACTTTCATAGTTTTCCTTCCTATGAAACAATTTAATTGAGTCCCTGTTAGTTAGTGGCAAAAAGTAATAAGGCTAGAATATCACATAGTGTCGGTTCATGTAGAGCTCTAAGCTACACCAGCTGAGGACTTGGTGAAATTGCTGGTAATTAAAAAGTGAAGGCGAAATCATTTCCTACACCCATGGAGGTTGAGAGCAAGAAAATCTGGCAGATTGTGGATGGAAAGAGGGTGACTACCTTGTTGTAGTATTCTCTCTAACTCCTCAGATACCTTTCCATGGGAGTTCAGGATCAGCAGTTGGGCCATGTTAATCTGTATCTGCAAAAAACAAGGAATCCTGTGGCACTTTAAAGGCTAACATTTATTTAAGTATAAACTTTTATTGAAGTAAGACTATGCCCACAAAAGCTTATACCCAAATAAATCTGTTAGTCATTAAAGTGACATAGGACTCTTAGTTGTTTGGAGAAGAGTGGGTTTTTTTTCCCATGGCTTTATTCACCATGCTTCTCTCCCCTTTGTGAGATCACACTGCAAGTTATTTCTGACTGAGTCCTATGTTATAGCCTGAGCCAACTTCCATTAAAACTGCGGATAATGTCTGTTGACTTAGCAAAGGACTTTCAAAGACATCCAGTTCACAATGACTTTCAATAGGAATTGAATGCCTAATTTCCCCCAGCACCTTCAAAAATCTCCCCTCTCTGTTAATGAGCTTCTCTCTCTCTCTCTCTCTCAAAAAAAAAAAAAAAAAAAAAAAAAAAAAAAAAGAACAAAAGATGGTCAGGTAAATGGTAGGAGGAGAGGTTCAACATGTAGTCAATTTGCCTGTCAAGCACCACTAATGTATGTTTATATTTCTGAATAGAAATCCACAGAATCCAAAATCCCCATTCATCATTTCTTCTGGGGTAACATCTGTGCAGGAAATCCATCCACCTATATCAACTAACACTCCTTCTTTCCAGCCATTCACCATCAAAATGCACCACACAAAAAAATCTTCTCGCTCCTCAGTCCCATAAAGAATTTTTATGTTCGTTGACCACCCCATCAGTGCAAGCCTGGGAAGCTTTACAGGATGGCCATATCACCCACAAAGCTATCTTAGACCTCTCAGGAGATGGGAATGTTCAGGGCCCTAACTCAAGATGTGGGAGACTCTTGTTCAGTGTCCTACTTAGTGAATGACTTCCTGTGTGACTTTGGGCAAGTCCTATGGGGATGATGGCACTTGCTTTATGAAGAATGTTACAAGTACAGTGATGATTGTGAGGTCCTCAGAGACTACCCAGAAAGGGACAGAGGAGAGTATGTAAGGGTATGCCTACGCAGCAGCATTATTTCAGAATAACAAAATGCACATCTACACAGAAAGCCATTATTTTGAAATAATGTCGAGATGAAGGACTTCTTACTCTGACTCCTGTAACCCTTATTTCACAAGGAGTAAGGGCAGTTGAAGGAAGAGTGTTCTCCCATTGACTTCCTTCTGTGTAGACAGTGCTAAAAGCTGAATTAAGCTATTTCAACTTCAGCAATTGACATAGCTGAAATTGCATATCTTAATTACAATTTTGCCCTGCTGTGTAGATGTGCCCTAAGTGACCTAGATATATTCATGTTATTAGCAGAAAGAAGCCAATCCACTCATTTCTTTCCTGCCCCATACTCAAAATCACAAGACATATTGGCCTCACAGAATCCTAGTGAAGGAGCATCCATGAAGCCCCAGAGAAGAGAAGACCATGTTCTTGATCCACAGTTTACTGACATTATCCAACCAGTCTGCAGGCCTCTTGACTCATGGAAGTCAAGGGGATGATCTGACCATGAGTTTTGTGGGAGGCTTTGATTCTTGCCTGTAATAGCATACTTAAAGTACTAACCATTAGTCTATCAAGGAGAATATGCCTTGAAGACAAAGTCAATTTTTATTTGAATCTATTCCTTCTCAGCAACAGCTTTTGTGCACTAGATATCACTTCTGTTTCCCAATACTGTTCGCTTGGCCTAATCATCACCTTTTATCTCACCAGTTCTTTTTACTGCATTTACTCTCATATGCATGGTCCATGCGGCCTGGATGAGATGATTTGAGTGTCTTCAGAAGAAAAGTCAGCTCATCATTTACAAATTGACCTAGGAAGACCAGCTTCCAGAATATAAAGCTCTATTATGTGTGCTCATACTTAATTTTACTTAGAAATTAATTCTTCTGCTCTAGGTAAGCCTCAATACTGGTAGAAAGCCATTGTTCCTTTTCAAGTGATATTCCTGTGGGTGCGCCACTGTAGGGCTACATCTACACTGGCACCCTTTTCCGGAAATGCTTAAAACGGAACAGTTTTTCCATTATAAGTATTTCCGGAAAAGCGCGTCTACATTGGCAGGATGCTTTTCCAGAAAAGCACTTTTTCCGGAAAAGTGTCCGTGCCAATGTAGACGCGCTTTTCCGCAAAAAAAGCCCCGATTGTCATTTTCGCGATCGGGGCTTTTTTGCGGAAAAGACTACTGTGCTGTCTTGCACCAACGGGAGCAGCATAGTTTTTCCGGAAAAACAATGACGATTTTACATTAGATCATTATTGCTTTTCCGGAAAAGCAAGTGGCCAGTGTAGACAGCTCGCAGCTTATTCCGGAAAAGTAGCTTGAAAGTAGGAATAAGGGATCTTTTGGAAAAGGGCTTATTTTCCGGAAAATTGCATCTAGACTGGCACTTTTCTCTGGCAAAACCCCGAGCCGGAAAAAAGCGGCAGCCATGTAAATGCAAATGCCGCGGGGGATATTTAAATCCCCCACGGAATTTGCAATTCCGACTGGTCTCATTAGCATCCCTTTTCCAGAAAGGGGTGCCAATGTAGACACAGCCATTGAGGTGAACTTCGATAGGTCCTCTCATACAATGCCGGGTTCGCTGGGTTTTAAAAAATGGAACACATGTTGCGAGGCCATGCCGGTGTTGGACGGCCATTCGGCATGTATTAGATGCCTCAGAGAAGCCCATGTGCCTCAGATATGCCTGCATTGTTCTAAGTTCACAGCTTGTGGAGATAGGGAGATGTGGTTACACATGCTCCTCTTTAACAAAGCGCTGCAGCCTATGGACAATGTTCCACCTAAGGCTCAAAAGTGCAGAGCTTCTTCCCTGACTACGGGGTCCGTGTCGAAGAAGTGCTCTTCGCAGGCACGCTCCTTGCCACCAGTACCAGTGAGCAGGATCAGCACTGCGGATAAGCTGGGGACTTCTGGCACTACTTTGCCACATTCCAGGGCACTCTTGGACCCAAAGAGGTGGCACTGAGCACCGTCCGTGCCAACAGCAGGAAAGGATCCCAGGCACTCGGCACTGAAGGTATCAGCAAAACTAGCAGCCACACCGGCAAAGCCTCCGGCACTGATGTCGTGCCCCAACTGACAGCATCAACACCACCAGCTGCGCCGATACGAGCATTTCACCTTTCCCCGGCACTGGACACACTGGATACACCTCCAGAACCAAAAAAGGCACGGACAAAGTCAATTAAAGCACTCAGTCCTAGCCCTTCACCAACTTTCTCACTGGCACTGTCTCCCTCACCACCAACACCAACATCATTAATATTACACCACCGCCTCTACTACCAACACTCAGACATGCATTTCATTGCACCGTTCATGCGTGGCATATGTCCCGCTCACCTCTCCCTTCATCGAGGGACTCGATGACTTTTCACTCTCCAACTCCATCAGGTCGTGATATGCGCTGGGAGGAACACAGAAGTGCATATTCCTCTAGGCAGGGTTCACCAAGACATCAGTATCATGACCATCATAGATACTATTATGACTGATCATACTGGTCACATGACCACATGCCAGGATTACCCTCTGTTGCTACTGATCCCGGCACACACACAGTGAATCATCCCCTCTGACCATCCTTGCACAACTCAGCCAACCTCATGTGCCTGCCTCCCCACCACACCAATTAGAGCTGGAGGAAGGTCAACTTTCCAAACCGTAGGAGCAACAGCTGGATACATCACCCATGGACCAATCCTCCTCTTCCCCAGATGAGGCCGTCATCCCTGGAGATACGTCTCCGCCGGACGACCTCAAGAAGTTTCAAGAACTGTTTAAAAGAGTGGCTGCTAGCCAGGAGGTCCAGTTAACAGAAGTCCAGGTGAAACAACATCATCTCCTCAAGAATTTACAACCATCCCAGCATGCAAAAATAGCGTTCCCAATTGATGAAGCAATTATGGAATCCACTGAGGAAATATGGCAGACCTAGCTTCTGCACCCCCTACAAACAAGAGGGCCAACAAAAAATATTTTGTTCCAATCAAAGGTTCAGAGTTTTTGTTCTCACACCTGCAACCAAAATCTCTGGTCATAGATGCAGCGCAGCAGAAGGCAAAAACTCCACAGTATAAGAATGTTGCAGTGGAGAAAGATAGTAACCGTATTGATCTTTTTGGCAGAAAGATATATTCTTCTTCGACACTTTTGTTACATGTTGCCAGCTATGCGGCGCTGCTGTCGAATCATGACTTTGACAACTATACTAAACTCGCAGCATTGATGGAACATTTGCCTGATGCAAAAAGGCCCATTTTAAAATCCGTTGTCCACGAAGGATACACCTCTGCCAGAACTGGGCTGCAAATTGCATTGGATGTGGCAGACACGGCAGCTCGCTCCACAGCCACCGCTATAGTTATGAGGAGGTCCTCATGGCTTCAGAATATTGGAGTTCCACAGGAGTTTTAGACTAAGGTGGAGGACCTCCCACTCGACAAACAAAAGTTGTTTGCTGAAAAAACAGATGAGGTCCTCCACTTGAACAAAGACTTGAGGACCACTCTCTGAACCCTGGGGATGTATACGCCCCCATTCTGCTGCAAGATATACACACCCTTCCAAAGACATTATGACTTCTCGCAGCTAAGATACCTCCAACGTCCATTCGACCAACACCAGCGAATGAGACAAAGACCCCCAAAAGAGGCGCGCCAAAACAACTGCCCCTCCACTCAGCCTGCTAACAAACAGAACGTTTGACAACCTCGTCAAGGGCTCGCAAACCCCCTGCACTACATGCCAACCCAATCCTGTAGTTGCCATTTTCTATCACTGGCTCAAACCTTTTTACCAACATAGGACCAGCATTACCACCAACCTTTGGGTTCTAGAAATAATTTTGACAAGTTACACAATCCCTTTCACATAAATACCCCCAACCTTCCCACCTTCCCTGTCCCTCTTCAGGGATCCTTCTCATGAGCACCAGTTACAACAAGAAGTCCACTGCCTCCTTACCATCGGAGCAGTGGAGAGGGTGCCACGCAATTCAGAGGCAGAGGCTTCTATTCCAATTACTTCCTCACCCAGAAAAAAACATGAGGTTGGAGAACCATACTCGATCTTCTAAAACTCAACCGTTACCTGCGAAAGCAGCATTTCAAAATGGTGACTCTCTTAACCATAATTCCAGCGCTAGATCACGGGGACTGGTTTCCAGCCCTTGGCCTTCAGGACTAATATTTTCACGTGATGATCCACCCTGCCCAAAGAAGGTTTCTTTGCTTTGTGGTCAGGAAAGACCACTTCCAATATTGACTTCTACCCTTTAGACTCTCCTCAGCACCCAGAGTCTTCTCCAAAACACTCGCAGTCCTAGCTGTACATTTCTGCTGACAGGGCATAGTAATTTTTCCCTAATTTGATGATTGCCTTTTAAAATCCAACCAAAGCCAAAGCCTCCCACATGGTGGTGACGGCGAGAAAGATGTTCGAGTCTCTAGGTTTGATCATAAATGACCAGAAATCAACACTAGAGTCATCTCAAAACCTAGAATTTATAGGAGCATGTTTGGACTTCACAACAGTGAGAACCTACTTACCTATATAGAGGTACCAGGCCTGATAAGATCTGATTGCAATACTTACCTTAAGCCCTACAGTCCCTGTTCTCATATGCCTATAGCTCATGGACCATATGGCAGCCACAACATATATGGTCCATCATGCAAGGCTACGTTTTTGGTGCCTGCAACAATGGCTGGCGTCGGTGTATGTTCCCACAAGGCACCACATTGGCAAACAAGTCACTCCAACATCTTCTGTGATATTTTCCCGACAGTGGTGGACCAGTCTTCACAACCTCCTCACAGGAATCCCATTTCACCAACCTCAGCCATCGGTTCAGATCACCACTGATGCCTCTCTGATAGGCTGGGGCGTGCATATGAACGATCTGTCCATTCAAGGACGATGGACACCACGGAAGGCAGCACTTCATATCAACATCCTGGAACTCGGGGCCATCCTCAATGCCTCCAAACATTTCAGAACACATATCTCCAATACCATGACCAGAAACCTCACCTACAATATCGCCACGATGTATTATATCAACCTCCGGGGGGCCCAATCCCGTTCCCTTTGCACAGAAGCCGTTCGCCTTTGGAACTGGTGTATCTGCAACAACATTACACTCATAGCTTCATACTTACTAGGAACCAGCAATACCACAGCGGTTCCTTAAAGCAGACATTTCGTACCAGATCACAAATGGAAGCTACAGGAAGATGTTCTCTGGCACATCTTCAGTCTCTTGGGTTTCCCACAAAAAGATCTGTTTGCGTCCCAAAAAAACCCCTCAAAATGTCGACAGTACTGTTCCAGAGATGGGATTGGCAGAAATTCCCTGGGCGATGCCTTTCCTCTCAGTTGAACAGGTCCACTCCTCTATGCCTTTCTGACCACCATGCTCGTTCCTAGAGTCCTACAGAAAATCAAAAGGGACAGTGTAAGGCAAAATTCCAACAGCCTCCATTCTGGAGTTCTGAAACAACAACCAGACTCCATCTTGGTCACCCTTCTCCTCCTCCTTTTTCCTGCCTTTCCCACGCTGTAGCGGGAAAACCCTGGGGTCACATGGCTATAGTCTGCCCAGAGACAGCAGACATGTAACCACAGTCTGCCCAACAACAGCTCACTATATAAGGGCTGCCTCTAGTTCAGCTCGGTGCTGCCCATCTGAGTGGCAGTGTGTGCAGTCGCTCAGCTGGGAACATCGGTGCGATTTCTGGGTTGGGTAGCATACCTGCATTCCTCTTTGTGTCCATTCACACTTGCCACCACGACGACACAGGGAAGGGAATAACTGGGGGAAAGCCTGTCATTGCTGCTATCCAGTTCCTGTTCCTACCTCTCCTGGGATGAGACCAGAATCAGGTCGCTGGGGCAAGACAAGCTGCGAGAGATGGTACCGTGCCGGTGATCACTCTTCTGATCACTATAGTTCTTACCTTGGCTATCTTAGGTCACAGTCTAGCTTTTATTTGTTTTTGTTTTATTTTTGTATAGTGAGGTCCTTTTTAATCCTGTTAAAAAAGTTACTTACCTGTTTATCCTTTTCTTTTCCAACTGTTATAATAAAGTCCTGTTAGTTTTCCTCACCTGTTTATTTTAATAATTTGAGGAACTGTGACACCCCCCAATGATAAATGTGGGTGCGGGGCTGGGCCTGATAGTTGGTGTCCTTTAGGCCAAGAGATTTCCAGCTAACAACAGAGCCAAAGTAATCCTTGTAGCGCCATCATGGGCTCGCCAGCCATGGTTTCCCTTTCTTTATCAAATGTCTCTTCTGACCTTAACCCCTCCCTCCCAAACCTCTCCAATCTACTGACCCAGAACTCCAGGACCCTTCTCCACTCACATTCTCCACTTCACAGCATTGCTCCTCAGTGGTTCTCCAATACTGAGAACCTCTGCTCCTCTCCGGTTAAACAACAGCAGAAGGAACACAACAAGAACAACCTACATGCGTAAGTGGCTCAGATTCGTTGCCTGGTGCACTAATAAATGGGTAGATCTGTATAAGGTACCTCTCCATGAAATCCTCAAATACATGTTATCCTTACACCGGTGGCTATTACTGCCTTCCGCCAGTCTGTGGATGGCATGTCTATATTCTTGCACCCTACCACCAAGTGCTTCCTCAAAGCGTTCACTAACCTCAACCCTTCACGGGATTTGGACCTAGTTCTGGACACCCTCACTAAACCGCCTTTCGAGCCATTACACTACCTCTGCCAATGATTACAATGAAGGTTATTTTTCTATTGCCAATTACTTCAGCCCTCAGGGTCAATGAACTGATGGCCCTGATGGCAGTACCACCGTACACTGTTTTTAATAAGTACAGTGTAATTTTACGGCCACACCCAGCCTTCATTCCTAAGGTCTGTTCTCAGTTTCATAATAATGAACCCATCATTCTTCCAGTATTTTTCCCTAAGCCTCATACCTCCATTTAAGAGACATTACTGCATACCCTCAACATGAGCAGAGCACTAGCCTTTTACATTTGGAGGACTCAGAACTTTAGGAAGTCCCAACGCCTTCTGGTATCTCTCGTAGATCACTCTAAAGGACATTCACTATCCTCTCAATGCATCTCAAACCTCATAGAGGCCTGCAGTGAGAGATGTTACACTATCCTCAACAAACCACTTCCAACAATACTGAGGATTCATTCCACTAGAGACATATCCATGTCCATAGCATTCCTAAAGGGAGTTCCTCTTTCGGATATCTGCTGCTCAGCCACGTGGTCTTCTAACGCCATCTTTATGAAACATTATGCTATGCTACATTATTGGGCCACAGATTCAGCAGTGGCCTCAGTGGTGCTTTCCACAGCCATTATATCATGACTCTGATACCCGTCGTCCAAGGGTTCTTGACCACTGCTACAAAGTCAGCCACAGGGAACATCACTCAAAGAAGATGAAGTTACTCACCTTGTGCTGTAACTATAGTTCTTCGAGGTGTGTGTCCCTGCAGGTGCTCCACTACCCACTCTCCTCCCCACTTCAGAGTCTCTATTGGTAATTGTCTGTTTCAGATACTCGGGTGGACGAGAGGAACTGGTGGGAGCCAAACCACGTGCACGAGAGAAAGGGTGCGAATGTTGCAAGACGCTAACCGCACCTGCCCAGTCTGGATGACGTTATTGAAGACTGATCTGTGGAGCCAGGATGAGCCTGACACTTACAGTGGAGCACCCACGAGGACACACCTCTTGAAGAACCATTGTTACTGCACAAGGTGAGTAACTTCGTCATTCTTTCATTTCCTCTTGATTCTGGCTGGCCTCCTTGTGGTGTGTGTGTGTGTGCTCGTTTGTTTGTTGCTTCCTTCCTTCCTTCCTTCCTTCCTTCCTTCCTTCCTTCCTTCCTTCCTTCCTTCCTTGTTACCGGCCCCTTCCACTCCTTTATTGATTTGATTAATTCTTATTAACTTGACTGATTTTCAGACTGCTAAATTTTTTGCTTGTGATTCAGCCAGTTACATCTCTTCCCAATGTTCTAACGTGCTGAAAAAGGAGGAAGGAGCACCTCAAGATCTGAAACCACCTTTCTGACACAATCAGTCTAATCTTTTTGCTGGTTTTGATTCAAACCCACAGGGGCGGCCTGTCTCTTCTGTATTGTAACAGGTTGCAAATGGCTCCCATGATAAGATGCTACCATTACATATACATTCTTCTTTCTGCTGAATAAAGGTCGAGCAAGCATGCTCTAGCTAACATGGCTGTTCTGACAGATAATTAACCTTTACGGAGGCTTCTCTCCACACAGCCTGGGTTTAGCAGTATGCATTGTCAGTTCCAAACATAGAGCACTCAGTTTTACTCCAGCAGCATAAGGGGGAACGAGGGGTTGTGGTCTAGTTAGCATAAGTCAGGGAGGAGATTTGATTTCTATTCCTGATGCTGCTACTGATTTTCAGTATAACCCCCTGTGCCTCAATTACTCGAACTGTAAAATGAGGCTTACTCATCTTTGTCAAGCACTTTGGGATCTATGTACCATATAAGTGCAAAGCTCATTATTACAATTATGAAGGGGAATTGCAAAGCAAGCACAATTTTTCTGGTATTCTTTGCAGCTCTTTTATGATGTACAGAGACAGAGTCACACTGAAACCAAACCAAAATAAAAACTACTTTTTAAAATCTTATTTGTTCTGTACATTTGAAATTTTTGGTCCTCATTTATGTATTTTTCCAGGATCTTGTCAAAATCTTTGGAGGATCTGAATAGTGATGTTACATTTCCTGAACTGCTGTTTTCTTCTCCTGACCAATGAAGTGATTCAGCTGTTTATATAGTCTCTTGTTGGGTGCTACTTAATTGCTGAAGTAAGAGCTTGTCTATACTGGAGTTTTTAGCACCCACCATTTACAGCTGTACCAGTATAAGCCCCACTTATAGATATAAGTTAATGACGGTGTCTCTTTTTCCCTAGCAATTTTAACAAGTGCCACTGGTAAGTTACATTACTAGGTTTTCAGCACTGTCTCTCAAGTTTGCTCTGGGGTATACTGTAGTGGGTTAAGTGAAAAGGACATCTTGAAAGTTGCACTTTGAGGATCCCATCTTCATTTATTAAAGGCCCACAAATATGATGTCCAGCTGGTTAAATTGCTGTCCCTGCCTAACATACTGGCAGTAACCCCACACAAATGCAACATATTTTCTGTAATGTAGCATCACTCTCCTAGCAGTACCTCATGTCTAACTTGTAAATGGTTTGGGGGCAGGGACCATGGCTCCTGTAACATCTTGTAGAAAGCCGACCTTGCTTGAAAAAGCAAATAGCATTCTTGTATTGCCTGGGCAGCATCCAAGTCCATGAATATCCACCTACTAAGAAATAACTAGAGAGCTCATTACCTATCACCTGCTTTATCCATAACAGAATTTCCAATATTCAGTTCTGATGTTGTAGGGGAGCCTGGATATCCCTGCTTTGACTAAAATAATAGTGTCTGCACAAACTACGGATCCCTAACAAAGCAAAACCCAGGCATGTCTTAAGACTGGTGCATGTAAGCACACAGGCAAGGCTGCTGGGTGTGGGGGAAGCTTTGAGAGGTAGGAATGTTTTTTGCACAGTCATGCAGCTTCAGCATGGTACAGTTAGATCACGCCAAGAAAATCGGGAGAAACCTTGTACTGGTACATTCTATTCCTGACAAGCAAAATTTCAAGATATAGCTTCAAAACTATTAACCAAGCCCTCTAGTTCGGACTAGGGAGGCAAATGAAGCATACTGAAGTTGCTAATGAAGCACGGGATTTAAATATCCTGCGCTTAATTAACATATCCACGGCCGATTGCCATTTTAAAATGCCGGTCGCCCGATTTAACTTGCCGTGTGTAAATGCAGTGGTCTGAGCCAAAACCTTTCCCTCGAATTAACTGTTACTCCTTGTGCAATGAGGAGTAACAGTTAATTTGAGGGAAGAGTTTTGGATCAGACCACCACGTCTACACGCGGCAAGTTAAATTGGGTGACCAGCATTTTAAAATGGTGACCGGCTGCACATATGCTAATTAAGCACAGGATATTTAAATCCCGTGCTTCATTAGCAACTTTGGTATGTTTCATTTGCCTGCCTAGTTCGAACTAGGCGGCAAGTGTAGACATACCCATAGCTTTTGCAAAATCATGAGTAGCAGGATGTACCCCATACAAGGGCATTGGGCATTTTAGGTATCTTACACAACACGTAATCAATCGGTAGATATTAGAATGACCAAGTCTTGCATTGCTATAAAATGGACTTAGTAAGAAGAATCAATGGCAGGTAGTGAGCAGGCTTTACCCACAGGTCCTGCTCATTATAACTAGAAGTAAAAAAGACCCTTCACGCTGGCTACGGCAGTGCATGACGTCCTGAAGTGTGGTAGTCAAAGGGACCACGAACCTCCTGCCTGGTACTGTAGGTGGCATACAGATGAAGAGTAAGTGAACTATTCTGAAATATTGTATAATAGTAAATCTTCTATTAATTGCTTTTGTATTGGTTTGTGTTGTACTAATGGTTTTCAAAATTCATAGTATTTAAGGTTTAAAGTATATAGTTATTGTTTTCAAGGCTTGTAAAATTTAACAACTATATTAACTGCTTAAAGCTTGCAATAAATAAGAAAGTGGCTACGTCTTTCAGCAGTGTCCTGGTTTCCCTCAGATTTTAAATAAATTGAACCACATGACAGATGTGCACTTAATTCTCTTTAAATTGACTGCACTGGTGCAAAGTCCTGGCTCGTGGTTTCTTTAATCTCCCAGTCACACTTAACATTTGATTTTTCACCTCAGGGCAATATGGCTACAGAGGAGGTCCTGATTCATATATAACATCCCCAGTGCTGCCAACTTTCGTATCCTAAAACATTGCCACAAGCCAAGGCTTGGTCTGTGCACATGGCTTGTGAGTGGAAATGATAGCCATCATTTAATATTTGCTCTCACGTGTTATTTGATTGCAGCATATGAACAATACAGCTGTTGGCCTGCTCACCCGGCCACACAACTAATCAGAGGGAACAGGCTTTACATTGCCCACTCCTCTCTCCATCACAAATATGCACAGAAGGTGCATGCTCTGAAACTCTCAGACAAGTGGAAGAGGTAAGTCACAGATCGCTGCTGCTGTGTTAGCAGACAGATGAAATATGGTTTCACTCCTTGCCCCACACTTGTTTTCAATACAAACCTGTTGGGCAAGCCATGGCTTTTCATCCTGCTCACCCTTGGCTGCTTTTTGCCTTAGAATTTTGCTCTGACAAAGACCATACTTCCTCCTTTAAATCACTCCTGATAATACTGACCTCTCCCTTTTCCCTCCCTTATTTCCTTTTGGTTTAGGTCTCTCTTATGGACAGAAATCCACCTCTCATTAAGACCAACAGAAAGTTTTCATAAGAACATAAGAATGGCCGTACTGGGTCAGACCAAAGGTCCATCTAGCCCATCTAGACCACCTTACCAGCAGGATGCCCCTTATCCCTCCTGCACCGAGGCCGCCCGGCTTTTGGCCGTCCTGTCTGCCGACAGTGGCCAGCGTCAGGTTCCCCAGAGAGGATGGACCGAAGACAATGATCAAGCGATTTGTCTCGTGCCATCCATCTCCAGCCTTTGTCAAAAAAGAGGCCAGGGACACCATTCCTACCCCCTGGCTAATAGCCTTTTATGGACCTAACCTCCATGAAATTATCTATCTTCTCTTTATACTCTGTTATAGTCCTAGCCTTCACAGCGTCCTCTGGCAAGGAGTTCCACAGGTTGACTATGCGCTGTGTGAAGAAGAACTTTCTTTTATTTCTTTTCCATTGACTTTAACGGAAGTTGGAGCAATCCTTTCAACTGCAAGACTGGAAGTTTCAATGGAGTATACGAGAGTTAGGCACCCAAATCCTACAGATATAATGTGAGTTCATTGCATAAATGCCTTGTGCTCCTTTGGAAATCCCAGTCTGAATGTTAGGCCAGGGAACCCATCTGATGTGTTTACTAAAGCATTGGCTATATCAGAGCAAACAGATGAATGTTGAGTATGACAACAAAACGGAACATCTGCTGAACTTCAAAGAAGTGTGAATTCATTAATCGGTTTTCTAAATGCATACAGGCCCCAATGCCAGAGACTCTTAGAAACTTGGAATGCGTATAAATAATATGATTAAGTTAAATATATTAAATGCTTTGCTATATAAAGCCAGTGATCTCTTGTCTCTTCATAAGGCAATCATACAGCAAATATCAATGTGCTTATATCAAGCTTGTATTGTGAGCTTTGAGGAGTAAACTACTTGTATCAAACTATCTATTTTCTAAAATGATTTAATTAATTGGCTTGATGTGGCAACATTTAAATGCTTTGTCATATTTTGATTGTTTTGCAGCACTAGAACATCTTAATTTTTTATGGAACAGCTTGTAGATAAACTAAGTGGCTGTGTCTAGACTGGCCAGTTTTTCCAGAAAATCAGCCGCTTTTCTGGAAAAACTTGCCAGCTGTCTACACTGGCCGCTTGAATTTCCACAAAAGCATTGACGATCTCATGTAAGATTGTCAGTGTTCTTGTGGAAATACTATGCTGTTCCCGTTCGGGCAAAAGTCCTTCTGCGCAAAACTTTTGCGCAAAAAAGGGCCAGTGTAGACAGATGAGATTTGTTTTCTGCAAAAAAGCCCCGATCACGAAAATGGCGATCGCGGCTTTTTGCGCAAAAGCGCGTCTAGATTGGCACGGACGCATTTCTGCAAAAAGTGCTTTTGCGGAAAAGCGTCCATGCCAATCTGGATGCTCTGTTCCGAAAATGCTTTTAACAGAAAAGTATTAAAAGTATTTCTGGAAAATCATGCCAGTCTAGACGTATCCAGTGAGTGGTTTCCTTTGGTTTGCCAGACTAAAGAAGCTCCAGTCCTAGTGACATCATTTATAATTGAGCAGTGTCCACAAGCAGCAATTCTGCAAACCGTATTAAACTGCTGTGCCTTTCTTATCCCTGCCTTCTTTGTCCACTGAGCACCTGTCTTGGCCTGAAAGTCCTTTACCCCCTCATCTTCCTTTCCAGGGACTCGAGAGAGAGAGACAGAGAGTGCCTGGGAACCCATACATCAGCAATTAGTCATTCTGAAAAAGACCAGAGGATAAATTTAACTATACTTTTCTCTCTAGTTAATTAAAATTTGGCTAACAGTTAAACAGGTGCAAGGAGAAGAAAAGAAAAAGAGATGGCGCTAATCAGTATACCTGGAATTCAGTACATTTCACATCCCCCAGGTGTGTATTATAATCAAGACAGCTGCTTTGTGCTGTGACATGCTAAACCTGGGAAGGTGTTCCTTGACTCAGAGGCCAGCACTGAAAACCTAGTGGTCTGTAGCTCTGGTGGGTCACAATAAGCACTCATCTTATACCTAGACTTTAGTAAGGCATTTGATACGGTCTCGCATGATATTCTTATTGATAAACTAGGCAAATATAACTTAGATAGGGCCACGATAAGGTGGGTGCATAATTGGCTGGATAACCGTAGTCAGAGAGTTGTTGTTAACGGTTCTAAATCCTGCTGGAAAGGGATAACAAGTGGAGTTCCTCAAGGGTCTGTTTTGGGACCCGTACTATTCAATATCTTCATCAATGATGTAGATATTGGGATAGAGAGTACTCTTATTAAGTTTGCAGATGATACCAAACTGGGTGGGGTTGCGACTTCTTTGGAGGATAGGGACATAATTCAAAATGACCTTAGCAAGTTAGAGAAATGGTCAGAGGTAAACAGGATGAGGTTTAATAAAGAGAAATGCAAAGTGCTCCACTTAGGAAGGAACAATCAGTTCCATACATACAAGATGGGAAGCGACTGTCTAGGAAGGAGCATGGCGGAAAGGGATCTAGGGGTCATAGTGGACCACAAGTTGAATATGAGTCAACAGTGTGATGCTGTTGCAAAAAAAGCAAATATGATTCTAGGTTGTATCAACAGGTGTGTTGTAAGCAAAACTCGTGAAGTCATTCTGCCGCTCTATTCTGCACTAGTTAGGCCTCAGCTGGAGTACTGTGTCCAGTTCTGGGCGCCACATTTCAAGAAAGATGTGGAGAAATTGGAAAGGGTGCAGAGAAGAGCGACAAGAATGATTAAAGGTCTAGAGAACATGACCTATGAAGCCAGGCTTCATGAACTGGGCTTGTTTAGTTTGGAAAAAAGAAGATTAAGGGGGGACATGATAGCGGTTTTCAAATATCTAAAAGGGTGTCACAAGGAGGAAGGCGAAAATTTGTTCCTCTTGGTTTCTGAGGACAGGACAAGGAGTAATGGGCTTAAAGTGCAGCAGGGGAGGTTTAGATTGGACATTAGGAAAAAATTCCTAACTGTCAGGGTGGTCAAATATTGGAATAAATTGCCAAGGGAGGTGGTGGAATCTCCCTCTCTGGAGATATTTAAGAACAGGTTAGATAGACATCTGTCAGGGATGGTGTAGACGGAGCTTGATCCTGCCTTGAGGGCGGGGGGCTGGACTCGATGACCTCTCGAGGTCCCTTCCAGTCCTATTATTCTATGATTCTATGATTCTATCTCCATGACTGAAGTGAGAGGGCTGGTGCAAGTGACAGGGAAAGGCTGCAGACCCCATAGATACTGTGGCTTAGCCATTATATTTCAAGGTACAACGTGTGGTTCCTATCTTGAGTTCTAGGGGCAGTCCAACAGATGGTTCTGACTTTTCAGACCTTGAACCCGGGGTGCCCTCTCCAGTACATTGCTTTAGGAGAGGCAGTTAGCCTATGCCCCTGCCAGCCAAGCTAGTCTGTGTTGAAAGGCCAGACTCAGATGAGACGGTTTTGTATGTGGATCATAGTGAGAGCTGGGTCCGAGATCCCTCTGCAGTGAAACCAACCCTCCAGTGCCTATTTTCCTGTTCAGCATCTTGCTTGCTGTGCAGCTCCAGAATCCATCCTGCTCCACTGTTGCCTTCCCGGAGAGGGAGGGCACTACCTGAGCCTTGCCTTGGCCAAGAGAAGGGGCTGTATGTGCTCTCCTGTGGTGGAGGATAATGGGACAGCAGGGAAGGCAGTTAAGGGGATGCTGCTTCACACTTTCAGCACACTATTTTTAAGCTCGCTGTGCAGATTCATGAACTTTCCTCCACCTTCCAGAGACTGGATGTAGAAAAATAAAAGCTGGGCAAGTGAGAAATACTAAAGAGACTCATGCCCACATCAAATAGCCTCCTTTACGGAGTGAATTCAGATCTAAACAAAGGCAGGAAAGTTGCAAAAGCTCACTGCTTGTAAACCAAAACTCATGATTGTGTATTTAAATGACCCAGGCAATAAATGATCACGTTTACTTTTCTTAGCTGGGCATAGGAAGGTGTGTGTTCCAGAGCCCATGAGAAGCAGAGTCAAAGAATGAAGTCCTTCTGTTAGAATTGCACTGCAGGTTCTTGCAGCTTTATCATGGCTCTTATGATATTTTGTGTTTATCTTAAACCCCTTGTTCCTCAGTCAAGTGTTTTAGATTATAATCTTGGGTATTGGATTACAAAACAAAGAGGGAGTTTCTAGCCTATCCGATGCAGAGAAAAGCTAGAAAACATGAAACTAGTGTGCACGCCAAGGGCTGAGAAGCAAGAGGAGAAATAGACCATAAATGTATCAGTTTTGAGAATCTCATGGTTTTTAAGTCAGTTAAAGACTTTTCAAGGCAGGACTCCTGATTTTTGAACATGAAGAACAATTCTGAGAATAGAGGTGAGTGGAAGGAAAAAAGTCAGAGAGAAATAATAACATGTTACTGTGCCAGGCCTAACGACACAGACTTCTGTTTAACAAAACCATGCCTCCTTCTCCTACATCTGGTAGATGCATATGGAATGATTATGAAGTATTTTTTTAAATGCATACATAAAACTAAAGCACCAGTCACAGAAAGCAACCAGCTATTGTTTGCATTATGCATAAAATGATTGTAACATATAAGTATTGCAGCAATTGGATAACATAAAACTATTGTGACAGAATGCATACAGGTTGAACAGCGACACATATGAGTTTGTCTGATTCAGAGAAAGCCACTATTTGTAAGTTTTATTGTTTTAAAAATCCTGAATAATCGATTTTGGTTTTAAATTACATTATACAAAACCTTCGTTTTCTTCCAGCCTCTAGTCTATTGGCTATTTAAGGGGTCAGATACTTTGCACCTCAATGTCTCTCCTCAAATATTCAAAGGACTCCATAGATTTAGGTTTTGCTGCTATTGAATTTCCTTTGGCAGAGTGGGTTATAAAAGGTGTATGTATAAATTATCTTGGCTTAATCTTACCCTTCTCTAAGCACTAGGCAAAGGCAGCTCAGGCTCCAGCTAGTATCTTTAATAATAAGCTTTAGCATGTCCTTAATTTTGGACTGTAGCTCCCCTGAAGAGTGCCTTTGCTTTAATTTAACAATTGAAACAGTGCTGGTAAGTTTTCTTACCACAGCTGGAGGACGTTTTCATTCTTTGTAACAGAAAATGGAAGCTTAGTTCTTTTTTGAGTACTTGCTTATGTCCATTCTACTTAGGTGTGCATGCACCATGTGCACAAGTTCCGGAAGCTTTTTACCTTTAGCAGTACTTGTTGGGCCAGCTCGGGAACCCCCTGGAATGGTGCCAGCATATTGGTGCATATATACTCTACTGGCCCTCCACCCCCTCAGTTCCTTCTTACTGCCCCGACCTTTCCCTTGGCTTGCTTAATGCAAGTGTGCCTTTAGCACCTTTTATCTTTTGTAAATAGCTCTTCAAGGAATTGAGTGTTGTCCCAATTACTTGTCTGATTAGAAGTAGTTAGTAGGTAGTTTCTCCCCCTTTTTCCCTCCAACGGGGAAATGCCTGGGCCTCAAGCTTCAAAACCTGTGTGCAGTGCCTGAAGCCTATGCCCTGTGGAGACCCGCACAAGGGGTACATCTAGACTATGCTGAAGTTTCGAAAGAGGATATGCAAATTCTGTGGGAATTTGCATATCTTCTTCCGATCTCACTTTCAAAAGTGAAAGTAGCCAGGAAGCGGTTTTTTCGGCAATCCTCCCCTTTTTCGAAAAGAAGCATAAACCTCATTTTTTGAGGAAGAGTGGCTTTTCAAAAAATGAGGGGGTTTGCCAAAAAAACTGCTTCCCGACTACTTTCACTTTTGAAAGTGGAGATCGGAAGAAGATATGCAAATTCCCACGGAATTCAAAACTTCAGCGCAGGTTAGACATAGCCAAAGAAGTTTTGTTTGAAGTGCCTTGGAGAAGGTCATTTGACAGACTCCTGCAGGATCTGCAAGTCCTTTAAACCAAAGACCAAACGTCAGCATGACTCCAGACTCAAGCTTCTGCTGCTGGAGTCAGTGCTTCAGCCTGCGGTACCAGAGCTGGCGCTGTCCATAGAGGGAACCATATGAAGGCTGGGAGCAGCAGGGAGTTAGAATGGTGCTGGCACCGCACGCGGTGCTGCCTCCCTCTTTACCAGGTGTGGGACTCTGGACTGGCACAGCCTATAGTAGTGGCACTGATTCCCTTGGTACAGGAGCCAGGTCCAGCGTGGAGCAGAACTTTCCTGGCACTGATGGTACCATTGGCATCCGCACCAGCACTATGGGCACCAGAGCATATGGTCATTCCCCCTTCGGCACCGCCACTGCTGCTCTGAGGGGAACCAGCTGCCATGGGGCACCACAGACAGCACCCCAGGAGTACTCAGCATCGGTGGCACCGCTGTGGCCCACATCCGAGTACTCCTCTGAATTAGACACAGAGTCAATTACTTCAAGGGCCTCAGAGCACCAATCTTCAAAGTCAGGTCGGTTGAGGTCTCCACACCAGTCCCGATCTCGGCACCGATCTCGATCCTGGCACCAATCCCACTTGAGGCGCCACTCAAGGAAGGTCAGTTCTCCGCCATCTCAGACGTGGCCTCTACAATGGCAGCCACCAGCCTTGTGGCCTTTTTGGACCCCCTGGATGTATCATCAGGCCCAGGGACAGGAGCCTTCAAGGTTGAGGTTAGCCTTGTCTTCCATGTACTCAGGGCTCTGACATCAGGGTCCAGGGCCAGCTGCTCAGGATCCAGCTAGACAGCCAACCCCAGTGAACCCTACCCAAGTGAAGCCCCCTCTCCCCACCCCACCCCCAATCTCAGCCAGGGTAGCCCCTGCAGGGACCACTATTGTTGAGAGACTACTCATCCTTTTTCCCTGATGAGGCTCTGGCGGACCTGTCCCCAGATGTGCCTGCCATGGACATGCGCACCCATCAGGACTTCCTTGCAAGGTTGGCCCAAAAGTTAGGGATGCAGGCCGAGGAGGTTGCGGAGGAATCCGAGCCCATGGTGGGCATCCTGACAGTGGATGCTTCCGCTAGGATTGCCCTCCCTCTTAATAAGACGATGGCCAAAATTATGAAAAACCTCTGGCAGACATTGGCATCCATGTCGCTGATGCAGAAAGGGGTAGAATGGAGATATTTCATGCTGCAGTCTGGGCATGAACATCTGTTTTCCCACCTGCCCCCTGGCTCAGCATTGGTCTGTGCTGCTTGCCAAATAGAGAGGCAGGGGCAGCCCAGTCCCACTTCTAAGAGTAAGGAGCCCAAAATGCTCGACCTCTTGGGGTGAAAGGCACATGCGACAGTGTGGCTGCAGCCGAGGATTGCAAACACGGAAACAATGCTCAGCAGATATGCCTATAACTTCCGGTTGGCGGTAGGTAAGTTTGAGTCCCAGCTTCCGAGGGAGTAGCAGCAGGAGTTTGAGGCTTTGACAGAGGAGGGCAAGATGGTATCCTGCATTGCCCTTCAGGTCGCACTGGTTGCGTCAGACTCCGTGGCACATTCAATGGCCCCGGGCACAGTCATGCAGAGGAATTTGTGGCTTCAGGTTTGGGCATCTCGCCTGAAGTCCAGACTATACTGGAGGTCCTGTCCTTTGAAGGCTTAGGGCTCTTTTCAGAGCAGACAGATAGTAAACTGCACAGTCTGAAGGACTTGAGGGCAACATTGAAGTCCTTGAGCATCCACACCCCTGCTCCCAAGTGCTGCCTGCTGAATCCTAGGTCACAGAAGCCATACCAGAAGGCCCCAGACAGGACAATAGGCAGAGAAATAGGGGAAATAATAGCAGGGGGTCAGGAGTTGCTCTTGTTTGGCTTCCAAGCAGCCTCAGGGGCCCTCCAGCAACACTTAAGGCCTGAGGTCAGGCTTTTGAAGGTTTGCCCAAGGGCAGATTACCAGCCCCAGCTCTAGATCACCCCTGCTCAAACAGCCTGTCCCTTTTCCATCATTCTTGTTGCTCTATCACCTCAGACTAGTGTTTGAAAGGAGATACACTATCCCAGCCTGTGCTCCCTGGGGCAGGGGAGCCTTCCGGCGCTGCCATTCAAAATGACGTCTTCAAGATGGTGGCAGCCAGCGGGATCCTGATGTGTCCAAAAAGCCTTTAACCATGTTTCTTAAAGGTGCTTGACAACTCTCTCCCCCGCCGGCTCTTTGTGCTATATGTACAACTATTTTGGTTCTTTGCCTGTGATGGGTTGGCTAACTCTGTTCTACCCCCTCCTCTTCTCCCCGCCTTCCCACCCTCCGTCCCTGTCCCTCTTCAGGAACCCCTTGCATGAGCACCTTCTTCATCAAGAGATCTCTTCACTTCTGTCATTGGAGGTCGTAAGAGGTTCCCCTCAAGTGTCGGGGAAAGGGTTTCTAGTCTCGATATTTCCTCATTCCAAAGTCCAAAAGCAGTCTTTGTCCCATCCTAGACCTCAGAGGGCTCAATGCCTTTGTAAGGAAGTCAAGGATTGTGAGCTAGCCTCCTTCATTCCCTCAGTCAATCTAGGGCACTTGTACGCTGCCCTCGATTTGAAGGATGTGTACTTCCACATTTCAATTGTTCCTCACCACAGGAAGTTCTTATGTTTCCTGGTGGATGGGGACCACTACCAGTTTGTGGCACTGCCATTTGGTCTTTCCACCACCATTAGAGTATTCACCAAATGTATGGTAGCGATAGCCACCTTCCTAAGAAAAAGGAGGCTTCATGTTTTCCCCTATCTGGATGACTGGCTCATCAGAGGCCACTCCAGGAACCAGGTGCAATCCCACATTGCATTGGCCAGGGAAACCTTCTCCCAGTTAGGACTCATGTTGAATGAGGCAAAATCAACCCTTTTCCCTACCCAAATAATAGAGTTTGTGGGGGCGAGGTTAGATGCTATGATAGGGTGAGTGTCTCTACCAAGCTTCAGGTTTGCGGCCATGAAGGACATTATTTGATGGCTCTAGGCCACTTCTATGACAACCGTGAGGCATTGACTAAGGCTGTTGGGCCACATGGCGGTGTGCACTTATGTGGTGCAATACGCCAGACTGCTTCTCTGACCCTTGTAGTTCTGGTTGGCAAGGGGCCACAGGACAGCTCAAGACCACGTTGACACCATGGAGACCGTCCCACCAGAGATCCTGTTTACACTGGACTGGTAGATGAGAGAGAGTGAGGTGTGCTGTGGGGTCCTCTTTGCCCAGCCCCCTCCCTCAATGCAGTTGGTGACGGATGCCTCTAATAACGGGTGGGAAGCCCCCTTAGCAGTCCTACAGGGATACAGTATGTAGGCTCCAGCAGAGAGGTTGTTGCACATTAATGTCAGGGAACTGTGGGTGGTACGTTTGGTGTGCCAGACGTTCCTGCCTCAACTGAGGGGCAACTGTGTTTCTGTCTTGATGGACAATACACCAGTGATGTTTCTGATCACCCAATAGGGTGGTGCTCGATCCTCTCCCCTCTGTCAGGAGGCCCTAGCCCTCTGGGACCTTGGCATGACACAGGGGATTCACCTAAAGGCTACCTACCTCCTGGGGGCCCACAACACCTTGGAAAACCACCTTAGTAGGGCATTCTCAGCCCACGAATTGTCTCTCAAGGAGGAGGTGGTACACCTTCTTCTTTGCAGGTGGGGGACTCCCCTCCTTGACCTTTTTGCATCATAAGTCAACAAGAAGTGAGCCCAGTTCTGCTCATACCAAGGCCAGGGTCCAGGATCTGGGGAGATGCCATGGTGATGCGGAGGCCCCCAAGTCTCCTATATGCTTTCCCCCCTATTCCCCTGATACATGAAGTTCTCCTGAGGGTCCGAAGGTATGGGACAACAGTGATCATGGTGGCCAGCCTGGCCACGCCAGCACTGGTATACCACCCTGGCATCACTAAGGGTATGTCTACACTACCCCGCTAGTTCGAACTAGCGGGGTAATGTAGGCATACCTCACTTGCAAATGAAGCCCGGGATTTGAATTTCCCGGGCTTCATTTGCATAAGCGGGGAGCCGCCATTTTTAAAACCCCGCTGGTTCGAACCCCGTGCAGCATGGGGCACGAACTAGGTAGTTCGAACTAGGAAGCCTAGTTCGAACTACCTAGTTCGTGCCCCGTGTAGCCGCGCTGCACGGGGTTCGAACCAGCGGGGTTTTAAAAATGGCGGCTCCCCGCTTATGCAAATGAAGCCCGGGAAATTCAAATCCCAGGCTTCATTTGCAAGTGCAGTATGCCTACATTACCCTCCTAGTTCGAACTAGCGGGGTAGTGTAGACATACCCTAACTGTGGAGGACCCCATTGCCCTCCTGCTCATGCCAGACGTCTTGACACAGGAGCTGGATCAAGGTTATCTGTGCCACCCAAACCTATATTCTCTCCACCTCAAAACTTGGAAGATTGATGGTTGGGGGGGGGAGGGGGAGAGGGAGGTTCTCTGTTCAGACCCAGTCAGTTGAGTACTGATGGAGAGTAGAAAGGCCTCCACCTGGGTGACCTATCAGGCCAAATAGAGGAGGTTCTCAATTTGGGTCATTCTGAAGTGGGAGGACCCCTTTCAGGCCCTCAGCCCTCTGATCTTAGACTATACCGTCTCACCCTCAGCAAACAGAGGTTGTCTACCTCCTCGGTGAGAGTACACCTGGCGGCCATTGTAGCTTTTCACTGGGGGAAAGGGGAGGCTCTGTCTTCACCCATGCGATATTCAAGTGCCTTTTGGCCTGGATAGACTCTGTCCCTAGGTTGGGCAACCTGTTCCCCAGTGGGATCTAAATTCAGTGCTCCAGGGACTCGTTCAGCCCCCGTTCAAACCAATAGCTACGTGTTCCATCTCCCATCTCTCATGGAAGGTGGCCTTTCTCATGGCTATCATCTTGGCTAGGAAGGGCGTCCGAGTTGCAGACCCTTTGTTCGGAGCCACTGTACACTGTGTTCTCTAAGGACAAGGTGACATACCCCGCTTTTCTTCCTAAAGTGGTGTCCCTGTTCCATATGTCTCAGGTGATTTTCCTACTGGTCTTCTACCCTAAGCCGCACGCAAATGAGAAGGAACAGGCGCTTCACACATTCAATGTCAGGAGGGCTCTCGCCTTTTATTTAGAGAGGACAAAGCAATTTTGTAGGTTGTCCCAGCTCCTCATCTCTATTGCGGAAAGAATGAAGGGCCTTCTGGTGTCAGCTCAGTGCCTGTCTGCATGGATCATGGCATGTGTTAAGGCATGTTATGATCTAAGGGGGAGGCCAGTCCCTTCTATCACGGCCCACTCTACCAGAGCTCATGCCTCCTCAAGTGCATTTCTAGCACAGGTGCCTATCCTAGACATCTGTAAAGCAGCTACATGGTCATCGATACATACCTTTACTAACCATTATGCAATTACACAGCAGGCTTGACAGGATACGGCTGTTGGCAGGGCGGTGTTGCAGTCTATTTGCAATTAGGTTCTGTCCCCACCCCTGTAAGTATAGCTTGGAAATCATCTGAGTGGAATGGACATAAACAAGCAGTTGAAGAAGAAAAAATGGTTACTTACCTCATAACTGTTGTTCTTTGAGATGTGTTGATTATGTCCATTCCAATCCCACCCACCTCCCCTTCATCAGGACATCTGGCAAGAATGAATTGAGGGGGTGGAGTGCCAGTAGGGGTATATATGTGCCGATATGCTGGTGCCACTCCAGGGGGCTCTCCAGCTGGCCCAACAGGTACTGTTAAGGGTAAAAAGCTTCTGGAACTCGTGCATGCAGCGCATGCGCACCTAAGTGGAATAGACATAAGCAACACATCGCGATGAACAAGAGTTACGAGGTAACCAACTATTTTTTCCTGGGGTTCTGTATAGAAATCCTCTGCTTTCTGCCCATGCAGCTCTGCAAAGGATTATTAAGCAATGCTTCTTGCTGAAGAGGTTATTTAGACTCCGCCTCATATCAGTAGTGTACAGGTTCTGATGCCACTAAGTCTGTACTGGTATTGCCTGTACCAATGATCTAAGATTGTAAGCATTGTTTCGTGCAGTCCACTAACTGCAAATAAGTCCTGGTGACTCTCAAGTCAGAGTTGCATGAGAAAACTAAGCTAAAATTAGCAACACTAATTAGCTACATGGCAGGCTTTTAAATCTCACAAAATGTATGTAGATTTAATTGTAATTATTTTGATTTCTCAGTTACCCATTCTGAGGTCTAAGACACTCTCAAAAATTGAAACACATGATTAGCAAAGTTAAAATTTAACAGCCCAATACTTTTGACTGATCAAATGTTTATTTAACAAATAAACTCATCAGCAACAAATGCTCTCCAATCATATCAACTATATTGTAAGACTCCACTTGAAATCTCTAGCCCTTCCACCTGTAAAACTTGTACAGTTCGTTAAGGCACAGAAACATGTATTTCAGTCCTCTTTATTATTATTACAGATGATGGCAAGAGGATCTAAATGGAAAAGGGCACTCTCTTTTAGCCAGATGAAATTGACAAAATACACTTTTGCTACAATTGTCATTTGATAGAGGCCTAGGTTGCATGAAACTTCAGAATTGTGACCCTGAATCTTAAATGGCAGACTCCGCCTGCCATGGAGATCACTCTAGTCAATGCATCTGAGCGCACAACATGACAGGGGGCCGGGGCGGACTGACCCAGTGGGGTACCGGGAATTTCCCGGTGGGCTGTCGTATCCACCTGTGATGGGCTGTCGTTGCCCCGCACTTGAGCAGCTCTGCAGCCGTGCTGTATGCGGAGCATGGAGCCTGACCCGTCACTTGTGCTGCATGCTGGACGTGATGCAGGGAAAGGGGGCGGGGCTTGAAAAGCACACAGGGGTGATATCATGGGGAGGACCATTCCCAGGCCTGTTTTGATTGCCAGTCCGCTCCTGAAGGGGGCTCAACTGATTTAAGCCGTAGCCAGCTCAGCTACATCCATTCTCCAGCCTCTAAGAAAGCCTGAGTCAGTCTATCCATTTGCTATGTCTGCTGGGCCAAATGTGATGCAAAGGGAAAGCTTGGAATTATCAGCACACTTTGCCCCCAGGCCTTCTCACTAACTCTGCTGAGGGCTTCATAGCCCCACTGAACAGAAGGGGAAGCTAAATCAGTGTCTGCACTGCCCCATGTAGGAGTCTTGGGGCAGAACAGTTATTGGCTCCCGCTACTGCTGGTCATCCAGAAAGGAATGAGCAGAGTCCTCCAGCTACCCTGCTAGTTACTACCATAGTGACTGTTATTATCTATTTGTTTGACATTAGGCTTAGAGGTTTTAGTCCCATTACAATGTGCAAAAATATAGAAGACTGTGCATGTCCTGAAGTGTCCTACAAGACAAAGGAAAAGGGGCAGAGATGGTAGACATGTGTCTTGTAAGTCACAGGGCTTGGGGTGGTTGTTTTAAACGCAGTAAATTCCCTCCCATCACAATTCACCCCCCTAATCTTCCTCCCCTGCAATTCCCAGCCTCTGTTCAAGTGCCCACCACCCCGCTGACATTCAGCCTGTCTCCACACAAAGGAGCCATGTGCTCCTAAACTAAATCCATGAAACAGGCAGGTAGATGATGGCCCAGGCAGCTCGTTCTGTACATGTGTCCCAGGAGGAGTGAACTGGAACACACAGATCCTACAGCACAGACAGCAGAACAGAGACTCTGTTCACTTAGCTCTGGTTTGCAAAGGGGCTCAGGTGCTATTTTTAGCGCTTCCTACAGCAATTGGTGCGGCATGGCTGCCTCTGAATTATATGGAGCTTTAATTGGAGGAAGTGATGTGCAAGCAAGGCTGGGGAGAGGAAATTCCCTCCGAATCCCGAGGGACAAACACATACCTGTCAAGTCTCTGCGTGACACACTTGCTCGATGTGAACCCTGCCTCCAAACTCTTTTCTGCCAGCCCTACATGGAGGGAAACCGATTTCAGACCTTAACACTGGCAGTGGTTTTTCCTTTGCTGTTCTGTCATTACATTCACTACTGGCCTGGCTGGGTATCAGCCCTCTTTGGTGGCTCTTCCCAAGGACACAGCCTATTCAGACCCTCTCACAACTGAGCGTTCGTCCTATATGTTGTTTGTAAGCACCTGAGCGTAAATCCCAGCTTTGATTGCTGTCTAGTCTCAGACTCGGGCTCCTCATCCACAGGCTGCCTAATAAGCCGCTAGATACTGGCGACCAAGCAGAACTATAGGCACAGCTCAAGCTGGCCAGGAATGAACGGGCAGAGTAAAGCCAGCAGTGATTTGGAGCTTGTCTCCTGCACCTGTTTGTTGACAGCTCCTTGCAAACCCTAGTTTCCTGGATAGAGGCACTTGTGAGGCAGGAGAGACCAAAGAGCTGTTCCCACCACCTGTGCTGACTTGCTTCACCATCATGGCCAAGTCACTGGAGGCAGAAACATTTCACATTTGTTACTGGCTGGGAGGCAGGTGGGTTAATCCGTAAATAAGGCCGTGGGAGCTACAGGGCTCAGACCACTGACAACCAACCCACTTTTAGTAAGGGGCTTTTGTATGGATTGCGTTTAGGCCAGGGCTGGGGAACCTCAGCCCCCGGCTTGCCTGGATATGGCCCCTGAGGCTCAGGGCTCCTCCCAGCATTGGGGAGACAGTGTTGGTACTCCAGCACCACTGGAGCACACAAAACCGACTAGCCGTGGCCCCCTAGGCTCTGGTGTGAGAGGTGTAGGCGGGAAGTGTCTTTCTCCTTAGTCAGAGGCCACAGCAGTCAGGGGTTGGTTTTTATTTTTGCTTCTCACCTGTGAGCGCCCCCGACCAAGAAAGGTTCCCACCCCCGCTTTCGGCAAGCGGCTCTGCGCATTGGGGCCGTGCCCTTTTGCAGGACTCTCCCTTTCCTCGCCTATCCCGTAGGCAAAGATTGTACGGACACCCGCCAAATGCTTTCTGAATGGCGGGAAAAGGGCTACACCGGATTCTCCCGAGGCTTCTTTCTGCAGGTTGCCGCGGGTGTTCGCTGCAGGACCACGTGGCTGGTTTTCTCATTCGACTGCCTTGCTCTTGACGCACCGCTGCTTGAGAGACAAGCCCTGGGCCAGAGGCAGCGCCAGGATCCCAGGGCTAGGGCTAAAGGAGAAGCGTCCCTGTTTATTTTGCTGGGACGGCACGTGCAGCCTGAAGGAGCCCCTCCCGCCATGCTGTCGGGCGGGTCGGGCCAGGCAGAGAATACCCCTTTGGTTCCCTTCATCTCTTTGGCTGCGATTCGGGAACGAGCCATTCCGCCCGGCGCCGCTGTGCAAGCAGCCCCGCAGGGGTGACTGGGCTGTAGCTGCCCGAGGCTCCAACGGGACACTTCGAGCGAGCATGGCAGGAGCTCGGGGGACCCTTTGGGCTGGCTCAGGGACACCGGCTGCTGCCCCTTGTTTAATGAGCCACGCAGCCAATAAATACGCCTCGGTCTGAGCCTCGGTTTATTTGCAGCAGACTTGGGCTTCCTGGGACGCAACGGGCCTGATCCAAAGCCCACGGAGACTAATCAGAAAACTTCCCTCGCCTCCAAGGGGCTCTGGATCTGGTCAGAAACGCCCAGTATGTGCAATCAGTTTGGTCCGCCCTCATGAGTGCATGTGACTGGGCCCGGGGCTGCGCCAGGCACAGGTCTCTCTCACGTCACCACAGCGGGTTCTTGTCCTTCCTCAAGCCTTCTCCTCCCATCTGCCACTGAAGGGAGATTTCTCAGGTTTTTTTTTTAAAGCCATAACTCCATTTTGTTCTTCTCAGATGCACCATAAATTCTTTCTCCCCCTCTTCCATTCCTGGGGTGTTGCACTAAGGAGGTTCGGTGGCATTGGCTCATTGGCCCTTGGGGCATTCTGGCCTCCGAGGACAGCTGGGGCAATGGCTATGCAGATCTGTTCCCAAAGAAAAATTAGAGGCAGGGAGAGGGATGGGCAGGGACGGTGTCCCTGGCCTTTGTTTGTCAGAGGCTGAGAATGGGTGAGCGGATGGAGCACCTGACGATTGCCTCTTCTGTGCATTCCCTCTGGGGCATGTGGTGCTGGCTACTGTGGGAAGACAGGACACTGGGCTAGATGGACCTTTGGTTTGACCCATTAGGGCTGTTCTTACAGTGCAGCTCTTGAACCTACATTGATGCTAGTGTAACCCCTCCTGTTGGCTAGCCCAGTGTGAGGTTATTCAGCATAGGGGAAGCTTGTGACTTCTTACACCACTGTGGGGGGAGGGCTAGGCCTGAGGCTGCTTGGTGTGCTCTGCGTTGTGTATGTGTGAGTGCACCTCAGACCAGACCCAGTCTGACAAATCACCAGGAACAGGCTTTATTCTGTAAAAAACATAGAACAGGAAAACAGTTCAGCAGCCCTTCTCTCAGCATGCAGCCTGTGTGGTGCTTCTAGCACAGTCCTTGCTGAGACCCTGCTGGGGGCAGAGGGCACATCCTGGAAGGAACCAGGAAGTTTGTAGTCCACAACTTGTAGTTCCCAGGGCTGCTGCTGAAACACACTGGACCTTGGGCTACACTAGTAACCTAGTTAGGGCACTACTTTGACCAGCAGCCCCCATTGCACCCATGCAGCTTCAGTGGTCAGAGCAAAACAAAAGCATGAAGCCCAAAATCTACAGTCCCAAATTCTGCCGCATCCAGTTACAGCAGCTGACCTGGTCTAGAGCCCCACAGCACTAACTCTGTAGCGCGCAGGGAGGCCAGCCATGGACACGAGTTGCCCAAGTCCCGAAGTTCATAGCCTGACACGTGCAGGTGTTACATGGGTCCCAGCTCTGACTCCCTTTCCCCCTCCCCTCCCAGTACAGCCTTTGGGTCCAGAGAGGTAACAAGGATGACATATGGAATCATCAATGGCCTGGAGTGATGGGATTGCAGAAAATCCTGACACTCCGCTCAGGCTGGCAGTACCTGGGGAGCACAATCAGTACGCTCAGTTCTGGCCAAGGCACAGGGCAAACATGGTCCATGCCAGAAGAAACAAGGAAATGGGAGAGGAATCCTGAGCAACCCCACCAACACATGTAGAAGTCCTGCCCTGCTGCACAGTGTTGCAGGGAGAACACACTGGCTGCTCAGGGGGAGGGTAATAAAGAGAGGGCTCTCTTGGGTAAAAAATACAACTGGGGAGAGTTGGAGATCTGCCTCTACTTCTCCTGCATTTGGCATCATCTGATGATTGCCTCTTCCGTGAATTCCCTCTGGGGCATGTGGTGCAGGGCATTGTAGCTCTGAACGTGACTATGGAATTACACTGGAATGGGTTACTTAGTGGAATCTCCATCCCTAGAGGTTTTTAAGACCTGGCTTGACAAAGCCTTGACTAGGATGATTTAGTTGGGGTTGGTCCTGCTTGAAACAGGGGGTTGGACTTGATGACATCCTGTGAGTCTCTGGGTAACTGTCAGCCAGGCAGACACACCCTTGTGATCTTTTGTATTTCTTGACCTAAACATATGGTAAAAATTGTTCTTGTGAATCAATACAAACATGTAAATACTGAGGTCCTGGGTTTTTCCTGATACCAGGGAAATTGTTCCTTTTGGCAGTTTACTTCCTTAGACAAGGAAATGATGTAGCCGTACTGGATCTGACTTGTGCTGCACAAAGGGGCACATGAAGGGGAAGAGGCAGGTGTTTGGGATTTTGCAAGTTAGTGTTCTTATAGCATCGGACAAGCACCAAAGAAAGATATTTACAAACCATTTTGCTTGATAGTCACCTCTCCTTAGGATCAGAAGGAAAAAAACCTGAAATGAGGGAGTGGGGGGAAATCCAGTTTCTGGGATGTTTTAACAGTTTCATCTCAGACCGTCTGCCAACCTCAGTAAAAGGGAATACCTGGCATAGAGCCTAGCTTAAGATGAAGGAATAGGGAAAACACATAGCAAGATGACAGCTCATGTCCTATGCCCCAAACCCAGAATTGTTAAAATTTACTAAATTAAGAGCTAGTTTTACTGGTGACAATTTCACTGCCTCTGTTTCCATGAGAACATTTAAAGTTGCTCCCTACTAAAAAGTGGCAGAAGCATGAGCCCTCTCTTAATTGTTCCCATGCTGAATGCAAATAGTGATGGCATGGTCTCCCCTTTCACTTTTTCAACCTGCAACCAACCCCGTGACAATGGGGAACACCAGGTTCTGTTGTGCATCGTGTTATCACTTTTCGTCCCTTGCTAAAACTTGTTGGGAGGGATGATTCCATCCTGTGTTAATTAAATGCACAAGTTTTGTAATGCAATTTGGGGTGTGATTTTGAAGGGATCTCTGCCCAGATTTCTCAGGGACTGGTGAGTTTAGGGGGTGGATGAGTTTCTGGGTTCCTTGGGGCATCAGGAGGAAAGGTAAGGGGGCAATCTCAGCCCCCAAAGTCCCCTACTACAATTAATTTGGCTTCCCAGCCATACCTCTCTGAAGGCCTGCATAGTCAGCTTCCCCAGGGAAGTCATTGCCCATGTTACCTTTCTAGACCCTGCGCTTCTCCCTGCCTCCTCTCTGAGGCGCTGGAAGGAAGCCCTGCCTCCCCAGAACCAATGTGCAGCCTCCCAGCATGTTGCTCAGTGCTGACTCCCTCTCCTCTCTTGGGAGAACAATGGGGAGGTCCAGCCTCCTTAAGCTGCTGCTGCCTGAAAACTCCTGTAGGCCACAGTACTTGCCCTTCCAGCAGTCCAGAGCCTCTCTTCCCTGGCAGGGAGAGCCACTGAGCTGGAGGGCCTGTGTGCCATGTAAGTGTGCTTGTGTAGCTGCTCAGCAGAGATTCCAATGCTGCCCAGCTGATTTGCAGAGCACCTACAGCTAGATTTGTGTTTCTCCCTGTGGTGCATAATCACACATGCGTTGGTGCACATAAAATTTATTCCACACATGGATGAGAAAAATCCACATGTGGATGGAAGTTTAGAGGGAACATTAGCCAGGGGTCTAGATGGCAAGGCAAAGTGGAAGGTATACAGTGCAATCCAAACTCCAGGGTATGGCTAGCAGCTCTAAGGCCAGTAATGTAGTGGTTTAAAAAAAGAAAAGAAGTGAGCAAACTTTCTAAAACTCCATGCTGCCAAAATAGAAATGGATAAATTCCTTTAATCCTCTGCTACCTCACTACAGAAGCCACTGATTTGCAGTCTGAGCATGATGCTTGTGTTGTTGGTGTGATTTGCCAGTTGTAAGATTGGCACCTAACAGAGGAACAGATGCTACAGCTACATTTCCTCTATATGCAAGACCTGGGTAAAAACAAAATAAAAGCTCCTGTGCTTCCACTACGTGTAAGGGCAGCCATATGCTCACATTCAAAAAAACTGGGACAAACTTATAGGGTCACAAAACACTGATATGAAAAACAAGAAAAAGGACTAATAGCAACAAGTGCACATTAACCAACTGCTCACATAGAAAATGGGAAATGACTGCCTAGGAAGGAATACTGCAGTAAAGATTCTGGGGGCTACAATGTCAGCCCAAAACTGTTAGAGCAATGATTTTACTCGTCAGAAGATGGGCTGTGATAATCGGTGTTAAGTGTAGTTGAGACACAGGCAGGTTAGATGAAATGAGACCTTTATTAGATAACACAAATAAACTAGGACTCTCTGCAGCTTAACAATAATGGCTCGGATGTTAGCACAGATATTACCATAGGGGATGAACCCCAGAGCCCAGACCCTAACAATAGGGAAGCAAGACAATAGGGAAGGACTATATCACACCCTGTAGTCAGTGGGATGACACGGGGAGGACACAGGAGCTGGATTCCAGGAACCTCTGGAACAGGTAAGTGGATTTCTCTTGATCTTGTGTCTTCTTTCTTCCATTCTTGACACGCTGTCCTGGTTTTGTGCATGGATGTAAGTTAAAGGGTCCCTTTGCAATGCTATCTCCCCATGTTGGCTCACTGTGGGAGGTCTCTGTGCCCCACTTGAATGATCTTGCACAACATCCAGAGACTGTTAAGAGTGCTGTTAGAATGACAGATGCTCCCTTATATGCTTTCCAGTTGCTGGGCAGATTTGATGTCACACGGCACTCCATGTTCCCGCTCTTTCCTCTGTTTTGGCGTCAAACCAGAAAAAGGGCACCAAAAGCCTAGAGAAGGGCACCAAGATGGAAGTCAGCTTGTCCTTTCAATTCAATATGGAGATTCAACCAAAATGGCAACTATATACATCAGATGTATTTAATCCGTTTCTTTCCAACAACAGAGGGCCAGGGACAAGAGCTTTGGGGGTATAAGAGGGGGTCTTATGATGGGACTGAGGGGTTCAGAAAGCAGGAGGGGGGACCAGTGCATGGGGGGGATGAGGGCTCCAGCTGTGGGTTAGCTCTGGAGAGGTTTCGCATGGAGCACGGTGCTCCAGGCTGGGATTGAAGTGTTCAGAAGGCAGTAGGGATCAGAGTTGGGATAGGGTGTTGGGGCACAGGTAGGCTCCAAGTATCAGTTACCTCAAGTGGCTCCCAGAAGCAGCGGCACTTCCCTTGTGCAGTTCTGATGTTGAAGTGTAGTCAGGCAGTTCTGCAAGCTTCCCTGTCCAGCGATGCTACCCTGCAGCTCCTATTGGCCACAGTTCCTAGCCAATGGGAACTTCAAGGAACTGGTGGAGCAGAGAGAACCCCTGACCCCACTCCCTGGCAGGAGCTTGAGAGATTGAGTAAAAGGTCTGCTGGGATGGATGTGGCCTGTGGGCTATAGTTTCTCTGCAGCTGGAAGAGACACATCTGTCAGGGATGGTCTAGATAATCTAGAGCAGGTGTCTATGCTATATGGCTTAGCAGGGTCTCTTCAAGCCCTACATTTCTAGGATTCTAAATGCATAAGTCTCTAGAGGGAGGATTTTAGCCCTAGTATAAGTGTCAGAAGTTTATCATAAAATACAGAGCATAGCGGTTAACATTCACTTGCATCAAAAATCACACTTTTGATAGTGTCTCTCCTCAGCTTTTGTCTTCACTCCAAACTACTCCCCACAACACTCACCTCCTGTTCCACTGACCAGCTCCTGGTAAACACAGCAGATTCTGCTCAGTCTAAGCAAGGGTCTTTGATATTCTGTGGTTATAACACAAGTTTGTTTATCCCCTGCAGAAGTGGATGCCAAAGATAATTTTAAACACCCTTAAAGCAGTTCCCAGGACATCATATGAATAACTAAACATAGTCACTTTCTAATGACTATGCCCCACGTTGGAGGCGTCCGTTTGTACGAGGAAGGGTTTTGTAAAGTCCAGCTGCGCCAGCACCGGGGTCCAGGTAAGGGCCTTCTTCAGCCACTGGAATGCTTCCTCATACTGTGGGGTCCAGCGCACCTTCTGGGCGGGCCCGCCCTTTGTCAGATCTGTTAATGGGGCAGCTATTGTCGCGAAACGTGGTATAAATCGCCTATAATAGCCGGCCAAGCCCAAGAATTGGCGGACTTGCCTTTTCGTCGTCGGGGCCGGGTGATCTCGCACTGCCTTCACCTTGTCTATTTGCGGCTTTAGCCGTCCGTTTCCCACGACATATCCCAGATAGGCTACCTCGTTCTGTCCAAATGCACACTTGCCGGGGTTCACTGTCAGCCGCGCTCCCTCCAGAGTCTTCAGGATTGCCCGTACATGGCCCAAGTGGTCTTTCCAGGATACACTGTAGATCACCACGTCATCGATATATGCCGCGGCGTATTCGTGATGCTCTTTCAGGAGGTGGTCCATTAACTGCTGGAACGTCGCTGCAGCCCTGTTTAATCGGAAGGGCATGGTCTGGAAGTGGTAGAGCCCGAATGGTGTTGCAAACGCGGTCTTTTCCTGGGATGCCGGCGTGAGAGGGATTTGCCGGTAGCCTCTTGTGAGGTCTATCGTTGTCAGGTACCGGGCTGCTCTCCGATAGCTCTTGGTCAGTCAATTTGGCAGTGATGCACAGGTAAGTGCAAAGGCAGAAAGTGGAAATCTGAAAGATGGGCCTTCAATGACAAGGTGGTAAAAAACCTTGAAGCTAAACTCTGATTGCCACAAACTATGACAGATCTGCCAATGAAAATATTGTTCAGAGGGCAAGAACTGCCGCCTTAAAGCTATCTCAGTTCCATTTCCACTCTGAGCTCCTCAGTGGCACAAGAGTCTCTGTCTCACTGAGGCTCAAGTAGCAGCCACACGTGTGAGAGATAGCATATGGATGGAGGCTGTGGCAAAGTAGGACAAGTATCTGTATAGATAGGTGTTGCTATGAAAACAAATACTCCTGTCTTCTTAGTAGCAAACATTCACACTCTGGTAACACCCAAAGGCCTCAGTGTTGTGTGGGACACTGTTCAAACAGAAGAGAAAATCCCTGACTTTTTGCAACAAGATGTAGTGTTATCCAATTCTTAGAACAACATGGTAAAATACATTTAACCCAGTAATATAAAGCAAATCTTTAATTAGCAACTACTACACAGAACATATACAAAATCTAGACATAATTCAAATTCAAGCTATTGTAGATTTTGTTCTTAACATTTTTGCATCATTTAAAAATAAAAATTACAGCATCTCCCCTCTAATTTCTCTTTTCTTCCCTGATTTCCATCCTTCTGCCACGTTCTCTGTGGACATATTCATCTTTTTCTGTCTCATTTCCTATTTGTAATGCTTGTTGTATTTCAACTTTACTTATTCTTTCAGCTCTTTTACCATCTTTCTTTGCTCTTCAAGGAATCTCTTTTCCCGGGCTGCTTCCCTCTTCAATAATTTTCCCAGCAGGATTTGCTCAAGCCTTCTAATCTCTGCTCTTTCATTCATTCTTCCCTCCCTTCATGCTTGCAGACTCATTCCATCCTAGACCTTTCACTGCTCCTTTTCTTCACCAGTTTCTCCACCTTTCTGCCCCCACTACATTTTTCAGGTCCCTGAAAACCAGGCCACCTTCTCAGATGTCTGAGTAAGGATTTAGGTGCTGACCGAAGACACCTGCTTTTTGGAAGAACCACATTGAAGACTCAAAGGCATTCAATCCACTTACCTTAAGAGAACTGGAAGGGATGATGATCACAACCTGAAAGTATTGACAAGGGGAAGGGGAAGAGGTGGGAACAGAAATGTGATGAGAGCTCCTCAATCGTGCACAAGGGCTGTCAAACTTCATTGCACTGCGACCTCCTTCTGACAATAAAAATAACTACGTGACCCTAGGAGTGGGGATCAAAGCCTGAGCCCTCCTAAGCCCCACAACCCCACATGGCAGGGGGACACCCCAAAATTCTGGGCAAAGGAGCCAAACACAAAGGATTTAAAGCCCGGTGGGGGGGGGGGGGGAGGGTGTTACTTGAGCTCCACCATCTAGAGTGGACAGCCCTGGGGCTCAGCCTTTGGCCCCAGCAAGTCTCACACCAGTCCCAGTGACCCCATTAAAATGAGGTTGAAACCCACAGTTTTGAGAACTACTCTCTGATCTAGCAAAGATTTAACCAGATACAGTGGCTGCGAGCTGAAGCTAGGATAAAGCAGAGAAGAAAGTGAACCATTAGAACAATTTACCACAGTGGATGGTGGATTTTCATCACTGGCCATTTTTAGATCAAGATTGGCTGTTTCTAAAATATACTGTCTAGTCCAAACAGGAATTAATTTTGGGATGTTCTATTGCCTGTGTTCTACAGGAGGTCAGATTAGATGATTACAAGAACTCATGGATGACAAGGAGCATTGTAATCTATGAAAATTTCATTTTAAATTTAACAACTATCTATGAGAGAAAGGGACAAAAAGGTAAAAGTTCTATACACACAAAGGTAAGAGTGATATCCACCACTAGCAACCTCCTCTTCTCACCCTCCAAAACCTACTAGTTAACAATGGATTTTAGTAAAATAAAACATGTCAAATTTGTTCCTCAAAAGGCCCAAGAACAGGCCTTTATTGCAGTGATATTGATATACAGCCATCAGACACAGGCTGTTTTATATAATATATCATTTATAATGAAAGATATTTGAACTGTTTACTTTTCTTATTTAATGCGAGCCCCGTATCTCAGGATTCTAGGTATGACTTTCTGCTTGCTGTCTAGATGACATTAGAAAAGCTGCAATTGGTTGCTTAGGTCTGAAATTGAGGAGAGAGGAAACCTAGGGGGGGAAGGAAGGTCGTGACACCAGCGATCCAGTTATGAAGATGTGTTCCTTTTCATGCTCCTTCCATTTAGCTTTTGCCCTGCTAAATGTCTAAAGTTATTTGCAATCTGTGTGTGTGTAAAGCTCTTTCGCCCCCAGTGAAACCTCATGCTATTTCAGATGTTAAACAATGGCTTGCTTATGCACTGCACAAATGCTGCTTCTGGGCTTGGATGCGATGCAGGTTTTGCACAAATATAATTCCTCTCTCACATTCAAAAGCTATTTAGAACAGCCCTTCAATCCATGCAATTTTACTACAGAGATTTAAAAAAACCACTTTTTTTTAAAAAGAAGAAAACTCCCAAAACGTATTTAAACTAACCACTAGCAGAAATATTTTCTTCAAATGTTTTCTTCCAAAAATTGTGTTTGGCAGCTGGCAGCCTAGAGAGATTATGTTTTTTTTGTCTCCCCCTCTCTGATTTAAAAACAATCGAGGGAAAAGTGTGACACACCGATATAAGAAAAAAGTGAAACTGATTATAATGTATCACTTTGTGAGACAGAAGGCTTTACATTTTAGCCTGTATCACAGACAAAATGCCCAGGTACAACTAAAAATGACAATAAACAGGAAACAAGGATGTGTATGCTCTCCAGGAACATGACCCGATTTTGTCTTTAAATTATATTGAAGAATACAACACAATACAAATAAAAATTTTATTAAAATCACCTGTAATAATATGAAGTATCACTAATTTATGTACTTGTGCAAGAAAACTTGTAATATGCATAACAGGATGTGATGTGAACAGAAATATTTCATACTGATTTTCATATACATATAAATATAAACGTTAAAAATGGTGTCTGACAATGATATACTAATTGGCTACATGGTTTTGATAGTAATCAGGAGAATGTATAATTTTGTACTCCTTGAGCAAGGTCTTAAAAGCAGTGCATGTGGCAAATTGCTGCTGATTGAAAAAAGTCTTTGCTTTCTTATAAAACGAGTAACTGTATTACTTCAGTAAACATTTAGAAATATTTTAGGCACATGCAGAAAAAAAAAGCCTTAGAAACTCTGGCACATGCCAGTGACTTATTTGTTCTTTGCTGCCAGAGGTTTACGACTGATCTTCTTTGACTTATCATTGTTCTTCTTTGGAGGTTCCGGATTTGCTTGCATGTGTCTGCCATAGAGACTGCAAGGAAATGAGACAAAAAATATTTGTGATACCATCACTAAAATACGGGTTTTCATCCGACTGCATGTTACACAAGGCATTTAGCTACTACAGCTCAAGAAAGCAGAGGGTCATTAGTTTATTTTATCTGTATATATGCTTGAAATGCCTATTAGGCTTTAAGCTGCAGAATATAGGATTAGTTTTCCGTGAGTCATCTGGAGGTTAACACTAGGAAAAACAGAGTTTAAAAACTGTAAACAGAAGAAATCAGTTTTGCCTTCAGAAACTTGCAACCTTTATTCTGCATAGTTATGGAATAAAGGCTCCTAGGGCTCAGAGTGAGTGTATTTAAGTTGACAATGACAAAAATTGGGCTGAACTGAAGAGATAGAGTACCCATTTACAGCACAGTGAGCATCACGCCTAGCCAGAAAACCCAAGGGCTCGATAATGTGACAGAGAGCAATGATGTCAGAGTATTCTCTGTCTCTTCACACATGATTGATAGTAGTGGGGTAGCTACCAACATATCAATGCCACATTAATAAGTACCACTGATTAAATGTTGACAAAGTATCCAACAATTAAGATGGCTAGCATTCACAACAAATCTAAATAGACTATCTGGCTGAGAAAATTTAACTAAACATCAGATAATTAACAGAACATTTATGAATAATCCTGATTAAACTACACTGAAAAGCCTACTCAATAAGTACAGCTCAAACTTAACTTTCCTTATTGACACAAACTGCTTTTTAGTGACATTTTCTGTGGAGTGTCAGTGTGTCTAGAGGGGAAAGGCTCTCGACCTTTACTTTCTCCATGCTTGGTCTACACTAGAGTTTGGTTGACATAGGGCAACATGTGTTGTCCCAACTGTGTCAGTGTCTACAATACAGCCTGGCTCCTGCCCATGTAAGTGCCCTTCTGCATTGAAATAACAATTCCACCTCCTCCAGAGGTGTAGGACTTACATCAGTGTAGTCAGGTAAGACATGCAACATCTGTGTAACTACTATGTTCTTTACCATCAAAATATACTCCCGAAAACTATCGAACTCACTAGTCCTCTGTGCAGAGAGAAAACCAGGATCAGACATCTGCACATTCACTGGGACAAAAATTTGCCTTCTCTTATACCAGAGAAACTCCACTAAAGTCAGTGAACGTAGAACTGGGCCGCGTATGTTCATAATTTCCAGTAGGCTTGAGGCAAGGATGGGGAGGGGAAAATTTTTTGGGTCAGGGATTGCTGACCTACAGAAAAAAAAAATCACTTGGGTGGACTGCACACAAGTGAGAAGCAAAAAAAACAAAACAACCCCTCCCCCCACTGACATGACTCCTGACTAAGAAGGAGAAAGACATTCACCACATCCCCTCACACACCAGAGCCTGGGAGGGGCCCAGGCTAGTAGATTTTGTGTGCTCCAGCCCCCCAGTGGAGAGGCTAGAGCACCAGTGTGGGTTCATCAAGGCCGGAGCCGGGGGGGAAGGAGGAGAAGAGAGGAGTCCTGAGCTTCCAGGTCTGGGTTCAGGCAAGCTGGGGGCTGCATTCGGCCCCCGAGCCTGAGGTTCCCTACTCCTGGTTTAAGGAATACCACTAAAAGCCATTCATGGTTCCTCATTCCATGTGGGGGTGGGACAGGGAGGAAAGCTAAAATTATTAAACTGGGCTATTCAGAGGGACTATTTATATGAATTAAAAGAAAATTAAACTCCATTTGGTCAGTATGGATCTGGGCTCCATTTAGTCAATCCATGCAGTGATTTGTGGTACCTATTATAATGATATTGTGGGCACCTTGGCTTTGGAATGTTGAGTTTAATGGTGCCCACTATCTCTGGGAATTGATCAGGAATCTATTTGCTCATGTCATATCTGGTAATTTGTAATATCATATGTTTACATGGACGTTATATTTCTGAGGAATTCTACATCCAATTCTCTGTCAACAAGCCTAAAACTGAACATGGAATCTGGATTGCAAATACACACTTCAGACCTCTGTAATTAGCCCATACAGCAAATACAAGCTGTTGGCCTTACAAATGCAGCTCATAGGCTGTGGAGTCTTTATAGACTCAGCAGCTACAATACTGGAAACCATCACCATTCATAGAGGATGCATCCCGCATCAACAGTGAATGGCAAAATTCACAAATCCTGGGAGCTGCAGCTCCCGGCCCCCACAGTGAGCTCCCCGGGGCTCCTGAACTCACCGCAAGGGCCAGGAGCTCCCCACAGTTATTGGGAGCAATGGGGAACTCACTGTGGCTCCTGGTAGCTGTAGTGAGTTCCCAGCTGTTCGTGGCCCCCGTCCCTCCCATGCTAGTACAGGAGACTTGCAAATACATGGAACTGCAAACAGCGATTCCAAGAATCGTGATGGTTTTCAGTATTGCAGGAAGCCTTATGTCAAAATGCAAAGCTTTTCTAGAATATTAAATGTAAGACTGAAAATGCATAAAACACTGAAAGAGTTTTCCTGTTGCATTTCTCAGTGTGTATGAAAAACATTAAAAAAAACTCTTTTCTGGCGAACACCACTATTTTCACATGTACAAATATAACAAAACCCCACTGCATTTTCTATCAGCCCCACTGCAAACAACAAATAAGAGCATTGCAGCTGCTACAGCAAAACTAACAATATCATGTGAGAAAGATGCTCATTAAACTTCATCATTCTGTCCTCTTTAATGATGCCTTTAGTTAATAAAAATTCCCTAAGCAATTGCAAAGATATTAGGAGAGGTCTTTGGTTATGTATCAGGGGTCCAAGCTGTCACTAGGAAGCATACGGTTCAGGAGGTGTTTTCCCAAGAGGAAAGAGTGAATACAGCTTTCTTGTAATAAATTCAGAGAGAATCAATAACTGCAGCTTGCTACATTACTTAAGCATTTAAGAAAATAGGTGATCCTTCTAAATTAAACTACAAATTACTAAATGTTGCAATTTACAGTATTAACTAAGAGGCATGAATTGAAAGGCATTAACAGTCATATAATGTGCAAACACTGAATCTTAGTATTACATCTGTAACTTTGTGAATTTTAAATAGTAACTCTTTTTTGAAGTTGGAAAATATTGTAAAATAATTTTTTTTTTAATTCAAAATAATTTCCACCACACCCTTTCTAGTCTACATTACCTCACCCAATAACTAAAAGCTACTTCTAAAAGCAGAGAGTGGAACAATGAACAAAAATGTATTAAACATGGAGAGGAAATGTCTAAATAATTTGATACCAACTGATTTCAGAATAAGGGTCAGAGAGTCTGATTAGGACCCCCCCAAACAATATGTATAGACAGTGTTATTTGCAGATGTTTTTAGCCTTTAAGAAAACAAACAATGTGGCATTAGAGGACAGCACCGTTAGGTAAAGATTTGGGGCCCTGAGCTTTTTAAAAAAGATTTCAACACACAGCTTTAGGAAGATGCATTGCTTTGTCACTGTGTGGCAAAGGCATAAGTAAAAGGGTTTTTTTACATGGAGTTCTAGGAAAATGCAGTCACACACAATCCTGCATGAAATCCCATCGCCAGGTACTATATCATAAAAGGTGAGAAAAACAGGATTCAAAATGCTGTTGCTTGCTGTAAATACAGTAGGACACGCTAGCTGGTTTTTAAGCCGTGATTAATTAGCTTAAATACTGTAGCTAAATATTTACTGTAAAAGCGCGCGCACACACACACACTTCATTCTCCCTGCTCCCAAGCAGGTATTTGCTTTTTTCCACTGTTTCAATGTCTCCATGCTGCAAATGGGGCTGGCATTTCCTTCTGTGGGAGCTGCTACATTGCTAATGCTTTCTAAGGGTAGGTCTTGTGTGGGGAAGGAGACAAATCCAGGGAATGCACAGTTCACTTTTGCAATGTGTTAGAGATAGGATTTTTTAACTATTTTGCAAATGCCTTCTAGTTTGTTAATTTACCAATAATTATGTTTATTAATTAGGGGACATCAATTAAAAATAAACGAATAAGCAATATGAAAATCTGTTTTCTTCACACATTCCAAAGTGAACTGCATTTCCTGCGTTCTAAGTAGGGCAGTTCAAATAATTAAAAATGATTCACTTATTCAATTAATTTAGTTTCACCCCCGTGTTTGCAAATGCTCTGAGAACAGATGGCAGAACTGTCAGATATATTCATTATTTGAAATTATTTGTGAACGTCTTCAGCAAATAATTCTTGGTATGCAGCTTGTTCAAGAACAGTTCACTGCGCATACTCAAAGCTCAGGCAATGCTGGTTAAACAAATCTTGTGGTGATGTTTCTGCTTTCAGATTGGCTCATATGGCTAAGCAACAACAAAGTGCCGCTAACACAGGGCTCCCACAAAAGGGCTCCCATCGCAGTCAGATACACCAATTCTATTTTCTGTGAAAAGTATTTTCCCCACTAAAATACCTTCATAATTTCCATACTCTTCCCTTCTCCAAATCCATCAGTCTTTCCACCTTATGGTGGCTTCTCCATGTGGATCCCTCTCCTGGTAGCTGTATCTCACTGCAGCACCAGTGATGGCAGGTGGGTATCCTGAAGCCTCAACTGATAGTGGCAGTGGCATATATATGCCTTGTCTTGTACCTTCTGGCAATAGCTTGGTCGGTCAAGTTAGGGACAGGCAAACTGCCTATAGTGGGGAGCTGTCCAATCATTTGTGCTATATCCTGTTTTCAAAGTTGGGTCGTGGGCCTGCCCTGGTCCTAGGTGCGAGTAGGCTGTGAGATGCTTTATCTAAGCATCCATAGGCACCTCCGATCTCCTAGCTACCGTTGGCTGTGATTCACTGTTTCCAGCCAAGGGGAGCTGCAGGAAATGGTGGCCCAGCCCAAGCTGCTCCCTGGCACTCCCCTTGGCTGGACATGGTGAACTACAGCCAATGGGAACTGTGAGGCTCTGTGCCTATGGATGCTTAGATAAACAAAGTGTCTCTCAGCCAGCGGCTTACCCAAGTGGACCCCCAGCCCAACTTTGAAAACCCCTGGTTTAGAGTAGACATGAACAACTGCTGCAGCTCTTGGAAGTGTCAGAGCAATGGCCTCTCTCAAGGCTCTGCTCTTCCACTGATACTGTTCAATATGCACCTACCAGCTACACTCTCACGCAAGTTTAGCTCTGCTGACAATGTCTGCTGAAGATACCTAGCTCAGGGCTTCTCAGAAACTGACAAGGACTTGGATGATGATACAAAACTCATGGCAGACAACTGTAGTTGATGTTGCCTCCTGTCAAGTTTTTCTAAGACTGATTCTAATGCATTTCAACTGCATAATACAAGCCACGAGTAAAGTTTTCCTCAAGGGCCAATGTGTGCAGCATGATCCAAACCCAGTTTGACGTCATACAACTTCTGGAGGGAAGACAGCAGCCCAAGGCAGCACTCAAAACAAAGTGCTCAAAAATTAACTGGTTCAACCTGGGTTATGAGCATCCAGATACTCAGAACATCAGCCTTCGCTATTCAAGAGCAGAGTACTGTGCTCTTGTTTGGTGCCTCATCTCACTTGAGGTTGGTCGATATAGAGCTTCAAGCTATGTGTATTGTTAGTAGGGCTTTACAGGCAACTCTGTTGCCATGGCTACTAATACTTAGTAACATAGCATGACCCCATATTCACTGAGAGAAGGCCTCTGCCATTCTGCTAGTTAAGACTTATAAGAACAGTGACCTGCTTTTGTATGCAGGTCTCAACCAGCTGCCAGCTCACCTGTTTTCCAGGTGCCCTTTATAGTCATTTACTGCATGACAGGGCATGACTGTGGAATCCACTTGGTACAATGAATGTTCAGCAAGTATAGTCATTAATCACTCTCTCGTTATTGACCCAATCATCTGGCCACCAGATTTTGATCTGCCAAGGCACCAGTGGTCATCCCGAATTGGTTTCAAACAGGACAGGACAGTGGTGCAGCCAATCTCTTTAAATGAAGCTTTTCTAATGACACACAAAGCAGCTGAGGTCAGCTTCAGCCTGTCACATGTTCTTGATGAGTGCCCATTGGCTTATTTCGACCTGCTCTCCCCCTGGCTGATGATGATGCCATCAAATGGCTGAGCACATTTTTCATACACTGATTATGGATTCTATAAAATTATAGGTCTCATTTGTGTTTTGAGGTGGGCAAGTCTCCTCCAACTGAAAAAAAGAACAGTTTTGCTTTACAAATGCCCACTCTCTTGCAGTGTGACTAGCACAAACAAATTAACCATGATAGAGAATGAGAACCTGGAAATGAGACTACCAACAAAAGTGTAACCGACTAGCCTATTTACACAGTCCAAGCTAAACCAAAAGGCACACAGTAAATAAACAAGAAAGGCAAAAAAGGCTTCTAAAATGTTAATATTTAATAATACACTTTAAGGCCAGAAGGGACCATTGTGATCCTCTAGTCTGACCTTCTTCTAATGCAGAACATTTGATTTTCATGGATTAATTTCTGCTTCACATTCAAGAGCTGTAGCTGAACTATAGCATATATTCTAGAAAATGAGTCAAATTGGTTCTAACATTTTTCCAGTGATGGAGAATGCACCATAACCCTCTATTAGTTAATAAGGCATCATTAGTAAGATAGGTAAGGAAATTTACTGGCTTGTGATTTTTAACCTGTTCTTTTAAGTACATTGGAAACAGCAGGTTCTGGAATGACTGATTTCATCCACAGCTCCTTGAGCTGATCTTTCTGTGCTAATGAATGTTAAAACTTCTGGTTTAAAAATGCCAAGAGGTTGCTTTGCCATTATTTCATAATGAAAACAAAACAAAAAAGCATCTTATAATACTCCCTGAGCATAACACCTTTTTGAATTCTGTCTCTTAGATGAGAATCTTGATAGAGAAACACTGTTGGAAAACCACGGATGTTCCAGGACCAGCTTGTCCTGGTGGAGGGCTGGAGCTGGGAACTTGGTGCATGGCAGTGGAAGCTCAGTGGGGCTGGTGGAAGCGAGGGGCAGGGGGAAACAGGAGGCTGGTGGCCAGGCCAGACCTTGGGAGGCCAGTGGGGGGTGGGAAGTTATATCCTTTACTTATTTTGGACTGGTCAGGTCCCAAGGGTGCCAGACCTGGGAGGTCCAACCTGTACTAGATTAAGAGCCCAAAAACTGAGTCACTTGAAAATCTTGGCCACTGTGTACGGCTAAAAAGAAACATGAAGGGGATCTCTACTAAACAATCGAATGCAGAAGCAGAACACACGTATACCTTTAAAAAAAATCTTCCTCCTTCCTTTTTTTTTTTTTTAAGCAGAAACCTAAATTAAGATTTCATTTAGAAAGTCTACACTGACAAGATGTCCCCCAGCAAATCCAGAATAGTTAAGGGGCTGTGGACAGAGGGCCATCGTTTTCTATCCAAGATAGCCAGACCCCAGCCAGCCCAATTTTGAACAAGCAACAATCATAATTAGAAAACATTACCCAGGCCCTAGGTCTGCAAGTGGATCCACAATGGTGGGCCTCACTGCTCACAGTGTCCCACTGAGGCCACATGGGCATCTCACTTTGGCACGGTGCGGCTCCTTGCCGTATGCAGACCTGAATTCTGCACACGGGATACTAGATCATTCTCAAAGCATGGAATATATACAGGAAATTTTGCTTAAATCCTTTAGACATAGACAGCAATTGATTAGAAAAAGACATGACTCCTATCCCTTAGCCCCATGCTTCACGAGAGAAGCAATCTGCTACTGGCTAACACCAGGATGCTTATCAATCTCTGGCAATTCACTTATGTTGGTCAGCCACCATCTTGCTGTGCACTGGGAGAAGAGAAAGTTGAGGTCCCTGTGAAGCCTGCTCTGCCATCCATATTCTGGAAGCAGGTTGCCCATGCATTGGAGTAAGGGTCCAACCTTACATCTCATCACGCCTCTGCCTGGGGAAACAGAGTCTCCGACTACATGAATCTCTTATTACCGGTACATACAGTCAGAGAAAAAGGAAGGTAATCTCTACTGCTTCCATCTCCTTCTCCCATCCCCCGGGGAATGCTTGCATGCATTTTAGAACATTCAAGTAATGGGGAAACTCAATGAGATTTTTCCTTCTTAATAGATATTCTTAGATGGAAGGACTTAACTGCAGTGGGAATCTGAAAAGATGCCCCCTTTAATCCGCCTTTCACAGCTTAAAATTTAATATTTCCATATTCACATATTTGACGAGGAGAAGGGTCTAAGCCCTGCATACAGGTATCACCCACACACCCTATAAGCCAGAAGGGGCTGAGGTATCCTTTTGGACAAGCAAAATCCTCCAATATGGTGAATGAGAATGGCTGGAGCCAGAGGGGTCAGCCATCTAGCAAGAGGCAGTGCAGGCTATGGAGCAAAATACATTTACAAGAAACAATGCAGGTGATCACTCTAATGTGGGTGTACTTTGTTTACTCAAGAGTGATCTGTATCATCACATCTGTGACGTATGCGTGCCTTAAAGTATGAGCATGCAGTATATAAATCTGCACACTGTGGTTACACTGATTTATGTGGTTGGGACTAAAGTCTGGGCCACTGAGTTGAGATCAGACACACCTGCCGGCTTTCAAACTAATCCTGAACAGTAAGCAAAAACACATAAAACATTCACATCTTCCGTACCTTAGTAAAAGCATTCTTCTTTAATCCCTCCTTTACCTTAATGCTGCTGTTCACGTTAAGCCTTTTAAATTTAAAACCAATAATTAGGTGCTGGTTTTTCTTTGGTTTCAAAGTTCTTAGAGTTTTTGGCAAAAGTGTCTAATTACCACCCAAATGGTTTTCTTTTGAGTTATTCTCTGCATAGCAGTTGTGTATTTCTTTCCCTCTAATTACAGTGAATTTACTGATAAAAAAGAGAATAGGAACTCTCGACATTGTAATATATGAACATGATTAAAAAAAAATCTCCTGGAATTAACCTGTGGCAGCTATACTCTGTGTTGGGCTAGTGGGGGTCTCAGCCTATGGAAGAGATCAAACTCACAATCCACTGGGTGTTGGGACAGCTATGCTACTGGAGGAAAGTTGTGTGATGGGGTGGTTACACCATCCCAGAATGAAAAGTGTTAAAATATTCCTGGGAGAGGGCTAATTATAGGAACCAGTCATGAGATGGCTTGAGACAGCCAATCAGAGCCTAGCTGGGCTGTATAAAAAGATGGCTGGCTTAAAGCAGCAGACTCTTGTTCCAGCGGCAGAAGAATCTAGTTGCCTGGTAGCACAGAGTACCTAGGACATAGCAGTGTTGGGGGAAGGCAGGGTGAGCCTGGGAAACTCAGGCCTGAATAAACTCAAGGCTGAGATCCAGTGACAGGGGTCCAAGGACATATTAGGGGTGCAGAGAAACAGCCAGGGCAGAAGAAAGCAGAAGGTCCACACCCCCTTGCCAATGATGAGTGGCTATTTCAGACTACAGTTTGCCTGGAGCCAGGGGCTAGATGAGGACTGGCAATGGATCACTGAGGCAAGATGGGCATAGGGTGAGGTTCCCTGGGAGGGGAGGACCCCAGAATTTGGGGGCACTGCCATGGGATGGTTCCCTGAGGTGGTTCGGAGGGATGCAGCTCCTGACAAGTAGTGAAGAACAGACAAAAAGGCAACAGCAGGTGAGACACTGCAGGAGGGGGCAGGGGGCACTCTGAGGCTGAACTGAGCTAATTCCCAGAGTGACCAGCAGGAGGCAGTGAGTCACAGACTGTTAGTTACCATAGTTGCTACTATGCAATCTCTCTTCTGGCCACCCCAGTGCAGGGGGCATAGTTTGGATTCTACTCCTGAGTGATCCCTAGCTCCTTCCCTTGTCTAAAAAGAGCATGGCCAGGGAACAGAAAGAAGCAGAAAAGCACAAATCTACAGGTGAGTGCAAGCAGGTTGCTAGAAGGTAGTGGGCCCCACAGGTTCATGTGGTGGGGATGAATGGCTGTATGCAAGCAAAGGCCAGGTTTGGGAAGGTTCACACAGACCTCCTAGAAAACTTACTGGTTTTACCAGCCATGGACCCTTCCCTCTGCTGAGCTGCCTCAAACTCCTCTCCCCTGGGGAATGTGTGTCAAATGCTGCAGGTGCTTCCAGTAGGACCATTAACCACAATTAAGGGTAGGGTTGCCGGATGGTTTAACCAAAAATACCGAACCCCCCCCCCCACTCCAAAACAAACAAACAAACAAACAAACAAACAAAAAATGGGTGAAGAGGGGGGGGCAAAGTTATTGAGCAAAAAAATAAAATAAAAATAATAAACCTAGAGCGTCATTGAGCAAAAACAATTACAAAATTAAATCATGGCCCCTTTAAGAACAGGAAGGGCTGGGCTCTGCCTCTCCTAATAGGCTGCCAGCGGCTATCTTGCCTCCCTCTCTGCTCCTAGCTAGACAGCTCCCCTGCAGAACCAGGTAAGCAGCCCAATTGCTGACTGTGTGTAGGGTTGCCACGTGTCCGGTATTGCCCCGGACAGTCTGGTATTTTTGCCACCTGGCTAGGAAAAAAAAATCAGAAAATACCAGACATTTTAAGTGTTGGTATTTTCTGTTTTTTTTACTGGACAGGAGCCAGAAATACCAGACTGTCCAAGGTAATACCAGACACCTGGCAACCCTAGCTAAGGGTTCCACATTAGTGGTGTAATTGGGGATCCAACTTTCCTTGTGACCTCACCTGATTGGCAGTCCTGGGACGTTCATAGATTCATAGAGTTTAAGGCTAGAAGAGACTAACATCATATACTCTGATCCCATGTATGTCAAATATTTAATTTCACCCAGTTGCCCCAGATTAAGTCCAACAATTTGCGTGTGGCCAAAGCTCATCTTTCAGAAAGGCAACTAATCTTCTTTGCCATACGTCCTCCTCCAGGTCCATGGGAGAAGGAACAGTGGAGACACTGGAGGGTTTCCCTTTTGGGTTCATTTTTGCAACCAGGATACTTCAGCAAAGGCAGAAATGGACACTGTGTCCCTCATGAGATCCTCCTTTAGGTTCCCAGCAGTGGCCCTTTCATCTCTATTAACTCCATGGCATTGACCTGAAACAGCCCAACTGCATCAGTCTGCAGGACATGTGACACATCCCACACTTGCAAGCAGGTATGTAGGAAGAGCTGAGGAGGATTAGCATGAGGATTTGGTTTGTTGGCTTTCAGGGATTATGGGGTGTGTAGAGTCAGAGTACTGATAAAAAGTGTTTGTTTTCTGTGCACTGAATGCTGGGTGGAATTTACTGCTGCTTTTTAAATGCATTCTGAACTGATGGCAGGAGGCCTATATAGTGGAAGACTATTTTTTTTTTAAATATACTGAAATAAGTAAGTCTAGTTAAAGTCAGGTTTTAGTCCCAAAGTCAAACCTGCTTACTCAAACTTTTCCCACTTCACATTTAAAGCCCTCAAATTCTGCAAGACAGAGGTCAATGACTCCTTGTTCATGGAGAGCTTATTACTAATCTTTGGATCTTTCAGATACATATCTCTGGGTTGTCACCATCTCTAATGCTCCACATATACTGATTACCACAGTGTCATGAAACCACCAAGAATAGGGGAAGTGCACCTCCATTTTCCTCTCATTAACTTTGTCCAGAGCAGTACACCATTATGGAAAATAAAAATAAATTAAGCAGATATTTAGAATTTTTCTTCCATGGCCAACACTATGCAGACAAAGCTATTCTATTCAGGAGAGACCCACATTACACAGCAGCCAATAATCTTTATGGTAACACTGCAGTGAAAATGTCATTTATTGTAATGAACACAGATCATAAGGAAAGCCCCCAGCTACCTCTCCATTATTTTTCATTATACTCTTTCTTGCTGTATTATATTTCAAGACTACTTGGGGAATTATACCAAACCCTGCTCACTAGTCAGCTCTTCATTACTGAGATCCTGTTAAAATGTAATTGAACAAACTGTACCAGTTACTGAGATAGTACACCACACTGTTTTGGTATTTATCTTTTCCTGTTTACATTATCCTTTCTTTAGAGTGCAGTTCTCAAAAACAACTTGGCCACAGATGGGAATGGTATCAAAATAAAAAAAGATAGACCTACAATATTTACAGGTAAATAAGTATGTTGAGAAAATGACTGTGCTTCCTTTAAGCTAATAAATATGAGGCTTTGCTGGTAGCATTTCATCTGCTTTAGCAGTCCTAGATGAACATGGGAAGATGAAGAGCATGATCTGGCAAAATGAGCCTACATGCTTCAGCCAGGGAAAGCCAGCAGAGAAGACTTTGGTGCATTGCTGATGTACACTATTAAATATGTCCCATTCCATAGGAACAAGACACTGGCCACTCTAACAAGCACTGGTTAAATCTTTGCTCATTTAACATTAAAGATCTTGCTCACTTTTAAAACCTTCACACATTGGGAATGGTTGTGAAGAGGACTATGGAGCAGAACTCTGGAACTATCTGAGAATTCTGGGTTCCTGGGGATCTATCAACCTGGATTCAAGGCTTATGACAGAGACTGAATAAATATCCTTAGCGTTCTGCTCTCTTTCACAAGCTTTCCTTTGACGCAGTAATGGTGAACAATAGGCTTGATTTTACTTCAAATAAAATCAATAGAAGTTTTGCCATTGACTTCAATGAATTCAGGTCTTGGCATATAATGGAGGAGCAACAATCTACACTTGAAGGAAGAAAATGCAGTCTGCTCATTATAAAAAAAGGAAAGCACACATAGATCACGATCTCAGTATAATTTTCTGGAAATCACTGAATTCCTGTTTCACTGCACTATTGCACAAAATGGCTTAGGAAGTGCAAAGATAATCAAAGCTTTCTAGACCGTTTAGTTAATTAAATATACATATTTCATAACTAATTGTTTTATAATTAGCATTAGCTACTCAGGCATTTGTTGAAAACTAGAAAAACCAGCACTTCTTGATACTAACCAAGTGCCATGCTCATCATTATTTAGGTTGAGTCCCCGATATGCAGGTTCCAATGCAGCCAAATAGGATCATGGGCTATAAAAGTCCACAAAACATTAACAAATATTGTAGTACATTGACATCTAGCCAAGGTTTTGTTGAGTGTTGGAATGCAAATTCGAAACACGGATAGAATTTAAAAACCTTTTAAACCCTTACCAGAAACAATGATAGATGAGTAAACTCAGAGTATTCATTAACTAAAGCAGCTGCAGTTACACATGGGCTAATGTGTATTTACATAGTCTGCTTATGCTGAGCATCTTATTGCCATTAAAGGAAGCGGTGTAAGCATTACATCCTAAGTTGAGGGAGCCTATGCATGCTCTTGGGTATTAGGAAGATGTGCAATGTAGTCTACAGGATGCATTCTGAGTGTGTCCAAAATATTAATACAAAATTATTGTGGCTTTTGACCATGGGGGGAGTGGAAAGGAAACACAGATTTTAAACAATATCTTACACAGAATCATCCAACTATGAAGGTAGGAAGAATGCAGTAATAGAGCACTACAGTGCCAGGGGAAGAACTGCACAACTCCAAATGCATGGATTTTAAAAATGTTGCAGAGGTGACATATGTGATCCTCAATCTACTGTTTCTCCAAAATGCTTGTGTTAACTTTCAACATACGTGATTAGTACCCTGAAAAACACAAGAGCAATAATTGACTTGATTGGTCTGCTGTGGTCCACGCTAGGCACGTTTAGTGGCAAACAGCTGGCTACCACTAGCAGCTAAAGCAGTCCCCCAGCACTTGCAACATAAAGCTAGCATTAAAAGAGTCTTGGTGTGGGGGAGAGAAGGAAACTAGTGAAAGATTTGCCAATGGTTCTGTACCTTAGAAAAGATACATCATTAGCCTGTCAATAGTATAGGGCTCAGGAGATAAATGTATTGACAACTCACTGCCTATTGATTCAGTTGTATTCAAAGCTCTTTCTATGCAATTCACATGCAGATTCACATGACCATGAGTTCCACAGAGAATTAATGGTCCTAAACTGCAGATTGGTAGGTCTGAAATAAGAGCACTTACAGTTTTTAGTGATTTAAGAGGACCAAGAATGGATCAGCTGCTCATCTAACTCATCTATGCCATTATTCCTACTGAACACTTCACTCCCATTTAACACATATTAGGGAGATGAGATTAGGCAAAATGGGCTTATTTTCAGCTGCATAGTCTTTTCCTCACCATCTGTTTTATTCACTTGTTGCAGTTTCTCCCACACTTTGACTATAGGCTCTAGGGCAGGAACGGTCTTTTTTACCATGTTTTTGAACAGTGCCTAATGCAATGGGGCCTTGATTCCTGACTGCATGCCCAAGTTTCTACTGCAATACCAATTAAAACAAGTATTCCTCTGTATCCACAGCTGGTGTAAAAAACAGGGACGCTCCACTCAAAATAATGATGCTATATCAGTTGGGTAGCTTGCTTCAAGAAAGGGAAAAAAATGTGAAACAAAACCCACTTTATTTTTAAATGCTCACTTGTTATTGTGTAGACATACCCCATGCGAGTTGCCTTCACTTATCTTCAGTCTTTTCTAGGGAAGCTTTACTGCCTACACCCCATTTGCTTTTCCACTTTAGCTGGGCCACGACTATTTGCTATTACAGCTCACATTATATTTACACAGAATTTATATTATTTTAGTCCTGGAATAGGCTACAAGATCTCATTTAACTTGATTCTTTTCTTAACTCCATCTCATTTCCAGGCAGGAACCAAGTTTTACAGTTGATTTTCTTATAGAACTTCTGCATAAAATTTACGTTTTAAAAACTTGTATTTTTAGTAAGAGGAGGAAAAACCCATGAAATAATTAGTTTAGAATTACTGCAATTTGTGTGTGAATAAAGTGCACATACTGCAATGAGAAGTTCACAACACCTTTCAGTAGATAGGGGGAAAAAAGTGATGTTCTTGAAGGTGATATGCAATTTTCACACACAAATGTATTCATCCAAAGCCAGCCTACATTTTTCTGTACCTTATGCTCATTTTTTTTTCTCACTGCTTTTAATACATTAAATGCTGCCCGACTCCTACATCATTATCTGAGAAAAAGCTCAATTTTTCCTTTTACAAAATTCTTCAGTGGAATTTTACTCTTATTTTAATAAAAATACTGAAAATTAGAGATGGGAAAAGACCTATTAGTTAACCTACTGCCTGCCAATTAACCTATGAAGTGAAAACAATGAGCTAAACTTTGTCACAAGGACAGAGCCAATAAGAAGGTAGCATACCCTCTCCTGTAGCCACATTCTCCATCCCATTATCCATAAGGTAATTTATTGCTAATACCAGCCAACGATTATGTTCTCTCCCCTCTCCCATAGTGTCTCAGTTGTGCTTGCACAGCAATTAAGAGGCAGGGTCAATGCTCTGACTGTTCCCCACCATCCTTACACACAAAAAACCCAACAATGACAAATAGTCTGGTAGCACTTTATAGACTAACAAAACACGTAGAGGGTATCATGAGCTTTCATGGGCACAGCCCACTTCTTCAGATGACCAGAGTTATGAGTTTACGATGTGTAGACTCAAAATAAATAGAGGGGAAGGGGAGGGGGAAAAAAAGGAAGGGGGGTTGGAGACAGAGAACCAGAGGGAATCAGTAAGTATCTGAAGATTGGGTAGTTAAAACGAAGCAGATAATAATCAAGGTCAATAGCTAATATCCTTCCTGACATGGGAGTTTACACAAAGAGCTGTTTGCACCTTCAATGGTTGTTAAATTGGTAGTGTCCTAACCAACTTTCATCACAACTGCGTCCATTAGCATGGGAATTGACTGATTATTATCTTCTTCACCCTGGCACTCTTTTTGCCCTGCAGCCTCCATTATCATCGAGCTAGGAGGGATGGGGGGGGGGGGGGAAGGAAGTGTGAAGAGGTGTTTGTGACCTACCTGGGGGGTCAAAATAGCACCTTTCCACCCCCTTGTGTGTGGGAAGAATAGAGGCCTGGGTCTGCCATAAGGTTTTAGACATAACATGCTTTAATATATTTCCATATTGTGCAAACTGTAGTAGAATATATGAAGCAGATGCTTGAGGAAACCCAAATACAGTAACCCATGTGTCATCAAGATGATCTTCTGAGGTTAAGGTTTTAGACAGTTTGTCCACTGTTTTGTTGAGTGGTAATGCTACTCTGCCCAGAGTGGCCGCTGAAAGGATGTCCACCATAAGGGTCAGACTGCTCCTGGACCTCCTCCACTTGGAGCCCCAGGTTAGCTGCCAATCTCCTAGGCAGATCCTGATGTCCCCTAGCATCCATTAATGGAAGTGGTGGGGCAGAGTCCGCTAAGGCCTCATCTGGTGAGGAGAACGATGATTCTCTAATCCCCATTTGCTCTTCCCCCAATTCTGCTACCTGTGTCACTACTGTCACTGGGGATGCCACCTGGCCTACCACTGACGGAGGCAGCAGTGCTCCAGCTACCCTCACAGGCAGTAAGAAGGAACTGAGGGGGCGAGGGACCAGCAGGGGTATATATGCACCAATGTGCCGGCACCACTCCAGGGGGCTCCCTGGCTGGCCCAACAGATACTGCTAAGGGAAAAAGCTCTGGAATCCGTGCACATGGCATACACACACCTAATTGGAATGGACATGAGCAAGCACTTGAAGAATGATGTCTTTAATAGAGCATCCTTTAAAGGAAGCAACTTCTTCACTGACAGTCATTCAGTAACAGAGAAAGCAGTTTCCCTGAAGATCTTCTTCATTCCTACAGTGTACCAGAGATAATTAAAGTAGCAGGTGATTTATTCCTTTGCTACCTTGTAGCTGAAATTTCTAAGCCTATTAATGATATTTTAAGTATCAGCAGTTATGGAACATGATTAATTCTAATAAAAACTGGTTAAACCAAAAATAGTAGAGTGACTAAAATTACACAAGATGCTATTTGTTGGATAGCGAATATTGTAATAACCTGCAAAAGGTGTACACGTCATGACCCAGTACTATAATTTGTACATGCATTGTCACAAACCACCACCACCTATTTCCCCTGACTGAAAACCACTTGCACTGCTTTATTGTGGGTAACTATGAAAGTCTTTGTACACAAAAAAGTCTCATATCTGTCACAGTGCAGCACTGTTTATTAGTAAAGTTGTCATTGACAAAGTATATTTTATTAAAATAGATGGGTTTAAGAGTAAAAAAAGTATGCAGAAAAATTCCAAGGAATATCTCTGTTTCACATATTTCTGACACCAGATTAACTAATCCAGTAAAAAGATCCTTGATATGCCATTTACTGATTGATGTGCACACAGAGCTGAGGCCCAAGCATGAAATTTTATTGCTGAAGACATTTTCATCCACAGCCAAATCACCAGGGAAACACTTTGTCAAACAACTTCATGCTGCATGGTGACTGTGTGATAATACTGGCAACTCAGTTTTTTCCCCCTCTTTTTTTTCTCCCCCCGCAATTGCATCTACCTGTCTACCAGAAATATTGTAGAATAGCATTGCAATTCATGCAGCTGTCCATCCGAACACTCAAGAATAACTGAAATAGTTCACGTTTTATTTCAACAGTAAGTTAAAACATAAATGCTCAAATGTTGCATTTTATACAAATGATACAATATATTTTTGGCAGAGTTTAATACCAAACCCTTGGGCTATCAGATATTTGAGGGCTACAAATTGCTACTTGCTTACAAGAGCTCCGTCTTGGTGTTTGAATTTGGTCCCGGCTGAGAGAGAAGGTTGGTTGGATCTAAGAAAAGACGATGTACAACCCTTCTGTTTGCTAACACTGACAGCTTAGGGAATAATTTGAGTTTCCACTAAGGTACAATGCATTAATGACCACGTCTGCTATCCTTTCATTGCTCTTGCAATTATTGACAAATTTTAGTCCTGCTGATTGCCTTAAATCTTCTAATTATTTTCTGTGTTAATTATTTTCCTGATTTTTATTGCAGTGGCATTTGCTCTTAAAAGGTGGCCAATAATTTTTTCAGCAAATTCCCTAACCAGCAGCAATATGCGCTGCAGGGTCTCAAAGGCAAAGATGATTTACATAACAGAACAAATTTGAATATCCAAAATATGCAGATATGCACATAAAATAGGTAAGTACGCTTACAATTCCATTTTGATTTGGTAACACGTAAGCACACAAAACGTACTTTATGTTCTAGCAAGCTAACAAAGACTAGTTTGCAGGTCGGGGGGGGGGGGGGGATGGTGGTGGTGGTGATATCTGTTGACAGGTGCAAGAATACACTGGGAGGAAAAATCCCTTCCAAACCAGACACTGGACAGCAGGTGGCTGAGCCCTAGAACTGTGAGCTTTATGAACATAACACATAAAAAGGAAACAAGCCCCAAGGCTGTTGTGCTCTGTCCCATATCACCACAAACAATGCTGTCATATAGCTACTTTCAAATTTGTCAAGCTCTTTCAAAATTAATTGTTTTCCCCTACAACTCACATTGGGAAGCTGTTCCAGAACCTCACACTTCTAATGGTTAGAAGCTGTGTATTTTGTAGTCTATGTTTGTTCATGGATAATTTATACCCAGATATTCTTGTGCCAATACTGTCCTTTAGTGCCTTAAACAGTTCTTCAGTGTTCCTGGTATTTACCCCTAATGCATTTATAGCAAGCACTCATTCCCCTTCTCAGCCTCCTTTCTGTTACACTAAACAAGTCAAACTCTTCCAGTCCCCTCTCATAAGATTGGTCCTCCAGGCCTGTGATCATCCTAGTAGCTCTTCTTTGCACCAGTTCCAGTTTAAATTCATACTGCTTAAACATGGGCAACCGGAATCGTACACGATATTCCAAATGAGGCCTTAACAGTGCATTTTACGATAGCAGTAACACTTCTCTATCGGAACTACCTTGCCTAATACATCTTAGGGCTGCATTTGCCTTTTTCACAGCTGCACCATATTGGCGATATATAGTAATCCTGTGATTGACCTACAAATCCAAGTTTCTCTTCTGTCACTTCTCACTGGTATGTTGCTCGTGTCCATTCCATTTTAGGTGTGAGCACGATGCGCACAGTTATTGGAGATTTCTGCCTTAGAGGTATCCATAGGGTCAGCTGTAGTGCTTTAGTGCCACCCTCATGCATTGGTATATTAGGCGCTGCAGATCCTATGTCCTCTCAGTTCCTTCTTGCCAGCAACTCCAACAGAGGGATAGGACGATGGGTAATGTAATCAACACAAGCAGCACATCTCAAAGAAAAACAATTACAAAAAGGTATTTTTTTTCTTCAAGTGCTAGCTCATGTTGATTCTGTTCTAGGTGACTCACTGGCAGTATCCTTGGAGTTTGGCTCACAGTATAGTGGCTTGCAATATTGCTCTACTAAAGCTGGTATTGCCCCCAGCCTACTGAGTAAATGCATAATGAGATGTGAACCTTAAGTGGCTGCCTTACAGATATCCTGGGGCTAGGAAAGCTGAAGAGGCTTGCACTCTTCTTGAATGGGTGATTATGACTGCCAGAGGTAGCACTTTTGCCTGATTATAGCAGCAGCCAGTGCAAGTAGTGATCTAAGCATAAACTCAAATGGATGCTGGACGACCTTTCATACTGCTGGCACAATGACAAACAATTTTATCAACTTGTGGAATGGCTTCGGCTGTTCAATGTAGCTTTCTTTGTTCGTTAACCCTTTCCCCCCTTCTCCTTCCTCTCAACCTTTTGAGGAGGTTGTTCATCCAGGTGAGTCTCTCTAGAGACTTTTCCCTTCCAAAGTTTTTCCCCCTTTTCTTAGGATGCAAATTTTTTGGTAGCTGATATGAAAAAATTCCAAGCCTCCTCCACATTTAAGTCCTTGAGCTCTTCAGTACAGCTGACTACTTTAACTAATTCCCTTGCTTTCCCAAAGTCTGACCTTTTGAAATAAAAAAAATCATAGTTGACAATATGATTGTTGATTAAAGTATTAGATTCTGTGATCAGCTTTTTTATCATGTCCCGACATTTCTAAAACTGTCTAAAACAGCATCACCTCTTGTTGGCTCATTGACTATTGATGAAGAAAACAGTAATCTGTCACATCTAGTGGGCCCTAAAAGAATTATACACATAAGTGGGCCCTAAAAGAATTAGTAGTATTTATTCCCCAATCTATATACTATACGTTGAAGACTCATTATGATAGTTCCCAAAAGTATGTCTCTCTCTAATAATCCTGAGATCACTATACCTATCCCAAGTCTGACGGTGACTCTACAGCAGACCCTCATACTATCCTGATAGAGCCTCATTGACAAAAATTCCCCAAAGAGATTTGCCCAAACAGATTGTTTTGTCCCAACAATCACTTCATATTTCTGTATAGTTCTCTGCTTTGTTGATATACAATATCACACCAACACTTTTACCTTTATTCCTATTTCTCCTACCCAGCACATACCATTCAATGCCTGTTTTCCATTCATCAGTGTTATTCCTACAGTTTCTGGCTTGACTTCCTGCACACATTTTCCCAGTTGCTCCATTTTACTGCCCAGACTCCTCGCTTTGATGTACAAGAATTTCAGTTGCTTCCCTTGGACCTTTCCTCTGTGTCCTAGCTTGCAATGTTACTTTATTTTCATATAGCTGACTTTCCTGCCCATTTACTGATGTTAGGTATGGAGATTTAACAAGTCTCTCCTAACCTTCTCAGCTTAACCATGTAATCCAATAGTTCTAATGGAAGAAACCAACACAGAATTTCAGTACCAAATGGGATGGCTTTCCAGTTTAGGTTCAACCTTTGAAGTTCTAGTTCCCTCAATCAACCAGCAGCAGCAGCTGTCAATATCATTACCCTCACTACTATTATTTCAAAAAGCAGTTTAACATATTGAGCTAGCTGTAAGTAATTATCACAGCTGTAGTACATTAACAATGTAAACAATTCCTTTATTTTTAAAACCTATAAATCATGTGGAAATACCATAACATACTATGAAAGTTATTTAGAAGGGCTATCATCTTTATAATAGCTTCAAAAGTATTTTGATACTATTCTGTTATAAAAAGTCAAAGAAAACATTAACACCATGTGTTTTTTTGTCCCAGTGTGCACCTTAAAGACCATGTTACTGCTTCTTTGAATCAGCCTACACGGACTCTGAAGAGGGAAGACAGAACTTCACAAGAATTATGCAATTATACTTCCATTTTATGAAGCTCTTCAGAACAGGGCCAGCCTGAAGACTTTAGTTGGACGTTAGCTAATAAGAAACCTTTGGAGGTTTATAGCTGGTGCTAAAGTGTTTTTCATTTAAAATGTTTTAATCCTTTAAAATAAACAAATTACTATTCAATTTACAGAGTCTCTTTTTTATTATAATAAGGCTAGCATTAAGATGCATTTTAAAATAAAACAAAAATGAGACATGAGAGCTCCAAAAACTGAAGATGACAATGATGAAAATCCAAAAGAAAGAAATTAACAGGAATAGTAAATGCAACACCCCCATCGAGGCAGAAGAAGCATTAATGTAATTAAGCATTATACTTAGATGACTGCACAGACATTTTCAATCCTACTTCAACCCTGTTATTAAATGGTTGATACATTGCGGTTTCAGGCCGAACACCAGAAATAGTATGAAATTAGAACTCAGTACTTATTTATGAGATCGGTTTGAAAGCAATTCTTTCCAAGATTCCTCTGACTAAATCTAGTACAGAACAGAAATAACTCCATTGAGGTCATGCAAGTGTGACAGGAGAATCAGGTTCTAAATCTCCATTGTTCCCTACATAGACTCCAGGGAATAGGCTTTACTAGTGCAAACAGTCATAGTACAGTTGGAGCTATAACAATTTACCCCAGCTGAGGATCCTGCCCTGAAGGACAAGAGAAGATCAGATGCTGTTAAAGGTTAGTGAATCCACAGCATCAAAGTGTGTTATCTAATAAATTGGGGGGAGGAAACAGTGGTGATACAGCTCCTGATACCAACTAACTGGGACAATCACCAAGCAGTCACCTAAGAAGAATGGCTGTAACAGGAACTGGCATAGAAGAAACTGGGAAGCTCACAATTTTCTAATGATTCAAAAGTCAGCTAAAGCACAAAGTACATTTGATGATAATACAGGACAGGCGAAGGCATCAGAAAATTAGCTTAAACTACTATGGAATGTCTGCAATGAGATATAAACAAAAGCATCCCTGCCCCCTTTTCCTTATTCGATTGTCTCTCAGAGGTGAAACAGTGAATATCTTACTGACAGAAATAGCAATACATGTTTCCAATTTCCTTTTATGCTGGGGTGGGGAACCTTTTTTGAGTTGGGGGCTGCTGGCACCCCTCCTCCCCCCACACACACACAAAAAATATCAGTCGGGGGCCACACAGGTGAGAAATGAAAAAAAACCTCACTGTGGCCCCTGAATGAGGAGACACTTCCCACATTCCCCTCACACACCAGAGTCTGTAACTTTTATTTACATCTCTGATTTTGTTGTGATTGAATGTAGTGTTTGAAAATAAGCAGCTTTCCCACTTCCAGGTATAACTCCTTCCTAAGAATGGTTACCCCCAGCAGACATGTACTGTCATAAATATCTGCAACAGAAACCAGACACTGTCCCTCATAAATTTCCTTCTTCTCAGGAGAGTTCTCTAGCTTTTCTTCATCCAGAGGCCTGTTTTAAAATCCAACATTTCAGACCTAACCAGTATGAGGACTATTTTTTTTCCTCTGCAAGATATCACAGAATTCTTGTATTTCGGGTTCTTATCTGGTTCTCCAAAGTTTTCAGCCAGCACTTAAGATTGGAACAACTTTAATCAGAAGTCTATTATGTGAAATGTCTTCTCTTAGGTCCATCTCATTCATCTTTCCTGAAAATGGATCCAGTTTCCTCCTCCAAAGAGGTTATAGATTGCTGTAATTGATTTGGTCCCACAAGAACTAGTCCAAGCATTACAGCAGCCAGAGACTCCAAAGACCAGTTACAAAATCTAGTCCATCTCCCTGCCAATACAAAAATCTTCCCTATTGGACATTACTATATTTTGTTTTAAATATTTCAAGGTATGGTACTGTCAGCCACTTCCTTTGGAAAGTTATTCTGTGGTCTAATGTTTTCCTGTCAGAAGTTTATCCTGATACACTGGATTTAAATTGTTCCTTCCTAACATATCTGTTTGTAGCAGGCTTAGTAATTCCGCTACTGTAATGGAGTTCACACTCTTCAAATATCTGTAGACTGTTATGACCCCCTTTGTCATTGCTTAGCCAATCTATATGTTTCGATTTTTAAAATATTTCCTACATAAATCAATTCTCTAGCTCTTCTGATAAGTTCTGTAACTCTGCTCTGAATCTCCAGCTTCTGCTCTCATGTACACCATCACATCTGAACAGTTCATCTGAAAGAGACACTCTTTTTACATGAGGAAAATTATGTCATTAAATTATAGGTGAAGGGACCAGATTTGCAAAAGTGTCTTTCAAATCAAGGGACAAAGTGAAAAGAGCTGCTTTTTTGACACAGACATTTATAAAAGGTAGCTTCTTCTGCAAATTTTATATATCATATTTATAAACCATATTATTTTTACTAACAAATAATTTAATAAAAGTACAATATTAAGAGGATGCATTTTCTGACCTCTAGCCCTGTGGAATGTGCATTTTGTATTTCATACTGAGCGAATATTTAATCATATGTTGTTTCTTATAGTGACTGTAACAAAGGCAGTTTACAATATTTAAAACCACAAACAAAAAACTCCCACCCTATATTTCATATCGTTAATAAAAACTGGTGAAGAAACCTTTGACTTTATGCAATTTAAGAGAATACAAAATACATTTTTTGGTCAAGAGAATTCTTCAATTGAAAACCTCAGTATGATACATCATCCTACTACAATAAAAAGTGTCAGAAAAAGTTCTAATTTGAATTTGCTTTATGCCAATGTTCCACTCTATACAGGATCTACATATCCATATCTATTTCTCCAATAACTGTTCAATGGTAAAATAGCAAAGAATAATTATAATGAGATCAGGGTATACCTTAGTTACGTAATGCTGGTTTGTAAAAAGAAAAAATTTGCATCAATTAGCAAATTCATATTACAGGCAGTCCCCGGGTTACGTACAAGATAGGGACTATAGGTTTGTTCTTAAGTTGAATTTGTATGTAAGTTGGAACTAGCTCCAGATTCAGCTGCTGCCACTGAAACTGACCAGGGGCTGACTACAGGAAGCGGGAGGCAGAGTTGCTCTGCCCCCAGCTTCCTGGAATCAGCCTGATCAGTTTCAACAGTTGCTGAATCTGGAGCCTGGGACAGAACAGCTGGGACCAACCCACAGGACCAACCCAGCAGCACCCCAGCTGCTCTACCCGAGGCGTCCCGCAACAAAAGTCTGGTCTGCTGGGGGCGGAGGGGGGGCGCACTAGCTGCGCCCCCTCCCCCCCAGCACCCCAGGGAGACCCGAGCAAAGCCGCACAGGCGGAGGGACCCCGCCGCCCGTGTGGCTTTGCTCCTGTCTCCATGGTCTGCTGGGGGGGTCCAGCAAAGCTGCTGGACCCCCCCAGCAGACCAGGGAGACCGGAAGAAGCTTTTCTCGCCCCGGAGGACACGGGCGGCGACCCGCCGCCCATGAGCACCGGGGCAAGAAAAGCCCCGTTCGTAAGTGCGGATCCGACATAAGTCGGATCCGCGTAAGTCGGGGACTGCCTGTAGTTTATACAATAACAGGTCTAATGTAAAAATCACTCAGCTAAATGAAGCCTTCATTTTAATAAACCGAAATGTATAAACCTTGCTCTTTCAAAACTCAACTGTTATCTGATGATAGCAGTCACAGATATAAACAGTCTCACATATGGCACAGCAACACAGAGCTCCAATCTGAGGTATGTTGAATACTGGGAATGATAAGTCCCACAATCCCAACAGTCTGAATCAAAGGAGATACATCTGGCAAAACACAAATATGGTGACTCACTGAGAGGATAAGAAGATATACTTTCTTATTGAATATGGAAGCGTGATGATGGATACCCTTAAGAATGATGGATATGCTTCAGCTAGAGTGAGAATTTTTGCTAGACATAAGAATATCAGAGATAGAATATCTGAAAGCTGTAAATATTTTTGAGACCTATAAAAGGCATTCACTGTATCACTTAACTCAGGCAAAGGTAAGAAAACAATTTGTTGTCTTTTAAAATAAGAAAAATCCAGTTATCCAAAATGTACTTTGTCAACTCCCCGACATTAGAATTCTGAAGCAGTATGTTTAACAATGGCCTTCTGTCCTTTTGCCTCGCCGCTCTGCTCCTTTCCTAAAATGCATGAACACATTTTACAAATGGTTTGGGTTCTATAATATACTTTCTACAGACACACAAAGAATAATATATGAACCAGGAAAGTAAAATACCATTGCCACATAAGTCTGGATACAACTCAGCAATTACTTTCAGTGTTCCTGTTTTTAAAGTCTAGAATAGCAAATCACATCAGAATGTTACTCTACAGATCTGAGGGAAACAACTTGGAGATACATTTGTCACTGAACTGATGTCAGGTTTCCTTTAGGGGAGCTGTTTTAAGTCATCAATAGCCAAGATGAAGTTATGAAGACAGAAAAGAATATTTGCTCCATGTTTTAGTTTATGTTGGAGAAGGAAGGCAGGAAAGGCAGAATGAAAGGAGGGCAAGAGGCTCCTCCAAAAGTACAGAAACCATCAAAGGAGGAATGTTTTTTCAAGCACAAAACACTAAGTCAGAATTTTCCAAAGGTATACTTAAGTAAAATCCAGTGCAGGACTTGATGTACCAAATTAAGCATCAATCCTGTAAATATGAATGCACACAAGTAACTTTATATACTCTAAGCCTTACAGCGCACAAGGTTGCTATGTATATAAACATTTGCATACGTGGAGCTTTTACAATTACTGATATCTCTGCAACAGTCGATTGTTCTTTATTAACTACAGATCTAAATATATTAGTAGGAAATTTTTCGGTATTTTTGTTTCAACAACCTGGCAGCCCTATCTGCAGGCCACGTGTTGAGCCCCACATAAACCCAAACCACACCGTGGACCACAAACAAACAGGGTTGAGTAGCCCTGGTTTAGATAGCCAGGAAAACTGGGTTAGCTGAAGAGTTGTCACCTACATCATGATTTCATTGCTAGAGGTTTCTGATTCCCTTGTCAGCCCAAAGAGGTAATCATTTCTCAGAGGAGACTAGCTCCTCCCTTTTATAACCCTCCAGTCTGGTAGGAATTACTGCTTATCCAGCTCGAGAGAAGAGAAGCAACCAGTATGTAGAAGCCAGATGAGGCAGAGAACCCAGCCTACCTTAACAGATGTGCCCATCCCTATCAAGAGAAGGGGCAGACAGTGAGGGCATTGTATGTGCACTGTTGATTATTTTCAAAAGGATCTGTACTCTCCATCTTTTAAGTAACAAAGAAATAGCATTAGAGCTTGTGCTGTGGGAGGTGTGTGTGTCGTCTGTGTTTTTCAATAGCACATAGCTCCTGAGAGAGGCAAATGGTAACCCAGGAGGCTCACCCCTCTGGGTGTGTTTAAATAATGTAGGAAGGTGTGTTTAAGTGTTGGCAGAGGCCAAAGAGTCAGCGCCAAACCAAGGAGCGAGACAGTCAGACAATGGGTGCCAGCTCTCAGGACAGGGTGCAAACAGAGGTTTTGAGAGTTACCCCAAAGATTGGGATAATAACTGAGCACTGTTGAAACTCCAAAGACTTAAAGCAACGAAGCAACCGGTGACTGAGTTTCCTACCAGCCATCTAGTGAATGGCTGAGAAGGGGTGCTTACCTGGGAGCTATGACGCATTCCTTAGTGCCCATGATAGATGATAAAAGTCAACCATTTTTCTATATACCTGTTCCAAAATGGTTATATTTTCTTTTTTTAAACAATGGAGAAAAAAGTTTACTGCTTTCCCCCTCTATATTGTAAAGAAAGTTAAACAGACTTTCTTCAATCTTTATGCATAATCCATTCAATCCAAATATGGAAAATTTAGTCTTAATTATGAATTTTTTGAAAAATTATGGGATTATAGTGTGTTGTATCATGCAAGCAAAGTAGTAACAAACTTCAATGGGCCTTTATATACCCAAAGGTGAAACCTCTTTACAAAGCTGCTGCTGCTCCCCCCTGTAGCTCTCACTAAGCCCTGGCCCGTCTCCTGCGCCTCCTTTCTGTTTCCTGGGCTTCCAGATTCTCCCAGTTCTATTAATTACAAGCAGCATCTAAAACACCACATAGTGGACTCTACAAATATGACCAATGTTAATGACTAATCTTAAATATCTTTTATAGGCATAATTAGTTTTCTAATCTGCAATTCATTTCTCCTAGAATGGATCCAAGAATTGAAGTAATAATTCATGGATTTTTCTATCCAACCCCATTCCTGCTGCATGAAGGAGAGTTGCCTCTTGTATTTTTGGTGAAATCAAAAACCTTTTAAATCACAACCTCCCAACTGGAGTGCTCAACACACTGACCTTTACCTATGATTAGAGCTAGTCCTTTGTTTCAAAATACAAATGTTACTCCCCAGATCACTAAATGCCACTTCTTCCCCCTTTACTTCTTCCCCATACACTGTACTCTCGTGTATATCAGGGCAGGGGAAAAGGGAGTTAACATCAAAAAGGGCGGGGGAAAAGGGAAGATACGAGAACTCAGCCAATGTGTTGTTAGGAACAAAATTAATAGAGGAAATAAAGGATATGAAGAGCAGGGATGAAAGGGCTAACTGGTTACCTGGTAAGCACCATCTTACTGGCATGCTTACCAGGGTAACCAGTTAACCTGCCCCAGCCCCAGAAGGAAAAGCCTCTCTGCTTATGGTGTGCCACAGGCCAGGGGCTGATCCAGCCCAGCTGGACCCACCGCACCCTCCAACTCAGCCTGAGCAACCCACCTGTGCCCTTTTGCTGCAGACCTCTCAGTCTGGCCTGGGCCATGCAGCTCCATGCTGTGGTAGGTCCTCCTGCTCAGCCTGGTGCAAGCAGCCCACCACTCACGCTGAGGGCAGGGTTCTGCTCCAGCCCAGCTGGGGCCAGGGGCTGCTCCAGCAATTCCACCACCAGCAGTGCAATGCAGCAGGCTTATTAAATATATATTTAACCAGTTAATATTTTAAATGGGATTTTACATTGCTAATGAAGAGGAGAAATTCTTTATCTGTCTATACATTATAACGCTAGGAGCCCTGGTAACAAATAAGAACTGGTCATTTATGAGTATAAATTCAGTCTAGTTGATACTACTGAAAGCTGGAGGGATGATTTGCACGATTGGAATGTTAAAATCAATGGTTATAAACCATTTAGGAAGGGCTGAGTAGGCAAAAGGGGAGAGGCAGTGGCACTATATTAAAAAAAGCATTATCTATTTCTGAGTCACTGGTAATTCAAAAGAAAATGATCTTGAATGCATATGGGTCAATGTCCTGATAAAGCACAAGATGGTGGATTAGTAGATGTCTGTGACAGACCATCAGATCACAGTAGGGAAAATGATGACCACTACATCATACACCTATCTATAACGTGCAGAACAAAAAGATGTATGCTTGTGGCAGACTTCAATTAGAGTGTCATATGCTGAGGTCTCATGGTGTCAATACTAAAACACCCTTGGAATTTCTAAACACAGATGACACTTTCCTATCTCAAAAAGAGTGTACACACACACACACACACACACACACACACACACAAGAGTGTACACACACACACACACACTCTGTAGTAGGCTGTGTCCGTATTCTGTAGTAGGCTGTGTCTTAACGGATAAAGTAGAATGGATGGCAACATTAAAAATTAATGGTAGCTTAGGTAAAAACAATCATGACTTTATAAGCGTTATGTGCAAAAATAATAGTGCAGACTAGTAACGAGGTGCTTTAATAGGGCCAGTTTCACAAAGTTGAAAACAGTTATCGGCCAATAACTACAGGTAGTCCCCGAGTTATGCGGATCTGACTTATGTCGGATCCGCAGATACGAACGGGGATTTTCTCGCCCCGGAGGACTGCAGCGGCAGGACGCCTGGTCCCGCCGCCCGCCTCCTCCGGGGCGAGAAAAGCTGCTCCCCGTCTCCCTGGTCTGCTGCGGGAGCTGATCTGGAAGCGCCGCGGGTCCGGCCCCGGGTCCTGCGCCTATTTGCTCCGCGTCTCCCTGGTCTGCAGACCAGGGAGACGCTGAGCAAAGCCGCGCAGGACCCGGCCGGACCTGCGGCGCTTCCAGCTGATCTGGAAGCGGCCGCGGGTCCGGCCCCGGGTCCTCCGCCGCTTTGCTCAGCGTCTCCCTGGTCTGCAGACCAGGGAGACGCTGAGCAAAGAGGCGCAGGACCTGGGCCGGACCGCAGTGCTTCCAGCTGATCTGGAAGCGCGGCGGGTCCGGCCCGGGTCCTCCGCCGCTTTGCTCCGCGTCTCTCTGGTCTGCTGGGGGGGATGCAGCTAGTGCCCCCCTCAGCAGACCAGGGAGATGTGGAGCAAAGCCCAGGGCCTGTGGTAGAGCAGGTGGGGCGCTGCCGGTGGGTCCCGCAGCACCGCTCCTTGGCGCTACCGGACCAACCCGGCAGTGGCTGAATCAGGACGCCTGGGGCAGAACAGCTGGGGTGCTGCTGGGTTGGTCCAGTAGCACCGAGGAGCAGCCGCGCTACTGGACCAACCCAGCAGCACCCCAGCTGCTCTGCCCCAGGCGTCCCCAAGTTAGCCGCTGCTGAAACTGACCAGTGGCTGACTACAGGAAGCCCGAGGCAGAGTTGTTCTGCTCCGGGCTTCCTGGAATCAGCTGCTGATCAGTTTCCGCAGCAGCTGACTTGGGGACGCCTGGGGTTCTTAAGTTGAATCTGTATGTAAGTCACAACTGGTGTCCAGATTCAGCGGCTGAATCTGGATGCCAGTTCCGACTTACATACAGATTCAACTTAAGAACAAACCTACAGTCCCTATCTTGTACGTAACCCGGGGACTGCCTGTATTGCCAGGAAGAATGCACTGAGAAAAAGGTAATTATAATTGGGACTCTGAGAACACCTTGCTAGATACTTAAAAAAACCAAACACAACCCCTCCCCCCACAGTCCCACAGAAAGCTGTACCGTTTTTTAAAAAGAGGGAATGGAAGGTATATATAACATGGCAGAATGGTGGCACTGAAAGTAATAAATATAACACAGAAGTTAGAAAACATAGAACATTCATAAGGCAAGCATAAGGAGAAATCTATAACCAGCAGTATTAAGGACAATAAGCCATATAAAAATATTTTAGGAACAGAAAGAATCCTGATAATGGTGGTCTTTTTCTAGATGCAAATGATAGAATTATTAATAATAATAATAAGTCACAAACTTTATAAGTGTTCAATAAATATTTCTGTTCCAGAAGGAGGGACAAATGAAATCGACTCACTGATGGTAATTAATGTTCTTTCCATTCCACTTGTATCTTAGGCAGATGAGATTTAAAAAAAAAAAAAAAAATCTATCTACTAAAGCAAAACAAAAAAAAACCCAGCAGGTCCAGATAAATTGCATCCAAGAACTGACTGAGGAGCTCACTCAACCATTAATGCTGATTTTCAAGAAGTCTTGGAGAAGTGGGAAAGTTCCAAAAGATATGAAGAAAGCTAATGTACTAGTATTTTAGAAGTGTTCATGGAATGTTCCAGGCCAGACACTGACCCTAGGCACGTTAATGGAGTGGCTGATCTTGGACTCAGTTAATAAAGAATTAGTGGAACATAATCTAATCAATTAAACCAACATAACTTAATGGAAAATAGATCCTGCCAAGTTAATTTATCATTTTTTTAGACAAGATTACTAGCTTGATTGATTAAAGGTAATACTAGCATTGACATAACAGTTAGACTTTTGTAAGATATTGTGTGGTTCCAAGTTAAATATTTTGATTAAAAAACTAGAATGATATAAAATGAACATAGCAGATATTAAATTAAAAACTAGCTGATGGGTCTCAAAATGAAAATGCCATCTTTCAGGGGGTGGGTCTTGGCCCTCTGCTGTTTAACATTTTTATGACCTTGAAGAAAATGACCTTGAAGAAAACAAACCAATCACTGATAAATTTACAGTGACACAAAGACTGGGAGAGGAGAAAATAATGAGGACAGGTTACTGATTTAGAGTGATTTGTATCACTTGGTAAACTAGGCCCAAGCAAACAATATGCATTTTAATATACCCCTAACGTCAAGGCATATTTCTAGGAACAAATAATGTAGGCCATACTTAATGAATAGGGACTCCATCCTGGGAAGCAGTGACCCTGAAAATATTGTGAGCAGTGGTAGATAATCAGTTGAGCATGAACTTCCAAAGCAATTCTGTGGCCAAGCGTGCCAATACCATCTTGGAGATGTATACACTGGAGCATCCTGAATAGCAGTAGATATGTAATTTTACTTCAATATCTCGCACCACTGCAACTACTTCTGGAATACTGTGTCCAGTTCTGGTGCCCACAATTAAAAAAGGAAGTTGAAATTGAAGTGACTATCAAAAGATGACTGCATTCAGCTACCGTTAAAAATGTCAGGAACAAAGTGATTTTTACAGGCCACAACAGGATTTTTTACCTAATGTACAATTTATTACAAATATAAAATGGGAAGTGAAAATTAATTTGATAATTTAGCCAATTTAAATGAAGATTTTTTACATAAATTAAATCGAATATTTAAAATGTTTAATCTGAAAAGTTATTTCTTTACTACAAAAAAACCCTGAAAAATAACCACATCCTATAAATTTCAATAATTCTAATAAACTATTAAATATCTGAGATATTAGTCAAAAGTGTATTTCTGACTGCATTTACACAACTTAACCTTCAACCTCAAGTCTAATAATCCAAATAACTGACGGATCGGTAAACAGTACAGAGCATACCACTTCTTATTGCTTAA